>NC_072422.2:1326875-2653750 GCF_028858775.2 Pan troglodytes
TTCTTCCATTCCATTGCATTCCTTTCCATTCCATTCGGGTTGATTCCATTCCATTCCATTACATTTGGGTTGATTCCATATCCTTCCCTTCCATTCCATTCCATTGCATTCCAATACACTCGGGTTGATTCCATACGCTTCCACTGCATTCCATTCCTTTCCATTCGGGTGGATTCCATTCCATCCCATTCTATTCCATACCATTCCATTCCATTCCATTCCATTGCATTCCATTCCATTCCATTCGCGTTAATACCATTCCATTGCATTCCATTCCATTCCATTTCATTCTACTCGTGTTGATTCCATTCCATTGCATTCAGTTCCATTCCATTCCATTTCATGCCATTCCAATCCATTACGTACAATTGCATTCGGGTTGATTCCATTCCATTCCATTCCATTCGGGTTGATTCCATTCCTTCCCATTCCACTCCATTCCATTCCATTCCATTCCATTCCATTCCATTCCATTCCATTCCATTCCATTCCATTCGGGTTGATTCCATTCCATTCCATTCCCTTCCATTCCATTCTGGTTGATTCCATTCCATTCCATTCCATTCAGATCCATTCCATTCGGGTTGATTCCAATCCATCCCATTCCATTCCATTTCATTCCATTCCATTCCACTCCATTCCATTCGTGATGATTCCATCCCATTCCATTCCATTCCATTCCATTCCACTCAATTCCATTCCATTCCGTTTGATTCCATTCCATTCCATTCCATTTCATTCCATTCCTTTCCATTCCATTCGTGGTGATTACATTCCCTTCCATTTCTTCCATTCCATTGCATTCCATTCCATTCCAGTCGGGTTGATTCCATTCCATTCCATTTGGCTGGATTCCTTTCCATTCCATTCAATTCCATTCCATTCAATTCCATTCCGTTCCATTCCATTCCATTCGCGTTAATACCATTCCATTCCATTCCATTCCATTCCATTCCATTCCATTCCATTCCATTTCATTATATTCGGGTTGATTCCATTCCATTACATTCAGTTCAATTCCATTCCATTCCATGCCATTCCAATCCATTACGTTCGATTCCATTCAGGTTGATTCCATTCCATTCCATTCCATTCGGGTTGATTCCATTCCTTCCCATTCCACTCCATTCCATTCCATTCCATTCCATTCCATTCCATTCCATTCCATTCCATTCCACTCCATTCCAATCAGGTTGATTCCATGCCACTCCATATCATTCCATATCATTCCATTCCATTCCATTCGGGTTGATTCCATTCCATTCAATGCCTTTCTGTTCCATTCCATTCCAATCCATTCCATTCCATTCCATTCGGGTTGTTTCCACTCCATTCCATTCCATTCCATTCCATTCCATTCCATTCCATTCATTTCCATTCCATTCCATCCGCGTTAATAGCATTGCATTCCATTCCATTCCATTCCATTCCATTCCATTTCATTACATTCGGGTTGATTCCATTCCATTCCATTCAGTTCCATTCCATTCCATTCCATGCCATTCCAATCCATTACGTTCGATTCCATTCGGGTTGATTCCATTCCATTCCATTCCATTCGGGTTGATTCCTTTCCTTCCCATTCTACTCCATTCCATTCCATTCCATTCCATTCCATTCCATTCCATTCCTTTCCACTCCATTCCAATCAGGTTGATTCCATGCCACTCCATATCATTCCATATCATTCCATTCCATTCCATTCGGGTTGATTCCATTCCATTCAATTCCTTTCTATTCCATTCCATTCCAATCCATTCCATTCCATTCGGGTTGTTTCCATTCCATTCCATTCCATTCCATTCCATTCGGGTTGATTCCATTCCATTCCATTCCCTTCCATTCCATTCTGGTTGATTCCATTCCATTCCATTCCATTCAGATCCATTCCATTCGGGTTGATTCCATTCCATTCCATTCCATTCCATTCCATTCCATTCCATTCCATTCCATTCCATTCCATTCGGGTTGATTCCATTCCATTCCATTCCATTCCATTCTGGTTGATTTCATTCCATTCCATTCCATTCAGATCCATTCCATTCGGGTTGATTCCATTCCATTCCATTCCACTCCATTCGGGTTGATTCCATTCCATTTCATTCCATTCCATCCCATTCCATTCCATTCCATTCCATTCCACTCCATTCCAGTCATGTTGATTCCACTCCATTGCACTGCATTCCAATCCATTCAATGCCATTCCATATCATTCGGGTTGATTCCATCCCATTCCATTCCATGCCATTCAATTCCATTCCATTCCACTCGTGGTGATTCCATTCCCTTCCATTTCTTCAATTCCATTGCATTGCTTTCCATTCCATTCGGGTTGATTCCATTCCATTCCATTACATTTGGGTTGATTCCATATCCTTCCCTTCCATTCCATTCCATTGCATTCCAATACACTCGGATTGATTCCATACACTTCCATTGCATTCCATTCCATTCCATTTGGGTGGATTCCATTCCATCCCATTCTATTCCATACCATTCCATTCCATTCCATTCGATTGCATTCCATTCCATTCCATTCGCGTTAATACCATTCCATTGCATTCCATTCCATTCCATTTCATTCCATTCGTGTTGTTTCAATTCCATTGCATTCAGTTCCATTCCATTCCATTCCATGCCATTCCAATCCATTACGTTCAATTGCATTCGGGTTGATTCCATTCCATTCCATTCCATTACATGACATTCGGGTTGATTCCATTCCGTTCCATTCCACTCCATTGCATTCCATTCCACTCCATTCCATTCCATTTGGCTGGATTCCTTTCCTTTCCATTCCATTCCATTCCATTCCATTCCATTCCATTCCATTCCATTCCATTCGCGTTAATACCATTCCATTCCATTCCATTCCATTCCATTCCATTCCATTTCATTACATTCGGGTTGATTCCATTCCATTCCATTCAGTTCCACTCCATTCCATTCCATGCCATTCCAATCCATTACGTTCAATTCCATTCGGGTTGATTCCATTCCATTCCATTCCATTCGGGTTGATTCCATTCCTTCCCATTCCACTCCATTCCATTCCATTCCATTCCATTCCATTCCATTCCACTCCATTCCAATCAGGTTGATTCCATGCCACTCCATATCATTCCATATCATTCCATTCCATTCCATTCGGGTTGATTCCATTCCATTCAATTCCTTTCTATTCCATTCCATTCCAATCCATTCCATTCCATTCGGGTTGTTTCCATTCCATTCCATTCCATTCCATTCCATTCCATTCCATTCCATTCGGGTTGATTCCATTCCATTCCATTCCCTTCCATTCCATTCTGGTTGATTCCATTCCATTCCATTCCATTCAGATCCATTCCATTCGGGTTGATTCCATTCCATTCCATTCCACTCCATTTGGGATGATTCCATCCCATTCAATTCCATTCCATACCATTCCAATCCATTCCATTCCATTCCATTCCAGTTGATTCCAATCCCTTCGATTCCATTCCATTCCATTCGATTCCGTTAAATTCCATTCCATTCGGGTGGATTCCAATCAATTCCATTCCATTCAATTCAATTCCTTTCGGATTGATTCCAATCCATTCCATTCCATTCGGTTTGATTCCATTCCATTCCATTCCACTCCATTGCATTCCATTCCACTCCATTCTATTCCATTGCATTCCATTCCATTCGGGTTCGTTCCATCCCATTCCATTCCATTCCATTCCATTCCATTCGGGTTGATTCCATTCCATTCCATTCCCTTCCATTCCATTCTGGTTGATTCCATTCCATTCCATTCCATTCAGATCCATTCCATTCGGGTTGATTCCATTCCATTCCATTCCACTCCATTCGGGTTGACTCCATTCCATTTCATTCCATTCCATCCCATTCCATTCCATTCCATTCCACTCCATTCCAGTCATGTTGATTCCACTCCATTGCACTGCATTCCAATCCACTCAATGCCATTCCATATCATTCGGGTTGATTCCATCCCATTCCATTCCATGCCATTCCATTCCATTCCATTCCACTCGTGGTGATTCCATTCCCTTCCATTTCTTCCATTCCGTTGCATTCCTTTCCATTCCATTCGGGTTGATTCCATTCCATTCCATTACATTTGGGTTGATTCCATATCCTTCCCTTCCATTCCATTCCATTGCATTCCAATACACTCGGGTTGATTCCATACGCTTCCACTGCATTCCATTCCATTCCATTCGGGTGGATTCCATTCCATCCCATTCTATTCCATACCATTCCATTCCATTCCATTCCATTGCATTCCATTCCATTCCATTCGCGTTAATACCATTCCATTGCATTCCATTCCATTCCATTTCATTCTATTCGTGTTGATTCCATTGCATTGCATTCTGTTCCATTCAATTCCATTCCATGCCATTCCAATCCATTACGTACAATTGCATTCAGGTTGATTCCATTCCATTCCATTCCATTCGGGTTGATTCCATTCCTTCCCATTCCACTCCATTCTATTCCATTCCATTCCATTGCATTCGGGTTGATTCCATCCCATTCCATTCCATTTCATTCCATTCCATTCCACTCCATTCCATTCGTGTTGATTCCATCCCATTCCATTCCATTCCATTCCATTCCACTCAATTCCATTCCATTCCGTTTGATTCCATTCCATTCCATTCCATTTCATTCCATTCCCTTCCATTCCATTCGTGGTGATTACATTCCCTTCCATTTCTTCCATTCCATTGCATTCCATTCCATTCCAGTCGGGTTGATTCCATTCCATTCCATTTGGCTGGATTCCTTTCCATTCCATTCAGTTCCATTCCATTCCATTCCATTCCGTTCCATTCCATTCCATTCGCGTTAATACCATTCCATTCCATTCCATTCCATTCCATTCCATTCCATTCCATTCCATTTCATTATATTCGGGTTGATTCCATTCCATTACATTCAGTTCCATTCCATTCCATTTCATGCCATTCCAATCCATAACGTTCGATTCCATTCGGGTTGATTCCATTCCATTCCATTCCATTCGGGTTGATTCCATTCCTTCCCATTCCACTCCATTCCATTCCATTCCAATCCATGCCATTCCATTCCATTCCACTCCATTCCAATCAGGTTGATTCCATGCCACTCCATACCATTCCATATCATTCCATTCCATTCCATTCGGGTTGATTCCATTCCATTCAATGCCTTTCTATTCCATTCCATTCCAATCCATTCCATTCCATTCGGGTTGTTTCCATCCCATTCCATTCCATTCCATTCCATTCCGTTCCATTCCATTCCATTCGCGTTAATACCATTCCATTCAATTCCATTCCATTCCATTCCATTCCATTCCATTTCATTATATTCGGGTTGATTCCACTCCATTACATTCAGTTCCATTCCATTCCATTCCATGCCATTCCAATCCATTACGTTCGATTCCATTCGGGTTGATTCCATTCCATTCCATTCCATTCGGGTTGATTCCATTCCTTCCCATTCCACTCCATTCCATTCCATTCCATTCCATTCCATTCCATTCCATTCCACTCCATTCCAATCAGGTTGATTCCATGCCACTCCATATCATTCCATATCATTCCATTCCATTCCATTCGGGTTGATTCCATTCCATTCAATGCCTTTCTATTCCATTCCATTCCAATCCATTCCATTCCATTCGGGTTGTTTCCATTCCATTCCATTCCATTCCATTCCATTCCATTCGGGTTGATTCCATTCCATTCCATTCCCTTCCATTCCATTCTGGTTGATTCCATTCCATTCCATTCCATTCAGATCCATTTCATTCGTGTTGATTCCATTCCATTCCATTCCATTACATGACATTCGGGTTGATTCCATTCCATTCCATTCCACTCCATTGCATTCCATTCCACTCCATTCCCTTCCATTTGGCTGGATTCCTTTCCGTTCCATTCCATTCCATTCCATTCCATTCCATTCCATTCCATTCCATTCCATTCGGGTTGTTTCCATTCCATTCCATTCCATTCCATTCCATTCCATTCGGGTTGATTCCATTCCATTCCATTCCCTTCCATTCCATTCTGGTTGATTCCATTCCATTCCATTCCATTCAGATCCATTCCATTCGGGTTGAGTCCATTCCATTCCATTCCACTCCATTCGGGTTGACTCCATTCCATTTCATTCCATTCCATCCCATTCCATTCCATTCCATTCCACTCCATTCCAGTCATGTTGATTCCACTCCATTGCACTGCATTCCAATCCATTCAATGCCATTCCATATCATTCGGATTGATTCCATCCCATTCCATTCCATGCCATTCCATTCCATTCCATTCCACTCGTGGTGATTCCATTCCCTTCCATTTCTTCCATTCCATTGCATTCCTTTCCATTCCATTCGGGTTGATTCCATTCCATTCCATTACATTTGGGTTGATTCCATATCCTTCCCTTCCATTCCATTCCATTGCATTCCAATACACTCGGGTTGATTCCATACGCTTCCACTGCATTCGATTCCATTCCATTCGGGTGGATTCCATTCCATCCCATTCTATTCCATACCATTCCGTTCCATTCCATTCCATTGCATTCCATTCCATTCCATTCGCGTTAATACCATTCCATTGCATTCCATTCCATTCCATTTCATTCTACTCGTGTTGATTCCATTCCATTGCATTCAGTTCCATTCCATTCCATTCCATGCCATTCCAATCCATTACGCACAATTGCATTCGGGTTGATTCCATTCCATTCCATTCCATTCGGGTTGATTCCATTCCTTCCCATTCCACTCCATTCCATTCCATTTCATTCCATTCCATTCCATTCCATTCCATTCCATTCCATTCCATTCCATTCGGGTTGATTCCATTCCATTCCATTCCCTTCCATTCCATTCTGGTTGATTCCATTCCATTCCATTCCATTCAGATCCATTCCATTCCGGTTGATTCCATTCCATTCCATTCCACTCCATTCGTGTTGACTCCATTCCATTTCATTCCATTCCATCCCATTCCATTCCATTCCATTCCACTCCATTCCAGTCATGTTGATTCCACTCCATTGCAATGCATTCCAATCCATTCAATGCCATTCCATATCATTCGGGTTGATTCCATCCCATTCCATTCCATGCCATTCCATTCCATTCCATTCCATTCCACTCGTGGTGATTCCATTCCCTTCCATTTCTTCCATTCCATTGCATTCCTTTCCATTCCATTCGGGTTGATTCCATTCCATTCCATTACATTTGGGTTGATTCCATATCCTTCCCTTCCATTGCATTCCATTGCATTCCAATACACTCGGGTTGATTCCATACGCTTCCATTGCATTCCATTCCATTCCATTCGGGTGGATTCCATTCCATCCCATTCTATTCCATACCATTCCATTCCATTCCATTCCATTGCATTCCATTCCATTCCATTCGCGTTAATACCATTCCATTGCATTCCATTCCATTCCATTTCATTCCATTCGTGTTGATTCCATTCCATTGCATTCAGTTCCATTCCATTCCATTCCATGCCATTCCAATCCATTACGTTCAATTGCATTCGGGTTGATTCCATTCCATTCCATTCCATTACATGACATTCGGGTTGATTCCATTCCATTCCATTCCACTCCATTGCATTCCATTCCACTCCATTCCATTCCATTTGGCTGGATTCCTTTCCGTTCCATTCAATTCCATTCCATTCCATTCCATTCCATTCCATTCAATTCCATTCCATTCCATCCGCGTTAATAGCATTGCATTGCATTCCATTCCATTCCATTCCATTCCATTTCATTACATTCGGGTTGATTCCATTCCATTCCATTCAGTTCCATTCCATTCCATTCCATGCCATTCAAATCGATTACGTTCGATTCCATTCGGGTTGATTCCATTCCATTCCATTCCATACGGGTTGATTCCATTCCTTCCCATTCCACTCCATTCCATTCCATTCCATTCCATTCCATTGCACTCCATTCCAATCAGGTTGATTCCATGCCACTCCGTATCATTCCATATCATTCCATTCCCTTCCGTTCGGGTTGATTCCATTCCATTCAATTCCTTTCTATTCCATTCCATTCCAATCCATTCCATTCCATTCGGGTTGTTTCCATTCCATTCCATTCCATTCCATTCCATTCCATTCCATTCCATTCGGGTTGATTCCATTCCATTCCATTCCCTTCCATTCCATTCTGGTTGATTCCATTCCATTCCATTCCATTCAGATCCATTCCATTCGGGTTGATTCCATTCCATTCCATTCCACTCCATTCGGGTTGACTCCATTCCATTTCATTCCATTCCATCCCATTCCATTCCATTCCATTCCACTCCATTCCAGTCATGTTGATTCCACTCCATTGCACTGCATTCCAATCCATTCAATGCCATTCCATATCATTCGGCTTGATTCCATCCCATTCCATTCCATGCCATTCCATTCCATTCCATTCCACTCGTGGTGATTCCATTCCCTTCCATTTCTTCCATTCCATTGCATTCCTTTCCATTCCATTCGGGTTGATTCCATTCCATTCCATTACATTTGGGTTGATTCCATATCCTTCCCTTCCATTCCATTCCATTGCATTCCAATACACTCGGGTTGATTCCATACGCTTCCATTGCATTCCATTCCATTCCATTCGGGTGGATTCCATTCCATCCCATTCTATTCCATACCATTCCATTCCATTCCATTCCATTGCATTCCATTCCATTCCATTCGCGTTAATACCATTCCTTTGCATTCCATTCCATTCCATTCCATTCCATTCGCGTTAATACCATTCCATTCCATTCCATTCCATTCCATTCCATTCCATTTCATTACATTCGGGTTGATTCCATTCCATTCCATTCAGTTCCTTTCCATTCCATTCCATGCCATTCCAATCCATTACGTTCGATTCCATTCGGGTTGATTCCATTCCATTCCATTCCATTCGGGTTGATTCCATTCCTTCCCATTCCACTCCCATTCCATTCCATTCCATTCCATTCCACTCCATTCCAATCAGGTTGATTCCATGTCACTCCATATCATTCCATATCACTCCATTCCATTCCATTCGGGTTGATTCCATTCCATTCAATTCCTTTCTATTCCATTCCATTCCAATCCATTCCATTCCATTCGGGTTGTTTCCATTCCATTCCATTCCATTCCATTCCCTTCCATTCCATTCGGGTTGATTCCATTCCATTCCATTCCCTTCCATTCCATGCTGGTTGATTCCATTCCATTCCATTCCATTCAGATCCATTCCATTCGGGTTGATTCCATTCCATTCCATTCCACTCCATTTGGGATGATTTCATCCCATTCCATTCCATTCCATACCATTCCAATACATTCCATTCCATTCCATTCCAGTTGATTCCAATCCCTTCGATTCCATTCCATTCCATTCGATTCCGATAAATTCCATTCCATTCGGGTGGATTCCAATCAATTCCATTCCATTCAATTCCATTCCTTTCGGGTTGATTCCAATCCATTCCATTCCATTCGGTTTGATTCCATTCCATTCCATTCCACTCCATTGCATTCCATTCCACTCCATTCTATTCCATTCCATTCCATTCCATTCGGGTTGATTCCATCCCATTCCATTCCATTTCATTCCATTCCATTCCACTCCATTCCATTCGTGTTGATTCCATCCCATTCCATTCCATTCCATTCCATTCCACTCCATTCCATTCCATTCCGTTTGATTCCATTCCATTCCATTCCATTCCATTCCATTCCATTCCATTCGGGTTGATTCCATTCCATTCCATTCCCTTCCATTCCATTCTGGTTGATTCCATTCCATTCCATTCCATTCAGATCCATTCCATTCCGGTTGATTCCATTCCATTCCATTCCACTCCATTCGTGTTGACTCCATTCCATTTCATTCCATTCCATCCCATTCCATTCCATTCCATTCCACTCCATTCCAGTCATGTTGATTCCACTCCATTGCAATGCATTCCAATCCATTCAATGCCATTCCGTATCATTCGGGTTGATTCCATCCCATTCCATTCCATGCCATTCCATTCCATTCCATTCCATTCCACTCGTGGTGATTCCATTCCCTTCCATTTCTTCCATTCCATTGCATTCCTTTCCATTCCATTCGGGTTGATTCCATTCCATTCCATTACATTTGGGTTGATTCCATATCCTTCCCTTCCATTGCATTCCATTGCATTCCAATACACTCGGGTTGATTCCATACGCTTCCATTGCATTCCATTCCATTCCATTCGGGTGGATTCCATTCCATCCCATTCTATTCCATACCATTCCATTCCATTCCATTCCATTGCATTCCATTCCATTCCATTCGCGTTAATACCATTCCATTGCATTCCATTCCATTCCATTTCATTCCATTCGTGTTGATTCCATTCCATTGCATTCAGTTCCATTCCATTCCATTCCATGCCATTCCAATCCATTACGTTCAATTGCATTCGGGTTGATTCCATTCCATTCCATTCCATTACATGACATTCGGGTTGATTCCATTCCATTCCATTCCACTCCATTGCATTCCATTCCACTCCATTCCATTCCATTTGGCTGGATTCCTTTCCGTTCCATTCAATTCCATTCCATTCCATTCCATTCCATTCCATTCAATTCCATTCCATTCCATCCGCGTTAATAGCATTGCATTGCATTCCATTCCATTCCATTCCATTCCATTTCATTACATTCGGGTTGATTCCATTCCATTCCATTCAGTTCCATTCCATTCCATTCCATGCCATTCAAATCGATTACGTTCGATTCCATTCGGGTTGATTCCATTCCATTCCATTCCATACGGGTTGATTCCATTCCTTCCCATTCCACTCCATTCCATTCCATTCCATTCCATTCCATTGCACTCCATTCCAATCAGGTTGATTCCATGCCACTCCGTATCATTCCATATCATTCCATTCCCTTCCGTTCGGGTTGATTCCATTCCATTCAATTCCTTTCTATTCCATTCCATTCCAATCCATTCCATTCCATTCGGGTTGTTTCCATTCCATTCCATTCCATTCCATTCCATTCCATTCCATTCCATTCGGGTTGATTCCATTCCATTCCATTCCCTTCCATTCCATTCTGGTTGATTCCATTCCATTCCATTCCATTCAGATCCATTCCATTCGGGTTGATTCCATTCCATTCCATTCCACTCCATTCGGGTTGACTCCATTCCATTTCATTCCATTCCATCCCATTCCATTCCATTCCATTCCACTCCATTCCAGTCATGTTGATTCCACTCCATTGCACTGCATTCCAATCCATTCAATGCCATTCCATATCATTCGGCTTGATTCCATCCCATTCCATTCCATGCCATTCCATTCCATTCCATTCCACTCGTGGTGATTCCATTCCCTTCCATTTCTTCCATTCCATTGCATTCCTTTCCATTCCATTCGGGTTGATTCCATTCCATTCCATTACATTTGGGTTGATTCCATATCCTTCCCTTCCATTCCATTCCATTGCATTCCAATACACTCGGGTTGATTCCATACGCTTCCATTGCATTCCATTCCATTCCATTCGGGTGGATTCCATTCCATCCCATTCTATTCCATACCATTCCATTCCATTCCATTCCATTGCATTCCATTCCATTCCATTCGCGTTAATACCATTCCTTTGCATTCCATTCCATTCCATTCCATTCCATTCGCGTTAATACCATTCCATTCCATTCCATTCCATTCCATTCCATTCCATTTCATTACATTCGGGTTGATTCCATTCCATTCCATTCAGTTCCTTTCCATTCCATTCCATGCCATTCCAATCCATTACGTTCGATTCCATTCGGGTTGATTCCATTCCATTCCATTCCATTCGGGTTGATTCCATTCCTTCCCATTCCACTCCCATTCCATTCCATTCCATTCCATTCCACTCCATTCCAATCAGGTTGATTCCATGCCACTCCATATCATTCCATATCACTCCATTCCATTCCATTCGGGTTGATTCCATTCCATTCAATTCCTTTCTATTCCATTCCATTCCAATCCATTCCATTCCATTCGGGTTGTTTCCATTCCATTCCATTCCATTCCATTCCCTTCCATTCCATTCGGGTTGATTCCATTCCATTCCATTCCCTTCCATTCCATGCTGGTTGATTCCATTCCATTCCATTCCATTCAGATCCATTCCATTCGGGTTGATTCCATTCCATTCCATTCCACTCCATTTGGGATGATTTCATCCCATTCCATTCCATTCCATACCATTCCAATACATTCCATTCCATTCCATTCCAGTTGATTCCAATCCCTTCGATTCCATTCCATTCCATTCGATTCCGATAAATTCCATTCCATTCGGGTGGATTCCAATCAATTCCATTCCATTCAATTCCATTCCTTTCGGGTTGATTCCAATCCATTCCATTCAATTCGGTTTGATTCCATTCCATTCCATTCCACTCCATTGCATTCCATTCCACTCCATTCTATTCCATTCCATTCCATTCCATTCGGGTTGATTCCATCCCATTCCATTCCATTTCATTCCATTCCATTCCACTCCATTCCATTCGTGTTGATTCCATCCCATTCCATTCCATTCCATTCCATTCCACTCCATTCCATTCCATTCCGTTTGATTCCATTCCATTCCATTCCATTTCATTCCATTCCTTTCCATTCCATTCGTGGTGATTACATTCCCTTCCATTTCTTCCATTCCATTGCATTCCATTCCATTCCATTCGGGTTGATTCCATTCCATTCCATTTGGCTGGATTCCTTTCCGTTCCATTCCATTCCATTCCATTCCATTCCATTCCATTCCATTCCATTCCATTTCATTACATTCGGGTTGATTCCATTCCATTCCATTCAGTTCCATTCCATTCCATTCCATGCCATTCCAATCCATTACGTTCGATTCCATTCAGGTTGATTCCATTCCATTCCATTCCATTCGGGTTGATTCCATTCCTTCCCATTCCACTCCATTCCATTCCATTCCATTCCATTCCATTCCATTCCACTCCATTCCAATCAGGTTGATTCCATGCCACTCCATATCATTCCATATCATTCCATTCCATTCCATTCGGGTTGATTCCATTCCATTCAATTCCTTTCTATTCCATTCCATTCCAATCCATTCCATTCCATTCGGGTTGTTTCCATTCCATTCCATTCCATTCCATTCCATTCCATTCCATTCGGGTTGATTCCATTCCATTCCATTCCCTTCCTTTCCATTCTGGTTGATTCCATTCCATTCCATTCCATTCAGATCCATTCCATTCGGGTTGATTCCATTCCATTACATGACATTCGGGTTGATTCCATTCCATTCCATTCCACTCCATTGCATTCCATTCCACTCCATTCCCTTCCATTTGGCTGGATTCCTTTCCGTTCCATTCAATTCCATTCCATTCCATTCCTTTCCATTCCATTCCATTCCATTCCATTCCATTCCATTCGGGTTGTTTCCACTCCATTCCATTCCATTCCATTCCATTCGGGTTGATTCCATTCCATTCCATTCCCTTCCATTCCATTCTGGTTGATTCCATTCCATTCCATTCCATTCAGATCCATTCCATTCGGGTTGAGTCCATTCCATTCCATTCCACTCCATTCGGGTTGACTCCATTCCATTTCATTCCATTCCATCCCATTCCATTCCATTCCATTCCACTCCATTCCAGTCATGTTGATTCCACTCCATTGCACTGCATTCCAATCCATTCAATGCCATTCCATATCATTCGGGTTGATTCCATCCCATTCCATTCCATGCCATTCCATTCCATTCCATTCCACTCGTGGTGATTCCATTCCCTTCCATTTCTCCCATTCCATTGCATTCCTTTCCATTCCATTCGGGTTGATTCCATTCCATTCCATTACATTTGGGTTGATTCCATATCCTTCCCTTCCATTCCATTCCATTGAATTCCAATACACTCGGGTTGATTCCATACGCTTCCACTGCATTCCATTCCATTCCATTCGGGTGGATTCCATTCCATCCCATTCTATTCCATACCATTCCATTCCATTCCATTCCATTGCATTCCATTCCATTCCATTCGCGTTAATACCATTCCATTGCATTCCATTCCATTCCATTTCATTCTACTCGTGTTGATTCCATTCCATTGCATTCAGTTCCATTCCATTCCATTCCATGCCATTCCAATCCATTACGCACAATTGCATTCGGGTTGATTCCATTCCATTCCATTCCATTCGGGTTGATTCCATTCCTTCCCATTCCATTCCATTCCATTCCATTCCATTCCATTCCATTCCATTCCATTCCATTCGGGTTGATTCCATTCCATTCCATTCCCTTCCATTCCATTCTGGTTGATTCCATTCCATTCCATTCCATTCAGATCCATTCCATTCCGGTTGATTCCATTCCATTCCATTCCACTCCATTCGTGTTGTCTCCATTCCATTTCATTCCATTCCATCCCATTCCATTCCATTCCATTCCACTCCATTCCAGTCATGTTGATTCCACTCCATTGCAATGCATTCCAATCCATTCAATGCCATTCCATATCATTCGGGTTGATTCCATCCCATTCCATTCCATGCCATTCCATTCCATTCCATTCCATTCCTCTCGTGGTGATTCCATTCCCTTCCATTTCTTCCATTCCATTGCATTCCTTTCCATTCCATTCGGGTTGATTCCATTCCATTCCATTACATTTGGGTTGATTCCATATCCTTCCCTTCCATTCCATTCCATTGCATTCCAATACACTCGGGTTGATTCCATACGCTTCCATTGCATTCCATTCCATTCCATTCGGGTGGATTCCATTCCATCCCATTCTATTCCATACCATTCCATTCCATTCCATTCCATTGCATTCCATTCCATTCCATTCGCGTTAATACCATTCCATTGCGTTCCATTCCATTCCATTTCATTCCATTCGTGTTGATTCCATTCCATTGCATTCAGTTCCATTCCATTCCATTCCATGCCATTCCAATCCATTACGTTCAATTGCATTCGGGTTGATTCCATTCCATTCCATTCCATTACATGACATTCGGGTTGATTCCATTCCATTCCATTCCACTCCATTGCATTCCATTCCACTCCATTCCATTCCATTTGGCTGGATTCCTTTCCGTTCCATTCCATTCCATTCCATTCCATTCCATTCCATTCCATTCAATTCCATTGCATTCCATCCGCGTTAATAGCATTGCATTCCATTCCATTCCATTCCATTTCATTACATTCGGGTTGATTCCATTCCATTCCATTCAGTTCCATTCCATTCCATTCCATGCCATTCAAATCCATTACGTTCGATTCCATTCGGGTTGATTCCATTCCATTCCATTCCATACGGGTTGATTCCATTCCTTCCCATTCCACTCCATTCCATTCCATTCCATTCCATTCCATTCCATTCCACTCCATTCCAATCAGGTTGATTCCATGCCACTCCATATCATTCCATATCATTCCATTCCCTTCCATTCGGGTTGATTCCATTCCATTCAATTCCTTTCTATTCCATTCCATTCCAATCCATTCCATTCCATTCGGGTTGCTTCCATTCCATTCCATTCCATTCCATTCCATTCCATTCCATTCGGGTTGATTCCATTCCATTCCATTCCCTTCCATTCCATTCTGGTTGATTCCATTCCATTCCATTCCATTCAGATCCATTCCATTCGGGTTGATTCCATTCCATTCCATTCCACTCCATTCGGGTTGATTCCATTCCATTTCATTCCATTCCATCCCATTCCATTCCATTCCATTCCACTCCATTCCAGTCATGTTGATTCCACTCCATTGCACTGCATTCCAATCCATTCAATGCCATTCCATATCATTCGGCTTGATTCCATCCCATTCCATTCCATGCCATTCCATTCCATTCCATTCCACTCGTGGTGATTCCATTCCCTTCCATTTCTTCCATTCCATTGCATTCCTTTCCATTCCATTCGGGTTGATTCCATTCCATTCCATTACATTTGGGTTGATTCCATATCCTTCCCTTCCATTCCATTCCATTGCATTCCAATACACTCGGGTTGATTCCATACGCTTCCATTGCATTCCATTCCATTCCATTCGGGTGGATTCCATTCCATCCCATTCTATTCCACACCATTCCATTCCATTCCATTCCATTGCATTCCATTCCATTCCATTCGCGTTAATACCATTCCTTTGCATTCCATTCCATTCCATTCCATTCCATTCGCGTTAATACCATTCCATTCCATTCCATTCCATTCCATTCCATTCCATTCCATTCCATTCCATTCCATTACATTCGGGTTGATTCCATTCCATTCCATTCCATTCAGATCCATTCCATTCGGGTTGATTCCATTCCATTCCATTCCATTCCATTCCATTCCATTCCATTCCATTCCATTCCATTCCATTCGGGTTGATTCCATTCCATTCCATTCCATTCCATTCTGGTTGATTTCATTCCATTCCATTCCATTCAGATCCATTCCATTCGGGTTGATTCCATTCCATTCCATTCCACTCCATTCGGGTTGATTCCATTCCATTTCATTCCATTCCATCCCATTCCATTCCATTCCATTCCATTCCACTCCATTCCAGTCATGTTGATTCCACTCCATTGCACTGCATTCCAATCCATTCAATGCCATTCCATATCATTCGGGTTGATTCCATCCCATTCCATTCCATGCCATTCAATTCCATTCCATTCCACTCGTGGTGATTCCATTCCCTTCCATTTCTTCAATTCCATTGCATTGCTTTCCATTCCATTCGGGTTGATTCCATTCCATTCCATTACATTTGGGTTGATTCCATATCCTTCCCTTCCATTCCATTCCATTGCATTCCAATACACTCGGATTGATTCCATACACTTCCATTGCATTCCATTCCATTCCATTTGGGTGGATTCCATTCCATCCCATTCTATTCCATACCATTCCATTCCATTCCATTCGATTGCATTCCATTCCATTCCATTCGCGTTAATACCATTCCATTGCATTCCATTCCATTCCATTTCATTCCATTCGTGTTGTTTCAATTCCATTGCATTCAGTTCCATTCCATTCCATTCCATGCCATTCCAATCCATTACGTTCAATTGCATTCGGGTTGATTCCATTCCATTCCATTCCATTACATGACATTCGGGTTGATTCCATTCCGTTCCATTCCACTCCATTGCATTCCATTCCACTCCATTCCATTCCATTTGGCTGGATTCCTTTCCTTTCCATTCCATTCCATTCCATTCCATTCCATTCCATTCCATTCGCGTTAATACCATTCCATTCCATTCCATTCCATTCCATTCCATTCCATTTCATTACATTCGGGTTGATTCCATTCCATTCCATTCAGTTCCACTCCATTCCATTCCATGCCATTCCAATCCATTACGTTCAATTCCATTCGGGTTGATTCCATTCCATTCCATTCCATTCGGGTTGATTCCATTCCTTCCCATTCCACTCCATTCCATTCCATTCCATTCCATTCCATTCCATTCCACTCCATTCCAATCAGGTTGATTCCATGCCACTCCATATCATTCCATATCATTCCATTCCATTCCATTCGGGTTGATTCCATTCCATTCAATTCCTTTCTATTCCATTCCATTCCAATCCATTCCATTCCATTCGGGTTGTTTCCATTCCATTCCATTCCATTCCATTCCATTCCATTCCATTCCATTCGGGTTGATTCCATTCCATTCCATTCCCTTCCATTCCATTCTGGTTGATTCCATTCCATTCCATTCCATTCAGATCCATTCCATTCGGGTTGATTCCATTCCATTCCATTCCACTCCATTTGGGATGATTCCATCCCATTCAATTCCATTCCATACCATTCCAATCCATTCCATTCCATTCCATTCCAGTTGATTCCAATCCCTTCGATTCCATTCCATTCCATTCGATTCCGTTAAATTCCATTCCATTCGGGTGGATTCCAATCAATTCCATTCCATTCAATTCAATTCCTTTCGGATTGATTCCAATCCATTCCATTCCATTCGGTTTGATTCCATTCCATTCCATTCCACTCCATTGCATTCCATTCCACTCCATTCTATTCCATTGCATTCCATTCCATTCGGGTTCGTTCCATCCCATTCCATTCCATTCCATTCCATTCCATTCGGGTTGATTCCATTCCATTCCATTCCCTTCCATTCCATTCTGGTTGATTCCATTCCATTCCATTCCATTCAGATCCATTCCATTCGGGTTGATTCCATTCCATTCCATTCCACTCCATTCGGGTTGACTCCATTCCATTTCATTCCATTCCATCCCATTCCATTCCATTCCATTCCACTCCATTCCAGTCATGTTGATTCCACTCCATTGCACTGCATTCCAATCCACTCAATGCCATTCCATATCATTCGGGTTGATTCCATCCCATTCCATTCCATGCCATTCCATTCCATTCCATTCCACTCGTGGTGATTCCATTCCCTTCCATTTCTTCCATTCCGTTGCATTCCTTTCCATTCCATTCGGGTTGATTCCATTCCATTCCATTACATTTGGGTTGATTCCATATCCTTCCCTTCCATTCCATTCCATTGCATTCCAATACACTCGGGTTGATTCCATACGCTTCCACTGCATTCCATTCCATTCCATTCGGGTGGATTCCATTCCATCCCATTCTATTCCATACCATTCCATTCCATTCCATTCCATTGCATTCCATTCCATTCCATTCGCGTTAATACCATTCCATTGCATTCCATTCCATTCCATTTCATTCTATTCGTGTTGATTCCATTGCATTGCATTCTGTTCCATTCAATTCCATTCCATGCCATTCCAATCCATTACGTACAATTGCATTCAGGTTGATTCCATTCCATTCCATTCCATTCGGGTTGATTCCATTCCTTCCCATTCCACTCCATTCTATTCCATTCCATTCCATTGCATTCGGGTTGATTCCATCCCATTCCATTCCATTTCATTCCATTCCATTCCACTCCATTCCATTCGTGTTGATTCCATCCCATTCCATTCCATTCCATTCCATTCCACTCAATTCCATTCCATTCCGTTTGATTCCATTCCATTCCATTCCATTTCATTCCATTCCCTTCCATTCCATTCGTGGTGATTACATTCCCTTCCATTTCTTCCATTCCATTGCATTCCATTCCATTCCAGTCGGGTTGATTCCATTCCATTCCATTTGGCTGGATTCCTTTCCATTCCATTCAGTTCCATTCCATTCCATTCCATTCCGTTCCATTCCATTCCATTCGCGTTAATACCATTCCATTCCATTCCATTCCATTCCATTCCATTCCATTCCATTCCATTTCATTATATTCGGGTTGATTCCATTCCATTACATTCAGTTCCATTCCATTCCATTTCATGCCATTCCAATCCATAACGTTCGATTCCATTCGGGTTGATTCCATTCCATTCCATTCCATTCGGGTTGATTCCATTCCTTCCCATTCCACTCCATTCCATTCCATTCCAATCCATGCCATTCCATTCCATTCCACTCCATTCCAATCAGGTTGATTCCATGCCACTCCATACCATTCCATATCATTCCATTCCATTCCATTCGGGTTGATTCCATTCCATTCAATGCCTTTCTATTCCATTCCATTCCAATCCATTCCATTCCATTCGGGTTGTTTCCATCCCATTCCATTCCATTCCATTCCATTCCGTTCCATTCCATTCCATTCGCGTTAATACCATTCCATTCAATTCCATTCCATTCCATTCCATTCCATTCCATTTCATTATATTCGGGTTGATTCCACTCCATTACATTCAGTTCCATTCCATTCCATTCCATGCCATTCCAATCCATTACGTTCGATTCCATTCGGGTTGATTCCATTCCATTCCATTCCATTCGGGTTGATTCCATTCCTTCCCATTCCACTCCATTCCATTCCATTCCATTCCATTCCATTCCATTCCATTCCATTCCACTCCATTCCAATCAGGTTGATTCCATGCCACTCCATATCATTCCATATCATTCCATTCCATTCCATTCGGGTTGATTCCATTCCATTCAATGCCTTTCTATTCCATTCCATTCCAATCCATTCCATTCCATTCGGGTTGTTTCCATTCCATTCCATTCCATTCCATTCCATTCCATTCGGGTTGATTCCATTCCATTCCATTCCCTTCCATTCCATTCTGGTTGATTCCATTCCATTCCATTCCATTCAGATCCATTTCATTCGTGTTGATTCCATTCCATTCCATTCCATTACATGACATTCGGGTTGATTCCATTCCATTCCATTCCACTCCATTGCATTCCATTCCACTCCATTCCCTTCCATTTGGCTGGATTCCTTTCCGTTCCATTCCATTCCATTCCATTCCATTCCATTCCATTCCATTCCATTCCATTCGGGTTGTTTCCATTCCATTCCATTCCATTCCATTCCATTCCATTCGGGTTGATTCCATTCCATTCCATTCCCTTCCATTCCATTCTGGTTGATTCCATTCCATTCCATTCCATTCAGATCCATTCCATTCGGGTTGAGTCCATTCCATTCCATTCCACTCCATTCGGGTTGACTCCATTCCATTTCATTCCATTCCATCCCATTCCATTCCATTCCATTCCACTCCATTCCAGTCATGTTGATTCCACTCCATTGCACTGCATTCCAATCCATTCAATGCCATTCCATATCATTCGGATTGATTCCATCCCATTCCATTCCATGCCATTCCATTCCATTCCATTCCACTCGTGGTGATTCCATTCCCTTCCATTTCTTCCATTCCATTGCATTCCTTTCCATTCCATTCGGGTTGATTCCATTCCATTCCATTACATTTGGGTTGATTCCATATCCTTCCCTTCCATTCCATTCCATTGCATTCCAATACACTCGGGTTGATTCCATACGCTTCCACTGCATTCGATTCCATTCCATTCGGGTGGATTCCATTCCATCCCATTCTATTCCATACCATTCCGTTCCATTCCATTCCATTGCATTCCATTCCATTCCATTCGCGTTAATACCATTCCATTGCATTCCATTCCATTCCATTTCATTCTACTCGTGTTGATTCCATTCCATTGCATTCAGTTCCATTCCATTCCATTCCATGCCATTCCAATCCATTACGCACAATTGCATTCGGGTTGATTCCATTCCATTCCATTCCATTCGGGTTGATTCCATTCCTTCCCATTCCACTCCATTCCATTCCATTTCATTCCATTCCATTCCATTCCATTCCATTCCATTCCATTCCATTCCATTCGGGTTGATTCCATTCCATTCCATTCCCTTCCATTCCATTCTGGTTGATTCCATTCCATTCCATTCCATTCAGATCCATTCCATTCCGGTTGATTCCATTCCATTCCATTCCACTCCATTCGTGTTGACTCCATTCCATTTCATTCCATTCCATCCCATTCCATTCCATTCCATTCCACTCCATTCCAGTCATGTTGATTCCACTCCATTGCAATGCATTCCAATCCATTCAATGCCATTCCATATCATTCGGGTTGATTCCATCCCATTCCATTCCATGCCATTCCATTCCATTCCATTCCATTCCACTCGTGGTGATTCCATTCCCTTCCATTTCTTCCATTCCATTGCATTCCTTTCCATTCCATTCGGGTTGATTCCATTCCATTCCATTACATTTGGGTTGATTCCATATCCTTCCCTTCCATTGCATTCCATTGCATTCCAATACACTCGGGTTGATTCCATACGCTTCCATTGCATTCCATTCCATTCCATTCGGGTGGATTCCATTCCATCCCATTCTATTCCATACCATTCCATTCCATTCCATTCCATTGCATTCCATTCCATTCCATTCGCGTTAATACCATTCCATTGCATTCCATTCCATTCCATTTCATTCCATTCGTGTTGATTCCATTCCATTGCATTCAGTTCCATTCCATTCCATTCCATGCCATTCCAATCCATTACGTTCAATTGCATTCGGGTTGATTCCATTCCATTCCATTCCATTACATGACATTCGGGTTGATTCCATTCCATTCCATTCCACTCCATTGCATTCCATTCCACTCCATTCCATTCCATTTGGCTGGATTCCTTTCCGTTCCATTCAATTCCATTCCATTCCATTCCATTCCATTCCATTCAATTCCATTCCATTCCATCCGCGTTAATAGCATTGCATTGCATTCCATTCCATTCCATTCCATTCCATTTCATTACATTCGGGTTGATTCCATTCCATTCCATTCAGTTCCATTCCATTCCATTCCATGCCATTCAAATCGATTACGTTCGATTCCATTCGGGTTGATTCCATTCCATTCCATTCCATACGGGTTGATTCCATTCCTTCCCATTCCACTCCATTCCATTCCATTCCATTCCATTCCATTGCACTCCATTCCAATCAGGTTGATTCCATGCCACTCCGTATCATTCCATATCATTCCATTCCCTTCCGTTCGGGTTGATTCCATTCCATTCAATTCCTTTCTATTCCATTCCATTCCAATCCATTCCATTCCATTCGGGTTGTTTCCATTCCATTCCATTCCATTCCATTCCATTCCATTCCATTCCATTCGGGTTGATTCCATTCCATTCCATTCCCTTCCATTCCATTCTGGTTGATTCCATTCCATTCCATTCCATTCAGATCCATTCCATTCGGGTTGATTCCATTCCATTCCATTCCACTCCATTCGGGTTGACTCCATTCCATTTCATTCCATTCCATCCCATTCCATTCCATTCCATTCCACTCCATTCCAGTCATGTTGATTCCACTCCATTGCACTGCATTCCAATCCATTCAATGCCATTCCATATCATTCGGCTTGATTCCATCCCATTCCATTCCATGCCATTCCATTCCATTCCATTCCACTCGTGGTGATTCCATTCCCTTCCATTTCTTCCATTCCATTGCATTCCTTTCCATTCCATTCGGGTTGATTCCATTCCATTCCATTACATTTGGGTTGATTCCATATCCTTCCCTTCCATTCCATTCCATTGCATTCCAATACACTCGGGTTGATTCCATACGCTTCCATTGCATTCCATTCCATTCCATTCGGGTGGATTCCATTCCATCCCATTCTATTCCATACCATTCCATTCCATTCCATTCCATTGCATTCCATTCCATTCCATTCGCGTTAATACCATTCCTTTGCATTCCATTCCATTCCATTCCATTCCATTCGCGTTAATACCATTCCATTCCATTCCATTCCATTCCATTCCATTCCATTTCATTACATTCGGGGTGATTCCATTCCATTCCATTCAGTTCCTTTCCATTCCATTCCATGCCATTCCAATCCATTACGTTCGATTCCATTCGGGTTGATTCCATTCCATTCCATTCCATTCGGGTTGATTCCATTCCTTCCCATTCCACTCCCATTCCATTCCATTCCATTCCATTCCACTCCATTCCAATCAGGTTGATTCCATGTCACTCCATATCATTCCATATCACTCCATTCCATTCCATTCGGGTTGATTCCATTCCATTCAATTCCTTTCTATTCCATTCCATTCCAATCCATTCCATTCCATTCGGGTTGTTTCCATTCCATTCCATTCCATTCCATTCCCTTCCATTCCATTCGGGTTGATTCCATTCCATTCCATTCCCTTCCATTCCATGCTGGTTGATTCCATTCCATTCCATTCCATTCAGATCCATTCCATTCGGGTTGATTCCATTCCATTCCATTCCACTCCATTTGGGATGATTTCATCCCATTCCATTCCATTCCATACCATTCCAATACATTCCATTCCATTCCATTCCAGTTGATTCCAATCCCTTCGATTCCATTCCATTCCATTCGATTCCGATAAATTCCATTCCATTCGGGTGGATTCCAATCAATTCCATTCCATTCAATTCCATTCCTTTCGGGTTGATTCCAATCCATTCCATTCCATTCGGTTTGATTCCATTCCATTCCATTCCACTCCATTGCATTCCATTCCACTCCATTCTATTCCATTCCATTCCATTCCATTCGGGTTGATTCCATCCCATTCCATTCCATTTCATTCCATTCCATTCCACTCCATTCCATTCGTGTTGATTCCATCCCATTCCATTCCATTCCATTCCATTCCACTCCATTCCATTCCATTCCGTTTGATTCCATTCCATTCCATTCCATTCCATTCCATTCCATTCCATTCGGGTTGATTCCATTCCATTCCATTCCCTTCCATTCCATTCTGGTTGATTCCATTCCATTCCATTCCATTCAGATCCATTCCATTCCGGTTGATTCCATTCCATTCCATTCCACTCCATTCGTGTTGACTCCATTCCATTTCATTCCATTCCATCCCATTCCATTCCATTCCATTCCACTCCATTCCAGTCATGTTGATTCCACTCCATTGCAATGCATTCCAATCCATTCAATGCCATTCCGTATCATTCGGGTTGATTCCATCCCATTCCATTCCATGCCATTCCATTCCATTCCATTCCATTCCACTCGTGGTGATTCCATTCCCTTCCATTTCTTCCATTCCATTGCATTCCTTTCCATTCCATTCGGGTTGATTCCATTCCATTCCATTACATTTGGGTTGATTCCATATCCTTCCCTTCCATTGCATTCCATTGCATTCCAATACACTCGGGTTGATTCCATACGCTTCCATTGCATTCCATTCCATTCCATTCGGGTGGATTCCATTCCATCCCATTCTATTCCATACCATTCCATTCCATTCCATTCCATTGCATTCCATTCCATTCCATTCGCGTTAATACCATTCCATTGCATTCCATTCCATTCCATTTCATTCCATTCGTGTTGATTCCATTCCATTGCATTCAGTTCCATTCCATTCCATTCCATGCCATTCCAATCCATTACGTTCAATTGCATTCGGGTTGATTCCATTCCATTCCATTCCATTACATGACATTCGGGTTGATTCCATTCCATTCCATTCCACTCCATTGCATTCCATTCCACTCCATTCCATTCCATTTGGCTGGATTCCTTTCCGTTCCATTCAATTCCATTCCATTCCATTCCATTCCATTCCATTCAATTCCATTCCATTCCATCCGCGTTAATAGCATTGCATTGCATTCCATTCCATTCCATTCCATTCCATTTCATTACATTCGGGTTGATTCCATTCCATTCCATTCAGTTCCATTCCATTCCATTCCATGCCATTCAAATCGATTACGTTCGATTCCATTCGGGTTGATTCCATTCCATTCCATTCCATACGGGTTGATTCCATTCCTTCCCATTCCACTCCATTCCATTCCATTCCATTCCATTCCATTGCACTCCATTCCAATCAGGTTGATTCCATGCCACTCCGTATCATTCCATATCATTCCATTCCCTTCCGTTCGGGTTGATTCCATTCCATTCAATTCCTTTCTATTCCATTCCATTCCAATCCATTCCATTCCATTCGGGTTGTTTCCATTCCATTCCATTCCATTCCATTCCATTCCATTCCATTCCATTCCATTCGGGTTGATTCCATTCCATTCCATTCCCTTCCATTCCATTCTGGTTGATTCCATTCCATTCCATTCCATTCAGATCCATTCCATTCGGGTTGATTCCATTCCATTCCATTCCACTCCATTCGGGTTGACTCCATTCCATTTCATTCCATTCCATCCCATTCCATTCCATTCCATTCCACTCCATTCCAGTCATGTTGATTCCACTCCATTGCACTGCATTCCAATCCATTCAATGCCATTCCATATCATTCGGCTTGATTCCATCCCATTCCATTCCATGCCATTCCATTCCATTCCATTCCACTCGTGGTGATTCCATTCCCTTCCATTTCTTCCATTCCATTGCATTCCTTTCCATTCCATTCGGGTTGATTCCATTCCATTCCATTACATTTGGGTTGATTCCATATCCTTCCCTTCCATTCCATTCCATTGCATTCCAATACACTCGGGTTGATTCCATACGCTTCCATTGCATTCCATTCCATTCCATTCGGGTGGATTCCATTCCATCCCATTCTATTCCATACCATTCCATTCCATTCCATTCCATTGCATTCCATTCCATTCCATTCGCGTTAATACCATTCCTTTGCATTCCATTCCATTCCATTCCATTCCATTCGCGTTAATACCATTCCATTCCATTCCATTCCATTCCATTCCATTCCATTTCATTACATTCGGGTTGATTCCATTCCATTCCATTCAGTTCCTTTCCATTCCATTCCATGCCATTCCAATCCATTACGTTCGATTCCATTCGGGTTGATTCCATTCCATTCCATTCCATTCGGGTTGATTCCATTCCTTCCCATTCCACTCCCATTCCATTCCATTCCATTCCATTCCACTCCATTCCAATCAGGTTGATTCCATGCCACTCCATATCATTCCATATCACTCCATTCCATTCCATTCGGGTTGATTCCATTCCATTCAATTCCTTTCTATTCCATTCCATTCCAATCCATTCCATTCCATTCGGGTTGTTTCCATTCCATTCCATTCCATTCCATTCCCTTCCATTCCATTCGGGTTGATTCCATTCCATTCCATTCCCTTCCATTCCATGCTGGTTGATTCCATTCCATTCCATTCCATTCAGATCCATTCCATTCGGGTTGATTCCATTCCATTCCATTCCACTCCATTTGGGATGATTTCATCCCATTCCATTCCATTCCATACCATTCCAATACATTCCATTCCATTCCATTCCAGTTGATTCCAATCCCTTCGATTCCATTCCATTCCATTCGATTCCGATAAATTCCATTCCATTCGGGTGGATTCCAATCAATTCCATTCCATTCAATTCCATTCCTTTCGGGTTGATTCCAATCCATTCCATTCAATTCGGTTTGATTCCATTCCATTCCATTCCACTCCATTGCATTCCATTCCACTCCATTCTATTCCATTCCATTCCATTCCATTCGGGTTGATTCCATCCCATTCCATTCCATTTCATTCCATTCCATTCCACTCCATTCCATTCGTGTTGATTCCATCCCATTCCATTCCATTCCATTCCATTCCACTCCATTCCATTCCATTCCGTTTGATTCCATTCCATTCCATTCCATTTCATTCCATTCCTTTCCATTCCATTCGTGGTGATTACATTCCCTTCCATTTCTTCCATTCCATTGCATTCCATTCCATTCCATTCGGGTTGATTCCATTCCATTCCATTTGGCTGGATTCCTTTCCGTTCCATTCCATTCCATTCCATTCCATTCCATTCCATTCCATTCCATTCCATTTCATTACATTCGGGTTGATTCCATTCCATTCCATTCAGTTCCATTCCATTCCATTCCATGCCATTCCAATCCATTACGTTCGATTCCATTCAGGTTGATTCCATTCCATTCCATTCCATTCGGGTTGATTCCATTCCTTCCCATTCCACTCCATTCCATTCCATTCCATTCCATTCCATTCCATTCCACTCCATTCCAATCAGGTTGATTCCATGCCACTCCATATCATTCCATATCATTCCATTCCATTCCATTCGGGTTGATTCCATTCCATTCAATTCCTTTCTATTCCATTCCATTCCAATCCATTCCATTCCATTCGGGTTGTTTCCATTCCATTCCATTCCATTCCATTCCATTCCATTCCATTCGGGTTGATTCCATTCCATTCCATTCCCTTCCTTTCCATTCTGGTTGATTCCATTCCATTCCATTCCATTCAGATCCATTCCATTCGGGTTGATTCCATTCCATTACATGACATTCGGGTTGATTCCATTCCATTCCATTCCACTCCATTGCATTCCATTCCACTCCATTCCCTTCCATTTGGCTGGATTCCTTTCCGTTCCATTCAATTCCATTCCATTCCATTCCTTTCCATTCCATTCCATTCCATTCCATTCCATTCCATTCGGGTTGTTTCCACTCCATTCCATTCCATTCCATTCCATTCGGGTTGATTCCATTCCATTCCATTCCCTTCCATTCCATTCTGGTTGATTCCATTCCATTCCATTCCATTCAGATCCATTCCATTCGGGTTGAGTCCATTCCATTCCATTCCACTCCATTCGGGTTGACTCCATTCCATTTCATTCCATTCCATCCCATTCCATTCCATTCCATTCCACTCCATTCCAGTCATGTTGATTCCACTCCATTGCACTGCATTCCAATCCATTCAATGCCATTCCATATCATTCGGGTTGATTCCATCCCATTCCATTCCATGCCATTCCATTCCATTCCATTCCACTCGTGGTGATTCCATTCCCTTCCATTTCTCCCATTCCATTGCATTCCTTTCCATTCCATTCGGGTTGATTCCATTCCATTCCATTACATTTGGGTTGATTCCATATCCTTCCCTTCCATTCCATTCCATTGAATTCCAATACACTCGGGTTGATTCCATACGCTTCCACTGCATTCCATTCCATTCCATTCGGGTGGATTCCATTCCATCCCATTCTATTCCATACCATTCCATTCCATTCCATTCCATTGCATTCCATTCCATTCCATTCGCGTTAATACCATTCCATTGCATTCCATTCCATTCCATTTCATTCTACTCGTGTTGATTCCATTCCATTGCATTCAGTTCCATTCCATTCCATTCCATGCCATTCCAATCCATTACGCACAATTGCATTCGGGTTGATTCCATTCCATTCCATTCCATTCGGGTTGATTCCATTCCTTCCCATTCCATTCCATTCCATTCCATTCCATTCCATTCCATTCCATTCCATTCCATTCGGGTTGATTCCATTCCATTCCATTCCCTTCCATTCCATTCTGGTTGATTCCATTCCATTCCATTCCATTCAGATCCATTCCATTCCGGTTGATTCCATTCCATTCCATTCCACTCCATTCGTGTTGACTCCATTCCATTTCATTCCATTCCATCCCATTCCATTCCATTCCATTCCACTCCATTCCAGTCATGTTGATTCCACTCCATTGCAATGCATTCCAATCCATTCAATGCCATTCCATATCATTCGGGTTGATTCCATCCCATTCCATTCCATGCCATTCCATTCCATTCCATTCCATTCCTCTCGTGGTGATTCCATTCCCTTCCATTTCTTCCATTCCATTGCATTCCTTTCCATTCCATTCGGGTTGATTCCATTCCATTCCATTACATTTGGGTTGATTCCATATCCTTCCCTTCCATTCCATTCCATTGCATTCCAATACACTCGGGTTGATTCCATACGCTTCCATTGCATTCCATTCCATTCCATTCGGGTGGATTCCATTCCATCCCATTCTATTCCATACCATTCCATTCCATTCCATTCCATTGCATTCCATTCCATTCCATTCGCGTTAATACCATTCCATTGCGTTCCATTCCATTCCATTTCATTCCATTCGTGTTGATTCCATTCCATTGCATTCAGTTCCATTCCATTCCATTCCATGCCATTCCAATCCATTACGTTCAATTGCATTCGGGTTGATTCCATTCCATTCCATTCCATTACATGACATTCGGGTTGATTCCATTCCATTCCATTCCACTCCATTGCATTCCATTCCACTCCATTCCATTCCATTTGGCTGGATTCCTTTCCGTTCCATTCCATTCCATTCCATTCCATTCCATTCCATTCCATTCAATTCCATTGCATTCCATCCGCGTTAATAGCATTGCATTCCATTCCATTCCATTCCATTTCATTACATTCGGGTTGATTCCATTCCATTCCATTCAGTTCCATTCCATTCCATTCCATGCCATTCAAATCCATTACGTTCGATTCCATTCGGGTTGATTCCATTCCATTCCATTCCATACGGGTTGATTCCATTCCTTCCCATTCCACTCCATTCCATTCCATTCCATTCCATTCCATTCCATTCCACTCCATTCCAATCAGGTTGATTCCATGCCACTCCATATCATTCCATATCATTCCATTCCCTTCCATTCGGGTTGATTCCATTCCATTCAATTCCTTTCTATTCCATTCCATTCCAATCCATTCCATTCCATTCGGGTTGCTTCCATTCCATTCCATTCCATTCCATTCCATTCCATTCCATTCGGGTTGATTCCATTCCATTCCATTCCCTTCCATTCCATTCTGGTTGATTCCATTCCATTCCATTCCATTCAGATCCATTCCATTCGGGTTGATTCCATTCCATTCCATTCCACTCCATTCGGGTTGATTCCATTCCATTTCATTCCATTCCATCCCATTCCATTCCATTCCATTCCACTCCATTCCAGTCATGTTGATTCCACTCCATTGCACTGCATTCCAATCCATTCAATGCCATTCCATATCATTCGGCTTGATTCCATCCCATTCCATTCCATGCCATTCCATTCCATTCCATTCCACTCGTGGTGATTCCATTCCCTTCCATTTCTTCCATTCCATTGCATTCCTTTCCATTCCATTCGGGTTGATTCCATTCCATTCCATTACATTTGGGTTGATTCCATATCCTTCCCTTCCATTCCATTCCATTGCATTCCAATACACTCGGGTTGATTCCATACGCTTCCATTGCATTCCATTCCATTCCATTCGGGTGGATTCCATTCCATCCCATTCTATTCCACACCATTCCATTCCATTCCATTCCATTGCATTCCATTCCATTCCATTCGCGTTAATACCATTCCTTTGCATTCCATTCCATTCCATTCCATTCCATTCGCGTTAATACCATTCCATTCCATTCCATTCCATTCCATTCCATTCCATTCCATTCCATTCCATTACATTCGGGTTGATTCCATTCCATTCCATTCAGTTCCATTCCATTCCATTCCATGCCATTCCAATCCATTACGTTCGATTCCATTCGGGTTGATTCCATTCCATTCCATTCCATTCGGGTTGATTCCATTCCTTCCCATTCCACTCCCATTCCATTCCATTCCACTCCATTCCAATCAGGTTGATTCCATGCCACTCCATATCATTCCATGTCATTCCATTCCATTCCATTCGGGTTGATTCCATTCCATTCAATTCCTTTCTATTCCATTCCATTCCAATCCATTCCATTCCATTCGGGTTGTTTCCATTCCATTCCATTCCATTCCATTCCCTTCCATTCCATTCGGGTTGATTCCATTCCATTCCATTCCCTTCCATTCCATGCTGGTTGATTCCATTCCATTCCATTCCATTAAGATCCATTCCATTCGGGTTGATTCCATTCCATTCCATTCCACTCCATTTGGGATGATTCCATCCCATTCCATTCCATTCCATACCATTCCAATACATTCCATTCCATTCCATTCCAGTTGATTCCAATCCCTTCGATTCCATTCCATTCCATTCGATTCCGTTAAATTCCATTCCATTCGGGTGGATTCCAATCAATTCCATTCCATTCAATTCCATTCCTTTCGGGTTGATTCCAATCCATTCCATTCCATTCGGTTTGATTCCATTCCATTCCATTCCACTCCATTGCATTCCATTCCACTCCATTCTATTCCATTCCATTCCATTCCATTCGGGTTGATTCCATCCCATTCCATTCCATTTCATTCCATTCCATTCCACTCCATTCCATTCGTGTTGATTCCATCCCATTCCATTCCATTCCATTCCATTCCACTCCATTCCATTCCATTCCGTTTGATTCCATTCCATTCCATTCCATTTCATTCCATTCCTTTCCATTCCATTCGTGGTGATTACATTCCCTTCCATTTCTTCCATTCCATTGCATTCCATTCCATTCCATTCGGGTTGATTCCATTCCATTCCATTTGGCTGGATTCCTTTCCGTTCCATTCCATTCCATTCCATTCCATTCCATTCCATTCCATTCCACTCCATTCCAATCAGGTTGATTCCATGCCACTCCATATCATTCCATATCATTCCATTCCATTCCATTCGGGTTGATTCCATTCCATTCAATTCCTTTCTATTCCATTCCATTCCAATCCATTCCATTCCATTCGGGTTGTTTCCATTCCATTCCATTCCATTCCATTCCATTCCATTCCATTCGGGTTGATTCCATTCCATTCCATTCCCTTCCTTTCCATTCTGGTTGATTCCATTCCATTCCATTCCATTCAGATCCATTCCATTCGGGTTGATTCCATTCCATTACATGACATTCGGGTTGATTCCATTCCATTCCATTCCACTCCATTGCATTCCATTCCACTCCATTCCCTTCCATTTGGCTGGATTCCTTTCCGTTCCATTCAATTCCATTCCATTCCATTCCTTTCCATTCCATTCCATTCCATTCCATTCCATTCCATTCCATTCGGGTTGTTTCCACTCCATTCCATTCCATTCCATTCCATTCGGGTTGATTCCATTCCATTCCATTCCCTTCCATTCCATTCTGGTTGATTCCATTCCATTCCATTCCATTCAGATCCATTCCATTCGGGTTGAGTCCATTCCATTCCATTCCACTCCATTCGGGTTGACTCCATTCCATTTCATTCCATTCCATCCCATTCCATTCCATTCCATTCCACTCCATTCCAGTCATGTTGATTCCACTCCATTGCACTGCATTCCAATCCATTCAATGCCATTCCATATCATTCGGGTTGATTCCATCCCATTCCATTCCATGCCATTCCATTCCATTCCATTCCACTCGTGGTGATTCCATTCCCTTCCATTTCTCCCATTCCATTGCATACCTTTCCATTCCATTCGGGTTGATTCCATTCCATTCCATTACATTTGGGTTGATTCCATATCCTTCCCTTCCATTCCATTCCATTGAATTCCAATACACTCGGGTTGATTCCATACGCTTCCACTGCATTCCATTCCATTCCATTCGGGTGGATTCCATTCCATCCCATTCTATTCCATACCATTCCATTCCATTCCATTCCATTGCATTCCATTCCATTCCATTCGCGTTAATACCATTCCATTGCATTCCATTCCATTCCATTTCATTCTACTCGTGTTGATTCCATTCCATTGCATTCAGTTCCATTCCATTCCATTCCATGCCATTCCAATCCATTACGCACAATTGCATTCGGGTTGATTCCATTCCATTCCATTCCATTCGGGTTGATTCCATTCCTTCCCATTCCACTCCATTCCATTCCATTCCATTCCATTCCATTCCATTCCACTCCATTCCAATCAGGTTGATTCCATGCCACTCCATATCATTCCATATCATTCCATTCCATTCCATTCGGGTTGATTCCATTCCATTCAATTCCTTTCTATTCCATTCCATTCCAATCCATTCCATTCCATTCGGGTTGTTTCCATTCCATTCCATTCCATTCCATTCCATTCCATTCCATTCCATTCCATTCGGGTTGATTCCATTCCATTCCATTCCCTTCCATTCCATTCTGGTTGATTCCATTCCATTCCATTCCATTCAGATCCATTCCATTCGGGTTGATTCCATTCCATTCCATTCCACTCCATTTGGGATGATTCCATCCCATTCAATTCCATTCCATACCATTCCAATCCATTCCATTCCATTCCATTCCAGTTGATTCCAATCCCTTCGATTCCATTCCATTCCATTCGATTCCGTTAAATTCCATTCCATTCGGGTGGATTCCAATCAATTCCATTCCATTCAATTCCATTCCTTTCGGATTGATTCCAATCCATTCCATTCCATTCGGTTTGATTCCATTCCATTCCATTCCACTCCATTGCATTCCATTCCACTCCATTCTATTCCATTGCATTCCATTCCATTCGGGTTCGTTCCATCCCATTCCATTCCATTCCATTCCATTCCATTCGGGTTGATTCCATTCCATTCCATTCCCTTCCATTCCATTCTGGTTGATTCCATTCCATTCCATTCCATTCAGATCCATTCCATTCGGGTTGATTCCATTCCATTCCATTCCACTCCATTCGGGTTGACTCCATTCCATTTCATTCCATTCCATCCCATTCCATTCCATTCCATTCCACTCCATTCCAGTCATGTTGATTCCACTCCATTGCACTGCATTCCAATCCACTCAATGCCATTCCATATCATTCGGGTTGATTCCATCCCATTCCATTCCATGCCATTCCATTCCATTCCATTCCACTCGTGGTGATTCCATTCCCTTCCATTTCTTCCATTCCGTTGCATTCCTTTCCATTCCATTCGGGTTGATTCCATTCCATTCCATTACATTTGGGTTGATTCCATATCCTTCCCTTCCATTCCATTCCATTGCATTCCAATACACTCGGGTTGATTCCATACGCTTCCACTGCATTCCATTCCATTCCATTCGGGTGGATTCCATTCCATCCCATTCTATTCCATACCATTCCATTCCATTCCATTCCATTGCATTCCATTCCATTCCATTCGCGTTAATACCATTCCATTGCATTCCATTCCATTCCATTTCATTCTATTCGTGTTGATTCCATTGCATTGCATTCTGTTCCATTCAATTCCATTCCATGCCATTCCAATCCATTACGTACAATTGCATTCAGGTTGATTCCATTCCATTCCATTCCATTCGGGTTGATTCCATTCCTTCCCATTCCACTCCATTCTATTCCATTCCATTCCATTGCATTCGGGTTGATTCCATCCCATTCCATTCCATTTCATTCCATTCCATTCCACTCCATTCCATTCGTGTTGATTCCATCCCATTCCATTCCATTCCATTCCATTCCACTCAATTCCATTCCATTCCGTTTGATTCCATTCCATTCCATTCCATTTCATTCCATTCCCTTCCATTCCATTCGTGGTGATTACATTCCCTTCCATTTCTTCCATTCCATTGCATTCCATTCCATTCCAGTCGGGTTGATTCCATTCCATTCCATTTGGCTGGATTCCTTTCCATTCCATTCAGTTCCATTCCATTCCATTCCATTCCGTTCCATTCCATTCCATTCGCGTTAATACCATTCCATTCCATTCCATTCCATTCCATTCCATTCCATTCCATTCCATTTCATTATATTCGGGTTGATTCCATTCCATTACATTCAGTTCCATTCCATTCCATTTCATGCCATTCCAATCCATAACGTTCGATTCCATTCGGGTTGATTCCATTCCATTCCATTCCATTCGGGTTGATTCCATTCCTTCCCATTCCACTCCATTCCATTCCATTCCAATCCATGCCATTCCATTCCATTCCACTCCATTCCAATCAGGTTGATTCCATGCCACTCCATACCATTCCATATCATTCCATTCCATTCCATTCGGGTTGATTCCATTCCATTCAATGCCTTTCTATTCCATTCCATTCCAATCCATTCCATTCCATTCGGGTTGTTTCCATCCCATTCCATTCCATTCCATTCCATTCCGTTCCATTCCATTCCATTCGCGTTAATACCATTCCATTCAATTCCATTCCATTCCATTCCATTCCATTCCATTTCATTATATTCGGGTTGATTCCACTCCATTACATTCAGTTCCATTCCATTCCATTCCATGCCATTCCAATCCATTACGTTCGATTCCATTCGGGTTGATTCCATTCCATTCCATTCCATTCGGGTTGATTCCATTCCTTCCCATTCCACTCCATTCCATTCCATTCCATTCCATTCCATTCCATTCCATTCCATTCCACTCCATTCCAATCAGGTTGATTCCATGCCACTCCATATCATTCCATATCATTCCATTCCATTCCATTCGGGTTGATTCCATTCCATTCAATGCGTTTCTATTCCATTCCATTCCAATCCATTCCATTCCATTCGGGTTGTTTCCATTCCATTCCATTCCATTCCATTCCATTCCATTCGGGTTGATTCCATTCCATTCCATTCCCTTCCATTCCATTCTGGTTGATTCCATTCCATTCCATTCCATTCAGATCCATTTCATTCGTGTTGATTCCATTCCATTCCATTCCATTACATGACATTCGGGTTGATTCCATTCCATTCCATTCCACTCCATTGCATTCCATTCCACTCCATTCCCTTCCATTTGGCTGGATTCCTTTCCGTTCCATTCCATTCCATTCCATTCCATTCCATTCCATTCCATTCCATTCCATTCGGGTTGTTTCCATTCCATTCCATTCCATTCCATTCCATTCCATTCGGGTTGATTCCATTCCATTCCATTCCCTTCCATTCCATTCTGGTTGATTCCATTCCATTCCATTCCATTCAGATCCATTCCATTCGGGTTGAGTCCATTCCATTCCATTCCACTCCATTCGGGTTGACTCCATTCCATTTCATTCCATTCCATCCCATTCCATTCCATTCCATTCCACTCCATTCCAGTCATGTTGATTCCACTCCATTGCACTGCATTCCAATCCATTCAATGCCATTCCATATCATTCGGATTGATTCCATCCCATTCCATTCCATGCCATTCCATTCCATTCCATTCCACTCGTGGTGATTCCATTCCCTTCCATTTCTTCCATTCCATTGCATTCCTTTCCATTACATTCGGGTTGATTCCATTCCATTCCATTACATTTGGGTTGATTCCATATCCTTCCCTTCCATTCCATTCCATTGCATTCCAATACACTCGGGTTGATTCCATACGCTTCCACTGCATTCGATTCCATTCCATTCGGGTGGATTCCATTCCATCCCATTCTATTCCATACCATTCCGTTCCATTCCATTCCATTGCATTCCATTCCATTCCATTCGCGTTAATACCATTCCATTGCATTCCATTCCATTCCATTTCATTCTACTCGTGTTGATTCCATTCCATTGCATTCAGTTCCATTCCATTCCATTCCATGCCATTCCAATCCATTACGCACAATTGCATTCGGGTTGATTCCATTCCATTCCATTCCATTCGGGTTGATTCCATTCCTTCCCATTCCACTCCATTCCATTCCATTTCATTCCATTCCATTCCATTCCATTCCATTCCATTCCATTCCATTCCATTCGGGTTGATTCCATTCCATTCCATTCCCTTCCATTCCATTCTGGTTGATTCCATTCCATTCCATTCCATTCAGATCCATTCCATTCCGGTTGATTCCATTCCATTCCATTCCACTCCATTCGTGTTGACTCCATTCCATTTCATTCCATTCCATCCCATTCCATTCCATTCCATTCCACTCCATTCCAGTCATGTTGATTCCACTCCATTGCAATGCATTCCAATCCATTCAATGCCATTCCATATCATTCGGGTTGATTCCATCCCATTCCATTCCATGCCATTCCATTCCATTCCATTCCATTCCACTCGTGGTGATTCCATTCCCTTCCATTTCTTCCATTCCATTGCATTCCTTTCCATTCCATTCGGGTTGATTCCATTCCATTCCATTACATTTGGGTTGATTCCATATCCTTCCCTTCCATTGCATTCCATTGCATTCCAATACACTCGGGTTGATTCCATACGCTTCCATTGCATTCCATTCCATTCCATTCGGGTGGATTCCATTCCATCCCATTCTATTCCATACCATTCCATTCCATTCCATTCCATTGCATTCCATTCCATTCCATTCGCGTTAATACCATTCCATTGCATTCCATTCCATTCCATTTCATTCCATTCGTGTTGATTCCATTCCATTGCATTCAGTTCCATTCCATTCCATTCCATGCCATTCCAATCCATTACGTTCAATTGCATTCGGGTTGATTCCATTCCATTCCATTCCATTACATGACATTCGGGTTGATTCCATTCCATTCCATTCCACTCCATTGCATTCCATTCCACTCCATTCCATTCCATTTGGCTGGATTCCTTTCCGTTCCATTCAATTCCATTCCATTCCATTCCATTCCATTCCATTCAATTCCATTCCATTCCATCCGCGTTAATAGCATTGCATTGCATTCCATTCCATTCCATTCCATTCCATTTCATTACATTCGGGTTGATTCCATTCCATTCCATTCAGTTCCATTCCATTCCATTCCATGCCATTCAAATCGATTACGTTCGATTCCATTCGGGTTGATTCCATTCCATTCCATTCCATACGGGTTGATTCCATTCCTTCCCATTCCACTCCATTCCATTCCATTCCATTCCATTCCATTGCACTCCATTCCAATCAGGTTGATTCCATGCCACTCCGTATCATTCCATATCATTCCATTCCCTTCCGTTCGGGTTGATTCCATTCCATTCAATTCCTTTCTATTCCATTCCATTCCAATCCATTCCATTCCATTCGGGTTGTTTCCATTCCATTCCATTCCATTCCATTCCATTCCATTCCATTCCATTCGGGTTGATTCCATTCCATTCCATTCCCTTCCATTCCATTCTGGTTGATTCCATTCCATTCCATTCCATTCAGATCCATTCCATTCGGGTTGATTCCATTCCATTCCATTCCACTCCATTCGGGTTGACTCCATTCCATTTCATTCCATTCCATCCCATTCCATTCCATTCCATTCCACTCCATTCCAGTCATGTTGATTCCACTCCATTGCACTGCATTCCAATCCATTCAATGCCATTCCATATCATTCGGCTTGATTCCATCCCATTCCATTCCATGCCATTCCATTCCATTCCATTCCACTCGTGGTGATTCCATTCCCTTCCATTTCTTCCATTCCATTGCATTCCTTTCCATTCCATTCGGGTTGATTCCATTCCATTCCATTACATTTGGGTTGATTCCATATCCTTCCCTTCCATTCCATTCCATTGCATTCCAATACACTCGGGTTGATTCCATACGCTTCCATTGCATTCCATTCCATTCCATTCGGGTGGATTCCATTCCATCCCATTCTATTCCATACCATTCCATTCCATTCCATTCCATTGCATTCCATTCCATTCCATTCGCGTTAATACCATTCCTTTGCATTCCATTCCATTCCATTCCATTCCATTCGCGTTAATACCATTCCATTCCATTCCATTCCATTCCATTCCATTCCATTTCATTACATTCGGGTTGATTCCATTCCATTCCATTCAGTTCCTTTCCATTCCATTCCATGCCATTCCAATCCATTACGTTCGATTCCATTCGGGTTGATTCCATTCCATTCCATTCCATTCGGGTTGATTCCATTCCTTCCCATTCCACTCCCATTCCATTCCATTCCATTCCATTCCACTCCATTCCAATCAGGTTGATTCCATGCCACTCCATATCATTCCATATCACTCCATTCCATTCCATTCGGGTTGATTCCATTCCATTCAATTCCTTTCTATTCCATTCCATTCCAATCCATTCCATTCCATTCGGGTTGTTTCCATTCCATTCCATTCCATTCCATTCCCTTCCATTCCATTCGGGTTGATTCCATTCCATTCCATTCCCTTCCATTCCATGCTGGTTGATTCCATTCCATTCCATTCCATTCAGATCCATTCCATTCGGGTTGATTCCATTCCATTCCATTCCACTCCATTTGGGATGATTTCATCCCATTCCATTCCATTCCATACCATTCCAATACATTCCATTCCATTCCATTCCAGTTGATTCCAATCCCTTCGATTCCATTCCATTCCATTCGATTCCGATAAATTCCATTCCATTCGGGTGGATTCCAATCAATTCCATTCCATTCAATTCCATTCCTTTCGGGTTGATTCCAATCCATTCCATTCCATTCGGTTTGATTCCATTCCATTCCATTCCACTCCATTGCATTCCATTCCACTCCATTCTATTCCATTCCATTCCATTCCATTCGGGTTGATTCCATCCCATTCCATTCCATTTCATTCCATTCCATTCCACTCCATTCCATTCGTGTTGATTCCATCCCATTCCATTCCATTCCATTCCATTCCACTCCATTCCATTCCATTCCGTTTGATTCCATTCCATTCCATTCCATTTCATTCCATTCCTTTCCATTCCATTCGTGGTGATTACATTCCCTTCCATTTCTTCCATTCCATTGCATTCCATTCCATTCCATTCGGGTTGATTCCATTCCATTCCATTTGGCTGGATTCCTTTCCGTTCCATTCCATTCCATTCCATTCCATTCCATTCCATTCCATTCCATTCCATTTCATTACATTCGGGTTGATTCCATTCCATTCCATTCAGTTCCATTCCATTCCATTCCATGCCATTCCAATCCATTACGTTCGATTCCATTCAGGTTGATTCCATTCCATTCCATTCCATTCGGGTTGATTCCATTCCTTCCCATTCCACTCCATTCCATTCCATTCCATTCCATTCCATTCCATTCCACTCCATTCCAATCAGGTTGATTCCATGCCACTCCATATCATTCCATATCATTCCATTCCATTCCATTCGGGTTGATTCCATTCCATTCAATTCCTTTCTATTCCATTCCATTCCAATCCATTCCATTCCATTCGGGTTGTTTCCATTCCATTCCATTCCATTCCATTCCATTCCATTCCATTCGGGTTGATTCCATTCCATTCCATTCCCTTCCTTTCCATTCTGGTTGATTCCATTCCATTCCATTCCATTCAGATCCATTCCATTCGGGTTGATTCCATTCCATTACATGACATTCGGGTTGATTCCATTCCATTCCATTCCACTCCATTGCATTCCATTCCACTCCATTCCCTTCCATTTGGCTGGATTCCTTTCCGTTCCATTCAATTCCATTCCATTCCATTCCTTTCCATTCCATTCCATTCCATTCCATTCCATTCCATTCCATTCCATTCGGGTTGTTTCCACTCCATTCCATTCCATTCCATTCCATTCGGGTTGATTCCATTCCATTCCATTCCCTTCCATTCCATTCTGGTTGATTCCATTCCATTCCATTCCATTCAGATCCATTCCATTCGGGTTGAGTCCATTCCATTCCATTCCACTCCATTCGGGTTGACTCCATTCCATTTCATTCCATTCCATCCCATTCCATTCCATTCCATTCCACTCCATTCCAGTCATGTTGATTCCACTCCATTGCACTGCATTCCAATCCATTCAATGCCATTCCATATCATTCGGGTTGATTCCATCCCATTCCATTCCATGCCATTCCATTCCATTCCATTCCACTCGTGGTGATTCCATTCCCTTCCATTTCTCCCATTCCATTGCATTCCTTTCCATTCCATTCGGGTTGATTCCATTCCATTCCATTACATTTGGGTTGATTCCATATCCTTCCCTTCCATTCCATTCCATTGAATTCCAATACACTCGGGTTGATTCCATACGCTTCCACTGCATTCCATTCCATTCCATTCGGGTGGATTCCATTCCATCCCATTCTATTCCATACCATTCCATTCCATTCCATTCCATTGCATTCCATTCCATTCCATTCGCGTTAATACCATTCCATTGCATTCCATTCCATTCCATTTCATTCTACTCGTGTTGATTCCATTCCATTGCATTCAGTTCCATTCCATTCCATTCCATGCCATTCCAATCCATTACGCACAATTGCATTCGGGTTGATTCCATTCCATTCCATTCCATTCGGGTTGATTCCATTCCTTCCCATTCCATTCCATTCCATTCCATTCCATTCCATTCCATTCCATTCGGGTTGATTCCATTCCATTCCATTCCCTTCCATTCCATTCTGGTTGATTCCATTCCATTCCATTCCATTCAGATCCATTCCATTCCGGTTGATTCCATTCCATTCCATTCCACTCCATTCGTGTTGACTCCATTCCATTTCATTCCATTCCATCCCATTCCATTCCATTCCATTCCACTCCATTCCAGTCATGTTGATTCCACTCCATTGCAATGCATTCCAATCCATTCAATGCCATTCCATATCATTCGGGTTGATTCCATCCCATTCCATTCCATGCCATTCCATTCCATTCCATTCCATTCCTCTCGTGGTGATTCCATTCCCTTCCATTTCTTCCATTCCATTGCATTCCTTTCCATTCCATTCGGGTTGATTCCATTCCATTCCATTACATTTGGGTTGATTCCATATCCTTCCCTTCCATTCCATTCCATTGCATTCCAATACACTCGGGTTGATTCCATACGCTTCCATTGCATTCCATTCCATTCCATTCGGGTGGATTCCATTCCATCCCATTCTATTCCATACCATTCCATTCCATTCCATTCCATTGCATTCCATTCCATTCCATTCGCGTTAATACCATTCCATTGCGTTCCATTCCATTCCATTTCATTCCATTCGTGTTGATTCCATTCCATTGCATTCAGTTCCATTCCATTCCATTCCATGCCATTCCAATCCATTACGTTCAATTGCATTCGGGTTGATTCCATTCCATTCCATTCCATTACATGACATTCGGGTTGATTCCATTCCATTCCATTCCACTCCATTGCATTCCATTCCACTCCATTCCATTCCATTTGGCTGGATTCCTTTCCGTTCCATTCAATTCCATTCCATTCCATTCCATTCCATTCCATTCAATTCCATTGCATTCCATCCGCGTTAATAGCATTGCATTCCATTCCATTCCATTCCATTTCATTACATTCGGGTTGATTCCATTCCATTCCATTCAGTTCCATTCCATTCCATTCCATGCCATTCAAATCCATTACGTTCGATTCCATTCGGGTTGATTCCATTCCATTCCATTCCATACGGGTTGATTCCATTCCTTCCCATTCCACTCCATTCCATTCCATTCCATTCCATTCCATTCCATTCCACTCCATTCCAATCAGGTTGATTCCATGCCACTCCATATCATTCCATATCATTCCATTCCCTTCCATTCGGGTTGATTCCATTCCATTCAATTCCTTTCTATTCCATTCCATTCCAATCCATTCCATTCCATTCGGGTTGCTTCCATTCCATTCCATTCCATTCCATTCCATTCCATTCCATTCCATTCGGGTTGATTCCATTCCATTCCATTCCCTTCCATTCCATTCTGGTTGATTCCATTCCATTCCATTCCATTCAGATCCATTCCATTCGGGTTGATTCCATTCCATTCCATTCCACTCCATTCGGGTTGATTCCATTCCATTTCATTCCATTCCATCCCATTCCATTCCATTCCATTCCACTCCATTCCAGTCATGTTGATTCCACTCCATTGCACTGCATTCCAATCCATTCAATGCCATTCCATATCATTCGGCTTGATTCCATCCCATTCCATTCCATGCCATTCCATTCCATTCCATTCCACTCGTGGTGATTCCATTCCCTTCCATTTCTTCCATTCCATTGCATTCCTTTCCATTCCATTCGGGTTGATTCCATTCCATTCCATTACATTTGGGTTGATTCCATATCCTTCCCTTCCATTCCATTCCATTGCATTCCAATACACTCGGGTTGATTCCATACGCTTCCATTGCATTCCATTCCATTCCATTCGGGTGGATTCCATTCCATCCCATTCTATTCCACACCATTCCATTCCATTCCATTCCATTGCATTCCATTCCATTCCATTCGCGTTAATACCATTCCTTTGCATTCCATTCCATTCCATTCCATTCCATTCGCGTTAATACCATTCCATTCCATTCCATTCCATTCCATTCCATTCCATTCCATTCCATTCCATTTCATTACATTCGGGTTGATTCCATTCCATTCCATTCAGTTCCATTCCATTCCATTCCATGCCATTCCAATCCATTACGTTCGATTCCATTCGGGTTGATTCCATTCCATTCCATTCCATTCGGGTTGTTTCCATTCCTTCCCATTCCACTCCCATTCCATTCCATTCCACTCCATTCCAATCAGGTTGATTCCATGCCACTCCATATCATTCCATGTCATTCCATTCCATTCCATTCGGGTTGATTCCATTCCATTCAATTCCTTTCTATTCCATTCCATTCCAATCCATTCCATTCCATTCGGGTTGTTTCCATTCCATTCCATTCCATTCCATTCCCTTCCATTCCATTCGGATTGATTCCATTCCATTCCATTCCCTTCCATTCCATGCTGGTTGATTCCATTCCATTCCATTCCATTAAGATCCATTCCATTCGTGTTGATTCCATTCCATTCCATTCCACTCCATTTGGGATGATTCCATCCCATTCCATTCCATTCCATACCATTCCAATACATTCCATTCCATTCCATTCCAGTTGATTCCAATCCCTTCGATTCCATTCCATTCCATTCGATTCCGTTAAATTCCATTCCATTCGGGTGGATTCCAATCAATTCCATTCCATTCAATTCCATTCCTTTCGGGTTGATTCCAATCCATTCCATTCCATTCGGTTTGATTCCATTCCATTCCATTCCACTCCATTGCATTCCATTCCACTCCATTCTATTCCATTCCATTCCATTCCATTCGGGTTGATTCCATCCCATTCCATTCCATTTCATTCCATTCCATTCCACTCCATTCCATTCGTGTTGATTCCATCCCATTCCATTCCATTCCATTCCATTCCACTCCATTCCATTCCATTCCGTTTGATTCCATTCCATTCCATTCCATTCCATTCCATTCCATTCCATTCGGGTTGATTCCATTCCATTCCATTCCCTTCCATTCCATTCTGGTTGATTCCATTCCATTCCATTCCATTCAGATCCATTCCATTCCGGTTGATTCCATTCCATTCCATTCCACTCCATTCGTGTTGACTCCATTCCATTTCATTCCATTCCATCCCATTCCATTCCATTCCATTCCACTCCATTCCAGTCATGTTGATTCCACTCCATTGCAATGCATTCCAATCCATTCAATGCCATTCCATATCATTCGGGTTGATTCCATCCCATTCCATTCCATGCCATTCCATTCCATTCCATTCCATTCCACTCGTGGTGATTCCATTCCCTTCCATTTCTTCCATTCCATTGCATTCCTTTCCATTCCATTCGGGTTGATTCCATTCCATTCCATTACATTTGGGTTGATTCCATATCCTTCCCTTCCATTGCATTCCATTGCATTCCAATACACTCGGGTTGATTCCATACGCTTCCATTGCATTCCATTCCATTCCATTCGGGTGGATTCCATTCCATCCCATTCTATTCCATACCATTCCATTCCATTCCATTCCATTGCATTCCATTCCATTCCATTCGCGTTAATACCATTCCATTGCATTCCATTCCATTCCATTTCATTCCATTCGTGTTGATTCCATTCCATTGCATTCAGTTCCATTCCATTCCATTCCATGCCATTCCAATCCATTACGTTCAATTGCATTCGGGTTGATTCCATTCCATTCCATTCCATTACATGACATTCGGGTTGATTCCATTCCATTCCATTCCACTCCATTGCATTCCATTCCACTCCATTCCATTCCATTTGGCTGGATTCCTTTCCGTTCCATTCAATTCCATTCCATTCCATTCCATTCCATTCCATTCAATTCCATTCCATTCCATCCGCGTTAATAGCATTGCATTGCATTCCATTCCATTCCATTCCATTCCATTTCATTACATTCGGGTTGATTCCATTCCATTCCATTCAGTTCCATTCCATTCCATTCCATGCCATTCAAATCGATTACGTTCGATTCCATTCGGGTTGATTCCATTCCATTCCATTCCATACGGGTTGATTCCATTCCTTCCCATTCCACTCCATTCCATTCCATTCCATTCCATTCCATTGCACTCCATTCCAATCAGGTTGATTCCATGCCACTCCGTATCATTCCATATCATTCCATTCCCTTCCGTTCGGGTTGATTCCATTCCATTCAATTCCTTTCTATTCCATTCCATTCCAATCCATTCCATTCCATTCGGGTTGTTTCCATTCCATTCCATTCCATTCCATTCCATTCCATTCCATTCCATTCCATTCGGGTTGATTCCATTCCATTCCATTCCCTTCCATTCCATTCTGGTTGATTCCATTCCATTCCATTCCATTCAGATCCATTCCATTCGGGTTGATTCCATTCCATTCCATTCCACTCCATTCGGGTTGACTCCATTCCATTTCATTCCATTCCATCCCATTCCATTCCATTCCATTCCACTCCATTCCAGTCATGTTGATTCCACTCCATTGCACTGCATTCCAATCCATTCAATGCCATTCCATATCATTCGGCTTGATTCCATCCCATTCCATTCCATGCCATTCCATTCCATTCCATTCCACTCGTGGTGATTCCATTCCCTTCCATTTCTTCCATTCCATTGCATTCCTTTCCATTCCATTCGGGTTGATTCCATTCCATTCCATTACATTTGGGTTGATTCCATATCCTTCCCTTCCATTCCATTCCATTGCATTCCAATACACTCGGGTTGATTCCATACGCTTCCATTGCATTCCATTCCATTCCATTCGGGTGGATTCCATTCCATCCCATTCTATTCCATACCATTCCATTCCATTCCATTCCATTGCATTCCATTCCATTCCATTCGCGTTAATACCATTCCTTTGCATTCCATTCCATTCCATTCCATTCCATTCGCGTTAATACCATTCCATTCCATTCCATTCCATTCCATTCCATTCCATTTCATTACATTCGGGTTGATTCCATTCCATTCCATTCAGTTCCTTTCCATTCCATTCCATGCCATTCCAATCCATTACGTTCGATTCCATTCGGGTTGATTCCATTCCATTCCATTCCATTCGGGTTGATTCCATTCCTTCCCATTCCACTCCCATTCCATTCCATTCCATTCCATTCCACTCCATTCCAATCAGGTTGATTCCATGCCACTCCATATCATTCCATATCACTCCATTCCATTCCATTCGGGTTGATTCCATTCCATTCAATTCCTTTCTATTCCATTCCATTCCAATCCATTCCATTCCATTCGGGTTGTTTCCATTCCATTCCATTCCATTCCATTCCCTTCCATTCCATTCGGGTTGATTCCATTCCATTCCATTCCCTTCCATTCCATGCTGGTTGATTCCATTCCATTCCATTCCATTCAGATCCATTCCATTCGGGTTGATTCCATTCCATTCCATTCCACTCCATTTGGGATGATTTCATCCCATTCCATTCCATTCCATACCATTCCAATACATTCCATTCCATTCCATTCCAGTTGATTCCAATCCCTTCGATTCCATTCCATTCCATTCGATTCCGATAAATTCCATTCCATTCGGGTGGATTCCAATCAATTCCATTCCATTCAATTCCATTCCTTTCGGGTTGATTCCAATCCATTCCATTCAATTCGGTTTGATTCCATTCCATTCCATTCCACTCCATTGCATTCCATTCCACTCCATTCTATTCCATTCCATTCCATTCCATTCGGGTTGATTCCATCCCATTCCATTCCATTTCATTCCATTCCATTCCACTCCATTCCATTCGTGTTGATTCCATCCCATTCCATTCCATTCCATTCCATTCCACTCCATTCCATTCCATTCCGTTTGATTCCATTCCATTCCATTCCATTTCATTCCATTCCTTTCCATTCCATTCGTGGTGATTACATTCCCTTCCATTTCTTCCATTCCATTGCATTCCATTCCATTCCATTCGGGTTGATTCCATTCCATTCCATTTGGCTGGATTCCTTTCCGTTCCATTCCATTCCATTCCATTCCATTCCATTCCATTCCATTCCATTCCATTCCATTTCATTACATTCGGGTTGATTCCATTCCATTCCATTCAGTTCCATTCCATTCCATTCCATGCCATTCCAATCCATTACGTTCGATTCCATTCAGGTTGATTCCATTCCATTCCATTCCATTCGGGTTGATTCCATTCCTTCCCATTCCACTCCATTCCATTCCATTCCATTCCATTCCATTCCATTCCACTCCATTCCAATCAGGTTGATTCCATGCCACTCCATATCATTCCATATCATTCCATTCCATTCCATTCGGGTTGATTCCATTCCATTCAATTCCTTTCTATTCCATTCCATTCCAATCCATTCCATTCCATTCGGGTTGTTTCCATTCCATTCCATTCCATTCCATTCCATTCCATTCCATTCGGGTTGATTCCATTCCATTCCATTCCCTTCCTTTCCATTCTGGTTGATTCCATTCCATTCCATTCCATTCAGATCCATTCCATTCGGGTTGATTCCATTCCATTACATGACATTCGGGTTGATTCCATTCCATTCCATTCCACTCCATTGCATTCCATTCCACTCCATTCCCTTCCATTTGGCTGGATTCCTTTCCGTTCCATTCAATTCCATTCCATTCCATTCCTTTCCATTCCATTCCATTCCATTCCATTCCATTCCATTCCATTCCATTCGGGTTGTTTCCACTCCATTCCATTCCATTCCATTCCATTCGGGTTGATTCCATTCCATTCCATTCCCTTCCATTCCATTCTGGTTGATTCCATTCCATTCCATTCCATTCAGATCCATTCCATTCGGGTTGAGTCCATTCCATTCCATTCCACTCCATTCGGGTTGACTCCATTCCATTTCATTCCATTCCATCCCATTCCATTCCATTCCATTCCACTCCATTCCAGTCATGTTGATTCCACTCCATTGCACTGCATTCCAATCCATTCAATGCCATTCCATATCATTCGGGTTGATTCCATCCCATTCCATTCCATGCCATTCCATTCCATTCCATTCCACTCGTGGTGATTCCATTCCCTTCCATTTCTCCCATTCCATTGCATTCCTTTCCATTCCATTCGGGTTGATTCCATTCCATTCCATTACATTTGGGTTGATTCCATATCCTTCCCTTCCATTCCATTCCATTGAATTCCAATACACTCGGGTTGATTCCATACGCTTCCACTGCATTCCATTCCATTCCATTCGGGTGGATTCCATTCCATCCCATTCTATTCCATACCATTCCATTCCATTCCATTCCATTGCATTCCATTCCATTCCATTCGCGTTAATACCATTCCATTGCATTCCATTCCATTCCATTTCATTCTACTCGTGTTGATTCCATTCCATTGCATTCAGTTCCATTCCATTCCATTCCATGCCATTCCAATCCATTACGCACAATTGCATTCGGGTTGATTCCATTCCATTCCATTCCATTCGGGTTGATTCCATTCCTTCCCATTCCATTCCATTCCATTCCATTCCATTCCATTCCATTCCATTCCATTCGGGTTGATTCCATTCCATTCCATTCCCTTCCATTCCATTCTGGTTGATTCCATTCCATTCCATTCCATTCAGATCCATTCCATTCCGGTTGATTCCATTCCATTCCATTCCACTCCATTCGTGTTGACTCCATTCCATTTCATTCCATTCCATCCCATTCCATTCCATTCCATTCCACTCCATTCCAGTCATGTTGATTCCACTCCATTGCAATGCATTCCAATCCATTCAATGCCATTCCATATCATTCGGGTTGATTCCATCCCATTCCATTCCATGCCATTCCATTCCATTCCATTCCATTCCTCTCGTGGTGATTCCATTCCCTTCCATTTCTTCCATTCCATTGCATTCCTTTCCATTCCATTCGGGTTGATTCCATTCCATTCCATTACATTTGGGTTGATTCCATATCCTTCCCTTCCATTCCATTCCATTGCATTCCAATACACTCGGGTTGATTCCATACGCTTCCATTGCATTCCATTCCATTCCATTCGGGTGGATTCCATTCCATCCCATTCTATTCCATACCATTCCATTCCATTCCATTCCATTGCATTCCATTCCATTCCATTCGCGTTAATACCATTCCATTGCGTTCCATTCCATTCCATTTCATTCCATTCGTGTTGATTCCATTCCATTGCATTCAGTTCCATTCCATTCCATTCCATGCCATTCCAATCCATTACGTTCAATTGCATTCGGGTTGATTCCATTCCATTCCATTCCATTACATGACATTCGGGTTGATTCCATTCCATTCCATTCCACTCCATTGCATTCCATTCCACTCCATTCCATTCCATTTGGCTGGATTCCTTTCCGTTCCATTCCATTCCATTCCATTCCATTCCATTCAATTCCATTGCATTCCATCCGCGTTAATAGCATTGCATTCCATTCCATTCCATTCCATTTCATTACATTCGGGTTGATTCCATTCCATTCCATTCAGTTCCATTCCATTCCATTCCATGCCATTCAAATCCATTACGTTCGATTCCATTCGGGTTGATTCCATTCCATTCCATTCCATACGGGTTGATTCCATTCCTTCCCATTCCACTCCATTCCATTCCATTCCATTCCATTCCATTCCATTCCACTCCATTCCAATCAGGTTGATTCCATGCCACTCCATATCATTCCATATCATTCCATTCCCTTCCATTCGGGTTGATTCCATTCCATTCAATTCCTTTCTATTCCATTCCATTCCAATCCATTCCATTCCATTCGGGTTGCTTCCATTCCATTCCATTCCATTCCATTCCATTCCATTCCATTCGGGTTGATTCCATTCCATTCCATTCCCTTCCATTCCATTCTGGTTGATTCCATTCCATTCCATTCCATTCAGATCCATTCCATTCGGGTTGATTCCATTCCATTCCATTCCACTCCATTCGGGTTGATTCCATTCCATTTCATTCCATTCCATCCCATTCCATTCCATTCCATTCCACTCCATTCCAGTCATGTTGATTCCACTCCATTGCACTGCATTCCAATCCATTCAATGCCATTCCATATCATTCGGCTTGATTCCATCCCATTCCATTCCATGCCATTCCATTCCATTCCATTCCACTCGTGGTGATTCCATTCCCTTCCATTTCTTCCATTCCATTGCATTCCTTTCCATTCCATTCGGGTTGATTCCATTCCATTCCATTACATTTGGGTTGATTCCATATCCTTCCCTTCCATTCCATTCCATTGCATTCCAATACACTCGGGTTGATTCCATACGCTTCCATTGCATTCCATTCCATTCCATTCGGGTGGATTCCATTCCATCCCATTCTATTCCACACCATTCCATTCCATTCCATTCCATTGCATTCCATTCCATTCCATTCGCGTTAATACCATTCCTTTGCATTCCATTCCATTCCATTCCATTCCATTCGCGTTAATACCATTCCATTCCATTCCATTCCATTCCATTCCATTCCATTCCATTCCATTCCATTACATTCGGGTTGATTCCATTCCATTCCATTCAGTTCCATTCCATTCCATTCCATGCCATTCCAATCCATTACGTTCGATTCCATTCGGGTTGATTCCATTCCATTCCATTCCATTCGGGTTGATTCCATTCCTTCCCATTCCACTCCCATTCCATTCCATTCCACTCCATTCCAATCAGGTTGATTCCATGCCACTCCATATCATTCCATGTCATTCCATTCCATTCCATTCGGGTTGATTCCATTCCATTCAATTCCTTTCTATTCCATTCCATTCCAATCCATTCCATTCCATTCGGGTTGTTTCCATTCCATTCCATTCCATTCCATTCCCTTCCATTCCATTCGGGTTGATTCCATTCCATTCCATTCCCTTCCATTCCATGCTGGTTGATTCCATTCCATTCCATTCCATTAAGATCCATTCCATTCGGGTTGATTCCATTCCATTCCATTCCACTCCATTTGGGATGATTCCATCCCATTCCATTCCATTCCATACCATTCCAATACATTCCATTCCATTCCATTCCAGTTGATTCCAATCCCTTCGATTCCATTCCATTCCATTCGATTCCGTTAAATTCCATTCCATTCGGGTGGATTCCAATCAATTCCATTCCATTCAATTCCATTCCTTTCGGGTTGATTCCAATCCATTCCATTCCATTCGGTTTGATTCCATTCCATTCCATTCCACTCCATTGCATTCCATTCCTCTCCATTCTATTCCATTCCATTCCATTCCATTCGGGTTGATTCCATCCCATTCCATTCCATTTCATTCCATTCCATTCCACTCCATTCCATTCGTGTTGATTCCATCCCATTCCATTCCATTCCATTCCATTCCACTCCATTCCATTCCATTCCGTTTGATTCCATTCCATTCCATTCCATTTCATTCCATTCCTTTCCATTCCATTCGTGGTGATTACATTCCCTTCCATTTCTTCCATTCCATTGCATTCCATTCCATTCCATTCGGGTTGATTCCATTCCATTCCATTTGGCTGGATTCCTTTCCGTTCCATTCCATTCCATTCCATTCCATTCCATTCCATTCCATTCCATTCCACTCCATTCCAATCAGGTTGATTCCATGCCACTCCATATCATTCCATATCATTCCATTCCATTCCATTCGGGTTGATTCCATTCCATTCAATTCCTTTCTATTCCATTCCATTCCAATCCATTCCATTCCATTCGGGTTGTTTCCATTCCATTCCATTCCATTCCATTCCATTCCATTCCATTCGGGTTGATTCCATTCCATTCCATTCCCTTCCTTTCCATTCTGGTTGATTCCATTCCATTCCATTCCATTCAGATCCATTCCATTCGGGTTGATTCCATTCCATTACATGACATTCGGGTTGATTCCATTCCATTCCATTCCACTCCATTGCATTCCATTCCACTCCATTCCCTTCCATTTGGCTGGATTCCTTTCCGTTCCATTCAATTCCATTCCATTCCATTCCTTTCCATTCCATTCCATTCCATTCCATTCCATTCCATTCCATTCCATTCGGGTTGTTTCCACTCCATTCCATTCCATTCCATTCCATTCGGGTTGATTCCATTCCATTCCATTCCCTTCCATTCCATTCTGGTTGATTCCATTCCATTCCATTCCATTCAGATCCATTCCATTCGGGTTGAGTCCATTCCATTCCATTCCACTCCATTCGGGTTGACTCCATTCCATTTCATTCCATTCCATCCCATTCCATTCCATTCCATTCCACTCCATTCCAGTCATGTTGATTCCACTCCATTGCACTGCATTCCAATCCATTCAATGCCATTCCATATCATTCGGGTTGATTCCATCCCATTCCATTCCATGCCATTCCATTCCATTCCATTCCACTCGTGGTGATTCCATTCCCTTCCATTTCTCCCATTCCATTGCATACCTTTCCATTCCATTCGGGTTGATTCCATTCCATTCCATTACATTTGGGTTGATTCCATATCCTTCCCTTCCATTCCATTCCATTGAATTCCAATACACTCGGGTTGATTCCATACGCTTCCACTGCATTCCATTCCATTCCATTCGGGTGGATTCCATTCCATCCCATTCTATTCCATACCATTCCATTCCATTCCATTCCATTGCATTCCATTCCATTCCATTCGCGTTAATACCATTCCATTGCATTCCATTCCATTCCATTTCATTCTACTCGTGTTGATTCCATTCCATTGCATTCAGTTCCATTCCATTCCATTCCATGCCATTCCAATCCATTACGCACAATTGCATTCGGGTTGATTCCATTCCATTCCATTCCATTCGGGTTGATTCCATTCCTTCCCATTCCATTCCATTCCATTCCATTCCATTCCATTCCATTCCATTCCATTCCATTCGGGTTGATTCCATTCCATTCCATTCCCTTCCATTCCATTCTGGTTGATTCCATTCCATTCCATTCCATTCAGATCCATTCCATTCCGGTTGATTCCATTCCATTCCATTCCACTCCATTCGTGTTGACTCCATTCCATTTCATTCCATTCCATCCCATTCCATTCCATTCCATTCCACTCCATTCCAGTCATGTTGATTCCACTCCATTGCAATGCATTCCAATCCATTCAATGCCATTCCATATCATTCGGGTTGATTCCATCCCATTCCATTCCATGCCATTCCATTCCATTCCATTCCATTCCTCTCGTGGTGATTCCATTCCCTTCCATTTCTTCCATTCCATTGCATTCCTTTCCATTCCATTCGGGTTGATTCCATTCCATTCCATTACATTTGGGTTGATTCCATATCCTTCCCTTCCATTCCATTCCATTGCATTCCAATACACTCGGGTTGATTCCATACGCTTCCATTGCATTCCATTCCATTCCATTCGGGTGGATTCCATTCCATCCCATTCTATTCCATACCATTCCATTCCATTCCATTCCATTGCATTCCATTCCATTCCATTCGCGTTAATACCATTCCATTGCGTTCCATTCCATTCCATTTCATTCCATTCGTGTTGATTCCATTCCATTGCATTCAGTTCCATTCCATTCCATTCCATGCCATTCCAATCCATTACGTTCAATTGCATTCGGGTTGATTCCATTCCATTCCATTCCATTACATGACATTCGGGTTGATTCCATTCCATTCCATTCCACTCCATTGCATTCCATTCCACTCCATTCCATTCCATTTGGCTGGATTCCTTTCCGTTCCATTCCATTCCATTCCATTCCATTCCATTCCATTCCATTCAATTCCATTGCATTCCATCCGCGTTAATAGCATTGCATTCCATTCCATTCCATTCCATTTCATTACATTCGGGTTGATTCCATTCCATTCCATTCAGTTCCATTCCATTCCATTCCATGCCATTCAAATCCATTACGTTCGATTCCATTCGGGTTGATTCCATTCCATTCCATTCCATACGGGTTGATTCCATTCCTTCCCATTCCACTCCATTCCATTCCATTCCATTCCATTCCATTCCATTCCACTCCATTCCAATCAGGTTGATTCCATGCCACTCCATATCATTCCATATCATTCCATTCCCTTCCATTCGGGTTGATTCCATTCCATTCAATTCCTTTCTATTCCATTCCATTCCAATCCATTCCATTCCATTCGGGTTGCTTCCATTCCATTCCATTCCATTCCATTCCATTCCATTCCATTCGGGTTGATTCCATTCCATTCCATTCCCTTCCATTCCATTCTGGTTGATTCCATTCCATTCCATTCCATTCAGATCCATTCCATTCGGGTTGATTCCATTCCATTCCATTCCACTCCATTCGGGTTGATTCCATTCCATTTCATTCCATTCCATCCCATTCCATTCCATTCCATTCCACTCCATTCCAGTCATGTTGATTCCACTCCATTGCACTGCATTCCAATCCATTCAATGCCATTCCATATCATTCGGCTTGATTCCATCCCATTCCATTCCATGCCATTCCATTCCATTCCATTCCACTCGTGGTGATTCCATTCCCTTCCATTTCTTCCATTCCATTGCATTCATTTCCATTCCATTCGGGTTGATTCCATTCCATTCCATTACATTTGGGTTGATTCCATATCCTTCCCTTCCATTCCATTCCATTGCATTCCAATACACTCGGGTTGATTCCATACGCTTCCATTGCATTCCATTCCATTCCATTCGGGTGGATTCCATTCCATCCCATTCTATTCCACACCATTCCATTCCATTCCATTCCGTTGCATTCCATTCCATTCCATTCGCGTTAATACCATTCCTTTGCATTCCATTCCATTCCATTCCATTCCATTCGCGTTAATACCATTCCATTCCATTCCATTCCATTCCATTCCATTCCATTCCATTCCATTACATTCGGGTTGATTCCATTCCATTCCATTCAGTTCCATTCCATTCCATTCCATGCCATTCCAATCCATTACGTTCGATTCCATTCGGGTTGATTCCATTCCATTCCATTCCATTCGGGTTGATTCCATTCCTTCCCATTCCACTCCCATTCCATTCCATTCCACTCCATTCCAATCAGGTTGATTCCATGCCACTCCATATCATTCCATGTCATTCCATTCCATTCCATTCGGGTTGATTCCATTCCATTCAATTCCTTTCTATTCCATTCCATTCCAATCCATTCCATTCCATTCGGGTTGTTTCCATTCCATTCCATTCCATTCCATTCCCTTCCATTCCATTCGGGTTGATTCCATTCCATTCCATTCCCTTCCATTCCATGCTGGTTGATTCCATTCCATTCCATTCCATTAAGATCCATTCCATTCGGGTTGATTCCATTCCATTCCATTCCACTCCATTTGGGATGATTCCATCCCATTCCATTCCATTCCATACCATTCCAATACATTCCATTCCATTCCATTCCAGTTGATTCCAATCCCTTCGATTCCATTCCATTCCATTCGATTCCGTTAAATTCCATTCCATTCGGGTGGATTCCAATCAATTCCATTCCATTCAATTCCATTCCTTTCGGGTTGATTCCAATCCATTCCATTCCATTCGGTTTGATTCCATTCCATTCCATTCCACTCCATTGCATTCCATTCCACTCCATTCTATTCCATTCCATTCCATTCCATTCGGGTTGATTCCATCCCATTCCATTCCATTTCATTCCATTCCATTCCACTCCATTCCATTCGTGTTGATTCCATCCCATTCCATTCCATTCCATTCCATTCCACTCCATTCCATTCCATTCCGTTTGATTCCATTCCATTCCATTCCATTTCATTCCATTCCTTTCCATTCCATTCGTGGTGATTACATTCCCTTCCATTTCTTCCATTCCATTGCATTCCATTCCATTCCATTCGGGTTGATTCCATTCCATTCCATTTGGCTGGATTCCTTTCCGTTCCATTCCATTCCATTCCATTCCATTCCATTCCATTCCATTCCATTCCATTTCATTACATTCGGGTTGATTCCATTCCATTCCATTCAGTTCCATTCCATTCCATTCCATGCCATTCCAATCCATTACGTTCGATTCCATTCGGGTTGATTCCATTCCATTCCATTCCATTCGGGTTGATTCCATTCCTTCCCATTCCACTCCATTCCATTCCATTCCATTCCATTCCATTCCACTCCATTCCAATCAGGTTGATTCCATGCCACTCCATATCATTCCATATCATTCCATTCCATTCCATTCGGGTTGATTCCATTCCATTCAATTCCTTTCTATTCCATTCCATTCCAATCCATTCCATTCCATTCGGGTTGTTTCCATTCCATTCCATTCCATTCCATTCCATTCCATTCCTTTCCATTCGGGTTGATTCCATTCCATTCCATTCCCTTCCATTCCATTCTGGTTGATTCCATTCCATTCCATTCCATTCAGATCCATTCCATTCGGGTTGATTCCATACCATTCCATTCCACTCCATTCGGGTTGATTCCATTCCATTTCATTCCATTCCATCCCATTCCATTCCATTCCATTCCACTCCATTCCAGTCATGTTGATTCCACTCCATTGCACTGCATTCCAATCCATTCAATGCCATTCCATATCATTCGGGTTGATTCCATCCCATTCCATTCCATGCCATTCCATTCCATTCCATTCCACTCGTGGTGATTCCATTCCCTTCCATTTCTTCCATTCCATTGCATTCCTTTCCATTCCATTCGGGTTGATTCCATTCCATTCCATTACATTTGGGTTGATTACATATCCTTCCCTTCCATTCAATTCCATTGCATTCCAATACACTCGGGTTGATTCTATACGCTTCCATTGCATTCCATTCCATTCCATTCGGGTGGATTCCATTCCATCCCATTCTATTCCATACCATTCCATTCCATTCCATTCCATTGCATTCCATTCCATTCCATTCGCGTTAATACCATTCCATTGCATTCCATTCCATTCCATTTCATTCCATTCGTGTTGATTCCATTCCATTGCATTCAGCTCCATTCCATTCCATTCCATGCCATTCCAATCCATTAAGTTCAATTGCATTCGGGTTGATTCCATTCCATTCCATTCCATTACATGACATTCGGGTTGATTCCATTCCATTCCATTCCACTCCATTGCATTCCATTCCACTCCATTCCATTCCATTTGGCTGGATTCCTTTCCGTTCCATTCAATTCCATTCCATTCCATTCCATTCCATTCCATTCGTGTTAATACCATTCCATTCCATTCCATTCCATTCCATTCCATTCCATTTCATTCCATTCGGGTTGATTCCATTCCATTCCATTCAGTTCCATTCCATTCCATTCCATGCCATTCCAATCCATTATGTTCGATTCCATTCGGGTTGATTCCATTCCATTCCATTCCATTCGGGTTGATTCCATTCCTTCCCATTCCACTCCATTCCATTCCATTCCATTCCATTCCATTCCACTCCATTCCAATCAGGTTGATTCCATGCCACTCCATATCATTCCATATCATTCCATTCCATTCCATTCGGGTTGATTCCATTCCATTCAATTCCTTTCTATTCCATTCCATTCCAATCCATTCCATTCCATTCGGGTTGTTTCCATTCCATTCCATTCCATTCCATTCCATTCCATTCCATTCCATTCCATTCCATTCCATTCGGGTTGATTCCATTCCATTCCATTCCCTTCCATTCCATTCTGGTTGATTCCATTCCATTCCATTCCATTCAGATCCATTTCATTCGAGTTGATTCCATTCCATTCCATTCCACTCCATTTGGGTTGATTCCATCCCATTCCATTCCATTCCATACCATTCCAATCCATTCCATTCCATTCCATTCCAGTTGATTCCAATCCCTTCGATTCCATTCCATTCCATTCGATTCCGTTAAATTCCATTCCATTCGGGTGGATTCCAATCAATTCCATTCCATTCAATTCCATTCCTTTCGGGTTGATTCCAATCCATTCCACTCCATTCAGTTTGATTCCATTCCATTCCATTCCACTCCATTGCATTCCATTCCACTCCATTCTATTCCATTCCATTTCATTCCATTCCATTCCACTCCATTCCATTCGTGTTGATTCCATCCCATTTCATTCCATTCCATTCCATTCCACTCAATTCCATTCCATTCCGTTTGATTCCATTCCATTCCATTCCATTTCATTCCATTTCTTTCCATTCCATTCGTGGTGATTACATTCCCTTCCATTTCTTCCATTCCATTGCATTCCATTCCATTCCAGTCGGGTTGATTCCATTCCATTCCATTTGGCTGGATTCCTTTCCGTTCCATTCAATTCCATTCCATTCCATTCCTTTCCGTTCCATTCAATTCCATTCGCGTTAATACCATTCCATTCCATTCCATTCCATTCCATTCCATTTCATTACATTCGGGTTGATTCCATTCCATTCCATTCAGTTCCATTCCATTCCATTCCATGCCATTCCAATCCATTACGTTCGATTCCATTCGGGTTGATTCCATTCCATTCCATTCCATTCGGGTTGATTCCATTCCTTCCCATTCCACTCCATTCCATTCCATTCCATTCCATTCCACTCCATTCCAATCAGGTTGATTCCTTGCCACTCCATATCATTCCATATCATTCCATTCCATTCCATTCGGGTTGATTCCATTCCATTCAATTCCTTTCTATTCCATTCCATTCCAATCCATTCCATTCCATTCGGGTTGTTTCCATTCCATTCCATTCCATTCCATTCGGGTTGATTCCATTCCATTCCATTCCCTTCCATTCCATTCTGGTTGATTCCATTCCATTCCATTCCATTCAGATCCATTCCATTCGGGTTGATTCCATTCCATTCCATTCCACTCCATTCGGGTTGACTCCATTCCATTTCATTCCATTCCATCCCATTCCATTCCATTCCATTCCACTCCATTCCAGTCATGTTGATTCCACTCCATTGCACTGCATTCCAATCCATTCAATGCCATTCCATATCATTCGGGTTGATTCTATCCCATTCCATTCCATGCCATTCCATTCCATTCCATTCCACTCGTGGTGTTTCCATTCCCTTCCATTTCTTCCATTCCATTGCATTCCTTTCCATTCCATTCGGGTTGATTCCATTCCATTCCATTTCATTTGGGTTGATTCCATATCCTTCCCTTCCATTCCATTCCATTGCATTCCAATACACTCGGGTTGATTCCATACGCTTCCATTGCATTCCATTCCATTCCATTCCGGTGGATTAAATTCCATCCCATTCTATTCCATACCATTCCATTCCATTCCATTCCATTGCATTCCATTCCATTCCATTCGCGTTAATACCACTCCATTGCATTCCATTCCATTCCATTTCATTCCATTCGTGTTGATTCCATTCCATTGCATTCAGTTCCATTCCATTCCATTCCATGCCATTCCAATCCATTACGTTCAATTGCATTCGGGTTGATTCCATTCCATTCCATTCCATTACATGACATTCGGGTTGATTCCATTCCATTCCATTCCACTCCATTGCATTCCATTCCACTCCATTCCATTCCATTCCAATCCATTCGGGTTGATTTCATCCCATTCCATTCCATTCGATTCCATTCCATTCCATTCCATTCCACACCAGTCCAATCACGTTGATTCCATTCCATTCCAATCCAATCCATTCCATTCCATTCGGGTTGATTCCATTCCATTCCATTCCATTCTATTCTATTCCATTCCATTCCATTCCATTGCAATCCATTCCATTCCATTCCGATTGTTTCCATTCCATTCCATTCCATTCCATTCCATTTCACTCAATTCCATGCCATTCCATATCATTCGTGTTGATTCCATCCCATTCCATTCAATTCCACTCCATTCCATTCCATTCCATTCCATTCCATTCGCGTTGATTCCGTTCCCTTCCATTCCTTCCATTCCATTGCATTCCATTCCATTCCATTTGGGTTGATTCCATTCCATTCGTTTCTATTATATTACATTCGGTTTGATTCCATTCCATTCCTTTCTATTCCATTCCATTCCATTCCTTGGCATTCCAATCCATTACATTCAATTTCATTCGGGTTGATTCCATTCCATTCCTTTCCATTCCACTCCACTGCATTCCATTCCAATCCATTCCATTCCATTACATTCCATTCGGGTTGATTCCATCCCACCCCATTAGATTCCATTGCATTCCATTGCATTCGGGTTGGTTCCATTCCATTCCATTCCTTTCCATTCCATACAATTCGGTTCCATTGCATACCATTCGGGTTGATTACATTCCCTTCCACTCCATTGCATTGCATTCCATTCCATTCCATTCCATTCGGCTTGATTCCATTCCATTCCATTCCGTTCCATTCCATTCCATTCCATTCGTTTCTCGTTGGTTCCATTCCATTCCATTCCATTCAATTCCATTCCATTCCATCAGGGTTCATTATGTCATTTTCCATTCCATTCCATTTCATTCAACTCCATTCCAATCAGGTTGATTCCATTCCATTCAATTCCATTCCATTCCATTCCATTCCATTGCATTCGGGTTAATTCCATTCCATTCCATTCCATTCCACTCCATTCGGTTTGATTCCATTCCACTCCTCTCCATTCCATTCCATTCCATAGCATTTGGGTTGATTCCATCCCATTCCATTCCATTCCAATCCCTTCCATTCCATTCCATTCCATTCCAGTTGATTCCATTCCGTTGGATTCCATTCCGTTCCATTCGATTCTGTTTCATTCCATTCCATTCTTGTGGATTCCAATCAATTCCATTCCATTCCATTCCATTCCATTCCATTCCATTCCAATCCATTCAGTTTGATTCCCTACGCTTCCATTCCGTTCAATTCCATTCCATTCGATTTGTTTCCATTCCATTCCATTCCATTCCATTCCATTCCATTCCATTCGTGGTGATTCCATTCCCTTCCATTTCTTCCATTCCATTGCATTCCATTCCATTCCATTCGGGTTGATTCCATTCTATTCCATTCCATTTGGGTTGATTCCATATCCTTCCCTTCCATTCCATTCTTTCCATTCCAATACACTCGGCTTTATTCCATACGCTTCCATTGAATTCCACTGCATTCCATTCGGGTGGATTCCATTCCATCACATTCTATTCCATTCCATTCCATTCCATTCCATTCGCATTAATACCATTCCATTCCATTCCGTTCCATTCCATTCCATTTCATTCCATTCCGGTTGATTCCATTCTATTCCTTTCAGTTCCATTCCGTTCCATTCCATTCCATTCCAATCCATTACGCTCGATTCCATTCGGGTTGATTCCATTCCCTGGCATTCCATTCCTTTACATTCGAGTTGATTCCATTCCATTCCATTCCACTCCATTGCATTCCATTTCACTCCATTCCATTCCATTCAATTCCATTCGGGTTGATTCCCTCCCATTCCATTTCATTGCATTCCATTCCATTCCATTCCATTCCATTCCACTCCATTACAATCAGGTTGATACCATTGCATTCCATTCCATTCCATTTCATTGTATTCCATTGCATTCCATTCCATTTGGGTAGTTTCCATTCAATTCGATTCCATTCCTTTCCATTCCATTCCACTCCATTCCATGCCATTCCATACCATTCGGGTTGATTCCATCCCATTCCATTCTATTCCATTCCATTCCATTCCATTCGGTTTGATTCGTTTCCATTCCATTCTATTCCATTCCATTCCATTCCATTCCATTCCATTCCATTCCATTCGGGTTGATTCCGTTCCCTTCCATTCCTTCCATTCCATTGCATTCCATTCCATTTTATTCTGGTTGATTTCGTTCTATTCCATTCCATTCCATTCCATTCTATTCCATTCCATTCGGGTTGATTCCATATCCTTCCCTTCCATTCCATTCCATTCCATTCCAATCCATTCGGTTGATTCCATACACTTCCATTCCATTCCATTCCATTCCATTCCATTCCATTCCATTCCATTCCATTCCATTCGGGTTGATTCCATTCCATTCCTTTCCATTACATTACATTCGGGTTGATGCCATTCCATTCCAATCCATTCCATTCCATGTCATTCCAATCCATTACGTTCGATTCCATTCGGGTTGATTCCATACCATTCCATTCCACTCCATTGCATTCCAAACCACTCCATTCCGTTCCATTCCATTCCATTCGGGGTGATTCCATCCAATCCCATTAGATTCCATTCCATTCCATTGCATTCGGGTTGATTCCATTCCAATCCATTCCTTTCCATTCCATTCCATTCTGTTCCATTCCATTCCAATCGGGTTGATTACATTCCCTTCCTCTCCATTGCATTCCATTGCATTCCATTGCATTCCATTCCATTCCATTCCATTCCATTCCATTCCATTCCATTCCATTGCATTCCAATCCATTCCTTTCCATTAGGGTTGATTATATCCTATTCCATTCCATTTCATTTCATTCCACTGAATTGCAGTCAGGTTGATTCCACTGCATTCCATTCCATTCCATTCCATTCCATTCCATTCCATTCCATTCCATTCTACTCCATTCGGGTTGATTCCATTCCATTCCATTCCACTCTACTCCGTTCGGGTTGATTCCATTCCGTTCCTCTCCATTCCTTTCCATTCCATTCCTCAGCATTTTGGTTGATTCCATCCCATTCCATTCCATTCCATACCATTCCAATCCATTCCATTACATTCCATTCCATTCCAGTTGATTCCATACCCTTCGATTCCATTCCATTCCATTCGATTCCGTTCCATTCCATTCCATTCGTGTGGATTCCAATAAATTCCATTCCGTTCCATTCCATTCCATTCCAATCCATTCAGATTGATTCCCTACGCTTCCATTCCTTTCAATTCCATTCCCTTCGGTGTGATTCCTTTCCATTCCTTTGCACTCCATTGCATTAGATTCCACTCCATTCCATTCCATTCCATTGCATTCCATTCGGGTTGATTCCATCCCAATCCAAGCCATTCCATTCCATTCCATTCCACTCCATTCCATTCCATTCCATTCGCGTTGAATGCATTCCATTCCATTCCATTCCATTCCATTGCATTCCATTCCACTCCATTCGGATTGTTTCCATTCTATTCCATTCCATTACGTTCGGTTTGATTCCATTCCATTCCATTCCACTCCATTGCATTGCATTCCACTCCATTCCATTCAATAGCATTCGATTCCATTCGGGGTTATTCCATTCCATTCCATTCCATTCCATTCCATTCCATTCCATTCCATTAGGGTTGACTATATCCTATTCAATTCCATTTCATTTCATTCCACTCCATTCCAGTCAGGTTGATTCCATTGCATTGCATTCCATTCCATTCCATTCCATTCCATTCCATTCCATTCCATTCCATTCCATTCGGGTTGATTCCATCCCATTCCATTCCATTCCATTCCATTTGGGTTGATTCCATTCCATTCCTGTCCATTCCATTCCATTCCATACCATTTGGGTTGATTCCATCCCATTCCATTCCATTCCATACCATTCCAATCCATTCCATTCCATTCCATTCCAGTTGATTCCAATCCCTTCGATTCCATTCCATTCCATTCCTTTCCGTTCCATTCCATTCCATTCGGGTGGATTCCAATCAATTCCATTCCATTCAATTCCATTCCACTTGGGTTGATTCCAATCCATTCCATTCCATTCGGTTTGATTCCTTTCCATTCCATTCCACTCCATTGCATTCCATTCCACTCCATTCTATTCCATTCCATTCCATTCCATTCGGGTTGATTCCATCCCATTCCATTCCATTCCATTCCATTCCACTCCATTCCATTCGAGTTGATTCCATCGAATTCCATTCCATTCCATTCCATTCCACTCCATTCCATTCCATTCCATTTCATTCCATTCCATTCAATTCCATTCGTGGTGATTCCATTCCCTTCCATTTCTTCCATTCCATTGCATTCCATTCCATTCCAGTCGGGTTGATTCCATTCCATTCCATTTGTTTGGATTCCTTTCCGTCCCATTCCATTCCATTCCATTCCATTCCATTCCATTCCATTCCATTCGCGTTAATACCATTCCATTCCATTCCATTCCATTCCATTGCATTCCATTATTTCATTACATTCGGGTTGATTCCATTCCATTCCATTCAGATCCATTCCATTCCATTCCATGCCATTCCAATCCATTACGTTCGATTCCATTCGGGTTGATTCCATTCCATTCCATTCCATTCGGGTTGATTCCATTCCATCCCATTCCACTCCATTCCATTCCATTCCATTCCATTCCATTCCATTCCATTCCATTCCACTCCATTCCAATCAGGTTGATTCCATGCCACTCCATATCATTCCATTCCATTCCATTCCATTCGGGTTGATTCCATTCCATTCAATTCCTTTCTGTTCCATTCCATTCCAATCCATTCCATTCCATTCGTGTTGTTTCCATTCCATTCCATTCCATTCCATTCCATTCCATTCCATTCCATTCCATTCGGGTTGATTCCATTCCATTCCATTCCCTTCCATTCCATTCTGGTTGATTCCATTCCATTCCATTCCATTCCATTGCATTCCATTCCATTCCATTCCATTCCATTCGGGTTGATTCCATTCCATTCCATTCCCTTCCATTCCATTCTGGTTGATTCCATTCCATTCCATTCCATTCAGATCCATTCCATTCGGGTTGATTCCATTCCATTCCATTCCACTCCATTCGGGTTGACTCCATTCCATTTCATTCCATTCCATCCCATTCCATTCCATTCCATTCCACTCCATTCCAGTCATGTTGATTCCACTCCATTGCACTGCATTCCAATCCATTCAATGCCATTCCATATCATTCGGTTTGATTCCATCCCATTCCATTCCATGCCATTCCATTCCATTCCATTCCACTCGTGGTGATTCCATTCCCTTCCCTTTCTTCCATTCCATTGCATTCCTTTCCATTCCATTCGGGTTGATTCCATTCCATTACATTACATTTGGGTTGATTCCATATCCTTCCCTTCCATTCCATTCCATTGCATTCCACTACAGTCGGGTTGATTCCATACGCTTCCATTGCATTCCATTCCATTCCATTCGGGTGGATTCCATTCCATCCCATTCTATTCCATACCATTCCATTCCATTCCATTCCATTGCATTCCATTCCATTCCATTCGCGTTAATACCTTTCCATTGCATTCCATTCAATTCCATTTCATTCCATTCGTGTTGATTCCATTCCATTGCATTCAGTTCCATTCCATTCCATTCCATTCCATGCCATTCCAATCCATTACGTTCGATTGCATTCGGGTTGATTCCATTCCATTCCATTCCATTACATGACATTCCATTCCATTCCATTCCATTCCATTCGCGTTAATACCATTCCACTCCATTCCATTCCATTCCATTTCACTCCATTCCATGCCATTCCATATCATTCGTGTTGTTTCCATCCCATTCCATTCAATTCCACTCCATTCCATTCCATTCCATTCCATTCCATTCCATTCCATTCGCGTTGATTCCGTTCCTTTCCATTCCTTCCATTCCATTGCATTCCATTCCATTTTATTCGGGTTGATTCCATTCCATTCCATTCCATTCCAATCCTTTCGGGTTGATTCCAGGCACTACCATTCCATTCCATTCCATTCCATTCCATTCCATTCCATTCCATTTGGGTTGATTCCATTCCATTCGTTTCCATTATATTACATTCGGTTGGATTCCATTCCATTCCATTCCATTCCTTTCTATTCCATTCCATTCCATTCCATGGCATTCCAATCCATTACATTCGATTCCATTCGGGTTGATTCCATTCCATTCCTTTCCATTCCACTCCATTGCATTCCATTCTACTCCATTCCTTTGCATTACATTCCATTCGGGTTGATTCCATCCCATCCCATTAGATTCCATTCCATTCCATTGCATTCGGGTTGATTCCATTCCATTCCATTCCTTTCCATTCCACACAATTCCGTTCCATTGCATGCCATTCGCGTTGATTACATTCCCTTCCACTCCATTGCATTGCATTCCATTCCATTCCATTCCATTCCATTCGGTTGTTTCCATTCCATTCCATTCAGTTCCATTCCATTACATTCCATTCGTTTCTGGTTGGTTCCATTCCATTCCATTCCATTCAATTCCATTCCATTCCATTAGGGTTCATTATGTCATTTTCCATTCCATTCCATTTCATTCAACTCCATTCCAATCAGTTTGATTCCATTCCATTCCATTCCATTCCATTCCATTCCATTCCATTCCTTTCCATTCCATTCGGGTTAATTCCATTCCATTCCATTCCATTCCACTCCATTCGGTTTGATTCCATTCCATTCCTCTCCATTCCATTCCATTCCATAGCATTTGGGTTGATTCCATCCCATTCCATTCCATTCCAATCCCTGCCATTCCATTCCATTCCATTCCAGTTGATTCCATTCCGTTGGATTCCATTCCGTTCCATTCGATTCTGCTCCATTCCACTCCATTCGGGTGGATTCCAATCAATTCCATTCCATTCCATTCCATTCCATTCCATTCCATTCCATTCCATTACAATCCATTCAGTTTGATTCCCTACGCTTCCATTCCGCTCAATTCCATTCCATTCGATTTGTTTCCATTCCATTCCATTCCATTACATTCCATTCGTGGTGATTCCATTCCCTTCCATTTCTTCCATTCCATTGCATTCCATTCCATTCCATTCGGGTTGATTCCATTCTATTCCATTCCATTTGGGTTGATTCCATATCCTTCCCTTCCTTTCCATTCTTTCCATTCCAATACACTCGGCTTGATTCCATACGTCCATTGCATTCCATTGCATTCCATTCGGGTGGATTCCATTCCATCACATTCTATTCCATTCCATTCAATTCCATTCCATTCCATTCGCATTAATACCATTCCATTCCATTCCGTTCCATTCCATTCCATTTCATTCCATTCCGGTTGATTCCATTCCATTCCTTTCAGTTCCATTCCGTTCCATTCCATTCCATTCCAATCCATTACGCTCGATTCCATTCGGGTTGATTCCATTCCATGGCATTCCATTCCTTTACATTCGAGTTGATTCCATTCCATTCCATTCCACTCCATTGCATTCCATTCCACTCCATTCCATTCCATTCAATTCCATTCGGGTTGATTCCCTCCCATTCCATTTCATTCCATTCCATTCCATTCCATTCCATTCCATTCCATTCCACTCCATTACAATCAGGTTGATTCCATTTCATTCCATTCCATTCCATTTCATTCTATTCCATTGCATTCCATTCCATTTGTGTAGTTTCCAATCCATTCCATTCCATTCCTTTCCATTCCATTCCACTCCATTCCATGCCATTCCATACCATTCGGGTTGATTCCAAACTATTCCATTGTATTCCTTTCCATTCCATTCCATTCGGTTTGATTCCATACCATTCCATTCTATTCCATTCCATTCCATTCCCTTCCATTTCATTCGGGTTGATTCCGTTCCCTTCCATTCCTTCCATTCCATTGCATTCCATTCCATTTTATTCGGGTTGATTTCGTTCTATTCCATTCCATTCCATTCCATTCCATTACATTACATTACATTCGTGTTGATTCCATATCCTTCCCTTCCATTCAATTCCATTCCATTCCAATCCATTCGGGTTGATTCCATACACTTCCATTCCATTCCATTCCATTCCATTCCATTCCATTCGGGTTGATTCCGTTCCCTTCCATTCCTTCCATTCCATTGCATTCCATTCCATTTTATTCGGGTTGATTTCGTTCTATTCCATTCCATTCCATTCCATTCCATTCCATTCCACTCGGGTTGATTCCATATCCCTCCCTTCCATTCCATTCCATTCCATTCCATTCCATTCGTGGTGATTCCATTCCCTTCCATTTCTTCCATTCCATTGCATTCCATTCCATTCCAGTTGGGTTGATTCCATTCCATTCCATTTGGCTGGATTCCTTTCCGTCCCATACAATTCCATTCCATTCCATTCCATTCCATTCCATTCCATTCCATCCCATTCCATTCGCGTTAATACCATTCCATTCCATTCCATTCCATTCCATTCCAATTCATTACATTCGGGTTCATACCATTCCATTCCACTCAGTTCCATTCCATTCCATTCCATGCCATTCCAATCCATTACGTTCGATTCCATTCGGGTTGATTCCATTCCATTCCATTCCATTCGGGTTGATTCCATTCCTTCCCATTCCACTCCATTCCATTCCATTCCATTCCATTCCAATCCATTCCATTCCACTCCAATCCAATCAGGTTGATTCCATGCCATTCCATATCATTCCATTCCATTCCATTCCATTCGGGTTGATTGCATTCCATTCAATTCCTTTCTATTCCATTCCATTCCAATCCATTCCATTCCATTCGGGTTGTTTCTATTCCATTCCATTCCATTCCATTCCATTCCATTCCATTCCATTCCATTCCATTCGGGTTGATTCCATCCCATTTCATTCCATTCCATTCCATTCCATTCCAATCCATTCCAATCAGGTTGATTCCATTCCATTCCATTCCATTCCATTCTGGTTGATTCCGTTCCATTGCATTCCATTCCATTCCATTCCATTCCATTCCATTCCATTCTTGGTGATTCCATTCCCTTCCATTTCTTCCATTCCATTGCATTCCATTCCATTCCAGTCGGGTTTATTCCATTCCATTCCATTTGGCTGGATTCCTTTCCGTCCCATTCCATTCCATTCCATTCCATTCCATTCCATTCCATTCGCGTTAATACCATTCCATTCCATTCCATTCCATTCCATATCATTACATTCGGGTTGATTCCATTCCATTCCATTCAGTTCCATTCCATTCCATTCCATGCCATTCCAATCCATTACGTTCGATTCCATTCGGGTTGATTCCATTCCATTACATGACATTCGGGTTGATTCCATTCCATTCCATTCCACTCCATTGCATTCCATTCCACTCCATTCCATTCCATTCCAATCCATTCGGGTTGATTTCATCCCATTCCATTCCATTCGATTCCATTCCATTCCATTCCATTCCACACCATTCCAATCACGTTGATTCCATTCCATTCCAATCCAATGCATTCCATTCCATTCGGGTTGATTCCATTCCATTCCATTCCATTCTATTCAATTCCATTCCATTCCATTCCATTCCATTCCATTCCATTCCATTCCATTCCGGTTGTTTCCATTCCACTCCATTCCATTCCATTCCATTTCACTCCATTCCATGCCATTCCATATCATTCGTGTTGTTTCCATCCCATTCCATTCAATTCCACTCCATTCCATTCCATTCCATTCCATTCCATTCCATTCGCGTTGATTCCGTTCCTTTCCATTCCTTCCATTCCATTGCATTCCATTCCATTTTATTCGGGTTGATTCCATTCCATTCCATTCCATTCCAATCCTTTCGGGTTGATTCCAGGCACTACCATTCCATTCCATTCCATTCCATTCCATTCCATTCCATTTGGGTTGATTCCATTCCATTCGTTTCCATTATATTACATTCGGTTGGATTCCATTCCATTCCTTTCCATTCCTTTCTATTCCATTCCATTCCATTCCATGGCATTCCAATCCATTACATTCGATTCCATTCGGGTTGATTCCATTCCATTCCTTTCCATTCCACTCCATTGCATTCCATTCTACTCCATTCCTTTGCATTACATTCCATTCGGGTTGATTCCATCCCATCCCATTAGATTCCATTCCATTCCATTGCATTCGGGTTGATTCCATTCCATTCCATTCCTTTCCATTCCACACAATTCCGTTCCATTGCATGCCATTCGCGTTGATTACATTCCCTTCCACTCCATTGCATTGCATTCCATTCCATTCCATTCCATTCGGTTGTTTCCATTCCATTCCATTCAGTTCCATTCCATTCCATTCCATTCGTTTCTGGTTGGTTCCATTCCATTCCATTCCATTCAATTCCATTCCATTCCATTAGGGTTCATTATGTCATTTTCCATTCCATTCCATTTCATTCAACTCCATTCCAATCAGTTTGATTCCATTCCATTCCATTCCATTCCATTCCATTCCTTTCCATTCCATTCGGGTTAATTCCATTCCATTCCATTCCATTCCACTCTATTCGGTTTGATTCCATTCCATTCCTCTCCATTCCATTGCATTCCATAGCATTTGGGTTGATTCCATCCCATTCCATTCCATTCCAATCCCTGCCATTCCATTCCATTCCATTCCAGTTGATTCCATTCCGTTGGATTCCATTCCGTTCCATTCGATTCTGTTCCATTCCACTCCATTCGGGTGGATTCCAATCAATTCCATTCCATTCCATTCCATTCCATTCCATTCCATTCCATTCCATTACAATCCATTCAGTTTGATTCCCTACGCTTCCATTCCGCTCAATTCCATTCCATTCGATTTGTTTCCATTCCATTCCATTCCATTCCATTCGTGGTGATTCCATTCCCTTCCATTTATTCCATTCCATTGCATTCCATTCCATTCCATTCGGGTTGATTCCATTCTATTCCATTCCATTTGGGTTGATTCCATATCCTTCCCTTCCATTCCATTCTTTCCATTCCAATACACTCGGCTTGATTCCATACGTCCATTGCATTCCATTGCATTCCATTCGGGTGGATTCCATTCCATCACATTCTATTCCATTCCATTCAATTCCATTCCATTCCATTCGCATTAATACCATTCCATTCCATTCCGTTCCATTCCATTCCATTTCATTCCATTCCGGTTGATTCCATTCCATTCCTTTCAGTTCCATTCCGTTCCATTCCATTCCATTCCAATCCATTACGCTCGATTCCATACGGGTTGATTCCATTCCATGGCATTCCATTCCTTTACACTCGAGTTGCTTCCATTCCATTCCATTCCACTCCATTGCATTCCATTCCACTCCATTCCATTCCATTCAATTCCATTCGGGTTGATTCCCTCCCATTCCATTTCATTCCATTCCATTCCATTCCATTCCATTCCATTCCATTCCACTCCATTACAATCAGGTTGATTCCATTTCATTCCATTCCATTCCATTTCATTCTATTCCATTGCATTCCATTCCATTTGTGTAGTTTCCAATCCATTCCATTCCATTCCTTTCCATTCCATTCCACTCCATTCCATGCCATTCCATACCATTCGGGTTGATTCCAACCTATTCCATTGTATTCCTTTCCATTCCATTCCACTCGGTTTGATTCCATTCCATTCCATTCTATTCCATTCCATTCCATTCCATTCCATTTCATTCGGGTTGATTCCGTTCCCTTCCATTCCTTCCATTCCATTGCATTCCATTCCATTTTATTCGGGTTGATTTCGTTCTATTCCATTCCATTCCATTGCATTCCATTCCATTACATTACATTCGTGTTGATTCCATATCCTTCCCTTCCATTCAATTCCATTCCATTCCAATCCATTCGGGTTGATTCCATACACTTCCATTCCATTCCATTCCATTCCATTCCATTCCATTCCATTCGGGTTGATTCCGTTCCCTTCCATTCCTTCCATTCCATTGCATTCCATTGCATTTTATTCGGGTTGATTTCGTTCTATTCCATTCCATTCCATTCCATTCCATTCCATTCCACTCGGGTTGATTCCATATCCCTCCCTTCCATTCCATTCCATTCCATTCCAATCCATTCGGGTTGATTCCATACACTTCCATTCCATTCCATTCCATTCCATTCCATTCCATTCCATTCCATTCCATTCCATTCCATTCCATTCGGGTTGATTCCATTCCATTCCATTCCATTCTATTCCATTCCATTCCATTCCATTCCATTCCTTTCCATTCCATTCCATTCCATTCCATTCGGTTTGTTTCCATTCCATACCATTCCATTCCATTCCATTCCACTCCATTCCATGCCATTCCATACCTTTCGTGTTCATTCCATCAAATTTCATTCTATTCCACTCCATTCCATTCCATTCCATTCCCTTCCATTCCATTCCATTCGGTTTGTTTCCATTCCAATCCATTCCAATCCATTCCATTGCATTCCATTCCATTCGGGTTGATACCGTTCCCTTCCATTCTTTCTATTCCATTGCATTCCATTCCATTTTATTCGGTTTGATTCCATTCCATTCCATTCCATTCCATTCCATTGCATTCCATTCCACTCCATTCCAATCCATTCCTTTGCATTCGTGTTGATTCCATCCCATTAAATTCCATTCCTTTCAATTCCGTTCCATTACATTCCGTTCGTGTTGATTGCATTCCTTTCCTCTCAATTGCATTCCATTCCATTTATTCCATTCCATTCCACTCCATTCCATTCCATTCCATTCCATTCGGCTTGATTCCATTCCATTCCATTCCATTCTCCTTTATTCCATTTCATTCCATTCCAGTCAAATTCATTGCATGCGGGTTGATTCCATTACATTCCATTCTACTCCATTCGGGTTAATTCCACTCCATTTCATTCCATTCCATGCCAGTCCATTCCATTGCATTCCACTCCATTCCAGTCAGGTTGATTCCACTTCATTGCACCCCATTCCACTCCCTTCAATGCCATTCCATACGATTCGGGTTGATTCCATTCCATTCCATTCCATTCCATTCCATTCCACTCCATTCCATTCCATTCCATTCCATTACGTTTGATTCCATTCCATTCCATTCCATTCCATTCCATTCCATTCCATTCCATTCATGGTGATTCCATTCCCTTCCATTTCTTACATTCCATTGCATTCCATTCCATTCAATTCGGGGATATTCCATTCGATTCCATTCCATTTGGGTTGATTCCATATCCTTCCCTTCCCTTCCATTCCATTCCATTCCAATACACTCAGGTTGATTCCATCCGCTTCCATTGCATTCCATTCCATTCCATTCGGGTGGATTACATTCCATCCCATTCTATTCCATTCCATTCCATTCCATTCCATTCCATTCCATTCGCGTTAATATCATTACATTCCATTCCATTTCATTCCATTCGTGTTGATTCCATTCCATTCCATTCAGTTCCATTCCATTCCATACCATGCCATTCCTCTCCATTTCGTTCGATTCCATTCGTGTTGATTCCATTCCATTCCATTACATTCCATTACATTCAGGTGGATTCCATTCCATTCCATTCCAATCCATTGCATTCCATTCCACTCCATTTCATTCCATTCCATTCCATTGCATTCCTTTCCATTCCACTCTATTCCAATGACGTTGATTCCATTCCATTCCTACCCATTCCATTCCATTCCATTCCATTCCATTCGGGTTGATTCCATTCCATTCCACTCCATTCCATGCCATTCCACACCATTCGAGTTGATTCCATCCCATTCCATTCTATTCCACTCCATTCCATTCCATTCCATTCCATTCCATTCCATTCCATTCCATTCGGTTTGATTCCATTCCAATCCATTCCATTCCATTCCATTCCATTCCATTCCATTCCATTCAATTACATTCAATTCGGGTTGATTCCGTTCCCTTCAATTCCTTCCATTTCATTGCATTCCATTCCATTTTATTCGGGTTGTTTCCATTCCATTCCATTCCATTCCATTGAGTTGATTCCATATCCTTCCCTTCCATTCCATTCCATTCCATTCCATTCCATCCGGGTTCATTCCATTCCATTCCTTTCCTTTACATTACATTCGGGGTGATTCCATTCCATTCCATTCCATTCCATTCCTTTTCATTCCATTCGATTGATTCCATTCCATTCCATTCACTTCCATTCCATTCCATTCCATGCCATTCCATTCCATTACGTTCGATTCCACTCGTGTTCATTCCATTCCATTCCATTCCATTCCATTACATTCGGGTGCATTCCATTCCTTTCCATTCCACTCCATTGCATTCCATTCCACTCCATTCCATTCCATTCGGCTTGATTCCATCCCATTGCATTCCATTCCATTCCATTCCATCGCATTCCATTCCTTTCCATTCCACTCCATTCCAATCACGTTGATTCCATTCCATTCCATTCCATTCCATTTCATTCCATTCCATTCCATTCCATTCCATTCCATTCGGGTTGATTCCATTCCATTCCATTCCATTCCATTCCATTCCACTCCATTCGGGTTGTTTCCAATCCATTCCATTCCATTCCATTCCACTCCATTCCATGCCATTCCATACCATTCGGGTTGATTCCATCCCATTCCATTCTATTCCACTCCATTCCATTCCATTCCATTCCATTCCATTCCATTCCATTCGGTTTGATTCCATTCCAATCCATTCCATTCCATTCCATTCCATTGCATTCCATTCCATTCCATTCCATTCAATTCAATTACATTCATTTCGGGTTGATTCCCTTCCCTTCCATTCCTTCCATTTCATTGCATTCCATTCCATTTTATTCAGGTTGATTCCATTCCATTCCATTCCATTCCATTCGGGTTCATTCCATTCCATTCCTTTCCTTTACATTACATTCGGGGTGATTCCATTCCATTCTATTCCATTCCATTTCATTCCTTTTCATTCCATTCGGGTTGATTCCATTCCATTCCATTCCATTAAATTACATTCGTGTTGATTCCATTCCATTCCATTCCACTCCATTGCATTCCATTCCACTCCATTCCATTCCGTTCAATTCCATTCGGGTTGATTCCATCCCATTCCACTCCATTCCATTCCATTCGATTCCATTCCATTCCATTCCATTCCACTCCATTCCAATCAGGTTAATTCCATTCCATTCCCTATCATTCCATTCCATTCCATTCCATTCCATTCCATTCCATTCCATTCCATTCCGTTCGGGTTGATTGCATTCCATTCCATTCCATTACATACGGGTTGATTACAATCCGTTACATTCCATTCCTTTCCATTCCATTCCATTCCATTCCATTCTTTTCTGGTTGACTCCATTCCATTCCAATCCATTCCATTCCATTCCATTCCATTCCATTATCGTTGATTATATCCTATTCTAATCCATTCCATTCCATTCCATTCCATTCCACTCCATTCCATGCCATTCCATACCATTCGGGTTGATTCCATCCCATTCCATTCTATTCCACTCCATTCGATTCCATTCCATTCCATTCCATTCCATTCCATTCGATTTGATTCCATTCCAATCCATTCCATTCCATTCCATTCCATTCCATTCAATTCAATTACATTCATTTCGGGTTGATTCCCTTCCCTTCCATTCCTTCCATTTCACTGCATTCCATTCCATTTTATTCGGGTTGATTCCATTCCATTCCACTCCATTCCATTCGAGTTGATTCCATATCCTTCCATTCCTTTCCATTCCATTCCATTCCATTCCATTCAATTCCATTCCATTCGGGTTCATTCCATTCCATTCCTTTCCTTTACATTACATTCGGGGTGATTCCATTCCATTCCATTCCATTCCATTCCTTTTCATTCCTTTCGGGTTGATTCCATTCCATTCCATTCCATTAAATTACATTCGTGTTGATTCCATTCCATTCCATTCCACTCCATTGCATTCCATTCCACTCCATTCCATTCCGTTCAATTCCATTCTGGTTGATTCCATCCCATTCCACTCCATTCCATTCCATTCCATTCCATTCCATTCCATTCCATTCCAATCAGGTTAATTCCATTCCATTCCCTATCATTCCATTCCATTCCATTCCATTCCATTCTATTCCATTCCATTCCATTCCATTCCGTTCGTTTTGATTGCATTCCATTCCATTCCATTACATACGGGTTGATTACAATCCGTTACATTCCATTCCTTTCCATTCAATTCCATTCCATTCCATTCCATTCTTTTCTGGTTGATTCCATTCCATTCCAATCCATTCCATTCCATTCCATTCCATTCCATTAGCGTTGATTATATCCTATTCTAATCCATTCCATTTCATTCCACTCCATTCCAGCCAGTTTGATTCCATTCCATTCCATTCCATTCCAATCCATTCGGGTTGATTCCATTCCATTCCTCTCCATTCCATTCCATTCCAAACCATTTGTGTTGATTCCATCCCATTCCATTCCATTCCATTCCATTCCATTCCAATCCACTTCATTCCAGTTGATTCCATTCCCTTCGATTCCATTCCATTCCATTCCATTCGGGTTGATTCCATATCCTTCCCTTGCATTCCATTCCATTCCATTCCAATCCATTCGTGTTGATTGCATACACTTCCATTCCATTCCATTCCATTCAATTCCATTCCATTCCATTGCATTCCATTCCATTCGGGTTGATTCCATTCCATTCCTTTCCATGATATTACATTCGGGTTGATTCCATTCCATTCCATTCCATTCCATTCAATTTCATTCCATTCCATGGCATTCCAATCCATTGCATTCGATTCCAGTCGGGTTGATTCCATTCCATTCCGTTCCACTGCATTCGGGTTTATTCCATTCCATTTCATTCCATTCCATTCCATTCCATTCCATTCAATTCCTGTCAGGTTGATTCCATTTCATTGCACTCCATTACACTCTATTCAATGCCATTCCATACCATCCGGATTCATTCCATCCATTTCCATTCCATTCCATTCCATTCCATTCGGTTTGATTCCACTCCATTCCATTCCATTCCATTCCATTCCATTCCACTCCATTCCAAGCACGTTGATTCCATTCCATTCCATTCCATTCCAATCGGGTTGATTCCATTCCATTCCATTCCATTCTAGTCCATTCCATTCCATTCCATTCCATTCCATTCCATTCCATTCGCGTTGTTTCCATTCCATTACATTCCACTCCATTCCATGCCATTCCATACCAGTTGGGTTGATTCTTCCCATTCCATTCTATTCCACTCCATTCCATTCCATTCCATTCCATTCCATTCCATTCGGTTTGATTCCATTCCAATCCATTCCATTCCATTCCATTCCATTCCATTCCATTCCATTCCAGTCGGTTTGATTCCTTTCATTCCATTCCTTCCATTTCATTGCATTCCATTCCATTTTCTTCGGGTTGATTCCATTCCATTCCATTCCATTCCATTCCATTCCATTCGGGTTGATTCCATATCCTTCCCTTCCATTCCATTCCTTTCCATTCCAATCCATTCTGGCTGATTCCATACGCTTCCATTCCATTCCATGCCATGCCATTCCATTCCATTCCATTCCATACCATTCGGGTTGATTCCATTCCATTCCTTTCCATTACATTACATTCGGGTTGATTCCATTCCATTCCATTCCATTCCATTCCATTCCTTGGCATTCCAATCCATTACATTCGATTCCATTCGGGTTGATTCCATTCCATTACATTCCACTCCATTGCATTCCATTCCACTCCATTCCATTCCATTCGGGTTGATTCCATCCCATCCCATTCGATTCCATTCCAATCCATTCTATTCCATTCCTTTCCATTCCATTCCATTCCGCTCCATTTCATGCCATTCCATACCATACGGGTTGATTCCATCCCGTTCCATTCTATTCCACTCCATTCCATTCCATTCCATTCCATTCCATTCCATTCGGTTTCATTCCATTCCATTCCATTGCATTCCACTCCATTCCGTTCCACTCCATTCGGGTTGATTCCGTTCCCTTCCATTCCTTACATTCCATTGCATTCCATTCCATTTTATTCGGGTTGATTTCATTCCATTCCATTCAATTCCATTCCATTCCATTCCATTCGGTTTGATTCCATATCCTTCCCTTCCATTCCATTCCAATCCATTCGGGTTGATTCCATACACTTCCTTTCCATTCCATTCCATTCGGGTTGATTCCATTCCATTCCTTTCCATTACATTACATTCGGGTGGATTCCATTCCATTCCATTCCACTCCATTCCATTCCATTCCATTCCATGGCATTCCAATCCATTACATTCGATTCCATTCGGGTTGATTCCATTCCATTCCATTCCACTTCATTGCATTCCATTCCACTCCATTCCATTCCATTCCATTCCTTTCGAGTTGATTCCATTCCATCCCATTGGATTCCATTCCATTCCATTGCATTCGTTTTGATTCCATTCCATTCCATTCCTTTCCATTCCATTAAATTCCGTTCCACTCCATTCCATTCGGGTTGATTACATTGCCTTCCACTCCACTGCATTCAATTCCATTCCATTCCATTCCATTCGTGTTGACTCCGTTCCATTCCATTGCATTCCAATCCATTCCATTCCATTCCTTCCTTGTTGATTCCTTTCCATTCCATTCCTTTCTTTTCCATTCCAATCAATTCCATTATGGTTGATTACATCCTATTCCATTTCATTGCACTTCATTCCATTTCATTCCATTCAATTCCATTCCATTTGGGTTGATTCCATTCCATTCCATTCCATTCCATTCCACTCCATTCGGGTTGATTCCGTTCCATTCCTCTCCATTCCATTCCATTCCATACCCTTTGGGTTGATTCCATCCCATTCCATTCCATTCAATGCCATTCCATTCCATTCGTGTTGATTCCATCCCATCCCATTCGATTCCATTCCATTCCATTGCATTCGGGTTGATTCCATTCCATTACATTCCTTTCCATTCCATTCAATTCCGTTCCACTCCATTCCATTCGGGTTGATTACATTCCCTTCCACTCCATTGCATTCCATTCCATTCCATTCCATTCCATTCCATTCGTGTTGATTCCATTCCATTCCATTGCATTCCATTCCATTCCATTCCATTCCTTTCTGCTTGATTCCTTTCCATTCCATTCCATTCCATTCCATTCCATTCCATTCCATTAGGGTTGGTTATATCCTATTCCATTTCATTCCATTTCATTCCATTCCATTCCATTCCTTTTGGGTTGATTCCATTCCATTCCATTCCATTCCAATCCATTAGGGTTGATTCCATTCCATTCCTCTCCATTAAATTCCATTCCATACCATTTGGGTTGATTCCATCCCATTCCATTCCATTCCAATCCATTCGGTTTGATTCCATACACTTCCATTCCATTCCATTCCATTCCATTCCGTTCCAGTTGATTCCATTCCCATCGATTCCATTCCATTCCATTCGATTCCGTTCCATTCCGTTCCATGCTGGTGGATTCCAATCAATTCCATTCCATTCCGTTCCATTCCATTCCAATCCATTCAGGTTGATTTCCTGCGCTTCCATTCCATTCAATTCCATTGCATTCGGGTTGATTCCATTCCATTCCATTCCATTCGGTTTGATTCCATTCCATTCCATTCCACTCCATTGCATTCCATTCCACTTCATTCCATTCCATTCCATTCCATTCCATTCCATTCCATTCCATTCGGGTTGTTCGCATCCCATTCCATTCCATTCCATTACATTACATTCCACCTCATTCCAATCATGTTGATTCCATTCCATTCCATTCCATCCCATTCTATTCCATTCCAATCTTTTCCATTCCATTCCATTCCATTCCATTCCGGTTGATTCCATTCGATTCCATTCAGTTCCATTCCATTCCATTCCATTCCATTCCAATCCATTACGTTCGATTCCATTCGGGTTGATTCCATTCCATTCCATTCCATTACGTTACATTCGGGTTGATTCCATTCCATTCCATTCCATTCCACTCCATTGCATTCCATTCCACTCCATTCCATTCCATTCCATTCCATTCGGATTGATTCCCTACCATTCCCATTCATTCCATTCCATTCCATTCCATTCCACTCCATTCCAATCAAGTTGATACCATTCCATTCCATTCCATTCGGGTTGATTCCATTCCATTCCATTCCACTCCATTCGGGTTGATTCCATTCCATTTCATTCCGTTCCATCCCATTCCATTCCATTCCATTCCACTCCATTCCTGTCAGGTTGATTCCACTACATTACACTCCATTCCACTCCATTCAATGCCATTCCATACCATTCGTGTTGACTCCAACCCATTCCATTCCATTCCATTCCATTCCATTCCATTCCGTTTGATTCCTTTCCATTCCATTCCATTCATGATGATTCCATTCCCTTCCATTTATTCCATTCCATTGCATTCCATTCCATTCCATTTGGGTTGATTCCCTATCCTTCCCTTTCTTTCCATTAAATTCCATTCAAATACACTCGGTTTGATTCCATACGCTTCCATTGTTTGCATTCCATTCCATTCGGGTGTATTCCATTCCATCCCACTCTATTCCATTCCATTGCATTCCATTCCATTCCATTGCATTCCATTCGCGTTAATACCATACCATTCCATTCCATGCCATTCCATCTCATTCCATTCAGGTTAGTTCCATTCCATTCCTTTCTGTTCCATTCCACTCCATTCCATGCCATTCCAATCCACTACGTTCGATTCCATTCGGGCTGATTCCATTCCATTCCATTTCATTCCATTACATTCGGGTTGATTCCATTCCTTTCCATTCCACTCCATTGCATTCCATTCCACTCCATTCCATTCCATTCCATTCCATTCTGATTGATTCCCAACCATTCCATTTCATTCCATTCCATTCCATTCCATTCCACTCCATTCCAATCAAGTTGATTCCATTCCATTCCATTTCATTCCATTCCATTCCATTCCATTCCATTCAATTCCATTCCATTTCATTCTGGTTGATTCCATTCCATTCCATTCCATTATATTCCATTCCATTCCATTCCATTCCATTCCATTCCATTCCATTCCATTCCATTCGGGTTGTTTCCATTCCATTCTATTCCATTCCATTCCATTCCATTCCATTCCACTCCATTCCATGCCATTCCATACCATTCGGGTTGATTCCATCCCGATCCATTCTATTCCACTCCATTCCACTCCATTCCATTCGGTTTCATTCCATTCCATTCCATTGCATTCCACTCCATTCCATTCCACTCCATTCGGGTTGATTCCTTTCCCTTCCGTTCCTTGCATTCCATTGCATTCCATTCCATTTTATTCGGGTTGATTTCATTCCATTCCATTCCATTCCATTCCATTCGGGTTGATTCCATATCCTTCCCTTCAATTCCATTCCATTCCTTTCCAATCCATTCGGGTTGATTCCATACACTTCCTTTCCATTCCATTTCATTCGTGTTGATTCCATTCCATTCCTTTCCATTACATTACATTCGGGTTGATTCCATTCCATTCCTTTCCATTACATTACATTCGGGTTGATTCCATTCCATTCCTTTCCATTACATTACATTCCATTCCATTCCATTCCATGGCATTCCAATCCATTACATTCGATTCCATTCGGGTTGATTCCATTCCATTCCATTCCACTGCATTGCATTCCATTACACTCCATTCCATTCCATTCCATTCCATTCCTTTCGGGTTGATTCCATCCCATCCCATTAGATTCCTTTCCATTCCATTGCATTCGTGTTGATTCCATTCCATTCCATTCCTTCCATTCCATTCAATTCCGTTCCACTCCATTCCTTTCTGGTTTATTACATTGCCTTCCACTCCACTGCAATCCATTCCATTGCATTCCATTCCATTCCTGTTGATTCCATTCCATTCCATTGCATTCCAATCCATTCCATTCCATTCCTTTCTTGTTGATTCCTTTCCATTCCATTCCATTCCAATCCATTCCATTAGGGTTGATTATATCCTATTCCATTTCATTGCATTTCATTCCATTCCATTCCATTCCATTCCATTCCATTCCATTTGGGTTGATTCCATTCCATTCCATTCCATTCCACTCCATTCGGGTGGATTCCGTTCCGTTCCTCTCCATTCCATTCCATTCCATACCATACCATTTGGATTTATTCCATCCCATTCCATTCCATTCCATTCCATTCAATGCCATTCCATTCCATTCGTGTTGATTCCATCCCATCCCATTAGTTTCCATTCCATTCCATTGCATTCGGGTTGATTCCATTCCATTACATTGCTTTCCATTCCATTCAGTTCCGTTCCACTCCATTCCATTCGGGTTGATGACTTTCCCTTCCACTCCATTGCATTGCATTCCATTCCATTCCATTCAATTCCATTCCATTCTTGTTGATTCCATTCCATTCCATTGCATTCCATTCCATTCCATTCCATTCCTTTCTGGTTGATTCCATTCCATTAAATTCCATTCCATTCCATTCCATTATGGTTGATTATATCCTATACAATTTCATTCCATTTCATTCCATTCCATTCAATTCCATTTGGGTTGATTCCATTCCATTCCATTCCATTCCACTCCATTCGGTTTGATTCCATTCCATTCCTCTCCTTTAAATTCCATTCCATACCATTTGGGTTGATTCCATCCCATTCCATTCCATTCCAATCCATTCGGGTTGATTCCATACACTTCCATGCCATTCCATTCCATTCCATTCCATTGCATTCCATTCCATTCCATTCCAGTTGATTCCATTCTCTTCGACTCCATTCCATTCCATTCGATTCCGTTGAATTCCATTCCATTCGGGTGGATTCCAATCAATTCCATTCCATTCCGTTCCATTCCATTCCAATCCATTCAGGATGATTCCCTATGCTTCCATTCCATTCAATTCCATTGCATTCGGGTTGATTCCATTGCATTCCATTCCATTCCATTCGGTTTGATTCCATTCCATTCCGTTCCACTTCATTGCATTCCATTCCACTCCATTCCATTCCATTCCATTCCATTCCATTCCATTCCATTCGGGTTGTTTCCATCCCATTCCATTCCATTCCATTACATTACATTCCACCTCATCCCAATCAGGTTGATTCCATTCCATTCCATTCCATCCCATTCTATTCCATTCCATTCCATTCCATTCCATTCCATTCCATTCCATTCCATTCGGGTTGATTCCATGGGATTCCATTCAGTTCCATTCCATTCCATTCCATTCCATTCCATTCCAATCCATTACGTTCGATTCCATTCGGGTTGATTCCATTCCATTCCATCCCATTCCTTTACATTCGGGTTGATTCCATTCCATTCCATTCCACTCCATTGCATTCCATTCCACTCCATTCCATTCCATTCCAATCCATTTACGTAGATTCCTTACTATTCCATTTCATTCCATTCCACTCCATTCCATTCCACTCCATTCCAATCAAGTTGATTCCTTTCCATTAAATTCCATTCCATTCCATTCCATTCCATTCCATTCCATTCCATTCCATTCCATTCCATTCGGGTTGATTCCATTCCATTCCATTCCACTCCATTCGGGTTGATTCCATTCCATTTCATTCCGTTCCATCCCATTCCATTCCATTCCATTCCACTCCATTCCAATCAGGTTGATTCCACTACATTGCACTCCATTCCACTCCATTCAATGCCATTCCATACCATTCGGGTTGATTCCAACCCATTCCAGTCCATTCCATTCCATTCCATTCCATTCCGTTTGATTCCTTTCCATTCCATTCCATTCATGATGATTCCATTCCCTTCCATTTACTCCATTCCATTGCATTCCATTCCATTCCATTTGGGTTGATTCCATTCCATTCCAATCGGCTGCATTCCTTTCCATCCCATTCAATTCCATTCCATTCCATTCCATTCCATTCGCGTTAATGCCATTCCATTCCATTCCATTCCTTTCCATTCCATTCCATTTGATTCCATTCGGGTTGATTCCCTTCCATTCCATTCAGTTCCTTTCCATTCGATTCCATGTCATTCCAATCCATTACACTCGATTCCATTCGGGTTGATTCCATTCCATTCCATTCCATTCCATTTCATTCGGGTTGATGCCATTTCATTCCATTACACTCCATTGCATTCCATTCCACTCCATTCCATTCCATTCCATTCCATTCCATTCGGTTTGATTCCATCCCATTCCACTCCATTCCATGCCATTCCATTCCACTCCATTCCAATCAGGTTGATTCCATTCCATTCCATATAATTCCATTCCATTCCATTCCATTCCATTCCATTCCATTCCATATCATTCCATTCCATTCCATTCCACTCCATTCCATGCCGTTCCAGACCTTTCGGGTTCATTCCATCAAATTCCATTCTATTCCACTCCATTCCATTCCATTCCATTCCATTCCAATCCATACGGGTTGATTCCATTCCCTTCCATTCCATTGCCATCCAATCCATTCCATTCGGATTGATTCCATTCCATTCCATTCCATTCCATTCCATTCCATTCCATTCCGTTTGATTCCATATCCTTCCCTTTCATTCCATTCCATTCCATTGCATTCCATTCGGGTTGATCCCATGCCATTCCATTCCATTCCATTCCATTCCATTCAGTTTGATTCCATTCCATTCCATTCCATTCCATTCGTGGTGATTCCATTCCCTTCCATTTCTTCCATTCCATTGCATTCCATTCCATTCAATTCGGGTTGATTCCATTCCATTCCATTCCATTTGGTTTGATTACATATCCTTACCTTCCATTCCATTCCATTCCATTCCAATACACTCGGGTTGATTCCATACGCTTCCATTGCATTCCATTCCATTCCATTCGGGTGGATTCCATTCCATCCCTTTCTACTCCATTCCATTCCATTCCGTTCCATTCCATTCCATTCGCGTTAATAACATTCCATTCCATTCCATTCCATTTCATTCCATTCGTGTTGATTCCATTCCATTCCATTCAGTGCCATTCCATTCCATACCATGCCTTTCCTGTCCATTACGTTCGATTCCATTCGTGTTGATTCCATTCCATTCCATTCAATTCCATTACATTCGGGTGGATTCCATTCCATTCCATTCCATTCCATTGCATTCCATTCCTGTTGATCCCATGCCATTCCATTCCATTCCATTCCATTCCATGACATTACATTTCGGTTGATTCTATTCCATTCCTTTGCATTACATTACATTCGGGTTGATTCCATTCCATTCCATTCCATTCCATTCCATTCCATTCAATTCCATGGCATACCAATCCATTACATTCGATTCCATTCGGGTTGATTCCATTCCATTCCATTCCATTCCATTCCATTCGGTTTGATTCCATCCCATCCCATTAGATTCCATTCCATTCCGTTGCATTCGGGTTGATTTCATTCCAATCCATTCCATTCCATTCCATTCCATTCCGTTCGGTTTGATTCCACTCCAATCCATTCCATTTCATTCCGTTCCATTCCATTCCATTCCATTCCATTCCATTCCATTCCATTCGGGTTGATTCCATGTCCTTCCGTTCCATTCCATTCCATTCCATTCCAATCCATTCGTGTTGATTGCATACACTTACATTCCATTCCATTCCATTCCATTCCATTCCATTCCATTCCATTCCATGCCATTGCATTCCATTCCATTCGGGTTGATTCCATTCCATTCCTTTCCATAGCATTACATTCGGGTTGATTCCATTCCATTCCATTCCATTCCATTCCATTCCATTCCATTCCATTCCATGGCATTCCAATACATTACATTCGATTCCATTCGGGTTGGTTCCATTCCATTCCGTTCCACTCCATTCGGGTTTATTCAATTCCATTTCATTCCATTCCATCCCATTCCATTCCATTCCAGTCAGGTTGATTCCATTTCATTGCACTCCATTCCATTCCATTCCATTCCATTCCATTCCTTTCTGGTTGATTCCATTCCATTCCATTCCATTCCATTCCACTCCATTCCATTCCATTAGGGTTGATTATATCCTATTCCATTTCATTCCATTTCATTCCAATCCATTCCATTCCATTTGGGTTGATTCCATTCCATTGCATTCCATTCCACTCCATTCGGGTTGATTCCATTCCATTCCTTTCCATTACATTACATTCCATTCCATTCCATTCCATGGCATTCCAATCCATTACATTCGATTCCATTCGGGTTGATTCCATTCCATTCCATTCCACTGCATTGCATTCCATTACACTCCATTCCATTCCATTCCATTCCTTTCGGGTTGATTCCATCCCATCCCATTAGATTCCTTTCCATTCCATTGCATTCGTGTTGATTCCATTCCATTCCATTCCTTCCATTCCATTCAATTCCGTTCCACTCCATTCCTTTCTGGTTTATTACATTGCCTTCCACTCCACTGCAATCCATTCCATTGCATTCCATTCCATTCCTGTTGATTCCATTCCATTCCATTGCATTCCAATCCATTCCATTCCATTCCTTTCTTGTTGATTCCTTTCCATTCCATTCCATTCCAATCCATTCCATTAGGGTTGATTATATCCTATTCCATTTCATTGCATTTCATTCCATTCCATTCCATTCCATTCCATTCCATTTGGGTTGATTCCATTCCATTCCATTCCATTCCACTCCATTCGGGTGGATTCCGTTCCGTTCCTCTCCATTCCATTCCATTCCATACCGTACCATTTGGATTTATTCCATCCCATTCCATTCCATTCCATTCCATTCAATGCCATTCCATTCCATTCGTGTTGATTCCATCCCATCCCATTAGTTTCCATTCCATTCCATTGCATTCGGGTTGATTCCATTCCATTACATTGCTTTCCATTCCATTCAGTTCCGTTCCACTCCATTCCATTCGGGTTGATGACTTTCCCTTCCACTCCATTGCATTGCATTCCATTCCATTCCATGCAATTCCATTCCATTCTTGTTGATTCCATTCCATTCCATTGCATTCCATTCCATTCCATTCCATTCCTTTCTGGTTGATTCCATTCCATTAAATTCCATTCCATTCCATTCCATTATGGTTGATTATATCCTATACAATTTCATTCCATTTCATTCCATTCCATTCAATTCCATTTGGGTTGATTCCATTCCATTCCATTCCATTCCACTCCATTCGGGTTGATTCCATTCCATTCCTCTCCTTTAAATTCCATTCCATACCATTTGGGTTGATTCCATCCCATTCCATTCCATTCCAATCCATTCGGGTTGATTCCATACACTTCCATGCCATTCCATTCCATTCCATTCCATTGCATTCCATTCCATTCCATTCCAGTTGATTCCATTCTCTTCGACTCCATTCCATTCCATTCGATTCCGTTGAATTCCATTCCATTCGGGTGGATTCCAATCAATTCCATTCCATTCCGTTCCATTCCATTCCAATCCATTCAGGTTGATTCCCTACGCTTCCATTCCATTCAATTCCATTGCATTCGGGTTGATTCCATTGCATTCCATTCCATTCCATTCGGTTTGATTCCATTCCATTCCGTTCCACTTCATTGCATTCCATTCCACTCCATTCCATTCCATTCCATTCCATTCCATTCCATTCCATTCCATTCGGGTTGTTTCCATCCCATTCCATTCCATTCCATTACATTACATTCCACCTCATCCCAATCAGGTTGATTCCATTCCATTCCATTCCATCCCATTCTATTCCATTCCATTCCATTCCATTCCATTCCATTCCATTCCATTCCATTCGGGTTGATTCCATGGGATTCCATTCAGTTCCATTCCATTCCATTCCATTCCATTCCATTCCATTCCAATCCATTACGTTCGATTCCATTCGGGTTGATTCCATTCCATTCCATCCCATTCCTTTACATTCGGGTTGATTCCATTCCATTCCATTCCACTCCATTGCATTCCATTCCACTCCATTCCATTCCATTCCAATCCATTTACGTAGATTCCTTACTATTCCATTTCATTCCATTCCACTCCATTCCATTCCACTCCATTCCAATCAAGTTGATTCCTTTCCATTAAATTCCATTCCATTCCATTCCATTCCATTCGGGTTGATTCCATTCCATTCCATTCCACTCCATTCGGGTTGATTCCATTCCATTTCATTCCGTTCCATCCCATTCCATTCCATTCCATTCCACTCCATTCCAATCAGGTTGATTCCACTACATTGCACTCCATTCCACTCCATTCAATGCCATTCCATACCATTCGGGTTGATTCCAACCCATTCCAGTCCATTCCATTCCATTCCATTCCATTCCGTTTGATTCCTTTCCATTCCATTCCATTCATGATGATTCCATTCCCTTCCATTTACTCCATTCCATTGCATTCCATTCCATTCCATTTGGGTTGATTCCATTCCATTCCAATCGGCTGCATTCCTTTCCATCCCATTCAATTCCATTCCATTCCATTCCATTCCATTCGCGTTAATGCCATTCCATTCCATTCCATTCCTTTCCATTCCATTCCATTTGATTCCATTCGGGTTGATTCCCTTCCATTCCATTCAGTTCCTTTCCATTCCATTCCATGTCATTCCAATCCATTACACTCGATTCCATTCGGGTTGATTCCATTCCATTCCATTCCATTCCATTTCATTCGGGTTGATGCCATTTCATTCCATTACACTCCATTGCATTCCATTCCACTCCATTCCATTCCATTCCATTCCATTCCATTCGGTTTGATTCCATCCCATTCCACTCCATTCCATGCCATTCCATTCCACTCCATTCCAATCAGGTTGATTCCATTCCATTCCATATAATTCCATTCCATTCCATTCCATTCCATTCCATTCCATTCCATATCATTCCATTCCATTCCATTCCACTCCATTCCATGCCGTTCCAGACCTTTCGGGTTCATTCCATCAAATTCCATTCTATTCCACTCCATTCCATTCCATTCCATTCCATTCCAATCCATACGGGTTGATTCCATTCCCTTCCATTCCATTGCCATCCAATCCATTCCATTCGGATTGATTCCATTCCATTCCATTCCATTCCATTCCATTCCATTCCATTCCATTCCGTTTGATTCCATATCCTTCCCTTTCATTCCATTCCATTCCATTGCATTCCATTCGGGTTGATCCCATGCCATTCCATTCCATTCCATTCCATTCCATTCAGTTTGATTCCATTCCATTCCATTCCATTCCATTCGTGGTGATTCCATTCCCTTCCATTTCTTCCATTCCATTGCATTCCATTCCATTCAATTCGGGTTGATTCCATTCCATTACTTTCCATTTGGGTTGAATACATATCCTTACCTTCCATTCCATTCCATTCCATTCCAATACACTCGGGTTGATTCCATACGCTTCCATTGCATTCCATTCCATTCCATTCGGGTGGATTCCATTCCATCCCTTTCTACTCCATTCCATTCCATTCCGTTCCATTCCATTCCATTCGCGTTAATAACATTCCATTCCATTCCATTCCATTTCATTCCATTCGTGTTGATTCCATTCCATTCCATTCAGTGCCATTCCATTCCATACCATGCCTTTCCTGTCCATTACGTTCGATTCCATTCGTGTTGATTGCATTCCATTCCATTCAATTCCATTACATTCGGGTGGATTCCATTCCATTCCATTCCATTCCATTGCATTCCATTCCTGTTGATCCCATGCCATTCCATTCCATTCCATTCCATTACATTACATTACATTTCGGTTGATTCTATTCCATTCCTTTGCATTACATTACATTCGGGTTGATTCCATTCCATTCCATTCCATTCCATTCCATTCCATTCAATTCCATGGCATACCAATCCATTACATTCGATTCCATTCGGGTTCATTCCATTCCATTCCATTCCATTCCATTCCATTCGGTTTGATTCCATCCCATCCCATTAGATTCCATTCCATTCCGTTGCATTCGGGTTGATTTCATTCCAATCCATTCCATTCCATTCCATTCCATTCCGTTCGGTTTGATTCCACTCCAATCCATTCCATTTCATTCCGTTCCATTCCATTCCATTCCATTCCATTCCATTCCATTCCATTCCATTCGGGTTGATTCCATGTCCTTCCGTTCCATTCCATTCCATTCCATTCCAATCCATTCGTGTTGATTGCATACACTTACATTCCATTCCATTCCATTCCATTCCATTCCAATCTATTCCATGCCATTGCATTCCATTCCATTCGGGTTGATTCCATTCCATTCCTTTCCATAACATTACATTCGGGTTGATTCCATTCCATTCCATTCCATTCCATTCCATTCCATTCCATTCCATTCCATGGCATTCCAATACATTACATTCGATTCCATTCGGGTTGGTTCCATTCCATTCCGTTCCACTCCATTCGGGTTTATTCAATTCCATTTCATTCCATTCCATCCCATTCCATTCCATTCCAGTCAGGTTGATTCCATTTCATTGCACTCCATTCCATTCCATTCCATTCCATTCCATTCCTTTCTGGTTGATTCCATTCCATTCCATTCCATTCCATTCCACTCCATTCCATTCCATTAGGGTTGATTATATCCTATTCCATTTCATTCCATTTCATTCCAATCCATTCCATTCCATTTGGGTTGATTCCATTCCATTGCATTCCATTCCACTCCATTCGGGTTGATTCCATTCCATTCCTTTCCATTACATTACATTCCATTCCATTCCATTCCATGGCATTCCAATCCATTACATTCGATTCCATTCGGGTTGATTCCGTTCCATTCCATTCCACTGCATTGCATTCCATTACACTCCATTCCATTCCATTCCATTCCTTTCGGGTTGATTCCATCCCATCCCATTAGATTCCTTTCCATTCCATTGCATTCGTGTTGATTCCATTCCATTCCATTCCTTCCATTCCATTCAATTCCGTTCCACTCCATTCCTTTCTGGTTTATTACATTGCCTTCCACTCCACTGCAATCCATTCCATTGCATTCCATTCCATTCCTGTTGATTCCATTCCATTCCATTGCATTCCAATCCATTCCATTCCATTCCTTTCTTGTTGATTCCTTTCCATTCCATTCCATTCCAATCCATTCCATTAGGGTTGATTATATCCTATTCCATTTCATTGCATTTCATTCCATTCCATTCCATTCCATTCCATTCCATTCCATTTGGGTTGATTCCATTCCATTCCATTCCATTCCACTCCATTCGGGTGGATTCCGTTCCGTTCCTCTCCATTCCATTCCATTCCATACCATACCATTTGGATTTATTCCATCCCATTCCATTCCATTCCATTCCATTCAATGCCATTCCATTCCATTCGTGTTGATTCCATCCCATCCCATTAGTTTCCATTCCATTCCATTGCATTCGGGTTGATTCCATTCCATTACATTGCTTTCCATTCCATTCAGTTCCGTTCCACTCCATTCCATTCGGGTTGATGACTTTCCCTTCCACTCCATTGCATTGCATTCCATTCCATTCCATTCAATTCCATTCCATTCTTGTTGATTCCATTCCATTCCATTGCATTCCATTCCATTCCATTCCATTCCTTTCTGGTTGATTCCATTCCATTAAATTCCATTCCATTCCATTCCATTATGGTTGATTATATCCTATACAATTTCATTCCATTTCATTCCATTCCATTCAATTCCATTTGGGTTGATTCCATTCCATTCCATTCCATTCCACTCCATTCGGTTTGATTCCATTCCATTCCTCTCCTTTAAATTCCATTCCATACCATTTGGGTTGATTCCATCCCATTCCATTCCATTCCAATCCATTCGGGTTGATTCCATACACTTCCATGCCATTCCATTCCATTCCATTCCATTGCATTCCATTCCATTCCATTCCAGTTGATTCCATTCTCTTCGACTCCATTCCATTCCATTCGATTCCGTTGAATTCCATTCCATTCGGGTGGATTCCAATCAATTCCATTCCATTCCGTTCCATTCCATTCCAATCCATTCAGGATGATTCCCTATGCTTCCATTCCATTCAATTCCATTGCATTCGGGTTGATTCCATTGCATTCCATTCCATTCCATTCGGTTTGATTCCATTCCATTCCGTTCCACTTCATTGCATTCCATTCCACTCCATTCCATTCCATTCCATTCCATTCCATTCCATTCCATTCGGGTTGTTTCCATCCCATTCCATTCCATTCCATTACATTACATTCCACCTCATCCCAATCAGGTTGATTCCATTCCATTCCATTCCATCCCATTCTATTCCATTCCATTCCATTCCATTCCATTCCATTCCATTCCATTCCATTCGGGTTGATTCCATGGGATTCCATTCAGTTCCATTCCATTCCATTCCATTCCATTCCATTCCAATCCATTACGTTCGATTCCATTCGGGTTGATTCCATTCCATTCCATCCCATTCCTTTACATTCGGGTTGATTCCATTCCATTCCATTCCACTCCATTGCATTCCATTCCACTCCATTCCATTCCATTCCAATCCATTTACGTAGATTCCTTACTATTCCATTTCATTCCATTCCACTCCATTCCATTCCACTCCATTCCAATCAAGTTGATTCCTTTCCATTAAATTCCATTCCATTCCATTCCATTCCATTCCATTCCATTCCATTCCATTCCATTCCATTCGGGTTGATTCCATTCCATTCCATTCCACTCCATTCGGGTTGATTCCATTCCATTTCATTCCGTTCCATCCCATTCCATTCCATTCCATTCCACTCCATTCCAATCAGGTTGATTCCACTACATTGCACTCCATTCCACTCCATTCAATGCCATTCCATACCATTCGGGTTGATTCCAACCCATTCCAGTCCATTCCATTCCATTCCATTCCATTCCGTTTGATTCCTTTCCATTCCATTCCATTCATGATGATTCCATTCCCTTCCATTTACTCCATTCCATTGCATTCCATTCCATTCCATTTGGGTTGATTCCATTCCATTCCAATCGGCTGCATTCCTTTCCATCCCATTCAATTCCATTCCATTCCATTCCATTCCATTCGCGTTAATGCCATTCCATTCCATTCCATTCCTTTCCATTCCATTCCATTTGATTCCATTCGGGTTGATTCCCTTCCATTCCATTCAGTTCCTTTCCATTCGATTCCATGTCATTCCAATCCATTACACTCGATTCCATTCGGGTTGATTCCATTCCATTCCATTCCATTCCATTTCATTCGGGTTGATGCCATTTCATTCCATTACACTCCATTGCATTCCATTCCACTCCATTCCATTCCATTCCATTCCATTCCATTCGGTTTGATTCCATCCCATTCCACTCCATTCCATGCCATTCCATTCCACTCCATTCCAATCAGGTTGATTCCATTCCATTCCATATAATTCCATTCCATTCCATTCCATTCCATTCCATTCCATTCCATATCATTCCATTCCATTCCATTCCACTCCATTCCATGCCGTTCCAGACCTTTCGGGTTCATTCCATCAAATTCCATTCTATTCCACTCCATTCCATTCCATTCCATTCCATTCCAATCCATACGGGTTGATTCCATTCCCTTCCATTCCATTGCCATCCAATCCATTCCATTCGGATTGATTCCATTCCATTCCATTCCATTCCATTCCATTCCATTCCATTCCGTTTGATTCCATATCCTTCCCTTTCATTCCATTCCATTCCATTGCATTCCATTCGGGTTGATCCCATGCCATTCCATTCCATTCCATTCCATTCCATTCAGTTTGATTCCATTCCATTCCATTCCATTCCATTCGTGGTGATTCCATTCCCTTCCATTTCTTCCATTCCATTGCATTCCATTCCATTCAATTCGGGTTGATTCCATTCCATTCCATTCCATTTGGTTTGATTACATATCCTTACCTTCCATTCCATTCCATTCCATTCCAATACACTCGGGTTGATTCCATACGCTTCCATTGCATTCCATTCCATTCCATTCGGGTGGATTCCATTCCATCCCTTTCTACTCCATTCCATTCCATTCCGTTCCATTCCATTCCATTCGCGTTAATAACATTCCATTCCATTCCATTCCATTTCATTCCATTCGTGTTGATTCCATTCCATTCCATTCAGTGCCATTCCATTCCATACCATGCCTTTCCTGTCCATTACGTTCGATTCCATTCGTGTTGATTCCATTCCATTCCATTCAATTCCATTACATTCGGGTGGATTCCATTCCATTCCATTCCATTCCATTGCATTCCATTCCTGTTGATCCCATGCCATTCCATTCCATTCCATTCCATTCCATGACATTACATTTCGGTTGATTCTATTCCATTCCTTTGCATTACATTACATTCGGGTTGATTCCATTCCATTCCATTCCATTCCATTCCATTCCATTCAATTCCATGGCATACCAATCCATTACATTCGATTCCATTCGGGTTGATTCCATTCCATTCCATTCCATTCCATTCCATTCGGTTTGATTCCATCCCATCCCATTAGATTCCATTCCATTCCGTTGCATTCGGGTTGATTTCATTCCAATCCATTCCATTCCATTCCATTCCATTCCGTTCGGTTTGATTCCACTCCAATCCATTCCATTTCATTCCGTTCCATTCCATTCCATTCCATTCCATTCCATTCCATTCCATTCGGGTTGATTCCATGTCCTTCCGTTCCATTCCATTCCATTCCATTCCAATCCATTCGTGTTGATTGCATACACTTACATTCCATTCCATTCCATTCCATTCCATTCCATTCCATTCCATGCCATTGCATTCCATTCCATTCGGGTTGATTCCATTCCATTCCTTTCCATAGCATTACATTCGGGTTGATTCCATTCCATTCCATTCCATTCCATTCCATTCCATTCCATTCCATTCCATGGCATTCCAATACATTACATTCGATTCCATTCGGGTTGGTTCCATTCCATTCCGTTCCACTCCATTCGGGTTTATTCAATTCCATTTCATTCCATTCCATCCCATTCCATTCCATTCCAGTCAGGTTGATTCCATTTCATTGCACTCCATTCCATTCCATTCCATTCCATTCCATTCCTTTCTGGTTGATTCCATTCCATTCCATTCCATTCCATTCCACTCCATTCCATTCCATTAGGGTTGATTATATCCTATTCCATTTCATTCCATTTCATTCCAATCCATTCCATTCCATTTGGGTTGATTCCATTCCATTGCATTCCATTCCACTCCATTCGGGTTGATTCCATTCCATTCCTTTCCATTACATTACATTCCATTCCATTCCATTCCATGGCATTCCAATCCATTACATTCGATTCCATTCGGGTTGATTCCATTCCATTCCATTCCACTGCATTGCATTCCATTACACTCCATTCCATTCCATTCCATTCCTTTCGGGTTGATTCCATCCCATCCCATTAGATTCCTTTCCATTCCATTGCATTCGTGTTGATTCCATTCCATTCCATTCCTTCCATTCCATTCAATTCCGTTCCACTCCATTCCTTTCTGGTTTATTACATTGCCTTCCACTCCACTGCAATCCATTCCATTGCATTCCATTCCATTCCTGTTGATTCCATTCCATTCCATTGCATTCCAATCCATTCCATTCCATTCCTTTCTTGTTGATTCCTTTCCATTCCATTCCATTCCAATCCATTCCATTAGGGTTGATTATATCCTATTCCATTTCATTGCATTTCATTCCATTCCATTCCATTCCATTCCATTCCATTTGGGTTGATTCCATTCCATTCCATTCCATTCCACTCCATTCGGGTGGATTCCGTTCCGTTCCTCTCCATTCCATTCCATTCCATACCGTACCATTTGGATTTATTCCATCCCATTCCATTCCATTCCATTCCATTCAATGCCATTCCATTCCATTCGTGTTGATTCCATCCCATCCCATTAGTTTCCATTCCATTCCATTGCATTCGGGTTGATTCCATTCCATTACATTGCTTTCCATTCCATTCAGTTCCGTTCCACTCCATTCCATTCGGGTTGATGACTTTCCCTTCCACTCCATTGCATTGCATTCCATTCCATTCCATGCAATTCCATTCCATTCTTGTTGATTCCATTCCATTCCATTGCATTCCATTCCATTCCATTCCATTCCTTTCTGGTTGATTCCATTCCATTAAATTCCATTCCATTCCATTCCATTATGGTTGATTATATCCTATACAATTTCATTCCATTTCATTCCATTCCATTCAATTCCATTTGGGTTGATTCCATTCCATTCCATTCCATTCCACTCCATTCGGGTTGATTCCATTCCATTCCTCTCCTTTAAATTCCATTCCATACCATTTGGGTTGATTCCATCCCATTCCATTCCATTCCAATCCATTCGGGTTGATTCCATACACTTCCATGCCATTCCATTCCATTCCATTCCATTGCATTCCATTCCATTCCATTCCAGTTGATTCCATTCTCTTCGACTCCATTCCATTCCATTCGATTCCGTTGAATTCCATTCCATTCGGGTGGATTCCAATCAATTCCATTCCATTCCGTTCCATTCCATTCCAATCCATTCAGGTTGATTCCCTACGCTTCCATTCCATTCAATTCCATTGCATTCGGGTTGATTCCATTGCATTCCATTCCATTCCATTCGGTTTGATTCCATTCCATTCCGTTCCACTTCATTGCATTCCATTCCACTCCATTCCATTCCATTCCATTCCATTCCATTCCATTCCATTCCATTCGGGTTGTTTCCATCCCATTCCATTCCATTCCATTACATTACATTCCACCTCATCCCAATCAGGTTGATTCCATTCCATTCCATTCCATCCCATTCTATTCCATTCCATTCCATTCCATTCCATTCCATTCCATTCCATTCCATTCGGGTTGATTCCATGGGATTCCATTCAGTTCCATTCCATTCCATTCCATTCCATTCCATTCCATTCCAATCCATTACGTTCGATTCCATTCGGGTTGATTCCATTCCATTCCATCCCATTCCTTTACATTCGGGTTGATTCCATTCCATTCCATTCCACTCCATTGCATTCCATTCCACTCCATTCCATTCCATTCCAATCCATTTACGTAGATTCCTTACTATTCCATTTCATTCCATTCCACTCCATTCCATTCCACTCCATTCCAATCAAGTTGATTCCTTTCCATTAAATTCCATTCCATTCCATTCCATTCCATTCGGGTTGATTCCATTCCATTCCATTCCACTCCATTCGGGTTGATTCCATTCCATTTCATTCCGTTCCATCCCATTCCATTCCATTCCATTCCACTCCATTCCAATCAGGTTGATTCCACTACATTGCACTCCATTCCACTCCATTCAATGCCATTCCATACCATTCGGGTTGATTCCAACCCATTCCAGTCCATTCCATTCCATTCCATTCCATTCCGTTTGATTCCTTTCCATTCCATTCCATTCATGATGATTCCATTCCCTTCCATTTACTCCATTCCATTGCATTCCATTCCATTCCATTTGGGTTGATTCCATTCCATTCCAATCGGCTGCATTCCTTTCCATCCCATTCAATTCCATTCCATTCCATTCCATTCCATTCGCGTTAATGCCATTCCATTCCATTCCATTCCTTTCCATTCCATTCCATTTGATTCCATTCGGGTTGATTCCCTTCCATTCCATTCAGTTCCTTTCCATTCCATTCCATGTCATTCCAATCCATTACACTCGATTCCATTCGGGTTGATTCCATTCCATTCCATTCCATTCCATTTCATTCGGGTTGATGCCATTTCATTCCATTACACTCCATTGCATTCCATTCCACTCCATTCCATTCCATTCCATTCCATTCCATTCGGTTTGATTCCATCCCATTCCACTCCATTCCATGCCATTCCATTCCACTCCATTCCAATCAGGTTGATTCCATTCCATTCCATATAATTCCATTCCATTCCATTCCATTCCATTCCATTCCATTCCATATCATTCCATTCCATTCCATTCCACTCCATTCCATGCCGTTCCAGACCTTTCGGGTTCATTCCATCAAATTCCATTCTATTCCACTCCATTCCATTCCATTCCATTCCATTCCAATCCATACGGGTTGATTCCATTCCCTTCCATTCCATTGCCATCCAATCCATTCCATTCGGATTGATTCCATTCCATTCCATTCCATTCCATTCCATTCCATTCCATTCCATTCCGTTTGATTCCATATCCTTCCCTTTCATTCCATTCCATTCCATTGCATTCCATTCGGGTTGATCCCATGCCATTCCATTCCATTCCATTCCATTCCATTCAGTTTGATTCCATTCCATTCCATTCCATTCCATTCGTGGTGATTCCATTCCCTTCCATTTCTTCCATTCCATTGCATTCCATTCCATTCAATTCGGGTTGATTCCATTCCATTACTTTCCATTTGGGTTGAATACATATCCTTACCTTCCATTCCATTCCATTCCATTCCAATACACTCGGGTTGATTCCATACGCTTCCATTGCATTCCATTCCATTCCATTCGGGTGGATTCCATTCCATCCCTTTCTACTCCATTCCATTCCATTCCGTTCCATTCCATTCCATTCGCGTTAATAACATTCCATTCCATTCCATTCCATTTCATTCCATTCGTGTTGATTCCATTCCATTCCATTCAGTGCCATTCCATTCCATACCATGCCTTTCCTGTCCATTACGTTCGATTCCATTCGTGTTGATTGCATTCCATTCCATTCAATTCCATTACATTCGGGTGGATTCCATTCCATTCCATTCCATTCCATTGCATTCCATTCCTGTTGATCCCATGCCATTCCATTCCATTCCATTCCATTCCATTACATTACATTTCGGTTGATTCTATTCCATTCCTTTGCATTACATTACATTCGGGTTGATTCCATTCCATTCCATTCCATTCCATTCCATTCCATTCAATTCCATGGCATACCAATCCATTACATTCGATTCCATTCGGGTTCATTCCATTCCATTCCATTCCATTCCATTCCATTCGGTTTGATTCCATCCCATCCCATTAGATTCCATTCCATTCCGTTGCATTCGGGTTGATTTCATTCCAATCCATTCCATTCCATTCCATTCCATTCCGTTCGGTTTGATTCCACTCCAATCCATTCCATTTCATTCCGTTCCATTCCATTCCATTCCATTCCATTCCATTCCATTCCATTCCATTCGGGTTGATTCCATGTCCTTCCGTTCCATTCCATTCCATTCCATTCCAATCCATTCGTGTTGATTGCATACACTTACATTCCATTCCATTCCATTCCATTCCATTCCAATCTATTCCATGCCATTGCATTCCATTCCATTCGGGTTGATTCCATTCCATTCCTTTCCATAACATTACATTCGGGTTGATTCCATTCCATTCCATTCCATTCCATTCCATTCCATTCCATTCCATTCCATGGCATTCCAATACATTACATTCGATTCCATTCGGGTTGGTTCCATTCCATTCCGTTCCACTCCATTCGGGTTTATTCAATTCCATTTCATTCCATTCCATCCCATTCCATTCCATTCCAGTCAGGTTGATTCCATTTCATTGCACTCCATTCCATTCCATTCCATTCCATTCCATTCCTTTCTGGTTGATTCCATTCCATTCCATTCCATTCCATTCCACTCCATTCCATTCCATTAGGGTTGATTATATCCTATTCCATTTCATTCCATTTCATTCCAATCCATTCCATTCCATTTGGGTTGATTCCATTCCATTGCATTCCATTCCACTCCATTCGGGTTGATTCCATTCCATTCCTTTCCATTACATTACATTCCATTCCATTCCATTCCATGGCATTCCAATCCATTACATTCGATTCCATTCGGGTTGATTCCGTTCCATTCCATTCCACTGCATTGCATTCCATTACACTCCATTCCATTCCATTCCATTCCTTTCGGGTTGATTCCATCCCATCCCATTAGATTCCTTTCCATTCCATTGCATTCGTGTTGATTCCATTCCATTCCATTCCTTCCATTCCATTCAATTCCGTTCCACTCCATTCCTTTCTGGTTTATTACATTGCCTTCCACTCCACTGCAATCCATTCCATTGCATTCCATTCCATTCCTGTTGATTCCATTCCATTCCATTGCATTCCAATCCATTCCATTCCATTCCTTTCTTGTTGATTCCTTTCCATTCCATTCCATTCCAATCCATTCCATTAGGGTTGATTATATCCTATTCCATTTCATTGCATTTCATTCCATTCCATTCCATTCCATTCCATTCCATTTGGGTTGATTCCATTCCATTCCATTCCATTCCACTCCATTCGGGTGGATTCCGTTCCGTTCCTCTCCATTCCATTCCATTCCATACCATACCATTTGGATTTATTCCATCCCATTCCATTCCATTCCATTCCATTCAATGCCATTCCATTCCATTCGTGTTGATTCCATCCCATCCCATTAGTTTCCATTCCATTCCATTGCATTCGGGTTGATTCCATTCCATTACATTGCTTTCCATTCCATTCAGTTCCGTTCCACTCCATTCCATTCGGGTTGATGACTTTCCCTTCCACTCCATTGCATTGCATTCCATTCCATTCCATTCAATTCCATTCCATTCTTGTTGATTCCATTCCATTCCATTGCATTCCATTCCATTCCATTCCATTCCTTTCTGGTTGATTCCATTCCATTAAATTCCATTCCATTCCATTCCATTATGGTTGATTATATCCTATACAATTTCATTCCATTTCATTCCATTCCATTCAATTCCATTTGGGTTGATTCCATTCCATTCCATTCCATTCCCCTCCATTCGGGTTGATTCCATTCCATTCCTCTCCTTTAAATTCCATTCCATACCATTTGGGTTGATTCCATCCCATTCCATTCCATTCCAATCCATTCGGGTTGATTCCATACACTTCCATGCCATTCCATTCCATTCCATTCCATTGCATTCCATTCCATTCCATTCCAGTTGATTCCATTCTCTTCGACTCCATTCCATTCCATTCGATTCCGTTGAATTCCATTCCATTCGGGTGGATTCCAATCAATTCCATTCCATTCCGTTCCATTCCATTCCAATCCATTCAGGTTGATTCCCTACGCTTCCATTCCATTCAATTCCATTGCATTCGGGTTGATTCCATTGCATTCCATTCCATTCCATTCGGTTTGATTCAATTCCATTCCGTTCCACTTCATTGCATTCCATTCCACTCCATTCCATTCCATTCCATTCCATTCCATTCCATTCCATTCCATTCGGGTTGTTTCCATCCCATTCCATTCCATTCCATTACATTACATTCCACCTCATCCCAATCAGGTTGATTCCATTCCATTCCATTCCATCCCATTCTATTCCATTCCATTCCATTCCATTCCATTCCATTCCATTCCATTCCATTCGGGTTGATTCCATGGGATTCCATTCAGTTCCATTCCATTCCATTCCATTCCATTCCATTCCATTCCAATCCATTACGTTCGATTCCATTCGGGTTGATTCCATTCCATTCCATCCCATTCCTTTACATTCGGGTTGATTCCATTCCATTCCATTCCACTCCATTGCATTCCATTCCACTCCATTCCATTCCATTCCAATCCATTTACGTAGATTCCTTACTATTGCCTTTCATTCCATTCCACTCCATTCCATTCCACTCCATTCCAATCAAGTTGATTCCTTTCCATTAAATTCCATTCCATTCCATTCCATTCCATTCCATTCCATTCCATTCGGGTTGATTCCATTCCATTCCATTCCACTCCATTCGGGTTGATTCCATTCCATTTCATTCCGTTCCATCCCATTCCATTCCATTCCATTCCACTCCATTCCAATCAGGTTGATTCCACTACATTGCACTCCATTCCACTCCATTCAATGCCATTCCATACCATTCGGGTTGATTCCAACCCATTCCAGTCCATTCCATTCCATTCCATTCCATTCCGTTTGATTCCTTTCCATTCCATTCCATTCATGATGATTCCATTCCCTTCCATTTACTCCATTCCATTGCATTCCATTCCATTCCATTTGGGTTGATTCCATTCCATTCCAATCGGCTGCATTCCTTTCCATCCCATTCAATTCCATTCCATTCCATTCCATTCCATTCGCGTTAATGCCATTCCATTCCATTCCATTCCTTTCCATTCCATTCCATTTGATTCCATTCGGGTTGATTCCCTTCCATTCCATTCAGTTCCTTTCCATTCCATTCCATGTCATTCCAATCCATTACACTCGATTCCATTCGGGTTGATTCCATTCCATTCCATTCCATTCCATTTCATTCGGGTTGATGCCATTTCATTCCATTACACTCCATTGCATTCCATTCCACTCCACTCCATTCCATTCCATTCCATTCCATTCGGTTTGATTCCATCCCATTCCACTCCATTCCATGCCATTCCATTCCACTCCATTCCAATCAGGTTGATTCCATTCCATTCCATATAATTCCATTCCATTCCATTCCATTCCATTCCATTCCATTCCATTCCATATCATTCCATTCCATTCCATTCCACTCCATTCCATGCCGTTCCAGACCTTTCGGGTTCATTCCATCAAATTCCATTCTATTCCACTCCATTCCATTCCATTCCATTCCATTCCAATCCATACCGGTTGATTCCATTCCCTTCCATTCCATTGCCATCCAATCCATTCCATTCGGATTGATTCCATTCCATTCCATTCCATTCCATTCCATTCCATTCCATTCCGTTTGATTCCATATCCTTCCCTTTCATTCCATTCCATTCCATTGCATTCCATTCGGGTTGATCCCATGCCATTCCATTCCATTCCATTCCATTCCATTCCATTCAGTTTGATTCCATTCCATTCCATTCCATTCCATTCGTGGTGATTCCATTCCCTTCCATTTCTTCCATTCCATTGCATTCCATTCCATTCAATTCGGGTTGATTCCATTCCATTACTTTCCATTTGGGTTGATTACATATCCTTACCTTCCATTCCATTCCATTCCATTCCAATACACTCGGGTTGATTCCATACGCTTCCATTGCATTCCATTCCATTCCATTCGGGTGGATTCCATTCCATCCCTTTCTACTCCATTCCATTCCATTCCGTTCCATTCCATTCCATTCGCGTTAATAACATTCCATTCCATTCCATTCCATTTCATTCCATTCGTGTTGATTCCATTCCATTCCATTCAGTGCCATTCCATTCCATACCATGCCTTTCCTGTCCATTACGTTCGATTCCATTCGTGTTGATTCCATTCCATTCCATTCAATTCCATTACATTCGGGTGGATTCCATTCCATTCCATTCCATTCCATTGCATTCCATTCCTGTTGATCCCATGCCATTCCATTCCATTCCATTCCATTCCATTACATTACATTTCGGTTGATTCTATTCCATTCCTTTGCATTACATTACATTCGGGTTGATTCCATTCCATTCCATTCCATTCCATTCCATTCCATTCAATTCCATGGCATACCAATCCATTACATTCGATTCCATTCGGGTTGATTCCATTCCATTCCATTCCATTCGGTTTGATTCCATCCCATCCCATTAGATTCCATTCCATTCCGTTGCATTCGGGTTGATTTCATTCCAATCCATTCCATTCCATTCCATTCCATTCCGTTCGGTTTGATTCCACTCCAATCCATTCCATTTCATTCCGTTCCATTCCATTCCATTCCATTCCATTCCATTCCATTCCATTCCATTCGGGTTGATTCCATGTCCTTCCGTTCCATTCCATTCCATTCCATTCCAATCCATTCGTGTTGATTGCATACACTTCCATTCCATTCCATTCCATTCCATTCCATTCCATTCCATTCCATGCCATTGCATTCCATTCCATTCGGGTTGATTCCATTCCATTCCTTTCCATAACATTACATTCGGGTTGATTCCATTCCATTCCATTCCATTCCATTCCATTCCATTCCATTCCATTCCATTCCATGGCATTCCAATACATTACATTCGATTCCATTCGGGTTGGTTCCATTCCATTCCGTTCCTCTCCATTCGGGTTTATTCAATTCCATTTCATTCCATTCCATCCCATTCCATTCCATTCCAGTCAGGTTTTTTCCATTTCATTGCACTCCATTCCATTCCATTCCATTCCATTCCATTCCTTTCTGGTTGATTCCATTCCATTCCATTCCATTCCATTCCACTCCATTCCATTCCATTAGGGTTGATTTTATCCTATTCCATTTCATTCCATTTCATTCCAATCCATTCCATTCCATTTGGGTTGATTCCATTCCATTGCATTCCATTCCACTCCATTCGGGTTGATTCCATTCCATTCCTCTCGATTAAATTCCATTCCATACCATTTGGGTTGATTCCATCCCATTCCATTCCATTCCAGTCCATTCGGCTTCATTCCATACACTTCCATTCCATTCCAATCCATTCCATTCCATTCCATTCCAGTTGATTCCATTCCCTTCGATTCCATTCCATTGCATTCGATTCCGTTCCATTCCATTCCATTCGGGTGGATTCCAATCAATTCCGTTCCATTCAGTTCCATTCCATTCCAATCCACTCAGGTTGATTCCCTACGCATCCATTCCATTCAATTCCATTGCATTCGGGTTGATTCCATTCCATTCCATTCCATTACATTAAATTCGGTTTGATTCCATTCCATTCCATTCCACTCCATTGCATTCCATTCCACTCCATTCCATTCCATTCCATTCCATTCCATTCCATTCCATTCCATTCCATTCGGGTTGTTTCCATCCCATTCCATTCCATTCCATTACATTACATTCCACCTCATTCCAATCAGGCTGATTCCATTCCATTCCATTCCCACCCATTGTATTCCATTCCATTCCATTCCATTCCATTCCATTCCATTCCATTCCATTCGGGTTGATTCCATTCGATTCCATTCAGTTCCATTACATTCCAGTCCATTACGTTCGATTCCATTCGGGTTGATTCCATTCCATTCCATTCCATTCCATTACATTCGGGTTGATTCCATTCCATTCCATTCCACTCTACTGCACTCCATTCCACTCCATTCCATTCCATTCCATTCCATTCGGGTTGATTCCCTACCATTAAATTCCATTCCATTCCATTCCATTCCATTCCATTCAGGTTGATTCCATTCCATTCCATTCCATTCCATTCGGTTTCATTCCATCACATTTCATTCCGTTCCATCCCATTCCATTCCATTCCATTCCACTCCATTCCAGTCAGGTTGATTCCACTACATTCCACTCCATTCCACTCCATTCAATGCCATTCCATACCATTTGGGTTGACACCAACCCATTCTATTCCATTCCATTCCATTCCATTCCATTCCATTCCATTCCATTCCTCTTCATTCCATTCGGGTTGATACCGTTCCCTTCCATTCTTTCCATTCCATTGCATTCCATTCCATTTTATTCGGTTTGATTCCATTCCATTCCATGCCATTCCATTCAATTCCATTCCACTCCCTTCCAGTCAGGTTGATTCCATTCCATTCCATTCCATTCCATTTCATTCCATTCCTTTCCATTCCATTTCATTCCATTCCATTCCATTGCATTCCCGTTGATTCCATTCCCTTCGATTTCTTCCATTCCATTGCATTCCATTCCATTCCATTCGGGTTGATTCCATTCCACTCCATTCCATTTGGGTTGATTCTATATTCTTCCCTTCCATTCCATTCCAATACACTCGCGTTGTTTCCAAACGCTTCCATCGCATTCCATTCCATTCCATTCGGGTGGATTCCATTCCATTCCATTCCATTCCATTCCATTCCTTTCTGTTTGATCCCGTTCCATTCCATTCCATTCCATTCCTTTCCATTAGCGTTGATTATATCCTATTCAAATCCATTCCATTCCATTCAATTCCATTCCATTCAGGTTGCTTCCATTCCATTCCATTCCACTCCATTCCATTCCATTCCATTCGAGTTGATTCCATTCCATTCCATTCCATTCGTGTTGATTCCATTCCATTCCTCTCTATTCCATTCCATTCCATACCATTTGGGTTGGTTCCATCCCATTCCATTCCATTCCATTCCATTCCATTCCAATCCATTCCATTCCATTCCATTGCATTCCAGTTGATTCCATTCCCTTCGATTCCATTCCATTCCATTCAATTCCGTTCCATTCCATTCCATTCGTGTGGATTCCAATCCATTCCATTCCATTCCATTTCATTCCATACCAATCCATTCAGGTTGATTCCTTACGTTTCCATTCCATTCAATTCCATTACATTCGGGTTGATTCCATTCCATTTCATTCCTTTCCTTTATATTCGGTTTGATTCCATTCCATTCCATTCCATTCCATTGCATTCCATTCCACTCCATTCCATTCCATTCCATTGCATTCGGGTTGATTCCATCCCACTCCATTCCATTCCATTCCATTCCATTCCATTCCACTCCATTCCAATCAGGTTGATTATATTCCATTCCATTCCATTCCATTCCATTCCATTCCATTCCATGCGGGTTGATTCCATTCCATTCCATTCCATTCGGGTTGTTTCCTTTCCATTCCATTCCATTCCATTCCACTCCATTCCACGCCATTCCATACCATTCGTGTTGACTCCATCCCATTCCATTCCATTCCATTCCATTGCATTCCAATCCATACGTGTTGATTCCATTCCCTACCATTCCATTGCAATCCATTCCATTCCATTCGGGTTGATTCCATTCCTTTCCATTCCATTCCATTCTCGTTGCTACCATGCCACTCCATTCCATTCCTTTCCATTCAATTCGGGTTGATTCCATTCCTTTCCATTAAATTCCATTCCATTCCATTCCATTCCATTGCATTCGTTTCCGGTTGATTCCATTCCATTCCATTCCATTCCATTCCATTCCATTCCATTCCATTCCATTTCATTGCATTCCATTCCATTGGGGTTGATTCCATTCCATTCCTTTCCATTCCATTCAATTAAGTTCCATTACATTCCGTTCGTGTTGATTGCATTCCTTTCCACTCAATTGCACTCCATTCCATTCCATTTCATTCCATTCCATTCCATTCCATTCCATTCCATTGTGGTTGATTCCATTCCATTCCATTCCATTCTGGTTGATTCCATTTCCTTCCTTTCCATTCAAATCCATTCCATTCGGGTTGATTCCTTTCCATTCCATTAAACTCCATTCGGGTTTATTCCATTCCATTTCATTCCATTCCATCCCAGTCGATTCCATTCCATTCCACTCCATTCCAGTCAGGTTGATTCCACTTCATTGCACTCCATTCCACTCCATTCAATGCCATTCCATACCATTCGAGTTGATTCCATCCCATTCCATTCCATTCCATTCCATTCCATTCCATTCCATTCCGTTTGATTCCATTCCATTCCATTCCATTCCATTCCATTCCATGCCATTCGTGGTGATTTCATTCCCTTCCATTTCTTCCATTCCATTGCATTCCATTCCATTCAATTCGGTTTGATTCCATTCCATTACATTCCATTTGGGTTGATTCCATATCCTTCCCTTCCATTCCATTCCATTCCATTCCATTACACTCGGGTTGATCCATAGGCTTCCATTGCATTCAATTCCATTCCATTCGGGAGGATTCCATTCCATCCCTTTCTACTACATTCCATTCCATTCCATTCCTTTCAATATGCGTTAATACCATTCCATTCCATTGCATTCCATTTCATTCCATTCGTGTTGATTCCATTCCATTCCATTCAGTTCCATTCCATTCCATACCATGCCATTCCTGTCCATTACGTTCGATTCCATTCGTGTTGATTCCATTCTATTCCATTCCATTCCATTACATTCGGGTGGATTCCATTCCATTCCATTCCATTGCATTCCGTTACAATCCATTCCTTTGCATTCCATTCCATTCCATTCGTTTCTGGTTGATACATTTCCATTGCATTCCATTCCATTCCATTCCATTCCATTCCATTCCATTCCATTCCATTTCATTCCATTTCATTCCATTCGGGTTGATTCCATTCCATTCCTTTCCATTCCATTCAATTCCGTTCCATTACATTCCGTTCGTGTTGATTGCATTCCTTTCCTCTCAATTGCATTGCATTCCATTGCATTCCATTCCATTACTTTCCATTCCATTCCATTCCATTCTGGTTTATTCCATTTCATTCCATTCCAGTCAAATTCATTCCATGCGGGTTGATTCCATTCCATTCCATTCTACTCCATTCGGGTTGATTCCATTCCATTGCATTCCATTCCATGCCAGTCCTTTCCATTCCATTCCACTCCATTCCAGTCAGGTTGATTCCACTTCATTGCACCCCATTCCACTCCGTTTAATGCCATTCCATACCATTCGGGTTGATTCCATTCCATTCCATTCCATTCCAATGCATTCGTTTCCGGTCGATTCCATTCCATTCCATTCCATTCCATTCCATTCCATTCCATTGGGGTTGATTCCAATCCATTCCTTTCCATTCCATTCAATTAAGTTCCATTACATTCCGTTCGTGTTGATTGCATTCCTTTCCACTCAATTGCATTCCATTCCATTCCATTCCATTCCATTCCATTCCATTCCATTGCATTGGGGTTGATTCCATTGCATTCCATTCCATTCTCGTTGATTCCATTTCCTTCCATTCCATTCAAATCCATTCCATTCGGGTTGATTCCTTTCCATTCCATTAAACTCCATTCGGGTTTATTCCATTCCATTTCATTCCATTCCATCCCACTCGATTCCATTCCATTCCACTCCATTGCAGTCAGGTTGATTTCACTTCATTGCACTCCATTCCACTCCATTCAATGCCATTCCATACCATTCGAGTTGATTCCATTCCACTCCATTCCATTCCATTCCATTCCATTCCATTCCATTCCATTCCATTCCATTCCATGCCATTCGTGGTGATTCCGTTCCCTTCCATTTCTTCCATTCCATTGCATTCCATTCCATTCAATTCGGTTTGATTCCATTCCATTCCATTCCATTTGGGTTGATTCCATATCCTTACCTTCCATTCCATTCCAATACACTCGGGTTGATCCATACGCTTCCATTGCATTCAATTCCATTCCATTCGGGAGGATTCCATTCCATCCCTTTCTACTCCATTCCATTCCATTCCATTCCATTCAATATGCGTTAATACCATTCCATTCCATTCCATTCCATTTCATTCCATTCGTGTTGATTCCATTCCATTCCATTCAGTTCCATTCCATTCCATACCATGCCGTTCCTGTCTATTACGTTCGATTCCATTCGTGTTGATTCCATTCTATTCCATTGCATTCCATTACATTCGGGTGGATTCCATTCCATTCCATTCCATTGCATTCCATTACAATCCATTCCTTTCCATTCCATTCCATTCCATTCGTTTCTGGTTGATACACTTCCATTCCATTCCATTCCATTCCATTCCATTCCATTCCATTCCATTTCATTCCATTCCATTCCATTCGGGTTGATTCCATTCCATTCCTTTCCATTCCATTCAATTCCGTTCCATTACATTCCGTTCGTGTTGATTGCATTCCTTTCCTGTCAATTGCATTCCATTCCATTTCATTCCATTCCATTCCATTCCATTCTGGTTTATTCCATTTCATTCCATTCCAGTCAAATTCATTCCATGCGGGTTGATTCCATTCCATTCCATTCTACTCCATTCGGGTTGATTCCATTCCATTGCATTCCATTCCATGCCAGTCCATTCCATTCCATTCCACTCCATTCCAGTCAGGTTGATTCCACTTCATTGCACCCCATTCCACTCCGTTTAATGCCATTCCATACCATTCGGGTTGATTCCATTCCATTCCATTCCATTCCATTCCATTCCATTCCATTCCATTCCATTCCGTTTGATTCCATTCCATTCCATTCCATGCCATTCCATTCCATTCCATTCCATTCCATTCGTGGTGATTCCATTCCCTTCCATTTCTTACATTCCATTGCAGTCCATTCCATTCAATTCGGGGTTATTCCATTCCATTCCATTCCATTTGGGTTGATTCCATATCCTTCCCTTCCCTTCCATTCCATTCCATTCCAATACACTCAGGTTGATTCCATACGCTTCCATTGCATTCCATTCCATTCCATTCGGGTGGATTACATTCCATCCCATTCTATTCCATTCCATTCCATTCCATTCCATTCCATTCGCGTTAATATCATTCCATTCCATTCCATTTCATTCCATTCGTGTTGATTCCATTCCATTCCATTCAGTTCCATTCCATTCCATACCATCCCATTCCTCTCCATTACGTTTGATTCCATTCGTGTTGATTCCATTCCATTCCATTCCATTCCATTCCATTACATTCAGGTGGATTCCATTCCATTCCATTCCAATCCATTGCATTCCATTCCACTCCTTTTCATTCCATTCCATTCCATTCAGGTTGATTCCATCCCATTGCATTCCATTCCTTTCCATTCCATCCCATTCCATTCCTTTCCATTCCACTCCATTCCAATGACGTTGATTCCATTCCATTCCATTCCATTCCATTCCATTCGGGTTGATTCCATTCCATTCCACTCCATTCCATGCCATTCCACACCATTCGAGTTGATTCCATCCCATTCCATTCTATTCCCCTCCATTCCATTCCATTCCATTCCATTCCATTCCATTCCATTCCATTCGGTTTGATTCCATTCCAATCCATTCCATTCCATTCCATTCCATTGAATTACAATCAATTCGGGTTGATTCCGTTCCATTCCATTCAATTCCATTCCATTCCATTCCATTCCATTCCATTGAGTTGATTCCATATCCTTCCCTTCCATTCCATTCCATTCCATTCCATTCCATCCGGGTTCATTCCATTCCATTCCTTTCCTTTACATTACATTCGGGGTGATTCCATTCCATTCCATTCCATTCCATTCCTTTTCATTCCATTCGAATGATTCCATTCCATTCCATTCAGTTCCATTCCATTCCATTCCATGCCATTCCATTCCATTACGTTCGATTCCATTCGGGTTGATTCCATTCCATTCCATTCCATTCCATTACATTCGTGTTGATTCCATTCCATTCCATTCCACTCCATTGCATTCCATTCCACTCCATTCCATTCCATTCCATTCCATTTGGGTTGATTCCATCCCATTCCACTCCATTCCATTCCATTCCATTCCATTCCACTTCATTCCAATCAGGTTGATTCCATTCCATTCCATATCATTCCATTCCATTCCATTCCATTCCATTCCATTCGGGTTGATTCCATTCCATTCCATTCCATTCTATTCCATTCCATTCCATTCCATTCCATTCCTTTCCATTCCATTCCATTTCATTCCATTCGGGTTGTTTCCATTCCATACCATTCCATTCCATTCCATTCCACTCCATTCCATGCCATTCCATACCTTTCGTGTTCATTCCATCAAATTTCATTCTATTCCACTACATTCCATTCCATTCCATTCCCTTCCATTCCATTCCATTCGGTTTGTTTCCATTCCATTCCATTCCAATCCATTCCATTGCATTCCATTCCATTCGGGTGGATACCGTTCCCTTCCATTCTTTCCATTTCATTGCATTCCATTCCATTTTATTCGGTTTGATTCCATTACATTCCATGCCATTCCATTCAATTCCATTGCGCTCCCTTCCAGTCAGGTTGATTCCATTTCATTCCATTCCATTCCATTCCATTCCATTCCATTCCATTCCATTTCATTCCATTCCATTCCATTGCATTCCCGATGATTCCATTCCTTTCCATTTCTTCCATTCCATTGCATTCCATTCCATTCCATTCGGTTGATTGCATTCCATTCCATTCCATTTGGGTTGATTCCATATTCTTCCCTTCCATTCCATTCCATTCCAATACACTCGCTTTGTTTCCATACGCTTCAATCGCATTCCATTCCATTCCATTCGGGTGGATTCCATTCCATTCCATTCCATTCCATTCATTTCTGGTTGATCCCGTTCCATTCCATTCCATTCCATTCCATTCCATTCATTTCTGGTTGATCCCGTTCCATTCCATTCCATTCCATTCCTTTCCATTAGCGTTGATTATATCCTATTCAAATCCATTCCATTCCATTCAATTCCATTCCATTCAGGTTGATTCCATTCCATTCCATTCCACTCCATTCCATTCCATTCCATTCGAGTTGATTCCATTCCATTCCATTCCATTCGTGTTGATTCCATTCCATTCCTCTCTATTCCATTCCATTCCATTCCATTCGTGTTGATTCCATTCCATTCCTCTCTATTCCATTCCATTCCATATCATTTGGGTTGATTCCATCCCATTCCATTCCATTCCATTCCATTCCAATCCATTCCATTCCATTCCATTCGATTGCATTCCAGTTGATTCCATTCCCTTCGATTCCATTCCATTCCATTCAATTCCCTTCCATTCCATTCCATTCGTGTGGATTCCAATCCATTCCATTCCATTCCATTCCATTCAATACCAATCCATTCAGGTTGATTCCTTACGTTTCCATTCCATTCAATTCCATTACATTCGGGTTGATTCCATTCCATTTCATTCCATTCCATTATATTCGGTTTGATTCCATTCCATTCCATTCCATTCCATTGCATTCCATTCCACTCCATTCCATTCCATTCCATTGCATTCGGGTTGATTCCATCCCATTCCATTCCATTCCATTACATTCCATTCCATTCCACTCCATTCCAATCAGTTTGATTCCATTCCATTCCATTCCATTCCATGCGGGTTGATTCCATTCCATTCCATTCCATTCGGGTTGTTTCCGTTCCATTCCATTCCATTCCATTCCACTCCATTCCATGCCATTCCATACCATTCGTGTTGACTCCATCCCATTCCATTCCATTCCATTCCATTCCATTCCATTCCATTCCATTCCAATCCATACGTGTTGATTCCATTCCCTTCCATTCCATTGCAATCCATTCCATTCCGTTCGGGTTGATTCCATTCCTTTCCATTCCATTCCATTCTCGTTGCCACCATGCCATTCCATTCCATTCCATTCCATTCCTTTCCATTCAATTCGGGTTTATTCCATTCCTTTCCATTAAATTCCATTCCATTCCATTTCATTCCATTGCATTCGTTTCCGGTTGATTCCCTTCCATTCCATTCCATTCCATTCCATTGGGGTTGATTCCATTCCATTCCATTCCATTCTGGTTGATTCCATTTCCTTCCATTTCATTCAAATCCATTCCATTCGGGTTGATTCCATTCCATTCCATTAAACTCCATTCGGGTTTATTCCATTCCATTTCATTCCATTCCATCCCAGTCGATTCCATTCCATTCCACTCCATTCCAGTCAGGTTGATTCCACTTCATTGCACTCCATTCCACTCCATTCAATGCCATTCCATACCATTCGAGTTGATTCCATCCCATTCCATTCCATTCCATTCCATTCCATTCCATTCCATTCCATTCCGTTTGATTCCATTTCATTCCATTCCATTCCATTCCATTCCATTCCATTCCATTCGTGGTGATTCCATTCCCTTCCATTTCTTCCATTCCATTGCGTTCCATTCCATTCAATTCGGTTTGATTCCATTCCATTACATTCCATTTGGGTTGATTCCATATCCTTCCCTTCCATTCCATTCCATTCCATTCCAATACACTCGGGTTGATCCATACGCTTCCCTTGCATTCAATTCCATTCCATTCGGGAGGATTCCATTCCATCCCTTTCTACTCCATTCCATTCCATTCCATTCCATTCCATTCAATATGCGTTAATACCATTCCATTCGATTTCATTCCATTCGTGTTGATTCCATTCCATTCCATTCAGTTCCATTCCATTCCATACCATGCAATTCCTGTCTATTACGCTCGATTCCATTCGTGTTGATTCCATGCTATTCCATTGCATTCCATTACATTACATTCGGGTGGAATTCATTCCATTCCATTCCATTCCATTGCATTCCATTACACTCCATTCCATTCCATTCCATTCGTTTCTGGTTGATACCCTTCCATTCCATTCCATTCCATTCCATTCCATTCCATTCCATTTCATTCCATTCCATTCCATTCGGGTTGATTCCATTCCATTCCTTTCCATTCCATTCAATTTCGTTCCATTACATTCCGTTCGTGTTGATTGCATTCCTTTCCTCTCAATTGCATTCCATTCCATTTATTCCATTCCATTCCATTCCATTCCATTCCATTCCATTCCATTCCATTCCATTCCATTCCATTCCATTCCATTCGGTTTGATTCCATTCCATTCCATTCCATTCTGGTTTATTCCATTTCATTCCATTCCAGTCAAATTCATTCCATGCGGGTTGATTCCATTACATTCCATTCTACTCCATTCGGGTTGATTCCATTTCATTCCATTCCATTCCATGCCAGTCCATTCCATTCCATTCCACTCCATTCCAGTCAGGTTGATTCCATTTCATTTCACCCCATTCCACTCCCTTCAATGCCATTCCATACGATTCGGGTTGATTCCATTCCATTCCATTCCATTCCATTCCATTCCATTCCATTCAATTACATTCGATTCGGGTTGATTCCGTTCCCTTCAGTTCCTTCCATTTCATTGCATTGCATTCCATTTTATTCGGGTTGATTCCATTCCATTCCATTCCATTCCATTTCATTCCATTCGAGTTGATTCCATATCCTTCCCTTCCATTCCATTCCATTCCATTCCATTCCATTCGGGTTCATTCCATTCCATTCCTTTCCTTTACATTACATTCGGGGTGATTCCATTCCATTCCATTCCATTCCATTCCATTCCATTCCATTCCATTCCATTCCTTTTCATTCCATTCGGTTGATTCCATTCCATTCCATTCAGTTCCATTCCATTCCATTCCATGCCATTCCATTCCATTACGTTCGATTCCATTCGGGTTGATTCCATTCCATTCCATTCCATTCCATTACATTCGTGTTGATTCCATTCCTTTCCATTCCACTCCATTGCATTCCATTCCACTCCATTCCATTCCATTCAATTCCATTTGTGTTGATTCCATCCCATTCCACTCCATTCCATTCCATTCCATTCCATTCCACTTCATTCCAATCAGGTTGATTCCATTCCATTCCATATCATTCCATTCCATTCCATTCCATGCCATTCCATTCGGGTTGATTCCATTCCATTCCATTCCATTCTATTCCATTCCATTCCATTCCATTCCATTCCTTTCCATTCCATTCCATTCCATTCCATTCGGTTTGTTTCCATTCCATACCATTCCATTCCATTCCATTCCACTCCATTCCATGCCATTCCATACCTTTCGTGTTCATTCCATCAAATTTCATTCTATTCCACTCCATTCCATTCCATTCCATTCCCTTCCATTCCATTCCATTCGGTTTGTTTCCATTCCAATCCATTCCAATCCATTCCATTGCATTCCATTCCATTCGGGTTGATACCGTTCCCTTCCATTCTTTCCATTCCATTGCATTCCATTCCATTTTATTCGGTTTGATTCCATTCCATTCCATTCCATTCCATTGCATTCCATTCCACTCCATTCCAATCCATTCCATTGCATTCGGGTTGATTCCATCCCATTCCATTCCATTCCTTTCAATTCCGTTCCATTACATTCCGTTCGTGTTGATTGCATTCCTTACCTCTCAATTGCATTCCATTCCATTTATTCCATTCCATTCCACTCCATTCCATTCCATTCCATTCCATTCGGCTTGATTCCATTCCATTGCATTCCATTCTCGTTTATTCCATTTCATTCCATTCCAGTCAAATTCATTCCATGCGGGTTGATTCCATTACATTCCATTCTACTCCATTCGGGTTGATTCCACTCCATTTCATTCCATTCCATGCCAGTCCATTCCATTGCATTCCACTCCATTCCAGTCAGGTTGATTCCACTTCATTGCACCCCATTCCACTCCCTTCAATGCCATTCCATACGATTCGGGTTGATTCCATTCCATTCCATTACATTCCATTCCATTCCATTCCACTCCATTCCATTCCATTCCGTTTGATTCCATTCCATTCCATTCCATTCCATTCCATTCCATTCCATTCGTGGTGATTCCATTCCCTTCCATTTCTTACATTCCATTGCATTCCATTCCATTCAATTCGGGGTTATTCCATTCCATTCCATTCCATTTGGGTTGATTCCATATCCTTCCCTTCCCTTCCATTCCATTCCATTCCAATACACTCAGGTTGATTCCATACGCTTCCATTGCATTCCATTCCATTCCATTCGGGTGGATTACATTCCATCCCATTCTATTCCATTCCATTCCATTCCATTCCATTCCATTCGCGTTAATATCATTCCATTCCATTCCATTTCATTCCATTCGTGTTGATTCCATTCCATTCCATTCAGTTCCATTCCATTCCATACCATGCCATTCCTCTCCATTACGTTCGATTCCATTCGTGTTGATTCCATTCCATTCCATTCCATTCCATTGCATTCAGGTGGATTCCATTCCATTCCATTCCAATCCATTGCATTCCATTCCACTCCATTTCATTCCATTCCATTCCATTCCATTCCTTTCCATTCCACTCTATTCCAATGACGTTGATTCCATTCCATTCCATTCCATTCCATTCCATTCCATTCCATTCCATTCGGGTTGATTCCATTCCATTCCACTCCATTCCATGCCATTCCACACCATTCGAGTTGATTCCATCCCATTCCATTCTATTCCACTCCATTCCATTCCATTCCATTCCATTCCATTCCATTCCATTCGGTTTGATTCCATTCCAATCCATTCCATTCCATTCCATTCCATTCCATTCCATTCAATTACATTCAATTCGGGTTGATTCCGTTCCCTTCAATTCCTTCCATTTCATTGCATTCCATTCCATTTCATTCGGGTTGTTTCCATTCCATTCCATTCCATTCCATTCCATTCCATTGAGTTGATTCCATATCCTTCCCTTCCATTCCATTCCATTCCATTCCATTCCATCCGGGTTCATTCCATTCCATTCCTTTCCTTTACATTACATTCGGGGTGATTCCATTCCATTCCATTCCATTCCATTCCTTTCATTCCATTCGATTGATTCCATTCCATTCCATTCACTTCCATTCCATTCCATTCCATGCCATTCCATTCCATTACGTTCGATTCCACTCGTGTTGATTCCATTCCATTCCATTCCATTCCATTACATTCGGGTGGATTCCAATCCATTCCATTCCACTCCATTGCATTCCATTCCACTCCATTCCATTCCATTCGGCTTGATTCTATCCCATTGCATTCCATTCCATTCCATTCCATCGCATTCCATTCCTTTCCATTCCACTCCATTCCAATCACGTTGATTCCATTCCATTCCATTCCATTCCATTCCATTCCATTCCATTCCATTCCATTCCATTCCATTCGGTTTGATTCCATTCCAATCCATTCCATTCCATTCCATTCCATTCCATTCCATTCAATTACATTCAATTCGGGTTGATTCCGTTCCCTTCAATTCCTTCCATTTCATTGCATTCCATTCCATTTTATTCGGGTTGTTTCCATTCCATTCCATTCCATTCCATTCCATTCCATTCCATTCCATTCCATTGAGTTGATTCCATATCCTTCCCTTCCATTCCATTCCATTCCATTCCATTCCATTCCATTCGGGTTCATTCCATTCCATTCCTTTCCTTTACATTACATTCGGGGTGATTCCATTCCATTCCATTCCATTCCATTCCATTCCATTCCGTTCCTTTTCATTCCATTCGGTTGATTCCATTCCATTCCATTCAGTTCCATTCCATTCCATTCCATGCCATTCCATTCCATTACGTTCGATTCCATTCGGGTTGATTCCATTCCATTCCATTCCATTCCATTACATTCGTGTTGATTCCATTCCTTTCCATTCCACTCCATTGCATTCCATTCCACTCCATTCCATTCCATTCAATTCCATTTGTGTTGATTCCATCCCATTCCACTCCATTCCATTCCATTCCATTCCATTCCACTTCATTCCAATCAGGTTGATTCCATTCCATTCCATATCATTCCATTCCATTCCATTCCATGCCATTCCATTCGGGTTGATTCCATTCCATTCCATTCCATTCTATTCCATTCCATTCCATTCCATTCCATTCCTTTCCATTCCATTCCATTCCATTCCATTCGGTTTGTTTCCATTCCATACCATTCCATTCCATTCCATTCCACTCCATTCCATGCCATTCCATACCTTTCGTGTTCATTCCATCAAATTTCATTCTATTCCACTCCATTCCATTCCATTCCATTCCCTTCCATTCCATTCCATTCGGTTTGTTTCCATTCCAATCCATTCCAATCCATTCCATTGCATTCCATTCCATTCGGGTTGATACCGTTCCCTTCCATTCTTTCCATTCCATTGCATTCCATTCCATTTTATTCGGTTTGATTCCATTCCATTCCATTCCATTCCATTCCATTCCATTGCATTCCATTCCACTCCATTCCAATCCATTCCATTGCATTCGGGTTGATTCCATCCCATTCCATTCCATTCCTTTCAATTCCGTTCCATTACATTCCGTTCGTGTTGATTGCATTCCTTACCTCTCAATTGCATTCCATTCCATTTATTCCATTCCATTCCACTCCATTCCATTCCATTCCATTCCATTCGGCTTGATTCCATTCCATTGCATTCCATTCTCGTTTATTCCATTTCATTCCATTCCAGTCAAATTCATTCCATGCGGGTTGATTCCATTACATTCCATTCTACTCCATTCGGGTTGATTCCACTCCATTTCATTCCATTCCATGCCAGTCCATTCCATTGCATTCCACTCCATTCCAGTCAGGTTGATTCCACTTCATTGCACCCCATTCCACTCCCTTCAATGCCATTCCATACGATTCGGGTTGATTCCATTCCATTCCATTACATTCCATTCCATTCCATTCCACTCCATTCCATTCCATTCCGTTTGATTCCATTCCATTCCATTCCATTCCATTCCATTCCATTCCATTCGTGGTGATTCCATTCCCTTCCATTTCTTACATTCCATTGCATTCCATTCCATTCAATTCGGGGTTATTCCATTCCATTCCATTCCATTTGGGTTGATTCCATATCCTTCCCTTCCCTTCCATTCCATTCCATTCCAATACACTCAGGTTGATTCCATACGCTTCCATTGCATTCCATTCCATTCCATTCGGGTGGATTACATTCCATCCCATTCTATTCCATTCCATTCCATTCCATTCCATTCCATTCGCGTTAATATCATTCCATTCCATTCCATTTCATTCCATTCGTGTTGATTCCATTCCATTCCATTCAGTTCCATTCCATTCCATACCATGCCATTCCTCTCCATTACGTTCGATTCCATTCGTGTTGATTCCATTCCATTCCATTCCATTCCATTGCATTCAGGTGGATTCCATTCCATTCCATTCCAATCCATTGCATTCCATTCCACTCCATTTCCTTCCATTCCATTCCATTCCATTCCTTTCCATTCCACTCTATTCCAATGACGTTGATTCCATTCCATTCCATTCCATTCCATTCCATTCCATTCCATTCGGGTTGATTCCATTCCATTCCACTCCATTCCATGCCATTCCACACCATTCGAGTTGATTCCATCCCATTCCATTCTATTCCACTCCATTCCATTCCATTCCATTCCATTCCATTCCATTCCATTCCATTCGGTTTGATTCCATTCCAATCCATTCCATTCCATTCCATTCCATTCCATTCCATTCAATTACATTCAATTCGGGTTGATTCCGTTCCCTTCAATTCCTTCCATTTCATTGCATTCCATTCCATTTCATTCGGGTTGTTTCCATTCCATTCCATTCCATTCCATTCCATTCCATTGAGTTGATTCCATATCCTTCCCTTCCATTCCATTCCATTCCATTCCATTCCATCCGGGTTCATTCCATTCCATTCCTTTCCTTTACATTACATTCGGGGTGATTCCATTCCATTCCATTCCATTCCATTCCTTTCATTCCATTCGATTGATTCCATTCCATTCCATTCACTTCCATTCCATTCCATTCCATGCCATTCCATTCCATTACGTTCGATTCCACTCGTGTTGATTCCATTCCATTCCATTCCATTCCATTACATTCGGGTGGATTCCATTCCATTCCATTCCACTCCATTGCATTCCATTCCACTCCATTCCATTCCATTCGGCTTGATTCTATCCCATTGCATTCCATTCCATTCCATTCCATCGCATTCCATTCCTTTCCATTCCACTCCATTCCAATCACGTTGATTCCATTCCATTCCATTCCATTCCATTCCATTCCATTCCATTCCATTCCATTCCATTCCATTCGGTTTGATTCCATTCCAATCCATTCCATTCCATTCCATTCCATTCCATTCCATTCAATTACATTCAATTCGGGTTGATTCCGTTCCCTTCAATTCCTTCCATTTCATTGCATTCCATTCCATTTTATTCGGGTTGTTTCCATTCCATTCCATTCCATTCCATTCCATTCCATTCCATTCCATTCCATTGAGTTGATTCCATATCCTTCCCTTCCATTCCATTCCATTCCATTCCATTCCATTCCATTCGGGTTCATTCCATTCCATTCCTTTCCTTTACATTACATTCGGGGTGATTCCATTCCATTCCATTCCATTCCATTCCATTCCATTCCGTTCCTTTTCATTCCATTCGGTTGATTCCATTCCATTCCATTCAGTTCCATTCCATTCCATTCCATGCCATTCCATTCCATTACGTTCGATTCCATTCGGGTTGATTCCATTCCATTCCATTCCATTACATTACATTCGTGTTGATTCCATTCCTTTCCATTCCACTCCATTGCATTCCATTCCACTCCATTCCATTCCATTCAATTCCATTTGTGTTGATTCCATCCCATTCCACTCCATTCCATTCCATTCCATTCCATTCCACTTCATTCCAATCAGGTTGATTCCATTCCATTCCATATCATTCCATTCCATTCCATTCCATTCCATTCCATTCGGGTTGATTCCATTCCATTCCATTCCATTCTATTCCATTCCATTCCATTCCATTCCATTCCTTTCCATTCCATTCCATTCCATTCCATTCGGTTTGTTTCCATTCCATACCATCCATTCCATTCCATTCCACTCCATTCCATGCCATTCCATACCTTTCGTGTTCATTCCATCAAATTTCATTCTATTCCACTCCATTCCATTCCATTCCATTCCCTTCCATTCCATTCCATTCGGTTTGTTTCCATTCCAATCCATTCCAATCCATTCCATTGCATTCCATTCCATTCGGGTTGATACCGTTCCCTTCCATTCTTTCCATTCCATTGCATTCCTTTCCATTTTATTCGGTTTGATTCCATTCCATTCCATTCCATTCCATTCCATTGCATTCCATTCCACTCCATTCCAATCCATTCCATTGCATTCGGGTTGATTCCATCCCATTCCATTCCATTCCTTTCAATTCCGTTCCATTACATTCCGTTCGTGTTGATTGCATTCCTTTCCTCTCAATTGCATTCCATTCCATTTATTCCATTCCATTCCACTCCATTCCATTCCATTCCATTCCATTCGGCTTGATTCCATTCCATTGCATTCCATTCTCGTTTATTCCATTTCATTCCATTCCAGTCAAATTCATTCCATGCGGGTTGATTCCATTACATTCCATTCTACTCCATTCGGGTTGATTCCACTCCATTTCATTCCATTCCATGCCAGTCCATTCCATTGCATTCCACTCCATTCCAGTCAGGTTGATTCCACTTCATTGCACCCCATTCCACTCCCTTCAATGCCATTCCATACGATTCGGGTTGATTCCATTCCATTCCATTCCATTCCATTCCATTCCACTCCATTCCACTCCATTCCATTCCATTCCGTTTGATTCCATTCCATTCCATTCCATTCCATTCCATTCCATTCCATTCGTGGTGATTCCATTCCCTTCCATTTCTTACATTCCATTGCATTCCATTCCATTCAATTCGGGGTTATTCCATTCCATTCCATTCCATTTGGGTTGATTCCATATCCTTCCCTTCCCTTCCATTCCATTCCATTCCAATACACTCAGGTTGATTCCATACCCTTCCATTGCATTCCATTCCATTCCATTCGGGTGGATTACATTCCATCCCATTCTATTCCATTCCATTCCATTCCATTCCATTCCATTCCATTCCATTCCATTCGCGTTAATATCATTCCATTCCATTCCATTTCATTCCATTCGTGTTGATTCCATTCCATTCCATTCAGTTCCATTCCATTCCATACCATGCCATTCCTCTCCATTACGTTCGATTCCATTCGTGTTGATTCCATTCCATTCCATTCCATTCCATTGCATTCAGGTGGATTCCATTCCATTCCATTCCAATCCATTGCATTCCATTCCACTCCATTTCATTCCATTCCATTCCATTCCATTCCTTTCCATTCCACTCTATTCCAATGACGTTGATTCCATTCCATTCCATTCCATTCCATTCCATTCCATTCCATTCCATTCCATTCCATTCCATTCCATTCGGGTTGATTCCATTCCATTCCACTCCATTCCATGCCATTCCACACCATTCGAGTTGATTCCATCCCATTCCATTCTATTCCACTCCATTCCATTCCATTCCATTCCATTCGGTTTGATTCCATTCCAATCCATTCCATTCCATTCCATTCCATTCCATTCCATTCAATTACATTCAATTCGGGTTGATTCCGTTCCCTTCAATTCCTGCCATTTCATTGCATTCCATTCCATTTTATTCGGGTTGTTTCCATTCCATTCCACTCCATTCCATTCCATTGAGTTGATTCCATATGCTTCCCTTCCATTCCATTCCATTCCATTCCATTCCATTCCATCCGGGTTCATTCCATTCCATTCCTTTCCTTTACATTACATTCGGGGTGATTCCATTCCATTCCATTCCATTCCATTCCTTTTCATTCCATTCGATTGATTCCATTCCATTCCATTCACTTCCATTCCATTCCATTCCATGCCATTCCATTCCATTACGTTCGATTCCACTCGTGTTGATTCCATTCCATTCCATTCCATTACATTACATTCGGGTGGATTCCATTCCATTCCATTCCACTCCATTGCATTCCATTCCACTCCATTCCATTCCATTCGGCTTGATTCCATCCCATTGCATTCCATTCCATTCCATTCCATCGCATTCCATTCCTTTCCATTCCACTCCATTCCAATCACGTTGATTCCATTCCATTCCATTCCATTCCATTCCATTCCATTCCATTCCATTCCATTCGGGTTGATTCCACTCCATTCCATTCCATTCCATTCCATTCCATTCCATTCCACTCCATTCGGGTTGTTTCCAATCCATTCCATTCCATTCCATTCCACTCCATTCCATGCCATTCCATACCATTCGGGTTGATTCCATCCCATTCCATTCTATTCCACTCCATTCCATTCCATTCCATTCCATTCCATTCGGTTTGATTCCATTCCAATCCATTCCATTCCATTCCATTCCATTCCATTCCTTTCCATTCCCTTCAATTCAATTACATTCATTTCGGGTTGATTCCCTTCCCTTCCATTCCTTCCATTTCCTTGCATTCCATTCCATTTTATTCGGGTTGATTCCATTCCATTCCATTCCATTCCATTCCATTCCATTCCATTCGAGTTGATGCCATATCCTTCCCTTCCATTCCATTCCATTCCATTCCATTCCATTCCATTCCATTCCATTCGGGTTCATTCCATTCCATTCCTTTCCTTTACATTACATTCGGGGTGATTCCATTCCATTCCATTCCATTCCATTTCATTCCTTTTCATTCCATTCGGGTTGATTCCATTCCATTCCATTCCATTAAATTACATTCGTGTTGATTCCATTCCATTCCATTGCACTCCATTGCATTCCTTTCCACTCCATTCCATTCCGTTCAATTCCATTCGGGTTGATTCCATCCCATTCCACTCCATTCCATTCCATTCCATTCCATTCCATTCCATTCCACTCCATTCCAATCAGGTTAATTCCATTCCATTCCCTATCATTCCATTCCATTCCATTCCATTCCATTCCATTCCATTCCATTCCATTCCATTCCGTTCGGGTTCATTGCATTCCATTCCATTCCATTACATACGGGTTGATTACAATCCGTTACATTCCATTCCTTCCCATTCCATTCCATTCCATTCCATTCCATTCTTTTCTGGTTGATTCCATTCCATTCCAATCCATTCCATTCCATTCCATTCCATTCCATTAGCGTTGATTATATCCTATTCTAATCCATTCCATTCCATTCCATTCCATTCCACTCCATTCCATGCCATTCCATACCATTCGGGTTGATTCCATCCCATTCCATTCTATTCCACTCCATTCGATTCCATTCCATTCCATTCCATTCGGTTTGATTCCATTCCATTCCATTCCATTCCATTCCATTCCATTCCATTCCATTCAATTACATTCATTTCGGGTTGATTCCCTTCCCTTCCATTCCTTCCATTTCATTGCATTCCATTCCATTTTATTCGGGTTGATGCCATTCCATTCCATTCCATTCCATTCCATTCCATTCCATTCCATTCGAGTTGATTCCATATCCTTCCATTCCATTCCATTCCATTCCATTCCATTCCATTCCATTCCATTCCATTCGGGTTCATTCCATTCCATTCCTTTCCTTTATATTACATTCAGGGTGATTCCATTCCATTCCATTCCATTCCATTTCATTCCTTTTCATTCCATTCGGGTTGATTCCATTCCATTCCATTCCATTAAATTACATTCGTGTTGATTCCATTCCATTCGATTCCACTCCATTGCATTCCATTCCACTCCATTCCATTCCGTGCAATTCCATTCTGGTTGATTCCATCCCATTCCACTCCATTCCATTCCATTCCATTCCATTCCATTCCATTCCATTCAATTCCATTCCACTCCATTCCAATCAGGTTAATTCCATTCCATTCCCTATCATTCCATTCCATTCCATTCCATTCCATTCCATTCTATTCCATTCCATTCCATTCCATTCCATTCCGTTCGGGTTGATTGCATTCCATTCCATTCCATTACATACGGGTTGATTACAATCCGTTACATTCCATTCCTTTCCATTCCATTCCATTCCATTCCATTCCATTCCATTCCATTCTTTTCTGGTTGATTCCATTCCATTCCAATCCATTCCATTCCATTCCATTCCATTCCATTCCATTAGCGTTGATTATATCCTATTCTAATCCATTCCATTTCATTTCACTCCATTCCAGCCAGTTTGATTCCATTCCATTCCATTCCATTCCAATCCATTCGGGTTGATTCCATTCCATTCCTCTCCATTCCATTCCATTCCAAACCATTTGTGTTGATTCCATCCCATTCCATTCCATTCCATTCCATTCCATTCCAATCCATATCATTCCAGTTGATTCCATTCCCTTCGATTCCATTCCATTCCATTCCATTCGGGTTGATTCCATATCCTTCCCTTGCATTCCATTCCATTCCATTCCAATCCATTCGTGTTGATTGCATACACTTCCATTCCTTTCCATTCCATTCAATTCCATTCCATTCCATTGCATTCCATTCCATTCGGGTTGATTCCATTCCATTCCTTTCCATGATATTACATTCGGGTTGATTCCATTCCATTCCATTCCATTCCATTCAATTTCATTCCATTCCATAGCATTCCAATCCATTGCATTCGATTCCAGTCGGGTTGATTCCATTCCATTCCGTTCCACTGCATTCGGGTTTATTCCATTCCATTTCATTCCATTCCATTCCATTCCATTCCATTCCATTCCATTCCTGTCAGGTTGATTCCATTTCATTGCACTCCATTCCACTCTATTCAATGCCATTCCATACCATCCGGGTTCATTCCATCCATTTCCATTCCATTCCATTCCATTCCATTCGGTTTGATTCCACTCCATTCCATTCCATTCCATTCCATTCCATTCCATTCCAAGCACGTTGATTCCATTCCATTCCATTCCATTCCAATCGGGTTGATTCCATTCCATTCCATTCCATTCTATTCCATTCCATTCCATTCCATTCCATTCGCGTTGTTTCCATTCCATTACATTCCACTCCATTCCATGCCATTCCATACCAGTTGGGTTGATTCTTCCCATTCCATTCTATTCCACTCCATTCCATTCCATTCCATTCCATTCCATTCCATTCTGTTTGATTCCATTCCAATCCATTCCATTCCATTCCATTCCATTCCATTCCAGTCGGTTTGATTCCGTTCATTCCATTCCTTCCATTTCATTGCATTCCATTCCATTTTCTTCGGGTTGATTCCATTCCATTCCATTCCATTCCATTCCACTCCATTCGGGTTGATTCCATATCCTTCCCTTCCATTCCATTCCTTTCCATTCCAATCCATTCTGGCTGATTCCATACGCTTCCATTCCATTCCATGCCATTCCATTCCATTCCATTCCATTCCATACCATTCGGGTTGATTCCATTCCATTCCTTTCCATTACATTACATTGGGGTTGATTCCATTCCATTCCATTCCATTCCATTCCATTCCATTCCTTGGCATTCCAATCCATTACATTCGATTCCATTCGGGTTGATTCCATTCCATTACATTCCACTCCATTGTATTCCATTCCACTCCATTCCATTCCATTCGGGTTGATTCCATCCCATCCCATTCGATTCCATTCCAATCCATTCTATTCCATTCCTTTCCATTCCATTCCATTCCGCTCCATTTCATGCCATTCCATACCATACGGGTTGATTCCATCCCGTTCCATTCTATTCCACTCCATTCCATTCCATTCCATTCCATTCCATTCCATTCCATTCCATTCCATTCGGTTTCATTCCATTCCATTCCATTGCATTCCACTCCATTCCGTTCCACTCCATTCGGGTTGATTCCGTTCCCTTCCATTCCTTACATTCCATTGCATTCCATTCCATTTTATTCGGGTTGATTTCATTTTATTCCATTCCATTCCATTCCATTCCACTCCATTCCAATCAAGTTGATACCATTCCATTCCATTCCATTCGGGTTGATTCCATTCCATTCCATTCCACTCCATTCGGGTTGATTCCATTCCATTTCATTCCGTTCCATCCCATTCCATTCCATTCCATTCCACTCCATTCCTCTCAGGTTGATTCCACTACATTACACTCCATTCCACTCCATTCAATGCCATTCCATACCATTCGTGTTGACTCCAACCCATTCCATTCCATTCCATTCCATTCCATTCCATTCCATTCCATTCCATTCCATTCCGTTTGATTCCTTTCCATTCCATTCCATTCATGATGATTCCATTCCCTTCCATTTATTCCATTCCATTGCATTCCATTCCATTCCATTTGGGTTGATTCCATATCCTTCCCTTTCTTTCCATTAAATTCCATTCAAATACACTCGGTTTGATTCCATACGCTTCCATTGTTTGCATTCCATTCCATTCGGGTGTATTCCATTCCATCCCACTCTATTCCATTCCATTGCATTCCATTCCATTCCATTGCATTCCATTCGCGTTAATACCATACCATTCCATTCCATGCCATTCCATCTCATTCCATTCAGGTTAGTTCCATTCCATTCCTTTCTGTTCCATTCCACTCCATTCCATGCCATTCCAATCCACTACGTTCGATTCCATTCGGGCTGATTCCATTCCATTCCATTTCATTCCATTACATTCGGGTTGATTCCATTCCTTTCCATTCCACTCCATTGCATTCCATTCCACTCCATTCCATTCCATTCCATTCCATTCTGGTTGATTCCCAACCATTCCATTTCGTTCCATTCCATTCCATTCCATTCCACTCCATTCCAATCAAGTTGATTCCATTCCATTCCATTTCATTCCATTCCATTGCATTCCATTCCATTCCATTCAATTCCATTCCATTTCATTCTGGTTGATTCCATTCCATTCCATTCCATTATATTCCATTCAATTCCATTCCATTCCATTCCATTCCATTCCATTCCATTCCATTCGGGTTGTTTCCATTCCATTCTATTCCATTCCATTCCATTCCATTCCATTCCACTCCATTCCATGCCATTCCATACCATTCGGGTTGATTCCATAACGATCCATTCTATTCCACTCCATTCCATTCCATTCCATTCGCTTTCATTCCATTCCATTCCATTGCATTCCACTCCATTCCATTCCACTCCATTCGGGTTGATTCCGTTCCCTTCCGTTGCTTGCATTCCATTGCATTCCATTCCATTTTATTCGGGTTGATTTCATTCCATTCCATTCCATTCCATTCCATTCGGGTTGATTCCATATCCTTCCCTTCCATTCCATTCCATTCCTTTCCAATCCATTCGGGTTGATTCCATACACTTCCTTTCCATTCCATTTCATTCGTGTTGATTCCATTCCATTCCTTTTCATTACATTACATTCGGGTTGATTCCATTCCATTCCTTTCCATTACATTACATTCGGGTTGATTCCATTCCATTCCATTCCATTCCATTCCATTCCATTCCATGGCATTCCAATCCATTACATTCGATTCCATTCGGGTTGATTCCATTCCATTCCATTCCACTGCATTGCATTCCATTACACTCCATTCCATTCCATTCCATTCCTTTCGGGTTGATTCCATCCCATCCCATTAGATTCCTTTCCATTCCATTGCATTCGTGTTGATTCCATTCCATTCCATTCCTTCCATTCCATTCAATTCCGTTCCACTCCATTCCTTTCTGGTTTATTACATTGCCTTCCACTCCACTGCAATCCATTCCATTGCATTCCATTCCATTCCTGTTGATTCCATTCCATTCCATTGCATTCCAATCCATTCCATTCCATTCCTTTCTTGTTGATTCCTTTCCATTCCATTCCATTCCAATCCATTCCATTAGGGTTGATTATATCCTATTCCATTTCATTGCATTTCATTCCATTCCATTCCATTCCATTTGGGTTGATTCCATTCCATTCCATTCCATTCCACTCCATTCGGGTGGATTCCGTTCCATTCCTCTCCATTCCATTCCATTCCATACCATACCATTTGGATTTATTCCATCCCATTCCCTTCCATTCCATTCCATTCAATGCCATTCCATTCCATTCGTGTTGATTCCATCCCATCCCATTAGTTTCCATTCCATTCCATTGCATTCGGGTTGATTCCATTCCATTACATTGCTTTCCATTCCATTCAGTTCCGTTCCACTCCATTCCATTCGGGTTGGTGACTTTCCCTTCCACTCCATTGCATTGCATTCCATTCCATTCCATTCAATTCCATTCCATTCTTGTTGATTCCATTCCATTCCATTGCATTCCATTCCATTCCATTCCATTCCTTTCTGGTTGATTCCGTTCCATTAAATTCCATTCCATTCCATTCCATTCCATTATGGTTGATTATATCCTATACAATTTCATTCCATTTCATTCCATTCCATTAAATTCCATTTGGGTTGATTCCATTCCATTCCATTCCATTCCACTCCATTCGGGTTGATTCCATTCCATTCCTCTCCTTTAAATTCCATTCCATACCATTTGGGTTGATTCCATCCCATTCCATTCCATTCCAATCCATTCGGGTTGATTCCATACACTTCCATGCCATTCCATTCCATTCCATTCCATTGCATTCCATTCCATTCCATTCCAGTTGATTCCATTCTCTTCGATTCCATTCCATTCCATTCGATTCCGTTGCATTCCATTCCATTCGGGTGGATTCCAATCAATTCCATTCCATTCCGTTCCATTCCATTCCAATCCATTCAGGTTGATTCCCTACGCTTCCATTCCATTCAATTCCATTGCATTCGGGTTGATTCCATTGCATTCCATTCTATTCCATTCGGTTTGATTCCATTCCATTCCATTCCACTTCATTGCATTCCATTCCACTCCATTCCATTCCATTCCATTCCATTCCATTCCATTCCATTCCATTCCATTCGGGTTGTTTCCATCCCATTCCATTCCATTCCATTACATTACATTCCACCTCATCCCAATCAGGTTGATTCCATTCCATTCCATTCCATCCCATTCTATTCCATTCCATTCCATTCCATTCCATTCCATTCCATTCGGGTTGATTCCATGGGGTTCCATTCAGTTCCATTCCATTCCATTCCATTCCAATCCATTACGTTCGATTCCATACGGGTTGATTCCATTCCATTCCATCCCATTCCATTACATTCGGGTTGATTCCATTCCATTCCATTCCACTCCATTGCATTCCATTCCACTCCATTCCATTCCATTCCAATCCATTTACGTAGATTCCTTACTATTCCATTTCATTCCATTCCATTCCATTCCATTCCAGTCCATTCCAATCAAGTTGATTCCTTTCCATTAAATTCCATTCCATTCCATTCCATTCCATTCCATTCCATTCCATTCGGGTTGATTCCATTCCATTCCATTCCACTCCATTCGGGTTGATTCCATTCCATTTCATTCCGTTCCATCCCATTCCATTCCATTCCATTCCCCTCCATTCCAATCAGGTTGATTCCACTACATTGCACTCCATTCCACTCCATTCAATGCCATTCCATACCATTCGGGTTGATTCCAACCCATTCCATTCCATTCCATTCCATTCCATTCCATTCCGTTTGATTCCTTTCCATTCCATTCCATTCATGATGATTCCATTCCCTTCCATTTACTCCATTCCATTGCATTCCATTCCATTCCATTTGGGTTGATTCCATTCCATTCCAATCGGCTGCATTCCTTTCCATCCCATTCAATTCAATTCCATTCCATTCCATTCCATTCGCGTTAATACCATTCCATTCCATTCCATTCCTTTCCATTCCATTCCATTTGATTCCATTCGGGTTGATTCCCTTCCATTCCATTCAGTTCCTTTCCATTCCATTCCATGTCATTCCAATCCATTACACTCGATTCCATTCGGGTTGATTCCATTCCATTCCATTCCATTCCATTTCATTCGGGTTGATGCCATTTCATTCCATTACACTCCATTGCATTCCATTCCACTCCATTCCATTCCATTCCATTCCATTCCATTCGGTTTGATTCCATCCCATTCCACTCCATTCCATGCCATTCCATTCCACTCCATTCCAATCAGGTTGATTCCATTCCATTCCATATAATTCCATTCCATTCCATTCCATTCCATTCCATTCCATATCATTCCATTCCATTCCATTCCACTCCATTCCATGCCGTTCCATACCTTTCGGGTTCATTCCATCAAATTCCATTCTATTCCACTCCATTCCATTCCATTCCATTCCATTCCAATCCATACGGGTTGATTCCATTCCCTTCCATTCCATTGCCATCCAATCCATTCCATTCGGATTGATTCCATTCCATTCCATTCCATTACATTCCATTCCATTCCATTCCGTTTGATTCCATATCCTTCCCTTTCATTCCATTCCATTCCATTGCATTCCATTCGGGTTGATCCCATGCCATTCCATTCCATTCCATTCCATTCCATTCCGTTTGATTCCATTCCATTCCATTCCATTCCATTCCATTCCATTCGTGGTGATTCCATTCCCTTCCATTTCTTCCATTCCATTGCATTCCATTCCATTCAATTCGGGTTGATTCCATTCCATTACATTCCATTTGGGTTGATTACATATCCTTACCTTCCATTCCATTCCATTCCATTCCAATACACTCGCGTTGATTCCATACGCTTCCATTGCATTCCATTCCATTCCATTCGGGTGGATTCCATTCCATCCCTTTCTGCTCCATTCCATTCCATTCCGTTCCATTCCATTCCATTCGCGTTAATAACATTACATTCCATTCCATTCCATTTCATTCCATTCGTGTTGGTTCCATTCCATTCCATTCAGTGCCATTCCATTCCATACCATGCCTTTCCTGTCCATTACGTTCGATTCCATTCGTGTTGATTCCATTCCATTCCATTCAATTCCATTACATTCGGGTGGATTCCATTCCATTCCATTCCATTCCATTGCATTCCATTCCTGTTGATCCCATGCCATTCCATTCCATTACATTACATTACATTTCGGTTGATTCTATTCCATTCCTTTGCATTACATTACATTCGGGTTGATTCCATTCCATTCCATTCCATTCCATTCCATTCAATTCCATGGCATACCAATCCATTACATTCGATTCCATTCGGGTTGATTCCATTCCATTCCATTCCACTCCATTGCATTCGATTCCACTCCATTCCATTCCATTCCATTCCATTCGGTTTGATTCCATCCCATCCCATTAGATTCCATTCCATTCCGTTGCATTCGGGTTGATTTCATTCCAATCCATTCCTTTCCATTCCATTCAATACCGTTCCATTCCATTCCATTCGGGTTGATTCCATTCCCTTCCACTCCATTGCATTCCATTCCATTCCGTTCCATTACATATGGGTTGATTACATTCGGTTACATTCCATTCCATTCCATTGCATTCCATTCCATTCCATTCCATTCCATTCCATTCATTTCTGGTTGATTCCATTTCATTCCATTCCATTCCATTAGCGTTGATTATAACCTATTCCAATCCATTCCATTTCATTCCACTCCATTCCAGTCAGGTTGATTCCGTTCCATTCCATTCCATTCCATTCCATTCCATTCCATTCCATTCCATTCCATGCCATTCCATTCCATTCCATTTGGGTTGATTCCATTCCATTCCAATCCATTCGGGTGTATTCCATTCCATTCCTGTCCATTTCATTCCATTCCAAACCATTTGTGTTGATTCCATACCATTCCACTCCATTCCATTCCTTTCCATTCCAATCCATTTCATTCCGTTCCATTTCATTCCAGTTGATTCCATTCCCTTCGATTCCTTTCCATTCCATTCTATTCCGTTCCATTACATTCCATTCGTGTGGATTACAATCCATTCCATTCCATTCCATTCCATTCCATTCCTAACCATGCAGGTTGATTCCCTACGCTTCCATTCCATTCAATTCCATTCCATTTGGGTTGATTCCATTCCATTCCATTCCATTCCATTACCTTCGGTTTGATTCCATTCCATTCCATTCCACTCCATTGCATTCCATTCCACTCCATTCCATTCCATTCCATTCCATTCGGGTTTATTCCATCCCATTCTATTCCATTCCATTCCATTCCATTCCATTCCACTCCATTCCAATCAGTTTGATTCCATTCCATTCCATTCCATTCCATTCGGGTTGATTCCATTCCATTCGGGTTGTTTCCATTCCATTCCATTCCATTCCATTCCATTCCATTCCATTCCACTCCTTTCCATGGCATTCCATAGCATTCGTGTTGATTCCATCCCATTCCATAGAATTCCATTCCATTCCATTCCAATCCATACGGGTTGATTCCATTCCCTTCCCTTCCATTGCAATCCATTCCATTCCATTCGTGTTGATTCCATTCCATTCCATTCCATTCCATTCCGGTTGATTCCATATCCTTCCCTTACATTCCATTCCATTGCATTCCAATACATTCGTCTTGATTTCATGCGATTCCATTCCATTCCATTCCATTCCATTCGAGTTGATTCCATGCCATTCCATTCCATTCCATTCCATTCTATTCTCGTTGATACCATGCGACTCCATTCCATTCCATTCCATTCCTTTCCATTCCATTCGGGTTGATTCCATTCCTTTCCATTCCTTTCCATTCCATTCCATTCCATTCCATTCCTTTCAATTCCATTCGTTTCTGGCTGATTCCATTCCATTCAATTCCATTCCATTTCATTCCATTCCATTCCATTCGGGTTGATTCCATTCCATTCCTTTCCATTCCATTCAAATCCGTTCCATTACATTCCGTTCGTGTTGATTGCATTCCTTACCCCTCCATTGCATTCCATTCCATTGCATTCCATTCCATTCCATTCCATTCCTTTCGGGTTGAATGCATTCCATTCCATTCCATTCCAATCCATTCCATTCTGGTTGATTCCATGTCATTCCATTCCATTCAAATCCACTCCATTGGGGTTGATTGCATTCCATTTCGTTCCATTTCATACCATTGCATTCCATTCCATTCCCCTCCATTCCAGTCAGGTTGATTCCACTTCATTGCACTCCATTACACTCCATTCAATGCCATTCCATACCATTCGGGTTGATGCCATCCCATTCCATTCCATTCCATTGCATTAAATTCCGTTTTATTACATTGCATTCCATTCCATTCCATTCCAATCCATTCCATTCAATTCCATTCCATTCGTGGTGATTCCATTCCCTTCCATTTCTTCCATTCCATTGCATTCCATTCCATTCCATTCGGGTTGATTCCATTCCATTCCATTCCATTTGGGTTGATTCCATATCCTTCCCTTCCATTCCATTCCATTCCATTCCAATACATTCGGGTTGATTCCATACGCTTCCATTGCATTCCATTTCTTTCCATTCGGGTGGATTCCATTCCATTCCATTCTATTCCATTCCATTCCGTTCCATTCCATTCGCGTTAATACCATTCCATTCTATTCCATTCCATTCCATTTCATTCCATTCGTGTTGATTCCATTCCATTCCGTTCAGTTCCATTCCATTCCATACCATGCCACTCCTATCCATTCCGATCGATTCCATTCGGGTTGATTCCATTCCATTCCATTCCATTACATTACATTCGGGTTGATTCCATTCCATTCCATTCCACTCCATTGCATTCCATTAGACTCCATACTATTCCATTTCATTCCATTCGGGTTGATTCCAACCCACTGTATTCCATTCCATTCCATTCCATTCCATTCCATTCCATTCCATTCCACTCCGTTCCAATCAAGTTGATTCCATTGCATTCCATTCTATTCCATTCCATTCCATTCCATTCCATTCTATTCCATTCGGGTTGTTTCCATCCATTCCATTCCATTTCATTCCACTCCATTCCATGCCATTCCATACCATTCGGGTTGATTCCATCCCATTCCATTCTATTCCACTCCATTCCATTCCATTCCGTTCCATTCCATTCGGTTTGATTCCATTCCAATCCATTCCATTCCATTCCATTCCAATCCATTCCATTCCATTCCATTCGGGTTGATTGCGTTCCCTTCCATTTCATTGCATTCCATTCCATTTTATTCGGGGTGATTCCATTCCATTCCATTCCATTCCATTCGGGTTGATTCCATATCCTTCCCTTCCATTCCATTCCATTCCATTCCAATCCATTCGTGTTGATTGCATACACTTCCATTCCATTCCATTCCATTCCATTCCATTCCATTCCATTCCATTCCATAGCATTCCATTCCATTCGGGTTGATTCCATTCCTTTCCTTTCCATCACACTACATTCGGGTTGATTCCATTCCATTCCATTCCATTCCATTCAATTCCATTCCATTCCATGGCATTCCAATCCATTACATTCGATTCCATTCGGGTTGGTTCCATTCCATTCCGTTCCACTCCATTCGGGTTTATTCAATTCCATTTCATTCCATTCCATGCCATTCCATTCCATTCCATTCCAGTCAGGTTGATTCCATTTCATTGCACTCCATTCCACTCCATTCAATTCCATTCCATACCATCCGGGTTGATTCCATCCCATTCCATTCCGTTCCATTCCATTCCATTCCATTCCATTCCATTCCGTTCAGTTTGATTCCATTCCATTTCATTCCATTCCATTCCATTCCATTCCATTCCATTCGTGGTGATTCCATTCCCTTCAATTTCTTCCATTCCATTGCATTTCATTCCATTAAATTCGGGGTGATTCTGCTCCATTCCATTCCATTTGGGTTGATTCCATATCCTTCCCTTCCATTCCATTCCATTCCAATACACTCGGGTTGATTCCATACGCTTCCACTGCATTGCATTCCATTTCATTCAGGTGGTTTCCATTCCATCCCTTTCTATTCTATTCCATTCCATTCCATTCCATTCCATTCGCGTTAATACCATTCCATTCCATTCCATTTCATTCCATTCGTGTTGATTCCATTCCATTCCATTAAGTTCCATTCCATTCCATACCATGTCATTCCTATCCATTAATTTCGATTTCATTAGTGTTGATTCCATTCCCTTCCATTCCATTCCATTACATTCGGGTGGATTCCATTCCATTCCATTCCACTCCATTGCATGCAATTCCACTCCATTCCATTCCATTCCATTCCAATCGGGATGATTCCATCCCATTGCATTCCATTCCATTCCTTTCCATTCCATTCAAATCGGGTTGATTCCATTCCATTCCATTCCATTCCATTCCATTCCATTCCACTCCATTCGGGTTGATTCCATTCCCTTCCTATCCATTAAATTCCATTCCATACCATTTGGGTTGATTCCATCCCATTCCATTCCATTCCAATACATTCGGGTTGATTCTATACACTTCCATTCCATTCCATTCCATTCCATTCCATTCCATTCCATTCCAGTTGATTCCATTCCCTTCGATTCCATTCCATTCCATTCGATTCCGTTCCATTCCGTTGCATTCGGGTGGATTCCAGTCAATTCCATTCCATTCCGTTCCATTCCATTCCAATCCATTCAGGTTGATTCCCTACGTTTCCATTCCATTCAATTCCATTGCATTCGGGTTGATTCCATTCCATTCCATTCCATTCGGTTTGATTCCATTCCATTCCCTTCCACTCCATTGCATTCCATTCCACTCCATTCCATTCCATTCCATTCCATTCCATGCGGGTTGTTTCCATCCCATTCCATTCCATTCCATTACATTACATTCCAACTCATTCCAATCAGGTTGATTCCATTCCATTCCATTCCATCCCATTCTATTCAATTCCATTCCATTCCATTCCATTCGTGTTGATTCCATTCGATTGCATTCTGTTCCATTCCATTCCATTCCATTCCAATCCATTACGTTCGATTCCATTCGGGTTGATTCCATTCCATTCCATTCCATTCCATTCCATTCCATTCCATTCCATTCCATTACATTCGGGTTGATTCCATTCCATTCCATTCCACTCCATTTCATTCCATTCCACTCCATTCCATTCCATTCCATTCCATTCGGGTTGATTCCCTACCATTCCATTTCATTGCATTCCATTCCATTCCATTACACTCCTTTCCAATCAAGTTGATTCCATTCCATTCCATTCCATTCCATTCCATTCCATTCCATTCCATTCCATTCGGGTTGATTCCATTCCATTCCATTCCACTCCATTCGGGTTGATTCCATTCCATTTCTTTCCGTTCCATCCCATTCCATTCTATTCCATTCCACTCCATTCCAGACAGGTTGATTCCACTACATTGCACTCCATTCCACTCCATTCAATGCCATTCCATACCATTCGGGTTGACTCCAACCCCTTCCATTCCATTCCATTCCATTCCATTCCATTCCATTCCATTCCATTCCATTCCGTTTGATTCTTTTCCATTCCATTCCATTCATGATGATTCCATTCCCTTCCATTTATGCCATTCCATTGCATTCCAATCCATTCCATTTGGGTTGATTCCATATCCTTCCCTTTCTTTCCATTCCTTTCCATTCCAATACACTCGAGTTGATTCCATACGCTTCCATTGCTTTGCATTCATTTCCATTCGGGTGTATTCCATTCCATCCCATTCTATTCCATTCCATTGCATTCCATTCCATTCCATTGCATTCCATTCGCGTTAATACCATACCATTCCATTCCATGCCATTCCATTTCATTCCATTCGGGTTGGTTCCATTCCATTCCATTCTGTTCCATTCCACTCCATTCCATGCCATTCCAATCCATTACGTTCGATTCCATTCGGGTTGATTCCATTCCATTCCATTTCATTCCATTACATTCGGGTAGATTCCATTCCTTTCCATTCCACTCCATTGCATTCCATTCCACTCCATTCCATTCCATTCCATTCCATTCGGATTGATTCCGTACCATTCCATTTCATTCCATTCCATTCCATTCAATTCCATTCCATTTAGGTTGATTCCATTTTTTTCCATTCCATTCCACTCCATTCGGGTTGATTCCGTTCCATTCGTCTCCATTCCATTCCATTCCATACCATTTGGGTTGATTCCATCCCATTCCATTCCATTCAATGCCATTCCATTCCATTCGGGTTGATACCATATCCTTCACATTCATTCCATTCCATTCCATTCCAATCCATTCGAGTTGATTCCATTCCCTTCGATTCCATTCCATTCCATTCCATTCCGTTTCATTCCATTCCATTCGGGTGGTTCCAATCACTTCCATTCCATTCCTATCCATTCCATTCCAATCCATTCAGGTTGATTCCCTACGCTTCCATTCCATTCAATTCTATTCCATTCGATTTGATTCCATTCCATTCCATTCCATTCAATTCCATTCGGTTTGATTCCATTCCATTCCATTCCACTCCTTTGCATTCCATTGCACTCCATTCCATTCCATTCCATCCCATTCCATTCCTTTCCATTCGATTCCATTCGGGTTGTTTGCATCGCATTCCATTCCATTCCATTCCATACCATTCCACCTCACTCCAATCAGGTTGATTCCATTCCATTCCATTCCCTGCCATTACTTTCGGGTGGATTCCATTCCATTCCATTCCACTCCATTGCATTCAATTCCACTCCATTCCACTCCATTCCATTCCATTCCATTCGGGTTGATTCCATCCCATTGCATTCCATTCCATTCCATTCCATTCCATTCCATTCCATTCCATTACACTCCACTCCAAGCACGTTGCTTCCATTCCATTCCATTCCATTCCAATCGGGTTGATTCCATTCCATTCCATTCCATTCGCGTTGTTTCCGTTCCATTCCATTCCATTCTATTCCACTCCATTTCATGCCATACCTTAGCAGTCGGGTTGATTCCATCCCATTCCATTATATTCCACTCCATTCCATTCCATTCCATTCCATTCCATTCGGGTTGATTCCGTTCCCTTCCATTCCTTCCATTTCATTGCATTCTATTCCATTTTATTCGGGTTGATTCCATTCCATTCCATTCCATTCCATTCCATTCCATTCCATTCCATTCGGGTTGATTCCATATCCTTCCATTCCATTCCGTTCCTTTCCATTCCATTCCATTCCATTCCATTTGGGTTGATTCCATTCCATTCCTTTACATTACATTACATTCGGGGTGATTCCATTCCATTCCATTCCATTCCATTCCTTGGCATTCCAATCCATTACATTCGATTCCATTCGGATTGATTCCATTCCGTTCCTTTCCACTCCATTACATTCCATTCCACTCCATTCCATTCCATTCCATTCCATTCGGGTTGATTCCATCCCATCCCTTTAGATTCCATTCCATTCCATTGCATTAGGGTTGATTCCATTCCATTCCATTCCATTCAATTGCGTTCCACTCCATTCCATTCGGGTTGATTACATTCTCTTCCACTCCATTGCATTCCATTCCATTCCATTCCATTCCATTCCATTCGGGTTGATTCCATTCCATAACATTGCATTCCATTCCATTCCATTCCATTCCTTTCTGGTTGATTCCATTACATTCCATTCCATTCCATTCCATTCCATTCCATTCCATTAGGGTTGATTATATCCTATTCCATTTCATTCCATTCCATTCCATTCCATTCCATTCCATTTGGGATGATTCCATTCCATTCCATTCCACTCCATTCGGGTTGATTCCATTCCATTCCTCTCCATTCCATTCCATTCCATACCATTTGGGTTGATTCCATCCCATTCCTTTCCATTCCATTCCATTCCATTCCATTTCATTCCATTCCATTCGTGTTGATTCCATAAACTTCCATTCCATTTCATTCCATTCAATTCCATTCCAGTTGATTCCATTCCCTTCGATTCCATTCCATTCCATTCGATTGCGTTCCATTCCAATCCATTCGAGTGGATACCAATCAATTCCATTCCATTCCGTTCCATTCCATTCCTATCCATTCGGGTTGATTCCATTCCATTCCATTCCATTCCATTCCATTCCATTCGGTTTGATTCCATTCCATTCCATTCCTCTCCATTGCATTCCATTCCACTCCATTCCATTCCATTCCATTCCATTCCATTCCATTAGGGTTGTTTCCATCCCATTCCATTCCACTACATTCCACCTCATTCCAATCAGGTTGATTCCATTCCATTCCATTCCATTCCATCCCATTCTATTCCATTCCATTCCATTACATTCCATTACATTCCATTTCATTCCATTCGGGTTGATTCCATTCGATTCCATTCAGTTCCATTCCATTCCATTCCATTCCATTCCAATCCATTACGTTCGATTCCATTCGGGTTGATTCCAAACCATTCCATTCCACTCCATTACAATCGGGTTGATTCCATTCCATTCCATTCCACTCCATTGCATTCCATTCCACTCCATTCCATTCCATTCCATTCCATTTGTGTTGATTCCCTACTATTCCATTTCATTCCATTCTTTTCCATTCCATTCCATTCCACTCCATTCCAATCAAGTTGATTCCATTCCATTCCATTCCATTCCATTCCATTCCATTCGGGTTGATTCCATTCCATTCCATTCCACTCCATTCGGGTTGATTCCATTCCATATCATTCCATTCCATCCCATTCCATTCCATTCCATTCCACTCCATTCCAGTCAGGTTGATTCCACTACATTGCACTGCATTCCACTCCATTCAATGCCATTCCATACCATTCGGGTGGACTACAACGCATTCCATTCCATTCCATTCCGTTCCATTTCATTCCATTCCATTCCGTTTGATTCCATTCCATTCCATTCCATTCCATTCCATTCCATTCCATTCATGGTGTTCCCATTCCCTTCCATTTATACCATTCCATTGCATTCCATTCCATTCCATTTGGGTTGATTCCATATCCTTCCCTTTCTTTCCATTCCATTTTATTCCAATACACTCGGGTTGATTCCATACGCTTCCATTGCTTTTCATTCCATTCCATTCTGGTGGATTCCATTCCATCGCATTCTATTCCATTCCATTCCATTCCATTCCATTGCATTCCATTCGCGTTAATACCATTCCATTCCATTCCATTCCATTTCATGAAATGCCATTCCTATCCTTTATGTTCGATTCCATTCGTATTGATTCCATTCCATTCCATTACATTCGGGTGGATTCCATTCCATTTCATTCAACTCCATTGCATTCCATTCCACTCCATTCCATTCCATTCTGGTTGATTCCATCCCATTGCATTCCATTCCTTTCCATTCCATTCCATTCCATTCCATTCCATTCGGTTTGATTCCATTCCAATCCATTCCATTCCATTCCATTCCATTCCATTCCATTCGGGTTCATTCCGTTCCCTTCCATTCCTTCCATTTCATTGCATTCCATTCCATTTTATTCGGGTTGATTCCATTCCATTCCATTCCATTCCATTCGCGTTGATACCATGCCATTCCATTCCATTCCATTCCATTCCATTCCATTCCATTCCTTCCCGTTCCATTCGGGTTGATACCATTCCTTTCCATACCTTTCCATTCCATTCCATTCCGTTGCATTCCATTCCATTCCATTCGTTTCTGGTTGACTCCATTCCATTTCATTCCATTCCAAGCCATTCCATTCCATTCCGTTCCATCTCATTCCATTCCATTCCATTCCATTCGGGTTGATTCCATTCCATTCCTTTCCATTCCATTCAATTCCGTTCCATTACATTCCGTTCGGTTTGATTGCATTCCTTTCCACCCCATTGCATTCCATTCCATTCCATTGCATTCCGTTCCATTCCATTCCATTCCATTCCATTCGCGCTGATTCCATTCCATTCCATTCCATTCAATTCCATTCGTGTTGATTCCATTCCATTCCATTCCATTCAAGTCCATTCCATTCGGGTTGATTCCATTCCATTCCATTCCACTCCATTCGTGTTGATTCCATTCCATTTCATTCCATTCCATCCCATTCCATTCCATTCCATTCCACTCCATTCCAGTCAGGTTGATTCCACTCCATTGCACTCCATTCCACTCCATTCCATGCCACTCCATAACATTCGTGTTGATTCCATCCCATTCCTTTCCATTCCATTCCAATTCATTCCATTTCACTCAGTTTGATTCCGTTCCATTCCATTCCATTCCATTCGTGGTAATTCCATTCCCTTCCATTTCTTCCATTCCATTGCATTCCATTCCATTCCAGTCGGGTTGATTCCATTCCATTCCATTCGGCTGCATTCCTTTCCATCCCATTCAATTTCATTCCATTCCATTCCATTCCATTCCATTCCATTCTCGTTAATACCATTCCCTTCCATTCCATTCCTTTCCATTCCATTCCATTTCATTCCATTCGGGTTGATTCCCTTCCATTCCATTCAGTTCCTTTCCATTCCATTCCATGTCATTCCAATCCATTACACTCGTTTCCATTCGGGTTGATTCCATTCCACTCCATTCCATTCCATTTCATTCGGGTTGATGCCATTCCATTCCATTCCACTCCTTTGCATTCCATTCCACTCCATACCATTCCATTCCATTGCATTCGGTTTGATTCCATCCCATTCCACTCCATTACATGCCATTCCATTCCTATCCATTCCTATCAGGTTGATTCCATTCCATTCCATATCATTCAATTCCATTCCATTCCATTCCATTCCGGTTGATTCCATTCCATTCCATTCCATTCTATTCCATTCCATTCCATTATATTCCATTCCATTCCATTCCATTCGGGTTCTTTCCATTCCATTCCATTCCATTCCATTCCATTCCACTCCATTCCATGCGTTTCCATACCTTTCGGGTTCATTGCATCAAATTCCATTCTATTCCACTCCATTCCATTCCATTCCATTCCATTCCATTCCATTCCAATCCATACGGGTTGATTACATTCCCTTCCATTCCATTGCCATCCAATCCATTCCATTCGTATTGATTGCTTTCCATTCCATTCCATTCCATTCCATTCCATTCCGGTTGATTCCATGTCCCTCCCTTTCATTCCATTCCATTCCATTGCATTCCATTCGGGTTGATCCCATGCCATTCCATTCCACTCCATTCCATTCCATTCCATTCCATTCCGTTTGATTCCATTCCATTCCATTCCATTCCATTCCATTCCATTCCATTCGTGGTGATTCCATTCCCTTCCATTTCTTCCATTCCATTGCATTCCATTCCATTCAATTCGCGTTGATTCCATTCCATTACATTCCATTTGTGTTGATTACATATCCTTCCCTTCCATTCCATTCCATTCCATTCCAATACACTCGGGTTGATTCCATACGCTTCCTTTGCATTCCATTCCATTTCATTCGGGTGGATTCCATTCCATCCCTTTCTACTCCATTCCATTCCATTCCATTCCATTCGCGTTAATACCATTCCATTCCATTCCATTCCATTTCATTCCATTCGTGTTGATTCCATTCCATTCCATTCAGTTCCATTCCATTCCATACCATGCCATTCCTGTCCATTACGTTCGATTCCATTCGTGTTGATTCCATTCCATTCCATTCCATTCCATTACATTCGGGTGGATTCCATTCCATTCCATTCCATTCCATTGCATTCCATTCCGGTTGATCCCATGCCATTCCATTCCATTCCATTCCATTCTATTCGGGTTGTTTCCATTCCATTCTCTTACATTCCATTCCACTCCATTTCATGCCATTCCATGCAACTCGTGTTGATTCCATCCCATTCCATTCCATTCTATTTCAATCCATTAGGCTTGATTCCATTCCCTTCCATTCCATTGCAATCCAATCCATTCCATTCGGGTTGATTCCATTGCATTCCATTCCATTCCATTCCAATACATTGCATTCCGGTTGATTCCATATCCTTCCCTTTCATTCCATTCCATTCCATTTCAATCCATTCGTGTTGATTCCATGCGATTCCATTCCATTCCATTCGATTCCATTCGGGTTGATTCCATGCCATTCCATTCCATTCCATTCCATTCCATTCCATTCCATTCTCGTTGATTCCATGCCACTCAATTCCATTCCATTCCATTCCATTCCATTCCATTCCATTCCATTCCATTCCATACGGGTTGATTCCATTCCATTCCATTCCATTCCATTCGTTTCTCGTTGATTCCATTCCATTCCATTCCATTCCACTCCACTCCATTCCAATCCATTCCATTTCATTCCATTCCATTCCATTCGGGTTGATTCCATCCCATTTCAATCCATTCCATTCCTTTCCATTCCATTCCATTCCACTCCATTCCAATCAGGTTGATTCGATTCCATTCCATTCCATTCCGTTCCATTCCATTCCATTCCTTTCCATTCCATTCCATTCAATTCCATTCCATTCCATTCGGGGTGATTCCATTCCCTTCCATTTCTTCCACTCCATTGCATTCCATTCCATTCCATTTGGGTTGATTCCATTCCATTCCATTCCATTTGGGTTGATTCCATATCCTTCCCTTCCCTTCCATTTCATTCCATTCCAATACACTCAAGTTGATTCCATACGCTTCCATTGCATTCCAATCCATTCCATTCGGGTGGATTCCATTCCATTCCATTCCACTCCATTCCATTCCGTTCCATTCCATTCCATTCGCGTTAATACCATTCCATTCCATTCCATTCCATTCTATTCCATTCCATTCGGGTTGATTCCATTCCATTCCATTCCATTCCATTCCATTCCATTCCATTCCATTCCATTCCATTGCATTCCATTCCATTGCATTCGGATTGTTTCCATTCCGTTCCATTCCATTCCATTCCATTACATTCGTTTTGATTCCATTCCTTTCCATTCCACTCCATTGCATTCCATTCCATTCCATTCCATTCCATTCCATTCCATTCCATTCCATTCCATTCCATTCGGGTTGATTCCATTCAATTCAATTCCATTCAAATCCATTCCTTTCGGGTTGATTCCATTCCATTCCATTCCACTCCATTCCAGTCAGGTTGATTCCACTCCATTGCACTCCATTCCACTCCATTCAATGCCATTCCATACCATTCGGGTTGACTACAACACTTACCATTCCATTCCATTTCATTTCATTCCATTCCATTCCGTTTGATTCCATTCCATTCCATTCCATTCCATTCCATTAATTATGATTCCATTCCCTTCCATTTATTCCATTCCATTGCATTCCATTCCATTCCATTTGGGTTGATTCCATTCCATTCCGTTCCATTTGGGTTGATTCCATATCCTTCCTTTCCATTCCATTCCATTCCATACCAATACAATCGGGTTGATTCCATACGCTTCCACTGCGTTCCATTCCATTCCATTCGGTTGGATTCCATTCCATCCCATTCTATTCCATTCCATTCCATTCCATTCCATTAGCGTTAATACCATTCCATTCCATTTCATTCCTTTCGGGTTGATTCCATTCCATTCCATTCAGTTCCATTCCATTCCATTCCTTTCCTTGCCATTCCAATCCAGTACGTTCGACTCCATTCGGGTTGATAAAATTCCATTCCATTTCATTCCATTCCATTCGGGTTGATTCCATTCCATTCCATTTCATTCCATTCCATTCCATTCTTGTTGTTTCCATTCCATTCCATTCCATTCCATTCCATTCCACTCCATTCCATGCCGTTCCATGCCATTCGTATTGATTCCATCCCATTCCACTCCATTCCATTCCAATCCATACGGGTTGATTCCATTCCCTTCCATTCCATTGAAATCCATTCCATTCCATTCGGATTGATTCCATTCCATTCCATTCCATTCCATTCCATTCCATTCCGGTTAATTCCATATCGTTCCCTTCCATTCCATTCCATTCCATTCCAATCCATTCCTGTTGATTCCGTAAACTTCCATTCCATTCCATTGCATTCCATTCCATTTGGGTTGATTCTATTCCATTCCTTTGCATTACATTACATTCGGGTTGATTCCATTCCATTCCATTCCATTCCATTCCATGGCATACCAATCCATTACATTAAATTCAATTCGGATTGATTCCATTCCATTCCATTCCACTCCATTGCATTCGATTCCACTCCATTCCATTCCATTCGGGTTGATTCCATCCCATCCCATTAGATTACATTCCATTCCATTGCATTCGAGTTGATTCCATTCCAATCCATTCTTTCCATTCCATTCAATTCCGTTCCATTCCATTCCATTCGGGTTGATTACATTCCCTTCCATTCCATTGCATTCCATTGCATTCCATTCCATTATGTACGGGTTGATTACATTCCGTTACATTCCATTCCATTCCATTCCATTCCATTCCATTCCATTCTATTAGCGTTGATTATATCCTATTCCAATCCATTCCATTTCATTCCACTCCATTCCAGTCAGGTTGATTCCATTCCATTTCATTCCATTCCATTCCATTCCATGCGATTCCATTCCATTCCATTCGGGTTGATTCCATTCCATTCCAATCCATTCGGGTGTATTCCATTCCATTCCATTCCATTCCAAACCATTTGTGTTGATTCCAACCTATTTCATTCCATTCCATTCCATTCCATTCCAATCCATTTGATTGCATTGCATTTCATTCCAGTTGATTTCATTCCCTTCGATTCCTTTCCATTCCATTCTATTCTGTTCCATTAGATTCCATTCGTGTGGATTACAATCCATTCCATTCCATTCCATTCCATTCCATTCCAAACCATTCAGGTTGTTTCCCTACGCTTCCATTCCATTCAATTCCATTCCATTTGGGTTGATTCCATTCCATTCCATTCCATTCCATTACCTTCGGTTTGATTCCATTCCATTCCATTTCACTCCATTGCATTCCATTCCACTCCATTCCATTCCATTCCATTCCATTTGGGTTGATTCCATCCCATTCTGTTCCATTCCATTCCATTCCATTCCATTCCATTTCATTCCATTCGGGTTGATTCCTTTCCATTCCATTCCATTCAGGTTGTTTCCATTCCATTCCATTCCATTCCATTCCACTCCATTCCATGGCATTCCATACCATTCGTGTTGATTCCATCCCATTCCATAGAATTCCATTCCATTCCATTCCATTCCATTCCAATCCATACGGGTTGATTCCATTCCCTTCCATTCCATTGCAATCCATTCCATTCTATTCGTGTTGATTCCATTCCATTCCATTCCATTCCATTCCGCTTGATTCCATATCCTTCCCTTACATTCCATTCCATTCCATTCCAATCCATTCGTCTTGATTCCATGCGATTCCATTCCATTCCATTCCATTCCATTCGGGTTGACTCCATTCCATTCCATTCCATTCCATTCCATTCTCGTTGATACCATGCGATTCCATTCCATTCCTTTCCATTCCATTCGTTTCTGGTTGATTCCATTCCATTCATTTCCATTCCATTTCATTCCATTCCATTGCATTCGGGTTGATTCCATTCCATTCCTTTCCATTCCATTCAAATCCGTTCCATTACATTCCGTTCATGTTGATTGCATTCCTTACCCCTCCATTGCATTCCATTCCATTGCATTCCATTCCATTCCATTCCATTCCTTTAGGGTTAATTGCATGAAATTCCATTCCATTCCATTCCATTCCATTCCATTCCATTCTGGTTGATTCCATGTCATTCCATTCCATTCAAATCCACTCCATTTGGGTTGATTGCATTCCATTTCATTCCATTTCAAACCATTCCATTCCATTCCATTCCACTCCATTCCAGTCAGGTTGATTCCACTTCATTGCACTCCATTACACTCCATTCAATGCCATTCCATACCATTCGGGTTGATTCCATCCCATTCCATTCCATTCCATTCCATTCCATTTCATTCCGTTAGATTCCATTGCATTCCATTCCATTCCATTCCATTCGTGGTGATTCCATTCCCTTCCATTTCTTCCATTCCATTGCATTCCATTCCATTCCATTCGGGGTGATTCCATTCCATTCCATTCCATTTGGGTTGATTCCATATCCTTCCCTTCCATTCCATTCCATTCCAATACACTCGGGTTGATTCCATACGCTTCCATTGCATTCCATTTCTTTCCATTCGGGTGGATTCAATTCTATCCCATTCTATTCCATTCCATTCCATTCCATTCCATTCGCGTTAATACCATTCCATTCCATTCCATTCCATTCCATTTCATTCCATTCGCGTTGATTCCATTCCATTCCGTTCAGTTCCATTCCATTCCATACCATGCCACTCCTATCCATTACATTCGATTCCATTCGGGTTGATTCCATTCCATTCCATTCCATTCCATTCCATTACATTCTGGTTGATTCCATTCCATTCCATTCCACTCCATTGCATTCCATTCCACTCCATTCTATTCCATTCCGTTCCATTCGTGTTGCTTTCATCCCATTGCATTGCATTCCATTCCATTCCATTCCATTCCATTCCACTCCGTTCCAATCACGTTGATTCCATTCCATTCCATTCTATTCCATTCCATTCCATTCCATTCCATTCCATTCCATTCGGGTTGTTTCCATCCATTCCATTCCATTTCATTCCACTCCATTCCATGCCATTCCATAACATTTGGGTTGATTCCATCACATTCCATTCTATTCCACTCCATTCCATTCCATTCCATTCCATTCCATTCCATTCGGTTTGATTCCAATCCAATCGAATCCATTCCATTCCATTCCATTCCATTCCATTCGGGTTGATTGCGTTCCCTTCCATTCCTTCCATTTCATTGCATTCCATTCCATTTAATTCAGGTTGATTCCATTCCATTCCATTCCATTCCATTCCATTCCATTCCATTCGGGTTGATTCTTATCCTTCCCTTCCATTCCATTCCATTCCATTCCAATCCATTCGTGTTGATTGCATAAACTTCCATTCCATTCCATTCCATTCCATTCCATTCCATTCCATGCCATTGCATTCCATTCCATTCGGGTTGATTCCATTCCATTCCTTTCCATCACATTACATTCGGGTTTATTCCATTCCATTCCATTCCATTCCATTCCATTCCATTCCATTCGGGTTGATTCCATATCCTTCCATTCCATTCCGTTCCTTTCCATTCCATTCCATTCCATTCCATTTGGGTTGATTCCATTCCATTCCTTTACATTACATTACATCCGGTTTGATTCCATTCCATTCCATTCCATTCCATTCCATTCCTTGGCATTCCAATCCATTACATTCGATTCCATTCGGATTGATTCCATTCCGTTCCTTTCCACTCCATTGCATTCCATTCCACTCCATTCCATTCCATTCGGGTTGATTCCATCCCATCCCTTTAGATTCCATTCCATTCCATTGCATTAGGGTTGATTCCATTCCATTCCATTCCATTCAATTGCGTTCCACTCCATTCCATTCGGGTTGATTACATTCTCTTCCACTCCATTGCATTCCATTCCATTCCATTCCATTCCATTCCATTCGGGTTGATTCCTTTCCATAACATTGCATTCCATTCCATTCCATTCCATTCCTTTCTGGTTGATTCCATTCCATTCCATTCCATTCCATTCCATTCCATTCCATTCCATTCCATTCTATTAGGGTTGATTATATCCTATTCCATTTCATTCCATTCCATTCCATTCCATTCCATTCCATTCCATTCCATTTGGGATGATTCCATTCCATTCCATTCCACTCCATTCGGGTTGATTCCATTCCATTCCTCTCCATTCCATTCCATTCCATACCATTTGGGTTGATTCCATCCCATTCCTTTCCATTCCATTCCATTCCATTCCATTTCATTCCATTCCATTCCTGTTGATTCCATAAACTTCCATTCCATTCCATTCCATTCAATTCCATTCCAGTTGATTCCATTCCCTTCGATTCCATTCCATTCCATTCGATTGCGTTCCATTCCAATCCATTCGAGTGGATACCAATCAATTCCATTCCATTCCGTTCCATTCCATTCCTATCCATTCGGGTTGATTCCATTCCATTCCATTCCATTCCATTCCATTCGGTTTGATTCCATTCCATTGCATTCCTCTCCATTGCATTCCATTCCACTCCATTCCATTCCATTCCATTCCATTCCATTAGGGTTGTTTCCATCCCATTCCATTCCACTACATTCCACCTCATTCCAATCAGGTTGATTCCATTCCATACCATTCCATTCCATCCCAATCTATTCCATTCCATTCCATTACATTCCATTACATTCCATTTCATTCCATTCGGGTTGATTCCATTCGATTCCATTCAGTTCCATTCCATTCCATTCCATTCCATTCCATTCCAATCCATTACGTTCGATTCCATTCGGGTTGATTCCAAACCATTCCATTCCACTCCATTACCTTCGGGTTGATTCCATTCTATTCCATTCCACTCCATTCCATTCCATTCCACTCCATTCCATTCCATTCCATTCCATTTGGGTTGATTCCCTACCATTCCATTTCATTCCATTCTTTTCCATTCCATTCCATTCCACTCCATTCCAATCAAGTTGATTCCATTCCATTCCATTCCATTCCATTCCATTCCATTCCATTCCATTCCATTCGGGTTGATTCCATTCCATTCCATTCCACTCCATTCGGGTTGATTCCATTCCATATCATTCCATTCCATCCCATTCCATTCCATTCCATTCCACTCCATTCCAGTCAGGTTGATTCCACTACATTGCACTGCATTCCACTCCATTCAATGCCATTCCATACCATTCGGTTGGACTACAACGCATTCCATTCCATTCCATTCCATTCCATTCCATTCCATTCCATTCCATTCCATTCCGTTTGATTCCATTCCATTCCATTCCATTCCATTCCATTCCATTCCATTCATGGTGTTCCCATTCCCTTCCATTTATACCATTCCATTGCATTCCATTCCATTCCATTTGCGTTGATTCCATATCCTTCCCTTTCTTTCCATTCCATTTTATTCCAATACACTCGGGTTGATTCCATACGCTTCCATTGCTTTTCATTCCATTCCATTCTGGTGGATTCCATTCCATCGCATTCTATTCCATTCCATTCCATTCCATTCCATTCCATTCCATTGCATTCCATTCGCGTTAATAACATTCCATTCCATTCCATTCCATTTCATGAAATGCCATTCCTATCCTTTATGTTCGATTCCATTCGTATTGATTCCATTCCATTCCATTACATTCGGGTGGATTCCATTCCATTTCATTCAACTTCATTGCATTCCATTCCACTCCATTCCATTCCATTCTGGTTGATTCCATCCCATTGCATTCCATTCCATTCCATTCCATTCCACTCCATTCCAATCACGCAGATTCCATTCCATTCCATTCCATTCCATTCCATTCCATTCAGGTTGATTCCATTCCATTCCATTCCATTCTATTCCTTTCCATTCCATTCCATTCCATTCCATTCCATTCCATTCGGTTTGATTCCATTCCAATCCATTCCATTCCATTCCATTCCATTCCATTCCATTCCATTCCATTCGGGTTCATTCCGTTCCCTTCCATTCCTTCCATTTCATTGCATTCCATTCCATTTTATTCGGGTTGATTCCATTCCATTCCATTACATTACATTCGGGTTGATTCTATATCCTTCCCTTCCATTCCATTCCATTCCATTCCAATCCATTGGGGTTGATTACATACACTTCCATTCCATTCCACTCCATTCAATGCCATTCCATACCATTCGGGTTGACTACAACCCATTTCATTCCCTTCCATTCCATTGCAATCCATTCCATTCCATTCGGGTTGATTCCATTCCATTCCATTCCATTCCTGTTGATTCCATATCCTTCCCTTTCATTCCATTGCATTCCATTCCAATCCATTCGTGGTGATTCCATACGATTCCATTCCATTCCATTCGGGTTGATTCCATGCAATTCCATTCCATTCCATTCCATTCCATTCCATTCCATTCCATTCGCGTTGATACCATGCCATTCCATTCCATTCCATTCCATTCCATTCCTTCCCGTTCCATTCGGGTTGATACCACTCCTTTCCATACCTTTCCATTCCATTCCATTCCGTTGCATTCCATTCCATTCCATTCGTTTCTGGTTGACTCCATTCCATTTCATTCCATTCCATGCCATTCCATTCCATTCCGTTCCATTTCATTCCATTCCATTCCATTCCATTCGGGTTGATTGCATTCCATTCCTTTCCATTCCATTCAATTCCGTTCCATTACATTCCGTTCGGTTTGATTGCATTCCTTTCCACCCCATTGCATTCCATTCCATTCCATTGCATTCCGTTCCATTCCATTCCATTCCATTCCATTCGCGTTGATTCCATTCCATTCCATTCCATTCAATTCCATTCTTGTTGATTCCATTCCATTCCATTCCATTCAAGTCCATTCCATTCGGGTTGATTCCATTCCATTCCATTCGACTCCATTCGGGTTGATTCCATTCCATTTCATTCCATTCCATCCCATTCCATTCCATTCCATTCCACTCCATTCCAGTCAGGTTGATTCCACTCCATTGCACTCCATTCCACTCCATTCCATGCCATTCCATAACATTCGTGTTGATTCCATCCCATTCCTTTCCATTCCATTCCAATTCATTCCATTTCACTCAGTTTGATTCCGTTCCATTCCATTCCATTCCATTCGTGGTAATTCCATTCCCTTCCATTTCTTCCATTCCATTGCATTCCATTCCATTCCAGTCGGGTTGATTCCATTCCATTCCATTCGGCTGCATTCCTTTCCATCCCATTCAATTTCATTCCATTCCATTCCATTCCATTCCATTCCATTCCATTCCATTCCATTCCATTCTCGTTAATACCATTCCCTTCCATTCCATTCCTTTCCATTCCATTCCATTTCATTCCATTCGGGTTGATTCCCTTCCATTCCATTCAGTTCCTTTCCATTCCATTCCATGTCATTCCAATCCATTACACTCGTTTCCATTCGGGTTGATTCCATTCCACTCCATTCCATTCCATTTCATTCGGGTTGATGCCATTCCATTCCATTCCACTCCTTTGCATTCCATTCCACTCCATACCATTCCATTCCATTGCATTCGGTTTGATTCCATCCCATTCCACTCCATTACATGCCATTCCATTCCTATCCATTCCTATCAGGTTGATTCCATTCCATTCCATATCATTCAATTCCATTCCATTCCTTCCATTCCGGTTGATTCCATTCCATTCCATTCCATTCTATTCCATTCCATTCCATTATATTCCTTTCCATTCCATTCCATTCGGGTTCTTTCCATTCCATTCCATTCCATTCCATTCCACTCCATTCCATGCGTTTCCATACCTTTCGGGTTCATTGCATCAAATTCCATTCTATTCCACTCCATTCCATTCCATTCCATTCCATTCCATTCCATTCCATTCCATTCCAATCCATACGGGTTGATTACATTCCCTTCCATTCCATTGCCATCCAATCCATTCCATTCGTATTGATTGCTTTCCATTCCATTCCATTCCATTCCATTCCATTCCGGTTGATTCCATGTCCCTCCCTTTCATTCCATTCCATTCCATTGCATTCCATTCGCGTTGATCCCATGCCATTCCATTCCATTCCATTCCATTCCATTCCATTCCATTCCGTTTGATTCCATTCCATTCCATTCCATTCCATTCCATTCCATTCCATTCCATTCGTGGTGATTCCATTCCCTTCCATTTCTTCCATTCCATTGCATTCCATTCCATTCAATTCGCGTTGATTCCATTCCATTACATTCCATTTGGGTTGATTACATATCCTTCCCTTCCATTCCATTCCATTCCATTCCAATACACTCGGGTTGATTCCATACGCTTCCTTTGCATTCCATTCCGTTTCATTCGGGTGGATTCCATTCCATCCCTTTCTACTCCATTCCATTCCATTCCATTCCATTCGCGTTAATACCATTCCATTCCATTCCATTCCATTTCATTCCATTCGTGTTGATTCCATTCCATTCCATTCAGTTCCATTCCATTCCATACCATGCCATTCCTGTCCATTACGTTCGATTCCATTCGTGTTGATTCCATTCCATTCCATTCCATTCCATTACATTCGGGTGGATTCCATTCCATTCCATTCCATTCCATTGCATTCCATTCCGGTTGATCCCATGCCATTCCATTCCATTCCATTACATTCTATTCGGGTTGTTTCCATTCCATTCTCTTACATTCCATTCCACTCCATTTCATGCCATTCCATGCAACTCGTGTTGATTCCATCCCATTCCATTCCATTCTATTTCAATCCATTAGGCTTGATTCCATTCCCTTCCATTCCATTGCAATCCAATCCATTCCATTAGGGTTGATTCCATTGCATTCCATTCCATTCCATTCCAATACATTGCATTCCGGTTGATTCCATATCCTTCCCTTTCATTCCATTCCATTCCATTTCAATCCATTCGTGTTGATTCCATGCGATTCCATTCCATTCCATTTGATTCCATTCGGGTTGATTCCATGCCATTCCATTCCATTCCATTCCATTCCATTCCATTCCATTCCATTCCATTCTCGTTGATACCATGCCTCTCAATTCCATTCCATTCCATTCCATTCCATTCCATTCCATTCCATTCCATTCCATTCCATTCGGGTTGATACCATTCCATTCCATTCCATTCCATTCCATTCCATTCCATTCGTTTCTCGTTGATTCCATTCCATTCCATTCCATTCCACTCCACTCCATTCCATTCCATTCCATTTCATTCCATTCCATTCCATTCGGGTTGATTCCATCCCATTACAATCCATTCCATTCCTTTCCATTCCATTCCATTCCACTCCATTCCAATCAGGTTGATTCGATTCCATTCCATTCCATTCCGTTCCATTCCATTCCATTCCTTTCCATTCCATTGCATTCAATTCCATTCCATTCCATTCGGGGTGATTCCATTCCCTTCCATTTCTTCCACTCCATTGCATTCCATTCCATTCCATTTGGGTTGATTCCATTCCATTCCATTCCATTTGGGTTGATTCCATATCCTTCACTTTCCTTCCATTTCATTCCATTCCAATACACTCAAGTTGATTCCATACGCTTCCATTGCATTCCAATCCATTCCATTCTGGTGGATTCCATTCCATTCTGTTCCATTCCATTCCATTCTCGTTAATACCATTCCATTCCATTCCATTCCATTCTATTCCATTCCATTCGGGTTGATTCCATTCCATTCCATTCCATTCCATTCCATTGCATTCCATTCCATTGCATTCGGATTGTTTCCATTCCGTTCCATTCCATTCCATTCCATTACATTCGTTTTGATTCCATTCCTTTCCATTCCACTCCATTGCATTCCATTCCATTCCATTCCATTCCATTCCATTCCATTCCATTCCATTCCATTCCATTCCATTCGGGTTGATTCCATTCCATTCCATTCTTTTCCATTCCAATCTGGTTGATTCCATTCAATTCAATTCCATTCAAATCCATTCCTTTCGGGTTGATTCCATTCCATTCCATTCCACTCCATTCCAGTCAGGTTGATTCCACTCCATTGCACTCCATTCCACTCCATTCAATGCCATTCCATACCATTCGGGTTGACTACAACACTTACCATTCCATTCCATTTCATTTCATTACATTACATTCCATTCCATTCCATTCCGTTTGATTCCATTCCATTCCATTAATTATGATTCCATTCCCTTCCATTTATTCCATTCCATTGCATTCCATTCCATTCCATTTGGGTTGATTCCATTCCATTCCGTTCCATTTGGGTTGATTCCATATCCTTCCTTTCCATTCCATTCCATTCCATACCAATACAATCGGGTTGATTCCATACGCTTCCACTGCGTTCCATTCCATTCCATTCGGTTGGATTCCATTCCATCCCATTCTATTCCATTCCATTCCATTCCATTCCATTAGCGTTAATACCATTCCATTCCATTCCATTCCATTTCATTCCTTTCGGGTTGATTCCATTCCATTCCATTCAGTTCCATTCCATTCCATTCCTTTCCTTGCCATTCCAATCCAGTACGTTCGACTCCATTCGGGTTGATAAAATTCCATTCCATTTCATTCCATTCCATTCGGGTTGATTCCATTCCATTCCATTTCATTCCATTCCATTCCATTCTTGTTGTTTCCATTCCATTCCATTCCATTCCATTCCATTCCACTCCATTCCATGCCGTTCCATGCCATTCGTATTGATTCCATCCCATTCCACTCCATTCCATTCCAATCCATACGGGTTGATTCCATTCCCTTCCATTCCATTGAAATCCATTCCATTCCATTCGGATTGATTCCATTCCATTCCATTCCATTCCATTCCATTCCATTTCATTCCGGTTAATTCCATATCGTTCCCTTCCATTCCATTCCATTCCATTCCAATCCATTCCTGTTGATTCCGTAAACTTCCATTCCATTCCATTGCATTCCATTCCATTTGGGTTGATTCTATTCCATTCCTTTGCATTACATTACATTCGGGTTGATTCCATTCCATTCTATTCCATTCCATTCCATTCCATTCCATGGCATACCAATCCATTACATTAAATTCAATTCGGATTGATTCCATTCCATTCCATTCCACTCCATTGCATTCGATTCCACTCCATTCCATTCCATTCGGGTTGATTCCATCCCATCCCATTAGATTCTATTCCATTCCATTGCATTCGAGTTGATTCCATTCCAATCCATTCTTTCCATTCCATTCAATTCCGTTCCATTCTATTCCATTCGGGTTGATTACATTCCCTTCCATTCCATTGCATTCCATTCCATTCCATTCCATTATGTACGGGTTGATTACATTCCGTTACATTCCATTCCATTCCATTCCATTCCATTCCATTCTATTGGCGTTGATTATATCCTATTCCAATCCATTCCATTTCATTCCACTCCATTCCAGTCAGGTTGATTCCATTCCATTCCATTCCATTCCATTCCATTCCATGCGATTCCATTCCATTCCATTCGGGTTGATTCCATTCCATTGCAATCCATTCGGGTGTATTCCATTCCATTCCCCACCATTCCATTCCATTCCAAACCATTTGTGTTGATTCCAACCCATTTCATTCCATTCCATTCCATTCCATTCCAATCCATTTCATTGCATTCCATTTCATTCCAGTTGATTTCATTCCCTTCGATTCCTTTCCATTCCATTCTATTCTGTTCCATTAGATTCCATTCGTGTGGATTACAATCCATTCCATTCCATTCCATTCCATTCCATTCCATTCCATTCCATTCCAAACCATTCAGGTTGTTTCCCTACGCTTCCATTCCATTCAATTCCATTCCATTTGGGTTGATTCCATTCCATTCCATTCCATTCCATTACCTTCGGTTTGATTCCATTCCATTCCATTCCACTCCATTGCATTCCATTCCACTCCATTCCATTCCATTTGGGTTGATTCCATCCCATTCTATTCCATTCCATTCCATTCCATTCCATTCCATTCCATTCCATTCCATTCCGGTTGATTCCTTTCCATTCCATTCCATTCGGGTTGTTTCCATTCCATTCCATTCCATTCCATTCCACTCCATTCCATGGCATTCCATACCATTCGTGTTGATTCCATCCCATTCCATAGAATTCCATTCCATTCCATTCCATTCCATTCCAATCCATACGGGTTGATTCCATTCCCTTCCATTCCATTGCAATCCATTCCATTCCATTCGTGTTGGTTCCATTCCATTCCATTCCGCTTGATTCCATATCCTTCCCTTACATTCCATTCCGTTCCATTCCAATCCATTCGTCTTGATTCCATGCGATTCCATTCCATTCCATTCCATTCCATTCGGGTTGATTCCATTCCATTACATTCCATTCTCGTTGATACCATGCGATTCCATTCCATTCCTTTCCATTCCATTCGTTTCTGGTTGATTCCATTCCATTCATTTCCATTCCATTTCATTCCATTCCATTCCATTCGGGTTGATTCCATTCCATTCCTTTCCATTCCATTCAAATCCGTTCCATTACATTCCGTTCATGTTGATTGCATTCCTTACCCCTCCATTGCATTCCATTCCGTTGCATTCCATTCCATTCCATTCCATTCCTTTAGGGTTAATTGCATGAAATTCCATTCCATTCCATTCCATTCCATTCCATTCTGGTTGATTCCATGTCATTCCATTCCATTCAAATCCACTCCATTTGGGTTGATTGCATTCCATTTCATTCCATTTCAAACCATTCCATTCCATTCCATTCCCCTCCATTCCAGTCAGGTTGATTCCACTTCATTGCACTCCATTACACTCCATTCAATGCCATTCCATACCATTCGGGTTGATTCCATCCCATTCCATTCCATTCCATTCCATTCCATTCCGTTAGATTCCATTGCATTCCATTCCATTCCATTCCATTCGTGGTGATTCCATTCCCTTCCATTTCTTCCATTCCATTGCATTCCATTCCATTCCATTCGGGGTGATTCCATTCCATTCCATTCCATTTGGGTTGATTCCATATCCTTCCCTTCCATTCCATTCCATTCCAATACACTCGGGTTGATTCCATACGCTTCCATTGCATTCCATTTCTTTCCATTCGGGTGGATTCAATTCTATCCCATTCTATTCCATTCCATTCCATTCCATTCCATTCGCGTTAATACCATTCCATTCCATTCCATTCCATTCCATTTCATTCCATTCGCGTTGATTCCATTCCATTCCGTTCAGTTCCATTCCATTCCATACCATGCCACTCCTATCCATTACATTCGATTCCATTCGGGTTGATTCCATTCCATTCCATTCCATTCCATTCCATTCGGGTTGATTCCATTCCATTCCATTCCACTCCATTGCATTCCACTCCACTCCATTCTATTCCATTCCGTTCCATTCGTGTTGTTTTCATCCCATTGCATTGCATTCCATTCCATTCCACTCCGTTCCAATCACGTTGATTCCATTCCATTCCATTCTATTCCATTCCATTCCATTCCATTCCATTCGGGTTGTTTCCATCCATTCCATTCCATTTCATTCCACTCCATTCCATGCCATTCCATAACATTTGGGTTGATTCCATCAGATTCCATTCTATTCCACTCCATTCCATTCCATTCCATTCCATTCCATTCCATTCCATTCCATTCCATTCGGTTTGATTCCAATCCAATCGAATCCATTCCATTCCATTCCATTCCATTCCATTCCATTCGGGTTGATTGCGTTCCCTTCCATTCCTTCCATTTCATTGCATTCCATTCCATTTAATTCAGGTTGATTCCATTCCATTCCATTCCATTCCATTCCATTCGGGTTGATTCTTATCCTTCCCTTCCATTCCATTCCATTCCATTCCAATCCATTCGTGTTGATTGCATAAACTTCCATTCCATTCCATTCCATTCCATTCCATTCCATTCCATGCCATTGCATTCCATTCCATTCGGGTTGATTCCATGCCATTCCTTTCCATCACATTACATTCGGGTTGATTCCATTCCATTCCATTCCATTCCATTCCATTCCATTCCATGGCATTCCAATACATTACATACGATTCCATTCGTGTTGGTTCCATTCTATTCCGTTCCACTCCATTCGGGTTTATTCAATTCCATTTCATTCCATTGCATCCCATTGAATTCCATTCCATTCCAGTCAGGTTGATTCCATTTCATTGCACTCCATTCCACTCCATTCAATTCCATTCCATACCATCCGGGTTGATTCCATCCCATTCCATTCCATTCCATTCCATTCCATTCCGTTTGATTCCATTCCATTCCATTCCATTCCATTCCATTCCATTCCATTCGTGGTGATTCCATTTCCTTCCATTTCTTCCATTCCATTGCATTCCTTTCCATTAAATTCTGGGTGATTCCACTCCATTCCATACCATTTGGGTTGATTCCATATCCTTCCCTTCCCTTCCATTCCATTCCAATACACTCGGTTTGATTCCATACTCTTCCATTGCATTGCATTCCATTCCATTCAGGTGGATTCCATTCCATCCCTTTCTATTCCATTCCATTCCATTCCATTCCATTCCATTCCATTCCATTCGCGTTAATACCATCCATTCCATTCCATTCCATTTCATTCCATTCGTGTTGATTCCATTCCATTCCATTCAGTTCCATTCCATTCCATACCATGTCATTCCTATCCATTAATTTCGATTTCATTCGTGTTGATTCCATTCCATTCCATTCCATTCCATTACATTCGGGTGGATTCCATTCCATTCCATTCCACTCCATTGCATTCAATTCCACTCCATTCCATTCCAGTCCATTCCATTCGGGTTGATTCCATCCCATTGCATTCCATTCCATTCCATTCCATTCCATTCCATTCCATTCCATTCCAATCGGGTTGATTCCATTCCATTCCATTCCATTCTATTCCATGCCATTCCGTACCATTCCATTCCATTCGCGTTGTTTCCATTCCATTCCATTCCACTCCATTGCATGCCATTTCATACCAGTTGGGTTGATTCTTCCTATTCCATTCTATTCCACTCCATTCCATTCCATTCCATTCCATTCCATTCCATTCCATTCGATTTGATTTCATTCCAATCCATTCCATTCCATTCCATTCCATTCCATTCCATTCCATTCCATTCGGTTTGATTCCGTTCCTTCCATTCCTTCCATTTCATTGCATTCCATTCCATTTTATTCGGGTTGATTCCATTCCATTCCATTCCATTCGGGTTGATTCCATATCCTTCCATTCCATTCCATTCCATTCCATTCCAATCCATTCTGGTTGATTCCAAACACTTCCATTCCATTCCATTCCATTCGATTCCTTACCATTCGGGTTGATTCCATTCCATTCCTTTCCGTTACATTACATTCGGGTTGATTACATTCTACTCCTTTCCATTCCATTCCATTCCATTCCATTACATTCCATTCCTTGGCATTCCCATCCATTACATTCGATTCCATTCGGGTTGATTCCATTCCATTCCATTCCATTCCAATACATTCGGGTTGATTCCATACACTTCCATTCCATTCCATTCCATTCCATTCCATTCCAGTTGATTCCATTCCCTTCGATTCCATTCCATTCCATCCCATTCCATTCCATTCCATTCCATTCCACTCCATTCCAATCCATTTCATTCCATTCCATTTCATTCCAGTTGATTCCATTCCCTTCTTTTCCTTTGCATTCCATTCTATTCCGTTCCATTACATTCCATTCGTGTGGATTACAATCCATTCCATTCCATTCCATTCCATTCGGGTTGTTTCCATCCATTCCATTCCATTTCATTCCACTCCATTCCATGCCATTCCATAACATTCGGGTTGATTCCATCACATTCCATTCTATTCCACTCCATTCCATTCCATTCCATTCCATTCCATTCCATTCCATTCGGTTTGATTCTACTCCAATCCGTTCCATTCCATTCCATTCCATACCATTCCATTCCATTCCATTCGGGTTGATTGCGTTCCCTTCCATTCCTTCCATTTCATTGCATTCCATTCCATTTAATTCGGGTTGATTCCATTCCATTCCATTCCATTCCATTCCATTCTCGTTGATACCATGTGATTCCATTCCATTCCTTTCCATTCCATTCGTTTCTGCTTGTTTCCATTCCATTCATTTCCATTCCATTTCATTCCATTCCATTCCATTCGGGTTGATTCCATTCCATTCCTTTCCATTCCATTCAAATCCGTTCCATTACATTCCGTTCATGTTGATTGCATTCCTTACCCCTCCATTGCATTCCATTCCGTTGCATTCCATTCCATTCCATTCCATTCCTTTCGGGTTAATTGCATGAAATTCCATTCCATTCCATTCCATTCCATTCTGCTTGATTCCATGTCATTCCATTCCATTCAAATCCACTCCATTTGGGTTGATTGCATTCCATTTCATTCCATTTCAAACCATTCCATTCCATTCCATTCCACTCCATTCCAGTCAGGTTGATTCCACTTCATTGCACTCCATTACACTCCATTCAATGCCATTCCATACCATTCGGGTTGATTCCATCCCATTCCATTCCATTCCATTCCATTCCATTCCATTCCATTCCATTCCGTTAGATTCCATTGCATTCCATTCCATTCCATTCCATTCGTGGTGATTCCATTCCCTTCCATTTCTTCCATTCCATTGCATTCCATTCCATTCCATTCGGGGTGATTCCATTCCATTCCATTCCATTTGGGTTGATTCCATATCCTTCCCTTCCATTCCATTCCATTCCAATACACTCGGGTTGATTCCATACGCTTCCATTGCATTCCATTTCTTTCCATTCGGGTGGATTCAATTCTATCCCATTCTATTCCATTCCATTCCATTCCATTCCATTCGCGTTAATACCCTTCCATTCCATTCCATTCCATTCCATTTCATTCCATTCGCGTTGATTCCATTCCATTCCGTTCAGTTCCATTCCATTCCATACCATGCCACTCCTATCCATTTCATTCGATTCCATTCGGGTTGATTCCATTCCATTCCATTCCATTCCATTACATTCGGGTTGATTCCATTCCATTCCATTCCACTCCATTGCATTCCACTCCACTCCATTCTATTCCATTCCGTTCCATTCGTGTTGCTTTCATCCCATTGCATTGCATTCCATTCCATTCCATTCCATTCCATTCCACTCCGTTCCAATCACGTTGATTCCATTCCATTCCATTCTATTCCATTCCATTCCATTCCATTCCATTCCATTCCATTCGGGTTGTTTCCATCCATTCCATTCGATTTCATTCCACTCCATTCCATGCCATTCCATAACATTTGGGTTGATTCCATCACATTCCATTCTATTCCACTCCATTCCATTCCATTCCATTCCATTCCATTCCATTCCATTCCATTCGGTTTGATTCCAATCCAATCGAATCCATTCCATTCCATTCCATTCCATTCCATTCGGGATGATTGCGTTCCCTTCCATTCCTTCCATTTCATTGCATTCCATTCCATTTAATTCAGGTTGATTCCATTCCATTCCATTCCATTCCATTCCATTCCATTCCATTCGGGTTGATTCTTATCCTTCCCTTCCATTCCATTCCATTCCATTCCATTCCATTCCATTCCATGCCATTGCATTCCATTCCATTCGGGTTGATTCCATTCCATTCCTTTCCATCACATTACATTCGGGTTGATTCCATTCCATTCCATTCCATTCCATTCCATTCCATTCCATTCCATGGCATTCCAATACATTACATACGATTCCATTCGTGTTGGTTCCATTCCATTCCGTTCCACTCCATTCGGGTTTATTCAATTCCATTTCATTCCATTGCATCCCATTGAATTCCATTCCATTCCAGTCAGGTTGATTCCATTTCATTGCACTCCATTCCACTCCATTCAATTCCATTCCATACCATCCGGGTTGATTCCATCCCATTCCATTCCATTCCATTCCATTCCATTCCGTTTGATTCCATTGCATTCCATTCCATTCCATTCCATTCCATTCCATTCCATTCCATTCGTGGTGATTCCATTCCCTTCCATTTCTTCCATTCCATTGCATTCCTTTCCATTAAATTCGGGGTGATTCCACTCCATTCCATTCCATTTGGGTTGATTCCATATCCTTCCCTTCCATTCCATTCCATTCCAATACACTCGGGTTGATTCCATACGCTTCCATTGCATTGCATTCCATTCCATTCAGGTGGATTCCATTCCATCCCTTTCTATTCCATTCCATTCCATTCCATTCCATTCCATTCCATTCCATTCGCGTTAATACCATCCATTCCATTCCATTCCATTTCATTCCATTCGTGTTGATTCCATTCCATTCCATTCAGTTCCATTCCATTCCATACCATGTCATTCCTATCCATTAATTTCGATTTCATTCGTGTTGATTCCATTCCATTCCATTCCATTCCATTACATTCGGGTGGATTCCATTCCATTCCATTCCACTCCATTGCATTCTATTCCAATCCATTCCATTCCAGTCCATTCCATTCGGGTTGATTCCATCCCATTGCATTCCATTCCATTCCATTCCATTCCATTCCATTCCATTCCAATCGGGTTGATTCCATTCCATTCCATTCCATTCTATTCCATGCCATTCCGTTCCATTCCATTCGATTCGCGTTGTTTCCATTCCATTCCATTCCACTCCATTCCATGCCATTTTATACCAGTTGGGTTGATTCTTCCTATTCCATTCTATTCCACTCCATTCCATTCCATTCCATTCCATTCCATTCCATTCCATTCCATTTGATTTCATTCCAATCCATTCCATTCCATTCCATTCCATTCCATTCCATTCCATTCGGTTTGATTCCGTTCCTTCCATTCCTTCCATTTCATTGCATTCCATTCCATTTTATTCGGGTTGATTCCATTCCATTCCATTCCATTCGGGTTGATTCCATGTCCTTCCATTCCATTCCATTCCATTCCATTCCAATCCATTCTGGTTGATTCCAAACACTTCCATTCCATTCCATTCCATTCCATACCATTCGGGTTGATTCCATTCCATTCCTTTCCGTTACATTACATTCGGGTTGATTCCATTCTACTCCATTCCATTCCATTCCATTCCATTCGATTCCATTCCATTCCATTACATTACATTCCTTGGCATTCCCATCCATTACATTCGATTCCATTCGGGTTGATTCCATTCCATTCCATTCCATTCCAATACATTCGGGTTGATTCCATACACTTCCATTCCATTCCATTCCATTCCATTCCATTCCAGTTGATTCCATTCCCTTCGATTCCATTCCATTCCATCCCATTCCATTCCATTCCATTCCATTCCACTCCATTCCAATCCATTTCATTCCATTCCATTTCATTCCAGTTGATTCCCTTCCCTTCGATTCCTTTCCATTCCATTCTATTCCGTTCCATTACATTCCATTCGTGTGGATTACAATCCATTCCATTCCATTCCATTCCATTCGGGTTGTTTCCATCCATTCCATTCCATTTCATTCCACTCCATTCCATGCCATTCCATAACATTCGGGTTGATTCCATCACATTCCATTCTATTCCACTCCATTCCATTCCATTCCATTCGGTTTGATTCCACTCCAATCCATTCCATTCCATTCCATTCCATTCCATTCCATTCCATTCCATTCCATTCGGGTTGATTGCGTTCCCTTCCATTCCTTCCATTTCATTGCATTCCATTCCATTTAATTCGGGTTGATTCCATTCCATTCCATTCCATTCCATTCGGGTTGATTCCATATCCTTCCCTTCCATTCCATTCCATTCCATTCCAATCCATTCGTGTTGATTGCATACACTTCCATTCCATTCCATTCCATTGCATTCCATTCCATTCCATTCCATGCCATTGCATTCCATTCCATTCGGGTTGATTACATTCCATTCCTTTCCATCACATTACATTCGGGTTGATTCCATTCCATTCCATTCCATTCCATTCCATTCCATTGCATTCCAATACATTACATTCGATTCCATTCGGGTTGGTTCCATTCCATTCCGTTCCACTCCATTCGGGTTTATTCAATTCCATTTCATTCCATTCCATCCCATTCCTTTCCATTCCATTCCAGTCAGGTTGATTCCATTTCATTGCACTCCATTCCTCTCCATTCAATTCCATTCCATACCATCCGGGTTGATTCCATCCCATTCCATTCCGTTCCATTCCATTCCATTCCATTCCATTCCATTCCATTCCATTCCGTTTTTTTCCATTCCATTCCATTCCATTCCATTCCATTCCATTCCATTCCATACGTGATAATTCCATTCCCTTCCATTTCTTCCATTCCATTGCATTCCATTCCATTAAATTCTTGGTGATTCCACTCCATTCCATTCCATTTGGGTTGATTCCATATCCTTCCCTTCCATTCCATTCCATTCCAATACACTCGGGTTGATTCCATATGCTTCCATTGCATTGCATTCCGTTCCATTCAGGTGGATTCCATTCCATCCCTTTCTATTCCATTCCATTCCATTCCATTCCATTCCATTCCATTCCCTTCCATTCCATTCGCGTTAATACCATTCCATTCCATTCCATTCCATTTCATTCCATTCGTGTTGATTCCATTCCATTCCATTCAGTTCCATTCCATTCCATACCATGTCATTCCAATCCATTAATTTCTATTTCATTCGTGTTGATTCCATTCCATTCCATTCCATTCCATTACATTCGGGTGGATTCCATTCCATTCCATTCCACTCCATTGCATTCAATTCCACTCCATTCCATTCCATTCCGGTTGATTCCATCCCATTGCCTTCCATTCCATTCCATTCCATTCCATTCCATTCCAATCGGGTTGATTCCATTCCATTCCATTCTATTCCATTCCATTCCATTCCATTCCATTCCATTCGCGTTGTTTCCATTCCATTCCATTCCATTCCATTCCACTCCATTCCATGCCATTCCATACCAGTTGGGTTGATTCTTCCCATTCCATTCTATTCCACTCCATTCCATTCCATTCCATTCCATTCCATTCCATTCCATTCCATTCCATTCCATTCCCTTCGGTTTGATTCCATTCCAATCCATTCCAGTCCATTCCATTCCATTCCATTCGGTTAGATTCCGTTCCTTCCATTCCTTCCATTTCATTGCATTCCATTCCATTTTATTCGGGTTGATTCCATTACATTCCATTCCATTCCAATCCATTGTGGTTGATTCCAAACACTTCCATTCCATTCCATTCCATTCCATTCCATTCCATTCCATACCATTCGGGTTGATTCCATTCCATTCCTTTCCATTACATTACATTCGGGTTGATTCCATTCTATTCCATTCCATTCCATTCCATTCCATTCCATTCCATTCCTTGGCATTCCCATTCATTACATTCGATTCCATTCGGGTTGATTCCATTCCATTCCATTCCACTCAATTGCATTCCATTCCACTCCATTCCATTCCATTCGTGTTGATTCCATCCCATCACATTCGATTCCATTCCATTCCATTGCATTCGGGTTGATTCCATTCCATTACATTCCTTTCCATTCCATTCAATTCCGTTCCACTCCATTCCATTCGTGTTGATTACATTCCCGTCCACTCCATTGCATTCCATTCCATTCCATTCGTGTTGATTCCATTCCATTCCATTGCATTCCATTCCATTCCATTCCATTCCTTTCTGGTTGATTCCATTCCATTCCATTCCATTCCATTAGGGTTGATTATATCTTATTCCATTTCATTCCATTTCATTCCATTCCATTCCATTCCATTTGGGTTTATTCCTTTCCATTCCATTCCATTCCACTCCATTCGGGTTGATTCCATTCCGTTCCTCTCCATTAAATTCCATTCCATACCATTTGGGTTGATTCCATCCCATTCCATTCCATTCCAATACATTCGGGTTGATTCCATACACTTCCATTCCATTCCATTCCATTCCATTCCATTCCATTCCATTCCATTCCATTCCAGTTGATTCCATTCCCTTCGGTTCCATTCCATTCCATCCCATTCCATTCCATTCCATCCCATTCCTCTCAATTCCAATCCATTTCATTCCATTCCATTTCATTCCAGTTGATTCCATTCCCTTCGATTCCTTTCCATTCCATTCTATTCCGTTCCATTACATTCCATTCGTGTGGATTACAATCCATTCCATTCCATTCCATTCCATTCCATTCCATTCGGGTTGTTTCCATCCATTCCATTCCATTTCATTCCACTCCATTCCATGCCATTCCATAACATTCGGGTTGATTCCATCACATTCCATACTATTCCACTCCATTCCACTCCATTCCATTCCATTCCATTCCATTCCATTCCATTCCGTTCGGTTTGATTCCACTCCAATCCATTCCATTTCATTCCATTCCATTCCATTCCATTCCATTCCATTGCATTCCATTCCATTCCATTCGGGTTGATTCCATGTCCTTCCCTTCCATTCCATTCCATTCCATTCCAATCCATTCGTGTTGATTGCATACACTTACATTCCATTCCATTCCATTCCATGCCATTGCATTCCATTCCATTCGGGTTTATTCCATTCCATTCCTTTCCATCACATTACATTCGGGTTGATGCCATTCCATTCCATTCCATTCCATTCCATTCCATTCCATTCCATGGCATTCCAATACATTACATTCGATTCCATTTGGGTTGGTTCCATTCCATTCCGTTCCACTCCATTCGGGTTTATTCAATTCCATTTCATTCCATTCCATCCCATTCCATTCCATTCCATTCCAGTCAGGTTGATTCCATTTCATTGCACTCCATTCCATTCCATTCCATTCCATTCCATTGAATTCCATTCCATTCCATTCCATTCCGTTTGATTCCATTGCATTCCATTCCATTCCATTCCATTCCATTCCGTTTGATTCCATTGCATTCCATTCCATTCCATTCCATTCCATTCCATTCCATTCCATTCCATTCGTGCTGATTCCATTCCCTTCCATTTCTTCCATTCCATTGCTTTCCATTCCATTAAATTCGGGGTGATTCCACTCCATTCCATTCCATTTGGGTTGATTCCATATCCTTCCCTTCCATTCCATTCCATTCCAATACACTCGGGTTGATTCCATACGCTTCCATTGCATTGCATTCCATTCAGGTGGATTCCATTCCATCCCTTTCTATTCCATTCCATTCCTTTCCATTCCATTCCGTTCCATTCCATTCCATTCGCGTTAATACCATTCCATTCCATTCCATTCCATTCGTGTTGATTCCATTCCATTCCTTTCAGTTCCATTCCATTCCATACCATGTCATTCCAATCCATTAATTTCGATTTCATTCGTGTTGATTCCATTCCATTCCATTCCATTCCATTCCATTCCATTACATTCGGGTGGATTCCATTCCATTCCATTCCACTCCATTGCATTCAATTCCACTCCATTCCATTCCATTCCATTCCATTCGGGTTGATTCCATCCCATTGCCTTCCATTCCATTCCATTCCATTCCATTCCATTCCATTCCATTCCATTCCAATCGGGTTGATTCCATTCCATTCCATTCCATTCCATTCCATTCCATTCGCGTTGTTTCCATTCCATTCCATTCCATTCCATTCCACTCCATTCCATGCCATTCCATACCAGTTGGGTTGATTCTTCCCATTCCATTCTATTCCACTCCATTCCATTCCATTCCATTCCATTCGGTTTGATTCCATTCCAATCCATTCCATTCCATTCCATTCCATTCCATTCCATTCCATTCCCTTCGGTTTGATTCCGTTCCTTCCATTCCTTCCATTTCATTGCATTCCATTCCATTTTATTCTGGTTGATTCCATTCCATTCCATTCCATTCCATTCCATTCCATTCCATACCATTCGGGTTGATTTCATTCCATTCCTTTCCATTACATTACATTCGGGTTGATTCCATTCTATTCCATTCCATTCCATTCCATTCCATTCCATTCCATTCCATTCCATTCCTTGGCATTCCCAGCCATTACATTCGATTCCATTCGGGTTGATTCCATTCCAATCCATTCCACTCCATTGCATTCCATTCCACTCCATTCCATTCCATTCGTGTTGATTCCATCCCATCACATTCGATTCCATTCCATTCCATTGCATTCGGGTTGATTCCATTCCATTACATTCCTTTCCATTCCATTCAATTCCGTTCCACTCCATTCCATTCTGGTTGATTACATTCCCGTCCACTCCATTGCATTCCATTCCATTCCATTCCATTCCATTCCATTCCATTCCATTCCATTCCATTCCATTCCATTCGTGTTGATTCCATTCCATTCCATTGCATTCCATTCCATTCCATTCCATCCCTTTCCGGTTGATTCCATTCCATTCCATTCCATTCCATTCCATTCCATTCCATTCCATTAGTGTTGATTATATGCTATTCCATTCCATTCCATTCCATTCCATTCCATTCCATTCCATTCCATTCCATTCCATTTGGGTTGATTCCATTCCATTCCATTCCATTCCACTCCATTCGGGTTGATTCCATTCTATTCCTCTCCATTAAATTACATTCCATACGTTTTTGGTTGATTCCATCCCATTCCATTCCATTCCAATACATTCTGGTTGATTCCATACACTTCCATTCCATTCCATTCCATTCCATTCCATTTCATTCCAGTTGATTCCATTCCCTTCGATTCCATTCCATTCCATCCCATTCCATTCCATTCCTTTCCATTCCATTCCAATCCATTTCATTCCATTCCATTTCATTCCAGTTGATTCCATTCCCTTCGATTCCTTTCCATTCCATTCTATTCCGTTCCATTACATTCCATTCGTGTGGATTACAATCCATTCCATTCCATTCCATTCCATTCCAAACCATTCAGGTTGATTCCCTATGCTTCCATTCCATTCAATTCCATTCCATTTGGGTTGATTCCATTCCATTCCATTCCATTCCATTACCTTTGGTTTGATTGCATTCCATTCCATTCCACTCCATTGCATTCCATTCCACTCCATTCCATTCCATTCCATTCCATTTGGGTTGATTCCATCCCATTATATTCCATTCCATTCCATTCCATTCCATTCCATTCCATTCCGTTCCACTGCATTCCAATCAGGTTGATTCCATTCCATTCCATTCCATTCCATTCCATTCCATTCCATTCCATTCCATTCCATTCGGGTTGATTCCTTTCCATTCCATTCCATTCGGGTTGTTTCCATTCCATTCCATTCCATTGCATTCCATTCCATTCCACTCCATTCCATGGCATTCCATACCATTCGTGTAGATTCCATCCCATTCCATAGAATTCCATTGCATTCCATTCCAATCCATACGGGTTGATTCCATTCCCTTCCATTCCATTGCAATCCATTCCATTCCATTCGTGTTGATTCCATTCCATTCCATTCCATTCCATTCCATTCCATTCCATTCCGGTTGATTCCATATCCTTCCCTTCCATTCCATTCCATTCCATTCCAATCCATTCGTCTTGATTCCACGCGATTCCATTCCATTCCATTCCATTCCATTCGGGTTGATTCCATTCCATTCCATTCCATTTCATTCCATTCCATTCTCGTTGACACCATGCGATTCCATTCCATTCCATTCCATTCCTTTCCATTCCACTCGGGTTGATTCCATTCCTTTCCATTCCTTTCCATTCCATTCAATTCCATTCCATTCCTTTCCATTCCATTCGTTTCTGGTTGATTCCATTCCATTCAATTCCATTCCATTTCATTCCATTCCATTCCATTCGGGTTGATTCCATTCCATTCCTTTCCATTCCATTGCAATCCGTTCCATTACATTCCGTTCGTGTTGATTGCATTCCTTACCCCTCCATTGCATTCCATTCCATTGCATTCCATTCCATTCCATTCCATTCCTTTCGGGTTGATTGCATTCCATTCCATTCCATTCCATTCCATTCTGGTTGATTCCATGTCATTCCATTCCATTCAAATCCACTCCATTGGGGTTGATTGCATTCCATATCATTCCATTTCAAACCATTCCATTCCATTCCATTCCTCTCCATTCCAGTCAGGTTGATTCCACTTCATTGCACTCCATTACACTCCATTTAATGCCATTCCATACCATTCGGGTTGATTCCATCCCATTCCATTCCATTCCATTCCATTCCATTTCATTCCATTCGTGTTGATTCCATTCCATTCCATTCAGTTCCATTCCATTCCATACCATGTCATTCCAATCCATTAATTTCCATTTCATTCGTGTTGATTCCATTCCATTCCATTCCATTACATTACATTCGCGTGGATTCCATTCCATTCCATTCCAATCCATTGCATTCAATTCCACTCCATTCCATTCCATTCCATTCCATTCGGGTTGATTCCATCCCATTGCCTTCCATTCCATTCCATTCCATTCCATTCCATTCCATTCCATTCCATTCCAATCGGGTTGATTCCATTCCATTCCATTCCATTCTATTCCATTCCATTCCATTCCATTCCATTCTCGTTGTTTCCATTCCATTCCATTCCATTCCGTTTGATTCCATTCCATTCCATTCCATTCCATTCCATTCCATTCCATTCGTGCTGATTCCATTCCCTTCCATTTCTTCCATTCCATTGCATTCCATTCCATTAAATTCGGGGTGATTCCACTCCATTCCATTCCATTTGGGTTGATTCCATATCCTTCCCTTCCATTCCATTCCATTCCAATACACTCGGGTTGATTCCATACGCTTCCATGGCATTGCATTCCATTCCATTCAGGTTGATTCCATTCCATCCCTTTCTATTCCATTCCATTCCATTCCATTCCATTCCATTCCATTCCATTCCATTCCATTCGCGTTAATACCTTTCAATTCCATTCCATTCAATTTCATTCCATTCGTGTTGATTCCATTCCATTCCATTCAGTTCCATTCCATTCCATACCATGTCACTCCAATCCATTAATTTCTATTTCATTCGTGTTGATTCCATTCCATTCCATTCCATTCCATTACATTCGGGTGGATTCCATTCCATTCCATTCCACTCCATTGCATTCAATTCCACTCCATTCCATTCCATTCCATTCCATTCGGGTTGATTCCATCCCATTGCATTCCATTCCATTCTATTCCATTCCATTCCATTCCATTCCATTCCATTCCATTCCAATCGGGTTGATTCCACTCCATTCCATTCCATTCTATTCCATTCCATTCCATTCCATTCCATTCGCGTTGTTTCCATTCCATTCCATTCCACTCCATTCCATGCCATTCCATACCAGTTGGGTTGATTCTTCCCATTCCATTCTATTCCACTCCATTCCATTCCATTCCATTCCATTCCATTCCATTCCCTTCGGTTTGATTCCATTCCAGTCCATTCCATTCCATTCCATTCCATTCGGTTTGATTCCCTTCCTTCCATTCCTTCCATTTCATTGCATTCCATTCCATTTTATTCGGGTTGGTTCCATTCCATTGCATTCCATTCCATTCCATTCCATTCGGGTTGATTCCATATCCATCTCTTCCCTTCCATTCCATTCCATTCCAATCCATTCTGGTTGATTCCATGCACTTCCATTCCATTCCATTCCATTCCATTCCATTCCATTCCAGTTGATTCCATTCCCTTCGATTCCATTCCATTCCATCCCATTCCATTCCATTCCACTCAATTCCAATCCATTTCATTCCATTCCATTTCATTCCAGTTGATTCCATTCCCTTCGATTCCTTTCCATTCCATTCTATTCCGTTCCATTACATTCCATTCGTGTGGATTACAATCCATTCCATTCCATTCCATTCCATTCGGGTTGTTTCCATCCATTCCATTCCATTTCATTCCACTCCATTCCATGCCATTCCATAACATTCGGGTTGATTCCATCCCATTCCATTCTATTCCACTCCATTCCATTCCATTCCATTCCATTCCATTCCATTCCATTCCATTCCATTCGGTTTGATTCCACTCCAATCCATTCCATTCCATTCCATTCCATTCCATTCCATTCCATTCCATTCGGGTTGATTGCGTTCCCTTCCATTCCTTCCACTTCATTGCATTCCATTCCATTTAATTCGGGTTGATTCCATTCCATTCCATTCCATTCCATTCCATTCCATTCCATTCGGGTTGATTCCATATCCTTCCCTTCCATTCCATTCCATTCCATTCCAATCCATTCGTGTTGATTGCATACACTTCCATTCCATTCCATTCCATTCCATTCCATTCCATGCCATTGCATTCCATTCCATTCGGGTTGATTCCATTCCATTCCTTTCCATCTCATTACATTCGGGTTGATTCCATTCCATTCCATTCCATTCCATTCCATTCCATTCCATTCCATGGCATTCCAATACATTACATTCGATTCCATTCGGGTTGGTTCCATTCCATTCCGTTCCACTCCATTCGGGTTTATTCAATTCCATTTCATTCCATTCCATCCCATTCCATTCCATTCCATTCCAGTCAGGTTGATTCCATTTCATTGCACTCCATTCCACTCCATTCAATTCCATTCCATACCATCCGGGTTGATTCCATCCCATTCCATTCCATTCCATTCCATTCCATTCCATTCCATTCCATTCCATTCCATTCCGTTTGATTCCATTGCATTCCATTCCATTCCATTCCATTCCATTCCATTCCATTCCATTCCATTCGTGCTGATTCCATTCCCTTCCATTTCTTCCATTCCATTGCTTTCCATTCCATTAAATTCGGGGTGATTCCACTCCATTCCATTCCATTTGGGTTGATTCCATATCCTTCCCTTCCATTCCATTCCATTCCAATACACTCGGGTTGATTCCATACGCTTCCATTGCATTGCATTCCATTCCATTCAGGTGGATTCCATTCCATCCCTTTCTATTCCATTCCATTCCTTTCCATTCCATTCCATTCCATTCCATTCCATTCCATTCCATTCGCGTTAATACCATTCCATTCCATTCCATTCCATTTCATTCCATTCGTGTTGATTCCATTCCATTCCATTCAGTTCCATTCCATTCCATACCATGTCATTCCAATCCATTAATTTCGATTTCATTCGTGTTGATTCCCTTCCATTCCATTCCATTCCATTACATTCGGGTGGATTCCATTCCATTCCATTCCACTCCATTGCATTCAATTCCACTCCATTCCATTCCATTCCATTCCATTCGGGTTGATTCCATCCCATTGCCTTCCATTCCATTCCATTCCATTCCATTCCATTCCAATCGGGTTGATTCCGTTCCCTTCCATTCCCTTCCATTCCATTCCATTCGCGTTGTTTGCATTCCATTCCATTCCATTCCATTCCACTCCATTCCATGCCTTTCCATACCAGTTGGGTTGATTCTTCCCATTCCATTCTATTCCACTCCATTGCATTCCATTCCATTCCATTCCATTCGGTTTGATTCCATTCCAATCCATTCCATTCCATTCCATTCCATTCCATTCCATTCGGTTTGATTCCGTTCCTTCCATTCCTTCCATTTCATTGCATTCCATTCCATTTTATTCGGGTTGATTCCATTCCATTCCATTCCATTCCATTCCATACCATTCGGGTTGATTTCATTCCATTCCTTTCCATTACATTACATTCGGGTTGATTCCATTCTATTCCATTCCACTCCATTCCATTCCATTCCATTCCATTCCTTGGCATTCCCATCCATTACATTCGATTCCATTCGGGTTGATTCCATTCCAATCCATTCCACTCCATTGCATTCCATTCCACTCCATTCCATTCCATTCGTGTTGATTCCATCCCATCACATTCTATTCCATTCCATTCCATTGCATTCGGGTTGATTCCATTCCATTACATTCCTTTCCATTCCATTCAATTCCGTTCCACTCCATTCCTTTCGGGTTGATTACATTCCCGTCCACTCCATTGCATTCCATTCCATTCCATTCCATTCCATTTGGGTTGATTCCATTCCATTCCATTCCATTCCACTCCATTCGGGTTGATTTCATTCCATTCCTCTCCATTAAATTACGTTCCATACGTTTTGGGTTGATTCCATCCCATTCCATTCCATTCCAATACATTCTGGTTGATTCCATACACTTCCATTCCATTCCATTCCATTCCATTCCATTTCATTCCAGTTGATTCCATTCCCTTCGATTCCATTCCATTCCATCCCATTCCATTCCATTCCTTTCCATTCCATTCCAATCCATTTCATTCCATTCCATTTCATTCCAGTAGATTCCATTCCCTTCGATTCCTTTCCATTCCATTCTATTCCGTTCCATTACATTCCATTCGTGTGGATTACAATCCATTCCATTCCATTCCATTCCATTCCAAACCATTCAGGTTGATTCCCTATGCTTCCATTCCATTCAATTCCATTCCATTTGGGTTGATTCCATTCCATTCCATTCCATTCCATTACCTTTGGTTTGATTGCATTCCATTCCATTCCACTCCATTGCATTCCATTCCACTCCATTCCATTCCATTCCATTCCATTTGGGTTGATTCCATCCCATTATATTCCATTCCATTCCATTCCATTCCATTCCATTCCATTCCGTTCCACTGCATTCCAATCAGGTTGATTCCATTCCATTCCATTCCATTCCATTCCATTCCATTCCATTCCATTCCATTCCATTCGGGTTGATTCCTTTCCATTCCATTCCATTCGGGTTGTTTCCATTCCATTCCATTCCATTGCATTCCATTCCATTCCACTCCATTCCATGGCATTCCATACCATTCGTGTAGATTCCATCCCATTCCATAGAATTCCATTGCATTCCATTCCAATCCATACGGGTTGATTCCATTCCCTTCCATTCCATTGCAATCCATTCCATTCCATTCGTGTTGATTCCATTCCATTCCATTCCATTCCATTCCATTCCATTCCATTCCATTCCGGTTGATTCCATATCCTTCCCTTCCATTCCATTCCATTCCATTCCAATCCATTCGTCTTGATTCCACGCGATTCCATTCCATTCCATTCCATTCCATTCGGGTTGATTCCATTCCATTCCATTCCATTTCATTCCATTCCATTCTCGTTGACACCATGCGATTCCATTCCATTCCATTCCATTCCTTTCCATTCCACTCGGGTTGATTCCATTCCTTTCCATTCCTTTCCATTCCATTCAATTCCATTCCATTCCTTTCCATTCCATTCGTTTCTGGTTGATTCCATTCCATTCAATTCCATTCCATTTCATTCCATTCCATTCCATTCGGGTTGATTCCATTCCATTCCTTTCCATTCCATTGCAATCCGTTCCATTACATTCCGTTCGTGTTGATTGCATTCCTTACCCCTCCATTGCATTCCATTCCATTGCATTCCATTCCATTCCATTCCATTCCTTTCGGGTTGATTGCATTCCATTCCATTCCATTCCATTCCATTCCATTCTGGTTGATTCCATGTCATTCCATTCCATTCAAATCCACTCCATTGGGGTTGATTGCATTCCATATCATTCCATTTCAAACCATTCCATTCCATTCCATTCCTCTCCATTCCAGTCAGGTTGATTCCACTTCATTGCACTCCATTACACTCCATTTAATGCCATTCCATACCATTCGGGTTGATTCCATCCCATTCCATTCCATTCCATTCCATTCCATTTCATTCCATTCGTGTTGATTCCATTCCATTCCATTCAGTTCCATTCCATTCCATACCATGTCATTCCAATCCATTAATTTCCATTTCATTCGTGTTGATTCCATTCCATTCCATTCCATTACATTACATTCGCGTGGATTCCATTCCATTCCATTCCACTCCATTGCATTCAATTCCACTCCATTCCATTCCATTCCATTCCATTCGGGTTGATTCCATCCCATTGCCTTCCATTCCATTCCATTCCATTCCATTCCATTCCATTCCATTCCAATCGGGTTGATTCCATTCCATTCCATTCCATTCTATTCCATTCCATTCCATTCCATTCCATTCTCGTTGTTTCCATTCCATTCCATTCCATTCCATTCCATTCCGTTTGATTCCATTCCATTCCATTCCATTCCATTCCATTCCATTCGTGCTGATTCCATTCCCTTCCATTTCTTCCATTCCATTGCATTCCATTCCATTAAATTCGGGGTGATTCCACTCCATTCCATTCCATTTGGGTTGATTCCATATCCTGCCCTTCCATTCCATTCCATTCCAATACACTCGGGTTGATTCCACACTCTTCCATTGCATTGCATTCCATTCCATTCAGGTGGATTCCATTCCATCCCTTTCTATTCCATTCCATTCCATTCCATTCCATTCCATTCCATTCCATTACATTCCATTCCATTCCATTCGCGTTAATACCATTCAGTTCCATTCCATTCCATTTCATTCCATTCGTGTTGATTCCATTCCATTCCATTCAGTTCCATTCCATTCCATACCATGTCACACCAATCCATTAATTTCTATTTCATTCGTGTTGATTCCATTCCATTCCATTCCATTATATTACATTCGGGTGGATTCCATTCCATTCCATTCCACTCCATTGCATTCAATTCCACTCCATTCCATTCCATTCGGGTTGATTCCATCCCATTGCATTCCATTCCATTCTATTCCATTCCATTCCATTCCAATAAGGTTGATTCCATTCCATTCCATTCCATTCTATTCCATTCCATTCCATTCCATTCCATTCCATTCGCGTTGTGTCCATTCCATTCCATTCCATTCCATTCCATTCCACTCCATTCCATGCCATTCCATACCAGTTGGGTTGATTCTTCCCATTCCATTCTATTCCACTCCATTCCATTCCATTGCATTCCATTCCATTCCATTCCATTCGGTTTGATTCCATTCCAATCCATTCCATTCCATTCCATTCCATTCGGTTTGATTCCGTTCCTTCCATTCCTTCCATTTCATTGCATTCCATTACATTTTATTCGGGTTGATTCCATTCCATTCCATTCCATTCGGGTTGATTCCATATCCATCTCTTCCCTTCCATTCCATTCCATTCCAATCCATTCTGGTTGATTCCAAACACTTCCATTCCATTCCATTCCATTGCATTCCATTCCATTCCATACCTTTCGGGTTGATTCCATTCCATTCCTTTCCATTACATTACATTCGGGTTGATTCCATTCTATTCCATTCCATTCCATTCCTTCGCATTCCCATCCATTACATTCGATTCCATTCGGGTTGATTCCATTCCATTCCATTCCACTCCATTGCATTCCATTCCACTCCATTCCATTCCATTCGTGTTGATTCCATCCCATCACATTCGATTCCATTTCATTCCATTGCGTTTGGGTTGATTCCATTCCATTAAATTCCTTTCCATTCCATTCAATTCCGTTCCTCTCCATTCCATTCGGGTTGATTACATTCCCGTCCACTCCATTGCATTCCATTCCATTCCATTCCATTCCATTCCATTCCATTCGTGTTGATTCCATTCCATTCCATTCAGTTACATTCCATTCCATACCATGTCATTCCAATCCATTAATTTCTATTTCATTCGTGTTGATTCCATTCCATTCCATTCCATTCCATTACATTCGAGTGGATTCCATTCCATTCCATTCCACTCCATTGCATTCAATTCCACTCCATTCCATTCCATTCCATTCCATTCGGGTTGATTCCATCCCATTGCCTTCCATTCCATTCCATTCCATTCCAATCGGGTTGATTCCATTCCATTCCATTCCATTCTATTCCATTCCATTCCATTCCATTCCATTCCATTCCATTCGCGTTGTTTCCATTCCATTCCATTCCATTCCATTCCACTCCATTCCATGCCATTCCATACCAGTTGGGTTGATTCTTCCCATTCCATTCTATTCCATTCCATTCCATTCCATTCCATTCGTTTCGATTCCATTCCAGTCCATTCCATTCCATTCCATTCCATTCCATTCCATTCGGTTTGATTCCGTTCCTTCCATTCCTTCCATTTCATTGCATTCCATTCCATTTTATTCGGGTTGATTCCATTCCATTCCATTCCATTCGGTTTGATTCCGTTCCTTCCATTCCTTCCATTTCATTGCATTCCATTCCATTTTATTCGGGTTGATTCCATTCCATTCCATTCCATTCCATTCCATACCATTCGGGTTGATTTCATTCCATTCCTTTCCATTACATTACATTCGGGTTGATTCCATTCTATTCCATTCCATTCCATTCCATTCCATTCCATTCCATTCCATTCCTTGGCATTCCCATCCATTACATTCGATTCCATTCGGGTTGATTCCATTCCAATCCATTCCACTCCATTGCATTCCATTCCACTCCATTCCATTCCATTCGTGTTGATTCCATCCCATCACATTCTATTCCATTCCATTCCATTGCATTCGGGTTGATTCCATTCCATTACATTCCTTTCCATTCCATTCAATTCCGTTCCACTCCATTCCTTTCGGGTTGATTACATTCCCGTCCACTCCATTGCATTCCATTCCATTCCATTCCATTCCATTTGGGTTGATTCCATTCCATTCCATTCCATTCCACTCCATTCGGGTTGATTTCATTCCATTCCTCTCCATTAAATTACATTCCATAGGTTTTGGGTTGATTCCATCCCATTCCATTCCATTCCAATACATTCTGGTTGATTCCATACACTTCCATTCCATTCCATTCCATTCCATTCCATTCCATTTCATTCCAGTTGATTCCATTCCCTTCGATTCCATTCCATTCCATCCCATTCCATTCCATTCCTTTCCATTCCATTCCAATCCATTTCATTCCATTCCATTTCATTCCAGTTGATTCCATTCCCTTCGATTCCTTTCCATTCCATTCTATTCCGTTCCATTACATTCCATTCGTGTGGATTACAATCCATTCCATTCCACTCCATTCCATTCCAAACCATTCAGGTTGATTCCCTATGCTTCCATTCCATTCAATTCCATTCCATTTTGGTTGATTCCATTCCATTCCATTCCATTCCATTACCTTTGGTTTGATTGCATTCCATTCCATTCCACTCCATTGCATTCCATTCCACTCCATTCCATTCCATTCCATTCCATTTGGGTTGATTCCATCCCATTATATTCCATTCCATTCCATTCTTTTCCATTCCATTCCATTCCGTTCCACTGCATTCCAATCAGGTTGATTCCATTCCATTCCATTCCATTCCATTCCATTCCATTCCATTCCATTCCATTCGGGTTGATTCCTTTCCATTCCATTCCATTCGGGTTGTTTCCATTCCATTCCATTCCATTCCATTCCATTCCATTCCATTCCACTCCATTCCATGGCATTCCATACCATTCGTGTAGATTCCATCCCATTCCATAGAATTCCATTCCATTCCATTCCAATCCATACGGGTGGATTCCATTCCCTTCCATTCCATTGCAATCCATTCCATTCCATTCGTGTTGATTCCATTCCATTCCATTCCATTCCATTCCATTCCATTCCATTCCATTCCATTCCATTCCGGTTGATTCCATATCCTTCCCTTCCATTCCATTCCATTCCATTCCAATCCATTCGTCTTGATTCCACGCGATTCCTTTCCATTCCATTCCATTCCATTCGGGTTGATTCCATTCCATTCCATTCCATTCCATTCCATTCTCGTTGACACCATGCGATTCCATTCCATTCCATTCCATTCCTTTCCATTCCACTCGGGTTGATTCCATTCCTTTCCATTCCTTTCCATTCCATTCCATTCCTTTCCATTCCATTCGTTTCTTGTTGATTCCATTCCATTCAATTCCATTCCATTTCATTCCATTCCATTCCATTCGGGTTGATTCCATTCCATTCCTTTCCATTCCATTGCAATCCGTTCCATTACATTCCGTTCGTGTTGATTGCATTCCTCACCCCTCCATTGCATTCCATTCCATTGCATTCCATTCCTTTCCATTCCATTCCTTTCGGGTTGATTGCATTCCATTCCATTCCATTCCATTCCATTCTGGTTGATTCCATGTCATTCCATTCCATTCAAATCCACTCCATTGGGGTTGATTGCATTCCACATCATTCCATTTCAAACCATTCCATTCCATTCCATTCCTCTCCATTCCAGTCAGGTTGATTCCACTTCATTGCACTCCATTACACTCCATTTAATGCCATTCCATACCATTCGGGTTGATTCCATCCCATTCCATTCCATTCCATTCCATTCCATTTCATTCCATTCGTGTTGATTCCATTCCATTCCATTCAGTTCCATTCCATTCCATACCATGTCATTCCAATCCATTAATTTCGATTTCATTCGTGTTGATTCGATTCCATTCCATTCCATTCCATTACATTCGGGTGGATTCCATTCCATTCCATTCCACTCCATTGCATTCAATTCCACTCCATTCGATTCCATTCCATTCCATTCGGGTTGATTCCAGCCCATTGCCTTCCATTCCATTCCATTCCATTCCATTCCATTCCATTCCATTCCATTCCAATCGGGTTGATTCCATTCCATTCCATTCCATTCTATTCCATTCCATTCCATTCCATTCCATTCCATTCCATTCGCGTTGTTTCCATTCCATTCCATTCCATTCCATTCCATTCCATTCCATTCGTGCTGATTCCATTCCCTTCCATTTCTTCCATTCCATTCCAGTAAATTCGGGGTGATTCCACTCCATTCCATTCCATTTGGGTTGATTCCATATCCTTCCCTTCCATTCCATTCCATTTCAATACACTCGGGTTGATTCCATACGCTTCCATTGCATTGCATTCCATTCCATTCAGGTGGATTCCATTCCATCCCTTTCTATTCCATTCCATTCCATTCCATTCCATTCCATTCCATTCCATTCGCGTTAATACCATTCCATTCCATTTCATTCCATTCGTGTTGATTCCATTCCATTCTATTCAGTTCCATTCCATTCCATACCATGTCACTCCAATCCATTAATTTCTATTTCATTCGTGTTGATTCCATTCCATTCCATTCCATTACATTACATTCGGGTGGATTCCATTCCATTCCATTCCACTCCATTGCATTCAATTCCACTCCATTCCATTCCATTCCATTCCATTCGGGTTGATTCCATCCCATTGCATTCCATTCCATTCTATTCCATTCCATTCCATTCCATTCCATTCCATTCCAATCGGGTTGATTCCATTCCATTCCATTCCATTCTATTCCATTCCATTCCATTCCATTCCATTCGCGTTGTTTCCATTCCATTCCATTCCATTCCATTCCACTCCATTCCATGCCATTCCATACCAGTTGGGTTGATTCTTCCCACTCCATTCTATTCCACTCCATTCCATTCCATTCCATTCCATTCCATTCCATTCGGTTTGATTCCATTCCAGTCCATTCCATTCCATTCCATTCCATTCGGTTTGATTCCGTTCCTTCCATTCCTTCCATTTCATTGCATTCCATTCCATTTTATTCGGGTTGATTCCATTCCATTCCATTCCATTCCATTCCATTCGGGTTGATTCCATATCCATCTCTTCCCTTCCATTCCATTCCATTCCAATCCATTCTGGTTGATTCCAAGCACTTCCATTGCATTCCATTCCATTGCATTCCATTCCATTCCATACCTTTCGGGTTGATTCCATTCCATTCCTTTCCATTACATTACATTCGGGTTGATTCCATTCTATTCCATTCCATTCCATTCCTTCGCATTCCCATCCATTACATTCGATTCCATTCGGGTTGATTCCATTCCATTCCATTCCACTCCATTGCATTCCATTCCACTCCATTCCATTCCATTCGTGTTGATTCCATCCCATCACATTCGATTCCATTTCATTCCATTGCATTCGGGTTGATTCCATTCCATTACATTCCTTTCCATTCCATTCAATTCCGTTCCTTTCCATTCCATTCGGGTTGATTACATTCCCGTCCACTCCATTGCATTCCATTGCATTCCATTCCATTCCATTCCATTCCATTCGTCTTGATTCCATTCCATTCCATTCAGTTCCATTCCATTCCATACCATGTCATTCCAATCCATTAATTTCTATTTCATTCGTGTTGATTCCATTCCATTCCATTCCATTCCATTACATTCGGGTGGATTCCATTCCATACCATTCCACTCCATTGCATTCAATTCCACTCCATTCCATTCCATTCCATTCCATTCGTGTTGATTCCATCCCATTGCCTTCCATTCCATTCCATTCCATTCCATTCCATTCCATTCCAATCGGGTTGATTCCATTCCATTCCATTCCATTCTATTCCATTCCATTCCATTCCATTCCATTCCATTCCATTCGCGTTGTTTCCATTCCATTCCATTCCATTCCATTCCATTCCGTTTGATTCCATTCCATTCCATTCCATTCCATTCCATTCCATTCCATTCCATTCCATTCGTGCTGATTCCATTCCCTTCCATTTCTTCCATTCCATTGCATTCCATTCCATTAAATTCGGGGTGATTCCACTCCATTCCATTCCATTTGGGTTGATTCCATATCCTGCCCTTCCATTCCATTCCATTCCAATACACTCGGGTTGATTCCACACTCTTCCATTGCATTGCATTCCATTCCATTCAAGTGGATTCCATTCCATCCCTTTCTATTCCATTCCATTCCATTCCATTCCATTCCATTCCATTCCATTACATTCCATTCCATTCCATTTGCGTTAATACCATTCAGTTCCATTCCATTCCATTTCATTCCATTCGTGTTGATTCCATTCCATTCCATTCAGTTCCATTCCATTCCATACCATGTCACACCAATCCATTAATTTCTATTTCATTCGTGTTGATTCCATTCCATTCCATTCCATTATATTACATTCGGGTGGATTCCATTCCATTCCATTCCACTCCATTGCATTCAATTCCACTCCATTCCATTCCATTCGGGTTGATTCCATCCCATTGCATTCCATTCCATTCTATTCCATTCCATTCCATTCCAATAAGGTTGATTCCATTCCATTCCATTCCATTCTATTCCATTCCATTCCATTCCATTCCATTCCATTCGCGTTGTGTCCATTCCATTCCATTCCATTCCATTCCATTCCACTCCATTCCATGCCATTCCATACCAGTTGGGTTGATTCTTCCCTTTCCATTCTATTCCACTCCATTCCATTCCATTGCATTCCATTCCATTCCATTCCATTCGGTTTGATTCCATTCCAATCCATTCCATTCCATTCCATTCCATTCGGTTTGATTCCGTTCCTTCCATTCCTTCCATTTCATTGCATTCCATTACATTTTATTCGGGTTGATTCCATTCCATTCCATTCCATTCCATTCCATTCGGGTTGATTCCATATCCATCTCTTCCCTTCCATTCCATTCCATTCCAATCCATTCTGGTTGATTCCAAACACTTCCATTCCATTCCATTCCATTGCATTCCATTCCATTCCATACCTTTCGGGTTGATTCCATTCCATTCCTTTCCATTACATTACATTCGGGTTGATTCCATTCTATTCCATTCCATTCCATTCCTTCGCATTCCAATCCATTACATTCGATTCCATTCGGGTTGATTCCATTCCATTCCATTCCACTCCATTGCATTCCATTCCACTCCATTCCATTCCATTCGTGTTGATTCCATCCCATCACATTCGATTCCATTTCATTCCATTGCGTTCGGGTTGATTCCATTCCATTAAATTCCTTTCCATTCCATTCAATTCCGTTCCTCTCCATTCCATTCGGGTTGATTACATTCCCGTCCACTCCATTGCATTCCATTCCATTCCATTCCATTCCATTCCATTCCATTCGTGTTGATTCCATTCCATTCCATTCAGTTACATTCCATTCCATACCATGTCATTCCAATCCATTAATTTCTATTTCATTCGTGTTGATTCCATTCCATTCCATTCCATTCCATTACATTCGAGTGGATTCCATTCCATTCCATTCCACTCCATTGCATTCAATTCCACTCCATTCCATTCCATTCCATTCCATTCGGGTTGATTCCATCCCATTGCCTTCCATTCCATTCCATTCCATTCCAATCGGGTTGATTCCATTCCATTCCATTCCATTCTATTCCATTCCATTCCATTCCATTCCATTCCATTCCATTCGCGTTGTTTCCATTCCATTCCATTCCATTCCATTCCACTCCATTCCATGCCATTCCATACCAGTTGGGTTGATTCTTCCCATTCCATTCTATTCCATTCCATTCCATTCCATTCCATTCGTTTTGATTCCATTCCAGTCCATTCCATTCCATTCCATTCCATTCCATTCCATTCCATTCCATTCGGTTTGATTCCGTTCCTTCCATTCCTTCCATTTCATTGCATTCCATTCCATTTTATTCGGGTTGATTCCATTCCATTCCATTCCATTCGGTTTGATTCCGTTCCTTCCATTCCTTCCATTTCATTGCATTCCATTCCATTTTATTCGGGTTGATTCCATTCCATTCCATTCCATTCCATTCCATTCCATTCCATTCGGGTTTATTCCATATCCATCTCTTCCCTTCCATTCCATTCCATTCCAATCCATACTGGTTGATTCCAAACACTTCCATTCCATTCCATTCCATTGCATTCCATTCCATTCCATACCTTTCGGGTTGATTCCATTCCATTCCTTTCCATTACATTATATTCGGGTTGATTCCATTCTATTCCATTCCATTCCATTCCTTCGCATTCCCATCCATTACATTCGATTCCATTCGCGTTGATTCCATTCCATTCCATTCCACTCCATTGCATTCGATTCCACTCCATTCCATTCCATTCGTGTTGATTCCATCCCATCACATTTGATTCCATTTCATTCCATTGCATTCGGGTTGATTCCATTCCATTACATTCCTTTCCATTCCATTCAATTCCGTTCCTCTCCATTCCATTCGGGTTGATTACATTCCCGTCCACTCCATTGCATTCCATTCCATTCCATTCCATTCCATTCCATTCGTGTTGATTCCATTCCATTCCATTCAGTTCCATTCCATTCCATACCATGTCATTCCAATCCTTTAATTTCGATTTCATTCGTGTTGATTCCATTCCATTGCATTCCATTCCATTACATTCGGGTGGATTCCATTCCATTCCATTCCACTCCATTGCATTCAATTCCACTCCATTCCATTCCATTCCGTTCCATTCCATTCGGGTTAATTCCATCCCATTGCCTTCCATTCCATTCCATTCCATTCCATTCCATTCCATTCCATGCCATTCCAATCGGGTTGATTCCATTCCATTCCATTCCATTCTATTCCATTCCATTCCATTCCATTCCATTCCATTCGCGTTGTTTCCATTCCATTCCATTCCATTCCATTCCGTTTGATTCCATTCCATTCCATACCATTCCATTCCATTCCATTCCATTCCATTCCATTCCATTCGTGCTGATTCCATTCCCTTCCATTTCTTCCATTGCATTGCATTCCATTCCATTAAATTCGGGGTGATTCCACTCTATTCCATTCCATTTGGGTTGATTCCATATCCTGCCCTTCCATTCCATTCCATTCCAATACACTCGGGTTGATTCCATACGCTTCCATTGCATTGCATTCCATTCCATTCAGGTGGATTCCATTCCATCCCTTTCTATTCCATTCCATTCCATTCCATTCCATTCCATTCCATTCCATTCCATTCGCGTTAATACCATTCAATTCCATTCCATTCCATTTCATTCCATTCGTGTTGATTCCATTCCATTCCATTCAGTTCCATTCCATTCCATACCATGTCACTCCAATCCATTAATTTCTATTTCATTCGTGTTGATTCCATTCCATTCCATTACATTCGGGTGGATTCCATTACATTCCATTCCACTCCATTGCATTCAATTCCACTCCATTCCATTCCATTCCATTCCATTCGGGTTGATTCCATCCCATTGCATTCCATTCCATTCTATTCCATTCCATTCCATTCCATTCCATTCCATTCCATTCCAATCGGGTTGATTCCATTCCATTCCATTCCATTCTATTCCATTCCATTCCATTCCATTCCATTCGCGTTGTTTCCATTCCATTCCATTCCATTCCATTCCACTCCATTCCATGCCATTCCATACCAGTTGGGTTGATTCTTCCCATTTCATTCTATTCCACTCCATTCCATTCCATTCCATTCCATTCCATTCCATTCCATTCCATTCCATTCGGTTTGATTCCATTCCAGTCCATTCCATTCCATTCCATTCCATTCCATTCCATTCGGTTTGATTCCGTTCCTTCCATTCCTTCCATTTCATTGCATTCCATTCCATTTTATTCGGGTTGGTTCCATTCCATTCCATTCCATTCCATTCCATTCGTGTTGATTCCATATCCATCTCTTCCCTTCCTTTCCATTCCATTCCAATCCATTCTGGTTGATTCCAAATACTTCCATTGCATTCCATTCCATTGCATTCCATTCCATTCCATACCTTTCGGGTTGATTCCATTCCATTCCTTTCCATTACATTACATTCGGGTTGATTCCATTCTATTCCATTCCATTCCATTCCTTCGCATTCCCATCCATTACATTCGATTCCATTCGGGTTGATTCCATTCCATTCCATTCCACTCCATTGCATTCGATTCCACTCCATTCCATTCCATTCGTGTTGATTCCATCCCATCACATTTGATTCCATTTCATTCCATTGCATTCGGGTTGATTCCATTCCATTACATTCCTTTCCATTCCATTCAATTCCGTTCCTCTCCATTCCATTCGGGTTGATTACATTCCCGTCCACTCCATTGCATTCCATTCCATTCCATTCCATTCCATTCCATTCGTGTTGATTCCATTCCATTCCATTCAGTTCCATTCCATTCCATACCATGTCATTCCAATCCTTTAATTTCGATTTCATTCGTGTTGATTCCATTCCATTGCATTCCATTCCATTACATTCGGGTGGATTCCATTCCATTCCATTCCACTCCATTGCATTCAATTCCACTCCATTCCATTCCATTCCGTTCCATTCCATTCGGGTTAATTCCATCCCATTGCCTTCCATTCCATTCCATTCCATTCCATTCCATTCCATTCCATGCCATTCCAATCGGGTTGATTCCATTCCATTCCATTCCATTCTATTCCATTCCATTCCATTCCATTCCATTCCATTCGCGTTGTTTCCATTCCATTCCATTCCATTCCATTCCGTTTGATTCCATTCCATTCCATTCCATTCCATTCCATTCCATTCCATTCCATTCCATTCCATTCGTGCTGATTCCATTCCCTTCCATTTCTTCCATTGCATTGCATTCCATTCCATTAAATTCGGGGTGATTCCACTCTATTCCATTCCATTTGGGTTGATTCCATATCCTGCCCTTCCATTCCATTCCATTCCAATACACTCGGGTTGATTCCATACGCTTCCATTGCATTGCATTCCATTCCATTCAGGTGGATTCCATTCCATCCCTTTCTATTCCATTCCATTCCATTCCATTCCATTCCATTCCATTCCATTCCATTCCATTCCATTCCATTCGCGTTAATACCATTCAATTCCATTCCATTCCATTTCATTCCATTCGTGTTGATTCCATTCCATTCCATTCAGTTCCATTCCATTCCATACCATGTCACTCCAATCCATTAATTTCTATTTCATTCGTGTTGATTCCATTCCATTCCATTACATTCGGGTGGATTCCATTACATTCCATTCCACTCCATTGCATTCAATTCCACTCCATTCCATTCCATTCCATTCCATTCGGGTTGATTCCATCCCATTGCATTCCATTCCATTCTATTCCATTCCATTCCATTCCATTCCATTCCATTCCATTCCAATCGGGTTGATTCCATTCCATTCCATTCCATTCTATTCCATTCCATTCCATTCCATTCCATTCGCGTTGTTTCCATTCCATTCCATTCCATTCCATTCCACTCCATTCCATGCCATTCCATACCAGTTGGGTTGATTCTTCCCATTTCATTCTATTCCACTCCATTCCATTCCATTCCATTCCATTCCATTCCATTCCATTCCATTCCATTCCATTCGGTTTGATTCCATTCCAGTCCATTCCATTCCATTCCATTCCATTCCATTCCATTCGGTTTGATTCCGTTCCTTCCATTCCTTCCATTTCATTGCATTCCATTCCATTTTATTCGGGTTGGTTCCATTCCATTCCATTCCATTCCATTCCATTCGTGTTGATTCCATATCCATCTCTTCCCTTCCTTTCCATTCCATTCCAATCCATTCTGGTTGATTCCAAATACTTCCATTGCATTCCATTCCATTGCATTCCATTCCATTCCATACCTTTCGGGTTGATTCCATTCCATTCCTTTCCATTACATTACATTCGGGTTGATTCCATTCTATTCCATTCCATTCCATTCCTTCGCATTCCCATCCATTACATTCGATTCCATTCGGGTTGATTCCATTCCATTCCATTCCACTCCATTGCATTCCATTCCACTCCATTCCATTCCATTCGTGTTGATTCCATCCCATCACATTCGATTCCATTTCATTCCATTGCATTCGGGTTGATTCCATTCCATTACATTCCTTTCCATTCCATTCAATTCCGTTCCTCTCCATTCCATTCGGGTTGATTACATTCCCGTCCACTCCATTGCATTCCATTGCATTCCATTCCATTCCATTCCATTCCATTCCATTCCATTCGTGGTGATTCCATTCCATTCCATTCAGTTCCATTCCATTCCATACCATGTCATTCCAATCCATTAATTTCTATTTCATTCGTGTTGATTCCATTCCATTCCATTCCATTCCATTCCATTCCATTCGGGTGGATTCCATTCCATTCCATTCCACTCCATTGCATTCAATTCCACTCCATTCCATTCCATTCCATTCCATTCGGGTTGATTCCATCCCATTGCCTTCCATTCCATTCCATTCCATTCCATTCCATTCCATTCCATTCCATTCCATTCCAATCGGGTTGATTCCATTCCATTCCATTCCATTCTATTCCATTCCATTCCATTCCATTCCATTCCATTCGCGTTGTTTCCATTCCATTCCATTCCATTCCATTCCGTTTGATTCCATTCCATTCCATTCCATTCCATTCCATTCCATTCCATTCCATTCGTGCTGATTCCATTCCCTTCCATTTCTTCCATTCCATTGCATTCCATTCCATTAAATTCGGGGTGATTCCACTCCATTCCATTCCATTTGGGTTGATTCCATATCCTTCCCTTCCATTCCATTCCATTCCATTCCAATACACTCGGGTTGATTCCATACGCTTCCATTGCATTGCATTCCATTCCATTCAGGTGGATTCCATTCCATCCCTTTCTATTCCATTCCATTCCATTCCATTCCATTCCATTCCATTCCATTCCATTCCATTCGCGTTAATACCATTCAATTCCATTCCATTCCATTTCATTCCATTCGTGTTGATTCCATTCCATTCCATTCAGTTCCATTCCATTCCATACCATGTCACTCCAATCCATTAATTTCTATTTCATTCGTGTTGATTCCATTCCATTCCATTACATTACATTACATTCGGGTGGATTCCATTCCATTCCATTCCACTCCATTGCATTCAATTCCACTCCATTCCATTCCATTCCATTCCATTCGGCTTGATTCCATCCCATTGCATTCCATTCCATTCTATTCCATTCCATTCCATTCCATTCCATTCCATTCCAATCGGGTTGATTCCATTCCATTCCATTCCATTCTATTCCATTCCATTCCATTCCATTCCATTCCATTCCATTCCATTCACGTTGTTTCCATTCCATTCCATTCCATTCCATTCCACTCCATTCCATGCCATTCCATGCCAGTTGGGTTGATTCTTCCCATTCCATTCTATTCCACTCCATTCCATTCCATTCCATTCCATTCCATTCGGTTTGATTCCATTCCAATCCATTCCATTCCATTCCATTCCATTCGGTTTGATTCCGTTCCTTCCATTCCTTCCATTTCATTGCATTCCATTCCATTTTATTCGGGTTGATTCCATTCCATTCCATTCCATTCCATTCCATTCCATTCGGGTTGATTCCATATCCATCTCTTCCCTTCCATTCCATTCCATTCCAATCCATTCTGGTTGATTCCGAACACTTGCATTGCATTCCATTCCATTGCATTCCATTCCATTCCATACCTTTCGGGTTGATTCCATTCCATTCCTTTCCATTACATTACATTCGGGTTGATTCCATTCTATTCCATTCCATTCCATTCCTTCGCATTCCCATCCATTACATTCGATTCCATTCGGGTTGATTCCATTCCATTCCATTCCACTCCATTGCATTCCATTCCACTCCATTCCATTCCATTCGTGTTGATTCCATCCCATCACCTTCGATTCCATTTCATTCCATTGCATTCGGGTTGATTCCATTCCATTACATTCCTTTCCATTCCATTCAATTCCGTTCCTCTCCATTCCATTCGGGTTGATTACATTCCCGTCCACTCCATTGCATTCCATTCCATTCCATTCCATTCCATTCCATTCGTGTTGATTCCATTCCATTCCATTCAGTTCCATTCCATTCCATACCATGTCATTCCAATCCATTAATTTCTATTTCATTCGTGTTGATTCCATTCCATTCCATTCCATTACATTACATTCGGGTGGATTCCATTCCATTCCATTCCACTCCATTGCATTCAATTCCACTCCATTCCATTCCATTCCATTCCATTCGTGTTGATTCCATCCCATTGCCTTCCATTCCATTCCATTCCATTCCATTCCATTCCATTCCATTCCATTCCAGTCGGGTTGATTCCATTCCATTCCATTCCATTACCTTTGGTTTGATTGCATTCCATTCCATTCCACTCCATTGCATTCCATTCCACTCCATTCCATTCCATTCCATTCCATTTGGGTTGATTCCATCCCATTCTATTCCATTCCATTCCATTCCATTCCGTTCCATTCCGTTCCACTCCATTCCAATCAGGTTGATTCCATTCCATTCCATTCCATTCCATTCGGGTTGATTCCTTTCCATTCCATTCCATTCTGGTTGTTTCCATTCCATTCCATTCCATTCCATTCCATTCCACTCCATTCCATGGCATTCCATACCATTCGTGTAGATTCCATCCCATTCCATAGAATTCCATTCCATTCCATTCCAATCCATACGGGTTGATTCCATTCCCTTCCATTCCATTGCAATCCATTCCATTCCATTCGTGTTGATTCCATTCCATTCCATTCCATTCCATTCCATTCCATTCCATTCCATTCAGGTTGATTCCATATCCTTCCCTTCCATTCCATTCCATTCCATTCCAATCCATTCGTCTTGATTCCACGCGATTCCATTCCATTCCATTCCATTCCATTCGGGTTGATTCCATTCCATTCCATTCCATTTCATTCCATTCCATTCTCGTTGACACCATGTGATTCCATTCAATTCCATTCCATTCCTTTCCATTCCACTCGGGTTGATTCCATTCCTTTCCATTCCTTTCCATTCCTTTCCATTCCATTCCATTCCATTCCATTCCTTTCCATTCCATTCGTTTCTGGTTGATTCCATTCCATTCAATTCCATTCCATTTCATTCCATTCCATTCCATTCGGGTTGATTCCATTCCATTCCTTTCCATTCCATTGCAATCCGTTCCATTACATTCCGTTCGTGTTGATTGCATTCCTTACTCCTCCATTGCATTCCATTCCATTGCATTCCATTCCATTCCATTCCATTCCTTTCGGGTTGATTGCATTCCATTCCATTCCATTCCATTCCATTCTGGTTGATTCCATGTCATTCCATTCCATTCAAATCCACTCCATTTGGGTTGATTGCATTCCATATCATTCCATTTCAAACCAATCCATTCCATTCCATTCCTCTCCATTCCAGTCAGGTTGATTCCACTTCATTGCACTCGATTACACTCCATTTAATTCCATTCCATACCTTTCGGGTTGATTCCATTCCATTCCATTCCATTCCATTCCATTCCATTTCATTCCATTCGTGTTGATTCCATTCCATTCCATTCAGTTCCATTCCATTCCATACCATGTCACTCCAATCCATTAATTTCTATTTCATTCGTGTTGATTCCATTCCATTCCATTCCATTCCATTACATTCGGGTGGATTCCATTCCATTCCATTCCACTCCATTGCATTCAATTCCACTCCATTCCATTCCATTCCATTCCATTCGGGTTGATTCCATCCCATTGCAGTCCATTCCATTCTATTCCATTCCATTCCATTCCATTCCATTCCATTCCATTCCAATCGGGTTGATTCCATTCCATTCCATTCCATTCTATTACATTCCATTCCATTCCATTCCATTCGCGTTGTTTCCATTCCATTCCATTCCACTCCATTCCATGCCATTCCATACCAGTTGGGTTGATTCTTCCCATTCCATTCTATTCCACTCCATTCCATTCCATTCCATTCCATTCCATTCCATTCCATTCCATTCCATTCCATTCGGTTTGATTCCATTCCAGTCCATTCCATTCCATTCCATTCCATTCGGTTTGATTCCGTTCCTTCCATTCCTTCCATTTCATTGCATTCCATTCCATTTTATTCGGGTTGGTTCCATTCCATTCCATTCCATTCGGGTTGATTCCATATCCATCTCTTCCCTTCCATTCCATTCCATTCCAATTCATTCTGGTTGATTCCAAACACTTCCATTCCATTCCATTCCATTGCATTCCATTCCATTCCATACCTTTCGGGTTGATTCCATTCCATTCCTTTCCATTACATTACATTCGGGTTGATTCCATTCTATTCCATTCTATTCCATTCCTTCGCGTTCCCATCCATTACATTCGATTCCATTCGGGTTGATTCCATTCCATTCCATTCCACTCCATTGCATTCCATTCCACTACATTCCATTCCATTCGTGTTGATTCCATCCCATCACATTCGATTCCATTTCATTCCATTGCGTTCGGGTTGATTCCATTCCATTACATTCCTTTCCATTCCATTCAATTCCGTTCCTCTCCATTCCATTCGGGTTGATTACATTCCCGTCCACTCCATTGCATTCCATTCCATTCCATTCCATTCCATTCCATACCATTCCATTCGTGTTGATTCCATTCCATTCCATTCAGTTACATTCCATTCCATACCATGTCATTCCAATCCATTAATTTCTATTTCATTCGTGTTGATTCCATTCCATTCCATTCCATTCCATTACATTCGGGTGTATTCCATTCCATTCCATTCCACTCCATTGCATTCAATTCCACTCCATTCCATTCCATTCCATTCCATTCGGGTTGATTCCATCCCATTGCCTTCCATTCCATTCCATTCCATTCCAATCGGGTTGATTCCATTCCATTCCATTCCATTCTATTCCATTCCATTCCATTCCATTCCATTCCATTCCATTCCATTCGCGTTGTTTCCATTCCATTCCATTCCATTCCATTCCATTCCACTCCATTCCATGCCATTCCATACCAGTTGGGTTGATTCTTCCCATTCCATTCTATTCCACTCCATTGCATTCCATTCCATTCCATTCCATTCCATTCCATTCGTTTTGATTCCATTCCAGTCCATTCCATTCCATTCCATTCCATTCCATTCCATTCCATTCGGTTTGATTCCGTTCCTTCCATTCCTTCCATTTCACTGCATTCCATTCCATTTTATTCGGGTTGATTCCATTCCATTCCATTCCATTCGGTTTGATTCCGTTCCTTCCATTCCTTCCATTTCATTGCATTCCATTCCATTTTATTCGGGTTGATTCCATTCCATTCCATTCCATTCCATTCCATTCCATTCGGGTTGATTCCATATCCATCTCTTCCCTTCAATTCCATTCCATTCCAATCCATTCTGGTTGATTCCAAACACTTCCATTCCATTCCATTCCATTGCATTCCATTCCATTCCATACCTTTCGGGTTGATTCCATTCCATTCCTTTCCATTACATTATATTCGGGTTGATTCCATTCTATTCCATTCCATTCCATTCCTTCGCATTCCCATCCATAACATTCAATTCCATTCGGGTTGATTCCATTCCATTCCATTCCACTCCATTGCATTCCATTCCACTCCATTCCATTCCATTCGTGTTGATTCCATCCCATCACATTCGATTCCATTTCATTCCATTGCATTCGGGTTGATTCCATTCCATTACATACCTTTCCATTCCATTCAATTCCGTTCCTCTCCATTCCATTCGGGTTGATTACATTCCCGTCCACTCCATTGCATTCCATTCCATTCCATTCCATTCGTGTTGATTCCATTCCATTCCATTCAGTTCCATTCCATTCCATACCATGTCATTCCAATCCTTTAATTTCGATTTCATTCGTGTTGATTCCATTCCATTGCATTCCATTCCATTACATTCGGGTGGATTCCATTCCATACCATTCCACTCCATTGCATTCAATTCCACTCCATTCCATTCCATTCCATTCCATTCGGGTTGATTCCATCCCATTGCCTTCCATTCCATTCCATTCCATTCCATTCCATTCCATGCCATTCCAATCGGTTTGATTCCATTCCATTCCATTCCATTCTATTCCATTCCATTCCATTCCATTCCATTCCATTCCATTCCATTCGCGTTGTTTCCATTCCATTCCCTTCCATTCCATTCCACTCCATTCCATGCCATTCCATACCAGTTGGGTTGATTCTTCCCATTCCATTCTATTCCACTCCATTGCATTCCATTCCATTCCATTCCATTCGGTTTGATTCCATTCCAATCCATTCCATTCCATTCCATTCCATTCCATTAGGTTTGATTCCGTTCCTTCCATTCCTTCCATTTCATTTCATTCCATTCCATTTTATTCGGGTTGATTCCATTCCATTCCATTCCATTCCAATCCATACTGGTTGATTCCAAACACTTCCATTCCATTCCATTCCATTCCATTCCATTCCATTCCATTCAATACCATTCGGGTTGATTCCATTCCATTCCTTTCCATTACATTACATTCGGGTTGATTCCATTCTATTCCATTCCATTCCATTCCATTCCATTCCATTCCTTGGCATTCCAATCCATTACATTCGATGCCATTCGTGTTGATTCCATTCCATTCCATTCCATTCCATTCCATTCCATTCCATTCCATTCCATTAGGGTTGATTATATCCTATTCCATTTCATTCCATTTCATTCCATTCCATTCCATTCCATTTGGGTTGATTCCATTCCATTCCATTCCATTCCACTCCATTCGGGTTGATTCCATTCCATTCCTCTCCATTAAATTCCATTCCATACCATTTGGGTTGATTCCATTCCATTCCAATACATTCGGGTTGATTCCATACACTTCCATTCCATTCCATTCCATTCCATTCCATTCCATTCCATTCCAGTTGATTCCATTCCCCTCGATTCCATTCCATTCCATCCCATTCCATTCCATTCCACTCAATTCCAATCCATTTCATTCCATTCCATTTCATTCCAGTTGATTCCATTCCCTTCGATTCCTTTCCATTCCATTCTATTCCGTTCCATTACATTCCATTCGTGTGGATTCCATTCCATTCCATTCCATTCCATTCCATTCCATTCCATTCCATTCGGGTTGTTTCCATCCATTCCATTCCATTTCATTCCACTCCATTCCATGCCATTCCATAACATTCGGGTTGATTCCATCACATTCCATTCTATTCCACTCCATTCCATTCCATTCCATTCCATTCCATTCCATTCCATTCCATTCCATTCCATTCCATTCGGTTTGTTTCCACTCCAATCCATTCCATTTCATTCCATTCCATTCCATTCCATTCCATTCCATTCGGGTTGATTGCGTTCCCTTCCATTCCTTCCATTTCTTTGCATTCCATTCCATTTAATTCGGGTTGATTCCATTCCATTCCATTCCATTCCATTCCATTCCATTCCATTCGGGTTGATTCCATTTCCTTCCCTTGCATTCCATTCCATTCCCTTCCAATCCATTCGTGTTGATTGCATACACTTCCATTCCATTCCATTCCATTCCATTCCGTTCCATTCCATTCCATTCCATTCCATGCCATTGCATTCCATTCCATTCGGGTTGATTCCATTCCATTCCTTTCCATCACATTACATTCGGGTTGATTCCATTCCATTCCATTCCATTCCATTCCATTCCATTCCATTCCATTCCATGGCATTCCAATACATTACATTCGATTCCCTTCGGGTTGGTTCCATTCCATTCCGTTCCACTCCATTCGGGTTTATTCAATTCCATTTCATTCCATTCCATCCCATTCCATTCCAGTCATGTTGATTCCATTTCATTGCTCTCCATTCCATTCCATTCAATTCCATTCCATACCATCCGGGTTGATTCCCTCCCATTCCATTCCATTCCATTCCATTCCATTCCATTCCATTCCGTTTGATTCCATAGCATTCCATTCCATTCCATTCCATTCGTGCTGATTCCATTCCCTTCCATTTCTTCCATTCCATTGCTTTCCATTCCATTAAATTCGGGGTGATTCCACTCCATTCCATTCCATTTGGGTTGATTCCATGTCCTTCCTTTCCATTCCTTTCCATTCCAATACACTCGGGTTGATTCCATACGCTTCCATTGCATTGCATTCCATTCCATTCAGGTGGATTCCATTCCATCCCTTTCTATTCCATTGCATTCCTTTCCATTCCATTCCATTCCATTCCATTCCATTCCATTTGCGTTAATACCATTCCATTCCATTCCATTCCATTTCATTCCATTCGTGTTAATTCCATTCCATTCCATTCAGTTCCATTCCATTCCATACCATGTCATTCCAATCCATTAATTTCGATTTCATTCGTGTTGAGTCCATTCCATTCCATTCCATTCCATTACATTCGGGTGGATTCCATTCCATTGCATTCCACTCCATTGCATTCAATTCCACTCCATTCCATTCCATTCCATTCCATTCGGGTTGATTCCATCCCATTGCCTTCCATTCCATTCCATTCCATTCCATTCCATTCCATTCCAATCGGGTTGATTCCATTCCTTTCCATTCCATTCTATTCCATTCCATTCCATTCCATTCCATTCCAATCGCGTTGTTTCCATGCCATTCCATTCCATTCCATTCCACTCCATTCCATGCCATTCCATACCAGTTGGGTTGATTCTTCCCATTCCATTCTATTCCACTCCATTCCATTCCATTCCATTCCATTCCATTCCATTCCATTCGGTTTGATTCCATTCCAATCCATTCCATTCCATTCCATTCCATGCCATTCCATTCGGTTTGATTCCGTTCCTTCCATTCCTTCCATTTCATTGCATTCCATTCCATTTTATTCGGGTTGATTCCATTCCATTCCATTCCATTCCAATCCATTCTGGTTGATTCCAAACACTTCCATTCCATTCCATTCCATTCCATTCCATTCCATACCATTCGGGTTGATTCTATTCCATTCCTTTCCATTACATTACATTCGGGTTGATTCCATTCTATTCCATTCCATTCCATTCCATTCCTTTCCATTCCTTGGCATTCCCATCCATTACATTCGATTCCATTCGGGTTGATTCCATTGCAATCCATTCCACTCCATTGCATTCCATTCCACTCCATTCCATTCCATTCGTGTTGATTCCATCCCATCACATTCGATTCCATTCCATTCCATTGCATTCGGGTTGATTCCATTCTATTCCATCCCATTGCATTCCATTCCATTCCATTCCAATCGAGTTGATTCCATTCCATTCCATTCCATTCAATTCCATTCCATTCCATTCCAATCGGGTTGATTCCATTCCATTCCATTCCATTCTATTCCATTCCATTCCATTCCATTCGCGTTGTTTCCATTCCATTCCATTCCACTCCATTGCATGCCATTCCATACCAGTTGGGTTGATTCTTCCCATTCTATTCTATTCCATTCCATTCCATTCCATTCCATTCCATTCCATTCCATTCGGTTTGATTCCGTTCCTTCCATTCCTTCCATTTCATTGCATTCCATTCCATTTTATTCGGGTTGATTCCATTCCATTCCATTCCATTCGAATCCATTCTGGTTGATTCCAAACACTTCCATTCCATTCCATTCCATTCCATTCCATACCATTCGGGTTGATTCCATTCCATTCCTTTCCATTACATTACATTCGGGTTGATTCCATTCTATTCCATTCCATTCCATTCCATTCCATTCCATTCCATTCCATTCCTTGGCATTCCCATCCATTACATTCGATTCCATTCGGGTTGATTCCATTCGATTCCATTCCACTGCATTGCATTCCATTCCACTCCATTCCATTCCATTCGTGTTGATTCCATCCCATCACATTCGATTCCATTCCATTCCATTGCATTCGGGTTGAATCCATTCCATTACATTCCTTTCCATTCCATTCAATTCCGTTCCACTCATTCCATTCGGGTTGATTACATTCCCGTCCACTCCATTGCATTCCATTCCATTCCATTCCATTCCATTCCATTCCATTCCATTCGTGTTGATTCCATTCCATTCCATTCCATTCCATTCCATTCCATTCCATTCCATTCCTTTCTGGTTGATTCCATTCCATTCCATTCCATTCCATTCCATTCCATTCCATTCCATTCCATTAGGGTTGATTATATCCTATTCCATTTCATTCCATTTCATTCCATTCCATTCCATTCCATTTGGGTTGATTCCATTCCATTCCATTCCATTCCACTCCATTCGGGTTGATTCCATTCCATTCCTCTCCATTAAATTCCACTCCATACAATTTGGGTGGATTCCATCCCATTCCATTCCATTCCAATACATTCGGGTTGATTCCACACACTTCCATTCCATTCCATTCCATTCCATTCCAGTTGATTCCATTCCCTTCGATTCCCTTCCATTCCATCCCATTCCATTCCATTCCACTCAATTCCAATCCATTTCATTCCATTCCATTTCATTCCAGTTGATTCCATTCCCTTCGATTCCTTTCCATTCCATTCTATTCCGTTCCATTACATTCCATTCGTGTGGATTACAATCCATTCCATTCCATTCCATTCCATTCCATTCCATTCGGGTTGTTGCCATCCATTCCATTCCATTTCATTCCACTCCATTCCATGCCATTCCATAACATTCGGGTTGATTCCATCATATTCCATTCTATTCCACTCCATTCCATTCCATTCCACTCCATTCCATTCCATTCCATTCTATTCCATTCCATTCCATTCCATTCCATTCCATTCGGGTTGATTGCGTTCCCTTCCATTCCTTCCATTTCATTGCATTCCATTCCATTTAATTCGGGTTGATTCCATTCCATTCCATTCCATTCCATTCGGGTTGATTCCATATCCTTCCCTTCCATTCCATTCCATTCCATTCCAATCCATTCGTGTTGATTGCATACACTTCCATTCCATTCCATTCCATTCCATTCCATTCTATTCCATGCCATTGCATTCCTTTCCATTCGGGTTGATTCCATTCCTTTCCTTTCCATCACATTACATTCGGGGTGATTCCATTCCATTCCATTCCATTCCATTCAATTCCATTACATTCCATGGCATTCCAATCCATTACATTCGATTCCATTCGGGTTGGTTCCATTCCATTCCGTTCCACTCCATTCGGGTTTATTCAATTCCATTTCATTCCATTCCATCCCATTCCATTCCATTCCATTCCAGTCAGGTTGATTCTATTTCATTGCACTCCATTCCACTCCATTCAATTCCATTCCATACGATCCGGGTTGATTCCATCCCATTCCATTCCATTCCATTCCATCCCATTCCATTCCATTCCACTCCATTCCATTCCATTCCATTCCGTTTGATTCCATTCCATTCCATTCCATTCCATTCGTGCTGATTCCATTCCCCTCCACTTCTTCCATTCCATTGCATTCCATTCCATTAAATTCGGGGTGATTCCACTCCATTCCATTCCATTTGGGTTGATTCCATATCCTTCCCATCCATTCCATTCCATTCCAATACACTCGGGTTGATTCCATACGCTTCCATTGCATTGCATTCCATTCCATTCAGGTGGATTCCATTCCATCCCCTTCTATTCCATTCCATTCCATTCCATTCCATTCCATTCCATTCCATTCCATTCCATTCGCGTTAATACCATTCAATTCCATTCCATTCCATTTCATTCCATTCGTGTTGATTCCATTCCATTCCATTCAGTCCCATTCCATTCCATACCATGTCATTCCTATCCATTAATTTCTATTTCATTCGTGTTGATTCCATTCCATTCCATTCCATTACATTACATTCGGGTGGATTCCATTCCATTCCATTTCACTCCATTGCATTCAATTCCACTCCATTCCATTCCATTCCATTCCATTCGGGTTGATTCCATCCCATTGCATTCCATTCCATTCTATTCCATTCCATTCCATTCCATTCCATTCCATTCCATTCCATTCCGGTTGATTCCATTCCATTCCATTCCATTCCATTCCATTCCATTCCATTCCATTCCATTCGCGTTGTTTCCATTCCATTCCATTCCATTCCATTCCACTCCATTCCATGCCATTCCATACCAGTTGGGTTGATTCTTACCATTCCATTCTATTCCACTCCATTCCATTCCATTCCATTCCATTCCATTCCATTCCATTCCATTCCATTCGGTTTGATTCCATTCCAATCCATTCCATTCCATTCCATTCGGTTTGATTCCCTTCCTTCCATTCCTACCATTTCATTGCATTCCATTCCATTTTATTCGTGTTGATTCCATTCCATTCCATTCCATTCCATTCCATTCCATTCGGGTTGATTCCATATCCTTCCCTTCCATTCCATTCCATTCCATTCCAATCCATTCTTTTGATTCCAAACACTTCCATTCCATTCCATTCCATTCCATTCCATTCCATTCCATTCCATTCCATACCATTCGGGTTGATTCCATTCCATTCCTTTCCATTACATTACATTCGGGTTGATTCCATTCTATTCCATTCCATTCCACTCCATTCCGTTCCTTGGCATTCCCATCCATTACATTCGATTCCATTCCGGTTGATTCCATTCCATTCCATTCCACTCCATTGCATTCCATTCCACTCCATTCCATTCCATTCGTCTTGATTCCATCCCATCACCTTCGATTCCATTCCATTCCATTGCTTTCGGGTTGATTCCATTCCATTACATTCCTTTCCATTCCATTCAATTCCGTTCCACTCCATTCCATTCGGGTTGAATACATTCCCGTCCACTCCATTGCATTCCATTCCATTCCGTTCCATTCCATTCCATTCGTGTTGATTCCATTCCATTCCATTGCGTTCCATTCCATTCCATTCCATTCTTTTCTGGTTGATTCCATTCCATTCCATTCCATTCCATTCCATACCATTCCATTCCATTAGGGTTGATTATATCCTATTCCATTTCATTCCATTTCATTCCATTCCATTCCATTCCATTTGGGTTGATTCCATTTCATTCCATTCCATTCCACTCCATTCGTGTTGATTCGATTCCATTCCTCTCCATTAAATTCCATTCCATACCATTTGGGTTGATTCCAACCCATTCCTTTCCATTCCAATACATTCGAGTTGATTCCATACACTTCCGTTCCATTCCATTCCATTCCATTCCATTCCATTCCATTCCATTCCATTCCAGTTGATTCCATTCCCTTCGATTCCATTCCATTCCATTCGATTCCGTTCGATTCCGTTCCATTCGGGTGGATTCCAGTCAATTCCATTCCATTCCGTTCCATTCCATTCCAATCCATTCAGGTTGATTCCCTACGCTTCCATTCCATTCAATTCCATTGCATTCGGGTTGATTCCATTCCATTCCATTCCATTCGGTTTGATTCCATTCCATTCCATTCCACTCCATTGCATTCCATTCCACACCTTTCCATTCCATTCCATGCCATTCCATTCGGGTTGTTTCCATCCCATTCCATTCCATTACCTTGCATTACATTCCACCTCATTCTGATCAGGTTGATTCCATTCCATTCCATTCCATCCCATTCTATTCCATTCCATTCCATTCCATTCCATTCCATTCCACTCGGGTTGATTCCATTCGATTCCATTCCATCCCATTCTATTCCATTCCTTTCCATTCCACTCCTTTGCATTCCATTACACTCCCTTCCATTCCATTCGGGTTGATTCCCTACCATTTCATTTCATTCCATTCCATTCCATTCCATTCCATTCCACTCCATTCCAATCAAATTGATTCCATTCCATTCCATTCCATTCCACTCCATTCCAATCAATTTGATTCCATTCCATTCCATTCCATTCCAATCCATTCCATTCCATTCCATTCGGGTTGATTCCATTCCATTCCATTCCATTCTATTCCATTCCATTCCATTCCATTCCATTCGGGTTGTTTCCATTCCATTCTATTCCATTCCATTCCACTCCATTCCATTCCATTCCATACCATTCGGGTTGATTCCATCACTTTCCATTCTATTCCACTCCATTCCTTTCCATTCCATTCCATTCCATTCGGTTTCATTCCATTCCATTGCATTCCACTCCATTCCATTCCACTCCATTTGGGTTGATTCCGTTCCCTTCCATTGCTTACATTCCATTGCATTCCATTCCATTTTATTCGGGTTGATTTCATTCCATTCCATTCAATTCCATTTCATTCCATTCCATTTCATTCCATTCCATTCGGGTTGATTCCATATCCTTCCCTTCCATTCCATTCCATTTCCTTCCATTCCTTTCAGGTTGATTCCATACACTTCCTTTCCATTCCATTCCATTCGGGTTGATTCCAGTCCATTCCTTTCCATTACATTACATTCGGGTTGATTCCATTCCATTCCATTCCACTCCATTGCATTCCATTCCACTCCATTCCATTCCATTCGTGTTGATTCCATCCCATCACATTCGATTCCATTCCATTCCATTGCATTCGGGTTGATTCCATTCCATTACATTCCTTTCCATTCCATTCAATTCCGTTCCACTCCATTCCATTCGGGTTGATTACATTCCCGTCCACTCCATTGCATTCCATTCCATTCCATTCCATTCCATTCGTGTTGATTCCGTTCCATTCCATTGCATTCCATTCCATTCCATTCCATTCCTTTCTGGTTGATTCCATTCCATTCCATTCCATTCCATTCCATTCCATTCCATTCCATTAGTGTTGATTATATCCTATTTCATTGCATTCCATTTCATTCCATTCCATTCCATTCCATTTGGGTTGATTCCATTCCATTCCATTCCATTCCACTCCATTCGGTTTGATTCCATTCCATTCCTCTCCATTAAATTCCATTCCATACCATTTGGGTTGATTCCATCCCATTCCATTCCATTCCAACACATTCGAGTTGATTTCATACACCTCCATTCCATTCCATTCCATTCCATTCCATTCCATTCCATTCCATTCCAGTTGATTCCATTCCCTTCGATTCCATTCCATTCCATTCGATTCCGTTCCATTCCGTTCCATTCGGGTGGATTCCAGTCAATTCCATTCCATTCCGTTCCATTCCATTCCAATCCATTCATGTTGATTCCCTACGCTTCCATTCCATTCAATTCCATTGCATTCGGGTTGATTCCATTCCATTCCATTCCATTCGGTTTGATTCCATTCCATTCCATTCCACTCCATTGCATTCCATTCCATTCCTTTACATTCCATTACATTCCATTCCATGCGGGTTGTTTCCATCCCATTCCATTCCATTACATTACATTACATTCCACCTCATTCCAATCAGGTTGATTCCATTCCATTCCATTCCATCCCATTCTATTCCATTCCATTCCATTCCATTCCATTCCATTCCATTCCATTCCATTCGGGTTGATTCCTTTCGATTCCATTCCATCCCATTATATTCAATTCCTTTCCATTCCACTCCATTGCATTCCATTCAACTCCATTCCATTCCATTCCATTCCATTCGGGTTGATTCCCTACCATTCCATTTCATTCCATTCCATTCCTTTCCATTCCTCTCCAGTCCAATCAAATTGATTCCATTCCATTACATTCCATTCCATTCCATTCCAGTCCATTCCATTCCATTCCATTCGGGTTGATTCCATTCCATTCCATTCCATTCCATTCCATTCCATTCCATTCGGGTTGTTTCCATTCCATTCTATTCCATTCCATTCCACTCCATTCCATGCCATTCCATACCATTCGGGTTGATTCCATCCCTTTCCATTCTATTCCACTCCATTCCATTCCATTCCATTCGGTTTCATTCCATTCCATTCCATTGCATTCCACTCCATTCCATTCCACTCCATTTGGGTTTATTCCGTTCCCTTCCATTCCTTGCATGCCATTGCATTCCGTTCCATTTTATTCGGGTTGATTTCATTCCATTCCATTCAATTCCATTTCATTCCATTCCATTTCATTCCATTCCATTCGGGTAGATTCCATATCCTTCCCTTCCATTCCATTCCATTCCATTCCAATCCATTCGGGTTGATTCCATACACTTCCTTTCCATTCCATTCCATTCGGGTTGATTCCAGTCCATTCCTTTCCATTACATTACATTCGGGTTGATTCCATTCCATTCCATTCCACTCCATTGCATTCCATTCCACTCCATTCCATTCCATTCGTGTTGATTCCATCCCATCACATTCGATTCCATTCCATTCCATTGCATTCGGATTGATTCCATTCCATTACATTCCTTTCCATTCCATTCAATTCCGTTCCACTCCATTCCATTCGGGTTGATTACATTCCCGTCCACTCCATTGCATTCCATTCCATTCCATTCCATTCCATTCCATTCCATTCCATTCCATTCCATTCGTGTTGATTCCGTTCCATTCCATTCCATTCCTTTCTGGTTGATTCCATTCCATTCCACTCCATTCCATTCCATTCCATTCCATTAGGGTTGATTATATCCTATTCCATTTCATTCCATTCCATTCCATTCCATTTGGGTTGATTCCATTCCATTCCATTCCATTCCACTCCATTCTGGTTGATTCCATTCCATTCCTCTCCATTAAATTCCATTCCATACCATTTGGGTTGATTCCATCCCATTCCATTCCATTCCAATACATTCGGGTTGATTCCATACACTTCCATTCCATTCCATTCCATCCCATTCCATTCCATTCCATTCCACTCAATTCCAATCCATTTCATTCCATTCCATTTCATGCCAGTTGATTCCATTCCCTTCGATTCCTTTCCGTTCCATTCTATTCCGTTCCGTTACATTCCATTCGTGTGGATTACAATCCATTCCATTCCATTCCATTCCATTCCATTCCATTCGGGTTGTTTCCATCCATTCCATTCCATTTCATTCCACTCCATTCCATGCCATTCCATAACATTCGGGTTGATTCCATCACATTCCATTCTATTCCACTCCATTCCATTCCATTCCATTCCATTCCATTCCATTCCATTCCAGTCGGTTTGATTCCACTCCAATCCATTCCATTCCATTCCATTCCATTCCATTCCATTCCATTCCATTCGGGTTGATTGCGTTCCCTTCCATTCCTTCCATTTCATTGCATTCCATTCCATTTAATTCGGGTTGTTTCCATTCCATTCCATTCCATTCCATTCCATTCCATTCCATTCGGGTTGATTCCATATCCTTCCCTTCCATTCCATTCCATTCCATTCCAATCCATTCGTGTTGATTGCATACACTTCCATTCCATTCCATTCCATTCCATTCCATTCCATTCCATTCAATTCCATTCCAGTTGATTCCATTCCCTTCGAATCCATTCCATTCCATCCCATTCCATTCTATTCCATTCCATTCCACTCAATTCCAATCCATTTCATTCCATTTCATTTCATTCCAGTTGATTCCATTCCCTTCGATTCCTTTCCATTCCATTCTATTCCGTTCCGTTACATTCCATTCGTGTGGATTACAATCCATTCCATTCCATTCCATTCGGTTTGTTTCCATCCATTCCATTCCAATTCATTCCACTCCATTCCATGCCATTCCATAACATTCGGGTTGATTCCATCACATTCCATTCTATTCCACTCCATTCCATTCCATTCCATTCCATTCCATTCCATTCCATTCCATTCGGTTTCATTCCACTCCAATCCATTCCATTTCATTCCATTCCATTCCATTCCATTCCATTCCATTCCATTCCATTCGGTTTGATTCCACTCCAATCCATTCCATTTCATTCCATTCCATTCCATTCCTTTCCATTCCATTCCATTCCATTCCATTCGGGTTGATTCCATATCCTTCCCTTCCCTTCCATTCCATTCCATTCCAATCCATTCGTGTTGATTGCATACACTTCCATTCCATTCCATTCCATTCCATTCCATTCCATTCCATGCCATTGCATTCCATTCCATTCGTGTTGATTCCATTCCATTCCTTTCCATCACATTACATTCGGGTTGATTCCATTCCATTCCATTCCATTCCATTCCATTCCATTCCATTCCATTCCATGGCATTCCAATCCATTACATTCGATTCCATTCGGGTTGGTTCCATTGCATTCCGTTCCACTCCATTCGGGTTTATTCAATTCCATTTCGTTCCATTCCATCCCATTCCATTCCATTCCATTCCAGTCAGGTTGATTCCATTTCATTGCACTCCATTCCACTCCATTCAATACCATTCCATACCATCCGGGTTGATTCCATTCCATTCTATTCCATTCCATTCCATTCCATTCCATTCCATTCCATTCCATTCCATACCGTTTGATTCCATTGCATTCCATTCCATTCCATTCCATTCCATTCGTGCTGATTCCATTCCCTTCCATTTCTTCCATTCCATTCCATTCCATTCCATTCCATTCCATTCCATTCGCGTTGTTTCCATTCCATTCCATTCCATTCCATTCCACTCCATTCCATGCCATTCCACACCAGTTGGGTTGATTCTTCCCATTCCATTCTACTCCACTCCATTCCATTCCATTCCATTCCATACCATTCCATTCCATTCGGTTTGATTCCATTCCAATCCATTCCATTCCATTCCATTACATTCGGTTTGATTCCGTTCCATCCATTCCTTCCATTTCATTGCATTCCATTCCATTTTATTCGGGTTGATTCCATTCCATTCCATTCCATTCCATTCCAATCCATTCTGGTTGATTCCAAACACTTCCATTCCATTCCATTCCATTCCATTCCATTCCATTCCATTCCATACCATTCGGGTTGATTCCATTCCATTCCTTTCCATTACATTACATTCGGGTTGATTCCATTCCAATCCATTCCATTCCATTCCATTCCAATCCATTCCTTGGCATTCCCATCCATTACTTTCGATTTCATTCGGGTTGATTCCATTCCTTTCCATTCCACTCCATTGCATTCCATTCCACTCCATTCCATTCCATTCGTGTTGATTACATCCCATCACATTCGATTCCATTCCATTCCATTGCATTCGGTTTGATTCCATTCCATTACATTCCTTTCCATTCCATTCAATTCCGTTCCACTCCTTTCCATTCGGGTTGATTACATTCCCGTCCACTCCATTGCATTCCATTCCATTCCATTCCATTCCATTCCATTCGTGTTGATTCCATTCCATTCCATTGCATTCCATTCCATTCCTTTCTGGTTGATTCCATTCCATTCCATTCCATTCCATTCCATTCCATTCCATTCCATTCCATTAGGGTTGATTATATCCTATTCCATTTCATTCCATTTCATTCCATTCCATTCCATTCCATTTGGGTTGATTCCATTCCATTCCATTCCATTCCACTCCATTCGGGTTGATTCCATTCCATTCCTCTCCATTAAATTCCATTCCATACCATTTGGGTTGATTCCATTCCATTCCATTCCATTCCATTCCAATACATTCGGGTTGATTCCATACACTTCCATTCCATTCCATTCCATTCCATTCCATTCCATTCCATTCCATTCCAGTTGATTCCATTCCCTTCGATTCCATTCCATTCCATCCCATTCCATTACATTCCATTCCATTCCACTCAATTCCAATCCATTTCATTCCATTCCATTTCATTCCAGTTGATTCCATTCCCTTCGATTCCTTTCCATTCCATTCTATTCCGTTCCATTACATTCCATTCGTGTGGATTACAATCCATTCCATTCCATTCCATTCGGGTTATTTCCATCCATTCCATTCCATTTCATTCCACTCCATTCCATGCCATTCCATAACATTCGGGTTGATTCCATCACATTCCATTCTATTCCACTCCATTCCATTCCATTCCATTCCATTCCATTCCATTCCATTCCATTCCATTCCGTTCGGTTTGATTCCACTCCAATCCATTCCATTTCATTCCATTCCATTCCATTCCATTCCATTCCATTCCATTCCATTCCATTCGGGTTGATTCCATGTCCTTCCCTTCTCATTCCATTCCATTCCATTCCAATCCATTCGTGTTGATTGCATACACTTCCATTCCATTCCATTCCATTCCATTCCATTCCATTCCATTCCATTCCATTCCGTTTGATTCCATTCCATTCCTTTCCATTCCATTCCATTCCATTCCATTCCATTCCGTTTGATTCCATTGCATTCCAGTCCATTCCATTCCGTTCCATTCCATTCGTGCTGATTCCATTCCCTTCCATTTCTTCCATTCCATTCCATTCCATTCCATTCCATTCCATTCCATTCGCGTTGTTTCCATTCCATTCCATTCCACTCCATTCCATGCCATTCCATACCAGTTGGGTTGATTCTTCCCATTCTATTCTATTCCACTCCATTCCATTCCATTCCATTCCATTCCATTCGGTTTGATTCCATTCCAATCCATTCCATTCCATTCCATTCCATTCCATTCGGTTTGATTCCGTTCCTTCCATTCCTTCCATTTCATTGCATTCCATTCCATTTTATTCGGGTTGATTCCATTCCATTCCATTCCATTCCAATCCATTCTGGTTGATTCCAAACACTTCCATTCCATTCCATTCCATTCCATTCCATTCCATTCCATACCATTCGGGTTGATTCCATTCCATTCCTTTCCATTACATTACATTCGGGTTGATTCCATTCTATTCCATTCCATTCCATTCCATTCCATTCCATTCCTTGGCATTCCCATCCATTACATTCGATTGCATTCGGGTTGATTCCATTCCATTCCATTCCACTCCATTGCATTCCATTCCATTCCATTCCATTCCATTCGTGTTGATTCCATTCCATTCCATTGCATTCCATTCCATTCCTTTCTGGTTGATTCCATTCCATTCCATTCCATTCCATTCCATTCCATTCCACTCCATTCCATTCCACTAGGGTTGATTATATCCTATTCCATTTCATTCCATTTCATTCCATTCCATTCCATTCCATTTGGGTTGATTCCATTCCATTCCATTCCATTCCACTCCATTCGGGTTGATTCCATTCCATTCCTCTCCATTAAATTCCATTCCATGCCATTTGGGTTGATTCCATTCCATTCCATTCCATTCCAATACATTCGGGATGATTCCATACACTTCCATTCCATTCCATTCCGTTCCATTCCATTCCATTCCAGTTGATTCCATTCCCTTCGATTCGATTCCATGCCATCCCATTCCATTCCATTCCATTCCATTCCTCTCAATTCCAATCCATTTCATTCCATTCCATTTCATTCCAGTTGATTCCATTCCCTTCGATTCCTTTCCATTCCATTCTATTCCGTTCCATTACATTCCATTCGTGTGGATTACAATCCATTCCATTCCATTCCATTCCATTCCATTCGGGTTGTTTCCATCCATTCCATTCCATTTCATTCCACTCCATTCCATGCCATTCCATAACATTTGGGTTGATTCCATCACATTCCATACTATTCCACTCCATTCCACTCCATTCCATTCCATTCCATTCCATTCCATTCCATTCCGTTCGGTTTGATTCCACTCCAATCCATTCCATTTCATTCCATTCCATTCCATTCCATTCCATTCCATTGCATTCCATTCCATTCCATTCGGGTTGATTCCATGTCCTTCCCTTCCATTCCATTCCATTCCATTCCAATCCATTCGTGTTGATTGCATACACTTACATTCCATTCCATTCCATTCCATTCCATTCCATTCCATGCCATTGCATTCCATTCCATTCGGGTTTATTCCATTCCATTCCTTTCCATCACATTACATTCGGGTTGATGCCATTCCATTCCATTCCATTCCATTCCATTCCATTCCATGGCATTCCAATACATTACATTCGATTCCATTCGGGTTGGTTCCATTCAATTCCGTTCCACTCCATTCGGGTTTATTCAATTCCATTTCATTCCATTCCATCCCATTCCATTCCATTCCATTCCAGTCAGGTTGATTCCATTTCATTGCACTCCATTCCATTCCATTCCATTCCATTCCATTGAATTCCATTGCATTCCATTCCATTCCGTTTGATTCCATTGCATTCCATTCCATTCCATTCCATTCCATTCCGTTTGATTCCATTGCATTCCATTCCATTCCATTCCATTCCATTCCATTCCATTCCATTCGTGCTGATTCCATTCCCTTCCATTTCTTCCATTCCATTGCTTTCCATTCCATTAAATTCGGGGTGATTCCACTCCATTCCATTCCATTTGGGTTGATTCCATATCCTTCCCTTCCATTCCATTCCATTCCAATACACTCGGGTTGATTCCATACGCTTCCATTGCATTGCATTCCATTCAGGTGAATTCCATTCCATCCCTTTCTATTCCATTCCATTCCTTTCCATTCCATTCCGTTCCATTCCATTCCATTCGCGTTAATACCATTCCATTCCATTCCATTCCATTTCATTCCATTCGTGGTGATTCCATTCCATTCCTTTCAGTTCCATTCCATTCCATACCATGTCATTCCAATCCATTAATTTCGATTTCAATCGTGTTGATTCCATTCCATTCCATTCCATTCCATTCCATTCCATTACATTCGGGTGGATTCCATTCCATTCCATTCCACTCCATTGCATTCAATTCCACTCCATTCCATTCCATTCCATTCCATTCGGGTTGATTCCATCCCATTGCCTTCCATTCCATTCCATTCCATTCCATTCCATTCCATTCCAATCGGGTTGATTCCATTCCATTCCATTCCATTCCATTCCATTCCATTCGCGTTGTTTCCATTCCATTCCATTCCATTCCATTCCACTCCATTCCATGCCATTCCATACCAGTTGGGTTGATTCTTCCCATTCCATTCTATTCCACTCCATTCCATTCCATTCCATTCAATTCGGTTTGATTCCATTCCAATCCATTCCATTCCATTCCATTCCATTCCATTCCATTCCATTCCCTTCGGTTTGATTCCGTTCCTTCCATTCCTTCCATTTCATTGCATTCCATTCCATTTTATTCGGGTTGATTCCATTCCATTCCATTCCATTCCATTCCATTCCATTCCATACCATTCGGGTTGATTTCATTCCATTCCTTTCCATTACATTACATTCGGGTTGATTCCATTCTATTCCATTCCATTCCATTCCATTCCATTCCATTCCATTCCATTCCATTCCTTGGCATTCCCAGCCATTACATTCGATTCCATTCGGGTTGATTCCATTCCAATCCATTCCACTCCATTGCATTCCATTCCACTCCATTCCATTCCATTCGTGTTGATTCCATCCCATCACGTTCGATTCCATTCCATTCCATTGCATTCGGGTTGATTCCATTCCATTACATTCCTTTCCATTCCATTCAATTCCGTTCCACTCCATTCCATTCTGGTTGATTACATTCCCGTCCACTCCATTGCATTCCATTCCATTCCATTCCATTCCATTCCATTCCATTCCATTCCATTCCATTCCATTCCATTCGTGTTGATTCCATTCCATTCCATTGCATTCCATTCCATTCCATTCCATCCCTTTCCGGTTGATTCCATTCCATTCCATTCCATTCCATTCCATTCCATTAGTGTTGATTATATCCTATTCCATTTCATTCCATTCCATTCCATTCCATTCCATTCCATTTGGGTTGATTCCATTCCATTCCATTCCATTCCACTCCATTCGGGTTGATTCCATTCTATTCCTCTCCATTAAATTACATTCCATACGTTTTGGGTTGATTCCATCCCATTCCATTCCATTCCAATACATTCTGGTTGATTCCATACACTTCCATTCCATTCCATTCCATTTCATTCCAGTTGATTCCATTCCCTTCGATTCCATTCCATTCCATCCCATTCCATTCCATTCCTTTCCATTCCATTCCAATCCATTTCATTCCATTCCATTTCATTCCAGTTGATTCCATTCCCTTCGATTCCTTTCCATTCCATTCTATTCCGTTCCATTACATTCCATTCGTGTGGATTACAATCCATTCCATTCCATTCCATTCCAAACCATTCAGGTTGATTCCCTATGCTTCCATTCCATTCAATTCCATTCCATTTGGGTTGATTCCATTCCATTCCATTCCATTCCATTACCTTTGGTTTGATTGCATTCCATTCCATTCCACTCCATTGCATTCCATTCCACTCCATTCCATTCCATTCCATTCCATTTGGGTTGATTCCATCCCATTATATTCCATTCCATTCCATTCCATTCCATTCCATTCCATTCCGTTCCACTGCATTCCAATCAGGTTGATTCCATTCCATTCCATTCCATTCCATTCCATTCCATTCCATTCCATTCCATTCCATTCGGGTTGATTCCTTTCCATTCCATTCCATTCGGTTTGTTTGCATTCCATTCCATTCCATTGCATTCCATTCCATTCCACTCCATTCCATGGCATTCCATACCATTCGTGTAGACTCCATCCCATTCCATAGAATTCCATTGCATTCCATTCCAATCCATACGGGTTGATTCCATTCCCTTCCGTTCCATTGCAATCCATTCCATTCCATTCGTGTTGATTCCATTCCATTCCATTCCATTCCATTCCATTCCATTCCATTCCATTCCGGTTGATTCCATATCCTTCCCTTCCATTCCATTCCATTCCATTCCAATCCATTCGTCTTGATTCCACGCGATTCCATTCCATTCCATTCCATTCCATTCGGGTTGATTCCATTCCATTCCATTCCATTTCATTCCATTCCATTCTCGTTGACACCATGCGATTCCATTCCATTCCATTCCATTCCTTTCCATTCCACTCGGGTTGATTCCATTCCTTTCCATTCCTTTCCATTCCATTCAATTCCATTCCATTCCTTTCCATTCCATTCTTTTCTGGTTGATTCCATTCCATTCAATTCCATTCCATTTCATTCCATTCCATTCCATTCGGGTTGATTCCATTCCATTCCTTTCCATTCCATTGCAATCCGTTCCATTACATTCCGTTCGTGTTGATTGCCTTCCTTACCCCTCCATTGCATTCCATTCCATTGCATTCCATTCCATTCCATTCCATTCCTTTCGGGTTGATTGCATTCCATTCCATTCCATTCCATTCCATTCTGGTTGATTCCATGTCATTCCATTCCATTCAAATCCACTCCATTGGGGTTGATTGCATTCTATATCATTCCATTTCAAACCATTCCATTCCATTCCATTCCTCTCCATTCCAGTCAGGTTGATTCCACTTCATTGCACTCCATTACACTCCATTTAATGCCATTCCATACCATTCGGGTTGATTCCATCCCATTCCATTCCATTCCATTCCATTCCATTTCATTCCATTCGTGTTGATTCCATTCCATTCCATTCAGTTCCATTCCATTCCATACCATGTCATTCCAATCCATTAATTTCCATTTCATTCGTGTTGATTCCATTCCATTCCATTCCATTACATTACATTCGCGTGGATTCCATTCCATTCCATTCCACTCCATTGCATTCAATTCCACTCCATTCCATTCCATTCCATTCCATTCGGGTTGATTCCATCCCATTGCCTTCCATTCCATTCCATTCCATTCCATTCCATTCCATTCCATTCCATTCCAATCGGGTTGATTCCATTCCATTCCATTCCATTCTATTCCATTCCATTCCATTCCATTCCATTCTCGTTGTTTCCATTCCATTCCATTCCATTCCATTCCATTCCATTCCATTCCGTTTGATTCCATTCCATTCCATTCCATTCCATTCCATTCCATTCCATTCGTGCTGATTCCATTCCCTTCCATTTCTTCCATTCCATTGCATTCCATTCCATTAAATTCGGGGTGATTCCACTCCATTCCATTCCATTTGGGTTGATTCCATATCCTTCCCTTCCATTCCATTCCATTCCAATACACTCGGGTTGATTCCATACGCTTCCATGGCATTGCATTCCATTCCATTCAGGTGGATTCCATTCCATCCCTTTCTATTCCATTCCATTCCATTCCATTCCATTCCATTCCATTCCATTCCATTCCATTCCATTCGCGTTAATACCTTTAAATTCCATTCCATTCAATTTCATTCCATTCGTGTTGATTCCATTCCATTCCATTCAGTTCCATTCCATTCCATACCATGTCACTCCAATCCATTAATTTCTATTTCATTCGTGTTGATTCCATTCCATTCCATTACATTCGGGTGGATTCCATTCCATTCCATTCCACTCCATTGCATTCAATTCCACTCCATTCCATTCCATTCCATTCCATTCGGGTTGATTCCATCCCATTGCATTCCATTCCATTCTATTCCATTCCATTCCATTCCATTCCATTCCATTCCATTCCATTCCAATCGGGTTGATTCCACTCCATTCCATTCCATTCTATTCCATTCCATTCCATTCCATTCCATTCGCGTTGTTTCCATTCCATTCCATTCCACTCCATTCCATGCCATTCCATACCAGTTGGGTTGATTCTTCCCATTCCATTCTATTCCACTCCATTCCATTCCATTCCATTCCATTCCATTCCATTCCCTTCGGTTTGATTCCATTCCAGTCCATTCCATTCCATTCCATTCCATTCGGTTTGATTCCCTTCCTTCCATTCCTTCCATTTCATTGCATTCCATTCCATTTTATTCGGGTTGGTTCCATTCCATTCCATTCCATTCCATTCCATTCGGGTTGATTCCATATCCATCTCTTCCCTTCCATTCCATTCCATTCCAATCCATTCTGGTTGATTCCATGCACTTCCATTCCATTCCATTCCATTCCCTTCCAGTTGATTCCATTCCCTTCGATTCCATTCCATTCCATCCCATTCCATTCCATTCCACTCAATTCCAATCCATTTCATTCCATTCCATTTCATTCCAGTTGATTCCATTCCCTTCGATTCCTTTCCATTCCATTCTATTCCGTTCCATTACATTCCATTCGTGTGGATTACAATCCATTCCACTCCATTCCATTCCATTCGGGTTGTTTCCATCCATTCCATTCCATTTCATTCCACTCCATTCCATGCCATTCCATAACATTCGGGTTGATTCCATCCCATTCCATTCTATTCCACTCCATTCCATTCCATTCCATTCCATTCCATTCCATTCCATTCCATTCCATTCCATTCCATTCGGTTTGATTCCACTCCAATCCATTCCATTCCATTCCATTCCATTCCATTCCATTCCATTCCATTCGGGTTGATTGCGTTCCCTTCCATTCCTTCCACTTCATTGCATTCCATTCCATTTAATTCGGGTTGATTCCATTCCATTCCATTCCATTCCATTCCATTCCATTCCATTCCATTCGGGTTGATTCCATATCCTTCCCTTCCATTCCATTCCATTCCATTCCAATCCATTCGTGTTGATTGCATACACTTCCATTCCATTCCATTCCATTCCATTCCATGCCATTGCATTCCATTCCATTCGGGTTGATTCCATTCCATTCCTTTCCATCTCATTACATTCGGGTTGATTCCATTCCATTCCATTCCATTCCATTCCATTCCATTCCATTCCATTCCATGGCATTCCAATACATTACATTCGATTCCATTCGGGTTGGTTCCATTCCATTCCGTTCCACTCCATTCGGGTTTATTCAATTCCATTTCATTCCATTCCATCCCATTCCATTCCATTCCATTCCAGTCAGGTTGATTCCATTTCATTGCACTCCATTCCACTCCATTCAATTCCATTCCATACCATCCGGGTTGATTCCATCCCATTCCATTCCATTCCATTCCATTCCATTCCATTCCATTCCATTCCGTTTGATTCCATTGCATTCCATTCCATTCCATTCCATTCCATTCTATTCCATTCCATTCGTGCTGATTCCATTCCCTTCCATTTCTTCCATTCCATTGCTTTCCATTCCATTAAATTCGGGGTGATTCCACTCCATTCCATTCCATTTGGGTTGATTCCATATCCTTCCCTTCCATTCCATTCCATTCCAATACACTCGGGTTGATTCCATACGCTTCCATTGCATTGCATTCCATTCCATTCAGGTGGATTCCATTCCATCCCTTTCTATTCCATTCCATTCCTTTCCATTCCATTCCATTCCATTCCATTCCATTCCATTCCATTCGCGTTAATACCATTCCATTCCATTCCATTCCATTTCATTCCATTCGTGTTGATTCCATTCCATTCCATTCAGTTCCATTCCATTCCATACCATGTCATTCCAATCCATTAATTTCGATTTCATTCGTGTTGATTCCATTCCATTCCATTCCATTCCATTACATTCGGGTGGATTCCATTCCATTCCATTCCACTCCATTGCATTCAATTCCACTCCATTCCATTCCATTCCATTCCATTCGGGTTGATTCCATCCCATTGCCTTCCATTCCATTCCATTCCATTCCATTCCATTCCATTCCATTCCAATCGGGTTGATTCCATTCCCTTCCATTCCCTTCCATTCCATTCCATTCGCGTTGTTTCCATTCCATTCCATTCCATTCCACTCCATTCCATGCCTTTCCATACCAGTTGGGTTGATTCTTCCCATTCCATTCTATTCCACTCCATTCCATTCCATTCCATTCCATTCGGTTTGATTCCATTCCAATCCATTCCATTCCATTCCATTCCATTCCATTCCATTCCATTCGGTTTGATTCCGTTCCTTCCATTCCTTCCATTTCATTGCATTCCATTCCATTTTATTCGGGTTGATTCCATTCCATTCCATTCCATTCCATTCCATACCATTCGGGTTGATTTCATTCCATTCCTTTCCATTACATTACATTCGGGTTGTTTCCATTCTATTCCACTCCATTCCATTCCATTCCATTCCATTCCATTCCTTGGCATTCCCATCCATTACATTCGATTCCATTCGGGTTGATTCCATTCCAATCCATTCCACTCCTTTGCATTCCATTCCACTCCATTCCATTCCATTCGTGTTGATTCCATCCAATCACATTCTATTCCATTCCATTCCATTGCATTCGGGTTGATTCCATTCCATTACATTCCTTTCCATTCCATTCAATTCCGTTCCACTCCATTCCATTCGGGTTGATTACATTCCCGTCCACTCCATTGCATTCCATTCCATTCCATTCCATTCCATTTGGGTTGATTCCATTCCATTCCATTCCATTCCACTCCATTCGGGTTGATTTCATTCCATTCCTCTCCATTAAATTACATTCCATACGTTTTGGGTTGATTCCATCCCATTCCATTCCATTCCAATACATTCTGGTTGATTCCATACACTTCCATTCCATTCCATTCCATTCCATTCCATTCCATTTCATTCCAGTTGATTCCATTCCCTTCGATTCCATTCCATTCCATCCCATTCCATTCCATTCCTTTCCATTCCATTCCAATCCATTTCATTCCATTCCATTTCATTCCAGTTGATTCCATTCCCTTCGATTCCTTTCCATTCCATTCTATTCCGTTCCATTACATTCCATTCGTGTGGATTACAATCCATTCCATTCCATTCCATTCCATTCCAAACCATTCAGGTTGATTCCCTATGCTTCCATTCCATTCAATTCCATTCCATTTTGGTTGATTCCATTCCATTCCATTCCATTCCAGTACCTTTGGTTTGATTGCATTCCATTCCATTCCACTCCATTGCATTCCATTCCACTCCATTCCATTCCATTCCATTCCATTTGGGTTGATTCCATCCCATTATATACCATTCCATTCCATTCCATTCCATTCCATTCCGTTCCACTGCATTCCAATCAGGTTGATTCCATTCCATTCCATTCCATTCCATTCCATTCCATTCCATTCCATTCCATTCGGGTTGATTCCTTTCCATTCCATTCCATTCGGGTTGTTTCCATTCCATTCCATTCCATTCCATTCCATTCCATTCCACTCCATTCCATGGCATTCCATACCATTCGTGTAGATTCCATCCCATTCCATAGAATTCCATTCCATTCCATTCCAATCCATACGGGTGGATTCCATTCCCTTCCATTCCATTGCAATCCATTCCATTCCATTCGTGTTGATTCCATTCCATTCCATTCCATTCCATTCCATTCCATTCCATTCCGGTTGATTCCATATCCTTCCCTTCCATTCCATTCCATTCCATTCCAATCCATTCGTCTTGATTCCACGCGATTCCTTTCCATTCCATTCCATTCCATTCGGGTTGATTCCATTCCATTCCATTCCATTCCATTCCATTCCATTCTCGTTGACACCATGCGATTCCATTCCATTCCATTCCATTCCTTTCCATTCCACTCGGGTTGATTCCATTCCTTTCCATTCCTTTCCATTCCATTCCATTCCATTCCATTCCTTTCCATTCCATTCGTTTCTTGTTGATTCCATTCCATTCAATTCCATTCCATTTCATTCCATTCCATTCCATTCGGGTTGATTCCATTCCATTCCTTTCCATTCCATTGCAATCCGTTCCATTACATTCCGATCGTGTTGATTGCATTCCTCACCCCTCCATTGCATTCCATTCCATTGCATTCCATTCCTTTCCATTCCATTCCTTTCGGGTTGATTGCATTCCATTCCATTCCATTCCATTCCATTCCATTCTGGTTGATTCCATGTCATTCCATTCCATTCAAATCCACTCCATTGGGGTTGATTGCATTCCACATCATTCCATTTCAAACCATTCCATTCCATTCCATTCCTCTCCATTCCAGTCAGGTTGATTCCACTTCATTGCACTCCATTACACTCCATTTAATGCCATTCCATACCATTCGGGTTGATTCCATCCCATTCCATTCCATTCCATTCCATTCCATTTCATTCCATTCGTGTTGATTCCATTCCATTCCATTCAGTTCCATTCCATTCCATACCATGTCATTCCAATCCATTAATTTCGATTTCATTCGTGTTGATTCGATTCCATTCCATTCCATTACATTACATTCGGGTGGATTCCATTCCATTCCATTCCACTCCATTGCATTCAATTCCACTCCATTCGATTCCATTCCATTCCATTCGGGTTGATTCCAGCCCATTGCCTTCCATTCCATTCCATTCCATTCCATTCCATTCCATTCCATTCCATTCCAATCGGGTTGATTCCATTCCATTCCATTCCATTCTATTCCATTCCATTCCATTCCATTCCATTCCATTCCATTCCATTCGCGTTGCTTCCATTCCATTCCATTCCATTCCATTCCATTCGTGCAGATTCCATTCCCTTCCATTTCTTCCATTCCATTGCATTCCATTCCATTAAATTCGGGGTGATTCCACTCCATTCCATTCCATTTGGGTTGATTCCATATCCTTCCCTTCCATTCCATTCCATTCCAATACACTCGGGTTCATTCCATACGCTTCCATTGCATTGCATTCCATTCCATTCAGGTGGATTCCATTCCATCCCTTTCTATTCCATTCCATTCCATTCCATTCCATTCCATTCCATTCCATTCCATTCCATTCGCGTTAATACCATTCCATTCAATTCCATTCCATTTCATTCCATTCGTGTTGATTCCATTCCATTCTATTCAGTTCCATTCCATTCCATACCATGTCACTCCAATCCATTAATTTCTATTTCATTCGGGTGGATTCCATTCCATTCCATTCCACTCCATTGCATTCAATTCCACTCCATTCCATTCCATTCCATTCCATTCGGGTTGATTACATCCCATTGCATTCCATTCCATTCTATTCCATTCCATTCCATTCCATTCCATTCCATTCCATTCCAATCGGGTTGATTCCATTCCATTCCATTCCATTCTATTCCATTCCATTCCATTCCATTCCATTCGCGTTGTTTCCATTCCATTCCATTCCATTCCATTCCACTCCATTCCATGCCATTCCATACCAGTTGGGTTGATTCTTCCCACTCCATTCTATTCCACTCCATTCCATTCCATTCCATTCCATTCCATTCCATTCGGTTTGATTCCATTCCAGTCCATTCCATTCCATTCCATTCCATTCGGTTTGATTCCGTTCCTTCCATTCCTTCCATTTCATTGCATTCCATTCCATTTTATTCGGGTTGGTTCCATTCCATTCCATTCCATTCCATTCCATTCGGGTTGATTCCATATCCATCTCTTCCCTTCCATTCCATTCCATTCCAATCCATTCTGGTTGATTCCAAACACTTCCATTGCATTCCATTCCATTGCATTCCATTCCATTCCATACCTTTCGGGTTGATTCCATTCCATTCCTTTCCATTACATTACATTCGGGTTGATTCCATTCTATTCCATTCCATTCCATTCCTTCGCATTCCCATCCATTACGTTCGATTCCATTCGGGTTGATTCCATTCCATTCCATTCCACTCCATTGCATTCCATTCCACTCCATTCCATTCCATTCGTGTTGATTCCATCCCATCACATTCGATTCCATTTCATTCCATTGCGTTCGGGTTGATTCCATTCCATTACATTCCTTTCCATTCCATTCAATTCCGTTCCTCTCCATTCCATTCGGGTTGATTACATTCCCGTCCACTCCATTGCATTCCATTCCATTCCATTCCATTCCATTCCATTCCATTCCATTCGTGTTGATTCCATTCCATTCCATTCAGTTCCATTCCATTCCATACCATGTCATTCTAATCCATTAATTTCTATTTCATTCGTGTTGATTCCATTCCATTCCATTCCATTCCATTACATTTAGGTGGATTCCATTCCATTCCATTCCACTCCATTGCATTCAATTCCACTCCATTCCATTCCATTCCATTCCATTCGGGTTGATTCCATCCCATTGCCTTCCATTCCATTCCATTCCATTCCATTCCATTCCAATCGTGTTGATTCCATTCCATTCCATTCCATTCTATTCCATTCCATTCCATTCCATTCCATTCCATTCCATTCGCGTTGTTTCCATTCCATTCCATTCCATTCCATTCCGTTTGATTCCATTCCATTCCATTCCATTCCATTCCATTCCATTCCATTCCATTCGTGCTGATTCCATTCCCTTCCATTTCTTCCATTCCATTGCATTCCATTCCATTAAATTCGGGGTGATTCCCCTCCATTCCATTCCATTTGGGTTGATTCCATATCCTTCCCTTCCATTCCATTCCATTCCAATACACTCGGGTTGATTCCATACGCTTCCATTGCATTTCATTCCATTCCATTCAGGTGGATTCCATTCCATCCCTTTCTATTCCATTCCATTCCATTCCATTCCATTCCATTCCATTCGCGTTAATACCATTCCATTCCATTCCATTCCATTTCTTTCCATTCGTGTTGATTCCATTCCATTCCATTCAGTTCCATTCCATTCCATACCATGTCACTCCAATCCATTAATTTCTATTTCATTCGTGTTGATTCCATTCCATTACATTACATTAAATTACATTCGGGTGGATTCCATTCCATTCCATTCCACTCCATTGCATTCAAATCCACTCCATTCCATTCCATTCCATTCCATTCGGGTTGATTCCATCCCATTGCATTCCATTCCATTCTATTCCATTCCATTCCATTCCTTTCCATTCCAATCGGGTTGATTCCATTCCATTCCATAGCATTCCATTCTATTCCATTCCATTCCATTCCATTCCATTCCATTCCATTCCATTCCATTCGCGTTGTTTCCATTCCATTCCATTCCATTCCATTCCACTCCATTCCATGCCATTCCATACCAGTTGGGTTGATTCTTCCCATTCCATTCTATTCCATTCCATTCCATTCCATTCGCGTTGTTTCCATTCCATTCCATTCCATTCCACTCCATTCCATGCCATTCCATACCAGTTGGGTTGATTCTTCCCATTCCATTCTATTCCACTCCATTCCATTCCATTCCATTCCATTCCATTCGGTTTGATTCCATTCCAATCCATTCCATTCCATTCCATTCCATTCGGTTTGATTCCGTTCCTTCCATTCCTTCCATTTCATTGCATTCCATTCCATTTTATTCGGGTTGATTCCATTCCATTCCATTCCATTCCATTCCATTCCATTCTGGTTGATTCCATATCCATCTCTTCCCTTCCATTCCATTCCATTCCAATCCATTCTGGTTGATTCCAAACACTTCCATTGCATTCCATTCCATTGCATTCCATTCCATTCCATACCTTTCGGGTTGATTCCATTCCATTCCTTTCCATTACAGTACATTCGGGTTGATTCCATTCTATTCCATTCCATTCCATTCCTTCGCATTCCAATCCATTACATTCGATTCCATTCGGGTTGATTCCATTCCATTCCATTCCACTCCATTGCATTCCATTCCACTCCATTCCATTCCATTCTTGTTGATTCCATCCCATCACATTCGATTCCATTTCATTCCATTGCATTCGGGTTGATTCCATTCCATTACATTCCTTTCCATTCCATTCAATTCCGTTCCTTTCCATTCCATTCGGGTTGATTACATTCCCGTCCACTCCATTGCATTCCATTGCATTCCATTCCATTCCATTCCATTCGTCTTGATTCCATTCCATTCCATTCAGTTCCATTCCATTCCATACCATGTCATTCCAATCCATTAATTTCTATTTCATTCGTGTTGATTCCATTCCATTCCATTCCATTCCATTACATTCGGGTGGATTCCATTCCATACCATTCCACTCCATTGCATTCAATTCCACTCCATTCCATTCCATTCCATTCCATTCGGGTTGATTCCATCCCATTGCCTTCCATTCCATTCCATTCCATTCCATTCCATTCCATTCCAATCGGGTTGATTCCATTCCATTCCATTCCATTCTATTCCATTCCATTCCATTCCATTCCATTCCATTCCATTCGCGTTGTTTCCATTCCATTCCATTCCATTCCATTCCATTCCATTCCATTCCATTCCGTTTGATTCCATTCCATTCCATTCCATTCCATTCCATTCCATTCCATTCCATTCGTGCTGATTCCATTCCCTTCCATTTCTTCCATTCCATTGCATTCCATTCCATTAAATTCGGGGTGATTCCACTCCATTCCATTCCATTTGGGTTGATTCCATATCCTGCCCTTCCATTCCATTCCATTCCAATACACTCGGGTTGATTCCACACTCTTCCATTGCATTGCATTCCATTCCATTCAGGTGGATTCCATTCCATCCCTTTCTATTCCATTCCATTCCATTCCATTCCATTCCATTCCATTACATTACATTCCATTCCATTTCATTCGCGTTAATACCATTCAGTTCCATTCCGTTCCATTTCATTCCATTCGTGTTGATTCCATTCCATTCCATTCAGTTCCATTCCATTCCATACCATGTCACACCAATCCATTAATTTCTATTTCATTCGTGTTGATTCCATTCCATTCCATTCCATTATATTACATTCGGGTGGATTCCATTCCATTCCATTCCACTCCATTGCATTCAATTCCACTCCATTCCATTCCATTCGGGTTGATTCCATCCCATTGCATTCCATTCCATTCTATTCCATTCCATTCCATTCCAATAGGGTTGATTCCATTCCATTCCATTCCATTCTATTCCATTCCATTCCATTCCATTCCATTCCATTCGCGTTGTGTCCATTCCATTCCATTCCATTCCATTCCATTCCACTCCATTCCATGCCATTCCATACCAGTTGGGTTGATTCTTCCCATTCCATTCTATTCCACTCCATTCCATTCCATTGCATTCCATTCCATTCCATTCCATTCGGTTTGATTCCATTCCAATCCATTCCATTCCATTCCATTCCATTCGGTTTGATTCCGTTCCTTCCATTCCTTCCATTTCATTGCATTCCATTACATTTTATTCGGGTTGATTCCATTCCATTCCATTCCATTCCATTCCATTCGGGTTGATTCCATATCCATCTCTTCCCTTCCATTCCATTCCATTCCAATCCATTCTGGTTGATTCCAAACACTTCCATTCCATTCCATTCCATTGCATTCCATTCCATTCCATACCTTTCGGGTTGATTCCATTCCATTCCTTTCCATTACATTACATTCGGGTTGATTCCATTCTATTCCATTCCATTCCATTCCTTCGCATTCCCATCCATTACATTCGATTCCATTCGGGTTGATTCCATTCCATTCCATTCCACTCCATTGCATTCCATTCGACTCCATTCCATTCCATTCGTGTTGATTCCATCCCATCACATTCGATTCCATTTCATTCCATTGCGTTCGGGTTGATTCCATTCCATTAAATTCCTTTCCATTCCATTCAATTCCGTTCCTCTCCATTCCATTCGGGTTGATTACATTCCCGTCCACTCCATTGCATTCCATTCCATTCCATTCCATTCCATTCCATTCCATTCCATTCGTGTTGATTCCATTCCATTCCATTCAGTTACATTCCATTCCATACCATGTCATTCCAATCCATTAATTTCTATTTCATTCGTGTTGATTCCATTCCATTCCATTCCATTACATTACATTCGAGTGGATTCCATTCCATTCCATTCCACTCCATTGCATTCAATTCCACTCCATTCCATTCCATTCCATTCCATTCGGGTTGATTCCATCCCATTGCCTTCCATTCCATTCCATTCCATTCCAATCGGGTTGATTCCATTCCATTCCATTCCATTCTATTCCATTCCATTCCATTCCATTCCATTCGCGTTGTTTCCATTCCATTCCATTCCATTCCATTCCACTCCATTCCATGCCATTCCATACCAGTTGGGTTGATTCTTCCCATTCCATTCTATTCCATTCCATTCCATTCCATTCCATTCGTTTTGATTCCATTCCAGGCCATTCCATTCCATTCCATTCCATTCCATTCCATTCCATTCGGTTTGATCCCGTTCCTTCCATTCCTTCCATTTCATTGCATTCCATTCCATTTTATTCGGGTTGATTCCATTCCATTCCATTCCATTCGGTTTGATTCCGTTCCTTCCATTCCTTCCATTTCATTGCATTCCATTCCATTTTATTCGGGTTGATTCCATTCCATTCCATTCCATTCCATTCCATTCCATTCCATTCGGGTTGATTCCATATCCATCTCTTCCCTTCCATTCCATTCCATTCCAATCCATACTGGTTGATTCCAAACACTTCCATTCCATTCCATTCCATTGCATTCCATTCCATTCCATACCTTTCGGGTTGATTCCATTCCATTCCTTTCCATTACATTATATTCGGGTTGATTCCATTCTATTCCATTCCATTCCATTCCTTCGCATTCCCATCCATTACATTCAATTCCATTCGCGTTGATTCCATTCCATTCCATTCCACTCCATTGCATTCGATTCCACTCCATTCCATTCCATTCGTGTTGATTCCATCCCATCACATTTGATTACATTTCATTCCATTGCATTCGGGTTGATTCCATTCCATTACATTCCTTTCCATTCCATTCAATTCCGTTCCTCTCCATTCCATTCGGGTTGATTACATTCCCGTCCACTCCATTGCATTCCATTCCATTCCATTCCATTCCATTCCATTCGTGTTGATTCCATTCCATTCCATTCAGTTCCATTCCATTCCATACCATGTCATTCCAATCCTTTAATTTCGATTTCATTCGTGTTGATTCCATTCCATTGCATTCCATTCCATTACATTCGGGTGGATTCCATTCCATTCCATTCCACTCCATTGCATTCAATTCCACTCCATTCCATTCCATTCCGTTCCATTCCATTCGGGTTAATTCCATCCCATTGCCTTCCATTCCATTCCATTCCATTCCATTCCATTCCATGCCATTCCAATCGGGTTGATTCCATTCCATTCCATTCCATTCTATTCCATTCCATTCCATTCCATTCCATTCCATTCCATTCGCGTTGTTTCCATTCCATTCCATTCCATTCCATTCCGTTTGATTCCATTCCATTCCATTCCATTCCATTCCATTCCATTCCATTCGTGCTGATTCCATTCCCTTCCATTTCTTCCATTCCATTGCATTCCATTCCATTAAATTCTGGGTGATTCCACTCCATTCCATTCCATTTGGGTTGATTCCATATCCTGCCCTTCCATTCCATTCCATTCCAATACACTCGGGTTGATTCCATACGCTTCCATTGCATTGCATTCCATTCCATTCAGGTGGATTCCATTCCATCCCTTTCTATTCCATTCCATTCCATTCCATTCCATTCCATTCCATTCCATTCCATTCCATTCCATTCGCGTTAATACCATTCAATTCCATTCCATTCCATTTCATTCCATTCGTGTTGATTCCATTCCATTCCATTCAGTTCCATTCCATTCCATACCATGTCACTCCAATCCATTAATTTCTATTTCATTCGTGTTGATTCCATTCCACTCCATTACATTCGGGTGGATTCCATTACATTCCATTCCACTCCATTGCATTCAATTCCACTCCATTCCATTCCATTCCATTCCATTCGGGTTGATTCCATCCCATTGCATTCCATTCCATTCTATTCCATTCCATTCCATTCCATTCCATTCCATTCCAATCGGGTTGATTCCATTCCATTCCATTCCATTCCATTCTATTCCATTCCATTCCATTCCATTCCATTCGCGTTGTTTCCATTCCATTCCATTCCATTCCATTCCACTCCATTCCATGCCATTCCATACCAGTTGGGTTGATTCTTCCCATTTCATTCTATTCCACTCCATTCCATTCCATTCCATTCCATTCCATTCCATTCCATTCCATTCGGTTTGATTCCATTCCAGTCCATTCCATTCCATTCCATTCCATTCCATTCCATTCCATTCCATTCGGTTTGATTCCGTTCCTTCCATTCCTTCCATTTCATTGCATTCCATTCCATTTTATTCGGGTTGGTTCCATTCCATTCCATTCCATTCCATTCCATTCGTGTTGATTCCATATCCATCTCTTCCCTTCCTTTCCATTCCATTCCAATCCATTCTGGTTGATTCCAAATACTTCCATTGCATTCCATTCCATTGCATTCCATTCCATTCCATACCTTTCGGGTTGATTCCATTCCATTCCTTTCCATTACATTACATTCGGGTTGATTCCATTCTATTCCATTCCATTCCATTCCTTCGCATTCCCATCCATTACATTCGATTCCATTCGGGTTGATTCCATTCCATTCCATTCCACTCCATTGCATTCCATTCCACTCCATTCCATTCCATTCGTGTTGATTCCATCCCATCACATTCGATTCCATTTCATTCCATTGCATTCGGGTTGATTCCATTCCATTACATGCCTTTCCATTCCATTCAATTCCGTTCCTCTCCATTCCATTCGGGTTGATTACATTCCCGTCCACTCCATTGCATTCCATTGCATTCCATTCAATTCCATTCCATTCCATTCCATTCGTGGTGATTCCATTCCATTCCATTCAGTTCCATTCCATTCCATACCATGTCATTCCAATCCATTAATTTCTATTTCATTCGTGTTGATTCCATTCCATTCCATTCCATTCCATTACATTCGGGTGGATTCCATTCCATTCCATTCCACTCCATTGCATTCAATTCCACTCCATTCCATTCCATTCCATTCCATTCGGGTTGATTCCATCCCATTGCCTTCCATTCCATTCCATTCCATTCCATTCCATTCCATTCCATTCCATTCCAATCGGGTTTATTCCATTCCATTCCATTCCATTCTATTCCATTCCATTCCATTCCATTCCATTCCATTCGCGTTGTTTCCATTCCATTCCATTCCATTCCATTCCGTTTGATTCCATTCCATTCCATTCCATTCCATTCCATTCCATTCCATTCGTGCTGATTCCATTCCCTTCCATTTCTTCCATTCCATTGCATTCCATTCCATTAAATTCGGGGTGATTCCACTCCATTCCATTCCATTTGGGTTGATTCCATATCCTTCCCTTCCATTCCATTCCATTCCATTCCAATACACTCGGGTTGATTCCATACGCTTCCATTGCATTGCATTCCATTCCATTCAGGTGGATTCCATTCCATCCCTTTCTATTCCATTCCATTCCATTCCATTCCATTCCATTCCATTCCATTCCATTCCATTCCATTCGCGTTAATACCATTCAATTCCATTCCATTCCATTTCATTCCATTCGTGTTGATTCCATTCCATTCCATTCAGTTCCATTCCATTCCATACCATGTCACTCCAATCCATTAATTTCTATTTCATTCGTGTTGATTCCATTCCATTCCATTACATTACATTACATTCGGGTGGATTCCATTCCATTCCATTCCACTCCATTGCATTCAATTCCACTCCATTCCATTCCATTGCATTCCATTCCATTCGGGTTGATTCCATCCCATTGCATTCCATTCCATTCTATTCCATTCCATTCCATTCAATTCCATTCCAATCGGGTTGATTCCATTCCATTCCATTCCATTCCATTCTATTCCATTCCATTCCATTCCATTCCATTCCTTTCCATTCCATTCCATTCCATTCCATTCACGTTGTTTCCATTCCATTCCATTCCATTCCATTCCACTCCATTCCATGCCATTCCATGCCAGTTGGGTTGATTCTTCCCATTCCATTCTATTCCACTCCATTCCATTCCATTCCATTCCATTCCATTCGGTTTGATTCCATTCCAATCCATTCCATTCCATTCCATTCCATTCGGTTTGATTCCATTCCAATCCATTCCATTCCATTCCATTCCATTCGGTTTGATTCCGTTCCTTCCATTCCTTCCATTTCATTGCATTCCATTCCATTTTATTCGGGTTGATTCCATTCCATTCCATTCCATTCCATTCCATTCGGGTTGATTCCATATCCATCTCTTCCCTTCCATTCCATTCCATTCCAATCCATTCTGGTTGATTCCGAACACTTGCATTGCATTCCATTCCATTGCATTCCATTCCATTCCATACCTTTCGGGTTGATTCCATTCCATTCCTTTCCATTACATTACATTCGGGTTGATTCCATTCTATTCCATTCCATTCCATTCCTTCGCATTCCCATCCATTACATTCGATTCCATTCGGGTTGATTCCATTCCATTCCATTCCACTCCATTGCATTCCATTCCACTCCATTCCATTCCATTCGTGTAGATTCCATCCCATCACATTCGATTCCATTTCATTCCATTGCATTCGGGTTGATTCCATTCCATTACATTCCTTTCCATTCCATTCAATTCCGTTCCTCTCCATTCCATTCGGGTTGATTACATTCCCGTCCACTCCATTGCATTCCATTCCATTCCATTCCATTCCATTCCATTCGTGTTGATTCCATTCCATTCCATTCAGTTCCATTCCATTCCATACCATGTCATTCCAATCCATTAATTTCTATTTCATTCGTGTTGATTCCATTCCATTCCATTCCATTACATTACATTCGGGTGGATTCCATTCCATTCCATTCCACTCCATTGCATTCAATTCCACTCCATTCCATTCCATTCCATTCCATTCGTGTTGATTCCATCCCATTGCCTTCCATTCCATTCCATTCCATTCCATTCCATTCCATTCCATTCCATTCCAATCGGGTTGATTCCATTCCATTCCATTCCATTCCATTACCTTTGGTTTGATTGCATTCCATTCCATTCCACTCCATTGCATTCCATTCCACTCCATTCCATTCCATTCCATTCCATTTGGGTTGATTCCATCCCATTCTATTCCATTCCATTCCATTCCATTCCGTTCCATTCCGTTCCACTCCATTCCAATCAGGTTGATTCCATTCCATTCCATTCCATTCCATTCCATTCCATTCCATTCCATTCGGGTTGATTCCTTTCCATTCCATTCCATTCGGGTTGTTTCCATTCCATTCCATTCCATTCCATTCCATTCCATTCCATTCCATTCCACTCCATTCCATGGCATTCCATACCATTCGTGTAGATTCCATCCCATTCCATAGAATTCCATTCCATTCCATTCCAATCCATACGGGTTGATTCCATTCCCTTCCATTCCATTGCAATCCATTCCATTCCATTCGTGTTGATTCCATTCCATTCCATTCCATTCCATTCCATTCCATTCCATTCAGGTTGATTCCATATCCTTCCCTTCCATTCCATTCCATTCCATTCCAATCCATTCGTCTTGATTCCACGCGATTCCATTCCATTCCATTCCATTCCATTCGGGTTGATTCCATTCCATTCCATTCCATTTCATTCCATTCCATTCTCGTTGACACCATGTGATTCCATTCAATTCCATTCCATTCCTTTCCATTCCACTCGGGTTGATTCCATTCCTTTCCATTCCTTTCCATTCCATTCCATTCCATTCCATTCCTTTCCATTCCATTCGTTTCTGGTTGATTCCATTCCATTCAATTCCATTCCATTTCATTCCATTCCATTCCATTCGGGTTGATTCCATTCCATTCCTTTCCATTCCATTGCAATCCGTTCCATTACATTCCGTTCGTGTTGATTGCATTCCTTACTCCTCCATTGCATTCCATTCCATTGCATTCCATTCCATTCCATTCCATTCCTTTCGGGTTGATTGCATTCCATTCCATTCCATTCCATTCCATTCTGGTTGATTCCATGTCATTCCATTCCATTCAAATCCACTCCATTGGGGTTGATTGCATTCCATATCATTCCATTTCAAACCAATCCATTCCATTCCATTCCTCTCCATTCCAGTCAGGTTGATTCCACTTCATTGCACTCCATTACACTCCATTTAATGCCATTCCATACCTTTCGGGTTGATTCCATTCCATTCCATTCCATTCCATTCCATTTCATTCCATTCGTGTTGATTCCATTCCATTCCATTCAGTTCCATTCCATTCCATACCATGTCATTCCAATCCATTAATTTCGATTTCATTCGTGTTGATTCCATTCCATTCCATTCCATTTCATTACATTCGGGTTGATTCCATTCCATTCCATTCCACTCCATTGCATTCAATTCCACTCCATTCCATTCCATTCCATTCCATTCGGGTTGATTCCATCCCATTGCCTTCCATTCCATTCCATTCCATTGCATTCCATTCCATTCCACCCCAATCGGGTTGATTCCATTCCATTCCATTCCATTCCATTCCATTCCATTCCATTCTCGTTGTTTCCATTCCATTCCATTCCATTCCATTCCATTCCATTCCGTTTGATTCCATTCCATTCCATTCCATTCTATTCCATTCCATTCCATTCCATTCGTGCTGATTCCATTCCCTTCCATTTCTTCCATTCCATTGCATTCCATTCCATTAAATTCGGGGTGATTCCACTCCATTCCATTCCATTTGGGTTGATTCCATATCCTTCCCTTCCATTCCATTCCATTCCAATACAGTCGGGTTGATTCCATACGCTTCCATTGCATTGCATTGCATTCCATTCTTGTGGATTCCATTCCATCCCTTTCTATTCCATTCCATTCCATTCCATTCCATTCCATTCCATTCGCGTTAATACCATTCAATTCCATTCCATTCCATTTCATTCCATTCGTGTTGATTCCATTCCATTCCATTCAGTTCCATTCCATTCCATACCATGTCACTCCAATCCATTAATTTCTATTTCATTCGTGTTGATTCCATTCCATTCCATTCCATTCCATTACATTCGGGTGGATTAAATTCCATTCCATTCCACTCCATTACATTCAATTCCACTCCATTCCATTCCATTCCATTCCATTCGGGTTGATTCCATCCCATTGCATTCCATTCCATTCTATTCCATTCCATTCCATTCAATTCCATTCCATTCCATTCCATTCCAATCTGGTTGATTCCATTCCATTCCATTCCATTCTATTCCATTCCATTCCATTCCATTCCATTCGCGTTGTTTCCATTCCATTCCATTCCACTCCATTCCATGCCATTCCATACCAGTTGGGTTGATTCTTCCCATTCAATTCTATTCCACTCCATTCCATTCCATTCCATTCGGTTTGATTCCATTCCAGTCCATTCCATTCCATTCCATTCCATTCGGTTTGATTCCGTTCCTTCCATTCCTTCCATTTCTTTGCATTCCATTCCATTTTATTCGGGTTGGTTCCATTCCATTCCATTCCATTCCATTCCATTCGGGTTGATTCCATATCCATCTCTTCCCTTCCATTCCATTCCATTCCAATCCATTCTGGTTGATTCCAAACACTTCCATTGCATTCCATTCCATTGCATTCCATTCCATTCCATACCTTTCGGGTTGATTCTATTCCATTCCTTTCCATTACATTACATTCGGGTTGATTCCATTCTATTCCATTCCATTCCATTCCTTCGCATTCCCATCCATTACATTCGATTCCATTCGGGTTGATTCCATTCCATTCCATTCCACTCCATTGCATTCCATTCCACTCCATTCCATTCCATTCGTGTTGATTCCATCCCATCACATTCGATTCCATTTCATTCCATTGCGTTCGGGTTGATTCCGTTCCATTACATTCCTTTCCATTCCATTCAATTCCTTTCCTCTCCATTCCATTCGGGTTGATTACATTCCCGTCCACTCCATTGCATTCCATTCCATTCCATTCCATTCCATTCCATTCCATTCCATTCCATTCCATTCCATTCCATTCGTGTTGATTCCATTCCATTCCATTCAGTTCCATTCCATTCCATACCATGTCATTCCAATCCATTAATTTCTATTTCATTCGTGTTGATTCCATTCCATTCCATTCCATTCCATTACATTCGGGTGGATTCCATTCCATTCCATTCCACTCCATTGCATTCAATTCCACTCCATTCCATTCCATTCCATTCCATTCGGGTTGATTCCATCCCATTGCCTTCCATTCCATTCCATTCCATTCCATTCCATTCCAATCGGGTTGATTCCATTCCATTCCATTCCATTCTATTCCATTCCATTCCATTCCATTCCATTCCATTCGCGTTGTTTCCATTCCATTCCATTCCATTCCATTCCATTTCATTCCGTTTGATTCCATTCCATTCCATTCCATTCCATTCCATTCCATTCCATTCGTGCTGATTCCATTCCCTTCCATTTCTTCCATTCCATTGCATTCCATTCCATTAAATTCGGGGTGATTCCACTCCATTCCATTCCATTTGGGTTGATTCCATATCCTTCCCTTCCATTCCATTCCATTCCAATACAGTCGGGTTGATTCCATACGCTTCCATTGCATTGCATTCCATTCCATTCAGGTGGATTCCATTCCATCCCTTTCTATTCCATTCCATTCCATTCCATTCCATTCCATTCCATTCCATTCCATTCCATTCCATTCGCGTTAATACCATTCAATTCCATTCCATTCCATTTCATTCCATTCGTGTTGATTCCATTCCATTCCATTCAGTTCCATTCCATTCCATACCATGTCACTCCAATCCATTAATTTCTATTTCATTCGTGTTGATTCCATTCCATTCCATTCCATTCCATTACATTCGGGTGGATTAAATTCCATTCCATTCCACTCCATTGCATTCAATTCCACTCCATTCCATTCCATTCCATTCCATTCGGGTTGATTCCATCCCATTGCATTCCATTCCATTCTATTCCATTCCATTCCATTCAATTCCATTCCATTCCATTCCATTCCAATCGGGTTGATTCCATTCCATTCCATTCCATTCTATTCCATTCCATTCCATTCCATTCCATTCGCGTTGTTTCCATTCCATTCCATTTCACTCCATTCCATGCCATTCCATACCAGTTGGGTTGATTCTTCCCATTCAATTCTATTCCACTCCATTCCATTCCATTCCATTCGGTTTGATTCCATTCCAGTCCATTCCATTCCATTCCATTCCATTCGGTTTGATTCCGTTCCTTCCATTCCTTCCATTTCTTTGCATTCCATTCCATTTTATTCGGGTTGGTTCCATTCCATTCCATTCCATTCCATTCCATTCGGGTTGATTCCATATCCATCTCTTCCCTTCCATTCCATTCCATTCCAATCCATTCTGGTTGATTCCAAACACTTCCGTTGCATTCCATTCCATTGCATTCCATTCCATTCCATACCTTTCGGGTTGATTCCATTCCATTCCTTTCCATTACATTACATTCGGGTTGATTCCATTCTATTCCATTCCATTCCATTCCTTCGCATTCCCATCCATTACATTCGATTCCATTCGGGTTGATTCCATTCCATTCCATTCCACTCCATTGCATTCCATTCCACTCCATTCCATTCCATTCGTGTTGATTCCATCCCATCACATTCGATTCCATTTCATTCCATTGCGTTCGGGTTGATTCCGTTCCATTACATTCCTTTCCATTCCATTCAATTCCTTTCCTCTCCATTCCATTCGGGTTGATTACATTCCCGTCCACTCCATTGCATTCCATTCCATTCCATTCCATTCCATTCCATTCCATTCGTGTTGATTCCATTCCATTCCATTCAGTTCCATTCCATTCCATACCATGTCATTCCAATCCATTAATTTCTATTTCATTCGTGTTGATTCCATTCCATTCCATTCCATTCCATTACATTCGGGTGGATTCCATTCCATTCCATTCCACTCCATTGCATTCAATTCCACTCCATTCCATTCCATTCCATTCCATTCGGGTTGATTCCATCCCATTGCCTTCCATTCCATTCCATTCCATTCCATTCCATTCCATTCCATTCCAATCGGGTTGATTCCATTCCATTCCATTCCATTCTATTCCATTCCATTCCATTCCATTCCATTCCATTCGCGTTGTTTCCATTCCATTCCATTCCATTCCATTCCATTTCATTCCGTTTGATTCCATTCCATTCCATTCCATTCCATTCCATTCCATTCGTGCTGATTCCATTCCCTTCCATTTCTTCCATTCCATTGCATTCCATTCCATTAAATTCGGGGTGATTCCACTCCATTCCATTCCATTTGGGTTGATTCCGTATCCTTCCCTTCCATTCCATTCCATTCCAATACACTCGGGTTGATTCCATACGCTTCCATTGCATTGCATTCCATTCCATTCAGGTGGATTCCATTCCATCCCTTTCTATTCCATTCCATTCCATTCCATTCCATTCCATTCGCGTTAATACCATTCCATTCCATTCCATTCCATTTCTTTCCATTCGTGTTGATTCCATTCCATTCCATTCAGTTCCATTCCATTCCATACCATGTCACTCCAATCCATTAATTTCTATTTCATTCGTGTTGATTCCATTCCATTACATTACATTAAATTACATTCGGGTGGATTCCATTCCATTCCATTCCACTCCATTGCATTCAAATCCACTCCATTCCATTCCATTCCATTCCATTCGGGTTGATTCCATCCCATTGCATTCCATTCCATTCTATTCCATTCCATTCCATTCCTTTCCATTCCAATCGGGTTGATTCCATTCCATTCCATTCCATTCTATTCCATTCCATTCCATTCCATTCCATTCCATTCGCGTTGTTTCCATTCCATTCCATTCCATTCCATTCCACTCCATTCCATGCCATTCCATACCAGTTGGGTTGATTCTTCCCATTCCATTCTATTCCACTCTATTCCATTCCATTCGATTCCATTCCATTCGGTTTGATTCCATTCCAATCCATTCCATTCCATTCCATTCCATTCGGTTTGATTCCATTCCTTCCATTCCTTCCATTTCATTGCATTCCATTCCATTTTATTCGGGTTGATTCAATTCCATTCCATTCCATTCATTCCATTCGGGTTGATTCCATATCCATCTCTTCCCTTCCATTCCATTCCATTCCAATCCATTCTGGTTGATTCAAAACACTTCCATTGCATTCCATTCCATTGCATTCCATTCCATTCCATACCTTTCGTGTTGATTCCATTCCATTCCTTTCCATTACAGTACATTCGGGTTGATTCCATTCTATTCCATTCCATTCCATTCCTTCGCATTCCCATCCATTACATTCGATTCCATTCGGGTTGATTCCATTCCATTCCATTCCACTCCATTGCATTCCATTCCACTCCATTCCATTCCATTCGTGTTGATTCTATCCCATCACATTCGATTCCATTTCATTCCATTGCATTCGGGTTGATTCCATTCCATTACATTCCTTTCCATTCCATTCAATTCCGTTCCTTTCCATTCCATTCGGGTTGATTACATTCCCGTCCACTCCATTGCATTCCATTCCATTCCATTCCATTCCATTCCATTCGTCTTGATTCCATTCCATTCCATTCAGTTCCATTCCATTCCATACCATGTCATTCCAATCCATTAATTTCTATTTCATTCGTGTTGATTCCATTCCATTCCATTCCATTCCATTACATTCGGGTGGATTCCATTCCATACCATTCCACTCCATTGCATTCAATTCCACTCCATTCCATTCCATTCCATTCCATTCGGGTTGATTCCATCCCATTGCCTTCCATTCCATTCCATTCCATTCCATTCCATTCCAATCGGGTTGATTCCATTCCATTCCATTCCATTCTATTCCATTCCATTCCATTCCATTCCATTCCATTCGCGTTGTTTCCATTCCATTCCATTCCATTCCATTCCATTCCATTCCATTCCGTTTGATTCCATTCCATTCCATTCCATTCGTGCTGATTCCATTCCCTTCCATTTCTTCCATTCCATTGCATTCCATTCCATTAAATTCGGGGTGATTCCACTCCATTCCATTCCATTTGGGTTGATTCCATATCCTGCCTTCCATTCCATTCCATTCCAATACACTTGGGTTAATTCCACACTCTTCCATTGCATTGCATTCCATTCCATTCAGGTGGATTCCATTCCATCCCTTTCTATTCCATTCCATTCCATTCCATTCCATTCCATTCCATTCGCGTTAATACCATTCAGTTCCATTCCATTCCATTTCATTCCATTCGTGTTGATTCCATTCCATTCCATTCAGTTCCATTCCATTCCATACCATGTCACACCAATCCATTAATTTCTATTTCATTCGTGTTGATTCCATTCCATTCCATTACATTACATTACATTCGGGTGGATTCCATTCCATTCCATTCCACTCCATTGCATTCAATTCCACTCCATTCCATTCCATTCCATTCCATTCGGGTTGATTCCATCCCATTGCATTCCATTCCATTCTATTCCATTCCATTCCATTCCATTCCATTCCATTCCAATAGGGTTGATTCCATTCCATTCCATTCTATTCCATTCCATTCCATTCCATTCCATTCCATTCCATTCCATTCCATTCCATTCCATTCCATTCGCGTTGTTTCCATTCCATTCCATTCCATTCCATTCCATTCCACTCCATTCCATGCCATTCCATACCAGTTGGGTTGATTCTTCCCATTCCATTCTATTCCACTCCATTCCATTCCATTGCATTCCATTCCATTCCATTCCATTCGGTTTGATTCCATTCCAATCCATTCCATTCCATTCCATTCCATTCGGTTTGATTCCGTTCCTTCCATTCCTTCCATTTCATTGCATTCCATTACATTTTATTCGGGTTGATTCCATTCCATTCCATTCCATTCCATTCCATTCGGGTTGATTCCATATCCATCTCTTCCCTTCCATTCCATTCCATTCCAATCCATTCTGGTTGATTCCAAACACTTCCATTCCATTCCATTCCATTGCATTCCATTCCATTCCATACCTTTCGGGTTGATTCCATTCCATTCCTTTCCATTACTTTACATTCGGGTTGATTCCATTCTATTCCATTCCATTCCATTCCTTCGCATTCCCATCCATTACATTCGATTCCATTCGGGTTGATTCCATTCCATTCCATTCCACTCCATTGCATTCCATTCCACTCCATTCCATTCCATTCGTGTTGATTCCATCCCATCACATTCGATTCCATTTCATTCCATTGCATTCGGGTTGATTCCATTCCATTACATTCCTTTCCATTCCATTCAATTCCGTTCCTCTCCATTCCATTCGGGTTGATTACATTCCCGTCCACTCCATTGCATTCCATTCCATTGCATTCCATTGCATTCCATTCCATTCCATTCGTGTTGATTCCATTCCATTCCATTCAGTTCCATTCCATTCCATACCATGTCATTCCAATCCATTAATTTCTATTTCATTCGTGTTGATTCCATTCCATTCCATTCCATTCCATTACATTCGGGTGGATTCCATTCCATTCCATTCCACTCCATTGCATTCAATTCCACTCCATTCCATTCCATTCCATTCCATTCGGGTTGATTCCATCCCATTGCCTTCCATTCCATTCCATTCCATTCCAATCGGGTTGATTCCATTCCATTCCATTCCATTCTATTCCATTCCATTCCATTCCATTCCATTCCATTCGCGTTGTTTCCATTCCATTCCATTCCATTCCATTCCACTCCATTCCATGCCATTCCATACCAGTTGGGTTGATTCTTCCCATTCCATTCTATTCCACTCCATTGCATTCCATTCCATTCCATTCCATTCCATTCCATTCCATTCCATTCCATTCCATTCCATTCGGTTTGATTCCATTCCAATCCATTCCATTCCATTCCATTCCATTCCATTCTGGTTGATTCCATGTCATTCCATTCCATTCAAATCCACTCCATTGGGGTTGATTGCATTCCATATCATTCCATTTCAAACCATTCCATTCCATTCCATTCCTCTCCATTCCAGTCAGGTTGATTCCACTTCATTGCACTCCATTACACTCCATTTAATGCCATTCCATACCATTCGGGTTGATTCCATCCCATTTCATTCCATTCAATTCCATTCCATTTCATTCCATTCGTGTTGATTCCATTCCATTCCATTCAGTTCCATTCCATTCCATACCATGTCATTCCAATCCATTAATTTCGACTTGATTCGTGTTGATTCCATTCCATTCTATTCCATTACATTACATTCGGGTGGATTCCATTCCATTCCATTCCACTCCATTACATTCAATTCCACTCCATTCCATTCCATTCCATTCCATTCGGGTTGATTCCATCCCATTGCCTTCCATTCCATTCCACTCCATTCCATTCCATTCCATTCCATTCCACTCCAATCGGGTTGATTCCATTCCATTCCATTCCATTCCATTCTATTCCATTCCATTCCATTCCATTCCCTTCCATTCCATTCCATTCGCGTTGTTTCCATTCGATTCCATTCCATTCCATTCCATTCCATTCCGTTTGATTCCATTCCATTCCATTCCATTCCATTCCATTCCATTCGTGCTGATTCCATTCCCTTCCATTTCTTCCATTCCATTGCATTCCATTCCATTAAATTCGGGGTGATTCCACTCCATTCCATTCCATTTGGGTTGATTCCATATCCTTCCCTTCCATTCCATTCCATTCCAATACAGTCGGGTTGATTCCATACGCTTCCATTGCATTGCATTCCATTCCATTCAGGTGGATTCCATTCCATCCCTTTCTATTCCATTCCATTCCATTCCATTCCATTCCATTCCATTCCATTCCATTCCATTCGCGTTAATACCATTCAATTCCATTCCATTCCATTTCATTCCATTCGTGTTGATTCCATTCCATTCCATTCAGTTCCATTCCATTCCATACCATGTCACTCCAATCCATTAATTTCTATTTCATTCGTGTTGATTCCATTCCATTCCATTCCATTCCATTACATTCGGGTGGATTCCATTCCATTCCATTCCACTCCATTGCATTCAATTCCACTCCATTCCATTCCATTCGGGTTGATTCCATCCCATTGCAGTCCATTCCATTCTATTCCATTCCATTCCATTCCATTCCATTCCATTCCATTCCATTCCTATCGGGTTGATTCCATTCCATTCCATTCCATTCTATTCCATTCCATTCCATTCGCGTTGTTTCCATTCCATTCCATTCCACTCCATTCCATGCCATTCCATACCAGTTGGGTTGATTCTTCCCATTCCATTCTATTCCACTCCATTGCATTCCATTCCATTCCATTCCATTCCATTCCATTCCATTCCATTCCATTCCATTCCATTCCATTCCATTCCATTCCATTCCATTCGGTTTGATTCCATTCCAGTCCATTCCATTCCATTCCATTCCATTCGGTTTGATTCCGTTCCTTCCATTCCTTCCATTTCATTGCATTCCATTCCATTTTATTCGGGTTGGTTCCATTCCATTCCATTCCATTCGGGTTGATTCCATATCCATCTCTTCCCTTCCATTCCATTCCATTCCAATCCATTCTGGTTGATTCCAAACACTTCCATTCCATTCCATTCCATTGCATTCCATTCCATTCCATACCTTTCGGGTTGATTCCATTCCATTCCTTTCCATTACATTACATTCGGGTTGATTCCATTCTATTCCATTCCATTCCATTCCTTCGCGTTCCCATCCATTACATTCGATTCCATTCGGGTTGATTCCATTCCATTCCATTCCACTCCATTGCATTCCATTCCACTCCATTCCATTCCATTCGTGTTGATTCCATCCCATCACATTCGATTCCATTTCATTCCATTGCGTTCGGGTTGATTCCATTCCATTACATTCCTTTCCATTCCTTTCAATTCCGTTCCTCTCCATTCCATTCGGGTTGATTACATTCCCGTCCACTCCATTGCATTCCATTCCATTCCATTCCATTCCATTCCATTCCATTCCATTCCATTCGTGTTGATTCCATTCCATTCCATTCAGTTACATTCCATTCCATACCATGTCATTCCAATCCATTAATTTCTATTTCATTCGTGTTGATTCCATTCCATTCCATTCCATTCCATTACATTCGGGTGTATTCCATTCCATTCCATTCCACTCCATTGCATTCAATTCCACTCCATTCCATTCCATTCCATTCCATTCGGGTTGATTCCATCCCATTGCGTTCCATTCCATTCCATTCCATTCCAATCGGGTTGATTCCATTCCATTCCATTCCATTCTATTCCATTCCATTCCATTCCATTCCATTCCATTCCATTCGCGTTGTTTCCATTCCATTCCATTCCATTCCATTCCACTCCATTCCATGCCATTCCATACCAGTTGGGTTGATTCTTCCCATTCCATTCTATTCCACTCCATTGCATTCCATTCCATTCCATTCCATTCCATTCCATTCCATTCGTTTTGATTCCATTCCAGTCCATTCCATTCCATTCCATTCCATTCCATTCCATTCCATTCCATTCGGTTTGATTCCGTTCCTTCCATTCCTTCCATTGCACTGCATTCCATTCCATTTTATTCGGGTTGATTCCATTCCATTCCATTCCATTCGGTTTGATTCCGTTCCTTCCATTCCCTCCATTTCATTGCATTCCATTCCATTTTATTCGGGTTGATTCCATTCCATTCCATTCCATTCCATTCCATTCCATTCCATTCGGGTTGATTCCATATCCATCTCTTCCCTTCAATTCCATTCCATTCCAATCCATTCTGGTTGATTCCAAACACTTCCATTCCATTCCATTCCATTGCATTCCATTCCATTCCATACCTTTCGGGTTGATTCCATTCCATTCCTTTCCATTACATTATATTCGGGTTGATTCCATTCTATTCCATTCCATTCCATTCCTTCGCATTCCCATCCATTACATTCAATTCCATTCGGGTTGATTCCATTCCATTCCATTCCACTCCATTGCATTCCATTCCACTCCATTCCATTCCATTCGTGTTGATTCCATCCCATCACATTCGATTCCATTTCATTCCATTGCATTCGGGTTGATTCCATTCCATTACATACCTTTCCATTCCATTCAATTCCGTTCCTCTCCATTCCATTCGGGTTGATTACATTCCCGTCCACTCCATTGCATTCCATTCCATTCCATTCCATTCGTGTTGATTCCATTCCATTCCATTCAGTTCCATTCCATTCCATACCATGTCATTCCAATCCTTTAATTTCGATTTCATTCGTGTTGATTCCATTCCATTGCATTCCATTCCATTACATTCGGGTGGATTCCATTCCATTCCATTCCACTCCATTGCATTCAATTCCACTCCATTCCATTCCATTCCATTCCATTCGGGTTGATTCCATCCCATTGCCTTCCATTCCATTCCATTCCATTCCATTCCATTCCATGCCATTCCAATCGGGTTGATTCCATTCCATTCCATTCCATTCTATTCCATTCCATTCCATTCCATTCCATTCCATTCCATTCCATTCCATTCCATTCGCGTTGTTTCCATTCCATTCCCTTCCATTCCATTCCACTCCATTCCATGCCATTCCATACCAGTTGGGTTGATTCTTCCCATTCCATTCTATTCCACTCCATTGCATTCCTTTCCATTCCATTCCATTCGGTTTGATTCCATTCCAATCCATTCCATTCCATTCCATTCCATTCCATTCGGTTTGATTCCGTTCCTTCCATTCCTTCCATTTCATTGCATTCCATTCCATTTTATTCGGGTTGGTTCCATTCCATTCCATTCCATTCGGGTTGATTCCATATCCATCTCTTCCCTTCCATTCCATTCCATTCCAATCCATTCTGGTTGATTCCAAACACTTCCATTCCATTCCATTCCATTGCATTCCATTCCATTCCATACCTTTCGGGTTGATTCCATTCCATTCCTTTCCATTACATTACATTCGGGTTGATTCCATTCTATTCCATTCCATTCCATTCCTTCGCGTTCCCATCCATTACATTCGATTCCATTCGGGTTGATTCCATTCCATTCCATTCCACTCCATTGCATTCCATTCCACTCCATTCCATTCCATTCGTGTTGATTCCATCCCATCACATTCGATTCCATTTCATTCCATTGCGTTCGGGTTGATTCCATTCCATTACATTCCTTTCCATTCCATTCAATTCCGTTCCTCTCCATTCCATTCGGGTTGATTACATTCCCGTCCACTCCATTGCATTCCATTCCATTCCATTCCATTCCATTCCATTCCATTCCATTCCATTCGTGTTGATTCCATTCCATTCCATTCAGTTACATTCCATTCCATACCATGTCATTCCAATCCATTAATTTCTATTTCATTCGTGTTGATTCCATTCCATTCCATTCCATTCCATTACATTCGGGTGTATTCCATTCCATTCCATTCCACTCCATTGCATTCAATTCCACTCCATTCCATTCCATTCCATTCCATTCGGGTTGATTCCATCCCATTGCGTTCCATTCCATTCCATTCCATTCCAATCGGGTTGATTCCATTCCATTCCATTCCATTCTATTCCATTCCACTCCATTCCATTCCATTCCATTCCATTCGCGTTGTTTCCATTCCATTCCATTCCATTCCATTCCACTCCATTCCATGCCATTCCATACCAGTTGGGTTGATTCTTCCCATTCCATTCTATTCCACTCCATTGCATTCCATTCCATTCCATTCCATTCCATTCCATTCCATTCCATTCGTTTTGATTCCATTCCAGTCCATTCCATTCCATTCCATTCCATTCCATTCCATTCCATTCCATTCGGTTTGATTCCGTTCCTTCCATTCCTTCCATTTCACTGCATTCCATTCCATTTTATTCGGGTTGATTCCATTCCATTCCATTCCATTCGGTTTGATTCCGTTCCTTCCATTCCCTCCATTTCATTGCATTCCATTCCATTTTATTCGGGTTGATTCCATTCCATTCCATTCCATTCCATTCCATTCCATTCCATTCGGGTTGATTCCATATCCATCTCTTCCCTTCAATTCCATTCCATTCCAATCCATTCTGGTTGATTCCAAACACTTCCATTCCATTCCATTCCATTGCATTCCATTCCATTCCATACCTTTCGGGTTGATTCCATTCCATTCCTTTCCATTACATTATATTCGGGTTGATTCCATTCTATTCCATTCCATTCCATTCCTTCGCATTCCCATCCATTACATTCAATTCCATTCGGGTTGATTCCATTCCATTCCATTCCACTCCATTGCATTCCATTCCACTCCATTCCATTCCATTCGTGTTGATTCCATCCCATCACATTCGATTCCATTTCATTCCATTGCATTCGGGTTGATTCCAATCCATTACATACCTTTCCATTCCATTCAATTCCGTTCCTCTCCATTCCATTCGGGTTGATTACATTCCCGTCCACTCCATTGCATTCCATTCCATTCCATTCCATTCGTGTTGATTCCATTCCATTCCATTCAGTTCCATTCCATTCCATACCATGTCATTCCAATCCTTTAATTTCGATTTCATTCGTGTTGATTCCATTCCATTGCATTCCATTCCATTACATTCGGGTGGATTCCATTCCATTCCATTCCACTCCATTGCATTCAATTCCACTCCATTCCATTCCATTCCATTCCATTCGGGTTGATTCCATCCCATTGCCTTCCATTCCATTCCATTCCATTCCATTCCATTCCATGCCATTCCAATCGGGTTGATTCCATTCCATTCCATTCCATTCTATTCCATTCCATTCCATTCCATTCCATTCCATTCCATTCCATTCCATTCCATTCCATTCGCGTTGTTTCCATTCCATTCCCTTCCATTCCATTCCACTCCATTCCATGCCATTCCATACCAGTTGGGTTGATTCTTCCCATTCCATTCTATTCCACTCCATTGCATTCCATTCCATTCCATTCCATTCGGTTTGATTCCATTCCAATCCATTCCATTCCATTCCATTCCATTCCATTCGGTTTGATTCCGTTCCTTCCATTCCTTCCATTTCATTTCATTCCATTCCATTTTATTCGGGTTGATTCCATTCCATTCCATTCCATTCCAATCCATACTGGTTGATTCCAAACACTTCCATTCCATTCCATTCCATTCCATTCCATTCCATTCAATACCATTCGGGTTGATTCCATTCCATTCCTTTCCATTACATTACATTCGGGTTGATTCCATTCTATTCCATTCCATTCCATTCCATTCCATTCCATTCCATTCCATTCCTTGGCATTCCCATCCATTACATTCGATGCCATTCGTGTTGATTCCATTCCATTCCATTCCATTCCATTCCATTCCATTCCATTCCATTCCATTCCATTAGGGTTGATTATATCCTATTCCATTTCATTCCATTTCATTCCATTCCATTCCATTCCATTTGGGTTGATTCCATTCCATGCCATTCCATTCCACTCCATTCGGGTTGATTCCATTCCATTCCTCTCCATTAAATTCCATTCCATACCATTTGGGTTGATTCCATTCCATTCCAATACATTCGGGTTGATTCCATACACTTCCATTCCATTCCATTCCATTCCATTCCAGTTGATTCCATTCCCCTCGATTCCATTCCATTCCATCCCATTCCATTCCATTCCACTCAATTCCAATCCATTTCATTCCATTCCATTTCATTCCAGTTGATTCCATTCCCTTCGATTCCTTTCCATTCCATTCTATTCCGTTCCATTACATTCCATTCGTGTGGATTACATTCCATTCCATTCCATTCCATTCCATTCCATTCCATTCCATTCGGGTTGTTTCCATCCATTCCATTCCATTTCATTCCACTCCATTCCATGCCATTCCATAACATTCGGGTTGATTCCATCACATTCCATTCTATTCCACTCCATTCCATTCCATTCCATTCCATTCCATTCCATTCCATTCCATTCGGTTTGTTTCCACTCCAATCCATTCCATTTCATTCCATTCCATTCCATTCCATTCCATTCCATTCCATTCGGGTTGATTGCGTTCCCTTCCATTCCTTCCATTTCATTGCATTCCATTCCATTTAATTCGGGTTGATTCCATTCCATTCCATTCCATTCCATTCCATTCCATTCCATTCGGGTTGATTCCATATCCTTCCCTTGCATTCCATTCCATTCCCTTCCAATCCATTCGTGTTGATTGCATACACTTCCATTCCATTCCATTCCATTCCATTCCATTCCATTCCATTCCATTCCATTCCATGCCATTGCATTCCATTCCATTCGGGTTGATTCCATTCCATTCCTTTCCATCACATTACATTCGGGTTGATTCCATTCCATTCCATTCCATTCCATTCCATTCCATTCCATGGCATTCCAATACATTACATTCGATTCCATTCGGGTTGGTTCCATTCCATTCCGTTCCACTCCATTCGGGTTTATTCAATTCCATTTCATTCCATTCCATCCCATTCCATTCCAGTCATGTTGATTCCATTTCATTGCTCTCCATTCCATTCCATTCAATTCCATTCCATACCATCCGGGTTGATTCCCTCCCATTCCATTCCACTCCATTCCATTCCATTCCATTCCGTTTGATTCCATTCCATTCCATTCCATTCCATTCCATTCGTGCTGATTCCATTCCCTTCCATTTCTTCCATTCCATTGCTTTCCATTCCATTAAATTCGGGGTGATTCCACTCCATTCCATTCCATTTTTGTTGATTCCATGTCCTTCCTTTCCATTCCTTTCCATTCCAATACACTCGGGTTGATTCCATACGCTTCCATTGCATTGCATTCCATTCCATTCAGGTGGATTCCATTCCATCCCTTTCTATTCCATTCCATTCCTTTCCATTCCATTCCATTCCATTCCATTCCATTCCATTCCATTTGCGTTAATACCATTCCATTCCATTCCATTCCATTTCATTCCATTCGTGTTAATTCCATTCCATTCCATTCAGTTCCATTCCATTCCATACCATGTCATTCCAATCCATTAATTTCGATTTCATTCGTTTTGAGTCCATTCCATTCCATTCCATTCCATTACATTCGGGTGGATTCCATTCCATTCCATTCCACTCCATTGCATTCAATTCCACTCCATTCCATTCCATTCCATTCCATTCGGGTTGATTCCATCCCATTGCCTTCCATTCCATTCCATTCCATTCCATTCCATTCCATTCCATTCCAATCGGGTTGATTCCATTCCTTTCCATTCCATTCTATTCCATTCCATTCCATTCCATTCCATTCCAATCGCGTTGTTTCCATGCCATTCCATTCCATTCCATTCCACTCCATTCCATGCCATTCCATACCAGTTGGGTTGATTCTTCCCATTCCATTCTATTCCACTCCATTCCATTCCATTCCATTCCATTCCATTCCATTCCATTCCATTCGGTTTGATTCCATTCCAATCCATTCCATTCCATTCCATTCCATGCCATTCCATTCGGTTTGATTCCGTTCCTTCCATTCCTTCCATTTCATTGCATTCCATTCCATTTTATTCGGGTTGATTCCATTCCATTCCATTCCATTCCAATCCATTCTGGTTGATTCCAAACACTTCCATTCCATTCCATTCCATTCCATTCCATTCCATACCATTCGGGTTGATTCTATTCCATTCCTTTCCATTACATTACATTCGGGTTGATTCCATTCTATTCCATTCCATTCCATTCCATTCCATTCCATTCCTTAGCATTCCCATCCATTACATTCGATTCCATTCGGGTTGATTCCATTGCAATCCATTCCACTCCATTGCATTCCATTCCACTCCATTCCATTCCATTCGTGTTGATTCCATCCCATCACATTCGATTCCATTCCATTCCATTGCATTCGGGTTGATTCCATTCTATTCCATCCCATTGCATTCCATTCCATTCCATTCCAGTCGAGTTGATTCCATTCCATTCCATTCCATTCAATTCCATTCCATTCCATTCCAATCGGGTTGATTCCATTGCATTCCATTCCATTCTATTCCATTCCATTCCATTCCATTCGCGTTGTTTCCATTCCATTCCATTCCACTCCATTGCATGCCATTCCATACCAGTTGGGTTGATTCTTCCCATTCTATTCTATTCCACTCCATTCCATTCCATTCCATTCCATTCCATTCCATTCCATTCGGTTTGATTCCGTTCCTTCCATTCCTTCCATTTCATTGCATTGCATTCCATTTTATTCGGGTTGATTCCATTCCATTCCATTCCATTCGAATCCATTCTGGTTGATTCCAAACACTTCCATTCCATTCCATTCCATTCCATTCCATACCATTCGGGTTGATTCCATTCCATTCCTTTCCATTACATTACATTCGGGTTGATTCCATTCTATTCCATTCCATTCCATTCCATTCCATTCCATTCCATTCCATTCCATTCCATTCCTTGGCATTCCCATCCATTACATTCGATTCCATTCGGGTTGATTCCATTCGATTCCATTCCACTGCATTGCATTCCATTCCACTCCATTCCATTCCATTCGTGTTGATTCCATCCCATCACATTCGATTCCATTCCATTCCATTGCATTCGGGTTGATTCCATTCCATTACATTCCTTTCCATTCCATTCAATTCCGTTCCACTCATTCCATTCGGGTTGATTACATTCCCGTCCACTCCATTGCATTCCATTCCATTCCATTCCATTCCATTCCATTCCATTCCATTCCATTCCATTCGTGTTGATTCCATTCCATTCCATTGCATTCCATTCCATTCCATTCCATTCCTTTCTGGTTGATTCCATTCCATTCCATTCCATGCCATTCCATTCCATTCCATTCCATTCCATTAGGGTTGATTATATCCTATTCCATTTCATTCCATTTCATTCCATTCCATTCCATTCCATTTGGGTTGATTCCATTCCATTCCATTCCATTCCACTCCATTCGGGTTGATTCCATTCCATTCCTCTCCATTAAATTCCATTCCATACAATTTGGGTGGATTCCATCCCATTCCATTCCATTCCAATACATTCGGGTTGATTCCATACACTTCCATTCCATTCCATTCCATTCCATTCCAGTTGATTCCATTCCCTTTGATTCCCTTCCATTCCATCCCATTCCATTCCATTCCACTCAATTCCAATCCATTTCATTCCATTCCATTTCATTCCAGTTGATTCCATTCCCTTCGATTCCTTTCCATTCCATTCTATTCCGTTCCATTACATTCCATTCGTGTGGATTACAATCCGTTCCATTCCATTCCATTCCATTCCATTCCATTCCATTCGGGTTGTTGCCATCCATTCCATTCCATTTCATTCCACTCCATTCCATGCCATTCCATAACATTCAGGTTGATTCCATCATATTCCATTCTATTCCACTCCATTCCATTCCATTCCACTCCATTCCATTCCATTCCATTCTATTCCATTCCATTCCATTCCATTCCATTCCATTCCATTCCATTCGGGTTGATTGCGTTCCCTTCCATTCCTTCCATTTCATTGCATTCCATTCCATTTAATTCGGGTTGATTCCATTCCATTCCATTCCATTCCATTCGGGTTGATTCCATATCCTTCCCTTCCATTCCATTCCATTCCATTCCAATCCATTCGTGTTGATTGCATACACTTCCATTCCATTCCATTCCATTCCATTCCATTCTATTCCATGCCATTGCATTCCTTTCCATTCGGGTTGATTCCATTCCTTTCCTTTCCATCACATTACATTCGGGTTGATTCCATTCCATTCCATTCCATTCCATTCAATTCCATTACATTCCATGGCATTCCAATCCATTACATTCGATTCCATTCGGGTTGGTTCCATTCCATTCCGTTCCACTCCATTCGGGTTTATTCAATTCCATTTCATTCCATTCCATCCCATTCCATTCCATTCCATTCCAGTCAGGTTGATTCTATTTCATTGCACTCCATTCCACTCCATTCAATTCCATTCCATACGATCCGGGTTGATTCCATCCCATTCCATTCCATTCCATCCCATTCCATTCCATTCCACTCCATTCCATTCCATTCCATTCCGTTTGATTCCATTCCATTCCATTCCATTCCATTCGTGCTGATTCCATTCCCCTCCACTTCTTCCATTCCATTGCATTCCATTCCATTAAATTCGGGGTGATTCCACTCCATTCCATTCCATTTGGGTTGATTCCATATCCTTCCCATCCATTCCATTCCATTCCAATACACTCGGGTTGATTCCATACGCTTCCATTGCATTGCATTCCATTCCATTCAGGTGGATTCCATTCCATCCCCTTCTATTCCATTCCATTCCATTCCATTCCATTCCATTCCATTCCATTCCATTCGCGTTAATACCATTCAATTCCATTCCATTCCATTTCATTCCATTCGTGTTGATTCCATTCCATTCCATTCAGTCCCATTCCATTCCATACCATGTCATTCCTATCCATTAATTTCTATTTCATTCGTGTTGATTCCATTCCATTCCATTCCATTACATTACATTCGGGTGGATTCCATTCCATTCCATTTCACTCCATTGCATTCAATTCCACTCCATTCCATTCCATTCCATTCCATTCGGGTTGATTCCATCCCATTGCATTCCATTCCATTCTATTCCATTCCATTCCATTCCATTCCATTCCATTCCATTCCATTCCGGTTGTTTCCATTCCATTCCATTCCATTCCATTCCATTCCATTCGCGTTGTTTCCATTCCATTCCATTCCATTCCACTCCATTCCATGCCATTCCATACCAGTTGGGTTGATTCTTACCATTCCATTCTATTCCATTCCATTCCATTCCATTCCATTCCATTCCATTCCATTCCATTCCATTCCATTCCATTCGGTTTGATTCCATTCCAATCCATTCCATTCCATTCCATTCCATTCGGTTTGATTCCCTTCCTTCCATTCCTACCATTTCATTGCATTCCATTCCATTTCATTCGTGTTGATTCCATTCCATTCCATTCCATTCCATTCGGGTTGATTCCATATCCTTCCCTTCCATTCCATTCCATTCCATTCCAATCCATTCTTTTGATTCCAAACACTTCCATTCCATTCCATTCCATTCCATTCCATTCCATTCCATACCATTCGGGTTGATTCCATTCCATTCCTTTCCATTACATTACATTCGGGTTGATTCCATTCTATTCCATTCCATTCCACTCCATTCCGTTCCTTGGCATTCCCATCCATTACATTCGATTCCATTCCGGTTGATTCCATTCCATTCCATTCCACTCCATTGCATTCCATTCCACTCCATTCCATTCCATTCGTCTTGATTCCATCCCATCACCTTCGATTCCATTCCATTCCATTGCTTTCGGGTTGATTCCATTCCATTACATTCCTTTCCATTCCATTCAATTCCGTTCCACTCCATTCCATTCGGGTTGAATACATTCCCGTCCACTCCATTGCATTCCATTCCATTCCGTTCCATTCCATTCCATTCGTGTTGATTCCATTCCATTCCATTGCGTTCCATTCCATTCCATACCATTCTTTTCTGGTTGATTCCATTCCATTCCATTCCATTCCATTCCATACCATTCCATTCCATTAGGGTTGATTATATCCTATTCCATTTCATTCCATTTCATTCCATTCCATTCCATTCCATTTGGGTTGATTCCATTTCATTCCATTCCATTCCACTCCATTCGTGTTGATTCGATTCCATTCCTCTCCATTAAATTCCATTCCATACCATTTGGGTTGATTCCAACCCATTCCTTTCCATTCCAATACATTCGAGTTGATTCCATACACTTCCGTTCCATTCCATTCCATTCCATTCCATTCCATTCCATTCCATTCCATTCCAGTTGATTCCATTCCCTTCGATTCCATTCCATTCCATTCGATTCCGTTCGATTCCGTTCCATTCGGGTGGATTCCAGTCAATTCCATTCCATTCCTTTCCATTCCATTCCAATCCATTCAGGTTGATTCCCTACGCTTCCATTCCATTCAATTCCATTGCATTCGGGTTGATTCCATTCCATTCCATTCCATTCGGTTTGATTCCATTCCATTCCATTCCACTCCATTGCATTCCATTCCACACCTTTCCATTCCATTCCATGCCATTCCATGCGGGTTGTTTCCATCCCATTCCATTCCATTACCTTGCATTACATTCCACCTCATTCTGATCAGGTTGATTCCATTCCATTCCATTCCATCCCATTCTATTCCATTCCATTCCATTCCATTCCATTCCATTCCACTCGGGTTGATTCCATTCGATTCCATTCCATCCCATTCTATTCCATTCCTTTCCATTCCACTCCTTTGCATTCCATTACACTCCCTTCCATTCCATTCGGGTTGATTCCCTACCATTTCATTTCATTCCATTCCATTCCATTCCATTCCATTCCACTCCATTCCAATCAAATTGATTCCATTCCATTCCATTCCATTCCACTCCATTCCAATCAATTTGATTCCATTCCATTCCATTCCATTCCAATCCATTCCATTCCATTCCATTCGGGTTGATTCCATTCCATTCCATTCCATTCTATTCCATTCCATTCCATTCCATTCCATTCGGGTTGTTTCCATTCCATTCTATTCCATTCCATTCCACTCCATTCCATTCCATTCCATACCATTCGGGTTGATTCCATCACTTTCCATTCTATTCCACTCCATTCCTTTCCATTCCATTCCATTCCATTCGGTTTCATTCCATTCCATTGCATTCCACTCCATTCCATTCCACTCCATTTGGGTTGATTCCGTTCCCTTCCATTGCTTACATTCCATTGCATTCCATTCCATTTTATTCGGGTTGATTTCATTCCATTCCATTCAATTCCATTTCATTCCATTCCATTTCATTCCATTCCATTCGGGTTGATTCCATATCCTTCCCTTCCATTCCATTCCATTTCCTTCCATTCCTTTCGGGTTGATTGCATACACTTCCTTTCCATTCCATTCCATTCCATTCCATTCCATTCGGTTTGATTCCATTCCAATCCATTCCATTCCATTCCATTCCATGCCATTCCATTCGGTTTGATTCCGTTCCTTCCATTCCTTCCATTTCATTGCATTCCATTCCATTTTATTCGGGTTGATTCCATTCCATTCCATTCCATTCCAATCCATTCTGGTTGATTCCAAACACTTCCATTCCATTCCATTCCATTCCATTCCATTCCATACCATTCGGGTTGATTCTATTCCATTCCTTTCCATTACATTACATTCGGGTTGATTCCATTCTATTCCATTCCATTCCATTCCATTCCATTCCATTCCTTAGCATTCCCATCCATTACATTCGATTCCATTCGGGTTGATTCCATTGCAATCCATTCCACTCCATTGCATTCCATTCCACTCCATTCCATTCCATTCGTGTTGATTCCATCCCATCACATTCGATTCCATTCCATTCCATTGCATTCGGGTTGATTCCATTCTATTCCATCCCATTGCATTCCATTCCATTCCATTCCAATCGAGTTGATTCCATTCCATTCCATTCCATTCAATTCCATTCCATTCCATTCCAATCGGGTTGATTCCATTCCATTCCATTCCATTCTATTCCATTCCATTCCATTCCATTCGCGTTGTTTCCATTCCATTCCATTCCACTCCATTGCATGCCATTCCATACCAGTTGGGTTGATTCTTCCCATTCTATTCTATTCCACTCCATTCCATTCCATTCCATTCCATTCCATTCCATTCCATTCCATTCCATTCCATTCGGTTTGATTCCGTTCCTTCCATTCCTTCCATTTCATTGCATTGCATTCCATTTTATTCGGGTTGATTCCATTCCATTCCATTCCATTCGAATCCATTCTGGTTGATTCCAAACACTTCCATTCCATTCCATTCCATTCCATTCCATACCATTCGGGTTGATTCCATTCCATTCCTTTCCATTACATTACATTCGGGTTGATTCCATTCTATTCCATTCCATTCCATTCCATTCCATTCCATTCCATTCCATTCCATTCCATTCCTTGGCATTCCCATCCATTACATTCGATTCCATTCGGGTTGATTCCATTCGATTCCATTCCACTGCATTGCATTCCATTCCACTCCATTCCATTCCATTCGTGTTGATTCCATCCCATCACATTCGATTCCATTCCATTCCATTGCATTCGGGTTGATTCCATTCCATTACATTCCTTTCCATTCCATTCCATTCCGTTCCACTCATTCCATTCGGGTTGATTACATTCCCGTCCACTCCATTGCATTCCATTCCATTCCATTCCATTCCATTCCATTCCATTCCATTCCATTCGTGTTGATTCCATTCCATTCCATTGCATTCCATTCCATTCCATTCCATTCCTTTCTGGTTGATTCCATTCCATTCCATTCCATTCCATTCCATTCCATTCCATTCCATTCCATTAGGGTTGATTATATCCTATTCCATTTCATTCCATTTCATTCCATTCCATTCCATTCCATTTGGGTTGATTCCATTCCATTCCATTCCATTCCACTCCATTCGGGTTGATTCCATTCCATTCCTCTCCATTAAATTCCATTCCATACAATTTGGGTGGATTCCATCCCATTCCATTCCATTCCAATACATTCGGGTTGATTCCATACACTTCCATTCCATTCCATTCCATTCCATTCCAGTTGATTCCATTCCCTTCGATTCCCTTCCATTCCATCCCATTCCATTCCATTCCACTCAATTCCAATCCATTTCATTCCATTCCATTTCATTCCAGTTGATTCCATTCCCTTCGATTCCTTTCCATTCCATTCTATTCCGTTCCATTACATTCCATTCGTGTGGATTACAATCCGTTCCATTCCATTCCATTCCATTCCATTCCATTCCATTCGGGTTGTTGCCATCCATTCCATTCCATTTCATTCCACTCCATTCCATGCCATTCCATAACATTCAGGTTGATTCCATCATATTCCATTCTATTCCACTCCATTCCATTCCATTCCACTCCATTCCATTCCATTCCATTCCATTCTATTCCATTCCATTCCATTCCATTCCATTCCATTCGGGTTGATTGCGTTCCCTTCCATTCCTTCCATTTCATTGCATTCCATTCCATTTAATTCGGGTTGATTCCATTCCATTCCATTCCATTCCATTCGGGTTGATTCCATATCCTTCCCTTCCATTCCATTCCATTCCATTCCAATCCATTCGTGTTGATTGCATACACTTCCATTCCATTCCATTCCATTCCATTCCATTCTATTCCATGCCATTGCATTCCTTTCCATTCGGGTTGATTCCATTCCTTTCCTTTCCATCACATTACATTCGGGTTGATTCCATTCCATTCCATTCCATTCCATTCAATTCCATTACATTCCATGGCATTCCAATCCATTACATTCGATTCCATTCGGGTTGGTTCCATTCCATTCCGTTCCACTCCATTCGGGTTTATTCAATTCCATTTCATTCCATTCCATCCCATTCCATTCCATTCCATTCCAGTCAGGTTGATTCTATTTCATTGCACTCCATTCCACTCCATTCAATTCCATTCCATACGATCCGGGTTGATTCCATCCCATTCCATTCCATTCCATCCCATTCCATTCCATTCCACTCCATTCCATTCCATTCCATTCCGTTTGATTCCATTCCATTCCATTCCATTCCATTCGTGCTGATTCCATTCCCCTCCACTTCTTCCATTCCATTGCATTCCATTCCATTAAATTCGGGGTGATTCCACTCCATTCCATTCCATTTGGGTTGATTCCATATCCTTCCCATCCATTCCATTCCATTCCAATACACTCGGGTTGATTCCATACGCTTCCATTGCATTGCATTCCATTCCATTCAGGTGGATTCCATTCCATCCCCTTCTATTCCATTCCATTCCATTCCATTCCATTCCATTCCATTCCATTCCATTCGCGTTAATACCATTCAATTCCATTCCATTCCATTTCATTCCATTCGTGTTGTTTCCATTCCATTCCATTCAGTCCCATTCCATTCCATACCATGTCATTCCTATCCATTAATTTCTATTTCATTCGTGTTGATTCCATTCCATTCCATTCCATTACATTACATTCGGGTGGATTCCATTCCATTCCATTTCACTCCATTGCATTCAATTCCACTCCATTCCATTCCATTCCATTCCATTCGGGTTGATTCCATCCCATTGCATTCCATTCCATTCTATTCCATTCCATTCCATTCCATTCCATTCCATTCCATTCCATTCCGGTTGTTTCCATTCCATTCCATTCCATTCCATTCCATTCCATTCGCGTTGTTTCCATTCCATTCCATTCCATTCCACTCCATTCCATGCCATTCCATACCAGTTGGGTTGATTCTTACCATTCCATTCTATTCCATTCCATTCCATTCCATTCCATTCCATTCCATTCCATTCCATTCCATTCCATTCCATTCGGTTTGATTCCATTCCAATCCATTCCATTCCATTCCATTCCATTCGGTTTGATTCCCTTCCTTCCATTCCTACCATTTCATTGCATTCCATTCCATTTCATTCGTGTTGATTCCATTCCATTCCATTCCATTCCATTCCATTCGGGTTGATTCCATATCCTTCCCTTCCATTCCATTCCATTCCATTCCAATCCATTCTTTTGATTCCAAACACTTCCATTCCATTCCATTCCATTCCATTCCATTCCATTCCATACCATTCGGGTTGATTCCATTCCATTCCTTTCCATTACATTACATTCGGGTTGATTCCATTCTATTCCATTCCATTCCACCCCATTCCGTTCCTTGGCATTCCCATCCATTACATTCGATTCCATTCCGGTTGATTCCATTCCATTCCATTCCACTCCATTGCATTCCATTCCACTCCATTCCATTCCATTCGTCTTGATTCCATCCCATCACCTTCGATTCCATTCCATTCCATTGCTTTCGGGTTGATTCCATTCCATTACATTCCTTTCCATTCCATTCAATTCCGTTCCACTCCATTCCATTCGGGTTGAATACATTCCCGTCCACTCCATTGCATTCCATTCCATTCCGTTCCATTCCATTCCATTCGTGTTGATTCCATTCCATTCCATTGCGTTCCATTCCATTCCATACCATTCTTTTCTGGTTGATTCCATTCCATTCCATTCCATTCCATTCCATACCATTCCATTCCATTAGGGTTGATTATATCCTATTCCATTTCATTCCATTTCATTCCATTCCATTCCATTCCATTTGGGTTGATTCCATTTCATTCCATTCCATTCCACTCCATTCGTGTTGATTCGATTCCATTCCTCTCCATTAAATTCCATTCCATACCATTTGGGTTGATTCCAACCCATTCCTTTCCATTCCAATACATTCGAGTTGATTCCATACACTTCCGTTCCATTCCATTCCATTCCATTCCATTCCATTCCATTCCATTCCAGTTGATTCCATTCCCTTCGATTCCATTCCATTCCATTCGATTCCGTTCGATTCCGTTCCATTCGGGTGGATTCCAGTCAATTCCATTCCATTCCTTTCCATTCCATTCCAATCCATTCAGGTTGATTCCCTACGCTTCCATTCCATTCAATTCCATTGCATTCGGGTTGATTCCATTCCATTCCATTCCATTCGGTTTGATTCCATTCCATTCCATTCCACTCCATTGCATTCCATTCCACACCTTTCCATTCCATTCCATGCCATTCCATGCGGGTTGTTTCCATCCCATTCCATTCCATTACCTTGCATTACATTCCACCTCATTCTGATCAGGTTGATTCCATTCCATTCCATTCCATCCCATTCTATTCCATTCCATTCCATTCCATTCCATTCCATTCCACTCGGGTTGATTCCATTCGATTCCATTCCATCCCATTCTATTCCATTCCTTTCCATTCCACTCCTTTGCATTCCATTACACTCCCTTCCATTCCATTCGGGTTGATTCCCTACCATTTCATTTCATTCCATTCCATTCCATTCCATTCCATTCCACTCCATTCCAATCAAATTGATTCCATTCCATTCCATTCCATTCCACTCCATTCCAATCAATTTGATTCCATTCCATTCCATTCCATTCCAATCCATTCCATTCCATTCCATTCGGGTTGATTCCATTCCATTCCATTCCATTCTATTCCATTCCATTCCATTCCATTCCATTCGGGTTGTTTCCATTCCATTCTATTCCATTCCATTCCACTCCATTCCATTCCATTCCATACCATTCGGGTTGATTCCATCACTTTCCATTCTATTCCACTCCATTCCTTTCCATTCCATTCCATTCCATTCGGTTTCATTCCATTCCATTGCATTCCACTCCATTCCATTCCACTCCATTTGGGTTGATTCCGTTCCCTTCCATTGCTTACATTCCATTGCATTCCATTCCATTTTATTCGGGTTGATTTCATTCCATTCCATTCAATTCCATTTCATTCCATTCCATTTCATTCCATTCCATTCGGGTTGATTCCATATCCTTCCCTTCCATTCCATTCCATTTCCTTCCATTCCTTTCGGGTTGATTCCATACACTTCCTTTCCATTCCATTCCATTCGGGTTGATTCCAGTCCATTCCTTTCCATTACATTACATTCGGGTTGATTCCATTCCATTCCATTCCACTCCATTGCATTCCATTCCACTCCATTCCATTCCATTCGTGTTGATTCCATCCCATCACATTCGATTCCATTCCATTCCATTGCATTCGGTTTGATTCCATTCCATTACATTCCTTTCCATGCCATTCAATTCCGTTCCACTCCATTCCATTCGGGTTGATTACATTCCCGTCCACTCCATTGTATTCCATTCCATTCCATTCCATTCCATTCGTGTTGATTCCGTTCCATTCCATTGCATTCCATTCCATTCCATTCCATTCCTTTCTGGTTGATTCCATTCCATTCCATTCCATTCCATTCCATTCCATTCCATTCCATTAGTGTTGATTATATCCTATTTCATTGCATTCCATTTCATTCCATTCCATTCCATTCCATTTGGGTTGATTCCATTCCATTCCATTCCATTCCACTCCATTCGGTTTGATTCCATTCCATTCCTCTCCATTAAATTCCATTCCATACCATTTGGGTTGATTCCATCCCATTCCATTCCATTCCAACACATTCGAGTTGATTTCATACACCTCCATTCCATTCCATTCCATTCCATTCCATTCCATTCCATTCCATTCCATTCCATTCCAGTTGATTCCATTCCCTTCGATTCCATTCCATTCCATTCGATTCCGTTCCATTCCGTTCCATTCGGGTGGATTCCAGTCAATTCCATTCCATTCCGTTCCATTCCATTCCAATCCATTCATGTTGATTCCCTACGCTTCCATTCCATTCAATTCCATTGCATTCGGGTTGATTCCATTCCATTCCATTCCATTCGGTTTGATTCCATTCCATTCCATTCCACTCCAATGCATTCCATTCCATTCCTTTACATTCCATTACATTCCATTCCATGCGGGTTGTTTCCATCCCATTCCATTCCATTACATTACATTACATTCCACCTCATTCCAATCAGGTTGATTCCATTCCATTCCATTCCATCCCATTCTATTCCATTCCATTCCATTCCATTCCATTCCATTCCATTCGGGTTGATTCCATTCGATTCCATTCCATCCCATTATATTCAATTCCTTTCCATTCCACTCCTTTGCATTCCATTCAAATCCATTCCATTCCATTCCATTCCATTCGGGTTGATTCCCTACCATTCCATTTCATTCCATTCCATTCCTTTCCATTCCTCTCCAGTCCAATCAAATTGATTCCATTCCATTCCATTCCATTCCATTCCATTCCAGTCCATTCCATTCCATTCCATTCGGGTTGATTCCATTCCATTCCATTCCATTCCATTCCATTCCATTCCATTCCATTCGGGTTGTTTCCATTCCATTCTATTCCATTCCATTCCACTCCATTCCATGCCATTCCATACCATTCGGGTTGATTCCATCCCTTTCCATTCTATTCCACTCCATTCCATTCCATTCCATTCGGTTTCATTCCATTCCATTCCATTGCATTCCACTCCATTCCATTCCACTCCATTTGGGTTTATTCCGTTCCCTTCCATTCCTTGCATGCCATTGCATTCCGTTCCATTTTATTCGGGTTGATTTCATTCCATTCCATTCAATTCCATTTCATTCCATTCCATTTCATTCCATTCCATTCGGGTAGATTCCATATCCTTCCCTTCCATTCCATTCCATTCCATTCCAATCCATTCGGGTTGATTCCATACACTTCCTTTCCATTCCATTCCATTCGGGTTGATTCCAGTCCATTCCTTTCCATTACATTACATTCGGGTTGATTCCATTCCATTCCATTCCACTCCATTGCATTCCATTCCACTCCATTCCATTACATTCGTGTTGATTCCATCCCATCACATTCGATTCCATTCCATTCCATTGCATTCGGATTGATTCCATTCCATTACATTCCTTTCCATTCCATTCAATTCCGTTCCACTCCATTCCATTCGGGTTGATTACATTCCCGTCCACTCCATTGCATTCCATTCCATTCCATTCCATTCCATTCCATTCCATTCCATTCGTGTTGATTCCGTTCCATTCCATTCCATTCCTTTCTGGTTGATTCCATTCCATTCCACTCCATTCCATTCCATTCCATTCCATTCCATTAGGGTTGATTATATCCTATTCCATTTCATTCCATTCCATTCCATTCCATTTGGGTTGATTCCATTCCATTCCATTCCATTCCACTCCATTCTGGTTGATTCCATTCCATTCCTCTCCATTAAATTCCATTCCATACCATTTGGGTTGATTCCATCCCATTCCATTCCATTCCAATACATTCGGGTTGATTCCATACACTTCCATTCCATTCCATTCCATCCCATTCCATTCCATTCCATTCCACTCAATTCCAATCCATTTCATTCCATTCCATTTCATGCCAGTTGATTCCATTCCCTTCGATTCCTTTCCATTCCATTCTATTCCGTTCCGTTACATTCCATTCGTGTGGATTACAATCCATACCATTCCATTCCATTCCATTCCATTCCATTCCATTCGGGTTGTTTCCATCCATTCCATTCCATTTCATTCCACTCCATTCCATGCCATTCCATAACATTCGGGTTGATTCCATCACATTCCATTCTATTCCACTCCATTCCATTCCATTCCATTCCATTCCATTCCATTCCATTCCAGTCGGTTTGATTCCACTCCAATCCATTCCATTCCATTCCATTCCATTCCATTCCATTCCATTCCATTCCATTCCATTCGGGTTGATTGCGTTCCCTTCCATTCCTTCCATTTCATTGCATTCCATTCCATTTAATTCGGGTTGTTTCCATTCCATTCCATTCCATTCCATTCCATTCCATTCCATTCCATTCGGGTTGATTCCATATCCTTCCCTTCCATTCCATTCCATTCCATTCCAATCCATTCGTGTTGATTGCATACACTTCCATTCCATTCCATTCCATTCCATTCCATTCCATTCCATTCCATGCCATGCCATTGCATTCCATTGCATTCGGGTTCATTCCATTCCATTCCTTTCCATCACATTACATTCGGGTTGATTCCATTCCATTCCATTCCATTCCATTTCATTCCATTCCATTCCATGGCATTCCAATCCATTACATTTGATTCCATTCGGGTTGGTTCCATTCCATTCCGTTCCACTCCATTCGGGTTTATTCAATTCCATTTCATTCCATTCCATCCCATTCCATTCCATTCCATTCCAGTCAGGTTGATTCCATTTCATTGCACTCCATTCCACTCCATTCAATTCCATTCCATACCATCAGGGTTGATTCCATCCCATTCCATTCCATTCCATTCCATTCCATTCCATTCCATTCCATTCCATTCCATTGCATTCCATTCCGTTTGATTCCATTCCATTCCATTCCATTCCATTCCATTCCATTCCATTCGTGCTGATTCCATTCCCTTCCATTTCTTCCATTCCATTGCATTGCATTCCATTAAATTCGGGGTGATTCCACTCCATTCCATTCCATTTGCGTTGATTCCATATCTTTCCCTTCCATTCCATTCCATTCCAATACACTCGGGTTGATTCCATACGCTTCCATTGCATTGCATTCCATTCCATTCAGGTGGATTCCATTCCATCCCTTTCTATTCCATTCCATTCCATTCCATTCCATTCCATTCCATTCCATTCCATTCGCGTTAATACCATTCCATTCCATTTCATTCCATTCGTGTTGATTCCATTCCATTCCATTCAGTTCCATTCCATTCCATACCATGTCATTCCAATCCATTAATTTCGATTTCATTCGTGTTGATTCCATTCCATTCCATTCCATTCCATTCCATTCCATTCGGGTGGATTCCATTCCATTCCATTCCACTCCATTGCATTCAATTCCACTCCATTCCATTCCATTCCATTCCATTCGGGTTGATTCCATCCCATTGCATTCCATTTCATTCCATTCCATTCCATTCCATTCCATTCCATTCCAATCGGGTTGATTCCATTCCATTCTATTCCATTCCATTCCATTCCATTCCATTCCATTCGCCTTGTTTCCATTCCATTCCATTCCATTCCATTCCACTCCATTCCATGCCATTCCATACCAGTTGGGTTGATTCTTCCCATTCCATTCTATTCCACTCCATTCCATTCCATTCCATTCCATTCCATTCGGTTTGATTCCATTCCAATCCGTTCCATTCCATTCCATTCCATTCCATTCGGTTTGATTCCGTTCCTTCCATTCCTTCCATTTCATTGCATTCCATTCCATTTTATTCGGGTTGATTCCATTCCATACCATTCCAATCCATTCTGGTTGATTCCAAACACTTCCATTCCATTCCATTCCATTCTATTCCATTCCATTCTTACCATTCGGGTTGATTCCATTCCATTCCTTTCCATTGCATTACATTCGGGTTGATTCCATTCTATTCCATTCCATTCCATTCCATTCCATTCCATTCCATTCCTTCGCATTCCCATCCATTACATTCGATTCCATTCGGGTTGATTCCCTTCCATTCCATTCCACTCCATTGCATTCCATTCCACTCCATTCCATTCCATTCGTGTTGATTCCATCCCATCACATTCGATTCCATTCCATTCCATTGCATTCGCGTTGATTCCATTCCATTACATTCCTTTCCATTCCACTCAATTCCTTTCCACTCCATTCCATTCGGGTTGATTACATTCCCGTCCACTCCATTGCATTCCATTCCATTCCATTCGTGTTGATTCCATTCCATTCCATTGCATTCCTTTCCATTCCATTCCATTCCTTTCTGGTTGATTCCATTCCATTCCATTCCATTCCATTCCATTAGTGTTGATTATATCCTATTCCATTTCATTCCATTTCATTCCATTCCATTCCATTCCATTTGGGTTGATTCCATTCCATTCCATTCCATTCCACTCCATTCGGGTTGATTCCATTCCATTCCTCTCCATTAAATTCCATGCCATACCATTTGGGTTGATTCCATCCCATTCCATTCCATTCCAATACATTCGGGTTGATTCCATACACTTCCATTCCATTCCATTCCATCCCATTCCAGTTGATTCCATTCCGTTCGATTCCATTCCATTCCATCCCATTCCGTTCCATTCCATTCCATTCCACTCAATTCCAATCCATTTCATTCCATTGCATTTCATTCCAGTTGATTTCATTCCCTTCGATTCCTTTCCATTCCATTCTATTCCGTTCCTTTACATTCCATTCGCGTGGATTACAATCCATTCCATTCCATTCCATTCCATTCCATTCGGGTTGTTTCCATCCATTCCATTCCATTTCATTCCACTCCATTCCATGCCATTCCATAACATTCGGGTTGATTCCATCACATTCCATTCTATTCCACTCCATTCCATTCCATTCCATTCCATTCCATTCCATTCCATTCCATTCCATTCGGTTTGAATCCACTCCAATCCATTCCATTCCATTCCATTCCATTCCATTCCATTCCATTCCATTCCATTCCGGTTGATTGCGTTCCCTTCCATTCCTTCCATTTCATTGCATTCCATTCCATTTAATTCGGGTTGATTCCATTCCATTCCATTCCATTCCATTCCATTCCATTCCATTCCGGTTGATTCCATATCCTTCCCTTCCATTCCATTCCATTCCATTCCAATCCATTCGTGTTGATTGCATACACTTCCATTCCTTTCCATTCCATTCCATTCCATTCCATTCCATTCCATGCCATTGCGTTCCATTGCATTCGGGTTGATTCCGTTCCATTCCTTTCCATCACATTACATTCGGGTTGATTCCATTCCATTCCATTCCATTCCATTCCATTCCATTCCATTCCATTCCATGGCATTCCAATCCATTACATTCGATTCCATTCGGGTTGGTTCCACTCCATTCCGTTCCACTCCATTCGGGTTTATTCAATTCCATTTCATTCCATTCCATCCCATTCCATTCCATTCCATTCCAGTCAGGTTGATTCCATTTCATTGCACTCCATTCCCCTCCATTCAATTCCATTCCATACCATCCGGGTTGATTCCATCCCATTCCATTCCATTCCATTCCATTCCATTCCACTCCATTCCATTCCATTCCATTCCATTCCGTTTATTTCCATTCCATTCCATTCCATTCCATTCGTGCTGATTCCATTACCTTCCATTTCTTCCATTCCATTGCATTCCACTCCATTAAATTCGGGGTGATTCCACTCCATTCCATTCCATTTGCGTTGATTCCATATCTTTCCCTTCCATTCCATTCCATTCCAATACACTCGGGTTGATTCCATACGCTTCCATTGCACTGCATTCCATTCCATTCAGGTGGATTCCATTCCATCCCTTTCTATTCCATTCCATTCCATTCCATTCCATTCCATTCCATTCCATTCGCGTTAATACCATTCCATTCCATTTCATTCCATTCGTGTTGATTCCATTCCATTCCATTCAGTTCCATTCCATTCCATACCATGTCATTCCAATCCATTAATTTCGATTTCATTCGTGTTGATTCCATTCCATTCCATTCCATTCCATTCCATTCCATTCGGGTTGATTCCATTCCATTCCATTCCACTCCATTGCATTCAATTCCACTCCATTCCATTCCATTCCATTCCATTCGGGTTGATTACATCCCATTGCATTCCATTCCATTCCATTACATTCCATTCCATTCCATTCCATTCCAATCGGGTTGATTCCATTCCATTCTATTCCATTCCATTCCATTCCATTCGCCTTGTTTCCATTCCATTCCATTCCATTCCATTCCACTCCATTCCATGCCATTCCATACCAGTTGGGTTGATTCTTCCCATTCCATTCTATTCCACTCCATTCCATTCCATTCCATTCCATTCCATTCGGTTTGATTCCATTCCAATCCGTTCCATTCCATTCCATTCCATTCCATTCGGTTTGATTCCGTTCCTTCCATTCCTTCCATTTCATTGCATTCCATTCCATTTTATTCGGGTTGATTCCATTCCATTCCATTCCAATCCATTCTGGTTGATTCCAAACACTTCCATTCCATTCCATTCCATTCTATTCCAATCCATTCTTATCATTCGGGTTGATTCCATTCCATTCCTTTCCATTACATTACATTCGGGTTGATTCCATTCTATTCCATTCCATTCCATTCCATTCCATTCCATTCCATTCCTTGGCATTCCCATCCATTACATTCGATTCCATTCGGGTTGATTCCCTTCCATTCCATTCCACTCCATTGCATTCCTTTCCACTCCATTCCATTCCATTCGTGTTGATTCCATCCCATCACATTCGATTCAATTCCATTCCATTGCATTCCGGTTGATTCCATTCCATTACATTCCTTTCCATTCCATTCAATTCCGTTCCTCTCCATTCCATTCGGGTTGATTACATTCCCGTCCACTCCATTGCATTCCATTCCATTCCATTCCATTCCATTCGTGTTCATTCCATTCCATTCCATTGCATTCCATTCCATTCCATTCCATTCCATTTCATTCCTTTCTGGTTGATTCCATTCCATTCCATTCCATTCCATTCCATTCCATTATGGTTGATTATATCCTATTCCATTTCATTCCATTTCATTCCATTCCATTCCATTCCATTTGGGTTTATTCCAATCCATTCCATTCCATTCCACTCCATTCGGGTTGATTCCATTCCATTCCTCTCCATTAAATTCCATTCCATACCATTTGGGTTGATTCCATCCCATTCCATTCCATTCCAATACATTCGGGTTGATTCCATACACTTCCATTCCATTCCATTCCATCCCATTCCAGTTGATTCCATTCCCTTCGATTCCATTCCATTCCATCCCATTCCATTCCATTCCATTCCATTCCACTCAATTCCAATCCATTTCATTCCATTCCATTTCATTCCAGTTGATTCCATTCCCTTCGATTCCTTTCCATTCCATTCTATTCCGTTCCATTACATTCCATTCGTGTGGATTACAATCCATTCCATTCCATTCCATTCCATTCCATTCGGGTTGTTTCCATCCATTCCATAATTCCATTCCATACCATTTGGGTTGATTCCATCCCATTCCATTCCATTCCAATACATTCGGGTTGATTCCATACACTTCCATTCCATTCCATTCCATCCCATTCCAGTTGATTCCATTCCCTTCGATTCCATTCCATTCCATCCCATTCCATTCCATTCCATTCAACTCAATTCCAATCCATTTCATTCCATTCCATTTCATTCCAGTTGATTCCATTCCCTTCGATTCCTTTACATTCCATTCTATTCCGTTCCATTACATTCCATTCGTGTGGATTACAATCCATTCCATTCCATTCCATTCCATTCCATTCGGGTTGTTTCCATCCATTCCATTCCATTTCATTCCACTCCATTCCATGCCATTCCATAACATTCGGGTTGATTCCATCACATTCCATTCGATTCCACTCCATTCCATTCCATTCCATTCCATTCCATTCCATTCCATTCCATTCCATTCGGTTTGATTCCACTCTAATCCATTCCATTCCATTCCATTCCATTCCATTCCATTCCATTCCATTCGGGTTGATTGTGTTCCCTTCCATTCCTTCCATTTCATTGCATTCCATTCCATTTAATTCGGGTTGATTCCATTCCATTCCATTCCATTCCATTCCATTCCATTCCATTCGGGTTGATTCCGTATCCTTCCCTTCCATTCCATTCCATTCCATTCCAATCCATTCGTGTTGATTGCATACACTTCCATTCCATTCCATTCCATTCCATTCCATTCCATTCCATTCCATGCCATTGCATTCCATTGCATTCGGGTTGATTCCATTCCATTCCTTTCCATCACATTACATTCGGGTTGATTCCATTCCATTCCATTCCATTCCATTCCATTCCATTCCATGGCATTCCAATCCATTACATTCGATTCCATTCGGGTTGGTTCCATTCCATTCTGTTCCACTCCATTCGGGTTTATTCAACTCCATTTCATTCCATTCCATCCCATTCCATTCCATTCCATTCCAGTCAGGTTGATTCCATTTCATTGCACTCCATTCCCCTCCATTCAATTCCATTCCGTACCATCCGGGTTGATTCCATCCCATTCCATTCCATTCCATTCCATTCCATTCCATTCCATTCCATTCCGTTTAATTCCATTCCATTCCATTCCATTCCATTCGTGCTGATTCCATTCCCTTTCATTTCTTCCATTCCATTGCATTCCATTCCATTAAATTCGGGGTGATTCCAGTCCATTCCATTCCATTTGCGTTGATTCCATATCTTTCCCTTCCATTCCATTCCATTCAATTCCAATACACTCGGGTTGATTCCATAAGCTTCCATTGCATTGCATTCCATTCCATTCAGGTGGATTCCATTCCATCCCTTTCTATTCCATTCCATTCCATTCCATTCCATTCCATTCGCGTTAATACCATTCCATTCCATTTCATTCCATTCGTGTTGATTCCATTCCATTCCATTCAGTTCCATTCCATTCCATACCATGTCATTCCAATCCATTAATTTCGATTTCATTCGTGTTGATTCCATTCCATTACATTCCATTCAATTACATTCGGGTGGATTCCATTTCATTCCATTCCACTCCATTGCATTCAATTCCACTCCATTCCATTCCATTCCATTCCATTCGGGTTGATTCCATCCCATTGCATTCCATTCCATTCCATTCCATTCCATTCCATTCCATTCCATTCCAATCGGGTTGATTCCCTTCCATTCCATTCCATTCCATTCCATTCCATTCCATTCCATTCGCGTTGTTTCCATTCCATTCCATTCCATTCCATTCCACAACATTCCATGCCATTCCATACCAGTTGGGTTGATTCTTCCCATTCTATTCTATTCCACTCCATTCCATTCCATTCCATTCCATTCCATTCCATTCCATTCCATTCCATTCCATTCCATTCCATTCGGTTTGATTCCATTCCATTCCATTCCATTCCATTCCATTCCATTCCATTCCATTCGGTTTGATTCCGTTCCTTCCATGCCTTCCATTTCATTGCATTCCATTCCATTTTATTCGGGTTGATTCCATTCCATTCCATTCCATTCCATTCCATTCCATTCGGGTTGATTCCATATCCATCCCTTCCCTTCCATTCCATTCCATTCCAATCCATTCTGGTTGATTCCAAACACTTCCATTCCATTCCATTCCATTGCATTCCATTCCATTCCATACCATTCGGGTTGATTCCATTCCATTCCTTTCCATTACATTACATTCGGGTTGATTCCATTCTATTCCATTCCATTCCATTCCATTCCATTCCTTGGCATTCCCATCCATTACTTTCGATTCCATTCGGGTTGATTCCATTCCATTCCATTCCACTCCATTGCATTCCATTCCACTCCATTCCATTCCATTCGTGTTGATTCCATCCCATCACATTCGATTCCATTCCATTCCATTGCATTCGGGTTGATTCCATTCCATTACATTCCTTTCCATTCCATTCAATTCCGTTCCTCTCCATTCCATTCGGGTTGATTACATTCCCGTCCACTCCATTGCATTCCATTCCATTCCATTCCATTCCATTCCATTCCATTCCATTCCATTCCATTCGTGTTGATTCCATTCCATTCCATTGCATTCCATTCCATTCCATTCCATTCCTTTCTGGTTGATTCCATTCCATTCCATTCCATTCCATTCCATTCCATTCCATTCCATTAGGGTTGATTATATCCTATTCCATTTCATTCCATTTCATTCCATTCCATTCCATTCCATTTGGGTTGATTCCATTCCATTCCATTCCATTCCATTCCATTCCATTCGGATTGATTCCATTCCATTCCTCTCCATTAAATTCCATTCCATACCTTTTGGGTTGATTCCATCCCATTCCATTCCATTCCAATACATTCGGGTTGATTCCATACACTTCCATTCCATTCCATTCCATTCCATTCCATTCCATTCCATTCCAGTTGATTCCATTCCCTTCGATTCCATTCCATTCCATCCCATTCCATTCCATTCCATTCCATTCCAATCCATTTCATTCCATTCCATTTCATTCCAGTTGATTCCATTTCCTTCGATTCCTTTCCATTCCATTCTATTCCGTTCCATTACATTCCATTCGTGTGGATTACAATCCATTCCATTCCATTCCATTCCATTCCATTCGGGTTGTTTCCATCCATTACATTCCATTTCATTCCACTCCATTCCATGCCTTTCCGTAACATTCGGGTTGATTCCATCACATTCCATTCTATTCCACTCCATTCCATTCCATTCCATTCCATTCCATTCCTTTCCATTCCAATCCATTCGGTTTGATTCCACTCCAATCCATTCCATTCCATTCCATTCCATTCCATTCCATTCCATTCTATTCGGGTTGATTGCGTTCCCTTCCATTCCTTCCATTTCATTGCATTCCATTCCATTTAATTCGGGTTGATTCCATTCCATTCCATTCCATTCCATTCCATTCCATTCCATTCGGGTTGATTCCATATCCTTCCCTTCCATTCCATTCCAATCCATTCGTGTTGATTGCATACACATCCATTCCATTCCATTCCATTGCATGCCATTGCATTCCATTGCATTCGGGTTGATTCCATTCCATTCCTTTCCATCACATTACATTCGGGTTGATTCCATTCCATTCCATTCCATTCCATTCCATTCCATTCCATTCCATTCCATTCCATGGCATTCCAATCCATTACATTTGATTCCATTCGGGTTGGTTCCATTCCATTCCGTTCCACTCCATTCGGGTTTATTCAATTCCATTTCATTCCATTCCATCCCATTCCATTCCATTCCATTCCAGTCCTGTTGTTTCCATTTCATTGCACTCCATTCCACTCCATTCAATTCCATTCCATACCATCCGGGTTTATTCCATCCCATTCCATTCCATTCCATTCCATTCCATTCCATTCCATTCCATTCCATTCCATTCCGTTTGATTCCATTCCATTCCACTCCATTCCATTCCATTCCATTCCATTCCATTCGTGCTGATTCCATGCCCTTCCATTTCTTCCATTCCATTACATTCCCTTCTATTAAATTCGGGGTGATTCCACTCCATTCCATTCCATTTGGGTTGATTCCATATCTTTCCCTTCCATTCCATTCCATTCTAATACACTCCGGTTGATTCCATACGCTTCCATTGCATTGCATCCCATTCCATTCAGGTGGATTCCATTCCATCCCTTTCTATTCCATTCCATTCCATTCCATTCCACTCCATTCCATTCCATTCCATTCCATTCCATTCGCGTTAATACCATTCCATTCCATTCCATTCCATTTCATTCCATTCGTGTTGATTCCATTCCATTCCATTCAGTTCCATTCCATTCCATACCATGTCATTCAAATCCATTAATTTCGATTTCATTCGTGTTGATTCCATTCCATTCCATTCCATTCCATTACATTCGTGTGGATTCCATTCCATTCCATTCCACTCCATTGCATTCAATTCCACTCCATTCCATTCCATTCGGGTTGATTCCATTCCATTCCATTCCATTCCATTCCATTCCTTTCCATTCCATTCCAATCGGGTTGATTCCATTCCATTCCATTCAATTCTATTCCATTCCATTCCATTCCATTCCATTCCATTCCATTCGCGTTGTTTCCATTCCATTCCATTCCATTCCATTCCACTCCATTCCATGCCATTCCATACCATTTGGGTTGATCCTTCCCATTCCATTCTATTCCACTCCATTCCATTCCATTCCATTCCATTCCATTCCATTCCTTGGCATTCCCATCCATTACATTAGATTCCATTCGGGTTGATTCCATTCCATTCCATTCCATTCCATTCGCGTTGTTTCCATTCCATTCCATTCCATTCCATTCCACTCCATTCCATGCCATTCCATACCATTTGGGTTGATCCTTCCCATTCCATTCTATTCCACTCCATTCCATTCCATTCCATTCCATTCCATTCCATTCCTTGGCATTCCCATCCATTACATTAGATTCCATTCGGGTTGATTCCATTCCATTCCATTCCACTCCATTGCATTCCATTGCACTCCATTCCATTCCATTCGTGTTGATTCCATTCCATTGCATTGCATTCCATTCCATTCCATTCCATTCCATTCCATTACATTCGTGTTGATTCCATTCCATTCCATTGCATTCTATTCCATTCCATTCCATTCCTTTCTGGTTGATTCCATTCCCTTCCATTCCATTCCATTCCATTCCAATACATTCGGGTTTATTCCATACGCTTCCATTCCATTCCATTCTATTCTATTCGGGTTGATTCCAATCCATTCCATTCCATTGCGTTCGCGTTGATACCATTCCATTCCACTCCATTCCATTCGGTTTGATTGCATTCCATTCCATTCCATTCCATTCCTTTCTGGATGGTTCCATTCCATTCCTTTCCATTCCATTCCATTTCATTCCATTCCATTCCTTTATGGTTGATTCCACTCCATTCCTTTCCATTCCATTCCTTTCCATTCCATTCCATTCCATTCGGGTTGAATCCATCCCATTCCATTCCATTCCATTCCATTCCATTCCATTCCATTCCATTCCCCTCCATTCCAGTCAGGTTGATTCCATTCTATTCCATTCCATTACATTCCATTCCATTCCATTCGTGCTGATTCCATTGCCTTCCATTTCTTCCATTACATTGCATTCCATTCCATTCCATTCGGGTTGATTCGATTCCATTCCATTCCATTTGGTTTGATTCCATATCCTTCCCTTCCCTTCCATTCCATTCCGTTCCATTCCAATACACTCGGGTTGATTCCATACGCTTCCATTGCATTCCATTCCATTCCATTCGGGTGGATTCCATTCTATTCCATTCCATTCCTTTCCACTCCATTCCATTCTCGTTAATACCATTCCATTCCATTCCATTCCATTTAATTCCATTTCATTCCATTCGGGTTGATTCAATTCCATTCTTTCAGTTCCATTCCATTCCATTCCATGCCATTCCAATCCATTACGTTCGATTCCATTTGGGTTGATTCCATTCCATTCCATTCCACTCCATTCCATTCCATTACATTCGGGTTGATTCCAATCCATTCCATTCCATTCCATGCGCGTTGATACCATTCCATTCCATTCCATTTCATTCGGGTTGATTCCATTCCATTCAATTCCATTCCATTCCATTCCTTTCTAGATGGTTCCATTCCATTCCATTCCATTGCATTCCCTTCCATTCGATTTCATTCCATTTCATTCCTTTCAGGTTGATTCTATTCCATTCCTTTCCATTCCATTCAATTCCATTCCATTCTATTCCATTCGGTTTGATTCCGTCCCATCCCATTCCATTCCATTCCATTCCATTCCATTCACTTCCTCTCCATTCCAGACAGGTTGATTCCATTCCATTGCATTCCATTCCATTCCATTCTGGGTGATTCCATTCCCTTCCGTTTCTTCCATTCCATTTCATTCCATTCCATTCCATTCGGATTGATTCCATTCCATTCCATTCCATTTGGGTAGATTTCATATCCTTCCCTTCCATTCCATTCCATTCCATTCCAATACACTCGGGGTGATTCCACACGCTTCCATTGCCTTCCATTACATTCCATTCGGGTGGACTCCATTCCATTCCATTCCATTCCATTCCATTCCATTCGCTTTAATACCATTCCATTCCATTCCATTCCATTCCATTCCATTTCATTCCATTCGGGTTGACTCCATTCCATTCCATTCCATTCCATGCCATTCCAATCCATTACGTTCGATTCCATTCGGGTTGATTCCATCCCATCTCATTCCATTCAATTCCATCCCATTCCATTCCATTCCATTCCACTCCATTCCAGTCAGGTTGATTCCACTCCATTGCACTCCATTCCACTCCATTCAATGCCATTCCAAACCATTCGGGTTGACTCCAACCCATTGCATTCCATCCCATTCCATTCCATTCCGTTTGATTCCATTCCATTCCATTCCATTCAATTCCATTCATGGTCATTCCATTCCCTTCCATTTATTCCATTCCATTGCATTCCATTCCATTCCATTTGGGTTGATTCCATATCCTTCCCTTTCTTTCCATTCCATTCCATTCCAATACATTCGGGTTGATTCCATACGCTTCCATTGCTTTCCATTCCATTCCATTCGGGTTGATTCCATTCCATTCCATTCCAATCCATTCCATTCCATTCCTTTCCATTCCATTCCATTCCATTCCATTGCATTCGGGTTGTTTCCATTCCATTCCATTCCATTCCATTCCATTCCATTCCATTCCATTCCATTCGACTCCATTCTATTCCATTCCATACCATTCTGGTTGACTCCATCCCATTCCATTCCATTCCATTCCATTCCATTCCACTCGGTTTGATTCCATTCCATTCCATTCCATTCCATTCCATTCCATTCCATTCCATTCAATTCCACTCCATTCCATTCCATTCCATTCCATTCCATTCCATTCCATTAGGGTTGATTATATCCTATTCATTTTCATTCCATTTCATTCCATTCCATTCCATTCCATTTGGGTTGATTCCATTCCATTCCATTCCATTCCACTCCATTCGGGTTGATTCCATTCCATTCCTCTCCATTCCATTCCATTCCATAACATTTGGGTTGATTCCATCCCATTCCATTCCATTCCATTTCTATCCTATCGGGTTGATTCCATACACTTCCATTCCATTCCCTTCTATTCCAGTTGATTCCATTCCCTTCGATTGCATTCCATTCCATTCGATTCCATTCCATTACATTCCAACTCAATCCAATCAGGTTGATTCCATTCCATTCCATTCCATCCCATTCTATTCCATTCCATTCCATTCCATTACATTCCATTCCATTTCATTCCATTCGGGCTGATTCCATTCGATTCCAGTCAGTTTCACTCCCTTCCATTCCAATCCTTTACGTTCGATTCCATTCGGATTGATTCCATTCCATTCCATTCCATTCCATTACATTCGGGGTGATTCTATTCCATTCCATTCCACTCCATTGCATTCCATTCCAATCCATTCCATTCCATTCCATTCCGTTCGGGTTGATTCCCTGCCATTCCATTTCATTCCATTCCATTCCGTTCCATTCCACTCCATTCCAATCAAGTTGATTCCATTCCATTCCTTTCCAATCTTGCCATTCCATTCCTTTCCATTCCATTCCATTTCATTCCATTCGGGTTGTTTCCATTCCATTCCGTTCCATTACATTCCATTCCATTCGACTCCATTCTATTCCATTCCATACCATTCTGGTTGACTCCATCCCATTCCATTCAATTCCATTCCATTCCATTCCAGTCCATTCCATTCCATTCCATTCCATTCCATTCCATTCCAATCGGTTTGATTCCATTCCATTCCATTCCATTCCATTCCATTCGGGTTGATTTCATTCCCTTCCATTCCTTCCATTCCATCGCATTCCATTCCATTTTATTCGGGTTGATTCCATTCCATTCCATTCCATTCCATTCCATTCCATTCCATTCGGGTTGATTCCATTCCCTTCCATTCCTTCCATTCCATTGCATTCCATTCCATTTTTTTCGGGTTGATTCCATTCCATTCCATTCCATTCCATTCCATTCGGTTTGATTCCATATCTTTCCTTTCCATTCCATTCCATTCCATTCCAATACACTCGTGTTGATTCCATACTCTTGCATTTAATTCCATTCCTTCCATGCGGGTTGATTGCATTCCATTCCATTCCATTCCATTCCATTCCATTCCATTCGGGTTGATTCCATTCCATACCATTCCTTTCCATTCCATTCCATTCCTTTCGCGTTGATTCCATTTCCTTCCCTTCCATTCCATTCCATTCCATTCCAATACATTCGGGTTTATTCCATACGCTTCCATTCCATTCCATTCTATTCTATTCGGGTTGATTCCAATCCATTCCTTTCCATTGCGTTCGCGTTGATACCATTCCATTCCACTCCATTCCATTCGGTTTGATTGCATTCCATTCCATTCCATTCCATTCCTTTCTGGATGCTTCCATTCCATTCCTTTCCATTCCATTCCATTTCATTCCATTCCATTCCTTTCTGGTTGATTCCACTCCATTCCTTTCCATTCCATTCCTTTCCATTCCATTCCATTCCATTCGGGTTGAATCCATCCCATTCCATTCCATTCCATTCCATTCCATTCCATTCCATTCCATTACATTCCCCTCCATTCCAGTCAGGTTGATTCCATTCTATTCCATTCCATGCCATTCCATTCCATTCCATTCGTGCTGATTCAATTCCCTTCCATTTCTTCCATTACATTGCATTCCATTCCATTCCATTCGGGTTGATTCGATTCCATTCCATTCCATTTGGGTTGATTCCATATCCTTCCCTTCCCTTCCCTTCCATTCCATTCCATTCCAATACACTCGGGTTGATTCCATACGCTTCCATTGCATTCCATTCCATTCCATTCGGGTGGATTCCATTCTATTCCATTCCATTCCATTCCACTCCATTCCATTCTCGTTAATACCATTCCATTCCATTCCATTCCATTTAATTCCATTTCATTCCATTCGGGTTGATTCAATTCCATTCTTTCAGTTCCATTCCATTCCATTCCATGCCATTCCAATCCATTACGTTCGATTCCATTTGGGTTGATTCCATTCCATTCCATTCCACTCCATTCCATTCCATTACATTCGGGTTGATTCCAATCCATTCCATTCCATTCCATGCGCGTTGATACCATTCCATTCCATTCCATTTCATTCGGGTTGATTCCATTCCATTCAATTCCATTCCATTCCATTCCTTTCTAGATGGTTCCATTCCATTCCATTCCATTGCATTCCCTTCCATTCGATTTCATTCCATTTCATTCCTTTCAGGTTGATTCTATTCCATTCCTTTCCATTCCATTCAATTCCATTCCATTCTATTCCATTCGGTTTGATTCCGTCCCATCCCATTCCATTCCATTCCATTCCATTCCATTCACTTCTTCTCCATTCCAGACAGGTTGATTCCATTCCATTGCATTCCATTCCATTCCATTCTGGGGGATTCCATTCCCTTCCGTTTCTTCCATTCCATTTCATTCCATTCCATTCCATTCGGATTCATTCCATTCCATTCCATTCCACTCCATTCGGGTTGATTCCATTCCATTCCATTCCACTCCATTCGGGTTGATTCCATTCCATTTCATTCCATTCCATCCCATTCCATTCCATTCCATTCCACTCCATTCCAGTCAGGTTGATTCCACTCCATTGCACTGCATTCCACTCCATTCAATGCCATTCCATACCATTCGGGTTGACTCCAACCCATTCCATTCCATTCCATTCCATTCCATTCCGTTTGATTCCATTCCATTCCATTCCATTCCATTCCATTCATGGTGATTACATTCCCTTCCATTTATTCCATTCCATTGCATTCTATTCCATTCCATTTGGGTTGATTCCATATCCTTCCCTTTCTTTCCATTCCATTCCATTCCAATACACTCGGGTTGATTCCTTACGCTTCCATTGCTTTCCATTCCATTCCATTCCGTTTGATTCCATTCCATTCCATTGCAATGCATTCCATTCCATTCCCTTCCATTCCATTCCATTCCATTCCATTGCATTCGGATTGTTTCAATTCCATTCCATTCCATTTGACTCCATTCTATTCCATTCCATACCATTCTGGTTGACTCCATCGCATTCCATTCCATTCCATTCCATTCCTTTCCATTCCACTCGGTTTGATTCCATTCCATTCCATTCCATTCTATTCCATTCCATTCGGGTTGATTCCATTCCCTTCCATTCCTTCCATTCCATTGCATTCCATTCCATTTTTTTCGGGTTGATTCCATTCCATTCCATTCCATTCCATTCCATTCGGTTTGATTCCATATCTTTCCTTTCCATTCCATTCCATTCCATTCCAATACACTCGTGTTGATTCCATACCCTTGCATTTAATTCCATTCCTTCCATGCGGGTTGATTGCATTCCATTCCATTCCATTCCATTCCATTCGGGTTGATTCCATTCCATACCATTCCTTTCCATTCCATTCCATTCCTTTCGCGTTGATTCCATTTCCTTCCCTTCCATTCCATTCCATTCCATTCCAATACATTCGGGTTTATTCCATACGCTTCCATTCCATTCCATTCTATTCTATTCGGGTTGATTCCAATCCATTCCATTCCATTGCGTTCGCGTTGATACCATTCCATTCCACTCCATTCCATTCGGTTTGATTGCATTCCATTCCATTCCATTCCATTCCTTTCTGGATGGTTCCATTCCATTCCTTTCCATTCCATTCCATTTCATTCCATTCCATTCCTTTCTGGTTGATTCCACTCCATTCTTTTCCATTCCATTCCTTTCCATTCCATTCCATTCCATTCGGGTTGAATCCATCCCATTCCATTCCATTCCATTCCATTCCATTCCATTCCATTCCATTCCATTCCATTCCCCTCCATTCCAGTCAGGTTGATTCCATTCTATTCCATTCCATTACATTCCATTCCATTCCATTCGTGCTGATTCCATTCCCTTCCATTTCTTCCATTACATTGCATTCCATTCCATTCCATTCGGGTTGATTCGATTCCATTCCATTCCATTTGGTTTGATTCCATATCCTTCCCTTCCCTTCCATTCCATTCCGTTCCATTCGAATACACTCGGGTTGATTCCATACGCTTCCATTGCATTCCATTCCATTCCATTCGGGTGGATTCCATTCTATTCCATTCCATTCCTTTCCACTCCATTCCATTCTCGTTAACACCATTCCATTCCATTCCATTCCATTTAATTCCATTTCATTCCATTCGGGTTGATTCAATTCCATTCTTTCAGTTCCATTCCATTCCATTCCATGCCATTCCAATCCATTACGTTCGATTCCATTTGGGTTGATTCCATTCCATTCCATTCCACTCCATTCCATTCCATTACATTCGGGTTGATTCCAATCCATTCCATTCCATTCCATGCGCGTTGATACCATTCCATTCCATTCCATTTCATTCGGGTTGATTCCATTCCATTCAATTCCATTCCATTCCATTCCTTTCTAGATGGTTCCATTCCATTCCATTCCATTGCATTCCCTTCCATTCGATTTCATTCCATTTCATTCCTTTCAGGTTGATTCTATTCCATTCCTTTCCATTCCATTCAATTCCATTCCATTCTATTCCATTCGGTTTGATTCCGTCCCATCCCATTCCATTCCATTCCATTCCATTCCATTCACTTCCTCTCCATTCCAGACAGGTTGATTCCATTCCATTGCATTCCATTCCATTCCATTCTGGGTGATTCCATTCCCTTCCGTTTCTTCCATTCCATTTCATTCCATTCCATTCCATTCGGATTGATTCCATTCCATTCCATTCCATTTGGGTAGATTTCATATCCTTCCCTTCCATTCCATTCCATTCCATTCCAATACACTCGGGGTGATTCCACACGCTTCCATTGCCTTCCATTACATTCCATTCGGGTGGACTCCATTCCATTCCATTCCATTCCATTCCATTCCATTCGCTTTAATACCATTCCATTCCATTCCATTCCATTCCATTCCATTTCATTCCATTCGGGTTGACTCCATTCCATTCCATTCCATTCCATGCCATTCCAATCCATTACGTTCGATTCCATTCGGGTTGATTCCATCCCATCTCATTCCATTCAATTCCATCCCATTCCATTCCATTCCATTCCACTCCATTCCAGTCAGGTTGATTCCACTCCATTGCACTCCATTCCACTCCATTCAATGCCATTCCAAACCATTCGGGTTGACTCCAACCCATTGCATTCCATTCCATTCCATTCCATTCTGTTTGATTCCATTCCATTCCATTCCATTCAATTCCATTCATGGTCATTCCATTCCCTTCCATTTATTCCATTCCATTGCATTCCATTCCATTCCATTTGGGTTGATTCCATATCCTTCCCTTTCTTTCCATTCCATTCCATTCCAATACATTCGGGTTGATTCCATACGCTTCCATTGCTTTCCATTCCATTCCATTCGGGTTGATTCCATTCCATTCCATTCCAATCCATTCCATTCCATTCCTTTCCATTCCATTCCATTCCATTCCATTGCATTCGGGTTGTTTCCATTCCATTCCATTCCATTCCATTCCATTCCATTCCATTCCATTCCATTCCATTCCATTCGACTCCATTCTATTCCATTCCATACCATTCTGGTTGACTCCATCCCATTCCATTCCATTCCATTCCATTCCATTCCACTCGGTTTGATTCCATTCCATTCCATTCCATTCCATTCCATTCCATTCCATTCAATTCCACTCCATTCCATTCCATTCCATTCCATTCCATTAGGGTTGATTATATCCTATTCATTTTCATTCCATTTCATTCCATTCCATTCCATTCCATTTGGGTTGATTCCATTCCATTCCATTCCATTCCACTCCATTCGGGTTGATTCCATTCCATTCCTCTCCATTCCATTCCATTCCATAACATTTGGGTTGATTCCATCCCATTCCATTCCATTCCATTTCTATCCTATCGGGTTGATTCCATACACTTCCATTCCATTCCCTTCCATTCCAGTTGATTCCATTCCCTTCGATTGCATTCCATTCCTTTCGATTCCATTCCATTACATTCCAACTCAATCCAATCAGGTTGATTCCATTCCATTCCATTCCATCCCATTCTATTCCATTCCATTCCATTACATTACATTCCATTCCATTTCATTCCATTCGGGCTGATTCCATTCGATTCCAGTCAGTTTCACTCCCTTCCATTCCAATCCTTTACGTTCGATTCCATTCGGGTTGATTCCATTCCATTCCATTCCATTCCATTACATTCGGGGTGATTCTATTCCATTCCATTCCACTCCATTGCATTCCATTCCAATCCATTCCATTCCATTCCATTCCGTTCGGGTTGATTCCCTGCCATTCCATTTCATTCCATTCCATTCCGTTCCATTCCACTCCATTCCAATCAAGTTGATTCCATTCCATTCCTTTCCAATCTTGCCATTCCATTCCTTTCCATTCCATTCCATTTCATTCCATTCGGGTTGTTTCCATTCCATTCCGTTCCATTACATTCCATTCCATTCGACTAAATTCTATTCCATTCCATACCATTCTGGTTGACTCCATCCCATTCCATTCAATTCCATTCCATTCCATTCCAGTCCATTCCATTCCATTCCATTCCATTCCATTCCATTCCATTCCAATCGGTTTGATTCCATTCCATTCCATTCCATTCGGGTTGATTTCATTCCCTTCCATTCCTTCCATTCCATCGCATTCCATTCCATTTTATTCGGGTTGATTCCATTCCATTCCATTCCATTCCATTCCATTCCATTCCATTCCATTCGGGTTGATTCCATTCCCTTCCATTCCTTCCATTCCATTGCATTCCATTCCATTTTTTTCGGGTTGATTCCATTCCATTCCATTCCATTCCATTCCATTCGGTTTGATTCCATATCTTTCCTTTCCATTCCATTCCATTCCATTCCAATACACTCGTGTTGATTCCATACTCTTGCATTTAATTCCATTCCTTCCATGCGGGTTGATTGCATTCCATTCCATTCCATTCCATTCCATTCCATTCGGGTTGATTCCATTCCATACCATTCCTTTCCATTCCATTCCATTCCTTTCGCGTTGATTCCATTTCCTTCCCTTCCATTCCATTCCATTCCATTCCAATACATTCGGGTTTATTCCATACGCTTCCATTCCATTCCATTCTATTCTATTCGGGTTGATTCCAATCCATTCCTTTCCATTGCGTTCGCGTTGATACCATTCCATTCCACTCCATTCCATTCGGTTTGATTGCATTCCATTCCATTCCATTCCATTCCTTTCTGGATGCTTCCATTCCATTCCTTTCCATTCCATTCCATTTCATTCCATTCCATTCCTTTCTGGTTGATTCCACTCCATTCCTTTCCATTCCATTCCTTTCCATTCCATTCCATTCCATTCGGGTTGAATCCATCCCATTCCATTCCATTCCATTCCATTCCATTACATTCCATTACATTCCCCTCCATTCCAGTCAGGTTGATTCCATTCTATTCCATTCCATTACATTCCATTCCATTCCATTCGTGCTGATTCAATTCCCTTCCATTTCTTCCATTACATCGCATTCCATTCCATTCCATTCGGGTTGATTCGATTCCATTCCATTCCATTTGGGTTGATTCCATATCCTTCCCTTCCCTTCCCTTCCATTCCATTCCATTCCAATACACTCGGGTTGATTCCATACGCTTCCATTGCATTCCATTCCATTCCATTCGGGTGGATTCCATTCTATTCCATTCCATTCCATTCCACTCCATTCCATTCCCGTTAATACCATTCCATTCCATTCCATTTAATTCCATTTCATTCCATTCGGGTTGATTCAATTCCATTCTTTCAGTTCCATTCCATTCCATTCCATGCCATTCCAATCCATTACGTTCGATTCCATTTGGGTTGATTCCATTCCATTCCATTCCACTCCATTCCATTCCATTACATTCGGGTTGATTCCAATCCATTCCATTCCATTCCATGCGCGTTGATACCATTCCATTCCATTCCATTTCATTCGGGTTGATTCCATTCCATTCAATTCCATTCCATTCCATTCCTTTCTAGATGGTTCCATTCCATTCCATTCCATTGCATTCCCTTCCATTCGATTTCATTCCATTTCATTCCTTTCAGGTTGATTCTATTCCATTCCTTTCCATTCCATTCAATTCCATTCCATTCTATTCCATTCGGTTTGATTCCGTCCCATCCCATTCCATTCCATTCCATTCCATTCCATTCACTTCCTCTCCATTCCAGACAGGTTGATTCCATTCCATTGCATTCCATTCCATTCCATTCTGGGGGATTCCATTCCCTTCCGTTTCTTCCATTCCATTTCATTCCATTCCATTCCATTCGGATTGATTCCATTCCATTCCATTCCATTTGGGTAGATTCCATATCCTTCCCTTCCATTCCATTCCATTCCATTCCAATACACTCGGGGTGATTCCACACGCTTCCATTGCCTTCCATTACATTCCATTCGGGTGGACTCCATTCCATTCCATTCCATTCCATTCCATTCCATTCGCGTTAATACCATTCCATTCCATTCCATTCCATTCCATTTCATTCCATTCGGGTTGACTCCATTCCATTCCATTCAGTTCCATTCCATTCCATTCCATGCCATTCCAATCCATTACGATCGAATCCCTTCGGGTTGATTCCATCCCATCTCATTCCATTCAATTCCATCCCATTCCATTCCATTCCATTCCACTCCATTCCAGTCAGATTGATTCCACTCCATTTCACTCCATTCAACTCCATTCAATGCCATTCCATACCATTCGGGTTGACTCCAACCCATTGCATTCCATTCCATTCCGTTTGATTCCATTCCATTCCATTCCATTCAATTCCATTCATGGTGATTCCATTCCCTTCCATTTATTCCATTACATTGCATTCCATTATATTCCATTTGGGTTGATTCCATATCCTTCCCTTTCTTTCCATTCCATTCCATTCCAATACACTCGGGTTGATTCCATACGCTTCCATTGCTTTCCATTCCATTCCATTCGGGTTGATTCCATTCCATTCAATTCCAATCCATTCCATTCCATTCCTTTCCATTCCATTCCATTCCATTCCATTGCATTCGGGTTGTTTCCATTCAATTCCATTCCATTCCATTCCATTCCATTCCATTCGACTCCATTCTATTCCATTCCATACCATTCTGGTTGACTCCATCCCATTCCATTCCATTCCATTCCATTCCACTCGGTTTGATTCCATTCCATTCCATTCCATTCCATTCAATTCCACTCCATTCCATTCCATTCCATTCCACTCCATTCCATTAGGGTTGATTATATCCTATTCATTTTCATTCCATTTCATTCCATTCCATTCCATTCCATTTGGGTTGATTCCATTCCATTCCATTCCATTCCACTCCATTCGGGTTGATTCCATTCCATTCCTCTCCATTCCATTCCATCCCATAACATTTGGGTTGATTCCATCCCATTCCATTCCATTCCATTTCTATCCTATCGGGTTGATTCCATACACTTCCATTCCATTCCCTTCCATTCCAGTTGATTCCATTCCCTTCGATTGCATTCCATTCCATTCGATTCCATTCCATTACATTCCAACTCATTCCAATCAGGTTGATTCCATTCCATTCCATTCCATCCCATTCTATTCCATTCCATTCCATTACATTTCATTCCATTCCATTTCATTCCATTCGGGCTGATTCCATTCGATTCCAGTCAGTTTCACTCCCTTCCATTCCAATCCTTTACGTTCGATTCCATTCGGGTTGATTCCATTCCATTCCATTTCATTACATTACATTCGGGGTGATTCTATTCCATTCCATTCCACTCCATTGCATTCCATTCCAATCCATTCCATTCCATTCCATTCCTTTCGGGTTGATTCCCTGCCATTCCATTTCATTCCATTCCATTCCGTTCCATTCCACTCCATTCCAATCAAGTTGATTCCATTCCATTCCTTTCCAATCTTGCCATTCCATTCCTTTCCATTCCATTCCATTTCATTCCATTCGGGTTGTTTCCATTCCATTCCGTTCCATTCCATTCCATTCCATTCGACTCCATTCTATTCCATTCCATACCATTCTGGTTGACTCCATCCCATTCCATTCAATTCCATTCCATTCCATTCCATTCCATTCCAATCGGTTTGATTCCATTCCATTCCATTCCATTCCTTTCAATTCGGGTTGATTTCATTCCCTTCCATTCCTTCCATTCCATCGCATTCCATTCCATTTTATTCGGGTTGATTCCATTCCATTCCATTCCACTCCATTCCATTCGGGTTCATTCCATATCCTTCCTTTCCATTCCATTCCATTCCATTCCAATACACTCGGGTTCATTCCATACCCTGGCATTTCATTCCATTCCTTCCATTCGGGTTGATTGCATTCCATTCCATTCCATTCCATTCCATTCGGGTTGATTCCATTCCATTCCATTCCATTAAATTACATTCGGGTTGATTCCATTCCATTCTATTCCACTCCATTGCATTCCATTCCACTCCATTCTATTTCATTCCATTCCATTCCATTCCATTCCACTCCATTCCAATCAAGTTGATCCCATCCCATTCCATTCCATTCCATTCCATTACGTTCGATTCCATTCGGGTTGATTCCATTCCATTCCATTCCATTCCATTCCATTACATTCGGGTTGATTCCATTCCATTCTATTCCACTCCATTGCATTCCATTACACTCCATTCCATATCATTCCATTCCATTCCATTCCATTCCACTCCATTCAAATCAAGTGGATTCCATTCCATTCCATTCCATTCTATTCCATTCCATTCGGGTTGATTCCATTCCATTCCATTCCACTCCATTCGGGTTGATTCCATTCCATTTCATTCCATTCCATCCCATTCCATTCCATTCCATTTCACTCCATTCCAGTCAGGTTGATTCCACTCCATTGCACTCCATTCCCCTCCATTCAATGCCATTCCATACCATTCGGGTTGACTCCAACCCATTCCATTCCATTCCATTCCATTCCATTCCGTTTGATTCCATTCCATTCCATTCCATTCCATTCCATTCATGGTGATCACATTCCCTTCCATTTATTCCATTCCATTGCATTCTATTCCATTCCATTTGGGTTGATTCCATATCCTTCCCTTTCTTTCCATTCCATTCCATTCCAATACACTCGGGTTGATTCCATACGCTTCCATTGCTTTCCATTCCATTCCATTCCGGTTGATTCCATTCCATTCCATTGCAATGCATTCCATTCCATTCCTTTCCATTCCATTCCATTCCATTCCATTGCATTCTGATTGTTTCCATTCCATTCCATTCCATTCCATTCCATTCCATTCCATTTGACTCCATTCTATTCCATTCCATACCATTCTGGTTGACTCCATCGCATTCCATTCAATTCCATTCCATTCCATTCCATTCCACTCGGTTTGATTCCATTCCATTCCATTCCATTCCATTCGGGTTGATTCCATTCCCTTCCATTCCTTCCATTCCATTTCATTCCATTCCATTCCATTCGGATTGATTCCATTCCATTCCATTCCATTTGGGTAGATTCCATATCCTTCCCTTCCATTCCATTCCATTCCATTCCAATACACTCGGGGTGATTCCACACGCTTCCACTGCCTTCCATTACATTCCATTCGGGTGGACTCCATTCCATTCCATTCCATTCCATTCGCGTTAATACCATCCCATTCCATTCCATTCCATTCCATTTCATTCCATTCGGGTTGACTCCATTCCATTCCATTCAGTTCCATTCCATTCCATTCCATGCCATTCCAATCCATTACGTTCGATTCCATTCGGGTTGATTCCATCCCATCTCATTCCATTCAATTCCATCCCATTCCATTCCATTCCATTCCACTCCATTCCAGTCAGGTTGATTCCACTCCATTGCACTCCATTCCACTCCATTCAATGCCATTCCATACCATTCAGGTTGACTCCAACCCATTGCATTCCATTCCATTCCATTCCATTCCGTTTGATTCCATTCCATTCCATTCCATTCAATTCCATTCATGGTCATTCCATTCCCTTCCATTTATTCCATTACATTGCAATCCATTATATTCCATTTGGGTTAATTCCATATCCTTCCCTTTCTTTCCATTCCATTCCATTCCAATACACTCGGGTTGATTCCATACGCTTCCATTGCTTTCCATTCCATTCCATTCGGGTTGATTCCATTCCATTCAATTCCAATCCATTCCATTCCATTCCTTTCCATTCCATTCCATTCCATTCCATTGCATTCGGGTTGTTTCCATTCCATTCCATTCCATTCCATTCCATTCCATTCGACTCCATTCTCTTCCATTCCATACCATTCTGGGTGACTACATCCCATTCCATTCCATTCCATTCCATTCCACTCGGTTTGATTCCATTCCATTCCATTCCATTCCATTCCATTCAATTCCACTCCATTCCATTCCATTCCATTCCATTCCATTCCATTAGGGTTGATTATATCCTATTCATTTTCATTCCATTTCATTCCATTCCATTCCATTCCATTTGGGTTGATTCCATTCCATTCCATTCCATTCCACTCCATTCGGGTTGATTCCATTCCATTCCTCTCCATTCCATTCCATCCCATAACATTTGGGTTGATTCCATCCCATTCCATTCCATTCCATTTCTATCCTATCGGGTTGATTCCATACACTTCCATTCCATTCCCTTCCATTCCAGTTGATTCCATTCCCTTCGATTGCATTCCATTCCATTCGATTCCATTCCATTACATTCCAACTCATTCCAATCAGGTTGATTCCATTCCATTCCATTCCATCCCATTCTATTCCATTCCATTCCATTACATTTCATTCCATTCCATTTCATTCCATTCGGGCTAATTCCATTCGATTCCAGTCAGTTTCACTCCCTTCCATTCGAATCCTTTACGTTTGATTCCATTCGGGTTGATTCCATTCCATTCCATTACATTACATTACATTAGGGGTGATTCTATTCCATTCCATTCCTCTCCATTGCATTCCATTCCAATCCATTCCATTCCATTCCATTCCGTTCGGGTTGATTCCCTGCCATTCCATTTCATTCCATTCCATTCCGTTCCATTCCACTCCATTCCAATCAAGTTGATTCCATTCCATTCCTTTCCAATCTTGCCATTCCATTCCTTTCCATTCCATTCCATTTCATTCCATTCGGGTTGTTTCCATTCCATTCCGTTCCATTCCATTCCATTCCATTCGACTCCATTCTATTCAATTCCATACCATTCTGGTTGACTCCATCCCATTCCATTCAATTCCATTCCATTCCATTCCATTCCATTCCAATCGGTTTGATTCCATTCCATTCCATTCCATTCCATTCCATTCCATTCCATTCGGGTTGATTTCATTCCCTTCCATTCCTTCCATTCCATCGCATTCCATTCCATTTTATTCGGGTTGATTCCATTCCATTCCACTCCATTCCATTCCATTCGGGTTCATTCCATATCCTTCCTTTCCATTCCATTCCATTCCATTCCAATACACTCGGGTTCATTCCATACCCTTGCATTTCAGTCCGTTCCTTCCATTCGGGTTGATTGCATTCCATTCCATTCCATTCCATTCCATTCCATTCCATTCCATTCCATTCGGGTTGATTCCATTCCATTCCATTCCATTAAATTACATTCGGGATGATTCCATTCCATTCTATTCCACTCCATTGCATTCCATTCCACTCCATTCTATTTCATTCCATTCCATTCCATTCCATTCCACTCCATTCCAATCAAGTTCATCCCATTCCATTCCATTCCATTCCATTCCATTACGTTCGATTCCATTCGGGTTGATTCCATTCCATTCCATTCCATTCCATTACATTCGGGTTGATTCCATTCCATTCTATTCCACTCCATTGCATTCCATTACACTCCATTCCATATCATTCCATTCCATTCCATTCCATTCCACTCCATTCAAATCAAGTGGATTCCATTCCATTCCATTCCATTCCATTCCATTCCATTCTATTCCATTCCATTCGGGTTGATTCCATTCCATTCCATTCCACTCCATTCGGGTTGATTCCATTCCATTTCTTTCCATTCCATCCCATTCCATTCCATTCCATTCCACTCCATTCCAGTCAGGTTGATTCCACTCCATTGCACTCCATTCCACTCCATTCAATGCCATTCCATACCATTCGGGTTGACTCCAACCCATTCCATTCCATTCCATTCCATTCCATTCCGTTTGATTCCATTCCATTCCATTCCATACCATTCCATTCATGGTGATTACATTCCCTTCCATTTATTCCATTCCATTGCATTCTATTCCATTCCATTTGGGTTGATTCCATATCCTTCCCTTTCTTTCCATTCCATTCCATTCCAATACACTCGGGTTGATTCCACACGCTTCCATTGCTTTCCATTCCATTCCATTCCGGTTGATTCCATTCCATTCCATTGCAATGCATTCCATTCCATTCCTTTCCATTCCATTCCATTCCATTCCATTGCATTCGGATTGTTTCCATTCCATTCCATTCCATTCCATTCCATTTGACTCCATTCTATTCCATTCCATACCATTCTGGTTGACTCCATCGCATTCCATTCAATTCCATTCCATTCCATTCCATTCCACTCGGTTTGATTCCATTCCATTCCATTCCATTCCATTCGGGTTGATTCCATTCCCTTCCATTCCTTCCATTCCATTGCATTCCATTCCATTTTTTTCGGGTTGATTCCATTCCATTCCATTCCATTCCATTCCATTCCATTCGGTTTGATTCCATATCTTTCCTTTCCATTCCATTCCATTCCATTCCAATACACTCGTGTTGATTCCATACTCTTGCATTTAATTCCATTCCTTCCATGCGGGTTGATTGCATTCCATTCCATTCCATTCCATTCCATTCGGGTTGATTCCATTCCATACCATTCCTTTCCATTCCATTCCATTCCTTTCGCGTTGTTTCCATTTCCTTCCCTTCCATTCCATTCCATTCCATTCCAATACATTCGGGTTTATTCCATACGCTTCCATTCCATTCCATTCTATTCTATTCGGGTTGATTCCAATCCATTCCATTCCATTGCGTTCGCGTTGATACCATTCCATTCCACTCCATTCCATTCGGTTTGATTGCATTCCATTCCAATCCATTCCATTCCTTTCTGGATGGTTCCATTCCATTCCTTTCCATTCCATTCCATTTCATTCCATTCCATTCCTTTCTGGTTGATTCCACTCCATTCCTTTCCATTCCATTCCTTTCCATTCCATTCCATTCCATTCGGGTTGAATCCATCCCATTCCATTCCATTCCATTCCATTCCATTCCATTCCATTACATTCCATTCCATTACATTCCCCTCCATTCCAGTCAGGTTGATTCCATTCTATTCCATTCCATTACATTCCATTCCATTCCATTCGTGCTGATTCCATTCCCTTCCATTTCTTCCACTACATTGCATTCCATTCCATTCCATTCGGGTTGATTCGATTCCATTCCATTCCATTTGGTTTGATTCCATATCCTTCCCTTCCCTTCCATTCCATTCCGTTCCATTCCAATACACTCGGGTTGATTCCATACGCTTCCATTGCATTCCATTCCATTCCATTCGGGTGGATTCCATTCTATTCCATTCCATTCCTTTCCACTCCATTCCATTCTCGTTAATACCATTCCATTCCATTCCATTCCATTTAATTCCATTTCATTCCATTCGGGTTGATTCAATTCCATTCTTTCAGTTCCATTCCATTCCATTCCATTCCATTCCAATACACTCGGGGTGATTCCACACGCTTCCATTGCCTTCCATTACATTCCATTCGGGTGGACTCCATTCCATTCCATTCCATTCCATTCCATTCCATTCGCTTTAATACCATTCCATTCCATTCCATTCCATTCCATTCCATTTCATTCCATTCGGGTTGACTCCATTCCATTCCATTCCATTCCATGCCATTCCAGTCCATTACGTTCGATTCCATTCGGGTTGATTCCATCCCATCTCATTCCATTCAATTCCATCCCATTCCATTCCACTCCATTCCAGACAGGTTGATTCCACTCCATTGCACTCCATTCCACTCCATTCAATGCCATTCCAAACCATTCGGGTTGACTCCAACCCATTGCATTCCATTCTATTCCATTCCATTCCGTTTGATTCCATTCCATTCCATTCCATTCAATTCCATTCATGGTCATTCCATTCCCTTCCATTTATTCCATTCCATTGCATTCCATTCCATTCCATTTGGGTTGATTCCATATCCTTCCCTTTCTTTCCATTCCATTCCATTCCAATACATTCGGGTTGATTCCATACGCTTCCATTGCTTTCCATTCCATTCCATTCGGGTTGATTCCATTCCATTCCATTCCAATCCATTCCATTCCATTCCTTTCCATTCCATTCCATTCCATTCCATTGCATTCGGGTTGTTTCCATTCCATTCCATTCCATTCCATTCCATTCCATTCCATTCGACTCCATTCTATTCCATTCCATACCATTCTGGTTGACTCCATCCCATTCCATTCCATTCCATTCCATTCCATTCCATTCCATTCCACTCGGTTTGATTCCATTCCATTCCATTCCATTCCATTCCATTCCATTCCATTCCATTCCACTCCATTCCATTCCATTCCATTCCATTCCATTAGGGTTGATTATATCCTATTCATTTTCATTCCATTCCATTCCATTCCATTTCATTCCATTTGGGTTGATTCCATTCCATTCCATTCCATTCCACTCCATTCGGGTTGATTCCATTCCATTCCTCTCCATTCCATTCCATTCCATAACTTTTGGGTTGATTCCATCCCATTCCATTCCATTCCATTTCTATCCTATCGGGTTGATTCCATACACTTCCATTCCATTCCCTTCCATTCCAGTTGATTCCATTCCCTTCGATTGCATTCCATTCCATTCGATTCCATTCCATTACATTCCAACTCAATCCAATCAGGTTGATTCCATTCCATTCCATTCCATCCCATTCTATTCCATTCCATTCCATTCCATTACATTCCATTCCATTTCATTCCATTCGGGCTGATTCCATTCGATTCCAGTCAGTTTCACTCCCTTCCATTCCAATCCATTCCATTCCATTCCATTCCGTTCGGGTTGATTCCCTGCCATTCCATTTCATTCCATTCCATTCCGTTCCATTCCACTCCATTCCAATCAAGTTGATTCCATTCCATTCCTTTCCAATCTTGCCATTCCATTCCTTTCCATTCCATTCCATTTCATTCCATTCGGGTTGTTTCCATTCCATTCCGTTCCATTACATTCCATTCCATTCGACTCCATTCTATTCCATTCCATACCATTCTGGTTGACTCCATCCCATTCCATTCAATTCCATTCCATTCCATTCCAGTCCATTCCATTCCATTCCATTCCATTCCATTCCATTCAAATCGGTTTGATTCCATTCCATTCCATTCCATTCCATTCCATTCCATTCGGGTTGATTTCATTCCCTTCCATTCCTTCCATTCCATCGCATTCCATTCCATTTTATTCGGGTTGATTCCATTCCATTCCATTCCATTCGGGTTCATTCCATATCCTTCCTTTCCATTCCATTCCATTGCATTCCAATACACTCGGGTTCATTCCATACCCTTGCATTTCATTCCATTCCTTCCATTCGGGTTGATTGCATTCCATTCCATTCCATTCCATTCCATTCCATTCCATTCCATTCGGGTTGATTCCATTCCGTACCATTCCATTCCATTCCATTCCATTCCTTTCGCGTTGATTCCATTTCCTTCCATTCCATTCCATTCCATTCCATTCCAATCCATTCGGGTTTATTCCATACGCTTCCATTCCATTCCATTCCATTCTATTCGGGTTGATTGCAATCGAGTCCATTCCATTCCATTCGCGTTGATACCATTCCATTCCACTCCATTCCATTCGGTTTGATTCCATTCCATTCCATTCCATTCCATTCCATTCCATTCCATTCCTTTCTGTATGGTTCCTTTCCATTCCTTTCCATTCCATTCCATTTCATTCCATTCCATTCCTTTCGGGTTGATTCCACTCCATTCCTTTCCATTCCATTCATTTACATTTCATTCCATTCCATTCGGGTTGAATAAATCCCATTCCATTCCATTCCACTGCATTCCATTACATTCCACTCCATTCCAGTCAGGTTGATTCCACTCCATTCCATTCCATTCCATTCCATTCCATTCCATTCCATTCCATTCCATTGCATTCCATTCCATTCCATTCGGGTTGATTCGATTCCATTCCATTACATTTGGGTTGATTCCATATACTTCCCTTCCATTCCATTCCATTCCATTCCAATACACTCGGGTTGATTCCATACGCTTCCATTGCATTCCATTCCATTCCATTCGGGTGGATTCCATTCTATTCCATTCCATTCCATTGCATTCCATTCCATTCCATTCCATACCATTCTCGTTAATACCATTCCATTCCATTTAATTCCCTTTCACTCCTTTCGGGTTGATTCCATTCCATTCTTTCAGTTCCATTCCATTCCATTCCATGCCATTCCAATCCATTACGTTCGATTCCATTTCGGTTGATTCCATTCCATTCCATTCCATTTCATTCCATTCCATTCCATTCCATTCCATTCCATTCGGGTTGATTCCATTCCATTCCATTCCATTCCATTCCATTCCACTGCATTGCATTCCATTCCACTCCATTCCATTCCATTCCATTTCATTCGCGTTGATTCCATCCCATTCCATTCCATTCCATTCCATTCCATTCCACTCCATTCCAATCAGGTTGATTTCATTTCATTCCATTGCATTCCATTCCATTCCATTCCATTCCATTCCATTCCATTCCATTCCATTCCATTCCTTCCCATTCCATTCGGGGTGATTCCATTCCATTCCATTCCATTCGGGTTGATTCCATTCCATTCCATTCTATTCCATTCCATTCCATTCCATTCTATTCCATTCCATTCCATTCCATTCCATTTCATTACATTCGGCTTGTTTCCATGCGATTCCATTCCATTCCATACCATTCCACTCCATTCCATGCCATCACATACCATTCGGGTTGATTCCATACGCTTCCATTCCATTCCATTCCATTCCATTCTGGTTGATTCCAATGCATTCCATTCCATTCCATTCGCGTTGATACCATTCCATTCCATTGCTTTCCATTCCATTCCATTCGGATTGATTCCATTCCATTCCATTCCATTCCATTCCTTTCTAGATCGTTCCATTCCATTCCATTCCATTGCATTCCATTCCATTCCATTTCATTCCATTCCATTCTTTTCGGGTTGATTCTATTCCATTCCTTTCCATTCCATTCAATTCCATTCCATTCTATTCCATTCGGTTTGATTACATCCCATTCCATTCCATTCCATTCCATTCACTTCCACTCCATTCCAGTCATGTTGATTCCATTCCATTCCATTCCATTCCATTCCATTCTCGTTAATACCATTCCATTCCATTTAATTCCATTTCATTTCATTCGGGTTGATTCCATTCCATTCTTTCAGTTCCATTCCATTCCATTCCATGCCATTCCAATCCATTACGTTCGATTCCATTTGGGTTGATTCCATTCCATTCCATTCCATTCCATTCCATTCCATTCCATTCCATTCCATTCCATTCCACTGCATTGCATTCCATTCCACTCCATTGCATTCCATTCCATTCCATTCGGGTTGATTCCATCCCAATCCATTCCATTCCATTCCATTCTATTCCACTCCATTCCAATCAGGTTGATTTCATTTCATTCCATTGCATTCCATTCCATTCCATTTCATTCCTTCCCATTCCATTCGGGTTGATTCCATTCCATTCCATTCCATTCGGGTTGATTGCATTCCATTCCATTCTATTCCATTCCATTCCATTCCATTCCATTCCTTTCGCGTTGATTCCATTTCCTTCCATTCCATTCCATTCCATTCCATTCCAATCCATTCGGGTTTATTCCATACGCTTCCATTCCATTCCATTCCATTCTATTCGGGTTGATTGCAATCAAGTCCATTCCATTCCATTCGCGTTGATACCATTCCATTCCACTCCATTCCATTCGGTTTGATTCCATTCCATTCCATTCCATTCCATTCCATTCCATTCCTTTCTGTATGGTTCCTTTCCATTCCTTTCCATTCCATTCCATTTCATTCCATTCCATTCCTTTCGGGTTGATTCCACTCCATTCCTTTCCATTCCATTCATTTACATTTCATTCCATTCCATTCGGGTTGAATAAATCCCATTCCATTCCATTCCACTGCATTCCATTACATTCCACTCCATTCCAGTCAGGTTGATTCCACTCCATTCCATTCCATTCCATTCCATTCCATTCCATTCCATTCCATTCCATTCCATTCCATTCGGGTTGATTCGATTCCATTCCATTACATTTGGGTTGATTCCATATACTTCCCTTCCATTCCATTCCATTCCATTCCAATACACTCGGGTTGATTCCATACGCTTCCATTGCATTCCATTCCATTCCATTCGGGTGGATTCCATTCTATTCAATTCCATTCCATTGCATTCCATTCCATTCCATTCCATACCATTCTCGTTAATACCATTCCATTCCATTTAATTCCATTTCACTCCTTTCGGGTTGATTCCATTCCATTCTTTCAGTTCCATTCCATTCCATTCCATGCCATTCCAATCCATTACGTTCGATTCCATTTCGGTTGATTCCATTCCATTCCATTCCATTTCATTCCATTCCATTCCATTCCATTCCATTCCATTCGGGTTGATTCCATTCCATTCCATTCCATTCCATTCCATTCCACTGCATTGCATTCCATTCCACTCCATTCCATTCCATTCCATTTCATTCGCGTTGATTCCATCCCATTCCATTCCATTCCATTCCATTCCATTCCACTCCATTCCAATCAGGTTGATTTCATTTCATTCCATTGCATTCCATTCCATTCCATTCCATTCCATTCCATTCCATTCCTTCCCATTCCATTCGGGGTGATTCCATTCCATTCCATTCCATTCGGGTTGATTCCATTCCATTCCATTCTATTCCATTCCATTCCATTCCATTCTATTCCATTCCATTCCATTCCATTCCATTTCATTACATTCGGCTTGTTTCCATGCGATTCCATTCCATTCCATACCATTCCACTCCATTCCATGCCATCACATACCATTCGGGTTGATTCCATACGCTTCCATTCCATTCCATTCCATTCCATTCTGGTTGATTCCAATGCATTCCATTCCATTCCATTCGCGTTGATACCATTCCATTCCATTGCTTTCCATTCCATTCCATTCGGATTGATTCCATTCCATTCCATTCCATTCCATTCCTTTCTAGATCGTTCCATTCCATTCCATTCCATTGCATTCCATTCCATTCCATTTCATTCCATTCCATTCTTTTCGGGTTGATTCTATTCCATTCCTTTCCATTCCATTCAATTCCATTCCATTCTATTCCATTCGGTTTGATTACATCCCATTCCATTCCATTCCATTCCATTCACTTCCACTCCATTCCAGTCATGTTGATTCCATTCCATTCCATTCCATTCCATTCCATTCTCGTTAATACCATTCCATTCCATTTAATTCCATTTCATTTCATTCGGGTTGATTCCATTCCATTCTTTCAGTTCCATTCCATTCCATTCCATGCCATTCCAATCCATTACGTTCGATTCCATTTGGGTTGATTCCATTCCATTCCATTCCATTCCATTCCATTCCATTCCATTCCATTCCACTGCATTGCATTCCATTCCACTCCATTGCATTCCATTCCATTCCATTCGGGTTGATTCCATCCCAATCCATTCCATTCCATTCCATTCTATTCCACTCCATTCCAATCAGGTTGATTTCATTTCATTCCATTGCATTCCATTCCATTCCATTTCATTCCTTCCCATTCCATTCGGGTTGATTCCATTCCATTCCATTCCATTCGGGTTGATTGCATTCCATTCCATTCTATTCCATTCCATTCCATTCCATTCCATTCCTTTCGCGTTGATTCCATTTCCTTCCATTCCATTCCATTCCATTCCATTCCAATCCATTCGGGTTTATTCCATACGCTTCCATTCCATTCCATTCCATTCTATTCGGGTTGATTGCAATCAAGTCCATTCCATTCCATTCGCGTTGATACCATTCCATTCCACTCCATTCCATTCGGTTTGATTCCATTCCATTCCATTCCATTCCATTCCATTCCATTCCTTTCTGTATGGTTCCTTTCCATTCCTTTCCATTCCATTCCATTTCATTCCATTCCATTCCTTTCGGGTTGATTCCACTCCATTCCTTTCCATTCCATTCATTTACATTTCATTCCATTCCATTCGGGTTGAATAAATCCCATTCCATTCCATTCCACTGCATTCCATTACATTCCACTCCATTCCAGTCAGGTTGATTCCACTCCATTCCATTCCATTCCATTCCATTCCATTCCATTCCATTGCATTCCATTCCATTCCATTCGGGTTGATTCGATTCCATTCCATTACATTTGGGTTGATTCCATATACTTCCCTTCCATTCCATTCCATTCCATTCCAATACACTCGGGTTGATTCCATACGCTTCCATTGCATTCCATTCCATTCCATTCGGGTGGATTCCATTCTATTCCATTCCATTCCATTGCATTCCATTCCATTCCATTCCATACCATTCTCGTTAATACCATTCCATTCCATTTAATTCCATTTCACTCCTTTCGGGTTGATTCCATTCCATTCTTTCAGTTCCATTCCATTCCATTCCATGCCATTCCAATCCATTACGTTCGATTCCATTTCAGTTGATTCCATTCCATTCCATTCCATTTCATTCCATTCCATTCCATTCCATTCCATTCCATTCGGGTTGATTCCATTCCATTCCATTCCATTCCATTCCATTCCACTGCATTGCATTCCATTCCACTCCATTCCATTCCATTCCATTTCATTCGCGTTGATTCCATCCCATTCCATTCCATTCCATTCCATTCCATTCCACTCCATTCCAATCAGGTTGATTTCATTTCATTCCATTGCATTCCATTCCATTCCATTCCATTCCATTCCATTCCATTCCTTCCCATTCCATTCGGGGTGATTCCATTCCATTCCATTCCATTCGGGTTGATTCCATTCCATTCCATTCTATTCCATTCCATTCCATTCCATTCTATTCCATTCCATTCCATTCCATTCCATTTCATTACATTCGGCTTGTTTCCATGCGATTCCATTCCATTCCATACCATTCCACTCCATTCCATGCCATCACATACCATTCGGGTTGATTCCATACGCTTCCATTCCATTCCATTCCATTCCATTCTGATTGATTCCAATGCATTCCATTCCATTCCATTCGCGTTGATACCATTCCATTCCATTCCTTTCCATTCCATTCCATTCGGATTGATTCCATTCCATTCCATTCCATTCCATTCCTTTCTAGATCGTTCCATTCCATTCCATTCCATTGCATTCCATTCCATTCCATTTCATTCCATTCCATTCTTTTCGGGTTGATTCTATTCCATTCCTTTCCATTCCATTCAATTCCATTCCATTCTATTCCATTCGGTTTGATTACATCCCATTCCATTCCATTCCATTCCATTCACTTCCACTCCATTCCAGTCATGTTGATTCCATTCCATTCCATTCCATTCCATTCCATTCTCGTTAATACCATTCCATTCCATTTAATTCCATTTCATTTCATTCGGGTTGATTCCATTCCATTCTTTCAGTTCCATTCCATTCCATTCCATGCCATTCCAATCCATTACGTTCGATTCCATTTGGGTTGATTCCATTCCATTCCATTCCATTCCATTCCATTCCATTCCATTCCATTCCATTCCGTTCCACTGCATTGCATTCCATTCCACTCCATTGCATTCCATTCCATTCCATTCGGGTTGATTCCATCCCAATCCATTCCATTCCATTCCATTCTATTCCACTCCATTCCAATCAGGTTGATTTCATTTCATTCCATTGCATTCCATTCCATTCCATTTCATTCCTTCCCATTCCATTCGGGTTGATTCCATTCCATTCCATTCCATTCGGGTTGATTGCATTCCATTCCATTCTATTCCATTCCATTCCATTCCATTCCATTCCTTTCGCGTTGATTCCATTTCCTTCCATTCCATTCCATTCCATTCCATTCCAATCCATTCGGGTTTATTCCATACGCTTCCATTCCATTCCATTCCATTCTATTCGGGTTGATTGCAATCAAGTCCATTCCATTCCATTCGCGTTGATACCATTCCATTCCACTCCATTCCATTCGGTTTGATTCCATTCCATTCCATTCCATTCCATTCCATTCCATTCCATTCCATTCCTTTCTGTATGGTTCCTTTCCATTCCTTTCCATTCCATTCCATTTCATTCCATTCCATTCCTTTCGGGTTGATTCCACTCCATTCCTTTCCATTCCATTCATTTACATTTCATTCCATTCCATTCGGGTTGAATAAATCCCATTCCATTCCATTCCACTGCATTCCATTACATTCCACTCCATTCCAGTCAGGTTGATTCCACTCCATTCCATTCCATTCCATTCCATTCCATTCCATTCCATTCCATTCCATTGCATTCCATTCCATTCCATTCGGGTTGATTCGATTCCATTCCATTACATTTGGGTTGATTCCATATACTTCCCTTCCATTCCATTCCATTCCATTCCAATACACTCGGGTTGATTCCATACGCTTCCATTGCATTCCATTCCATTCCATTCGGGTGGATTCCATTCTATTCCATTCCATTCCATTGCATTCCATTCCATTCCATTCCATACCATTCTCGTTAATACCATTCCATTCCATTTAATTCCATTTCACTCCTTTCGGGTTGATTCCATTCCATTCTTTCAGTTCCATTCCATTCCATTCCATGCCATTCCAATCCATTACGTTCGATTCCATTTCGGTTGATTCCATTCCATTCCATTCCATTTCATTCCATTCCATTCCATTCCATTCCATTCCATTCGGGTTGATTCCATTCCATTCCATTCCATTCCATTCCATTCCACTGCATTGCATTCCATTCCACTCCATTCCATTCCATTCCATTTCATTCGCGTTGATTCCATCCCATTCCATTCCATTCCATTCCATTCCATTCCACTCCATTCCAATCAGGTTGATTTCATTTCATTCCATTGCATTCCATTCCATTCCATTCCATTCCATTCCATTCCTTCCCATTCCATTCGGGGTGATTCCATTCCATTCCATTCCATTCGGGTTGATTCCATTCCATTCCATTCTATTCCATTCCATTCCATTCCATTCTATTCCATTCCATTCCATTCCATTCCATTTCATTACATTCGGCTTGTTTCCATGCGATTCCATTCCATTCCATACCATTCCACTCCATTCCATGCCATCACATACCATTCGGGTTGATTCCATACGCTTCCATTCCATTCCATTCCATTCCATTCTGGTTGATTCCAATGCATTCCATTCCATTCCATTCGCGTTGATACCATTCCATTCCATTCCTTTCCATTCCATTCCATTCGGATTGATTCCATTCCATTCCATTCCATTCCATTCCTTTCTAGATCGTTCCATTCCATTCCATTCCATTGCATTCCATTCCATTCCATTTCATTCCATTCCATTCTTTTCGGGTTGATTCTATTCCATTCCTTTCCATTCCATTCAATTCCATTCCATTCTATTCCATTCGGTTTGATTACATCCCATTCCATTCCATTCCATTCCATTCACTTCCACTCCATTCCAGTCATGTTGATTCCATTCCATTCCATTCCATTCCATTCCATTCTCGTTAATACCATTCCATTCCATTTAATTCCATTTCATTTCATTCGGGTTGATTCCATTCCATTCTTTCAGTTCCATTCCATTCCATTCCATGCCATTCCAATCCATTACGTTCGATTCCATTTGGGTTGATTCCATTCCATTCCATTCCATTCCATTCCATTCCATTCCATTCCATTCCATTCCATTCCGTTCCACTGCATTGCATTCCATTCCACTCCATTGCATTCCATTCCATTCCATTCGGGTTGATTCCATCCCAGTCCATTCCATTCCATTCCATTCTATTCCACTCCATTCCAATCAGGTTGATTTCATTTCATTCCATTGCATTCCATTCCATTCCATTTCATTCCTTCCCATTCCATTCGGGTTGATTCCATTCCATTCCATTCCATTCGGGTTGATTGCATTCCATTCCATTCTATTCCATTCCATTCCATTCCATTCCATTCCTTTCGCGTTGATTCCATTTCCTTCCATTCCATTCCATTCCATTCCATTCCAATCCATTCGGGTTTATTCCATACGCTTCCATTCCATTCCATTCCATTCTATTCGGGTTGATTGCAATCGAGTCCATTCCATTCCATTCGCGTTGATACCATTCCATTCCACTCCATTCCATTCGGTTTGATTCCATTCCATTCCATTCCATTCCATTCCATTCCATTCCATTCCTTTCTGTATGGTTCCTTTCCATTCCTTTCCATTCCATTCCATTTCATTCCATTCCATTCCTTTCGGGTTGATTCCACTCCATTCCTTTCCATTCCATTCATTTACATTTCATTCCATTCCATTCGGGTTGAATAAATCCCATTCCATTCCATTCCACTGCATTCCATTACATTCCACTCCATTCCAGTCAGGTTGATTCCACTCCATTCCATTCCATTCCATTCCATTCCATTCCATTCCATTGCATTCCATTCCATTCCATTCGGGTTGATTCGATTCCATTCCATTACATTTGGGTTGATTCCATATACTTCCCTTCCATTCCATTCCATTCCATTCCAATACACTCGGGTTGATTCCATACGCTTCCATTGCATTCCATTCCATTCCATTCGGGTGGATTCCATTCTATTCCATTCCATTCCATTGCATTCCATTCCATTCCATTCCATACCATTCTCGTTAATACCATTCCATTCCATTTAATTCCATTTCACTCCTTTCGGGTTGATTCCATTCCATTCTTTCAGTTCCATTCCATTCCATTCCATGCCATTCCAATCCATTACGTTCGATTCCATTTCGGTTGATTCCATTCCATTCCATTCCATTTCATTCCATTCCATTCCATTCCATTCCATTCCATTCGGGTTGATTCCATTCCATTCCATTCCATTCCATTCCATTCCACTGCATTGCATTCCATTCCACTCCATTCCATTCCATTCCATTTCATTCGCGTTGATTCCATCCCATTCCATTCCATTCCATTCCATTCCATTCCACTCCATTCCAATCAGGTTGATTTCATTTCATTCCATTGCATTCCATTCCATTCCATTCCATTCCATTCCATTCCATTCCATTCCATTCCTTCCCATTCCATTCGGGGTGATTCCATTCCATTCCATTCCATTCGGGTTGATTCCATTCCATTCCATTCTATTCCATTCCATTCCATTCCATTCTATTCCATTCCATTCCATTCCATTCCATTTCATTACATTCGGCTTGTTTCCATGCGATTCCATTCCATTCCATACCATTCCACTCCATTCCATGCCATCACATACCATTCGGGTTGATTCCATACGCTTCCATTCCATTCCATTCCATTCCATTCTGGTTGATTCCAATGCATTCCATTCCATTCCATTCGCGTTGATACCATTCCATTCCATTCCTTTCCATTCCATTCCATTCGGATTGATTCCATTCCATTCCATTCCATTCCATTCCTTTCTAGATCGTTCCATTCCATTCCATTCCATTGCATTCCATTCCATTCCATTTCATTCCATTCCATTCTTTTCGGGTTGATTCTATTCCATTCCTTTCCATTCCATTCAATTCCATTCCATTCTATTCCATTCGGTTTGATTACATCCCATTCCATTCCATTCCATTCCATTCACTTCCACTCCATTCCAGTCATGTTGATTCCATTCCATTCCATTCCATTCCATTCCATTCTCGTTAATACCATTCCATTCCATTTAATTCCATTTCATTTCATTCGGGTTGATTCCATTCCATTCTTTCAGTTCCATTCCATTCCATTCCATGCCATTCCAATCCATTACGTTCGATTCCATTTGGGTTGATTCCATTCCATTCCATTCCATTCCATTCCATTCCATTCCATTCCGTTCCACTGCATTGCATTCCATTCCACTCCATTGCATTCCATTCCATTCCATTCGGGTTGATTCCATCCCAATCCATTCCATTCCATTCCATTCTATTCCACTCCATTCCAATCAGGTTGATTTCATTTCATTCCATTGCATTCCATTCCATTCCATTCCATTCCATTTCATTCCTTCCCATTCCATTCGGGTTGATTCCATTCCATTCCATTCCATTCGGGTTGATTGCATTCCATTCCATTCCATTCTATTCCATTCCATTCCATTCCATTCCATTCCATTCCATTCCATTCGGCTTGTTTCCATTCGATTCCATTCCATTCCATACCATTCCACTCCATTCCATGCCATCCCATACCATTCGGGTTGATTCCATACGCTTCCATTCCATTCCATTCGGGTTGATTCCAATCCATTCCATTCCATTCCATTCGCGTTGATACCATTCCATTCCATTCCATTCCATTCCATTCGGGTTGATTCCATTCCATTCCATTCCATTCCATTCCTTTCTAGATGGTTCCTTTCCATTCCATTCCATTGCATTCCATTCCATTCCATTTCATTCCATTCCATTCCATTCCTTTCGGGTTGATTCTATTCCATTCCTATCCATTCCATTCAATTCCATTCCATTCTATTCCATTCGGTTTGATTCCATCCCATTCTATTCCATTCCATTCCATTCACATCCACTCCATTCCAGTCATGTTGATTCCATTCCATTCCATTCCATTCCATTCCATTCCATTCCATTCCATTCGGGGTGATTCCATTCCCTTCAATTTCTTCCATTCCATTGCATTCCATTCCATTCCATTCGGGTTGATTCGATTCCATTCCATTCCATTTGGGTTGATTCCATATCCTTCCCTTCCATTCCATTCCATTCCATTCCAATACACTCGGGTTCATTCCATACGCTTCCATTGCATTCCATTCCATTCCATTCGGGTGGATTCCATTCTATTCCATTCCATTCCATTCCGTTCCATTCCATTCCATTCTCATTAAAACCATTCCATTCCATTTATTTCCATTCCATTCCATTCGGGTTGATTCCATTCCATTCCATTCTATTCCATTCCATTCCATTCCATTCTATTCCATTCCATTCCATTCCATTCCATTCCATTCCATTCCATTCGGCTTGTTTCCATTCGATTCCATTCCATTCCATTCCATTCCACTCCATTCCATGCCATCCCACACCATTCGGGTTGATTCCATACGCTTCCATTCCATTCCATTCCATTCCATTCGGGTTCATTCCAATCTATTCCATTCCATTCCATTCGCGTTGATACCATTCCATTCCATTCCATTCCATTGGGGTTGATTCCATTCCATTCCATTCGATTCCATTCCATTCCATTCCTTTCTAGATGGTTCCACTCCATTCCATTCCATTGCATTCCATTCCATTCCATTTCATTCCATTCCATTCCTTTCGGGTTGATTCTATTCCATTCCTTTCCATTCCATTCAATTCCATTCCATTCTATTCCATTCGGTTTGATTCCATCCCATTCCATTCCATTCCATTCCATTCACTTCCACTCCATTCCAGTCATGTTGATTCCATTCCATTCCATTCCATTCCATTCCATTCCATTCCATTCAATTCGGGGTGATTCCATTGCCTTCCATTTCTTCCATTCCATTTCATTCCATTCCATTCCATTCGGGTTGATTTCATTCCATTCCATTCCATTTGGGTAGATTCCATATCCTTCCCTTCCATTCAATTCCATTCTATTCCAATACACTCAGGTTGATTCCATACGCTTCCATTGCCTTCCATTCCATTCCATTCGGGTGGATTCCATTCCATTCCATTCCATTCCATTCCATTCGCGTTAATACCATTCCATTCCATTCCATTCCATTCCATTCCATTCCATTTCATTCCATTCGGGTTGACTACATTCCTTTCCATTCAGTTCCATTCCATTCCATTCCATTCCATTCCAATCCATTACATTCGATTGCATTCGGGTTGATTCCATTCCATTTCATTACATTACATTACATTCGGGTTGATTCCATTCCATTCCACTCCACTCCATTGCATTCCTTTCCACTCCATTCCTTTGCATTCCATTCCATTCGAGTTGGTTCCATTCCAGTCCATTCCATTCCATTTCATTCCACTCCATTCCAATCAGGTTGATTCCATTCCATTCCATTCCATTCCATTCCATTCCATTCCATTCCATTTCATTCCATTCCATTCCATTCGGGTTGATTCCTTTCCATACCATTCCATTCTATTCCATTCCATTCCATTCCAATCCATTCGGTTTGATTCCATTCCATTCCATTCCATTCCATTCCGTTCCATTCCATTCTATTCCGTTCCAGTTGATTCCGTTCCCTTCCAATCCTTCCATTCCATTCCATTCCATTCCGTTTTATTCGGGTTGATTCCATTCCATTCCATTCCATTCCATTCAATTCCATTCGGGTTGATTTCATATACTTCCTTTCCATTCAATTCCATTCCATTCCAATCCATTCGAGTTGATTCCGTACACTTCCGTTCCATTCCATTCCATTCCATTCCGTTCCATTCCATTCCATTCGGGTTGATTCCATTCCATTCGTTTCCATTACATTACATTTCGGTTGATTCCATTCCATTCCATTCCATGGCATTCCAATCCATTACTTTCGATTTCCTTCGAGTTGATTCCATTCGATTCCATTCCACTTTATTGCATTCCATTCCACTCCATTCCATTCCATTCCATTCCATTCCATTCTGGTTGGTTTCATCCCATCCCGTTAGATTCCATTCTATTCCATTGCATTCGGGTTGATTCCATTCCATTCCATTCCTTTCCATTCCCTTCAATTCCGTTCATTCCATTCCATTAAGGTTGATTACATTCCCTTCCACTCCATTGCATTCCATTCCATTCCATTCCCTTCCAATCCATTCCAATCAAGTTGATTCTATTCCATTCCATTCCATTCCATCCCATTCCATTCCATTCCATTCCACTCCATTCCAGTCAGGTTGATTCCACTCCATTGCACTCAATTCCACTCCATTCAATGCCATTCCATACCATTCGGGTTGACTCCAACCCATTCCATTCCATTCCATTCCTTTTGATTCCATTCCATTCCATTCCATTCCATTCCATCTATGGTGATTCCATTCCCTTCCCTTTATTCCATTCCATTGCATTCCACTCCATTCCATTTGGGTTGATTCCATATCCTTCCCTTTCTTTCCATTCCATTCCATTCGAATACACTCGGGTTGATTCCATACGCTTCCATTGCTTTCCATTCCATTCCATTCGGGTGGATTCCATTCCATCCCATTCTATTCCATTCCATTCCATTCCATTCCATTGCATTCGATTCGCGTTAATACCATTACATTCCATTCCATGCCATTCCATTTCATTCCATTCGGGTTGATTCCATTCCCTTCCATTCTGTTCCATTCCACTCCGTTCCATGCCATTCCAATCCAATACGTTCGATTCCATTCGGGTTGATTCCATTCCATTCCATTCCATTCCATTACATTACATTACATTCGGGTAGATTCCATTCCATTCCATTCCACTCCATTGCATTCCATTCCACTCCATTCCATTCCACTCCATTCCATTCGGGTTGATTCCCTACCATTCCAATTCACACCATTCCATTCCATTCCATTCCAATCCATTCCAATCAAGTTGATTCCGTTCCATTCCATTCCATTCCATTCCATTCCAATCCATTCCACTCCATTCCATACCATTCGGGTTGTTTCCATTCCATTCCATTCCATTCCACTCCATTCCATGCCATCCCATACCATTCGGGTTGATTCCATACTCTTCCATTCCATTCCATTCCATTCCATTCGGGTGATTCCAATCCATTCCATTCCATTCCATTCGGGTTGATTCCATTCCATTCCATTCCATTCCATTCCTTTCTGGATGGTTCCATTCCATTCCATTCCATTCCATTCCATTCCATTTCATTCCATTCCATTCCTTTCGGGTTCATTCTATTCCATTCCTTCCCATTCCATTCAATTTCATTCCATTCTGTTCCATTCTGTTTGATTCCAACCCATTCCATTCCATTACTTTCCATTCCGTTCCATTCACTTCCACTCCATTAAAGTCAGGTTGATTCCATTCCCTTCCATTCCATTCCATTCCATTCCATTCCGTTCCATTCGGGTTGATCCCATTCCATTCCATTCCATTTCATTCCATTCCACTCCATTCCATTCCGGTTGATTGCATATCCTTCCCTTTCATTCAATTCCATTCCATTCCAATCCATTCGTGTTGATTCCACACGATTCCATTCCAATCCATTCCATTCCATTCGGGTTGATTCCATTCCATTCCATTCCATTCCATTCCATTCCATTCTATTCGCGTTGATACCATGCCATTCCATTGCATTCCATTCCATTCCATTCCATTCCATTCCTTTCCATTACATTAGGGTTGATTCCATTCCTTTCCATTCCCTTCCGTTCCATTCCAATCCATTTCATTCCATTCCATTCGTTTCTGGTTGATTCCCTTCCATTCGATTCCATTCCGTTCCATTGCATTCCATTCCAGTCCATTCCATTCCATTCCATTAGGGTTGACTCCATTCCATTCCATTCAATACCATTCTGGTTGATTCCATTCCATTCCATTCCATTCAAATGCATTCCATTCGGGTTTATTCCATTCCATTCCATTCCACTCCATTCGGGTTGATTCCATACCATTTCATTCCATTCCATCCCATTCCATTCCATTCCATTCCACTCCATTCCAGTCAGGTTGATTCGACTCCATTGCACTCCATTCCAATCCATTCCATGCCATTCCATAACATTCGTTTTGATTCCATACCATTCCATTCCATTCTATTCCGTTCCATGCCATTCCATTCCATTCCTTTCCATTCCGTTTCATTCCATTCAATTCCATTCCATTCCATTCTTGGTGATTCCATTCCCTTCCATTTCTTCCATTCCATTGCATTCCATTCCATTCCAGTCGGGTTGATTCCATTCCATTCCATTCGGGTGGATTCCTTTCCATCCCATTCCATTCCATTCCATTCCATTCCATTCCATTCCATTCACGTTAATACCATTCCATTCCATTCCATTCCATTCCATTCCATTCCATTCCATTTCATTCCATTCGGGTTGATTCCATTCCATTCCATTCAGTTCCATTCCATTCCATTCCAAGCCATTCCAATCCATTACGTTCGATTATATTCGTGTTGATTCCATTCCATTCCATTCCATTCTATTCCATTCCATTCGGGTTGATTCCATTCCATTCCATTCCACTCCATTCCATTCCATTCCACTCCATTCCATTCCATTCCATTCCATTCGGGTTGATTCCAGCCCATTCCACTCCATTCCATTTCATTCCATTCCACTCCATTCCAATCAGGTTGTTTCCATTCCATTCCATATCATTCCATTCCATTCCATTCCATTCCATTCAATTCCATTCGGGTTGATTCCATTCCATTCTTTTCCATTCTATTCCATTCCATTCCAATCCATTCCATTCCATTCGGGTTGTTTCCATTCCATTCCATTCCATTCCTTTCCATTCCATACCATTCCATTCCATTCGGGTTGATTCCATTCCATTCCATTCCCTTCCATTCCATTCTGGTTGATTCCATTTCATTCCATTCCCTTCAAATCCATTCCATTCTGGTTGATTTCATTCCATTCCATTCCACTCCATTCGGGTTGATTCCATTCCATTTCATTCCATTCCATCTCATTCCATTCCATTCCATTCCACTCCATTCCAGTCAGGTTGATTCCACTCCATTTCACTGCAATCCACTCCATTCTATGCCATTCCATACCATTCGGGTTGATTCCATCCCATTCCATTCCTTTCCATTCCATTCCATTCCATTCCATTCGGTTTGATTCCATTCCATTCCATTCCATGGCATTCCATTCCATTCCGTTCCACTCGTGGTGATTCCATTCCCTTCCATTTCTTCCATTCCATTGCATTCCATTTCTTCCATTCGGGTTGATTCCATTCCATTCCATTCCATTCCATTCCATTCCATTCCATTCGGGTTGATTCCATTCCATACCATTCCATTCCATTCCATTCCATCCCATTCCTTTCGCGTTGATTCCATTTCCTTCCCTTCCCTTCCATTCCATTCCATTCTAATCCATTCGTGTTTATTCCATACGCTTCCATTCCATTCCATTCCATTCCATTCGGTTTGATTCCTATCCATTCCCTTCCATTCCGTTCGCGTTGATACCATTCCATTCCACTCCATTCCATTCGCTTTGATTCCATTCCATTCCATTCCATTCCTTTCTGGATGGTTCCATTCCATTCCTTTCCATTCCATTCCATTTCATTCCATTCCATTCCTTTCGGGGTTATTCCATTCCATTCCCTTCCATTCCACTCATTTCTATTCCATTCCATTCCATTCGGGTTGAATCCATCCCATTCCATTCCATTCCATTCCATTCCATTCCATTCCATTACGCCCCACTGCATTTCAGTCAGGTAGATTCCATTCCATTCCATTCCATTCCATTCCTGGTGATTCCATTCCCATCCATTTCTTCCATTCCATTGCATTCCATTCCATTCCATTCCATTCCATTCCATTCGGGTTGATTCGATTCCATTCCATTCCGTTTGGTTTGATTCCATATCCTTCCCTTCCATTCCATTCCATTCCATTCCAATACATTCGGGTTGATTCCATACGCTTCCATTTCATTCCATTCCATTCCATTCGGGTGGATTCCTTTCTATTCCATTCCATTCCTTTCCATTCCATTCCATTCTCGTTAATACCATTCCATTAAGTTCCATTCCATTTAATTCCATTTCATTCCATTCGGGTTGATTCCATTCGATTCTTTCAGTTCCATTCCATTTCATTCCATGCCATTCCATTTGGGTTGATTCCATTCCATTCCATTCCTTTCCATTCAATTGCATTCCATTACATTCGGGTTGATTCCATTCCATTCCATTCCATTCCACTGCATTGCATTCCATTCCACTCCATACCATTCCATTCCATTCCATTCGGGTTGATTCCATCCCATTGCATTCCATTCCATCCCTTTTCATTACATTGAATTCCACTGCATTCCAATCAGGTTGATTTCATTCCATTCCATTCCATTCCATTACATTCCATTCCATTCGGGTTGATTCCATTTCATTCCATTCCATTCCATTCCATTCCATTCCATTCCATTCCATTCCATTCCATTAGGCTTGTTTCCATTCGATTTCATTCCATTCCATTCCATTCCACTCCATTCCATGCCATCCCATACCATTCGGGTTGATTTCATACGCTTCCATTCCATTCCATTCCATTCCATTCGGGTTGATTCCAATCCATTCCATTCCATTCCATTCGCGATGATACCATTCCATTCCATTCGGGTTGATTCCATTCCATTCCATTCGATTCCATTCCATCCCTTTCTGGATGGTTCCATTCTATTCCATTCCATTCCATTCCCTTCCATTCCATTCCATTTCATTTCATTCCATTCCTTTCGGGTTGATTCTATTCCATTCCTTTCCATTCCATTCAATTCCATTCCATTCTATTCCATTCGGTTTGATTCCATCCCATGCCATTCCATTGCATTCCATTCCATTCCGTTCACATACACTCCATTCCAGTCAGGTTGATTCCATTCCATTCCATTCCATTCCATTCCATTCCATTCCATTCGGGGTGATTCCATTCCCTTCCATTTCTTCCATTCCATTTCATTCCATTCCATTCCATTCCATTCCATTCCATTCCATTCCATTCCATTCGGGGTGATTCCATTCCCTTCCATTTCTTCCATTCCATTTCATTCCATTCCATTCTATTCGGGTTGATTCCATTCCATTCCATTCCATTTGGGTTGAATCCATATCCTTCCCTTCCATTCCTTTCCATTCCATTCCAATACACTCGGGTTAATTCCATACGCTTCCATTGCCTTCCATTCCATTCCATTCGGGTGGATTCCATTCCATTCCATTCCATTCGCGTTAATACCATTCCATTCCATTCCTTGCCAGTCCTTTCCATTCCGTTTCATTCCATTCGGGTTGACTCCATTCCATTCCATTCAGTTCCATTCCATTCCATTCCATGCCATTCCAATCCATTAAGTTCGATTCCATTCGGGTTGATTCCATTGCATTCCATTACATTCCATTCCATTCGGGTTGATTCCATTCCATTCCATTCCACTCCATTAACTTCCATTCCACTCCATTCCATTCCATTCCATTCCATTCGGGTTGGTTCCATCCCATTCCATTCAATTCCATTCCATTCCATTGCACTCCATTTCAATCAGGTTGATTCCATTCCATTCCATTCCATTCCATTCGGGTTGATTCCATTCCATACCATTCCATTCTATTTCATTCCATCCCATTCCATTCCATTCCATTTCTATCCTATCGGGTTGATTCCATACACTTCCATTCCATTCCCTTCCATTCCAGTTGATTCCATTCCCTTCGATTGCATTCCATTCCATTCGATTCCATTCCATTACATTCCAACTCAATCCAATCAGGTTGATTCCATTCCATTCCATTCCATCCCATTCTATTCCATTCCATTCCATTCCATTACATTCCATTCCATTTCATTCCATTCGGGCTGATTCCATTCGATTCCAGTCAGTTTCACTCCCTTCCATTCCAATCCTTTACGTTCGATTCCATTCGGGTTGATTCCATTCCATTCCATTCCATTCCATTACATTCGGGGTGATTCTATTCCATTCCATTCCACTCCATTGCATTCCATTCCAATCCATTCCATTCCATTCCATTCCGTTCGGGTTGATTCCCTGCCATTCCATTTCATTCCATTCCATTCCGTTCCATTCCACTCCATTCCAATCAAGTTGATTCCATTCCATTCCTTTCCAATCTTGCCATTCCATTCCTTTCCATTCCATTCCATTTCATTCCATTCGGGTTGTTTCCATTCCATTCCGTTCCATTACATTCCATTCCATTCGACTCCATTCTATTCCATTCCATACCATTCTGGTTGACTCCATCCCATTCCATTCAATTCCATTCCATTCCATTCCAGTCCATTCCATTCCATTCCATTCCATTCCATTCCATTCCAATCGGTTTGATTCCATTCCATTCCATTCCATTCCATTCGGGTTGATTTCATTCCCTTCCATTCCTTCCATTCCATCGCATTCCATTCCATTTTATTCGGGTTGATTCCATTCCATTCCATTCCATTCCATTCCATTCCATTCCATTCGGGTTCATTCCATATCCTTCCTTTCCATTCCATTCCATTGCATTCCAATACACTCGGGTTCATTCCATACCCTTGCATTTCATTCCATTCCTTCCATTCGGGTTGATTGCATTCCATTCCATTCCATTCCATTCCATTCCATTCCATTCGGGTTGATTCCATTCCGTACCATTCCATTCCATTCCATTCCATTCCTTTCGCGTTGATTCCATTTCCTTCCATTCCATTCCATTCCATTCCATTCCAATCCATTCGGGTTTATTCCATACGCTTCCATTCCATTCCATTCCATTCTATTCGGGTTGATTGCAATCGAGTCCATTCCATTCCATTCGCGTTGATACCATTCCATTCCACTCCATTCCATTCGGTTTGATTCCATTCCATTCCATTCCATTCCTTTCTGTATGGTTCCTTTCCATTCCTTTCCATTCCATTCCATTTCATTCCATTCCATTCCTTTCGGGTTGATTCCACTCCATTCCTTTCCATTCCATTCATTTACATTTCATTCCATTCCATTCGGGTTGAATAAATCCCATTCCATTCCATTCCACTGCATTCCATTACATTCCACTCCATTCCAGTCAGGTTGATTCCACTCCATTCCATTCCATTCCATTCCATTCCATTCCATTCCATTGCATTCCATTCCATTCCATTGCATTCCATTCCATTCCATTCGGGTTGATTCGATTCCATTCCATTACATTTGGGTTGATTCCATATACTTCCCTTCCATTCCATTCCATTCCATTCCAATACACTCGGGTTGATTCCATACGCTTCCATTGCATTCCATTCCATTCCATTCGGGTGGATTCCATTCTATTCCATTCCATTCCATTGCATTCCATTCCATTCCATTCCATACCATTCTCGTTAATACCATTCCATTCCATTTAATTCCATTTCACTCCTTTCGGGTTGATTCCATTCCATTCTTTCAGTTCCATTCCATTCCATTCCATGCCATTCCAATCCATTACGTTCGATTCCATTTCGGTTGATTCCATTCCATTCCATTCCATTTCATTCCATTCCATTCCATTCCATTCCATTCCATTCGGGTTGATTCCATTCCATTCCATTCCATTCCATTCCATTCCACTGCATTGCATTCCATTCCACTCCATTCCATTCCATTCCATTTCATTCGCGTTGATTCCATCCCATTCCATTCCATTCCATTCCATTCCATTCCACTCCATTCCAATCAGGTTGATTTCATTTCATTCCATTGCATTCCATTCCATTCCATTCCATTCCATTCCATTCCATTCCATTCCTTCCCATTCCATTCGGGGTGATTCCATTCCATTCCATTCCATTCGGGTTGATTCCATTCCATTCCATTCTATTCCATTCCATTCCATTCCATTCTATTCCATTCCATTCCATTCCATTCCATTTCATTACATTCGGCTTGTTTCCATGCGATTCCATTCCATTCCATACCATTCCACTCCATTCCATGCCATCACATACCATTCGGGTTGATTCCATACGCTTCCATTCCATTCCATTCCATTCCATTCTGGTTGATTCCAATGCATTCCATTCCATTCCATTCGCGTTGATACCATTCCATTCCATTCCTTTCCATTCCATTCCATTCGGATTGATTCCATTCCATTCCATTCCATTCCATTCCTTTCTAGATCGTTCCATTCCATTCCATTCCATTGCATTCCATTCCATTCCATTTCATTCCATTCCATTCTTTTCGGGTTGATTCTATTCCATTCCTTTCCATTCCATTCAATTCCATTCCATTCTATTCCATTCGGTTTGATTACATCCCATTCCATTCCATTCCATTCCATTCACTTCCACTCCATTCCAGTCATGTTGATTCCATTCCATTCCATTCCATTCCATTCCATTCTCGTTAATACCATTCCATTCCATTTAATTCCATTTCATTTCATTCGGGTTGATTCCATTCCATTCTTTCAGTTCCATTCCATTCCATTCCATGCCATTCCAATCCATTACGTTCGATTCCATTTGGGTTGATTCCATTCCATTCCATTCCATTCCATTCCATTCCATTCCATTCCATTCCATTCCGTTCCACTGCATTGCATTCCATTCCACTCCATTGCATTCCATTCCATTCCATTCGGGTTGATTCCATCCAAATCCATTCCATTCCATTCTATTCCACTCCATTCCAATCAGGTTGATTTCATTTCATTCCATTGCATTCCATTCCATTCCATTCCATTCCATTTCATTCCTTCCCATTCCATTCGGGTTGATTCCATTCCATTCCATTCCATTCGGGTTGATTGCATTCCATTCCATTCTATTCCATTACATTCCATTCCATTCCATTCCATTCGGCTTGTTTCCATTCGATTCCATTCCATTCCATACCATTCCACTCCATTCCATGCCATCCCATACCATTCGGGTTGATTCCATACGCTTCCATTCCATTCCATTCGGGTTGATTCCAATCCATTCCATTCCATTCCATTCGCGTTGATACCATTCCATTCCATTCCATTCCATTCCATTCGGGTTGATTCCATTCCATTCCATTCCATTCCATTCCATTCCTTTCTAGATGGTTCCTTTCCATTCCATTCCATTGCATTCCATTCCATTCCATTTCATTCCATTCCATTCCATTCCTTTCGGGTTGATTCTATTCCATTCCTGTCCATTCCATTCAATTCCATTCCATTCTATTCCATTCGGTTTGATTCCATCCCATTCCATTCCATTCCATTCCATTCACATCCACTCCATTCCAGTCATGTTGATTCCATTCCATTCCATTCCATTCCATTCCATTCCATTCCATTCCATTCGGGGTGATTCCATTCCCTTCAATTTCTTCCATTCCATTGCATTCCATTCCATTCCATTCGGGTTGATTCGATTCCATTCCATTCCATTTGGGTTGATTCCATATCCTTCCCTTCCATTCCATTCCATTCCATTCCAATACACTCGGGTTCATTCCATACGCTTCCATTGCATTCCATTCCATTCCATTCGGGTGGATTCCATTCTATTCCATTCCATTCCATTCCGTTCCATTCCATTCCATTCTCATTAAAACCATTCCATTCCATTTATTTCCATTCCATTCCATTCGGGTTGATTCCATTCCATTCCATTCTATTCCATACCTTTCCATTCCATTCTATTCCATTCCATTCCATTCCATTCCATTCCATTCCATTCCATTCGGCTTGTTTCCATTCGATTCCATTCCATTCCATTCCATTCCACTCCATTCCATGCCATCCCACACCATTCGGGTTGATTCCATACGCTTCCATTCCATTCCATTCCATTCCATTCGGGTTGATTCCAATCTATTCCATTCCATTCCATTCGCGTTGATACCATTCCATTCCATTCCATTCCATTGGGGTTGATTCCATTCCATTCCATTCGATTCCATTCCATTCCATTCCTTTCTAGATGGTTCCACTCCATTCCATTCCATTGCATTCCATTCCATTCCATTTCATTCCATTCCATTCCTTTCGGGTTGATTCTATTCCATTCCTTTCCATTCCATTCAATTCCATTCCATTCTATTCCATTCGGTTTGATTCCATCCCATTCCATTCCATTCCATTCCATTCACTTCCACTCCATTCCAGTCATGTTGATTCCATTCCATTCCATTCCATTCCATTCCATTCCATTCCATTCCATTCCATTCAATTTGGGGGTGATTCCATTGCCTTCCATTTCTTCCATTCCATTTCATTCCATTCCATTCCATTCGGGTTGATTTCATTCCATTCCATTCCATTTGGGTAGATTCCATATCCTTCCCTTCCATTCAATTCCATTCTATTCCAATACACTCAGGTTGATTCCATACGCTTCCATTGCCTTCCATTCCATTCCATTCGGGTGGATTCCATTCCATTCCATTCCATTCCATTCCATTCGCGTTAATACCATTCCATTCCATTCCATTCCATTCCATTCCATTTCATTCCATTCGGGTTGACTACATTCCTTTCCATTCAGTTCCATTCCATTCCATTCCATTCCATTCCAATCCATTACATTCGATTGCATTCGGGTTGATTCCATTCCATTCCATTACATTACATTACATTCGGGTTGATTCCATTCCATTCCACTCCACTCCATTGCATTCCTTTCCACTCCATTCCTTTGCATTCCATTCCATTCGAGTTGGTTCCATTCCAGTCCATTCCATTCCATTTCATTCCACTCCATTCCAATCAGGTTGATTCCATTCCATTCCATTCCATTCCATTCCATTCCATTTCATTCCATTCCATTCCATTCGGGTTGATTCCTTTCCATACCATTCCATTCTATTCCATTCCATTCCATTCCAATCCATTCGGTTTGATTCCATTCCATTCCATTCCATTCCATTCCGTTCCATTCCATTCTATTCCGTTCCAGTTGATTCCGTTCCCTTCCAATCCTTCCATTCCATTCCATTCCATTCCGTTTTATTCGGGTTGATTCCATTCCATTCCATTCCATTCCATTCAATTCCATTCGGGTTGATTTCATATACTTCCTTTCCATTCAATTCCATTCCATTCCAATCCATTCGAGTTGATTCCGTACACTTCCGTTCCATTCCATTCCATTCCATTCCGTTCCATTCCATTCCATTCGGGTTGATTCCATTCCATTCGTTTCCATTACATTACATTCGGGTTGATTCCATTCCATTCCATTCCATGGCATTCCAATCCATTACTTTCGATTTCCTTCGAGTTGATTCCATTCGATTCCATTCCACTTTATTGCATTCCATTCCACTCCATTCCATTCCATTCCATTCCATTCCATTCTGGTTGGTTTCATCCCATCCCGTTAGATTCCATTCTATTCCATTGCATTCGGGTTGATTCCATTCCATTCCATTCCTTTCCATTCCCTTCAATTCCGTTCATTCCATTCCATTAAGGTTGATTACATTCCCTTCCACTCCATTGCATTCCATTCCATTCCATTCCCTTCCAATCCATTCCAATCAAGTTGATTCTATTCCATTCCATTCCATTCCATCCCATTCCATTCCATTCCATTCCACTCCATTCCAGTCAGGTTGATTCCACTCCATTGCACTCAATTCCACTCCATTCAATGCCATTCCATACCATTCGGGTTGACTCCAACCCATTCCATTCCATTCCATTCCTTTTGATTCCATTCCATTCCATTCCATTCCATTCCATCTATGGTGATTCCATTCCCTTCCCTTTATTCCATTCCATTGCATTCCACTCCATTCCATTTGGGTTGATTCCATATCCTTCCCTTTCTTTCCATTCCATTCCATTCGAATACACTCGGGTTGATTCCATACGCTTCCATTGCTTTCCATTCCATTCCATTCGGGTGGATTCCATTCCATCCCATTCTATTCCATTCCATTCCATTCCATTCCATTCCATTGCATTCGATTCGCGTTAATACCATTACATTCCATTCCATGCCATTCCATTTCATTCCATTCGGGTTGATTCCATTCCCTTCCATTCTGTTCCATTCCACTCCGTTCCATGCCATTCCAATCCAATACGTTCGATTCCATTCGGGTTGATTCCATTCCATTCCATTCCATTCCATTCCATTACATTACATTCGGGTTGATTCCATTCCATTCCATTCCACTCCATTGCATTCCATTCCACTCCATTCCATTCCACTCCATTCCATTCGGGTTGATTCCCTACCATTCCAATTCACACCATTCCATTCCATTCCATTCCAATCCATTCCAATCAAGTTGATTCCGTTCCATTCCATTCCATTCCATTCCATTCCATTCCAATCCATTCCACTCCATTCCATACCATTCGGGTTGTTTCCATTCCATTCCATTCCATTCCACTCCATTCCATGCCATCCCATACCATTCGGGTTGATTCCATACTCTTCCATTCCATTCCATTCCATTCCATTCGGGTGATTCCAATCCATTCCATTCCATTCCATTCGGGTTGATTCCATTCCATTCCATTCCATTCCATTCCTTTCTGGATGGTTCCATTCCATTCCATTCCATTCCATTCCATTCCATTTCATTCCATTCCATTCCTTTCGGGTTCATTCTATTCCATTCCTTTCCATTCCATTCAATTTCATTCCATTCTGTTCCATTCTGTTTGATTCCAACCCATTCCATTCCATTACTTTCCATTCCGTTCCATTCACTTCCACTCCATTAAAGTCAGGTTGATTCCATTCCCTTCCATTCCATTCCATTCCATTCCATTCCGTTCCATTCGGGTTGATCCCATTCCATTCCATTCCATTTCATTCCATTCCACTCCATTCCATTCCGGTTGATTGCATATCCTTCCCTTTCATTCAATTCCATTCCATTCCAATCCATTCGTGTTGATTCCACACGATTCCATTCCAATCCATTCCATTCCATTCGGGTTGATTCCATGCCATTCCATTCCATTCCATTCCATTCCATTCTATTCGCGTTGATACCGTGCCATTCCATTGCATTCCATTCCATTCCATTCCATTCCATTCCTTTCCATTACATTAGGGTTGATTCCATTCCTTTCCATTCCCTTCCGTTCCATTCCAATCCACGCCATTCCATTCCATTCCATTCCATTCCATTCGTTTCTGGTTGAATCCCTTCCATTCGATTCCATTCCGTTCCATTGCATTCCATTCCAGTCCATTCCATTCCATTCCATTAGGGTTGACTCCATTCCATTCCATTCAATACCGTTCTGGTTGATTCCATTCCATTCCATTCCATTCAAATGCATTCCATTCGGGTTTATTCCATTCCATTCCATTCCACTCCATTCGGGTTGATTCCATACCATTTCATTCCATTCCATCCCATTCCATTCCATTCCATTCCACTCCATTCCAGTCAGGTTGATTCGACTCCATTGCACTCCATTCCAATCCATTCCATGCCATTCCATAACATTCGTGTTGATTCCATACCATTCCATTCCATTCTATTCCGTTCCATGCCATTCCATTCCATTCCTTTCCATTCCGTTTCATTCCATTCAATTCCATTCCATTCCATTCTTGGTGATTCCATTCCCTTCCATTTCTTCCATTCCATTGCATTCCATTCCATTCCAGTCGGGTTGATTCCATTCCATTCCATTCGGGTGGATTCCTTTCCATCCCATTCCATTCCATTCCATTCCATTCCATTCCATTCCATTCCATTCACGTTAATACCATTCCATTCCATTCCATTCCATTCCATTCCATTCCATTCCATTCCATTCCATTTCATTCCATTCGGGTTGATTCCATTCCATTCCATTCAGTTCCATTCCATTCCATTCCAAGCCATTCCAATCCATTACGTTCGATTATATTCGTGTTGATTCCATTCCATTCCATTCCATTCTATTCCATTCCATTCGGGTTGATTCCATTCCATTCCATTCCACTCCATTCCATTCCATTCCACTCCATTCCATTCCATTCCATTCCATTCGGGTTGATTCCAGCCCATTCCACTCCATTCCATTTCATTCCATTCCACTCCATTCCAATCAGGTTGTTTCCATTCCATTCCATATCATTCCATTCCATTCCATTCCATTCCATTCAATTCCATTCGGGTTGATTCCATTCCATTCTTTTCCATTCTATTCCATTCCATTCCAATCCATTCCATTCCATTCGGGTTGTTTCCATTCCATTCCATTCCATTCCTTTCCATTCCATACCATTCCATTCCATTCGGGTTGATTCCATTCCATTCCATTCCCTTCCATTCCATTCTGGTTGATTCCATTTCATTCCATTCCCTTCAAATCCATTCCATTCGGGTTGATTTCATTCCATTCCATTCCACTCCATTCGGGTTGATTCCATTCCATTTCATTCCATTCCATCTCATTCCATTCCATTCCATTCCACTCCATTCCAGTCAGGTTGATTCCACTCCATTTCACTGCAATCCACTCCATTCTATGCCATTCCATACCATTCGGGTTGATTCCATCCCATTCCATTCCTTTCCATTCCATTCCATTCCATTCCATTCGGTTTTATTCCATTCCATTCCATTCCATGGCATTCCATTCCATTCCGTTCCACTCGTGGTGATTCCATTCCCTTCCATTTCTTCCATTCCATTGCATTCCATTTCTTCCATTCGGGTTGATTCCATTCCATTCCATTCCATTCCATTCCATTCCATTCGGGTTGATTCCATTCCATACCATTCCATTCCATTCCATTCCATCCCATTCCTTTCGCGTTGATTCCATTTCCTTCCCTTCCCTTCCATTCCATTCCATTCTAATCCATTCGTGTTTATTCCATACGCTTCCATTCCATTCCATTCCATTCCATTCGGTTTGATTCCTATCCATTCCCTTCCATTCCGTTCGCGTTGATACCATTCCATTCCACTCCATTCCATTCGCTTTGATTCCATTCCATTCCATTCCATTCCTTTCTGGATGGTTCCATTCCATTCCTTTCCATTCCATTCCATTTCATTCCATTCCATTCCTTTCGGGGTTATTCCATTCCATTCCCTTCCATTCCACTCATTTCTATTCCATTCCATTCCATTCGGGTTGAATCCATCCCATTCCATTCCATTCCATTCCATTCCATTCCATTCCATTACGCCCCACTGCATTTCAGTCAGGTAGATTCCATTCCATTCCATTCCATTCCATTCCTGGTGATTCCATTCCCATCCATTTCTTCCATTCCATTGCATTCCATTCCATTCCATTCCATTCCATTCCATTCGGGTTGATTCGATTCCATTCCATTCCGTTTGGTTTGATTCCATATCCTTCCCTTCCATTCCATTCCATTCCATTCCAATACATTCGGGTTGATTCCATACGCTTCCATTTCATTCCATTCCATTCCATTCGGGTGGATTCCTTTCTATTCCATTCCATTCCTTTCCATTCCATTCCATTCTCGTTAATACCATTCCATTAAGTTCCATTCCATTTAATTCCATTTCATTCCATTCGGGTTGATTCCATTCGATTCTTTCAGTTCCATTCCATTTCATTCCATGCCATTCCATTTGGGTTGATTCCATTCCATTCCATTCCTTTCCATTCAATTGCATTCCATTACATTCGGGTTGATTCCATTCCATTCCATTCCATTCCACTGCATTGCATTCCATTCCACTCCATACCATTCCATTCCATTCCATTCGGGTTGATTCCATCCCATTGCATTCCATTCCATCCCTTTTCATTACATTGAATTCCACTGCATTCCAATCAGGTTGATTTCATTCCATTCCATTCCATTCCATTACATTCCATTCCATTCGGGTTGATTCCATTTCATTCCATTCCATTCCATTCCATTCCATTCCATTCCATTCCATTCCATTAGGCTTGTTTCCATTCGATTTCATTCCATTCCATTCCATTCCACTCCATTCCATGCCATCCCATACCATTCGGGTTGATTTCATACGCTTCCATTCCATTCCATTCCATTCCATTCGGGTTGATTCCAATCCATTCCATTCCATTCCATTCGCGATGATACCATTCCATTCCATTCGGGTTGATTCCATTCCATTCCATTCGATTCCATTCCATCCCTTTCTGGATGGTTCCATTCTATTCCATTCCATTCCATTCCCTTCCATTCCATTCCATTTCATTTCATTCCATTCCTTTCGGGTTGATTCTATTCCATTCCTTTCCATTCCATTCAATTCCATTCCATTCTATTCCATTCGGTTTGATTCCATCCCATGCCATTCCATTGCATTCCATTCCATTCCGTTCACATACACTCCATTCCAGTCAGGTTGATTCCATTCCATTCCATTCCATTCCATTCCATTCGGGGTGATTCCATTCCCTTCCATTTCTTCCATTCCATTTCATTCCATTCCATTCCATTCCATTCCATTCCATTCCATTCGGGGTGATTCCATTCCCTTCCATTTCTTCCATTCCATTTCATTCCATTCCATTCTATTCGGGTTGATTCCATTCCATTCCATTCCATTTGGGTTGAATCCATATCCTTCCCTTCCATTCCTTTCCATTCCATTCCAATACACTCGGGTTAATTCCATACGCTTCCATTGCCTTCCATTCCATTCCATTCAGGTGGATTCCATTCCATTCCATTCCATTCGCGTTAATACCATTCCATTCCATTCCTTGCCAGTCCTTTCCATTCCGTTTCATTCCATTCGGGTTGACTCCATTCCATTCCATTCAGTTCCATTCCATTCCATTCCATGCCATTCCAATCCATTAAGTTCGATTCCATTCGGGTTGATTCCATTGCATTCCATTACATTCCATTCCATTCGGGTTGATTCCATTCCATTCCATTCCACTCCATTAACTTCCATTCCACTCCATTCCATTCCATTCCATTCCATTCGGGTTGGTTCCATCCCATTCCATTCAATTCCATTCCATTCCATTGCACTCCATTTCAATCAGGTTGATTCCATTCCATTCCATTCCATTCCATTCGGGTTGATTCCATTCCATACCATTCCATTCTATTTCATTCCATCCCATTCCATTCCATTCCATTTCTATCCTATCGGGTTGATTCCATACACTTCCATTCCATTCCCTTCCATTCCAGTTGATTCCATTCCCTTCGATTGCATTCCATTCCATTCGATTCCATTCCATTACATTCCAACTCAATCCAATCAGGTTGATTCCATTCCATTCCATTCCATCCCATTCTATTCCATTCCATTCCATTCCATTACATTCCATTCCATTTCATTCCATTCGGGCTGATTCCATTCGATTCCAGTCAGTTTCACTCCCTTCCATTCCAATCCTTTACGTTCGATTCCATTCGGGTTGATTCCATTCCATTCCATTCCATTCCATTACATTCGGGGTGATTCTATTCCATTCCATTCCACTCCATTGCATTCCATTCCAATCCATTCCATTCCATTCCATTCCGTTCGGGTTGATTCCCTGCCATTCCATTTCATTCCATTCCATTCCGTTCCATTCCACTCCATTCCAATCAAGTTGATTCCATTCCATTCCTTTCCAATCTTGCCATTCCATTCCTTTCCATTCCATTCCATTTCATTCCATTCGGGTTGTTTCCATTCCATTCCGTTCCATTACATTCCATTCCATTCGACTCCATTCTATTCCATTCCATACCATTCTGGTTGACTCCATCCCATTCCATTCAATTCCATTCCATTCCATTCCAGTCCATTCCATTCCATTCCATTCCATTCCATTCCATTCCAATCGGTTTGATTCCATTCCATTCCATTCCATTCCATTCCATTCGGGTTGATTTCATTCCCTTCCATTCCTTCCATTCCATCGCATTCCATTCCATTTTATTCGGGTTGATTCCATTCCATTCCATTCCATTCCATTCCATTCCATTCCATTCCATTCGGGTTCATTCCATATCCTTCCTTTCCATTCCATTCCATTGCATTCCAATACACTCGGGTTCATTCCATACCCTTGCATTTCATTCCATTCCTTCCATTCGGGTTGATTGCATTCCATTCCATTCCATTCCATTCCATTCCATTCCATTCCATTCGGGTTGATTCCATTCCGTACCATTCCATTCCATTCCATTCCATTCCTTTCGCGTTGATTCCATTTCCTTCCATTCCATTCCATTCCATTCCATTCCAATCCATTCGGGTTTATTCCATACGCTTCCATTCCATTCCATTCCATTCTATTCGGGTTGATTGCAATCGAGTCCATTCCATTCCATTCGCGTTGATACCATTCCATTCCACTCCATTCCATTCGGTTTGATTCCATTCCATTCCATTCCATTCCATTCCATTCCTTTCTGTATGGTTCCTTTCCATTCCTTTCCATTCCATTCCATTTCATTCCATTCCATTCCTTTCGGGTTGATTCCACTCCATTCCTTTCCATTCCATTCATTTACATTTCATTCCATTCCATTCGGGTTGAATAAATCCCATTCCATTCCATTCCACTGCATTCCATTACATTCCACTCCATTCCAGTCAGGTTGATTCCACTCCATTCCATTCCATTCCATTCCATTCCATTCCATTCCATTGCATTCCATTCCATTCCATTCGGGTTGATTCGATTCCATTCCATTACATTTGGGTTGATTCCATATACTTCCCTTCCATTCCATTCCATTCCATTCCAATACACTCGGGTTGATTCCATACGCTTCCATTGCATTCCATTCCATTCCATTCGGGTGGATTCCATTCTATTCCATTCCATTCCATTGCATTCCATTCCATTCCATTCCATACCATTCTCGTTAATACCATTCCATTCCATTTAATTCCATTTCACTCCTTTCGGGTTGATTCCATTCCATTCTTTCAGTTCCATTCCATTCCATTCCATGCCATTCCAATCCATTACGTTCGATTCCATTTCGGTTGATTCCATTCCATTCCATTCCATTTCATTCCATTCCATTCCATTCCATTCCATTCCATTCGGGTTGATTCCATTCCATTCCATTCCATTCCATTCCATTCCATTCCACTGCATTGCATTCCATTCCACTCCATTCCATTCCATTCCATTTCATTCGCGTTGATTTCATCCCATTCCATTCCATTCCATTCCATTCCATTCCACTCCATTCCAATCAGGTTGATTTCATTTCATTCCATTGCATTCCATTCCATTCCATTCCATTCCATTCCATTCCTTCCCATTCCATTCGTGGTGATTCCATTCCATTCCATTCCATTCGGGTTGATTCCATTCCATTCCATTCTATTCCATTCCATTCCATTCCATTCTATTCCATTCCATTCCATTCCATTCCATTTCATTACATTCGGCTTGTTTCCATGCGATTCCATTCCATTCCATACCATTCCACTCCATTCCATGCCATCACATACCATTCGGGTTGATTCCATACGCTTCCATTCCATTCCATTCCATTCCATTCTGGTTGATTCCAATGCATTCCATTCCATTCCATTCGCGTTGATACCATTCCATTCCATTCCTTTCCATTCCATTCCATTCGGATTGATTCCATTCCATTCCATTCCATTCCATTCCTTTCTAGATCGTTCCATTCCATTCCATTCCATTGCATTCCATTCCACTCCATTTCATTCCATTCCATTCTTTTCGGGTTGATTCTATTCCATTCCTTTCCATTCCATTCAATTCCATTCCATTCTATTCCATTCGGTTTGATTACATCCCATTCCATTCCATTCCATTCCATTCACTTCCACTCCATTCCACTCATGTTGATTCCATTCAATTCCATTCCATTCCATTCCATTCTCGTTAATACCATTCCATTCCATTTAATTCCATTTCATTTCATTCGGGTTGATTCCATTCCATTCTTTCAGTTCCATTGCATTCCATTCCATGCCATTCCAATCCATTACGTTCGATTCCATTTGGGTTGATTCCATTCCATTCCATTCCATTCCATTCCATTCCATTCCATTCCATTCCGTTCCACTGCATTGCATTCCATTCCACTCCATTGCATTCCATTCCATTCCATTCGGGTTGATTCCATCCCAATCCATTCCATTCCATTCCATTCTATTCCACTCCATTCCAATCAGGTTGATTTCATTTCATTCCATTGCATTCCATTCCATTCCATTCCATTCCATTTCATTCCTTCCCATTCCATTCGGGTTGATTCCATTCCATTCCATTCCATTCGGGTTGATTGCATTCCATTCCATTCTATTCCATTCCATTCCATTCCATTCCATTCCATTCCATTCCATTCCATTCGGCTTGTTTCCATTCGATTCCATTCCATTCCATACCATTCCACTCCATTCCATGCCATCCCATAACATTCGGGTTGATTCCATACGCTTCCATTCCATTCCATTCCATTCCATTCCATTCGGGTTGATTCCAATCCATTCCATTCCATTCCATTCGCGTTGATACCATTCCATTCCATTCCATTCCATTCCATTCGGGTTGATTCCATTCCATTCCATTCCATTCCATTCCATTCCATTCCATTCCTTTCTAGATGGTTCCTTTCCATTCCATTCCATTGCATTCCATTCCATTCCATTTCATTCCATTCCATTCCATTCCTTTCGGGTTGATTCTATTCCATTCCTGTCCATTCCATTCAATTCCATTCCATTCTATTCCATTCGGTTTGATTCCATCCCATTCCATTCCATTCCATTCCATTCACATCCACTCCATTCCAGTCATGTTGATTCCATTCCATTCCATTCCATTCCATTCCATTCCATTCCATTCCATTCCATTCCATTCGGGGTGATTCCATTCCCTTCAATTTCTTCCATTCCATTGCATTCCATTCCATTCCATTCGGGTTGATTCGATTCCATTCCATTCCATTTGGGTTGATTCCATATCCTTCCCTTCCATTCCATTCCATTCCATTCCAATACACTCGGGTTCATTCCATACGCTTCCATTGCATTCCATTCCATTCCATTCGGGTGGATTCCATTCTATTCCATTCCATTCCATTCCGTTCCATTCCATTCCATTCTCATTAAAACCATTCCATTCCATTTATTTCCATTCCATTCCATTCGGGTTGATTCCATTCCATTCCATTCTATTCCATTCCATTCTATTCCATTCCATTCCATTCCATTCGGCTTGTTTCCATTCGATTCCATTCCATTCCATTCCATTCCACTCCATTCCATGCCATCCCACACCATTCGGGTTGATTCCATACGCTTCCATTCCATTCCATTCCATTCCATTCGTGTTGATTCCAATCTATTCCATTCCATTCCATTCGCGTTGATACCATTCCATTCCATTCCATTCCATTGGGGTTGATTCCATTCCATTCCATTCGATTCCATTCCATTCCATTCCTTTCTAGATGGTTCCACTCCATTCCATTCCATTGCATTCCATTCCATTCCATTTCATTCCATTCCATTCCTTTCGGGTTGATTCTATTCCATTCCTTTCCATTCCATTCAATTCCATTCCATTCTATTCCATTCGGTTTGATTCCATCCCATTCCATTCCATTCCATTCCATTCACTTCCACTCCATTCCAGTCATGTTGATTCCATTCCATTCCATTCCATTCCATTCCATTCCATTCCATTCCATTCGGGGTGATTCCATTCCCTTCCGTTTCTTCCATTCCATTTCATTCCATTCCATTCCATTCGGATTGATTCCATTCCATTCCATTCCATTTGGGTAGATTTCATATCCTTCCCTTCCATTCCATTCCATTCCATTCCAATACACTCGGGGTGATTCCACACGCTTCCATTGCCTTCCATTACATTCCATTCGGGTGGACTCCATTCCATTCCATTCCATTCCATTCCATTCCATTCGCTTTAATACCATTCCATTCCATTCCATTCCATTCCATTCCATTTCATTCCATTCGGGTTGACTCCATTCCATTCCATTCCATTCCATGCCATTCCAGTCCATTACGTTCGATTCCATTCGGGTTGATTCCATCCCATCTCATTCCATTCAATTCCATCCCATTCCATTCCATTCCATTCCACTCCATTCCAGTCAGGTTGATTCCACTCCATTGCACTCCATTCCACTCCATTCAATGCCATTCCAAACCATTCGGGTTGACTCCAACCCATTGCATTCCATTCTATTCCATTCCGTTCCGTTTGATTCCATTCCATTCCATTCCATTCCATTCCATTCATGGTCATTCCATTCCCTTCCATTTATTCCATTCCATTGCATTCCATTCCGTTCCATTTGGGTTGATTCCATATCCTTCCCTTTCTTTCCATTCCATTCCATTCCAATACATTCGGGTTGATTCCATACGCTTCCATTGCTTTCCATTCCATTCCATTCGGGTTGATTCCATTCCATTCCATTCCAATCCATTCCATTCCATTCCTTTCCATTCCATTCCATTCCATTCCATTGCATTCGGGTTGTTTCCATTCCATTCCATTCCATTCCATTCCATTCCATTCCATTCGACTCCATTCCATTCCATTCCATACCATTCTGGTTGACTCCATCCCATTCCATTGCATTCCATTCCATTCCATTCCATTCCACTCGGTTTGATTCCATTCCATTCCATTCCATTCCATTCCATTCCATTCCACTCCACTCCATTCCATTCCATTCCATTCCATTCCATTCCATTAGGGTTGATTATATCCTATTCATTTTCATTCCATTTCATTCCATTCCATTCCATTCCATTTGGGTTGATTCCATTCCATTCCATTCCATTCCACTCCATTCGGGTTGATTCCATTCCATTCCTCTCCATTCCATTCCATTCCATAACATTTGGGTTGATTCCATCCCATTCCATTCCATTCCATTTCTATCCTATCGGGTTGATTCCATACACTTCCATTCCATTTCCTTCCATTCCAGTTGATTCCATTCCCTTCGATTGCATTCCATTCCATTCGATTCCATTCCATTACATTCCAACTCAATCCAATCAGGTTGATTCCATTCCATTCCATTCCATCCCATTCTATTCCATTCCATTCCATTCCATTACATTCCATTCCATTTCATTCCATTCGGGCTGATTCCATTCGATTCCAGTCAGTTTCACTCCCTTCCATTCCAATCCTTTACGTTCGATTCCATTCGGGTTGATTCCATTCCATTCCATTCCATTCCATTACATTCGGGGTGATTCTATTCCATTCCATTCCACTCCATTGCATTCCATTCCAATCCATTCCATTCCATTCCATTCCGTTCGGGTTGATTCCCTGCCATTCCATTTCATTCCATTCCATTCCGTTCCATTCCACTCCATTCCAATCAAGTTGATTCCATTCCATTCCTTTCCAATCTTGCCATTCCATTCCTTTCCATTCCATTCCATTTCATTCCATTCGGGTTGTTTCCATTCCATTCCGTTCCATTACATTCCATTCCATTCGACTCCATTCTATTCCATTCCATACCATTCTGGTTGACTCCATCCCATTCCATTCAATTCCATTCCATTCCATTCCAGTCCATTCCATTCCATTCCATTCCATTCCATTCCATTCCAATCGGTTTGATTCCATTCCATTCCATTCCATTCCATTCCATTCCATTCGGGTTGATTTCATTCCCTTCCATTCCTTCCATTCCATCGCATTCCATTCCATTTTATTCGGGTTGATTCCATTCCATTCCATTCCCATCCATTCCATTCCATTCGGGTTCATTCCATATCCTTCCTTTCCATTCCATTCCATTGCATTCCAATACACTCGGGTTCATTCCATACCCTTGCATTTCATTCCATTCCTTCCATTCGGGTTGATTGCATTCCATTCCATTCCATTCCATTCCATTCCATTCCATTCCATTCCATTCGGGTTGATTCCATTCCGTACCATTCCATTCCATTCCATTCCATTCCTTTCGCGTTGATTCCATTTCCTTCCATTCCATTCCATTCCATTCCATTCCAATCCATTCGGGTTTATTCCATACGCTTCCATTCCATTCCATTCCATTCTATTCGGGTTGATTGCAATCGAGTCCATTCCATTCCATTCGCGTTGATACCATTCCATTCCACTCCATTCCATTCGGTTTGATTCCATTCCATTCCATTCCATTCCATTCCATTCCATTCCTTTCTGTATGGTTCCTTTCCATTCCTTTCCATTCCATTCCATTTCATTCCATTCCATTCCTTTCGGGTTGATTCCACTCCATTCCTTTCCATTCCATTCATTTACATTTCATTCCATTCCATTCGGGTTGAATAAATCCCATTCCATTCCATTCCACTGCATTCCATTACATTCCACTCCATTCCAGTCAGGTTGATTCCACTCCATTCCATTCCATTCCATTCCATTCCATTGCATTCCATTCCATTCCATTCGGGTTGATTCGATTCCATTCCATTACATTTGGGTTGATTCCATATACTTCCCTTCCATTCCATTCCATTCCATTCCAATACACTCGGGTTGATTCCATACGCTTCCATTGCATTCCATTCCATTCCATTCGGGTGGATTCCATTCTATTCCATTCCATTCCATTGCATTCCATTCCATTCCATTCCATACCATTCTCGTTAATACCATTCCATTCCATTTAATTCCATTTCACTCCTTTCGGGTTGATTCCATTCCATTCTTTCAGTTCCATTCCATTCCATTCCATGCCATTCCAATCCATTACGTTCGATTCCATTTCGGTTGATTCCATTCCATTCCATTCCATTTCATTCCATTCCATTCCATTCCATTCCATTCCATTCGGGTTGATTCCATTCCATTCCATTCCATTCCATTCCATTCCATTCCACTGCATTGCATTCCATTCCACTCCATTCCATTCCATTCCATTTCATTCGCGTTGATTCCATCCCATTCCATTCCATTCCATTCCATTCCATTCCATTCCACTCCATTCCAATCAGGTTGATTTCATTTCATTCCATTGCATTCCATTCCATTCCATTCCATTCCATTCCATTCCATTCCATTCCATTCCTTCCCATTCCATTCGGGGTGATTCCATTCCATTCCATTCCATTCGGGTTGATTCCATTCCATTCCATTCTATTCCATTCCATTCCATTCCATTCTATTCCATTCCATTCCATTCCATTCCATTTCATTACATTCGGCTTGTTTCCATGCGATTCCATTCCATTCCATACCATTCCACTCCATTCCATGCCATCACATACCATTCGGGTTGATTCCATACGCTTCCATTCCATTCCATTCCATTCCATTCTGGTTGATTCCAATGCATTCCATTCCATTCCATTCGCGTTGATACCATTCCATTCCATTCCTTTCCATTCCATTCCATTCGGATTGATTCCATTCCATTCCATTCCATTCCATTCCTTTCTAGATCGTTCCATTCCATTCCATTCCATTGCATTCCATTCCATTCCAATTCATTCCATTCCATTCTTTTCGGGTTGATTCTATTCCATTCCTTTCCATTCCATTCAATTCCATTCCATTCTATTCCATTCGGTTTGATTACATCCCATTCCATTCCATTCCATTCCATTCACTTCCACTCCATTCCAGTCATGTTGATTCCATTCCATTCCATTCCATTCCATTCTCGTTAATACCATTCCATTCCATTTAATTCCATTTCATTTCATTCGGGTTGATTCCATTCCATTCTTTCAGTTCCATTCCATTCCATTCCATGCCATTCCAATCCATTACGTTCGATTCCATTTGGGTTGATTCCATTCCATTCCATTCCATTCCATTCCATTCCATTCCATTCCATTCCGTTCCACTGCATTGCATTCCATTCCACTCCATTGCATTCCATTCCATTCCATTCGGGTTGATTCCATCCCAATCCATTCCATTCCATTCCATTCTATTCCACTCCATTCCAATCAGGTTGATTTCATTTCATTCCATTGCATTCCATTCCATTCCATTCCATTCCATTTCATTCCTTCCCATTCCATTCGGGTTGATTCCATTCCATTCCATTCCATTCGGGTTGATTGCATTCCATTCCATTCTATTCCATTCCATTCCATTCCATTTCATTCCATTCCATTCCATTCGACTTGTTTCCATTCGATTCCATTCCATTCCATACCATTCCACTCCATTCCATGCCATCCCATACCATTCGGGTTGATTCCATACGCTTCCATTCCATTCCATTCCATTCCATTCGGGTTGATTCCAATCCATTCCATTCCATTCCATTCGCGTTGATACCATTCCATTCCATTCCATTCCATTCCATTCGGGTTGATTCCATTCCATTCCATTCCATTCCATTCCATTCCTTTCTAGATTGTTCCTTTCCATTCCATTCCATTGCATTCCATTATATTCCATTTCATTCCATTCCATTCCATTCCTTTCGGGTTGATTCTATTCCATTCCTGTCCATTCCATTCAATTCCATTCCATTCTATTCCATTCGGTTTGATTCCATCCCATTCCATTCCATTCCATTCCATTCACATCCACTCCATTCCAGTCATGTTGATTCCATTCCATTCCATTCCATTCCATTCCATTCCATTCGGGGTGATTCCATTCCCTTCAATTTCTTCCATTCCATTGCATTCCATTCCATTCCATTCGGGTTGATTCGATTCCATTCCATTCCATTTGGGTTGATTCCATATCCTTCCCTTCCATTCCATTCCATTCCATTCCAATACACTCGGGTTCATTCCATACGCTTCCATTGCATTCCATTCCATTCCATTCGGGTGGATTCCATTCTATTCCATTCCATTCCATTCCGTTCCATTCCATTCCATTCTCATTAAAACCATTCCATTCCATTTATTTCCATTCCATTCCATTCGGGTTGATTCCATTCAATTCCATTCTATTCCATTCCATTCCATTCCATTCTATTCCATTCCATTCCATTCCATTCCATTCCATTCCATTCCATTCCATTCCATTCGGCTTGTTTCCATTCGATTCCATTCCATTCCATTCCATTCCACTCCATTCCATGCCATCCCACACCATTCGGGTTGATTCCATACGCTTCCATTCCATTCCATTCCATTCCATTCGGGTTGATTCGAATCTATTCCATTCCATTCCATTCGCGTTGATACCATTCCATTCCATTCCATTCCATTGGGGTTGATTCCATTCCATTCCATTCGATTCCATTCCATTCCATTCCTTTCTAGATGGTTCCACTCCATTCCATTCCATTGCATTCCATTCCATTCCATTTCATTCCATTCCATTCCTTTCGGGTTGATTCTATTCCATTCCTTTCCATTCCATTCAATTCCATTCCATTCTATTCCATTCGGTTTGATTCCATCCCATTCCATTCCATTCCATTCCATTCACTTCCACTCCATTCCAGTCATGTTGATTCCATTCCATTCCATTCCATTCCATTCCATTCCATTCCATTCAATTCGGGGTGATTCCATTGCCTTCCATTTCTTCCATTCCATTTCATTCCATTCCATTCCATTCGGGTTGATTTCATTCCATTCCATTCCATTTGGGTAGATTCCATATCCTTCCCTTCCATTCAATTCCATTGTATTCCAATACACTCAGGTTGATTCCATACGCTTCCATTGCCTTCCATTCCATTCCATTCGGGTGGATTCCATTCCATTCCATTCCATTCCATTCCATTCGCGTTAATACCATTCCATTCCATTCCATTCCATTCCATTCCATTTCATTCCATTCGGGTTGACTACATTCCTTTCCATTCAGTTCCATTCCATTCCATTCCATTCCATTCCAATCCATTACATTCGATTGCATTCGGGTTGATTCCATTCCATTTCATTACATTACATTACATTCGGGTTGATTCCATTCCATTCCACTCCACTCCATTGCATTCCTTTCCACTCCATTCCTTTGCATTCCATTCCATTCGAGTTGGTTCCATTCCAGTCCATTCCATTCCATTTCATTCCACTGCATTCCAATCAGGTTGATTCCATTCCATTCCATTCCATTCCATTCCATTCCATTTCATTCCATTCCATTCCATTCGGGTTGATTCCTTTCCATACCATTCCATTCTATTCCATTCCATTCCATTCCAATCCATTCGGTTTGATTCCATTCCATTCCATTCCATTCCATTCCGTTCCATTCCATTCTATTCCGTTCCAGTTGATTCCGTTCCCTTCCAATCCTTCCATTCCATTCCATTCCATTCCGTTTTATTCGGGTTGATTCCATTCCATTCCATTCCATTCCATTCAATTCCATTCGGGTTGATTTCATATACTTCCTTTCCATTCAATTCCATTCCATTCCAATCCATTCGAGTTGATTCCGTACACTTCCGTTCCATTCCATTCCATTCCATTCCGTTCCATTCCATTCCATTCGGGTTGATTCCATTCCATTCGTTTCCATTACATTACATTCGGGTTGATTCCATTCCATTCCATTCCATGGCATTCCAATCCATTACTTTCGATTTCCTTCGAGTTGATTCCATTCGATTCCATTCCACTTTATTGCATTCCATTCCACTCCATTCCATTCCATTCCATTCCATTCTGGTTGGTTTCATCCCATCCCGTTAGATTCCATTCTATTCCATTGCATTCGGGTTGATTCCATTCCATTCCATTCCTTTCCATTCCCTTCAATTCCGTTCATTCCATTCCATTAAGGTTGATTACATTCCCTTCCACTCCATTGCATTCCATTCCATTCCATTCCCTTCCAATCCATTCCAATCAAGTTGATTCTATTCCATTCCATTCCATTCCATCCCATTCCATTCCATTCCATTCCACTCCATTCCAGTCAGGTTGATTCCACTCCATTGCACTCAATTCCACTCCATTCAATGCCATTCCATACCATTCGGGTTGACTCCAACCCATTCCATTCCATTCCATTCGTTTTGATTCCATTCCATTCCATTCCATTCCATTCCATCTATGGTGATTCCATTCCCTTCCCTTTATTCCATTCCATTGCATTCCACTCCATTCCATTTGGGTTGATTCCATATCCTTCCCTTTCTTTCCATTCCATTCCATTCGAATACACTCGGGTTGATTCCATACGCTTCCATTGCTTTCCATTCCATTCCATTCGGGTGGATTCCATTCCATCCCATTCTATTCCATTCCATTCCATTCCATTCCATTCCATTGCATTCGATTCGCGTTAATACCATTACATTCCATTCCATGCCATTCCATTTCATTCCATTCGGGTTGATTCCATTCCCTTCCATTCTGTTCCATTCCACTCCGTTCCATGCCATTCCAATCCAATACGTTCGATTCCATTCGGGTTGATTCCATTCCATTCCATTCCATTACATTACATTACATTACATTCGGGTAGATTCCATTCCATTCCATTCCACTCCATTGCATTCCATTCCACTCCATTCCATTCCACTCCATTCCATTCGGGTTGATTCCCTACCATTCCAATTCACACCATTCCATTCCATTCCATTCCAATCCATTCCAATCAAGTTGATTCCGTTCCATTCCATTCCATTCCATTCCATTCCAATCCATTCCACTCCATTCCATACCATTCGGGTTGTTTCCATTCCATTCCATTCCATTCCACTCCATTCCATGCCATCCCATACCATTCGGGTTGATTCCATACTCTTCCATTCCATTCCATTCCATTCCATTCGGGTGATTCCAATCCATTCCATTCCATTCCATTCGGGTTGATTCCATTCCATTCCATTCCATTCCATTCCTTTCTGGATGGTTCCATTCCATTCCATTCCATTCCATTTCATTCCATTCCATTCCTTTCGGGTTCATTCTATTCCATTCCTTTCCATTCCATTCAATTTCATTCCATTCTGTTCCATTCTGTTTGATTCCAACCCATTCCATTCCATTACTTTCCATTCCGTTCCATTCACTTCCACTCCATTAAAGTCAGGTTGATTCCATTCCCTTCCATTCCATTCCATTCCATTCCATTCCGTTCCATTCGGGTTGATCCCATTCCATTCCATTCCATTTCATTCCATTCCACTCCATTCCATTCCGGTTGATTGTATATCCTTCCCTTTCATTCAATTCCATTCCATTCCAATCCATTCGTGTTGATTCCACACGATTCCATTCCAATCCATTCCATTCCATTCGGGTTGATTCCATGCCATTCCATTCCATTCCATTCCATTCCATTCCATTCTATTCGCGTTGATACCATGCCATTCCATTGCATTCCATTCCATTCCATTCCATTCCATTCCTTTCCATTACATTAGGGTTGATTCCATTCCTTTCCATTCCCTTCCGTTCCATTCCAATCCACGCCATTCCATTCCATTCCATTCCATTCCATTCGTTTCTGGTTGATTCCCTTCCATTCGATTCCATTCCGTTCCATTGCATTCCATTCCAGTCCATTCCATTCCATTCCATTAGGGTTGACTCCATTCCATTCCATTCAATACCGTTCTGGTTGATTCCATTCCATTCCATTCCATTCAAATGCATTCCATTCGGGTTTATTCCATTCCATTCCATTCCACTCCATTCGGGTTGATTCCATACCATTTCATTCCATTCCATCCCATTCCATTCCATTCCATTCCACTCCATTCCAGTCAGGTTGATTCGACTCCATTGCACTCCATTCCAATCCATTCCATGCCATTCCATAACATTCGTGTTGATTCCATACCATTCCATTCCATTCTATTCCGTTCCATGCCATTCCATTCCATTCCTTTCCATTCCGTTTCATTCCATTCAATTCCATTCCATTCCATTCTTGGTGATTCCAGTCCCTTCCATTTCTTCCATTCCATTGCATTCCATTCCATTCCAGTCGGGTTGATTCCATTCCATTCCATTCGGGTGGATTCCTTTCCATCCCATTCCATTCCATTCCATTCCATTCCATTCCATTCCATTCCATTCACGTTAATACCATTCCATTCCATTCCATTCCATTCCATTCCATTCCATTCCATTCTATTCCATTCCATTCGGGTTGATTCCATTCCATTCCATTCAGTTCCATTCCATTCCATTCCGAGCCATTCCAATCCATTACGTTCGATTATATTCGTGTTGATTCCATTCCATTCCATTCCATTCCATTCCATTCGGGTTGATTCCATTCCATTCCATTCCACTCCATTCCATTCCATTCCACTCCATTCCATTCCATTCCATTCCATTCGGGTTGATTCCAGCCCATTCCACTCCATTCCATTTCATGCCATTCCACTCCATTCCAATCAGGTTGATTCCATTCCATTCCATATCATTCCATTCCATTCCATTCCATTCCATTCAATTCCATTCGGGTTGATTCCATTCCATTCTTTTCCATTCTATTCCATTCCATTCCAATCCATTCCATTCCATTCGGGTTGTTTCCATTCCATTCCATTCCATTCCTTTCCATTCCATACCATTCCATTCCATTCGGGTTGATTCCATTCCATTCCTTTCCCTTCCATTCCATTCTGGTTGATTCCATTTCATTCCATTCCCTTCAAATCCATTCCATTCGGGTTGATTTCATTCCATTCCATTCCACTCCATTCGGGTTGATTCCATTCCATTTCATTCCATTCCATCTCATTCCATTCCATTGCATTCCACTCCATTCCAGTTAGGTTGATTCCACTCCATTTCACTGCAATCCACTCCATTCTATGCCATTCCATACCATTCGGGTTGATTCCATCCCATTCCATTCCTTTCCATTCCATTCCATTCCATTCCATTCGGTTTGATTCCATTCCATTCCATTCCATGGCATTCCATTCCATTCCGTTCCACTCGTGGTGATTCCATTCCCTTCCATTTCTTCCATTCCATTGCATTCCATTTCTTCCATTCGGGTTGATTCCATTCCATTCCATTCCATTCCATTCCATTCCATTCCATTCGGGTTGATTCCATTCCATACCATTCCATTCCATTCCATTCCATCCCATTCCTTTCGCGTTGATTCCATTTCCTTCCCTTCCCTTCCATTCCATTCCATTCTAATCCATTCGTGTTTATTCCATACGCTTCCATTCCATTCCATTCCATTCCATTCGGTTTGATTCCTATCCATTCCCTTCCATTCCGTTCGCGTTGATACCATTCCATTCCACTCCATTCCATTCGCTTTGATTCCATTCCATTCCATTCCATTCCTTTCTGGATGGTTCCATTCCATTCCTTTCCATTCCATTCCATTTCATTCCATTCCATTCCTTTCGGGGTTATTCCATTCCATTCCCTTCCATTCCACTCATTTCTATTCCATTCCATTCCATTCGGGTTGAATCCATCCCATTCCATTCCATTCCATTCCATTCCATTCCATTCCATTCCATTCCATTACGCCCCACTGCATTTCAGTCAGGTAGATTCCATTCCATTCCATTCCATTCCATTCCTGGTGATTCCATTCCCATCCATTTCTTCCATTCCATTGCATTCCATTCCATTCCATTCCATTCCATTCCATTCCATTCGGGTTGATTCGATTCCATTCCATTCCGTTTGGTTTGATTCCATATCCTTCCCTTCCATTCCATTCCATTCCATTCCAATACATTCGGGTTGATTCCATACGCTTCCATTTCATTCCATTCCATTCCATTCGGGTGGATTCCTTTCTATTCCATTCCATTCCTTTCCATTCCATTCCATTCTCGTTAATACCATTCCATTAAGTTCCATTCCATTTAATTCCATTTCATTCCATTCGGGTTGATTCCATTCGATTCTTTCAGTTCCATTCCATTTCATTCCATGCCATTCCATTTGGGTTGATTCCATTCCATTCCATTCCTTTCCATTCAATTGCATTCCATTACATTCGGGTTGATTCCATTCCATTCCATTCCATTCCACTGCATTGCATTCCATTCCACTCCATACCATTCCATTCCATTCCATTCGGGTTGATTCCATCCCATTGCATTCCATTCCATCCCTTTTCATTATATTGAATTCCACTGCATTCCAATCAGGTTGATTTCATTCCATTCCATTCCATTACATTACATTCCATTCCATTCGGGTTGATTCCATTTCATTCCATTCCATTCCATTCCATTCCATTCCATTCCATTCCATTCCATTCCATTAGGCTTGTTTCCATTCGATTTCATTCCATTCCATTCCATTCCACTCCATTCCATGCCATCCCATACCATTCGGGTTGATTTCATACGCTTCCATTCCATTCCATTCCATTCCATTCGGGTTGATTCCAATCCATTCCATTCCATTCCATTCGCGATGATACCATTCCATTCCATTCGGGTTGATTCCATTCCATTCCATTCGATTCCATTCCATCCCTTTCTGGATGGTTCCATTCTATTCCATTCCATTCCATTCCCTTCCATTCCATTCCATTTCATTTCATTCCATTCCTTTCGGGTTGATTCTATTCCATTCCTTTCCATTCCATTCAATTCCATTCCATTCTATTCCATTCGGTTTGATTCCATCCCATGCCATTCCATTGCATTCCATTCCATTCCGTTCACATACACTCCATTCCAGTCAGGTTGATTCCATTCCATTCCATTCCATTCCATTCCATTCCATTCCATTCCATTCGGGGTGATTCCATTCCCTTCCATTTCTTCCATTCCATTTCATTCCATTCCATTCCATTCCATTCCATTCCATTCCATTCCATTCCATTCCATTCGGGGTGATTCCATTCCCTTCCATTTCTTCCATTCCATTTCATTCCATTCCATTCTATTCGGGTTGATTCCATTCCATTCCATTCCATTTGGGTTGAATCCATATCCTTCCCTTCCATTCCTTTCCATTCCATTCCAATACACTCGGGTTAATTCCATACGCTTCCATTGCCTTCCATTCCATTCCATTCGGGTGGATTCCATTCCATTCCATTCCATTCGCGTTAATACCATTCCATTCCATTCCTTGCCAGTCCTTTCCATTCCGTTTCATTCCATTCGGGTTGACTCCATTCCATTCCATTCAGTTCCATTCCATTCCATTCCATGCCATTCCAATCCATTAAGTTCGATTCCATTCGGGTTGATTCCATTGCATTCCATTACATTCCATTCCATTCGGGTTGATTCCATTCCATTCCATTCCACTCCATTAACTTCCATTCCACTCCATTCCATTCCATTCCATTCCATTCGGGTTGGTTCCATCCCATTCCATTCAATTCCATTCCATTCCATTGCACTCCATTTCAATCAGGTTGATTCCATTCCATTCCATTCCATTCCATTCGGGTTGATTCCATTCCATACCATTCCATTCTATTTCATTCCATCCCATTCCATTCCATTCCATTTCTATCCTATCGGGTTGATTCCATACACTTCCATTCCATTCCCTTCCATTCCAGTTGATTCCATTCCCTTCGATTGCATTCCATTCCATTCGATTCCATTCCATTACATTCCAACTCAATCCAATCAGGTTGATTCCATTCCATTCCATTCCATCCCATTCTATTCCATTCCATTCCATTCCATTACATTCCATTCCATTTCATTCCATTCGGGCTGATTCCATTCGATTCCAGTCAGTTTCACTCCCTTCCATTCCAATCCTTTACGTTCGATTCCATTCGGGTTGATTCCATTCCATTCCATTCCATTACATTACATTCGGGGTGATTCTATTCCATTCCATTCCACTCCATTGCATTCCATTCCAATCCATTCCATTCCATTCCATTCCGTTCGGGTTGATTCCCTGCCATTCCATTTCATTCCATTCCATTCCGTTCCATTCCACTCCATTCCAATCAAGTTGATTCCATTCCATTCCTTTCCAATCTTGCCATTCCATTCCTTTCCATTCCATTCCATTTCATTCCATTCGGGTTGTTTCCATTCCATTCCGTTCCATTACATTCCATTCCATTCGACTCCATTCTATTCCATTCCATACCATTCTGGTTGACTCCATCCCATTCCATTCAATTCCATTCCATTCCATTCCAGTCCATTCCATTCCATTCCATTCCATTCCATTCCATTCCATTCCAATCGGTTTGATTCCATTCCATTCCATTCCATTCCATTCCATTCGGGTTGATTTCATTCCCTTCCATTCCTTCCATTCCATCGCATTCCATTCCATTTTATTCGGGTTGATTCCATTCCATTCCATTCCATTCCATTCCATTCCATTCGGGTTGATTCCATTCCCTTCCATTCCTTCCATTCCATTGCATTCCATTCCATTTTTTTCGGGTTGATTCCATTCCATTCCATTCCATTCCATTCCATTCGGTTTGATTCCATATCTTTCCTTTCCATTCCATTCCATTCCATTCCAATACACTCGTGTTGATTCCATACTCTTGCATTTAATTCCATTCCTTCCATGCGGGTTGATTGCATTCCATTCCATTCCATTCCATTCCATTCCATTCCATTCGGGTTGATTCCATTCCATACCATTCCTTTCCATTCCATTCCATTCCTTTCGCGTTGATTCCATTTCCTTCCCTTCCATTCCATTCCATTCCATTCCAATACATTCGGGTTTATTCCATACGCTTCCATTCCATTCCATTCTATTCTATTCGGGTTGATTCCAATCCATTCCTTTCCATTGCGTTCGCGTTGATACCATTCCATTCCACTCCATTCCATTCGGTTTGATTGCATTCCATTCCATTCCATTCCATTCCTTTCTGGATGCTTCCATTCCATTCCTTTCCATTCCATTCCATTTCATTCCATTCCATTCCTTTCTGGTTGATTCCACTCCATTCCTTTCCATTCCATTCCTTTCCATTCCATTCCATTCCATTCGGGTTGAATCCATCCCATTCCATTCCATTCCATTCCATTCCATTCCATTCCATTCCATTCCATTACATTCCCCTCCATTCCAGTCAGGTTGATTCCATTCTATTCCATTCCATGCCATTCCATTCCATTCCATTCGTGCTGATTCAATTCCCTTCCATTTCTTCCATTACATTGCATTCCATTCCATTCCATTCGGGTTGATTCGATTCCATTCCATTCCATTTGGGTTGATTCCATATCCTTCCCTTCCCTTCCCTTCCATTCCATTCCATTCCAATACACTCGGGTTGATTCCATACGCTTCCATTGCATTCCATTCCATTCCATTCGGGTGGATTCCATTCTATTCCATTCCATTCCATTCCACTCCATTCCATTCTCGTTAATACCATTCCATTCCATTCCATTCCATTTAATTCCATTTCATTCCATTCGGGTTGATTCAATTCCATTCTTTCAGTTCCATTCCATTCCATTCCATGCCATTCCAATCCATTACGTTCGATTCCATTTGGGTTGATTCCATTCCATTCCATTCCACTCCATTCCATTCCATTACATTCGGGTTGATTCCAATCCATTCCATTCCATTCCATGCGCGTTGATACCATTCCATTCCATTCCATTTCATTCGGGTTGATTCCATTCCATTCAATTCCATTCCATTCCATTCCTTTCTAGATGGTTCCATTCCATTCCATTCCATTGCATTCCCTTCCATTCGATTTCATTCCATTTCATTCCTTTCAGGTTGATTCTATTCCATTCCTTTCCATTCCATTCAATTCCATTCCATTCTATTCCATTCGGTTTGATTCCGTCCCATCCCATTCCATTCCATTCCATTCCATTCCATTCACTTCTTCTCCATTCCAGACAGGTTGATTCCATTCCATTGCATTCCATTCCATTTCCATTCTGGGTGATTCCATTCCCTTCCGTTTCTTCCATTCCATTTCATTCCATTCCATTCCATTCGGATTCATTCCATTCCATTCCATTCCACTCCATTCGGGTTGATTCCATTCCATTCCATTCCACTCCATTCGGGTTGATTCCATTCCATTTCATTCCATTCCATCCCATTCCATTCCATTCCATTCCACTCCATTCCAGTCAGGTTGATTCCACTCCATTGCACTGCATTCCACTCCATTCAATGCCATTCCATACCATTCGGGTTGACTCCAACCCATTCCATTCCATTCCATTCCATTCCATTCCATTCCGTTTGATTCCATTCCATTCCATTCCATTCCATTCCATTCATGGTGATTACATTCCCTTCCATTTATTCCATTCCATTGCATTCTATTCCATTCCATTTGGGTTGATTCCATATCCTTCCCTTTCTTTCCATTCCATTCCATTCCAATACACTCGGGTTGATTCCATACGCTTCCATTGCTTTCCATTCCATTCCATTCCGTTTGATTCCATTCCATTCCATTGCAATGCATTCCATTCCATTCCCTTCCATTCCATTCCATTCCATTCCATTGCATTCGGATTGTTTCAATTCCATTCCATTCCATTTGACTCCATTCTATTCCATTCCATACCATTCTGGTTGACTCCATCGCATTCCATTCCATTCCATTCCATTCCATTCCATTCCACTCGGTTTGATTCCATTCCATTCCATTCCATTCTATTCCATTCCATTCGGGTTGATTCCATTCCCTTCCATTCCTTCCATTCCATTGCATTCCATTCCATTTTTTTCGGGTTGATTCCATTCCATTCCATTCCATTCCATTCCATTCGGTTTGATTCCATATCTTTCCTTTCCATTCCATTCCATTCCATTCCAATACACTCGTGTTGATTCCATACCCTTGCATTTAATTCCATTCCTTCCATGCGGGTTGATTGCATTCCATTCCATTCCATTCCATTCCATTCGGGTTGATTCCATTCCATACCATTCCTTTCCATTCCATTCCATTCCTTTCGCGTTGATTCCATTTCCTTCCCTTCCATTCCATTCCATTCCATTCCAATACATTCGGGTTTATTCCATACGCTTCCATTCCATTCCATTCTATTCTATTCGGGTTGATTCCAATCCATTCCATTCCATTGCGTTCGCGTTGATACCATTCCATTCCACTCCATTCCATTCGGTTTGACTGCATTCCATTCCATTCCATTCCATTCCTTTCTGGATGGTTCCATTCCATTCCTTTCCATTCCATTCCATTTCATTCCATTCCATTCCTTTCTGGTTGATTCCACTCCATTCCTTTCCATTCCATTCCTTTCCATTCCATTCCATTCCATTCGGGTTGAATCCATCCCATTCCATTCCATTCCATTCCATTCCATTCCATTCCATTCCATTCCATTCCCCTCCATTCCAGTCAGGTTGATTCCATTCTATTCCATTCCATTACATTCCATTCCATTCCATTCGTGCTGATTCCATTCCCTTCCATTTCTTCCATTACATTGCATTCCATTCCATTCCATTCGGGTTGATTCGATTCCATTCCATTCCATTTGGTTTGATTCCATATCCTTCCCTTCCCTTCCATTCCATTCCGTTCCATTCGAATACACTCGGGTTGATTCCATACGCTTCCATTGCATTCCATTCCATTCCATTCGGGTGGATTCCATTCTATTCCATTCCATTCCTTTCCACTCCATTCCATTCTCGTTAATACCATTCCATTCCATTCCATTCCATTTAATTCCATTTCATTCCATTCGGGTTGATTCAATTCCATTCTTTCAGTTCCATTCCATTCCATTCCATGCCATTCCAATCCATTACGTTCGATTCCATTTGGGTTGATTCCATTCCATTCCATTCCACTCCATTCCATTCCATTACATTCGGGTTGATTCCAATCCATTCCATTCCATTCCATGCGCGTTGATACCATTCCATTCCATTCCATTTCATTCGGGTTGATTCCATTCCATTCAATTCCATTCCATTCCATTCCTTTCTAGATGGTTCCATTCCATTCCATTCCATTGCATTCCCTTCCATTCGATTTCATTCCATTTCATTCCTTTCAGGTTGATTCTATTCCATTCCTTTCCATTCCATTCAATTCCATTCCATTCTATTCCATTCGGTTTGATTCCGTCCCATCCCATTCCATTCCATTCCATTCCATTCCATTCACTTCCTCTCCATTCCAGACAGGTTGATTCCATTCCATTGCATTCCATTCCATTCCATTCTGCGGGATTCCATTCCCTTCCGTTTCTTCCATTCCATTTCATTCCATTCCATTCCATTCGGATTGATTCCATTCCATTCCATTCCATTTGGGTAGATTTCATATCCTTCCCTTCCATTCCATTCCATTCCATTCCAATACACTCGGGGTGATTCCACACGCTTCCATTGCCTTCCATTACATTCCATTCGGGTGGACTCCATTCCATTCCATTCCATTCCATTCCATTCGGGTTGGTTCCATCCCATTCCATTAAATTCCATTCCATTCCATTGCACTCCATTTCAATCAGGTTGATTCCATTCCATTCCATTCCATTCCATTCGGGTTGATTCCATTCCATACCATTCCATTCTATTTCATTCCATCCCATTCCATTCCATTCCATTTCTATCCTATCGGGTTGATTCCATACACTTCCATTCCATTCCCTTCCATTCCAGTTGATTCCATTCCCTTCGATTGCATTCCATTCCATTCGATTCCATTCCATTACATTCCAACTCAATCCAATCAGGTTGATTCCATTCCATTCCATTCCATCCCATTCTATTCCATTCCATTCCATTCCATTACATTCCATTCCATTTCATTCCATTCGGGCTGATTCCATTCGATTCCAGTCAGTTTCACTCCCTTCCATTCCAATCCTTTACGTTCGATTCCATTCGGGTTGATTCCATTCCATTCCATTCCATTCCATTACATTCGGGGTGATTCTATTCCATTCCATTCCACTCCATTGCATTCCATTCCAATCCATTCCATTCCATTCCATTCCGTTCGGGTTGATTCCCTGCCATTCCATTTCATTCCATTCCATTCCGTTCCATTCCACTCCATTCCAATCAAGTTGATTCCATTCCATTCCTTTCCAATCTTGCCATTCCATTCCTTTCCATTCCATTCCATTTCATTCCATTCGGGTTGTTTCCATTCCATTCCGTTCCATTACATTCCATTCCATTCGACTCCATTCTATTCCATTCCATACCATTCTGGTTGACTCCATCCCATTCCATTCAATTCCATTCCATTCCATTCCAGTCCATTCCATTCCATTCCATTCCATTCCATTCCATTCCATTCCAATCGGTTTGATTCCATTCCATTCCATTCCATTCCATTCGGGTTGATTTCATTCCCTTCCATTCCTTCCATTCCATCGCATTCCATTCCATTTTATTCGGGTTGATTCCATTCCATTCCATTCCATTCCATTCCATTCCATTCCATTCGGGTTCATTCCATATCCTTCCTTTCCATTCCATTCCATTGCATTCCAATACACTCGGGTTCATTCCATACCCTTGCATTTCATTCCATTCCTTCCATTCGGGTTGATTGCATTCCATTCCATTCCATTCCATTCCATTCCATTCCATTCCATTCGGGTTGATTCCATTCCGTACCATTCCATTCCATTCCATTCTATTCCTTTCGCGTTGATTCCATTTCCTTCCATTCCATTCCATTCCATTCCATTCCAATCCATTCGGGTTTATTCCATACGCTTCCATTCCATTCCATTCCATTCTATTCGGGTTGATTGCAATCGAGTCCATTCCATTCCATTCGCGTTGATACCATTCCATTCCACTCCATTCCATTCGGTTTGATTCCATTCCATTCCATTCCATTCCATTCCATTCCATTCCTTTCTGTATGGTTCCTTTCCATTCCTTTCCATTCCATTCCATTTCATTCCATTCCATTCCTTTCGGGTTGATTCCACTCCATTCCTTTCCATTCCATTCATTTACATTTCATTCCATTCCATTCGGGTTGAATAAATCCCATTCCATTCCATTCCACTGCATTCCATTACATTCCACTCCATTCCAGTCAGGTTGATTCCACTCCATTCCATTCCATTCCATTCCATTCCATTCCATTCCATTCCATTCCATTGCATTCCATTCCATTCCATTCGGGTTGATTCGATTCCATTCCATTACATTTGGGTTGATTCCATATACTTCCCTTCCATTCCATTCCATTCCATTCCAATACACTCGGGTTGATTCCATACGCTTCCATTGCATTCCATTCCATTCCATTCGGGTGGATTCCATTCTATTCCATTCCATTCCATTGCATTCCATTCCATTCCATTCCATACCATTCTCGTTAATACCATTCCATTCCATTTAATTCCATTTCACTCCTTTCGGGTTGATTCCATTCCATTCTTTCAGTTCCATTCCATTCCATTCCATGCCATTCCAATCCATTACGTTCGATTCCATTTCGGTTGATTCCATTCCATTCCATTCCATTTCATTCCATTCCATTCCATTCCATTCCATTCCATTCGGGTTGATTCCATTCCATTCCATTCCATTCCATTCCATTCCACTGCATTGCATTCCATTCCACTCCATTCCATTCCATTCCATTTCATTCGCGTTGATTCCATCCCATTCCATTCCATTCCATTCCATTCCATTCCACTCCATTCCAATCAGGTTGATTTCATTTCATTCCATTGCATTCCATTCCATTCCATTCCATTCCATTCCATTCCATTCCTTCCCATTCCATTCGGGGTGATTCCATTCCATTCCATTCCATTCGGGTTGATTCCATTCCATTCCATTCTATTCCATTCCATTCCATTCCATTCTATTCCATTCCATTCCATTCCATTCCATTTCATTACATTCGGCTTGTTTCCATGCGATTCCATTCCATTCCATACCATTCCACTCCATTCCATGCCATCACATACCATTCGGGTTGATTCCATACGCTTCCATTCCATTCCATTCCATTCCATTCTGGTTGATTCCAATGCATTCCATTCCATTCCATTCGCGTTGATACCATTCCATTCCATTGCTTTCCATTCCATTCCATTCGGATTGATTCCATTCCATTCCATTCCATTCCTTTCTAGATCGTTCCATTCCATTCCATTCCATTGCATTCCATTCCATTCCATTTCATTCCATTCCATTCTTTTCGGGTTGATTCTATTCCATTCCTTTCCATTCCATTCAATTCCATTCCATTCTATTCCATTCGGTTTGATTACATCCCATTCCATTCCATTCCATTCCATTCACTTCCACTCCATTCCAGTCATGTTGATTCCATTCCATTCCATTCCATTCCATTCCATTCTCGTTAATACCATTCCATTCCATTTAATTCCATTTCATTTCATTCGGGTTGATTCCATTCCATTCTTTCAGTTCCATTCCATTCCATTCCATGCCATTCCAATCCATTACGTTCGATTCCATTTGGGTTGATTCCATTCCATTCCATTCCATTCCATTCCATTCCATTCCATTCCATTCCATTCCATTCCGTTCCACTGCATTGCATTCCATTCCACTCCATTGCATTCCATCCCATTCCATTCGGGTTGATTCCATCCCAATCCATTCCATTCCATTCCATTCTATTCCACTCCATTCCAATCAGGTTGATTTCATTTCATTCCATTGCATTCCATTCCATTCCATTTCATTCCTTCCCATTCCATTCGGGTTGATTCCATTCCATTCCATTCCATTCGGGTTGATTGCATTCCATTCCATTCTATTCCATTCCATTCCATTCCATTCCATTCCTTTCGCGTTGATTCCATTTCCTTCCATTCCATTCCATTCCATTCCATTCCTTTCGCGTTGATTCCATTTCCTTCCATTCCATTCCATTCCATTCCATTCCAATCCATTCGGGTTTATTCCATACGCTTCCATTCCATTCCATTCCATTCTATTCGGGTTGATTGCAATCAAGTCCATTCCATTCCATTCGCGTTGATACCATTCCATTCCACTCCATTCCATTCGGTTTGATTCCATTCCATTCCATTCCATTCCATTCCATTCCATTCCTTTCTGTATGGTTCCTTTCCATTCCTTTCCATTCCATTCCATTTCATTCCATTCCATTCCTTTCGGGTTGATTCCACTCCATTCCTTTCCATTCCATTCATTTACATTTCATTCCATTCCATTCGGGTTGAATAAATCCCATTCCATTCCATTCCACTGCATTCCATTACATTCCACTCCATTCCAGTCAGGTTGATTCCACTCCATTCCATTCCATTCCATTCCATTCCATTCCATTCCATTCCATTGCATTCCATTCCATTCCATTCGGGTTGATTCGATTCCATTCCATTACATTTGGGTTGATTCCATATACTTCCCTTCCATTCCATTCCATTCCATTCCAATACACTCGGGTTGATTCCATACGCTTCCATTGCATTCCATTCCATTCCATTCGGGTGGATTCCATTCTATTCCATTCCATTCCATTGCATTCCATTCCATTCCATTCCATACCATTCTCGTTAATACCATTCCATTCCATTTAATTCCATTTCACTCCTTTCGGGTTGATTCCATTCCATTCTTTCAGTTCCATTCCATTCCATTCCATGCCATTCCAATCCATTACGTTCGATTCCATTTCGGTTGATTCCATTCCATTCCATTCCATTTCATTCCATTCCATTCCATTCCATTCCATTCCATTCGGGTTGATTCCATTCCATTCCATTCCATTCCATTCCATTCCACTGCATTGCATTCCATTCCACTCCATTCCATTCCATTCCATTTCATTCGCGTTGATTCCATCCCATTCCATTCCATTCCATTCCATTCCATTCCACTCCATTCCAATCAGGTTGATTTCATTTCATTCCATTGCATTCCATTCCATTCCATTCCATTCCATTCCATTCCATTCCTTCCCATTCCATTCGGGGTGATTCCATTCCATTCCATTCCATTCGGGTTGATTCCATTCCATTCCATTCTATTCCATTCCATTCCATTCCATTCTATTCCGTTCCATTCCATTCCATTCCATTTCATTACATTCGGCTTGTTTCCATGCGATTCCATTCCATTCCATACCATTCCACTCCATTCCATGCCATCACATACCATTCGGGTTGATTCCATACGCTTCCATTCCATTCCATTCCATTCCATTCTGGTTGATTCCAATGCATTCCATTCCATTCCATTCGCGTTGATACCATTCCATTCCATTCCTTTCCATTCCATTCCATTCGGATTGATTCCATTCCATTCCATTCCATTCCATTCCTTTCTAGATCGTTCCATTCCATTCCATTCCATTGCATTCCATTCCATTCCATTTCATTCCATTCCATTCTTTTCGGGTTGATTCTATTCCATTCCTTTCCATTCCATTCAATTCCATTCCATTCTATTCCATTCGGTTTGATTACATCCCATTCCATTCCATTCCATTCCATTCACTTCCACTCCATTCCAGTCATGTTGATTCCATTCCATTCCATTCCATTCCATTCCATTCTCGTTAATACCATTCCATTCCATTTAATTCCATTTCATTTCATTCGGGTTGATTCCATTCCATTCTTTCAGTTCCATTCCATTCCATTCCATGCCATTCCAATCCATTACGTTCGATTCCATTTGGGTTGATTCCATTCCATTCCATTCCATTCCATTCCATTCCATTCCATTCCATTCCATTCCGTTCCACTGCATTGCATTCCATTCCACTCCATTGCATTCCATTCCATTCCATTCGGGTTGATTCCATCCCAATCCATTCCATTCCATTCCATTCTATTCCACTCCATTCCAATCAGGTTGATTTCATTTCATTCCATTGCATTCCATTCCATTCCATTCCATTCCATTTCATTCCTTCCCATTCCATTCGGGTTGATTCCATTCCATTCCATTCCATTCGGGTTGATTGCATTCCATTCCATTCTATTCCATTCCATTCCATTCCATTCCATTCCATTCCATTCCATTCCATTCGGCTTGTTTCCATTCGATTCCATTCCATTCCATACCATTCCACTCCATTCCATGCCATCCCATACCATTCGGGTTGATTCCATACGCTTCCATTCCATTCCATTCGGGTTGATTCCAATCCATTCCATTCCATTCCATTCGCGTTGATACCATTCCATTCCATTCCATTCCATTCCATTCGGGTTGATTCCATTCCATTCCATTCCATTCCATTCCATTCCTTTCTAGATGGTTCCTTTCCATTCCATTCCATTGCATTCCATTCCATTCCATTTCATTCCATTCCATTCCATTCCTTTCGGGTTGATTCTATTCCATTCCTGTCCATTCCATTCAATTCCATTCCATTCTATTCCATTCGGTTTGATTCCATCCCATTCCATTCCATTCCATTCCATTCACATCCACTCCATTCCAGTCATGTTGATTCCATTCCATTCCATTCCATTCCATTCCATTCCATTCCATTCCATTCCATTCGGGGTGATTCCATTCCCTTCAATTTCTTCCATTCCATTGCATTCCATTCCATTCCATTCGGGTTGATTCGATTCCATTCCATTCCATTTGGGTTGATTCCATATCCTTCCCTTCCATTCCATTCCATTCCATTCCAATACACTCGGGTTCATTCCATACGCTTCCATTGCATTCCATTCCATTCCATTCGGGTGGATTCCATTCTATTCCATTCCATTCCATTCCGTTCCATTCCATTCCATTCTCATTAAAACCATTCCATTCCATTTATTTCCATTCCATTCCATTCGGGTTGATTCCATTCCATTCCATTCTATTCCATTCCATTCCATTCCATTCTATTCCATTCCATTCCATTCCATTCCATTCCATTCCATTCCATTCGGCTTGTTTCCATTCGATTCCATTCCATTCCATTCCATTCCACTCCATTCCATGCCATCCCACACCATTCGGGTTGATTCCATACGCTTCCATTCCATTCCATTCCATTCCATTCGGGTTGATTCCAATCTATTCCATTCCATTCCATTCGCGTTGATACCATTCCATTCCATTCCATTCCATTGGGGTTGATTCCATTCCATTCCATTCGATTCCATTCCATTCCATTCCTTTCTAGATGGTTCCACTCCATTCCATTCCATTGCATTCCATTCCATTCCATTTCATTCCATTCCATTCCTTTCGGGTTGATTCTATTCCATTCCTTTCCATTCCATTCAATTCCATTCCATTCTATTCCATTCGGTTTGATTCCATCCCATTCCATTCCATTCCATTCCATTCACTTCCACTCCATTCCAGTCATGTTGATTCCATTCCATTCCATTCCATTCCATTCCATTCCATTCCATTCCATTCAATTCGGGGTGATTCCATTGCCTTCCATTTCTTCCATTCCATTTCATTCCATTCCATTCCATTCGGGTTGATTTCATTCCATTCCATTCCATTTGGGTAGATTCCATATCCTTCCCTTCCATTCAATTCCATTCTATTCCAATACACTCAGGTTGATTCCATACGCTTCCATTGCCTTCCATTCCATTCCATTCGGGTGGATTCCATTCCATTCCATTCCATTCGCGTTAATACCATTCCATTCCATTCCATTCCATTCCATTCCATTTCATTCCATTCGGGTTGACTACATTCCTTTCCATTCAGTTCCATTCCATTCCATTCCATTCCATTCCAATCCATTACATTCGATTGCATTCGGGTTGATTCCATTCCATTTCATTACATTACATTACATTCGGGTTGATTCCATTCCATTCCACTCCACTCCATTGCATTCCTTTCCACTCCATTCCTTTGCATTCCATTCCATTCGAGTTGGTTCCATTCCAGTCCATTCCATTCCATTTCATTCCACTCCATTCCAATCAGGTTGATTCCATTCCATTCCATTCCATTCCATTCCATTTCATTCCATTCCATTCCATTCGGGTTGATTCCTTTCCATACCATTCCATTCTATTCCATTCCATTCCATTCCAATCCATTCGGTTTGATTCCATTCCATTCCATTCCATTCCATTCCGTTCCATTCCATTCTATTCCGTTCCAGTTGATTCCGTTCCCTTCCAATCCTTCCATTCCATTCCATTCCATTCCGTTTTATTCGGGTTGATTCCATTCCATTCCATTCCATTCCATTCAATTCCATTCGGGTTGATTTCATATACTTCCTTTCCATTCAATTCCATTCCATTCCAATCCATTCGAGTTGATTCCGTACACTTCCGTTCCATTCCATTCCATTCCATTCCGTTCCATTCCATTCCATTCGGGTTGATTCCATTCCATTCGTTTCCATTACATTACATTCGGGTTGATTCCATTCCATTCCATTCCATGGCATTCCAATCCATTACTTTCGATTTCCTTCGAGTTGATTCCATTCGATTCCATTCCACTTTATTGCATTCCATTCCACTCCATTCCATTCCATTCCATTCCATTCTGGTTGGTTTCATCCCATCCCGTTAGATTCCATTCTATTCCATTGCATTCGGGTTGATTCCATTCCATTCCATTCCTTTCCATTCCCTTCAATTCCGTTCATTCCATTCCATTAAGGTTGATTACATTCCCTTCCACTCCATTGCATTCCATTCCATTCCATTCCCTTCCAATCCATTCCAATCAAGTTGATTCTATTCCATTCCATTCCATTCCATCCCATTCCATTCCATTCCATTCCACTCCATTCCAGTCAGGTTGATTCCACTCCATTGCACTCAATTCCACTCCATTCAATGCCATTCCATACCATTCGGGTTGACTCCAACCCATTCCATTCCATTCCATTCCTTTTGATTCCATTCCATTCCATTCCATTCCATTCCATCTATGGTGATTCCATTCCCTTCCCTTTATTCCATTCCATTGCATTCCACTCCATTCCATTTGGGTTGATTCCATATCCTTCCCTTTCTTTCCATTCCATTCCATTCGAATACACTCGGGTTGATTCCATACGCTTCCATTGCTTTCCATTCCATTCCATTCGGGTGGATTCCATTCCATCCCATTCTATTCCATTCCATTCCATTCCATTCCATTCCATTCCATTCCATTGCATTCGATTCGCGTTAATACCATTACATTCCATTCCATGCCATTCCATTTCATTCCATTCGGGTTGATTCCATTCCCTTCCATTCTGTTCCATTCCACTCCGTTCCATGCCATTCCAATCCAATACGTTCGATTCCATTCGGGTTGATTCCATTCCATTCCATTCCATTCCATTCCATTACATTACATTCGGGTAGATTCCATTCCATTCCATTCCACTCCATTGCATTCCATTCCACTCCATTCCATTCCACTCCATTCCATTCGGGTTGATTCCCTACCATTCCAATTCACACCATTCCATTCCATTCCATTCCAATCCATTCCAATCAAGTTGATTCCGTTCCATTCCATTCCATTCCATTCCATTCCATTCCAATCCATTCCACTCCATTCCATACCATTCGGGTTGTTTCCATTCCATTCCATTCCATTCCACTCCATTCCATGCCATCCCATACCATTCGGGTTGATTCCATACTCTTCCATTCCATTCCATTCCATTCCATTCGGGTGATTCCAATCCATTCCATTCCATTCCATTCGGGTTGATTCCATTCCATTCCATTCCATTCCATTCCTTTCTGGATGGTTCCATTCCATTCCATTCCATTCCATTCCATTCCATTTCATTCCATTCCATTCCTTTCGGGTTCATTCTATTCCATTCCTTTCCATTCCATTCAATTTCATTCCATTCTGTTCCATTCTGTTTGATTCCAACCCATTCCATTCCATTACTTTCCATTCCGTTCCATTCACTTCCACTCCATTAAAGTCAGGTTGATTCCATTCCCTTCCATTCCATTCCATTCCATTCCATTCCGTTCCATTCGGGTTGATCCCATTCCATTCCATTCCATTTCATTCCATTCCACTCCATTCCATTCCGGTTGATTGCATATCCTTCCCTTTCATTCAATTCCATTCCATTCCAATCCATTCGTGTTGATTCCACACGATTCCATTCCAATCCATTCCATTCCATTCGGGTTGATTCCATGCCATTCCATTCCATTCCATTCCATTCCATTCTATTCGCGTTGATACCATGCCATTCCATTGCATTCCATTCCATTCCATTCCATTCCATTCCTTTCCATTACATTAGGGTTGATTCCATTCCTTTCCATTCCCTTCCGTTCCATTCCAATCCATTTCATTCCATTCCATTCGTTTCTGGTTGATTCCCTTCCATTCGATTCCATTCCGTTCCATTGCATTCCATTCCAGTCCATTCCATTCCATTCCATTAGGGTTGACTCCATTCCATTCCATTCAATACCGTTCTGGTTGATTCCATTCCATTCCATTCCATTCAAATGCATTCCATTCGGGTTTATTCCATTCCATTCCATTCCACTCCATTCGGGTTGATTCCATACCATTTCATTCCATTCCATCCCATTCCATTCCATTCCATTCCACTCCATTCCAGTCAGGTTGATTCGACTCCATTGCACTCCATTCCAATCCATTCCATGCCATTCCATAACATTCGTGTTGATTCCATACCATTCCATTCCATTCTATTCCGTTCCATGCCATTCCATTCCATTCCTTTCCATTCCGTTTCATTCCATTCAATTCCATTCCATTCCATTCTTGGTGATTCCATTCCCTTCCATTTCTTCCATTCCATTGCATTCCATTCCATTCCAGTCGGGTTGATTCCATTCCATTCCATTCGGGTGGATTCCTTTCCATCCCATTCCATTCCATTCCATTCCATTCCATTCCATTCCATTCCATTCACGTTAATACCATTCCATTCCATTCCATTCCATTCCATTCCATTCCATTCCATTCCATTCCATTTCATTCCATTCGGGTTGATTCCATTCCATTCCATTCAGTTCCATTCCATTCCATTTCAAGCCATTCCAATCCATTACGTTCGATTATATTCGTGTTGATTCCATTCCATTCCATTCCATTCTACTCCATTCCATTCGGGTTGATTCCATTCCATTCCATTCCACTCCATTCCATTCCATTCCACTCCATTCCATTCCATTCCATTCCATTCGGGTTGATTCCAGCCCATTCCACTCCATTCCATTTCATTCCATTCCACTCCATTCCAATCAGGTTGATTCCATTCCATTCCATATCATTCCATTCCATTCCATTCCATTCCATTCCATTCCATTCGGGTTGATTCCATTCCATTCTTTTCCATTCTATTCCATTCCATTCCAATCCATTCCATTCCATTCGGGTTGTTTCCATTCCATTCCATTCCATTCCTTTCCATTCCATACCATTCCATTCCATTCGGGTTGATTCCATTCCATTCCATTCCCTTCCATTCCATTCTGGTTGATTCCATTTCATTCCATTCCCTTCAAATCCATTCCATTCGGGTTGATTTCATTCCATTCCATTCCACTCCATTCGGGTTGATTCCATTCCATTTCATTCCATTCCATCTCATTCCATTCCATTCCATTCCACTCCATTCCAGTCAGGTTGATTCCACTCCATTTCACTGCAATCCACTCCATTCTATGCCATTCCATACCATTCGGGTTGATTCCATCCCATTCCATTCCTTTCCATTCCATTCCATTCCATTCCATTCGGTTTGATTCCATTCCATTCCATTCCATGGCATTCCATTCCATTCCGTTCCACTCGTGGTGATTCCATTCCCTTCCATTTCTTCCATTCCATTGCATTCCATTTCTTCCATTCGGGTTGATTCCATTCCATTCCATTCCATTCCATTCCATTCCATTCGGGTTGATTCCATTCCATACCATTCCATTCCATTCCATTCCATCCCATTCCTTTCGCGTTGATTCCATTTCCTTCCCTTCCCTTCCATTCCATTCCATTCTAATCCATTCGTGTTTATTCCATACGCTTCCATTCCATTCCATTCGGTTTGATTCCTATCCATTCCCTTCCATTCCGTTCGCGTTGATACCATTCCATTCCACTCCATTCCATTCGCTTTGATTCCATTCCATTCCATTCCATTCCTTTCTGGATGGTTCCATTCCATTCCTTTCCATTCCATTCCATTTCATTCCATTCCATTCCTTTCGGGGTTATTCCATTCCATTCCCTTCCATTCCACTCATTTCTATTCCATTCCATTCCATTCGGGTTGAATCCATCCCATTCCATTCCATTCCATTCCATTCCATTCCATTCCATTACGCCCCACTGCATTTCAGTCAGGTAGATTCCATTCCATTCCATTCCATTCCATTCCTGGTGATTCCATTCCCATCCATTTCTTCCATTCCATTGCATTCCATTCCATTCCATTCCATTCCATTCCATTCGGGTTGATTCGATTCCATTCCATTCCGTTTGGTTTGATTCCATATCCTTCCCTTCCATTCCATTCCATTCCATTCCAATACATTCGGGTTGATTCCATACGCTTCCATTTCATTCCATTCCATTCCATTCGGGTGGATTCCTTTCTATTCCATTCCATTCCTTTCCATTCCATTCCATTCTCGTTAATACCATTCCATTAAGTTCCATTCCATTTAATTCCATTTCATTCCATTCGGGTTGATTCCATTCGATTCTTTCAGTTCCATTCCATTTCATTCCATGCCATTCCATTTGGGTTGATTCCATTCCATTCCATTCCTTTCCATTCAATTGCATTCCATTACATTCGGGTTGATTCCATTCCATTCCATTCCATTCCACTGCATTGCATTCCATTCCACTCCATACCATTCCATTCCATTCCATTCGGGTTGATTCCATCCCATTGCATTCCATTCCATCCCTTTTCATTACATTGAATTCCACTGCATTCCAATCAGGTTGATTTCATTCCATTCCATTCCATTCCATTACATTCCATTCCATTCGGGTTGATTCCATTTCATTCCATTCCATTCCATTCCATTCCATTCCATTCCATTCCATTCCATTCCATTAGGCTTGTTTCCATTCGATTTCATTCCATTCCATTCCATTCCACTCCATTCCATGCCATCCCATACCATTCGGGTTGATTTCATACGCTTCCATTCCATTCCATTCCATTCCATTCGGGTTGATTCCAATCCATTCCATTCCATTCCATTCGCGATGATACCATTCCATTCCATTCGGGTTGATTCCATTCCATTCCATTCGATTCCATTCCATCCCTTTCTGGATGGTTCCATTCTATTCCATTCCATTCCATTCCCTTCCATTCCATTCCATTTCATTTCATTCCATTCCTTTCGGGTTGATTCTATTCCATTCCTTTCCATTCCATTCAATTCCATTCCATTCTATTCCATTCGGTTTGATTCCATCCCATGCCATTCCATTGCATTCCATTCCATTCCGTTCACATACACTCCATTCCAGTCAGGTTGATTCCATTCCATTCCATTCCATTCCATTCCATTCCATTCCATTCGGGGTGATTCCATTCCCTTCCATTTCTTCCATTCCATTCCATTCCATTCCATTCCATTCCATTCCATTCCATTCCATTCGGGGTGATTCCATTCCCTTCCATTTCTTCCATTCCATTTCATTCCATTCCATTCTATTCGGGTTGATTCCATTCCATTCCATTCCATTTGGGTTGAATCCATATCCTTCCCTTCCATTCCTTTCCATTCCATTCCAATACACTCGGGTTAATTCCGTACGCTTCCATTGCCTTCCATTCCATTCCATTCGGGTGGATTCCATTCCATTCCATTCCATTCGCGTTAATACCATTCCATTCCATTCCTTGCCAGTCCTTTCCATTCCGTTTCATTCCATTCGGGTTGACTCCATTCCATTCCATTCAGTTCCATTCCATTCCATTCCATGCCATTCCAATCCATTAAGTTCGATTCCATTCGGGTTGATTCCATTGCATTCCATTACATTCCATTCCATTCGGGTTGATTCCATTCCATTCCATTCCACTCCATTAACTTCCATTCCACTCCATTCCATTCCATTCCATTCCATTCGGGTTGGTTCCATCCCATTCCATTCAATTCCATTCCATTCCATTGCACTCCATTTCAATCAGGTTGATTCCATTCCATTCCATTCCATTCCATTCGGGTTGATTCCATTCCATACCATTCCATTCTATTTCATTCCATCCCATTCCATTCCATTCCATTTCTATCCTATCTGGTTGATTCCATACACTTCCATTCCATTCCCTTCCATTCCAGTTGATTCCATTCCCTTCGATTGCATTCCATTCCATTCGATTCCATTCCATTACATTCCAACTCAATCCAATCAGGTTGATTCCATTCCATTCCATTCCATCCCATTCTATTCCATTCCATTACATTACATTACATTACATTACATTTCATTCCATTCGGGCTGATTCCATTCGATTCCAGTCAGTTTCACTCCCTTCCATTCCAATCCTTTACGTTCGATTCCATTCGGGTTGATTCCATTCCATTCCATTCCATTCCATTACATTCGGGGTGATTCTATTCCATTCCATTCCACTCCATTGCATTCCATTCCAATCCATTCCATTCCATTCCATTCCGTTCGGGTTGATTCCCTGCCATTCCATTTCATTCCATTCCATTCCGTTCCATTCCACTCCATTCCAATCAAGTTGATTCCATTCCATTCCTTTCCAATCTTGCCATTCCATTCCTTTCCATTCCATTCCATTTCATTCCATTCGGGTTGTTTCCATTCCATTCCGTTCCATTACATTCCATTCCATTCGACTCCATTCTATTCCATTCCATACCATTCTGGTTGACTCCATCCCATTCCATTCAATTCCATTCCATTCCATTCCAGTCCATTCCATTCCATTCCATTCCATTCCATTCCATTCCATTCCAATCGCTTTGATTCCATTCCATTCCATTCCATTCGGGTTGATTTCATTCCCTTCCATTCCTTCCATTCCATCGCATTCCATTCCATTTTATTCGGGTTGATTCCATTCCATTCCATTCCATTCCATTCCATTCCATTCCATTCGGGTTCATTCCATATCCTTCCTTTCCATTCCATTCCATTGCATTCCAATACACTCGGGTTCATTCCATACCCTTGCATTTCATTCCATTCCTTCCATTCGGGTTGATTGCATTCCATTCCATTCCATTCCATTCCATTCCATTCCATTCCATTCCGGTTGATTCCATTCCGTACCATTCCATTCCATTCCATTCCATTCCTTTCGCGTTGATTCCATTTCCTTCCATTCCATTCCATTCCATTCCATTCCATTCCAATCCATTCGGGTTTATTCCATACGCTTCCATTCCATTCCATTCCATTCTATTCGGGTTGATTGCAATCGAGTCCATTCCATTCCATTCGCGTTGATACCATTCCATTCCACTCCATTCCATTCGGTTTGATTCCATTCCATTCCATTCCATTCCATTCCATTCCATTCCATTCCATTCCATTCCTTTCTGTATGGTTCCTTTCCATTCCTTTCCATTCCATTCCATTTCATTCCATTCCATTCCTTTCGGGTTGATTCCACTCCATTCCTTTCCATTCCATTCATTTACATTTCATTCCATTCCATTCGGGTTGAATAAATCCCATTCCATTCCATTCCACTGCATTCCATTACATTCCACTCCATTCCAGTCAGGTTGATTCCACTCCATTCCATTCCATTCCATTCCATTCCATTCCATTCCATTCCATTGCATTCCATTCCATTCCATTCGGGTTGATTCGATTCCATTCCATTACATTTGGGTTGATTCCATATACTTCCCTTCCATTCCATTCCATTCCATTCCAATACACTCGGGTTGATTCCATACGCTTCCATTGCATTCCATTCCCTTCCATTCGGGTGGATTCCATTCTATTCCATTCCATTCCATTGCATTCCATTCCATTCCATTCCATACCATTCTCGTTAATACCATTCCATTCCATTTAATTCCATTTCACTCCTTTCGGGTTGATTCCATTCCATTCTTTCAGTTCCATTCCATTCCATTCCATGCCATTCCAATCCATTACGTTCGATTCCATTTCGGTTGATTCCATTCCATTCCATTCCATTTCATTCCATTCCATTCCATTCCATTCCATTCCATTCCATTCCATTCGGGTTGATTCCATTCCATTCCATTCCATTCCATTCCATTCCACTGCATTGCATTCCATTCCACTCCATTCCATTCCATTCCATTTCATTCGCGTTGATTCCATCCCATTCCATTCCATTCCATTCCATTCCATTCCACTCCATTCCAATCAGGTTGATTTCATTTCATTCCATTGCATTCCATTGCATTCCATTCCATTCCATTCCATTCCATTCCATTCCATTCCATTCCTTCCCATTCCATTCGGGGTGATTCCATTCCATTCCATTCCATTCGGGTTGATTCCATTCCATTCCATTCTATTCCATTCCATTCCATTCCATTCTATTCCATTCCATTCCATTCCATTCCATTTCATTACATTCGGCTTGTTTCCATGCGATTCCATTCCATTCCATACCATTCCACTCCATTCCATGCCATCACATACCATTCGGGTTGATTCCATACGCTTCCATTCCATTCCATTCCATTCCATTCTGGTTGATTCCAATGCATTCCATTCCATTCCATTCGCGTTGATACCATTCCATTCCATTCCTTTCCATTCCATTCCATTCGGATTGATTCCATTCCATTCCATTCCATTCCATTCCTTTCTAGATCGTTCCATTCCATTCCATTCCATTGCATTCCATTCCATTCCATTTCATTCCATTCCATTCTTTTCGGGTTGATTCTATTCCATTCCTTTCCATTCCATTCAATTCCATTCCATTCTATTCCATTCGGTTTGATTACATCCCATTCCATTCCATTCCATTCCATTCACTTCCACTCCATTCCAGTCATGTTGATTCCATTCCATTCCATTCCATTCCATTCCATTCTCGTTAATACCATTCCATTCCATTTAATTCCATTTCATTTCATTCGGGTTGATTCCATTCCATTCTTTCAGTTCCATTCCATTCCATTCCATGCCATTCCAATCCATTACGTTCGATTCCATTTGGGTTGATTCCATTCCATTCCATTCCATTCCATTCCATTCCATTCCATTCCATTCCATTCCGTTCCACTGCATTGCATTCCATTCCACTCCATTGCATTCCATTCCATTCCATTCGGGTTGATTCCATCCCAATCCATTCCATTCCATTCCATTCTATTCCACTCCATTCCAATCAGGTTGATTTCATTTCATTCCATTGCATTCCATTCCATTCCATTTCATTCCTTCCCATTCCATTCGGGTTGATTCCATTCCATTCCATTCCATTCGGGTTGATTGCATTCCATTCCATTCTATTCCATTCCATTCCATTCCATTCCATTCCTTTCGCGTTGATTCCATTTCCTTCCATTCCATTCCATTCCATTCCATTCCAATCCATTCGGGTTTATTCCATACGCTTCCATTCCATTCCATTCCATTCTATTCCGGTTGATTGCAATCAAGTCCATTCCATTCCATTCGCGTTGATACCATTCCATTCCACTCCATTCCATTCGGTTTGATTCCATTCCATTCCATTCCATTCCATTCCTTTCTGTATGGTTCCTTTCCATTCCTTTCCATTCCATTCCATTTCATTCCATTCCATTCCTTTCGGGTTGATTCCACTCCATTCCTTTCCATTCCATTCATTTACATTTCATTCCATTCCATTCGGGTTGAATAAATCCCATTCCATTCCATTCCACTGCATTACATTACATTCCACTCCATTCCAGTCAGGTTGATTCCACTCCATTCCATTCCATTCCATTCCATTCCATTCCATTCCATTCCATTCCATTGCATTCCATTCCATTCCATTCGGGTTGATTCGATTCCATTCCATTACATTTGGGTTGATTCCATATACTTCCCTTCCATTCCATTCCATTCCATTCCAATACACTCGGGTTGATTCCATACGCTTCCATTGCATTCCATTCCATTCCATTCGGGTGGATTCCATTCTATTCCATTCCATTCCATTGCATTCCATTCCATTCCATTCCATACCATTCTCGTTAATACCATTCCATTCCATTTAATTCCATTTCACTCCTTTCGGGTTGATTCCATTCCATTCTTTCAGTTCCATTCCATTCCATTCCATGCCATTCCAATCCATTACGTTCGATTCCATTTCGGTTGATTCCATTCCATTCCATTCCATTTCATTCCATTCCATTCCATTCCATTCCATTCCATTCGGGTTGATTCCATTCCATTCCATTCCATTCCATTCCATTCCACTGCATTGCATTCCATTCCACTCCATTCCATTCCATTCCATTTCATTCGCGTTGATTCCATCCCATTCCATTCCATTCCATTCCATTCCATTCCACTCCATTCCAATCAGGTTGATTTCATTTCATTCCATTGCATTCCATTCCATACCATTCCATTCCATTCCATTCCATTCCATTCCATTCCTTCCCATTCCATTCGGGGTGATTCCATTCCATTCCATTCCATTCGGGTTGATTCCATTCCATTCCATTCTATTCCATTCCATTCCATTCCATTCTATTCCATTCCATTCCATTCCATTCCATTTCATTACATTCGGCTTGTTTCCATGCGATTCCATTCCATTCCATACCATTCCACTCCATTCCATGCCATCACATACCATTCGGGTTGATTCCATACGCTTCCATTCCATTCCATTCCATTCCATTCTGGTTGATTCCAATGCATTCCATTCCATTCCATTCGCGTTGATACCATTCCATTCCATTCCTTTCCATTCCATTCCATTCGGATTGATTCCATTCCATTCCATTCCATTCCATTCCTTTCTAGATCGTTCCATTCCATTCCATTCCATTGCATTCCATTCCATTCCATTTCATTCCATTCCATTCTTTTCGGGTTGATTCTATTCCATTCCTTTCCATTCCATTCAATTCCATTCCATTCTATTCCATTCGGTTTGATTACATCCCATTCCATTCCATTCCATTCCATTCACTTCCACTCCATTCCAGTCATGTTGATTCCATTCCATTCCATTCCATTCCATTCCATTCTCGTTAATACCATTCCATTCCATTTAATTCCATTTCATTTCATTCGGGTTGATTCCATTCCATTCTTTCAGTTCCATTCCATTCCATTCCATGCCATTCCAATCCATTACGTTCGATTCCATTTGGGTTGATTCCATTCCATTCCATTCCATTCCATTCCATTCCATTCCATTCCATTCCATTCCGTTCCACTGCATTGCATTCCATTCCACTCCATTGCATTCCATTCCATTCCATTCGGGTTGATTCCATCCCAATCCATTCCATTCCATTCCATTCTATTCCACTCCATTCCAATCAGGTTGATTTCATTTCATTCCATTGCATTCCATTCCATTCCATTTCATTCCTTCCCATTCCATTCGGGTTGATTCCATTCCATTCCATTCCATTCGGGTTGATTGCATTCCATTCCATTCTATTCCATTCCATTCCATTCCATTCCATTCCTTTCGCGTTGATTCCATTTCCTTCCATTCCATTCCATTCCATTCCATTCCAATCCATTCGGGTTTATTCCATACGCTTCCATTCCATTCCATTCCATTCTATTCCGGTTGATTGCAATCAAGTCCATTCCATTCCATTCGCGTTGATACCATTCCATTCCACTCCATTCCATTCGGTTTGATTCCATTCCATTCCATTCCATTCCATTCCATTCCATTCCTTTCTGTATGGTTCCTTTCCATTCCTTTCCATTCCATTCCATTTCATTCCATTCCATTCCTTTCGGGTTGATTCCACTCCATTCCTTTCCATTCCATTCATTTACATTTCATTCCATTCCATTCGGGTTGAATAAATCCCATTCCATTCCATTCCACTGCATTACATTACATTCCACTCCATTCCAGTCAGGTTGATTCCACTCCATTCCATTCCATTCCATTCCATTCCATTCCATTCCATTGCATTCCATTCCATTCCATTCGGGTTGATTCGATTCCATTCCATTACATTTGGGTTGATTCCATATACTTCCCTTCCATTCCATTCCATTCCATTCCAATACACTCGGGTTGATTCCATACGCTTCCATTGCATTCCATTCCATTCCATTCGGGTGGATTCCATTCTATTCCATTCCATTCCATTGCATTCCATTCCATTCCATTCCATACCATTCTCGTTAATACCATTCCATTCCATTTAATTCCATTTCACTCCTTTCGGGTTGATTCCATTCCATTCTTTCAGTTCCATTCCATTCCATTCCATGCCATTCCAATCCATTACGTTCGATTCCATTTCGGTTGATTCCATTCCATTCCATTCCATTTCATTCCATTCCATTCCATTCCATTCCATTCCATTCGGGTTGATTCCATTCCATTCCATTCCATTCCATTCCATTCCACTGCATTGCATTCCATTCCACTCCATTCCATTCCATTCCATTTCATTCGCGTTGATTCCATCCCATTCCATTCCATTCCATTCCATTCCATTCCACTCCATTCCAATCAGGTTGATTTCATTTCATTCCATTGCATTCCATTCCATTCCATTCCATTCCATTCCATTCCATTCCATTCCATTCCATTCCTTCCCATTCCATTCGGGGTGATTCCATTCCATTCCATTCCATTCGGGTTGATTCCATTCCATTCCATTCTATTCCATTCCATTCCATTCCATTCTATTCCATTCCATTCCATTCCATTCCATTTCATTACATTCGGCTTGTTTCCATGCGATTCCATTCCATTCCATACCATTCCACTCCATTCCATGCCATCACATACCATTCGGGTTGATTCCATACGCTTCCATTCCATTCCATTCCATTCCATTCTGGTTGATTCCAATGCATTCCATTCCATTCCATTCGCGTTGATACCATTCCATTCCATTCCTTTACATTCCATTCCATTCCTTTCCATTCCATTCCATTCGGATTGATTCCATTCCATTCCATTCCATTCCATTCCTTTCTAGATCGTTCCATTCCATTCCATTCCATTGCATTCCATTCCATTCCATTTCATTCCATTCCATTCTTTTCGGGTTGATTCTATTCCATTCCTTTCCATTCCATTCAATTCCATTCCATTCTATTCCATTCGGTTTGATTACATCCCATTCCATTCCATTCCATTCCATTCACTTCCACTCCATTCCAGTCATGTTGATTCCATTCCATTCCATTCCATTCCATTCCATTCTCGTTAATACCATTCCATTCCATTTAATTCCATTTCATTTCATTCGGGTTGATTCCATTCCATTCTTTCAGTTCCATTCCATTCCATTCCATGCCATTCCAATCCATTACGTTCGATTCCATTTGGGTTGATTCCATTCCATTCCATTCCATTCCATTCCATTCCATTCCATTCCATTCCATTCCGTTCCACTGCATTGCATTCCATTCCACTCCATTGCATTCCATTCCATTCCATTCGGGTTGATTCCATCCCAATCCATTCCATTCCATTCCATTCTATTCCACTCCATTCCAATCAGGTTGATTTCATTTCATTCCATTGCATTCCATTCCATTCCATTTCATTCCTTCCCATTCCATTCGGGTTGATTCCATTCCATTCCATTCCATTCGGGTTGATTGCATTCCATTCCATTCTATTCCATTCCATTCCATTCCATTCCATTCCTTTCGCGTTGATTCCATTTCCTTCCATTCCATTCCATTCCATTCCATTCCAATCCATTCGGGTTTATTCCATACGCTTCCATTTCATTCCATTCCATTCTATTCCGGTTGATTGCAATCAAGTCCATTCCATTCCATTCGCGTTGATACCATTCCATTCCACTCCATTCCATTCGGTTTGATTCCATTCCATTCCATTCCATTCCATTCCATTCCATTCCTTTCTGTATGGTTCCTTTCCATTCCTTTCCATTCCATTCCATTTCATTCCATTCCATTCCTTTCGGGTTGATTCCACTCCATTCCTTTCCATTCCATTCATTTACATTTCATTCCATTCCATTCGGGTTGAATAAATCCCATTCCATTCCATTCCACTGCATTACATTACATTCCACTCCATTCCAGTCAGGTTGATTCCACTCCATTCCATTCCATTCCATTCCATTCCATTCCATTCCATTGCATTCCATTCCATTCCATTCGGGTTGATTCGATTCCATTCCATTACATTTGGGTTGATTCCATATACTTCCCTTCCATTCCATTCCATTCCATTCCAATACACTCGGGTTGATTCCATACGCTTCCATTGCATTCCATTCCATTCCATTCGGGTGGATTCCATTCTATTCCATTCCATTCCATTGCATTCCATTCCATTCCATTCCATACCATTCTCGTTAATACCATTCCATTCCATTTAATTCCATTTCACTCCTTTCGGGTTGATTCCATTCCATTCTTTCAGTTCCATTCCATTCCATTCCATGCCATTCCAATCCATTACGTTCGATTCCATTTCGGTTGATTCCATTCCATTCCATTCCATTTCATTCCATTCCATTCCATTCCATTCCATTCCATTCGGGTTGATTCCATTCCATTCCATTCCATTCCATTCCATTCCACTGCATTGCATTCCATTCCACTCCATTCCATTCCATTCCATTTCATTCGCGTTGATTTCATCCCATTCCATTCCATTCCATTCCATTCCATTCCACTCCATTCCAATCAGGTTGATTTCATTTCATTCCATTGCATTCCATTCCATTCCATTCCATTCCATTCCATTCCATTCCATTCCATTCCTTCCCATTCCATTCGGGGTGATTCCATTCCATTCCATTCCATTCGGGTTGATTCCATTCCATTCCATTCTATTCCATTCCATTCCATTCCATTCTATTCCATTCCATTCCATTCCATTCCATTTCATTACATTCGGCTTGTTTCCATGCGATTCCATTCCATTCCATACCATTCCACTCCATTCCATGCCATCACATACCATTCGGGTTGATTCCATACGCTTCCATTCCATTCCATTCCATTCCATTCTGGTTGATTCCAATGCATTCCATTCCATTCCATTCGCGTTGATACCATTCCATTCCATTCCTTTCCATTCCATTCCATTCGGATTGATTCCATTCCATTCCATTCCATTCCATTCCTTTCTAGATCGTTCCATTCCATTCCATTCCATTGCATTCCATTCCATTCCATTTCATTCCATTCCATTCTTTTCGGGTTGATTCTATTCCATTCCTTTCCATTCCATTCAATTCCATTCCATTCTATTCCATTCGGTTTGATTACATCCCATTCCATTCCATTCCATTCCATTCCATTCACTTCCACTCCATTCCAGTCATGTTGATTCCATTCCATTCCATTCCATTCCATTCCATTCTCGTTAATACCATTCCATTCCATTTAATTCCATTTCATTTCATTCGGGTTGATTCCATTCCATTCTTTCAGTTCCATTCCATTCCATTCCATGCCATTCCAATCCATTACGTTCGATTCCATTTGGGTTGATTCCATTCCATTCCATTCCATTCCATTCCATTCCATTCCATTCCATTCCATTCCGTTCCACTGCATTGCATTCCATTCCACTCCATTGCATTCCATTCCATTCCATTCGGGTTGATTCCATCCCAATCCATTCCATTCTATTCCACTCCATTCCAATCAGGTTGATTTCATTTCATTCCATTGCATTCCATTCCATTCCATTTCATTCCTTCCCATTCCATTCGGGTTGATTCCATTCCATTCCATTCCATTCGGGTTGATTGCATTCCATTCCATTCTATTCCATTCCATTCCATTCCATTCCATTCCTTTCGCGTTGATTCCATTTCCTTCCATTCCATTCCATTCCATTCCATTCCAATCCATTCGGGTTTATTCCATACGCTTCCATTCCATTCCATTCCATTCTATTCCGGTTGATTGCAATCAAGTCCATTCCATTCCATTCGCGTTGATACCATTCCATTCCACTCCATTCCATTCGGTTTGATTCCATTCCATTCCATTCCATTCCATTCCATTCCATTCCTTTCTGTATGGTTCCTTTCCATTCCTTTCCATTCCATTCCATTTCATTCCATTCCATTCCTTTCGGGTTGATTCCACTCCATTCCTTTCCATTCCATTCATTTACATTTCATTCCATTCCATTCGGGTTGAATAAATCCCATTCCATTCCATTCCACTGCATTCCATTACATTCCACTCCATTCCAGTCAGGTTGATTCCACTCCATTCCATTCCATTCCATTCCATTCCATTCCATTCCATTGCATTCCATTCCATTCCATTCGGGTTGATTCGATTCCATTCCATTACATTTGGGTTGATTCCATATACTTCCCTTCCATTCCATTCCATTCCATTCCAATACACTCGGGTTGATTCCATACGCTTCCATTGCATTCCATTCCATTCCATTCGGGTGGATTCCATTCTATTCCATTCCATTCCATTGCATTCCATTCCATTCCATTCCATACCATTCTCGTTAATACCATTCCATTCCATTTAATTCCATTTCACTCCTTTCGGGTTGATTCCATTCCATTCTTTCAGTTCCATTCCATTCCATTCCATGCCATTCCAATCCATTACGTTCGATTCCATTTCGGTTGATTCCATTCCATTCCATTCCATTTCATTCCATTCCATTCCATTCCATTCCATTCCATTCCATTCGGGTTGATTCCATTCCATTCCATTCCATTCCATTCCATTCCACTGCATTGCATTCCATTCCACTCCATTCCATTCCATTCCATTTCATTCGCGTTGATTCCATCCCATTCCATTCCATTCCATTCCATTCCATTCCACTCCATTCCAATCAGGTTGATTTCATTTCATTCCATTGCATTCCATTCCATTCCATTCCATTCCATTCCATTCCATTCCATTCCTTCCCATTCCATTCGGGGTGATTCCATTCCATTCCATTCCATTCGGGTTGATTCCATTCCATTCCATTCTATTCCATTCCATTCCATTCCATTCTATTCCATTCCATTCCATTCCATTCCATTTCATTACATTCGGCTTGTTTCCATGCGATTCCATTCCATTCCATACCATTCCACTCCATTCCATGCCATCACATACCATTCGGGTTGATTCCATACGCTTCCATTCCATTCCATTCCATTCCATTCTGGTTGATTCCAATGCATTCCATTCCATTCCATTCGCGTTGATACCATTCCATTCCATTCCTTTCCATTCCATTCCATTCGGATTGATTCCATTCCATTCCATTCCATTCCATTCCTTTCTAGATCGTTCCATTCCATTCCATTCCATTGCATTCCATTCCATTCCATTTCATTCCATTCCATTCTTTTCGGGTTGATTCTATTCCATTCCTTTCCATTCCATTCAATTCCATTCCATTCTATTCCATTCGGTTTGATTACATCCCATTCCATTCCATTCCATTCCATTCACTTCCACTCCATTCCAGTCATGTTGATTCCATTCCATTCCATTCCATTCCATTCCATTCTCGTTAATACCATTCCATTCCATTTAATTCCATTTCATTTCATTCGGGTTGATTCCATTCCATTCTTTCAGTTCCATTCCATTCCATTCCATGCCATTCCAATCCATTACGTTCGATTCCATTTGGGTTGATTCCATTCCATTCCATTCCATTCCATTCCATTCCATTCCATTCCATTCCATTCCGTTCCACTGCATTGCATTCCATTCCACTCCATTGCATTCCATTCCATTCCATTCGGGTTGATTCCATCCCAATCCATTCCATTCCATTCCATTCTATTCCACTCCATTCCAATCAGGTTGATTTCATTTCATTCCATTGCATTCCATTCCATTCCATTTCATTCCTTCCCATTCCATTCGGGTTGATTCCATTCCATTCCATTCCATTCGGGTTGATTGCATTCCATTCCATTCTATTCCATTCCATTCCATTCCATTCCATTCCATTCCTTTCGCGTTGATTCCATTTCCTTCCATTCCATTCCATTCCATTCCATTCCAATCCATTCGGGTTTATTCCATACGCTTCCATTCCATTCCATTCCATTCTATTCCGGTTGATTGCAATCAAGTCCATTCCATTCCATTCGCGTTGATACCATTCCATTCCACTCCATTCCATTCGGTTTGATTCCATTCCATTCCATTCCATTCCATTCCATTCCATTCCTTTCTGTATGGTTCCTTTCCATTCCTTTCCATTCCATTCCATTTCATTCCATTCCATTCCTTTCGGGTTGATTCCACTCCATTCCTTTCCATTCCATTCATTTACATTTCATTCCATTCCATTCGGGTTGAATAAATCCCATTCCATTCCATTCCACTGCATTACATTACATTCCACTCCATTCCAGTTAGGTTGATTCCACTCCATTCCATTCCATTCCATTCCATTCCATTCCATTCCATTCCATTCCATTGCATTCCATTCCATTCCATTCGGGTTGATTCGATTCCATTCCATTACATTTGGGTTGATTCCATATACTTCCCTTCCATTCCATTCCATTCCATTCCAATACACTCGGGTTGATTCCATACGCTTCCATTGCATTCCATTCCATTCCATTCGGGTGGATTCCATTCTATTCCATTCCATTCCATTGCATTCCATTCCATTCCATTCCATACCATTCTCGTTAATACCATTCCATTCCATTTAATTCCATTTCACTCCTTTCGGGTTGATTCCATTCCATTCTTTCAGTTCCATTCCATTCCATTCCATGCCATTCCAATCCATTACGTTCGATTCCATTTCGGTTGATTCCATTCCATTCCATTCCATTTCATTCCATTCCATTCCATTCCATTCCATTCCATTCGGGTTGATTCCATTCTATTCCATTCCATTCCATTCCATTCCACTGCATTGCATTCCATTCCACTCCATTCCATTCCATTCCATTTCATTCGCGTTGATTCCATCCCATTCCATTCCATTCCATTCCATTCCATTCCACTCCATTCCAATCAGGTTGATTTCATTTCATTCCATTGCATTCCATTCCATTCCATTCCATTCCATTCCATTCCATTCCATTCCTTCCCATTCCATTCGGGGTGATTCCATTCCATTCCATTCCATTCGGGTTGATTCCATTCCATTCCATTCTATTCCATTCCATTCCATTCCATTCTATTCCATTCCATTCCATTCCATTCCATTTCATTACATTCGGCTTGTTTCCATGCGATTCCATTCCATTCCATACCATTCCACTCCATTCCATGCCATCACATACCATTCGGGTTGATTCCATACGCTTCCATTCCATTCCATTCCATTCCATTCTGGTTGATTCCAATGCATTCCATTCCATTCCATTCGCGTTGATACCATTCCATTCCATTCCTTTCCATTCCATTCCATTCGGATTGATTCCATTCCATTCCATTCCATTCCATTCCTTTCTAGATCGTTCCATTCCATTCCATTCCATTGCATTCCATTCCATTCCATTTCATTCCATTCCATTCTTTTCGGGTTGATTCTATTCCATTCCTTTCCATTCCATTCAATTCCATTCCATTCTATTCCATTCGGTTTGATTACATCCCATTCCATTCCATTCCATTCCATTCACTTCCACTCCATTCCAGTCATGTTGATTCCATTCCATTCCATTCCATTCCATTCCATTCCATTCCATTCTCGTTAATACCATTCCATTCCATTTAATTCCATTTCATTTCATTCGGGTTGATTCCATTCCATTCTTTCAGTTCCATTCCATTCCATTCCATGCCATTCCAATCCATTACGTTCGATTCCATTTGGGTTGATTCCATTCCATTCCATTCCATTCCATTCCATTCCATTCCATTCCATTCCGTTCCACTGCATTGCATTCCATTCCACTCCATTGCATTCCATTCCATTCCATTCGGGTTGATTCCATCCCAATCCATTCCATTCCATTCCATTCTATTCCACTCCATTCCAATCAGGTTGATTTCATTTCATTCCATTGCATTCCATTCCATTCCATTCCATTCCATTTCATTCCTTCCCATTCCATTCGGGTTGATTCCATTCCATTCCATTCCATTCGGGTTGATTGCATTCCATTCCATTCTATTCCATTCCATTCCATTCCATTCCATTCCATTCCATTCCATTCGGCTTGTTTCCATTCGATTCCATTCCATTCCATACCATTCCACTCCATTCCATGCCATCCCATACCATTCGGGTTGATTCCATACGCTTCCATTCCATTCCATTCCATTCCATTCGGGTTGATTCCAATCCATTCCATTCCATTCCATTCGCGTTGATACCATTCCATTCCATTCCATTCCATTCCATTCCATTCGGGTTGATTCCATTCCATTCCATTCCATTCCATTCCATTCCTTTCTAGATGGTTCCTTTCCATTCCATTCCATTGCATTCCATTCCATTCCATTTCATTCCATTCCATTCCATTCCTTTCGGGTTGATTCTATTCCATTCCTGTCCATTCCATTCAATTCCATTCCATTCTATTCCATTCGGTTTGATTCCATCCCATTCCATTCCATTCCATTCCATTCACATCCACTCCATTCCAGTCATGTTGATTCCATTCCATTCCATTCCATTCCATTCCATTCCATTCCATTCCATTCGGGGTGATTCCATTCCCTTCAATTTCTTCCATTCCATTGCATTCCATTCCATTCCATTCGGGTTGATTCGATTCCATTCCATTCCATTTGGGTTGATTCCATATCCTTCCCTTCCATTCCATTCCATTCCATTCCAATACACTCGGGTTCATTCCATACGCCTCCATTGCATTCCATTCCATTCCATTCGGGTGGATTCCATTCTATTCCATTCCATTCCATTCCGTTCCATTCCATTCCATTCTCATTAAAACCATTCCATTCCATTTATTTCCATTCCATTCCATTCGGGTTGATTCCATTCCATTCCATTCTATTCCATTCCATTCCATTCCATTCTATTCCATTCCATTCCATTCCATTCCATTCCATTCCATTCGGCTTGTTTCCATTCGATTCCATTCCATTCCATTCCATTCCACTCCATTCCATGCCATCCCACACCATTCGGGTTGATTCCATACGCTTCCATTCCATTCCATTCCATTCCATTCGGGTTGATTCCAATCTATTCCATTCCATTCCATTCGCGTTGATACCATTCCATTCCATTCCATTCCATTGGGGTTGATTCCATTCCATTCCATTCGATTCCATTCCATTCCATTCCTTTCTAGATGGTTCCACTCCATTCCATTCCATTGCATTCCATTCCATTCCATTTCATTCCATTCCATTCCTTTCGGGTTGATTCTATTCCATTCCTTTCCATTCCATTCAATTCCATTCCATTCTATTCCATTCGGTTTTATTCCATCCCATTCCATTCCATTCCATTCCATTCACTTCCACTCCATTCCAGTCATGTTGATTCCATTCCATTCCATTCCATTCCATTCCATTCCATTCCATTCAATTCGGGGTGATTCCATTGCCTTCCATTTCTTCCATTCCATTTCATTCCATTCCATTCCATTCGGGTTGATTTCATTCCATTCCATTCCATTTGGGTAGATTCCACATCCTTCCCTTCCATTCAATTCCATTCTATTCCAATACACTCAGGTTGATTCCATACGCTTCCATTGCCTTCCATTCCATTCCATTCGGGTGGATTCCATTCCATTCCATTCCATTCCATTCCATTCGCGTTAATACCATTCCATTCCATTCCATTCCATTCCATTCCATTTCATTCCATTCGGGTTGACTACATTCCTTTCCATTCAGTTCCATTCCATTCCATTCCATTCCATTCCAATCCATTACATTCGATTGCATTCGGGTTGATTCCATTCCATTACATTACATTACATTACATTCGGGTTGATTCCATTCCATTCCACTCCACTCCATTGCATTCCTTTCCACTCCATTCCTTTGCATTCCATTCCATTCGAGTTGGTTCCATTCCAGTCCATTCCATTCCATTTCATTCCACTCCATTCCAATCAGGTTGATTCCATTCCATTCCATTCCATTCCATTCCATTCCATTTCATTCCATTCCATTCCATTCGGGTTGATTCCTTTCCATACCATTCCATTCTATTCCATTCCATTCCATTCCAATCCATTCGGTTTGATTCCATTCCATTCCATTCCATTCCATTCCGTTCCATTCCATTCTATTCCGTTCCAGTTGATTCCGTTCCCTTCCAATCCTTCCATTCCATTCCATTCCATTCCGTTTTATTCGGGTTGATTCCATTCCATTCCATTCCATTCCATTCAATTCCATTCGGGTTGATTTCATATACTTCCTTTCCATTCAATTCCATTCCATTCCAATCCATTCGAGTTGATTCCGTACACTTCCGTTCCATTCCATTCCATTCCATTCCGTTCCATTCCATTCCATTCGGGTTGATTCCATTCCATTCGTTTCCATTACATTACATTCCGGTTGATTCCATTCCATTCCATTCCATGGCATTCCAATCCATTACTTTCGATTTCCTTCGAGTTGATTCCATTCGATTCCATTCCACTTTATTGCATTCCATTCCACTCCATTCCATTCCATTCCATTCCATTCCATTCTGGTTGGTTTCATCCCATCCCGTTCGATTCCATTCTATTCCATTGCATTCGGGTTGATTCCATTCCATTCCATTCCTTTCCATTCCCTTCAATTCCGTTCATTCCATTCCATTAAGGTTGATTACATTCCCTTCCACTCCATTGCATTCCATTCCATTCCATTCCCTTCCAATCCATTCCAATCAAGTTGATTCTATTCCATTCCATTCCATTCCATCCCATTCCATTCAATTCCATTCCACTCCATTCCAGTCAGGTTGATTCCACTCCATTGCACTCAATTCCACTCCATTCAATGCCATTCCATACCATTCGGGTTGACTCCAACCCATTCCATTCCATTCCATTCCTTTTGATTCCATTCCATTCCATTCCATTCCATTCCATCTATGGTGATTCCATTCCCTTCCCTTTATTCCATTCCATTGCATTCCACTCCATTCCATTTGGGTTGATTCCATATCCTTCCCTTTCTTTCCATTCCATTCCATTCGAATACACTCGGGTTGATTCCATACGCTTCCATTGCTTTCCATTCCATTCCATTCGGGTGGATTCCATTCCATCCCATTCTATTCCATTCCATTCCATTCCATTCCATTCCATTCCATTCCATTGCATTCGATTCGCGTTAATACCATTACATTCCATTCCATGCCATTCCATTTCATTCCATTCGGGTTGATTCCATTCCCTTCCATTCTGTTCCATTCCACTCCGTTCCATGCCATTCCAATCCAATACGTTCGATTCCATTCGGGTTGATTCCATTCCATTCCATTCCATTCCATTACATTACATTCGGGTAGATTCCATTCCATTCCATTCCACTCCATTGCATTCCATTCCACTCCATTCCATTCCACTCCATTCCATTCGGGTTGATTCCCTACCATTCCAATTCACACCATTCCATTCCATTCCATTCCAATCCATTCCAATCAAGTTGATTCCGTTCCATTCCATTCCATTCCATTCCATTCCATTCCAATCCATTCCACTCCATTCCATACCATTCGGGTTGTTTCCATTCCATTCCATTCCATTCCACTCCATTCCATGCCATCCCATACCATTCGGGTTGATTCCATACTCTTCCATTCCATTCCATTCCATTCCATTCGGGTGATTCCAATCCATTCCATTCCATTCCATTCGGGTTGATTCCATTCCATTCCATTCCATTCCATTCCTTTCTGGATGGTTCCATTCCATTCCATTCCATTCCATTCCATTCCATTTCATTCCATTCCATTCCTTTCGGGTTCATTCTATTCCATTCCTTTCCATTCCATTCAATTTCATTCCATTCTGTTCCATTCTGTTTGATTCCAACCCATTCCATTCCATTACTTTCCATTCCGTTCCATTCACTTCCACTCCATTAAAGTCAGGTTGATTCCATTCCCTTCCATTCCATTCCATTCCATTCCATTCCGTTCCATTCGGGTTGATCCCATTCCATTCCATTCCATTTCATTCCATTCCACTCCATTCCATTCCGGTTGATTGCATATCCTTCCCTTTCATTCAATTCCATTCCATTCCAATCCATTCGTGTTGATTCCACACGATTCCATTCCAATCCATTCCATTCCATTCGGGTTGATTCCATGCCATTCCATTCCATTCCATTCCATTCCATTCTATTCGCGTTGATACCATGCCATTCCATTGCATTCCATTCCATTCCATTCCATTCCATTCCTTTCCATTACATTAGGGTTGATTCCATTCCTTTCCATTCCCTTCCGTTCCATTCCAATCCACGCCATTCCATTCCATTCCATTCCATTCCATTCGTTTCTGGTTGATTCCCTTCCATTCGATTCCATTCCGTTCCATTGCATTCCATTCCAGTCCATTCCATTCCATTCCATTAGGGTTGACTCCATTCCATTCCATTCAATACCGTTCTGGTTGATTCCATTCCATTCCATTCCATTCAAATGCATTCCATTCGGGTTTATTCCATTCCATTCCATTCCACTCCATTCGGGTTGATTCCATACCATTTCATTCCATTCCATCCCATTCCATTCCATTCCATTCCACTCCATTCCAGTCAGGTTGATTCGACTCCATTGCACTCCATTCCAATCCATTCCATGCCATTCCATAACATTCGTTTTGATTCCATACCATTCCATTCCATTCTATTCCGTTCCATGCCATTCCATTCCATTCCTTTCCATTCCGTTTCATTCCATTCAATTCCATTCCATTCCATTCTTGGTGATTCCATTCCCTTCCATTTCTTCCATTCCATTGCATTCCATTCCATTCCAGTCGGGTTGATTCCATTCCATTCCATTCGGGTGGATTCCTTTCCATCCCATTCCATTCCATTCCATTCCATTCCATTCCATTCCATTCCATTCCATTCACGTTAATACCATTCCATTCCATTCCATTCCATTCCATTCCATTCCATTCCATTCCATTTCATTCCATTCGGGTTGATTCCATTCCATTCCATTCAGTTCCATTCCATTCCATTCCAAGCCATTCCAATCCATTACGTTCGATTATATTCGTGTTGATTCCATTCCATTCCATTCCATTCCATTCTATTCCATTCCATTCGGGTTGATTCCATTCCATTCCATTCCACACCATTCCATTCCATTCCACTCCATTCCATTCCATTCCATTCCATTCGGGTTGATTCCAGCCCATTCCACTCCATTCCATTTCATTCCATTCCACTCCATTCCAATCAGGTTGTTTCCATTCCATTCCATATCATTCCATTCCATTCCATTCCATTCCATTCAATTCCATTCGGGTTGATTCCATTCCATTCTTTTCCATTCTATTCCATTCCATTCCAATCCATTCCATTCCATTCGGGTTGTTTCCATTCCATTCCATTCCATTCCTTTCCATTCCATACCATTCCATTCCATTCGGGTTGATTCCATTCCATTCCATTCCCTTCCATTCCATTCTGGTTGATTCCATTTCATTCCATTTCCTTCAAATCCATTCCATTCGGGTTGATTTCATTCCATTCCATTCCACTCCATTCGGGTTGATTCCATTCCATTTCATTCCATTCCATCTCATTCCATTCCATTCCATTCCACTCCATTCCAGTCAGGTTGATTCCACTCCATTTCACTGCAATCCACTCCATTCTATGCCATTCCATACCATTTGGGTTGATTCCATCCCATTCCATTCCTTTCCATTCCATTCCATTCCATTCCATTCGGTTTGATTCCATTCCATTCCATTCCATGGCATTCCATTCCATTCCGTTCCACTCGTGGTGATTCCATTCCCTTCCATTTCTTCCATTCCATTGCATTCCATTTCTTCCATTCGGGTTGATTCCATTCCATTCCATTCCATTCCATTCCATTCGGGTTGATTCCATTCCATACCATTCCATTCCATTCCATTCCATCCCATTCCTTTCGCGTTGATTCCATTTCCTTCCCTTCCCTTCCATTCCATTCCATTCTAATCCATTCGTGTTTATTCCATACGCTTCCATTCCATTCCATTCCATTCCATTCGGTTTGATTCCTATCCATTCCCTTCCATTCCGTTCGCGTTGATACCATTCCATTCCACTCCATTCCATTCGCTTTGATTCCATTCCATTCCATTCCATTCCTTTCTGGATGGTTCCATTCCATTCCTTTCCATTCCATTCCATTTCATTCCATTCCATTCCTTTCGGGGTTATTCCATTCCATTCCCTTCCATTCCACTCATTTCTATTCCATTCCATTCCATTCGGGTTGAATCCATCCCATTCCATTCCATTCCATTCCATTCCATTCCATTCCATTACGCCCCACTGCATTTCAGTCAGGTAGATTCCATTCCATTCCATTCCATTCCATTCCATTCCATTGCATTCCATTCCATTCCATTCGGGTTGATTCGATTCCATTCCATTACATTTGGGTTGATTCCATATACTTCCCTTCCATTCCATTCCATTCCATTCCAATACACTCGGGTTGATTCCATACGCTTCCATTGCATTCCATTCCATTCCATTCGGGTGGATTCCATTCTATTCCATTCCATTCCATTGCATTCCATTCCATTCCATTCCATACCATTCTCGTTAATACCATTCCATTCCATTTAATTCCATTTCACTCCTTTCGGGTTGATTCCATTCCATTCTTTCAGTTCCATTCCATTCCATTCCATGCCATTCCAATCCATTACGTTCGATTCCATTTCGGTTGATTCCATTCCATTCCATTCCATTTCATTCCATTCCATTCCATTCCATTCCATTCCATTCGGGTTGATTCCATTCCATTCCATTCCATTCCATTCCATTCCACTGCATTGCATTCCATTCCACTCCATTCCATTCCATTCCATTTCATTCGCGTTGATTTCATCCCATTCCATTCCATTCCATTCCATTCCATTCCACTCCATTCCAATCAGGTTGATTTCATTTCATTCCATTGCATTCCATTCCATTCCATTCCATTCCATTCCATTCCATTCCATTCCATTCCTTCCCATTCCATTCGGGGTGATTCCATTCCATTCCATTCCATTCGGGTTGATTCCATTCCATTCCATTCTATTCCATTCCATTCCATTCCATTCTATTCCATTCCATTCCATTCCATTCCATTTCATTACATTCGGCTTGTTTCCATGCGATTCCATTCCATTCCATACCATTCCACTCCATTCCATGCCATCACATACCATTCGGGTTGATTCCATACGCTTCCATTCCATTCCATTCCATTCCATTCTGGTTGATTCCAATGCATTCCATTCCATTCCATTCGCGTTGATACCATTCCATTCCATTCCTTTCCATTCCATTCCATTCGGATTGATTCCATTCCATTCCATTCCATTCCATTCCTTTCTAGATCGTTCCATTCCATTCCATTCCATTGCATTCCATTCCATTCCATTTCATTCCATTCCATTCTTTTCGGGTTGATTCTATTCCATTCCTTTCCATTCCATTCAATTCCATTCCATTCTATTCCATTCGGTTTGATTACATCCCATTCCATTCCATTCCATTCCATTCCATTCACTTCCACTCCATTCCAGTCATGTTGATTCCATTCCATTCCATTCCATTCCATTCCATTCTCGTTAATACCATTCCATTCCATTTAATTCCATTTCATTTCATTCGGGTTGATTCCATTCCATTCTTTCAGTTCCATTCCATTCCATTCCATGCCATTCCAATCCATTACGTTCGATTCCATTTGGGTTGATTCCATTCCATTCCATTCCATTCCATTCCATTCCATTCCATTCCATTCCATTCCGTTCCACTGCATTGCATTCCATTCCACTCCATTGCATTCCATTCCATTCCATTCGGGTTGATTCCATCCCAATCCATTCCATTCCATTCCATTCTATTCCACTCCATTCCAATCAGGTTGATTTCATTTCATTCCATTGCATTCCATTCCATTCCATTTCATTCCTTCCCATTCCATTCGGGTTGATTCCATTCCATTCCATTCCATTCGGGTTGATTGCATTCCATTCCATTCTATTCCATTCCATTCCATTCCATTCCATTCCATTCCATTCGGCTTGTTTCCATTCGATTCCATTCCACTCCATACCATTCCACTCCATTCCATGCCATCCCATAACATTCGGGTTGATTCCATACGCTTCCATTCCATTCCATTCCATTCCATAACATTCGGGTTGATTGCATACGCTTCCATTCCATTCCATTCCATTCCATTCGGGTTGATTCCAATCCATTCCATTCCATTCCATTCGCGTTGATACCATTCCATTCCATTCCATTCCATTCCATTCGGGTTGATTCCATTCCATTCCATTCCATTCCATTCCATTCCATTCCTTTCTAGATGGTTCCTTTCCATTCCATTCCATTGCATTCCATTCCATTCCATTTCATTCCATTCCATTCCATTCCTTTCGGGTTGATTCTATTCCATTCCTGTCCATTCCATTCAATTCCATTCCATTCTATTCCATTCGGTTTGATTCCATCCCATTCCATTCCATTCCATTCCATTCACATCCACTCCATTCCAGTCATGTTGATTCCATTCCATTCCATTCCATTCCATTCCATTCCATTCCATTCCATTCGGGGTGATTCCATTCCCTTCAATTTCTTCCATTCCATTGCATTCCATTCCATTCCATTCGGGTTGATTCGATTCCATTCCATTCCATTTGGGTTGATTCCATATCCTTCCCTTCCATTCCATTCCATTCCATTCCAATACACTCGGGTTCATTCCATACGCTTCCATTGCATTCCATTCCATTCCATTCGGGTGGATTCCATTCTATTCCATTCCATTCCATTCCGTTCCATTCCATTCCATTCTCATTAAAACCATTCCATTCCATTTATTTCCATTCCATTCCATTCGGGTTGATTCCATTCCATTCCATTCTATTCCATTCCATTCCATTCCATTCTATTCCATTCCATTCCATTCCATTCCATTCCATTCCATTCGGCTTGTTTCCATTCGATTCCATTCCATTCCATTCCATTCCACTCCATTCCATGCCATCCCACACCATTCGGGTTGATTCCATACGCTTCCATTCCATTCCATTCCATTCCATTCGGGTTGATTCCAATCTATTCCATTCCATTCCATTCGCGTTGATACCATTCCATTCCATTCCATTCCATTCGGGTTGATTCCATTCCATTCCATTACATTTGGGTTGATTTCATATCCTTCCCTTCCATTCCATTCCATTGCATTCCAATACACTCGGGTTGATTCCATACGCTTCCATTGCATTCCATTCCATTCCATTCCGGTGGATTCCATTCCATCCCATTCTATTCCACACCATTCCATTCCATTCCATTCCATTGCATTCCATTCCATTCCATTCGCGTTATTACCATTCCATTGCATTCCATTCCATTCCATTTCATTCCATTCGTGTTGATTCCATTCCATTGCATTCAGTTCCATTCCATTCCATTCCATGATATTCCAATCCATTACGTTCAATTGCATTCGGGTTGATTCCATTCCATTCCATTCCATTACATGACATTCGGGTTGATTCCATTCCATTCCATTACACTCCATTGCATTCCATTCCACTCCATTCCCTTCCATTTGGCTGGATTCCTTTCCGTTCCATTCAATTCCATTCCATTCCATTCCATTCCATTTCATTCCATTCCATTCCATACCATTCCATTCGGGTTGTTTCCATTCCATTCCATTCCATTCCATTCCATTCGGGTTGATTCCATTCCATTCCATTCCCTTCCATTCCATTCTGGTTGATTACATTCCATTCCATTCCATTCAGATCCATTCCATTCGGGTTGAGTCCATTCCATTCCATTCCACTCCATTCGGGTTGACTCCATTCCATTTCATTCCATTCCATCCCATTCCATTCCATTCCATTCCACTCCATTCCAGTCATGTTGATTCCACTCCATTGCACTGCATTCCAATCCATTCAATGCCATTCCATATCATTCGGGTTGATTCCATCCCATTCCATTCCATGCCATTCCATTCCATTCCATTCCACTCGTGGTGATTCCATTCCCTTCCATTTCTTCCATTCCATTGCATTCCTTTCCATTCCATTCCGGTTGATTCCATTCCATTCCATTACATTTGGGTTGATTCCATATCCTTCCCTTCCATTCCATTCCATTGCATTCCAATACACTCGGGTTGATTCCATACGCTTCCACTGCATTCCATCCCATTCCATTCGGGTGGATTCCATTCCATCCCATTCTATTCCATACCATTCCATTCCATTCCATTCCATTGCATTCCATTCCATTCCATTCGCGTTAATACCATTCCATTGCATTCCATTCCATTCCATTTCATTCTATTCGTGTTGATTCCATTCCATTGCATTCAGTTCCATTCCATTCCATTCCATGCCATTCCAATCCATTACGTACAATTGCATTCGGGTTGATTCCATTCCATTCCATTCCATTCGGGTTGATTCCATTCCTTCCCATTCCACTCCATTCCATTCCATTCCATTCCATTCCATTCCATTCCATTCCATTCCATTCCATTCCATTCCATTCGGGTTGATTCCATTCCATTCCATTCCCTTCCATTCCATTCTGGTTGATTCCATTCCATTCCATTCCATTCATATCCATTCCATTCGGGTTGATTCCATTCCATTCCATTCCATTCCATACCATTCCAATACATTCCATTCCATTCCATTCCAGTTGATTCCAATCCCGTCGATTCCATTCCATTCCATTCGATTCCGTTAAATTCCATTCCATTCGGGTGGATTCCAATCAATTCCATTCCATTCAATTCCATTCCTTTCGGGTTGATTCCAATCCATTCCATTCCATTCGGTTTGATTCCATTCCATTCCATTCCACTCCATTGCATTCCATTCCACTCCATTCTATTCCATTCCATTCCATTCCATTCGGGTTGATTCCATCCCATTCCATTCCATTTCATTCCATTCCATTCCACTCCATTCCATTCGTGTTGATTCCATCCCATTCCATTCCATTCCATTCCATTCCACTCAATTCCATTCCATTCCGTTTGATTCCATTCCATTCCATTCCATTTCATTCCATTCCTTTCCATTCAATTCGTGGTGATTACATTCCCTTCCATTTCTTCCATTCCATTGCATTCCATTAAATTCCAGTCGGGTTGATTCCATTCCATTCCATTTGGCTGGATTCCTTTCCATTCCATTCAGTTCCATTCCATTCCATTCCATTCCGTTCCATTCCATTCCATTCGCGTTAATACCATTCCATTCCAATCCATTCCACTCCATTCCATTCCATTCCATTCCATTTCTTTATATTCGTGTTGATTCCATTCCATTACATTCAGTTCCATTCCATTCCATTTCATGCCTTTCCAATCCATTACGTTCGATTCCATTCGGGTTGATTCCATTCCATTCCATTCCATTCGGGTTGATTCCATTCCTTCCCATTCCACTCCATTCCATTCCATTCCATTCCATTCCATTCCACTCCATTCCAATCAGGTTGATTCCATGCCACTCCATACCATTCCATATCATTCCATTCCATTCCATTCGGGTTGATTCCATTCCATTCAATGCCTTTCTATTCCATTCCATTCCAATCCATTCCATTCCATTCGGGTTGTTTCCATCCCATTCCATTCCATTCCATTCCATTCCGTTCCATTCCATTCCATTCGCGTAAATACCATTCAATTCCATTCCATTCCATTCCATTCCATTCCATTCCATTCGGGTTGTTTCCATTCCATTCCATTCCATTCCAATCCATTCCATTCCATTCCATTCGGGTTGATTCCATTCCATTCCATTCCCTTCCATTCCATTCTGGTTGATTCCATTCCATTCCATTCCATTCAGATCCATTCCATTCGGGTCGATTCCATTCCCTTCCATTCCACTCCATTCGGGTTGACTCCATTCCATTCCATTCCACTCCATTCCAGTCATGTTGATTCCACTCCATTGCACTGCATTCCAATCCATTCAATGCCATTCCATATCATTCGGGTTGATTCCATCCCATTCCATTCCATGCCATTCCATTCCATTCCATTCCACTCGTGGTGATTCCATTCCCTTCCATTTCTTCCATTCCATTGCATTCCTTTCCATTCCATTCCGGTTGATTCCATTCCATTCCATTACATTTGGGTTGATTCCATATCCTTCCCTTCCATTCCATTCCATTGCATTCCAATACACTCGGGTTGATTCCATACGCTTCCATTGCATTCCATTCCATTCCATTCCGGTGGATTCCATTCCATCCCATTCTATTCCATACCATTCCATTCCATTCCATTCCATTGCATTCCATTCCATTCCATTCGCGTTAATACCATTCCATTGCATTCCATTCCATTCCATTTCATTCCATTCGTGTTGATTCCATTCCATTGCATTCAGTTCCATTCCATTCCATTCCATGCCATTCCAATCCATTACGTTCAATTGCATTCGGGTTGATTCCATTCCATTCCATTCCATTACATGACATTCGGGTTGATTCCATTCCATTCCATTCCACTCCATTGCATTCCATTCCACTCCATTCCCTTCCATTTGGCTGGATTCCTTTCCGTTCCATTAAATTCCATTCCATTCCATTCCATTCCATTCCATTCCATTCCATTCCATTCCATTCGCGTTAATAGCATTGCATTCCATTCCATTGCATTCCATTCCATTCCATTTCATTACATTCGGGTTGATTCCATTCCATTCCATTCAGTTCCATTCCATTCCATTCCATGCCATTCCAATCCATTACGTTCGATTCCATTCGGGTTGATTCCATTCCATTCCATTCCATTCGGGTTGATTCCATTCCTTCCCATTCCACTCCATTCCATTCAATTCCATTCCATTCCATTCCATTCCACTCCATTCCAATCAGGTTGATTCCATGCCACTCCATATCATTCCATATCATTCCATTCCATTCCATTCGGGTTGATTTCATTCCATTCAATTCCTTTCTATTCCATTCCATTCCAATCCATTCCATTCCATTCGGGTTGTTTCCATTCCATTCCATTCCATTCCAATCCATTCCATTCCATTCCATTCGGGTTGATTCCATTCCATTCCATTCCCTTCCATTCCATTCTGGTTGATTCCATTCCATTCCATTCCATTCAGATCCATTCCATTCGGGTTGATTCCATTCCATTCCATTCCACTCCATTCGGGTTGATTCCATTCCATTTCATTCCATTCCATGCCATTCCATTCCATTCCATTCCACTCCATTCCAGTCATGTTGATTCCACTCCATTGCACTGCATTCCAATCCATTCAATGCCATTCCATATCATTCGGGTTGATTCCATCCCATTCCATTCCATGCCATTCCATTCCATTCCATTCCACTCGTGGTGATTCCATTCCCTTCCATTTCTTCCATTCCATTGCATTCCTTTCCATTCCATTCCGGTTGATTCCATTCCATTCCATTACATTTGGGTTGATTCCATATCCTTCCCTTCCATTCCATTCCATTGCATTCCAATACACTCGGGTTGATTCCATACGCTTCCATTGCATTCCATTCCATTCCATTCCGGTGGATTCCATTCCATCCCATTCTATTCAATACCATTCCATTCCATTCCATTCCATTGCATTCCATTCCATTCCATTCGCGTTAATACCATTCCATTGCATTCCATTCCATTCCATTTCATTCCATTCGTGTTGATTCCATTCCATTGCATTCAGTTCCATTCCATTCCATTCCATGCCATTCCAATCCATTACGTTCAATTGCATTCGGTTTGATTCCATTCCATTCCATTCCATTACATGACATTCGGGTTGATTCCATTCCATTCCATTCCACTCCATTGCATTCCATTCCACTCCATTCCCTTCCATTTGGCTGGATTCCTTTCCGTTCCATTCAATTCCATTCCATTCCATTCCATTCCATTCCATTCCATTCCATTCGCGTTAATAGCATTGCATTCCATTCCATTGCATTCCATTCCATTCCATTTCATTACATTCGGGTTGATTCCATTCCATTCCATTCAGTTCCATTCCATTCCATTCCATGCCATTCCAATCCATTACGTTCGATTCCATTCGGGTTGATTCCATTCCATTCCATTCCATTCGGGTTGATTCCATTCCTTCCCATTCCACTCCATTCCATTCCATTCCATTCCATTCCATTCCATTCCACTCCATTCCAATCAGGTTGATTCCATGCCACTCCATATCATTCCATATCATTCCATTCCATTCCATTCGGGTTGATTTCATTCCATTCAATTCCTTTCTATTCCATTCCATTCCAATCCATTCCATTCCATTCGGGTTGTTTCCATTCCATTCCATTCCATTCCAATCCATTCCATTCCATTCCATTCGGGTTGATTCCATTCCATTCCATTCCCTTCCATTCCATTCTGGTTGATTCCATTCCATTCCATTCCATTCAGATCCATTCCATTCGGGTTGATTCCATTCCATTCCATTCCACTCCATTCGGGTTGATTCCATTCCATTTCATTCCATTCCATCCCATTCCATTCCATTCCATTCCACTCCATTCCAGTCATGTTGATTCCACTCCATTGCACTGCATTCCAATCCATTCAATGCCATTCCATATCATTCGGGTTGATTCCATCCCATTCCATTCCATGCCATTCCATTCCATTCCATTCCACTCGTGGTGATTCCATTCCCTTCCATTTCTTCCATTCCATTGCATTCCTTTCCATTCCATTCTGGTTGATTCCATTCCATTCCATTACATTTGGGTTGATTCCATATCCTTCCCTTCCATTCCATTCCATTGCATTCCAATACACTCGGGTTGATTCCATACGCTTCCATTGCATTCCATTCCATTCCATTCGTGTGGATTCCATTCCATCCCATTCTATTCCATACCATTCCATTCCATTGCATTCCATTCCATTCCATTCGCGTTACTACCATTCCTTTGCATTCCATTCCATTCCATTTCATTCCATTCGTGTTGATTCCATTCCATTGTATTCAGTTCCATTCCATTCCATTCCATGCCATTCCAATCCATTACGTTCACTTGCATTCGGGTTGATTCCATTCCATTCCATTCCATTACATGACATTCGGGTTGATTCCATTCCATTCCATTCCACTCCATTGCATTCCATTCCACTCCATTCCATTCCATTTGGCTGGATTCCTTTCCGTTCCATTCCATTCCATTCCATTCCATTCCATTAGCGTTAATACCATTCCATTCCATTCCATTTCATTACATTCGGGTTGATTCCATTCCATTCCATTCAGTTCCATTCCATTCCATTCCATTCCATGCCATTCCAATCCATTACGTTCGATTCCATTCGGGTTGATTCCATTCCATTCCATTCCATTCGGGTTGATTCCATTCCTTCCCATTCCACTCCATTCCATTCCATTCCATTCCATTCCATTCCATTCCATTCCATTCCACTCCATTCCAATCAGGTTGATTCCATGCCACTCCATATCATTCCATATCATTCCATTCCATTCCATTCGGGTTGATTCCATTCCATTCAATTCCTTTCTTTTCCATTCCATTCCAATCCATTCCATTCCGTTCGGGTTGTTTCCATTCCATTCCATTCCATTCCATTCCATTCCATTCCATTCCATTCCATTCGGGTTGATTCCATTCCATTCCATTCCCTTCCATTCCATTCTGGTTGATTCCATTCCATTCCATTCCATTCAGATCCATTCCATTCGGGTTGATTCCATTCCATTCCATTCCACTCCATTTGGAATGATTCCATCCCATTCCATTCCATTCCATTCCATACCATTCCAATCCATTCCATTCCATTCCATTCCAGTTGATTCCAATCCCTTCGATTCCATTCCATTCCATTCGATTCCGTTAAATTCCATTCCATTCGGGTGGATTCCAATCAATTCCATTCCATTCAATTCCATTCCTTTCGGGTTGATTCCAATCCATTCCATTCCATTCGGTTTGATTCCATTCCATTCCATTCCACTCCATTGCATTCCATTCCAATCCATTCTATTCCATTGCATTCCATTCCATTCGGGTTCATTCCATCCCATTCCATTCCATTTCATTCCATTCCATTCCACTCCATTCCATTCGTGTTGATTCCATCCCATTCCATTCCATTCCATTCCATTCCACTCCATTCCATTCCATTCCGTTTGATTCCATTCCATTCCATTCCATTTCATTCCATTCCTTTCCATTCCATTCGTGGTGATTACATTCCCTTCCATTTCTTCCATTCCATTGCATTCCATTCCATTCCAGTCGGGTTGACTCCATTCCATTCCATTTGGCTGGATTCCTTTCCGTTCCATTCAATTCCATTCCATTCCATTCCATTCCGTTCCATTCCATTCCATTCGCGTTAATACCATTCCATTCCATTCCATTCCATTCCATTCCATTCCATTCCATTCCATTTCATTACATTCGGGTTGATTCCATTCCATTCCATTCAGTTCCATTCCATTCCATTTAATGCCATTCCAATCCATTACGTTCGATTCCATTCGGGTTGATTCCATTCCATTGCATTCCATTCGGGTTGATTCCATTCCTTCCCATTCCACTCCATTCCATTCCATTCCATTCCATTCCATTCCATTCCATTCCCCTCCATTCCAATCAGGTTGATTCCATGCCACTCCATATCATTCCATATCATTCCATTCCATTCCATTCGGGTTGATTCCATTCCATTCAATTCCTTTCTATTCCATTCCATTCCAATCCATTCCATTCCATTCGGGTTGTTTCCATTCCATTCCATTCCATTCCATTCGGGTTGATTCCATTCCATTGCATTCCCTTCCATTCCATTTTGGTTCATTCCATTCCATTCCATTCCATTCAGATCCATTCCATTCGGGTTGATTCCATTCCATTCCATTCAACTCCATTCGGGTTGACTCCATTCCATTTCATTCCATTCCATCCCATTCCATTCCATTCCATTCCACTCCATTCCAGTCATGTTGATTCCACTCCATTGCACTGCATTCCAATCCATTCAATGCCATTCCATATCATTCGGGTTGATTCCATCCCATTCCATTCCATGCCATTCCATTCCATTCCATTCCACTCGTGGTGATTCCATTCCCTTCCATTTCTTCCATTCCATTGCATTCCTTTCCATTCCATTCGGGTTGATTCCATTCCATTCCATTACATTTGGGTTGATTCCATATCCTTCCCTTCCATTCCATTCCATTGCATTCCAATACACTCGGGTTGATTCCATACGCTTCCACTGCATTCCATTCCATTCCATTCGGGTGGATTCCATTCCATCCCATTCTATTCCATACCATTCCATTCCATTCCATTCCATTGCATTCCATTCCATTCCATTCGCGTTAATACCATTCCATTGCATTCCATTCCATTCCATTTCATTCTACTCGTGTCGATTCCATTCCATTGCATTCAGTTCCATTCCATTCCATTTCATGCCATTCCAATCCATTACGTACAATTGAATTCGGGTTGATTCCATTCCATTCCATTCCATTCGGGTTGATTCCATTCCTTCCCATTCCACTCCATTCCATTCCATTCCATTCCATTCCATTCCATTCCATTCCATTCCATTCCATTCGGGTTGATTCCATTCCATTCCATTCCCTTCCATTCCATTCTGGTTGATTCCATTCCATTCCATTCCATTCAGATCCATTCCATTCGGGTTGATTCCATTCCATTCCATTCCATTCCATACCATTCCAATATATTCCATTCCATTCCAGTTGATTCCAATCCCGTCGATTCCATTCCATTCCATTCGATTCCGTTAAATTCCATTCCATTCGGGTGGATTCCAATCAATTACATTCCATTCAATTCCATTCCTTTCGGGTTGATTCCAATCCATTCCATTCCATTCGGTTTGATTCCATTCCATTCCATTCCACTCCATTGCATTCCTTTCCACTCCATTCTATTCCATTCCATTCCATTCCATTCGGGTTGATTCCATCCCATTCCATTCCATTTCATTCCATTCCATTCCACTCCATTCCATTCGTGATGATTCCATCCCATTCCATTCCATTCCATTCCATTCCACTCAATTCCATTCCATTCCGTTTGATTCCATTCCATTCCATTCCATTTCATTCCATTCCTTTCCATTCCATTCGTGGTGATTACATTCCCTTCCATTTCTTCCATTCCATTGCATTCCATTCCATTCCAGTCGGGTTGATTCCATTCCATTCCATTTGGCTGGATTCCTTTCCATTCCATTCCATTCCATTCCATTCCATTCCGTTCCATTCCATTCCATTCGCGTTAATACCATTCCATTCCATTCCATTCCATTCCATTCCATTCCATTCCATTCCATTTCATTTTATTCGGGTTGATTCCATTCCATTACATTCAGTTCCATTCCATTCCATTCCATGCCATTCCAATCCATTACGTTCGTTTCCATTCAGGTTGATTCCATTCCATTCCATTCCATTCGGGTTGATTCCATTCCTTCCCATTCCACTCCATTCCATTCCATTCCATTCCATTCCATTCCAATCAGGTTGATTCCATGCCACTCCATATCATTCCATATCATTCCATTCCATTCCATTCGGGTTGATTCCATTCCATTCAATGCCTTTCTATTCCATTCCATTCCAATCCATTCCATTCCATTTCATTCGGGTTGATTCCATTCCATTCCATTCCCTTCCATTCCATTCTGGTTGATTCCATTCCATTCCATTTCATTCAGATCCATTCCATTCGGGTTGATTCCATTCCATTCCATTCCACTCCATTCGTGTTGACTCCATTCCATTTCATTCCATTCCATCCCATTCCATTCCATTCCATTCCATTCAATTCCATTCCATTCCATCCGCGTTAATAGCATTGCATTCCATTCCATTCCATTCCATTCCATTCCATTTCATTACATTCGGGTTGATTCCATTCCATTCCATTCAGTTCCATTCCATTCCATTCCATGCCATTCCAATCCATTACGTTCGATTCCATTCGGGTTGATTCCATTCCATTCCATTCCATTCGGGTTGATTCCATTCCTTCCCATTCCACTCCATTCCATTCCATTCCATTCCATTCCATTCCATTCCATTCCATTCCATTCCATTCCATTCCATTCCATTCCATTCCATTCCTTTCCACTCCATTCCAATCAGGTTGATTCCATGCCACTCATATCATTCCATATCATTCCATTCCATTCCATTCGGGTTGATTCCATTCCATTCAATTCCTTTCTATTCCATTCCATTCCAATCCATTCCATTCCATTCGTGTTGTTTCCATTCCATTCCATTCCATTCCATTCCATTCCATTCCATTCGGGTTGATTCCATTCCATTCCATTCCCTTCCATTCCATTCTGGTTGATTCCATTCCATTCCATTCCATTCAGATCCATTCCATTCGGGTTGATTCCATTCCATTCCTTTCCATTCCTTTCCATTCCATTCCATTCCATTCCATTCGGGTTGATTCCATTCCATTCCATTCCCTTCCATTCCATTCTGGTTGATTCCATTCCATTCCATTCCATTCAGATCCATTCCATTCGGGTTGATTCCATTCCATTCCATTCCACTCCATTCGGGTTGATTCCATTCCATTTCATTCCATTCCATCCCATTCCATTCCATTCCATTCCATTCCACTCCATTCCAGTCATGTTGATTCCACTCCATTGCACTGCATTCCAATCCATTCAATGCCATTCCGTATCATTCGGGTTGATTCCATCCCATTCCATTCCATGCCATTCCATTCCATTCCATTCCACTCGTGGTGATTCCATTCCCTTCCATTTCTTCCATTCCATTGCATTCCTTTCCATTCCATTCGGGTTGATTCCATTCCATTCCATTACATTTGGGTTGATTCCATATCCTTCCCTTCCATTCCATTCCATTGCATTCCAATACACTCGGGTTGATTCCATACGCTTCCATTGCATTCCATTCCATTCCATTCGGGTGGATTCCATTCCATCCCATTCTATACCATACCATTCCATTCTATTCCATTCCATTGCATTCCATTCCATTCCATTCGCGTTAATACCATTCCATTGCATTCCATTCCATTCCATTTCATTCCATTCGTGTTGATTCCATTCCATTGCATTCAGTTCCATTCCATTCCATTCCATGCCATTCCAATCCATTACGTTCAATTGCATTCGCGTTGATTCCATTCCATTCCATTCCATTACATGACATTCGGGTTGATTCCATTCCATTCCATTCCACTCCATTGCATTCCATTCCACTCCATTCCATTCCATTTGGCTGGATTCCTTTCCGTTCCATTCAATTCCATTCCATTCCATTCCATTCCATTCCATTCCATTCCATTCCATTCGCGTTAATACCATTCCATTCCATTCCATTCCATTCCATTCCATTCCATTCCATTCCATTCCATTTCATTACATTCGGGTTGATTCCATTCCATTCCATTCAGTTCCATTCCATTCCATTCCATGCCATTCCAATCCATTACGTTCGATTCCATTCGGGTTGATTCCATTCCATTCCATTCCATTCGGGTTGATTCCATTCCTTCCCATTCCACTCCATTCCATTCCATTCCATTCCATTCCATTCCACTCCATTCCAATCAGGTTGATTCCATGCCACTCCATATCATTCCATATCATTCCATTCCATTCCATTCGGGTTGATTCCATTCCATTCAATTCCTTTCTATTCCATTCCATTCCAATCCATTCCATTCCATTCGGGTTGTTTGCATTCCATTCCATTCCATTCCATTCCATTCCATTCCATTCGGGTTGATTCCATTCCATTCCATTCCCTTCCTTTCCATTCTGGTTGATTCCATTCCATTCCATTCCATTCCATTCAGATCCATTCAATTCGGGTTGATTCCATTCCATTCCATTCCACTCCATTCGGGTTGATTCCATTCCATTTCATTCCATTCCATCCCATTCCATTCCATTCCATTCCATTCCACTCCATTCCAGTCATGTTGATTCCACTCCATTGCACTGCATTCCAATCCATTCAATGCCATTCCATATCATTCGGGTTGATTCCATCCCATTCCATTCCATGCCATTCAATTCCATTCCATTCCACTCGTGGTGATTCCATTCCCTTCCATTTCTTCAATTCCATTGCATTGCTTTCCATTCCATTCGGGTTGATTCCATTCCATTCCATTACATTTGGGTTGATTCCATATCCTTCCCTTCCATTCCATTCCATTGCATTCCAATACACTCGGGTTGATTCCATACGCTTCCATTGCATTCCATTCCATTCCATTCGGGTGGATTCCATTCCATCCCATTCTATTCCATACCATTCCATTCCATTCCATTCGATTGCATTCCATTCCATTCCATTCGCGTTAATACCATTCCATTGCATTCCATTCCATTCCATTTCATTCCATTCGTGTTGTTTCAATTCCATTGCATTCAGTTCCATTCCATTCCATTCCATGCCATTCCAATCCATTACGTTCAATTGCATTCGGGTTGATTCCATTCCATTCCATTCCATTACATGACATTCGGGTTGATTCCATTCCGTTCCATTCCACTCCATTGCATTCCATTCCACTCCATTCCATTCCATTTGGCTGGATTCCTTTCCTTTCCATTCCATTCCATTCCATTCCATTCCATTCCATTCCATTCCATTCCATTCCATTCGCGTTAATACCATTCCATTCCATTCAATTCCATTCCATTCCATTCCATTTCATTACATTCGGGTTGATTCCATTCCATTCCATTCAGTTCCACTCCATTCCATTCCATGCCATTCCAATCCATTACGTTCGATTCCATTCGGGTTGATTCCATTCCATTCCATTCCATTCGGGTTGATTCCATTCCTTCCCATTCCACTCCATTCCATTCCATTCCATTCCATTCCATTCCATTCCATTCCACTCCATTCCAATCAGGTTGATTCCATGCCACTCCATATCATTCCATATCATTCCATTCCATTCCATTCGGGTTGATTCCATTCCATTCCATTCCATTCCATTCCATTCCATTCCATTCCATTCCATTCGGGTTGATTCCATTCCATTCCATTCCCTTCCATTCCATTCTGGTTGATTCCATTCCATTCCATTCCATTCAGATCCATTCCTTTCGGGTTGATTCCATTCCATTCCATTCCACTCCATTTGGGATGACTCCATCCCATTCCATTCCATTCCATACCATTCCAATCCATTCCATTCCATTCCATTCCAGTTGATTCCAATCCCTTCGATTCCATTCCATTCCATTCGATTCCGTTAAATTCCATTCCATTCGGGTGGATTCCAATCAATTCCATTCCATTCAATTCCATTCCTTTCGGGTTGATTCCAATCCATTCCACTCCATTCGGTTTGATTCCATTCCATTCCATTCCACTCCATTGCATTCCATTCCACTCCATTCTATTCCATTCCATTTCATTCCATTCCATTCCACTCCATTCCATTCGTGTTGATTCCATCCCATTCCATTCCATTCCATTCCATTCCACTCCATTCCATTCCATTCCGTTTGATTCCATTCCATTCCATTCCATTTCATTCCATTCCTTTCCATTCCATTCGTGGTGATTACATTCCCTTCCATTTCTTCCATTCCATTGCATTCCATTCCATTCCAGTCGGGTTGATTCCATTCCATTCCATTTGGCTGGATTCCTTTCCGTTCCATTCCATTCCATTCCATTCCATTCCTTTCCGTTCCATTCCATTCCATTCGCGTTAATACCATTCCATTCCATTCCATTCCATTCCATTCCATTCCATTCCATTTCATTACATTCGGGTTGATTCCATTCCATTCCATTCAGTTCCATTCCATTCCATTCCATGCCATTCCAATCCATTACGTTCGATTCCATTCGGGTTGATTCCATTCCATTCCATTCCATTCGGGTTGATTCCATTCCTTCCCATTCCACTCCATTCCATTCCATTCCATTCCATTCCATTCCACTCCATTCCAATCAGGTTGATTCCATGCCACTCCATATCATTCCATATCATTCCATTCCATTCCATTCGGGTTGATTCCATTCCATTCAATTCCTTTCTATTCCATTCCATTGCAATCCATTCCATTCCATTCGGGTTGTTTCCATTCCATTCCATTCCATTCCATTCCATTCCATTCCATTCCATTCCATTCCATTCGGGTTGATTCCATTCCATTCCATTCCCTTCCATTCCATTCTGGTTGATTCCATTCCATTCCATTCCATTCAGATCCATTCCATTCGGGTTGATTCCATTCCATTCCATTCCACTCCATTCGGGTTGACTCCATTCCATTTCATTCCATTCCATCCCATTCCATTCCATTCCATTCCACTCCATTCCAGTCATGTTGATTCCACTCCATTGCACTGCATTCCAATCCATTCAATGCCATTCCATATCATTCGGGTTGATTCCATCCCATTCCATTCCATGCCATTCCATTCCATTCCATTCCACTCGTGGTGATTCCATTCCCTTCCATTTCTTCCCTTCCATTGCATTCCTTTCCATTCCATTCGGGTTGATTCCATTCCATTCCATTTCATTTGGGTTGATTCCATATCCTTCCCTTCCGTTCCATTCCATTGCATTCCAATACACTCGGGTTGATTCCATACGCTTCCATTGCATTCCATTCCATTCCATTCCGGTGGATTCCATTCCATCCCATTCTATTCCATACCATTCCATTCCATTCCATTCCATTGCATTCCATTCCATTCCATTCGCGTTAATACCATTCCATTGCATTCCATTCCATTCCATTTCATTCCATTCGTGTTGATTCCATTCCATTGCATTCAGTTCCATTCCATTCCATTCCATGCCATTCCAATCCATTACGTTCAATTGCATTCGGGTTGATTCCATTCCATTCCATTCCATTACATGACATTCGGGTTGATTCCATTCCATTCCATTCCTCTCCATTGCATTCCATTCCACTCCATTCCATTCCACTCCAATCCATTCGGGTTGATTTCATCCCATTCCATTCCATTCGATTCGATTCCATTCCATTCCATTCCACACCAGTCCGATCACGTTGATTCCATTCCATTCCAATCCAATCCATTCCATTCCATTCGGGTTGATTCCATTCCATTCCATTCCATTCTATTCTATTCCATTCCATTCCATTCCATTCCATTCCATTCCATTGCAATCCATTCCATTCCATTCCGATTGTTTCCATTCCATTCCATTCCATTCCATTCCATTTCACTCCATTCCATGCCATTCCATATCATTCGTGTTGATTCCATCCCATTCCATTCAATTCCACTCCATTCCATTCCATTCCATTCCATTCCATTCCATTCGCGTTGATTCCGTTCCCTTCCATTCCTTCCATTCCATTGCATTCCATTCCATTCCATTTGGGTTGATTCCATTCCATTCGTTTCCATTATATTACATTCGGTTTGATTCCATTCCATTCCTTTCTATTCCATTCCATTCCATTCCATGGCATTCCAATTCATTACATTCAATTCCATTCGGGTTGATTCCATTCCATTCCTTTCCATTCCACTCCACTGCATTCCATTCCACTCCATTCCATTCCATTCCATTCCATTCGGGTTGATTCCATCCCACCCCATTAGATTCCATTGCATTCCATTGCATTCGGGTTGGTTCCATTCCATTCCATTCCTTTCCATTCCATACAATTCCGTTCCATTGCATACCATTCGGGTTGATTACATTCCCTTCCACTCCATTGCATTGCATTCCATTCCATTCCATTCCATTCGGCTTGATTCCATTCCATTCCATTCCGTTCCATTCCATTCCATTCCATTCGTTTCTCGTTGGTTCCATTCCATTCCATTCCATTCAATTCCATTCCATTCCATCAGGGTTCATTATGTCATTTTCCATTCCATTCCATTTCATTCAACTCCATGCCAATCAGGTTGATTCCATTCCATTCCATTCCATTCCATTCCATTCCATTCCATTGCATTCGGGTTAATTCCATTCCATTCCATTCCATTCCACTCCATTCGGTTTGATTCCATTCCACTCCTCTCCATTCCATTCCATTCCATAGCATTTGGGTTGATTCCATCCCATTCCATTCCATTCCAATCCCTTCCATTCCATTCCATTCCATTCCATTTGATTCCATTCCGTTGGATTCCATTCCGTTCCATTCGATTCTGTTTCATTCCATTCCATTCTTGTGGATTCCAATCAATTCCATTCCATTCCATTCCATTCCATTCCATTCCAATCCATTCAGTTTGATTCCCTACGCTTCCATTCCGTTCAATTCCACTCCATTCGATTTGTTTCCATTCCATTCCACTCCATTCCATTCCATTCCATTCCATTCGTGGTGATTCCATTCCCTTCCATTTCTTCCATTCCATTGCATTCCATTCCATTCTATTCGGGTTGATTCCATTCTATTCCATTCCATTTGGGTTGATTCCATATCCTTCCCTTCCATTCCATTCTTTCCATTCCAATACACTCGGCTTTATTCCATACGCTTCCATTGAATTCCACTGCATTCCATTCGGGTGGATTCCATTCCATCACATTCTATTCCATTCCATTCCATTCCATTCCATTCCATTCCATTCCATTCGCATTAATACCATTCCATTCCATTCCGTTCCATTCCATTCCATTTCATTCCATTCCGGTTGATTCCATTCTATTCCTTTCAGTTCCATTCCGTTCCATTCCATTCCATTCCAATCCATTACGCTCGATTCCATTCGGGTTGATTCCATTCCCTGGCATTCCATTCCTTTACATTCGAGTTGATTCCATTCCATTCCATTCCATTCCATTGCATTCCATTTCACTCCATTCCATTCCATTCAATTCCATTCGGGTTGATTCCCTCCCATTCCATTTCATTGCATTCCATTCCATTCCATTCCATTCCACTCCATTACAATCAGGTTGATACCATTGCATTCCATTCCATTCCATTTCATTGTATTCCATTGCATTCCATTCCATTTGGGTAGTTTCCATTCAATTCGATTCCATTCTTTTCCATTCCATTCCACTCCATTCCATGCCATTCCATTCCATTCGGGTTGATTCCATATCCTTCCCTTCCATTCCATTCCATTCCATTCCAATCCATTCGGGTTGATTCCATACACTTCCATTCCATTCCATTCCATTCCATTCCATTCCATTCCATTCCATTCCATTCGGGTTGATTCCATTCCATTCCTTTCCATTACATTACATTCGGGTTGATGCCATTCCATTCCAATCCATTCCATTCCATGTCATTCCAATCCATTACGTTCGATTCCATTCGGGTTGATTCCATACCATTCCAATCCACTCCATTGCATTCCATACCACTCCATTCCGTTCCATTCCATTCCATTCGGGGTGATTCCATCCAATCCTATTAGATTCCATTCCATTCCATTGCATTCGGGTTGATTCCATTCCAATCCATTCCTTTCCATTCCATTCCATTCTGTTCCATTCCATTCCATTCGGGTTGATTACATTCCCTTCCTCTCCATTGCATTCCATTGCATTCCATTCCATTCCATTCCATTCCATTCCATTCCATTGCATTCCAATCCATTCCTTTCCATTAGGGTTGATTATATCCTATTCCATTCCATTTCATTTCATTCCACTCCATTGCAGTCAGGTTGATTCCACTGCATTCCATTCCATTCCATTTCATTCCATTCCATTCCATTCCATTCCATTCCATTCCATTCCACTCCATTCGGGTTGATTCCATTCCATTCCATTCCACTCTACTCCGTTCGGGTTGATTCCATTCCGTTCCTCTCCATTCCTTTCCATTCCATTCCTCAGCATTTGGGTTGATTCCATCCCATTCCATTCCATTCCATACCATTCCAATCCATTCCATTACATTCCATTCCATTCCAGTTGATTCCATACCCTTCGATTCCATTCCATTCCATTCGATTCCGTTCCATTCCATTCCATTCGTGTGGATTCCAATAAATTCCATTCCGTTCCATTCCATTCCATTCCAATCCATTCAGGTTGATTCCCTACGCTTCCATTCCTTTCAATTCCATTCCCTTCGGTGTGATTCCTTTCCATTCCTTTGCACTCCATTGCATTAGATTCCACTCCATTCCATTCCATTCCATTGCATTCCATTCGGGTTGATTCCATCCCAATCCAAGCCATTCCATTCCATTCCATTCCACTCCATTCCATTCCATTCCATTCGCGTTGAATGCATTCCATTCCATTCCATTCCATTCCATTGCATTCCATTCCACTCCATTCGGATTGTTTCCATTCTATTCCATTCCATTACGTTCGGTTTGATTCCATTCCATTCCATTCCACTCCATTGCATTGCATTCCACTCCATTCCATTCAATAGCATTCGATTCCATTCGGGGTTATTCCATTCCATTCCATTCCATTCCATTCCATTCCATTCCATTCCATTCCATTCCATTCGGGTTGACTATATCCTATTCAATTCCATTTCATTTCATTCCACTCCATTCCAGTCAGGTTGATTCCATTGCATTGCATTCCATTCCATTCCATTCCATTCCATTCCATTCCATTCGGGTTGATTCCATCCCATTCCATTCCATTCCATTCCATTTGGGTTGATTCCATTCCATTCCTGTCCATTCCATTCCATTCCATACCATTTGGGTTGATTCCATCCCATTCCATTCCATTCCATACCATTCCAATCCATTCCATTCCATTCCATTCCAGTTGATTCCAATCCCTTCGATTCCATTCCATTCCATTCCATTCCGTTCCATTCCATTCCATTCGGGTGGATTCCAATCAATTCCATTCCATTCAATTCCATTCCATTTGGGTTGATTCCAATCCATTCCATTCCATTCGGTTTGATTCCTTTCCATTCCATTCCACTCCATTGCATTCCATTCCACTCCATTCTATTCCATTCCATTCCATTCCAATCGGGTTGATTCCATCCCATTCCATTCCATTCCATTCCATTCCACTCCATTCCATTCGAGTTGATTCCATCGAATTCCATTCCATTCCATTCCATTCCACTCCATTACATTCCATTCCATTTCATTCCATTCCATTCAATTCCATTCGTGGTGATTCCATTCCCTTCCATTTCTTCCATTCCATTGCATTCCATTCCATTCCAGTCGGGTTGATTCCATTCCATTCCATTTGTTTGGATTCCTTTCCGTCCCATTCAATTCCATTCCATTCCATTCCATTCCATTCCATTCCATTCGCGTTAATACCATTCCATTCCATTCCATTCCATTCCATTCCATTCCATTCCATTCCATTTCATTACATTCGGGTTGATTCCATTCCATTCCATTCAGATCCATTCCATTCCATTCCATGCCATTCCAATCCATTACGTTCGATTCCATTCGGGTTGATTCCATTCCATTCCATTCCATTCGGGTTCATTCCATTCCATCCCATTCCACTCCATTCCATTCCATTCCATTCCACTCCATTGCAATCATGTTGATTCCATGCCACTCCATATCATTCCATTCCATTCCATTCCATTCCATTCGGGTTGATTCCATTCCATTCAATTCCTTTCTGTTCCATTCCATTCCAATCCATTCCATTCCATTCGGGTTGTTTCCATTCCATTCCATTCCATTCCATTCCATTCCATTCCATTCCATTCCATTCGGGTTGATTCCATTCCATTCCATTCCCTTCCATTCCATTCTGGTTTATTCCATTCCATTCCATTCCATTCCATTCCATTCCATTCCATTCCATTCGGGTTGATTCCATTCCATTCCATTCCCTTCCATTCCATTCTGGTTGATTCCATTCCATTCCATTCCATTCAGATCCATTCCATTCGGGTTGATTCCATTCCATTCCATTCCACTCCATTCGGGTTGACTCCGTTCCATTTCATTCCATTCCATCCCATTCCATTCCATTCCATTCCACTCCATTCCAGTCATGTTGATTCCACTCCATTGCACTGCATTCCAATCCATTCAATGCCATTCCATATCATTCGGGTTGATTCCATCCCATTCCATTCCATGCCATTCCATTCCATTCCATTCCACTCGTGGTGATTCCATTCCCTTCCATTTCTTCCATTCCATTGCATTCCTTTCCATTCCATTCGGGTTGATTCCATTCCATTACATTACATTTGGGTTGATTCCATATCCTTCCCTTCCATTCCATTCCATTGCATTCCAATACACTCGGGTTGATTCCATACGCTTCCATTGCATTCCATTCCATTCCATTCGGGTGGATTCTATTCCATCCCATTCTATTCCATACCATTCCATTCCATTCCATTGCATTGCATTCCATTCCATTCCATTCGCGTTAATACCATTCCATTGCATTCCATTCCATTCCATTTCATTCCATTCGTGTTGATTCCATTCCATTGCATTCAGTTCCATTCCATTCCATTCCATGCCATTCCAATACATTACGTTCAATTGCATTCGGGTTGATTCCATTCCATTCCATTCCATTCGGGTTGATTCCATTCCTTCCCATTCCACTCCATTCCATTCCATTCCATTCCATTCCATTCCATTCCATTCCATTCGGGTTGATTCCATTCCATTCCATTCCCTTCCATTCCATTCTGGTTGATTCCATTCCATTCCATTCCATTCAGATCCATTCCATTTGGGTTGATTCCATTCCATTCCATTCCACTCCATTTGGGTTGATTCCATCCCATTCCATTCCATTCCATACCATTCCAATACATTCCATTCCATTCCATTCCAGTTGATTCCAATCCCTTCGATTCCATTCCATTCCATTCGATTCCGTTAAATTCCATTCCATTCGGGTGGATTCCAATCAATTCCATTCCATTCAATTCCATTCCTTTCGGGTTGATTCCAATCCATTCCATTCCATTCGGTTTGATTCCATTCCATTCCATTCCACTCCATTGCATTCCATTCCACTCCATTCTATTCCATTCCATTCCATTCCATTCCATTCGGGTTGATTCCATCCCATTCCATTCCATTTCATTCCATTCCATTCCACTCCATTCCATTCGTGTTGATTCCATCCCATTCCATTCCATTCCATTCCATTCCACTCAATTCCATTCCATTCCGTTTGATTCCATTCCATTCCATTTCATTCCATTCCTTTCCATTCCATTCGTGGTGATTACATTCCCTTCCATTTCTTCCATTCCATTGCATTCCATTCCATTCCAGTCGGGTTGATTCCATTCCATTCCATTTGGCTGGATTCCTTTCGTTCCATTCAATTACCTTCCATTCCATTCCATTCCGTTCCATTCCATTCCATTCGCGTTACTACCATTCCATTCCATTCCATTCCATTCCATTTCATTACATTCGGGTTGATTCCATTCCATTCCATTCAGTTCCATTCCATTCCATTTCATGCCATTCCAATCCATTACGTTCGATTCCATTCAGGTTGATTCCATTCCATTCCATTCCATTCGGGTTGATTCCATTCCTTTCCATTCCACTCCATTCCATTCCATTCCATTCCATTCCATTCCATTCCATTCCATTCCATTCCATTCCACTCCATTCCAATCAGGTTGATTCCATGCCACTCCATATCATTCCATATCATTCCATTCCATTCCATTCGGGTTGATTCCATTCCATTCAATTCCTTTCTATTCCATTCCATTCCAATCCATTCCATTCCATTCGGGTTGTTTCCATTCCATTCCATTCCATTCCATTCCATTCCATTCCATTCAGATCCATTCCATACGGGTTGATTCCATTCCATTACATTCCAGTCATGTTGATTCCACTCCATTGCACTGCATTCCAATCCATTCAATGCCATTCCATATCATTCGGTTTGATTCCATCCCATTCCATTCCATGCCATTCCATTCCATTCCATTCCACTCGTGGTGATTCCATTCCCTTCCATTTCTTCCATTCCATTGCATTCCTTTCCATTCCATTCGGGTTGATTCCATTCCATTCCATTACATTTGGGTTGATTCCATATCCTTCCCTTCCATTCCATTCCATTGCATTCCACTACAGTCGGGTTGATTCCATATGCTTCCATTGCATTCCATTCCATTCCATTCGGGTGGATTCCACTCCATCCCATTCTATTCCATACCATTCCATTCCATTCCATTCCATAGCATTCCATTCCATTCCATTCGCGTTAATACCATTCCATTGCATTCCATTCAATTCCATTTCATTCCATTCGTGTTGATTCCATTCCATTGCATTCAGTTCCATTCCATTCCATTCCATGCCATTCCAATCCATTACGTTCAATTGCATTCGGGTTGATTCCATTCCATTCCATTCCATTACATGACATTCGGGTTGATTCCATTCCATTCCATTCGCGTTAATACCATTCCATTGCATTCCATTCAATTCCATTTCATTCCATTCGTGTTGATTCCATTCCATTGCATTCAGTTCCATTCCATTCCATTCCATTCCATTCCACTCCATTCCATTCGAGTTGATTCCATCGAATTCCATTCCATTCCATTCCATTCCACTCCATTACATTCCATTCCATTTCATTCCATTCCATTCAATTCCATTCGTGGTGATTCCATTCCCTTCCATTTCTTCCATTCCATTGCATTCCATTCCATTCCAGTCGGGTTGATTCCATTCCATTCCATTTGTTTGGATTCCTTTCCGTCCCATTCAATTCCATTCCATTCCATTCCATTCCATTCCATTCGCGTTAATACCATTCCATTCCATTCCATTCCATTCCATTCCATTCCATTTCATTACATTCGGGTTGATTCCATTCCATTCCATTCAGATCCATTCCATTCCATTCCATGCCATTCCAATCCATTACGTTCGATTCCATTCGGGTTGATTCCATTCCATTCCATTCCATTCGGGTTCATTCCATTCCATCCCATTCCACTCCATTCCATTCCATTCCATTCCACTCCATTGCAATCATGTTGATTCCATGCCACTCCATATCATTCCATTCCATTCCATTCCATTCCATTCGGGTTGATTCCATTCCATTCAATTCCTTTCTGTTCCATTCCATTCCAATCCATTCCATTCCATTCGGGTTGTTTCCATTCCATTCCATTCCATTCCATTCCATTCCATTCCATTCCATTCGGGTTGATTCCATTCCATTCCATTCCCTTCCATTCCATTCTGGTTTATTCCATTCCATTCCATTCCATTCCATTCCATTCCATTCCATTCCATTCGGGTTGATTCCATTCCATTCCATTCCCTTCCATTCCATTCTGGTTGATTCCATTCCATTCCATTCCATTCAGATCCATTCCATTCGGGTTGATTCCATTCCATTCCATTCCACTCCATTCGGGTTGACTCCATTCCATTTCATTCCATTCCATCCCATTCCATTCCATTCCATTCCACTCCATTCCAGTCATGTTGATTCCACTCCATTGCACTGCATTCCAATCCATTCAATGCCATTCCATATCATTCGGGTTGATTCCATCCCATTCCATTCCATGCCATTCCATTCCATTCCATTCCACTCGTGGTGATTCCATTCCCTTCCATTTCTTCCATTCCATTGCATTCCTTTCCATTCCATTCGGGTTGATTCCATTCCATTACATTACATTTGGGTTGATTCCATATCCTTCCCTTCCATTCCATTCCATTGCATTCCAATACACTCGGGTTGATTCCATACGCTTCCATTGCATTCCATTCCATTCCATTCGGGTGGATTCTATTCCATCCCATTCTATTCCATACCATTCCATTCCATTCCATTGCATTGCATTCCATTCCATTCCATTCGCGTTAATACCATTCCATTGCATTCCATTCCATTCCATTTCATTCCATTCGTGTTGATTCCATTCCATTGCATTCAGTTCCATTCCATTCCATTCCATGCCATTCCAATACATTACGTTCAATTGCATTCGGGTTGATTCCATTCCATTCCATTCCATTCGGGTTGATTCCATTCCTTCCCATTCCACTCCATTCCATTCCATTCCATTCCATTCCATTCCATTCCATTTCATTCGGGTTGATTCCATTCCATTCCATTCCCTTCCATTCCATTCTGGTTGATTCCATTCCATTCCATTCCATTCAGATCCATTCCATTCGGGTTGATTCCATTCCATTCCATTCCACTCCATTTGGGTTGATTCCATCCCATTCCATTCCATTCCATACCATTCCAATACATTCCATTCCATTCCATTCCAGTTGATTCCAATCCCTTCGATTCCATTCCATTCCATTCGATTCCGTTAAATTCCATTCCATTCGGGTGGATTCCAATCAATTCCATTCCATTCAATTCCATTCCTTTCGGGTTGATTCCAATCCATTCCATTCCATTCGGTTTGATTCCATTCCATTCCATTCCACTCCATTGCATTCCATTCCACTCCATTCTATTCCATTCCATTCCATTCCATTCCATTCGGGTTGATTCCATCCCATTCCATTCCATTTCATTCCATTCCATTCCACTCCATTCCATTCGTGTTGATTCCATCCCATTCCATTCCATTCCATTCCATTCCACTCAATTCCATTCCATTCCGTTTGATTCCATTCCATTCCATTTCATTCCATTCCTTTCCATTCCATTCGTGGTGATTACATTCCCTTCCATTTCTTCCATTCCATTGCATTCCATTCCATTCCAGTCGGGTTGATTCCATTCCATTCCATTTGGCTGGATTCCTTTCGTTCCATTCAATTCCCTTCCATTCCATTCCATTCCGTTCCATTCCATTCCATTCGCGTTAATACCATTCCATTCCATTCCATTCCATTCCATTTCATTACATTCGGGTTGATTCCATTCCATTCCATTCAGTTCCATTCCATTCCATTTCATGCCATTCAAATCCATTACGTTCGATTCCATTCAGGTTGATTCCATTCCATTCCATTCCATTCGGGTTGATTCCATTCCTTTCCATTCCACTCCATTCCATTCCATTCCATTCCATTCCATTCCATTCCATTCCATTCCACTCCATTCCAATCAGGTTGATTCCATGCCACTCCATATCATTCCATATCATTCCATTCCATTCCATTCGGGTTGATTCCATTCCATTCAATTCCTTTCTATTCCATTCCATTCCAATCCATTCCATTCCATTCGGGTTGTTTCCATTCCATTCCATTCCATTCCATTCCATTCCATTCAGATCCATTCCATTCGGGTTGATTCCATTCCATTACATTCCAGTCATGTTGATTCCACTCCATTGCACTGCATTCCAATCCATTCAATGCCATTCCATATCATTCGGTTTGATTCCATCCCATTCCATTCCATGCCATTCCATTCCATTCCATTCCACTCGTGGTGATTCCATTCCCTTCCATTTCTTCCATTCCATTGCATTCCTTTCCATTCCATTCGGGTTGATTCCATTCCATTCCATTACATTTGGGTTGATTCCATATCCTTCCCTTCCATTCCATTCCATTGCATTCCACTACAGTCGGGTTGATTCCATACGCTTCCATTGCATTCCATTCCATTCCATTCGGGTGGATTCCATTCCATCCCATTCTATTCCATACCATTCCATTCCATTCCATTCCATTGCATTCCATTCCATTCCATTCGCGTTAATACCATTCCATTGCATTCCATTCAATTCCATTTCATTCCATTCGTGTTGATTCCATTCCATTGCATTCAGTTCCATTCCATTCCATTCCATGCCATTCCAATCCATTACGTTCAATTGCATTCGGGTTGATTCCATTCCATTCCATTCCATTACATGACATTCGGGTTGATTCCATTCCATTCCATTCGCGTTAATACCATTCCATTGCATTCCATTCAATTCCATTTCATTCCATTCGTGTTGATTCCATTCCATTGCATTCAGTTCCATTCCATTCCATTCCATTCCATTCCACTCCATTCCATTCGAGTTGATTCCATCGAATTCCATTCCATTCCATTCCATTCCACTCCATTACATTCCATTCCATTTCATTCCATTCCATTCAATTCCATTCGTGGTGATTCCATTCCCTTCCATTTCTTCCATTCCATTGCATTCCATTCCATTCCAGTCGGGTTGATTCCATTCCATTCCATTTGTTTGGATTCCTTTCCGTCCCATTCAATTCCATTCCATTCCATTCCATTCCATTCCATTCGCGTTAATACCATTCCATTCCATTCCATTCCATTCCATTCCATTCCATTTCATTACATTCGGGTTGATTCCATTCCATTCCATTCAGATCCATTCCATTCCATTCCATGCCATTCCAATCCATTACGTTCGATTCCATTCGGGTTGATTCCATTCCATTCCATTCCATTCGGGTTCATTCCATTCCATCCCATTCCACTCCATTCCATTCCATTCCATTCCACTCCATTGCAATCATGTTGATTCCATGCCACTCCATATCATTCCATTCCATTCCATTCCATTCCATTCGGGTTGATTCCATTCCATTCAATTCCTTTCTGTTCCATTCCATTCCAATCCATTCCATTCCATTCGGGTTGTTTCCATTCCATTCCATTCCATTCCATTCCATTCCATTCCATTCCATTCCATTCCATTCCATTCGGGTTGATTCCATTCCATTCCATTCCCTTCCATTCCATTCTGGTTTATTCCATTCCATTCCATTCCATTCCATTCCATTCCATTCCATTCCATTCGGGTTGATTCCATTCCATTCCATTCCCTTCCATTCCATTCTGGTTGATTCCATTCCATTCCATTCCATTCAGATCCATTCCATTCGGGTTGATTCCATTCCATTCCATTCCACTCCATTCGGGTTGACTCCATTCCATTTCATTCCATTCCATCCCATTCCATTCCATTCCATTCCACTCCATTCCAGTCATGTTGATTCCACTCCATTGCACTGCATTCCAATCCATTCAATGCCATTCCATATCATTCGGGTTGATTCCATCCCATTCCATTCCATGCCATTCCATTCCATTCCATTCCACTCGTGGTGATTCCATTCCCTTCCATTTCTTCCATTCCATTGCATTCCTTTCCATTCCATTCGGGTTGATTCCATTCCATTACATTACATTTGGGTTGATTCCATATCCTTCCCTTCCATTCCATTCCATTGCATTCCAATACACTCGGGTTGATTCCATACGCTTCCATTGCATTCCATTCCATTCCATTCGGGTGGATTCTATTCCATCCCATTCTATTCCATACCATTCCATTCCATTCCATTGCATTGCATTCCATTCCATTCCATTCGCGTTAATACCATTCCATTGCATTCCATTCCATTCCATTTCATTCCATTCGTGTTGATTCCATTCCATTGCATTCAGTTCCATTCCATTCCATTCCATGCCATTCCAATACATTACGTTCAATTGCATTCGGGTTGATTCCATTCCATTCCAATCCATTCGGGTTGATTCCATTCCTTCCCATTCCACTCCATTCCATTCCATTCCATTCCATTCCATTCCATTCCATTCCATTTCATTCGGGTTGATTCCATTCCATTCCATTCCCTTCCATTCCATTCTGGTTGATTCCATTCCATTCCATTCCATTCAGATCCATTCCATTCGGGTTGATTCCATTCCATTCCATTCCACTCCATTTGGGTTGATTCCATCCCATTCCATTCCATTCCATACCATTCCAATACATTCCATTCCATTCCATTCCAGTTGATTCCAATCCCTTCGATTCCATTCCATTCCATTCGATTCCGTTAAATTCCATTCCATTCGGGTGGATTCCAATCAATTCCATTCCATTCAATTCCATTCCTTTCGGGTTGATTCCAATCCATTCCATTCCATTCGGTTTGATTCCATTCCATTCCATTCCACTCCATTGCATTCCATTCCACTCCATTCTATTCCATTCCATTCCATTCCATTCCATTCGGGTTGATTCCATCCCATTCCATTCCATTTCATTCCATTCCATTCCACTCCATTCCATTCGTGTTGATTCCATCCCATTCCATTCCATTCCATTCCATTCCACTCAATTCCATTCCATTCCGTTTGATTCCATTCCATTCCATTTCATTCCATTCCTTTCCATTCCATTCGTGGTGATTACATTCCCTTCCATTTCTTCCATTCCATTGCATTCCATTCCATTCCAGTCGGGTTGATTCCATTCCATTCCATTTGGCTGGATTCCTTTCGTTCCATTCAATTCCCTTCCATTCCATTCCATTCCGTTCCATTCCATTCCATTCGCGTTAATACCATTCCATTCCATTCCATTCCATTCCATTTCATTACATTCGGGTTGATTCCATTCCATTCCATTCAGTTCCATTCCATTCCATTTCATGCCATTCCAATCCATTACGTTCGATTCCATTCAGGTTGATTCCATTCCATTCCATTCCATTCGGGTTGATTCCATTCCTTTCCATTCCACTCCATTCCATTCCATTCCATTCCATTCCATTCCATTCCATTCCACTCCATTCCAATCAGGTTGATTCCATGCCACTCCATATCATTCCATATCATTCCATTCCATTCCATTCGGGTTGATTCCATTCCATTCAATTCCTTTCTATTCCATTCCATTCCAATCCATTCCATTCCATTCGGGTTGTTTCCATTCCATTCCATTCCATTCCATTCCATTCCATTCAGATCCATTCCATTCGGGTTGATTCCATTCCATTACATTCCAGTCATGTTGATTCCACTCCATTGCACTGCATTCCAATCCATTCAATGCCATTCCATATCATTCGGTTTGATTCCATCCCATTCCATTCCATGCCATTCCATTCCATTCCATTCCACTCGTGGTGATTCCATTCCCTTCCATTTCTTCCATTCCATTGCATTCCTTTCCATTCCATTCGGGTTGATTCCATTCCATTCCATTACATTTGGGTTGATTCCATATCCTTCCCTTCCATTCCATTCCATTGCATTCCACTACAGTCGGGTTGATTCCATACGCTTCCATTGCATTCCATTCCATTCCATTCGGGTGGATTCCATTCCATCCCATTCTATTCCATACCATTCCATTCCATTCCATTCCATTGCATTCCATTCCATTCCATTCGCGTTAATACCATTCCATTGCATTCCATTCAATTCCATTTCATTCCATTCGTGTTGATTCCATTCCATTGCATTCAGTTCCATTCCATTCCATTCCATGCCATTCCAATCCATTACGTTCAATTGCATTCGGGTTGATTCCATTCCATTCCATTCCATTACATGACATTCGGGTTGATTCCATTCCATTCCATTCGCGTTAATACCATTCCATTGCATTCCATTCAATTCCATTTCATTCCATTCGTGTTGATTCCATTCCATTGCATTCAGTTCCATTCCATTCCATTCCATGCCATTCCAATCCATTACGTTCAATTGCATTCGGGTTGATTCCATTCCATTCCATTCCATTACATGACATTCGGGTTGATTCCATTCCATTCCATTCGCGTTAATACCATTCCATTCCATTCCATTTCATTACATTCGGGTTGATTCCATTTCATTCCATTCAGTTCCATTCCATTCCATTCCATTCCATGCCATTCCAATCCATTACGTTCGATTACATTCGGGTTGATTCCATTCCATTCCATTCCATTCGGGTTGATTCCATTCCTTCCCATTCCACTCCATTCCATTCCATTCCATTCCATTCCATTTCACTCCATTCCAATCAGGTTGATTCCATGCCACTCCATATCATTCCATATCATTCCATTCCATTCCATTCGGGTTGATTCCATTCCATTCAATTCCTTTCTATTCCATTCCATTCCAATCCATTCCATTCCATTCGGGTTGTTTCCATTCCATTCCATTCCATTCCATTCCATTCCATTCCATTCCATTCGGGTTGATTCCATTCCATTCCATTCCCTTCCATTCCATTCTGGTTGATTCCATTCCATTCCATTCCATTCAGATCCATTCCATTCGGGTTGATTCCATTCCATTCCATTCCACTCCATTTGGGTTGATTCCATCCCATTCCATTCCATTCCATACCATTCCAATCCATTCCATTCCATTCCATTCCAGTTGATTCCAATCCCTTCGATTCCATTCCATTCCATTCGATTCCGTTAAATTCCATTCCATTCGGGTGGATTCCAATCAATTCCATTCCATTCAATTCCATTCCTTTCGGGTTGATTCCAATCCATTCCACTCCATTCGGTTTGATTCCATTCCATTCCATTCCACTCCATTGCATTCCATTCCATTCCATTCTATTCCAGTCCATTCCATTCCATTCGGGTTGATTCCATCCCATTCCATTCCATTTCATTCCATTCCATTCCACTCCATTCCATTCGTGTTGATTCCATCACATTGCATTCCATTCCATTCCATTCCACTCCATTCCATTCCATTCCGTTTGATTCCATTCCATTCCATTCCATTTCATTCCATTCCTTTCCATTCCATTCGTGGTGATTACATTCCCTTCCATTTCTTCCATTCCATTGCATTCCATTCCATTCCAGTCGGGTTGATTCCATTCCATTCCATTTGGCTGGATTCCTTTCCGTTCCATTCAATTTCATTCCATTCCATTCCATTCCGTTCCATTCCATTCCATTCGCGTTAATACCATTCCATTCCATTCCATTCCATTCCATTCCATTCCATTCCATTTCATTACATTCGGGTTGATTCCATTCCATTCCATTCAGTTCCATTCCATTCCATTCCATGCCATTCCAATCCATTACGTTCGATTCCATTCGGGTTGATTCCATTCCATTCCATTCCATTTGGGTTGATTCCATTCCTTCCCATTCCACTCCATTCCATTCCATTCCATGCCATTCCACTCCATTCCAATCAGGTTGATTCCATGCCACTCCATATCATTCCATATCATTCCATTCCATTCCATTCGGGTTGATTCCATTCCGTTCAATTCCTTTCTATTCCATTCCATTCCAATCCATTCCATTCCATTCGCGTTCTTTCCATTCCATTCCATTCCATTCCATTCCATTCCATTCCATTCCATTCCATTCCATTCCATTCGGGTTGATTCCATTCCATTCCATTCCCTTCCATTCCATTCTGGTTGATTCCATTCCATTCCATTCCATTCAGATCCATTCCATTCGGGTTGATTCCATTCCATTCCATTCCACTCCATTCGGGTTGACTCCATTCCATTTCATTCCATTCCATCCCATTCCATTCCATTGCATTCCACTCCATTCCAGTCATGTTGATTCCACTCCATTGCACTGCATTCCAATCCATTCAATGCCATTCCATATCATTCGGGTTGATTCCATCCCATTCCATTCCATGCCATTCCATTCCATTCCATTCCACTCGTGGTGATTCCATTCCCTTCCATTTCTTCCATTCCATTGCATTCCTTTCCATTCCATTCGGGTTGATTCCATTCCATTCCATTTCATTTGGGTTGATTCCATATCCTTCCCTTCCATTCCATTCCATTGCATTCCAATACACTCGGGTTGATTCCATACGCTTCCATTGCATTCCATTCCATTCCATTCCGGTGGATTCCATTCCATCCCTTTCTATTCCATACCATTCCATTCCATTCCATTCCATTGCATTCCATTCCATTCCATTCGCGTTAATACCATTCCATTGCATTCCATTCCATTCCATTTCATTCCATTCGTGTTGATTCCATTCCATTGCATTCAGTTCCATTCCATTCCATTCCATGCCATTCCAATCCATTACGTTCAATTGCATTCGGGTTGATTCCATTCCATTCCATTCCATTACATGACATTCGGGTTGATTCCATTCCATTCCATTCCACTCCATTGCATTCCATTCCACTCCATTCCATTCCATTCCAATCCATTCGGGTTGATTTCATCCCATTCCATTCCATTCGATTCCATTCCATTCCATTCCATTCCACACCAGTCCAATCACGTTGATTCCATTCCATTCCAATCCAATCCATTCCATTCCATTCGGGTTGATTCCATTCCATTCCATTCCATTCTATTCTATTCCATTCCATTCCATTGCAATCCATTCCATTCCATTCCGATTGTTTCCATTCCATTCCATTCCATTCCATTCCATTTCACTCCATTCCATGCCTTTCCATATCATTCGTGTTGATTCCATCCCATTCCATTCAATTCCACTCCATTCCATTCCATTCCATTCCATTCCATTCGCGTTGATTCCGTTCCCTTCCATTCCTTCCATTCCACTGCATTCCATTCCATTCCATTTGGGTTGATTCCATTCCATTCGTTTCCATTATATTACATTCGGTTTGATTCCATTCCATTCCTTTCTATTCCATTCCATTCCATTCCATTAGGGTTGACTATATCCTATTCAATTCCATTTCATTTCATTCCACTCCATTCCAGTCAGGTTGATTCCATTGCATTCCATTCCATTCCATTCCAATCCATTCCATTCCATTCGGGTTGATTCCATCCCATTCCATTCCATTCCATTCCATTTGGTTTATTCCATTCCATTCCTGTCAATTCCATTCCATTCCATACCATTTGGGTTGATTCCATCCCATTCCATTCCATTCCATACCATTCCAATCCATTCCATTCCATTCCATTCCAGACGATTCCAATCCCTTCGATTCCATTCCATTCCATTCGATTCCGTTCCTTTCCATTCCATTCGGGTGGATTCCAATCAATTCCATTCCATTCAATTCCATTCCATTCGGGGTGATTCCAATCCATTCCATTCCATTCGGTTTGATTCCATTCCATTCCATTCCACTCCATTGCATTCCATTGCACTCCATTCTATTCCATTACATTCCATTCCATTCGGGTTGATTCCATCCCATTCCATTCCATTCCATTCAATTCCATTCCACTCCATTCCATTCCATTCCACTCCATTCCATTCGTGTTGATTCCATCCCATTCCATTCCATTCCATTCCACTCCATTCCATTCCATTCCGTTTGATTCCATTCCATTCCATTCCATTTCATTCCATTCCATTCCATTCCATTCGTGGTGATTCCATTCCCTTCCATTTCTTCCATTCCATTGCATTCCATTCCATTCCAGTCGGGTTGATTCAATTCCATTCCATTTGGCTGGATTCCTTTCCGTCCCATACAATTCCATTCCATTCCATTCCATTCCATTCCATTCCATTCCATTCCATCCCATTCCATTCGCGTTAATACCATTCCATTCCATTCCATTCCATTCCAATTCATTACATTCGGGTTGATACCATTCCATTCCACTCAGTTCAATTCCATTCCATTCCATGCCATTCCAATCCATTTCGTTCGATTCCATTCGGGTTGATTCCATTCCATTCCATTCCATTCGGGTTGATTCTATTCCTTCCCATTCCACTCCATTCCATTCCATTCCATTCCATTCCATTCCAATCCATTCCATTCCACTCCAATCCAATCAGGTTGATTCCATGCCATTCCATATCATTCCATTCCATTCCATTACATTCCATTCCATTTGGGTTGATTCCATTCCATTCAATTCCTTTCTATTCCATTCCATTCCAATCCATTCCATTCCATTCGGGTTGTTTCTATTCCATTCCATTCCATTCCATTCCATTCCATTCCATTCGGGTTAATTCCATCCCATTCCATTCCATTCCATTCCATTCCATTCCATTCCAATCCATTCCAATCAGGTTGATTCCATTCCATTCCATTCCATTCCATTCTGGTTGATTCCGTTCCATTGCATTCCATTCCATTCCATTCCATTCCATTCCATTCCATTCTTGGTGATTCCATTCCCGTCCATTTCTTCCATTCCATTGCATTCCATTCCATTCCAGTCGGGTTTATTCCATTCCATTCCATTTGGCTGGATTCCTTTCCGTCCCATTCCATTCCATTCCATTCCATTCCATTCCATTCCATTCCATTCGCGTTAATACCATTCCATTCCATTCCATTCCATTCCATTCCATTCCATTTCATTACATTCGGGTTGATTCCATTCCATTCCATTCAGTTCCATTCCATTCCATTCCATGCCATTCCAATCCATTACGTTCGATTCCATTCGGGTTGATTCCATTCCATTCCATTCCATTCGGGTTGATTCCATTCCATCCCATTCCACTCCATTCCATTCCATTCTATTCCATTCCATTCCACACCATTCCAATCAGGTTGATTCCATGCCACTCCATATCATTCCATTCCATTCCATTCCATTCCATTCGGGTTGAATCCATTCCATTCAATTCCTTTCTATTCCATTCCATTCCAATCCATTCCATTCCATTCGAGTTGTTTCCATTCCATTCCATTCCCTTCCATTCCATTCCATTCCATTGCATTCCATTCCATTCCATTCGGGTTGATTCCATTCCATTCCATTCCCTTCCATTCCATTCTGGTTGATTCCATTCCATTCCATTCCATTCAGATCCATTCCATTCGGGTTGATTCCATTCCATTCCATTCCACTCCATTCGGGTTGATTCCATTCCATTTCATTCCATTCCATCCCATTCCATTCCATTCCATTCCACTCCATTCCAGTCATGTTGATTCCACTCCATTGCACTGCATTCCAATCCATTCAATGCCATTCCATACCATTCGGGTTGATTCCATCCCATTCCATTCCATGCCATTCCATTCCATTCCATTCCACTCGTGGTGATTCCATTCCCTTCCATTTCTTCCATTCCATTGCATTCCTTTCCATTCCATTCGGGTTGATTCCATTTCATTCCATTACATTTGGGTTGATTCCATATCCTTCCCTTCCATTCCATTCCATTGCATTCCAATACACTCGGGTTGATTCCATACGCTTCCATTGCATTCCATTCCATTCCATTCGGGTGGATTCCATTCCATCCCATTCTATTCAATACCATTCCATTCCATTCCATTCCATTGCATTCCATTCCATTCCATTCGCGTTAATACCATTCCATTGCATTCCATTCCATTCCATTTCATTCCATTCGTGTTGATTCCATTCCATTGCATTCAGTTCCATTCCATTCCATTCCATGCCATTCCAATCCATTACGTTCAATTGCATTCGGTTTGATTCCATTCCATTTCATTCCATTACATGACATTCGGGTTGATTCCATTCCATTCCCTTCCACTCCATTGCATTCCATTCCACTCCATTCCATTCCATTCCAATCCATTCGGGTTGATTTCATCCCATTCCATTCCATTCGATTCCATTCCATTCCATTCCATTCCACACCATTCCAATCACGTTGATTCCATTCCATTCCAATCCAATCCATTCCATTCCATTCGGGTTGATTCCATTCCATTCCATTCCATTCCATTCCGGTTGTTTCCATTCCACTCCATTCCATTCCATTCCATTTCACTCCATTCCATGCCATTCCATATCATTCGTGTTGTTTCCATCCCATTCCATTCAATTCCACTCCATTCCATTCCATTCCATTCCATTCCATTCGCGTTGATTCCGTTCCTTTCCATTCCTTCCATTCCATTGCATTCCATTCCATTTTATTCGGGTTGATTCCATTCCATTCCATTCCATTCCAATCCTTTCGGGTTGATTCCAGGCACTACCATTCCATTCCATTCCATTCCCTTCCATTCCATTCTATTCCATTCCATTTGGGTTGATTCCATTCCATTCGTTTCCATTATATTACATTCGGTTGGATTCCATTCCATTCCATTCCATTCCTTTCTATTCCATTCCATTCCATTCCATGGCATTCCAATCCATTACATTCGATTCCATTCGGGTTGATTCCATTCCATTCCTTTCCATTCCACTCCATTGCATTCCATTCTACTCCATTCCTTTGCATTACATTCCATTCGGGTTGATTCCATCCCATCCCATTAGATTCCATTCCATTCCATTGCATTCGGGTTGATTCCATTCCATTCCATTCCTTTCCATTCCACACAATTCCGTTCCATTGCATGCCATTCGCGTTGATTACATTCCCTTCCACTCCATTGCATTGCATTCCATTCCATTCCACTCCATTCGGTTGTTTCCATTCCATTCCATTCAGTTCCATTCCATTCCATTCCATTCGTTTCTGGTTGGTTCCATTCCATTCCATTCAATTCCATTCCATTCCATTCCATTAGGGTTCATTATGTCATTTTCCATTCCATTCCATTTCATTCAACTCCATTCCAATCAGTTTGATTCCATTCCATTCCATTCCATTCCATTCCATTCCACTCCTTTCCATTCCATTCGGGTTAATTCCATTCCATTCCATTCCATTCCACTCCATTCGGTTTGATTCCATTCCATTCCTCTCCATTCCATTCCATTCCATAGCATTTGGGTTGATTCCATCCCATTCCATTCCATTCCAATCCCTGCCATTCCATTCCATTCCATTCCAGTTGATTCCATTCCGTTCCATTCGATTCTGTTCCATTCCACTCCATTCGGGTGGATTCCAATCAATTCCATTCCATTCCATTCCATTCCATTCCATTCCATTCCATTACAATCCATTCAGTTTGATTCCCTACGCTTCCATTCCGCTCAATTCCATTCCATTCGATTTGTTTCCATTCCATTCCATTCCATTCCATTCCATTCCGTTCGTGGTGATTCCATTCCCTTCCATTTCTTCCATTCCATTGCATTCCATTCCATTCCATTCGGGTTGATTCCATTCTATTCCATTCCATTTGGGTTGATTCCATATCCTTCCCTTCCATTCCATTCTTTCCATTCCAATACACTCGGCTTGATTCCATACGTCCATTGCATTCCATTGCATTCCATTTGGGTGGATTCCATTCCATCACATTCTATTCCATTCCATTCAATTCCATTCCATTCCATTCGCATTAATACCATTCCATTCCATTCCGTTCCATTCCATTCCATTTCATTCCATTCCGGTTGATTCCATTCCATTCCTTTCAGTTCCATTCCGTTCCATTCCATTCCATTCCAATCCATTACGCTCGATTCCATTCGGGTTGATTCCATTCCATGGCATTGCATTCCTTTACATTCGAGTTGATTCCATTCCATTCCATTCCACTCCATTGCATTCCATTCCACTCCATTCCATTCCATTCAATTCCATTCGGGTTGATTCCCTAACATTCCATTTCATTCCATTCCATTCCATTCCATTCCATTCCATTCCATTCCATTCCACTCCATTACAATCAGGTTGATTCCATTTCATTCCATTCCATTCCATTTCATTCTATTCCATTGCATTCCATTCCATTTGTGTAGTTTCCAATCCATTCCATTGCATTCCTTTCCATTCCATTCCACTCCATTCCATGCCATTCCATACCATTCGGGTTGATTCCAACCTATTCCATTGTATTCCTTTCCATTCCATTCCATTCGGTTTGATTCCATTCCATTCCATTCTATTCCATTCCATTCCATTCCATTCCATTTCATTCGGGTTGATTCCGTTCCCTTCCATTCCTTCCATTCCATTGCATTCCATTCCATTTTATTCGGGTTGATTTCTTTCTATTCCATTCCATTCCATTCCATTCCATTCCATTCCATTCCATTCCATTACATTCGTGTTGATTCCATATCCTTCCCTTCCATTCAATTCCATTCCATTCCAATCCATTCGGGTTGATTCCATACACTTCCATTCCATTCCATTCCATTCCATTCCATTCCATTCGGGTTGATTCCATTCCATTCCTTTCCATTACATTACATTCGGGTTGATGCCATTCCATTCCATTCCCTTCCATTCCATGGCATTCCAATCCATTACGTTCGATTCCATTCGGGTTGATTCCATTCCACTCCATTCCACTCCATTGCATTCCATACCACTCCATTCCATTCCATTCCATTCCATTCGGGTTGATTCCATCCAATCCCATTAGATTCTATTCCATTCCATTGCATTCGGGTTGATTCCATTCCAATCCATTACTTTCCATTCCATTCCATTCTGTTCCATTCCATTCCATTCGGGTTGATTACATTCCCTTCCTCTCCATTGCATTCCCTTGCATTCCATTCCATTCCATTCCTTTCTGGTTGATTCCATTCCATTGCATGCCATTCCATTCCATTCCATTCCATTCCATTCCATTCCATTCCATTGCATTCCATTCCATTCCTTTCCATTAGGGTTGATTATATCCAATTCCATTCCATTTCATTTCATTCCACTCCATTGCAGTCAGGTTGATTCCACTGCATTCCATTCCATTCCATTCCATTCCATTCCATTCCATTCCATTCGGGTAGATACCATTCCATTCGATTCCATTCTACTCCGTTCGGGTTGATTCCATTCCGTTCCTCTCCATTCCTTTCCATTCCATTCCACAGCATTTGGGTTGATTCCATCCCATTCCATTCCATTCCATACCATTCCAATCCATTCCATTACATTCCATTCCATTCCAGTTGATTCCATACCCTTCGATTCCATTCCATTCCATTCGATTCCGTTCCATTCCATTCCATTCGTGTGGATTCCAATAAATTCCATTCCGTTCCATTCCATTCCATTCCAATCCATTCAGGTTGATTCCCTACGCTTCCATTCCATTCAATTCCATTCCATTCGGTGTGATTCCTTTCCATTCCTTTGCACTCCATTGCATTAGATTCCACTCCATTCCATTCCATTCCATTGCATTCCATTCGTGTTGATTCCATCCCAATCCAAGCCATTCCATTCCATTCCATTCCACTCCATTCCAATCCATTCCATTCGGGTTGATTTCATTCCATTCCATTCCATTCCATTCCATTGCATTCCATTCCACTCCATTCGGGTTGTTTCCATTCTATTCCATTCCATTACGTTCGGTTTGATTCCATTCCATTCCATTCCACTCCATTGCATTCCTTTCCACTCCACTCCATTCCATTGCATTCCATTCCATTCGGGGTTATTCCATTCCATTCCATTCAATTCCATTCCATTCCATTCCATTCCATTAGGGTAGACTATATCCTATACTATTCCATTTCATTTCATTCCACTCCATTCCAGTCAGGTTGATTCCATTGCATTCCATTCCATTCCATTCCATTCCATTCCATTCCATTCCATTCCATTCCATTTGGGTTGATTCCATTCCATTCCTGTCCATTCGATTCCATTCCATACCATTTGGGTTGATTGCATCCCATTCCATTCCATTCCATACCATTCCAATCCATTCCATTCCATTCCATTCCAGTTGATTCCAATCCCTTTGATTCCATTCCATTCCGTTCGATTCCGTTAAATTCCATTCCATTCGGGTGGATTCCAATCAATTCCATTCCATTCAATTCCATTACGTTCGGTTTGATTCCATTCCATTCCATTCCACTCCATTGCATTCCAATCCACTCCATTCTGTTCCATTCCATTCCATTCCATTCTGGTTGATTACATTCCCTTCGTCTCCATTGCATTCCATTGCATTCCATTCCATTCCATTCCATTCCTTCTGGTTGATTCCATTCCATTCCATTCCATTCCATTCCATTCCATTGCATTCCATTCCATTCCTTTCCATTAGGGTTCATTATATCTAATTCCATTCCATTTCATTTCATTCCACTCCATTGCTGTCAGGTTGATTCCACTGCATTCCATTCCATTCCATTCCATTCCATTCCATTCCATTCCATTCGGGTTGATTCCATTCCGTTCCATTCCATTCTACTCCGTTCGGGTTGATTCCATTCCGTTCCTCTCCATTCCTTTCCATTCCATTCCACAGCATTTGGGTTGATTCCATCCCATTCCATTCCATTCCATACCATTCCAATCCATTCCATTACATTCCATTCCATTCCAGTTGATTCCATACCCTTCGATTCCATTCCATTCCATTCGATTCCGTTCCATTCCATTCCATTCGTGTGGATTCCAATAAATTCCATTCCGTTCCATTCCATTCCATTCCAATCCATTCAGGTTGATTCCCTACGCTTCCATTCCATTCAATTCCATTCCATTCGGTGTGGTTCCTTTCCATTCCTTTGCACTCCATTGCATTAGATTCCACTCCATTCCATTCCATTCCATTGCATTCCATTCGGGTTGATTCCATCCCAATCCAAGTCATTCCATTCCATTCCATTCCACTCCATTCCATTCCATTCCATTCGGGTTGATTCCATCCCATTGCATTCCATTCCATTCCATTTGGGTTGATTCCATTCCATTCCTGTCCATTCCATTCCATTCCATACCATTTGGGTTGATTCCATCCCATTCCATTCCATTCCATACCATTCCAATCCATTCCATTCCATTCCATTCCAGTTGATTCCAATCCCTTCGATTCCATTCCATTCCATTCGATTCCGTTAAATTCCATTCCATTCGGGTGGATTCCAATCAATTCCATTCCATTCAATTCCATTCCTTTCGGGTTGATTCCAATCCATTCCATTCCATTCGGTTTGATTCCATTCCATTCCATTCCACTCCATTGCATTCCATTCCACTCCATTATATTCCATTCCATTCCATTCCATTCGGGTTGATTCCATCCCATTCCATTCCATTTCATTCCATTCCATTCCACTCCATTCCATTCGTGTTGATTCCATCCCATTCCATTCCATTCCATTCCATTCCACTACATTCCATTCCATTCCGTTTGATTCCATTCCATTCCATTCCATTTCATTACATTCGGGTTGATTCCATTCCATTCCATTCAGTTCCATTCCATTCCATTCCATGCCATTCCAATCCATTACGTTCGATTCCATTCGGGTTGATTCCATTCCATTCCATTCCATTCGGGTTGATTCCATTCCATCCCATTCCACTCCATTCCATTCCATTCCATTCCATTCCATTCCATTCCATTCCACTCCATTCCAATCAGGTTGATTCCATGCCACTCCATATCATTCCAATCCATTCCCTTCCATTCCATTCGGGTTGATTCCATTCCATTCAATTCCTTTCTATTCCATTCCATTCCAATCCATTCCATTCCATTCGGGTTGTTTCCATTCCATTCCATTCCACTCCATTCCATTCCATTCCATTCCATTCCATTCCATTCCATTCGGGCTGATTCCATCCGATTCCATGCAGTTCCGTTCCATTCCATTCCAATCCATTACGTTCGATTCCATTCAGGTTGATTCCATTCCATTCCATTCCATTCCATTCGGGTTGATTCCATTCCATTCCATTCCACTCCATTGCATTGGATTCCACTCCATTCCATTCCATTCCATTCCGTTCGTGTTGATTCCCTACCATTCCATTCCATTCCATTCCATTCCATTCCATTCCACTCCATTCCAATCAAGTTGATTCTATTCCATTCCATTCCATTCCATCCCATTCCATTCCATTCCATTCCACTCCATTCCAGTCAGGTTGATTCCACTCCATTGCACTCAATTCCACTCCATTCAATGCCATTCCATACCATTCGGGTTGACTCCAACCCATTCCATTCCATTCCATTCCATTCCATTCCATTCCCTTTGATTCCATTCCATTCAATTCCATTCATGGTGATTCCATTCCCTACCATTTATTCCATTCCATTGCATTCCATTCCATTCCATTCCGGTTGATTCCATATCCTTCCCTTTCATTCCATTCCATTCAATTCCAATCCATTCGTGTTGATTCCACATGATTCCATTCCAATCCATTCCATTCCATTCGGGTTGATTCCAATCCATTCCATTCCATTCCATTCGCGTTGATACCATTCCATTCCATTCCATTCCATTCCACTCCATTCCAATCAAGTTGATTCCATTCCATTCCATTCCATTCCATTCCTTTCCATTCCATTCGGGTTGATTCCATTCCATTCCATTCCACTCCATTCGGGTTGATTCCATTCCATTTCATTTCATTCCATCCCATTCCATTCAATTCCATTCCACTCCATTGCAGTCAGGTTGATTCCACTGCCTTCCATTCCATTCCATTCCATTCCATTCGGGTTGATTCCATTCCATTCCATTCCATTCTACTCCGTTCGGGTTGATTCCATTCCGTTCCTCTCCATTCCTTTCCATTCCATTCCTCAGCATTTGGGTTGATTCCATCCCATTGCATTCCATTCCATACCATTCCAATCCATTCCATTACATTACATTCCATTCCAGTTGATTCCATACCCTTCGATTCCATTCCATTCCATTCGATTCCGTTCCATTCAATTCCATTCGTGTGGATTCCAATAAATTCCATTCCGTTCCATTCCAGTCCATTCCAATCCATTCAGGTTGGTTCCCTACGCTTCCATTCCATTCAATTCCATTCCATTCGGTGTGATTCCTTTCCATTCCTTTGCACTCCATTGCATTAGATTCCACTCCATTCCATTCCATTCCATTGCATTCCATTCGGGTTGATTCCATCCCAATCCAAGCCATTCCATTCCATTCCATTCCACTCCATTCCATTCCATTCCATTCGGGTTGAATGCATTCCATTCCATTCCATTCCATTCCATTGCATTCCATTCCACTCCATTCGGGTTCTTTCCATTCTATTCCATTCCATTACGTTCGGTTTGATTCCATTCCATTCCATTCCACTCCATTGCATTCCATTCCACTCCATTCCATTCCATTGCATTCCATTCCATTCGGGGTTATTTCATTCCATTCCATTCCATTCCATTCCATTCCATTCCATTCCATTCCATTAGGATTGACTATATCCTATTCAATTCCATCTCATTTCATTCCACTCAATTCCAGTCAGGTGGATTCCATTGCATTACATTCCATTCCATTCCATTCGGGTTGATTCCATCCCATTCCATTCCATATCATTCCATTTGGGTTGATTCCATTCCATTCCTGTCCATTCCATTCCATTCCATACCATTTGGTTTGATTCCATCCCATTCCATTCCATTCCATACCATTCCAATCCATTCCATTCCATTCCATTCCAGTTGATTCCAATCCCTTCGATTCCATTCCATTCCATTCGATTCCGTTCCGTTCCCTTCCATTCGGGTGGATTCCAGTCAATTCCATTCCATTCAATTCCATTCCATTCGGGTTGATTCCAATCCATTCCATTCCATTCGGTTTGATTCCATTCCATTCCATTCCACTCCATTGCATTCCATTCCACTCCATTCTATTCCATTCCATTCCATCCCATTCGGGTTGATTCCATCCCATTCCATTCCATTCCATTCCACTCCATTCCATTCCACTCCATTCCATTCGTGTTGATTCCTTCCCATTCCATTCCATTCCATTCCATTCCACTCCATTCCATTCCATTCCGTTTGATTCCATTCCATTCCATTCCATTTCATTCCATTCCATTCCATTCCATTCGTGGTGATTCCATTCCCTTCCATTTCTTCCATTCCATTGCATTCCATTCCATTCCAGTCGGGTTGATTCCATTCCATTCCATTTGGCTGGATTCCTTTCCGTCCCATTCCATTCCATTCCATTCCATTCCATTCCATTCCATTCCATTCCATTCCATTCGCGTTAATACCATTCCATTCCATTCCATTCCATTCCATTCCATTTCATTATATTCGGGTTGATTCCATTCCATTCCATTCATTTCCATTCCATTCCATTCCACTCCATTCGGTTTGATTCCATTCCATTCCTCTCCATTCCATTCCATTCCATAGCATTTGGGTTGATTCCATCCCATTCCATTCCATTCCAATCCCTGCCATTCCATTCCATTCCATTCCAGTTGATTCCATTCCGTTCCATTCGATTCTGTTCCATTCCACTCCATTCGGGTGGATTCCAATCAATTCCATTCCATTCCATTCCATTCCATTCCATTCCATTCCATTACAATCCATTCAGTTTGATTCCCTACGCTTCCATTCCGCTCAATTCCATTCCATTCGATTTGTTTCCATTCCATTCCATTCCATTCCATTCCATTCCATTCGTGGTGATTCCATTCCCTTCCATTTCTTCCATTCCATTGCATTCCATTCCATTCCATTCGGGTTGATTCCATTCTATTCCATTCCATTTGGGTTGATTCCATATCCTTCCCTTCCATTCCATTCTTTCCATTCCAATACACTCGGCTTGATTCCATACGTCCATTGCATTCCATTGCATTCCATTTGGGTGGATTCCATTCCATCACATTCTATTCCATTCCATTCAATTCCATTCCATTCCATTCGCATTAATACCATTCCATTCCATTCCGTTCCATTCCATTCCATTTCATTCCATTCCGGTTGATTCCATTCCATTCCTTTCAGTTCCATTCCGTTCCATTCCATTCCATTCCAATCCATTACGCTCGATTCCATTCGGGTTGATTCCATTCCATGGAATTGCATTCCTTTACATTCGAGTTGATTCCATTCCATTCCATTCCACTCCATTGCATTCCATTCCACTCCATTCCTTTCCATTCAATTCCATTCGGGTTGATTCCCTAACATTCCATTTCATTCCATTCCATTCCATTCCATTCCATTCCATTCCATTCCATTCCACTCCATTACAATCAGGTTGATTCCATTTCATTCCATTCCATTCCATTTCATTCTATTCCATTGCATTCCATTCCATTTGTGTAGTTTCCAATCCATTCCATTGCATTCCTTTCCATTCCATTCCACTCCATTCCATGCCATTCCATACCATTCGGGTTGATTCCAACCTATTCCATTGTATTCCTTTCCATTCCATTCCATTCGGTTTGATTCCATTCCATTCCATTCTATTCCATTCCATTCCATTCCATTCCATTTCATTCGGGTTGATTCCGTTCCCTTCCATTCCTTCCATTCCATTGCATTCCATTCCATTTTATTCGGGTTGATTTCGTTCTATTCCATTCCATTCCATTCCATTCCATTACATTACATTACATTCGTGTTGATTCCATATCCTTCCCTTCCATTCAATTCCATTCCATTCCAATCCATTCGGGTTGATTCCATACACTTCCATTCCATTCCATTCCATTCCATTTCATTCCATTCCATTCGGGTTGATTCCATTCCATTCCTTTCCATTACATTACATTCGGGTTGATGCCATTCCATTCCATTCCCTTCCATTCCATGGCATTCCAATCCATTACGTTCGATTCCATTCGGGTTGATTCCATTCCATTCCATTCCACTCCATTGCATTCCATACCACTCCATTCCATTCCATTCCATTCCATTCGGGTTGATTCCATCCAATCCCATTAGATTCTATTCCATTCCATTGCATTCGGGTTGATTCCATTCCAATCCATTCCTTTCCATTCCATTCCATTCTGTTCCATTCCATTCCATTCGGGTTGATTACATTCCCTTCCTCTCCATTGCATTCCCTTGCATTCCATTCCATTCCATTCCTTTCTGGTTGATTCCATTCCATTCCATGCCATTCCATTCCATTCCATTCCATTCCATTGCATTCCATTCCATTCCTTTCCATTAGGGTTGATTATATCCAATTCCATTCCATTTCATTTCATTCCACTCCATTGCAGTCAGGTTGATTCCACTGCATTCCATTCCATTCCATTCCATTCCATTCCATTCCATTCGGGTAGATACCATTCCATTCGATTCCATTCTACTCCGTTCGGGTTGATTCCATTCCGTTCCTCTCCATTCCTTTCCATTCCATTCCACAGCATTTGGGTTGATTCCATCCCATTCCATTCCATTCCATACCATTCCAATCCATTCCATTACATTCCATTCCATTCCAGTTGATTCCATACCCTTCGATTCCATTCCATTCCATTCGATTCCGTTCCATTCCATTCCATTCGTGTGGATTCCAATAAATTCCATTCCGTTCCATTCCATTCCATTCCAATCCATTCAGGTTGATTCCCTACGCTTCCATTCCATTCAATTCCATTCCATTCGGTGTGATTCCTTTCCATTCCTTTGCACTCCATTGCATTAGATTCCACTCCATTCCATTCCATTCCATTGCATTCCATTCGTGTTGATTCCATCCCAATCCAAGCCATTCCATTCCATTCCATTCCACTCCATTCCAATCCATTCCATTCGGGTTGATTTCATTCCATTCCATTCCATTCCATTCCATTGCATTCCATTCCACTCCATTCGGGTTGTTTCCATTCTATTCCATTCCATTACGTTCGGTTTGATTCCATTCCATTCCATTCCACTCCATTGCATTCCTTTCCACTCCACTCCATTCCATTGCATTCCATTCCATTCGGGGTTATTCCATTCCATTCCATTCCATACCATTCCAATCCATTCCATTCCATTCCATTCCAGTTGATTCCAATCCCTTCGATTCCATTCCATTCCATTCGATTCCGTTCCGTTCCCTTCCATTCGGGTGGATTCCAGTCAATTCCATTCCATTCAATTCCATTCCATTCGGGTTGATTCCAATCCATTCCATTCCATTCGGTTTGATTCCATTCCATTCCATTCCACTCCATTGCATTCCATTCCACTCCATTCTATTCCATTCCATTCCATCCCATTCGGGTTGATTCCATCCCATTCCATTCCATTCCATTCCACTCCATTCCATTCCACTCCATTCCATTCGTGTTGATTCCTTCCCATTCCATTCCATTCCATTCCATTCCACTCCATTCCATTCCATTCCGTTTGATTCCATTCCATTCCATTCCATTTCATTCCATTCCATTCCATTCCATTCGTGGTGATTCCATTCCCTTCCATTTCTTCCATTCCATTGCATTCCATTCCATTCCAGTCGGGTTGATTCCATTCCATTCCATTTGGCTGGATTCCTTTCCGTCCCATTCCATTCCATTCCATTCCATTCCATTCCATTCCATTCCATTCCATTCCATTCGCGTTAATACCATTCCATTCCATTCCATTCCATTCCATTCCATTTCATTATATTCGGGTTGATTCCATTCCATTCCATTCATTTCCATTCCATTCCATTCCACTCCATTCGGTTTGATTCCATTCCATTCCTCTCCATTCCATTCCATTCCATAGCATTTGGGTTGATTCCATCCCATTCCATTCCATTCCAATCCCTGCCATTCCATTCCATTCCATTCCAGTTGATTCCATTCCGTTCCATTCGATTCTGTTCCATTCCACTCCATTCGGGTGGATTCCAATCAATTCCATTCCATTCCATTCCATTCCATTCCATTCCATTACAATCCATTCAGTTTGATTCCCTACGCTTCCATTCCGCTCAATTCCATTCCATTCGATTTGTTTCCATTCCATTCCATTCCATTCCATTCCATTCGTGGTGATTCCATTCCCTTCCATTTCTTCCATTCCATTGCATTCCATTCCATTCCATTCGGGTTGATTCCATTCTATTCCATTCCATTTGGGTTGATTCCATATCCTTCCCTTCCATTCCATTCTTTCCATTCCAATACACTCGGCTTGATTCCATACGTCCATTGCATTCCATTGCATTCCATTTGGGTGGATTCCATTCCATCACATTCTATTCCATTCCATTCAATTCCATTCCATTCCATTCGCATTAATACCATTCCATTCCATTCCGTTCCATTCCATTCCATTTCATTCCATTCCGGTTGATTCCATTCCATTCCTTTCAGTTCCATTCCGTTCCATTCCATTCCATTCCAATCCATTACGCTCGATTCCATTCGGGTTGATTCCATTCCATGGAATTGCATTCCTTTACATTCGAGTTGATTCCATTCCATTCCATTCCACTCCATTGCATTCCATTCCACTCCATTCCTTTCCATTCAATTCCATTCGGGTTGATTCCCTAACATTCCATTTCATTCCATTCCATTCCATTCCATTCCATTCCATTCCATTCCATTCCACTCCATTACAATCAGGTTGATTCCATTTCATTCCATTCCATTCCATTTCATTCTATTCCATTGCATTCCATTCCATTTGTGTAGTTTCCAATCCATTCCATTGCATTCCTTTCCATTCCATTCCACTCCATTCCATGCCATTCCATACCATTCGGGTTGATTCCAACCTATTCCATTGTATTCCTTTCCATTCCATTCCATTCGGTTTGATTCCATTCCATTCCATTCTATTCCATTCCATTCCATTCCATTCCATTTCATTCGGGTTGATTCCGTTCCCTTCCATTCCTTCCATTCCATTGCATTCCATTCCATTTTATTCGGGTTGATTTCGTTCTATTCCATTCCATTCCATTCCATTCCATTACATTACATTACATTCGTGTTGATTCCATATCCTTCCCTTCCATTCAATTCCATTCCATTCCAATCCATTCGGGTTGATTCCATACACTTCCATTCCATTCCATTCCATTCCATTCCATTCGGGTTGATTCCATTCCATTCCTTTCCATTACATTACATTCGGGTTGATGCCATTCCATTCCATTCCCTTCCATTCCATGGCATTCCAATCCATTACGTTCGATTCCATTCGGGTTGATTCCATTCCATTCCATTCCACTCCATTGCATTCCATACCACTCCATTCCATTCCATTCCATTCCATTCGGGTTGATTCCATCCAATCCCATTAGATTCTATTCCATTCCATTGCATTCGGGTTGATTCCATTCCAATCCATTCCTTTCCATTCCATTCCATTCTGTTCCATTCCATTCCATTCGGGTTGATTACATTCCCTTCCTCTCCATTGCATTCCCTTGCATTCCATTCCATTCCATTCCTTTCTGGTTGATTCCATTCCATTCCATGCCATTCCATTCCATTCCATTCCATTCCATTGCATTCCATTCCATTCCTTTCCATTAGGGTTGATTATATCCAATTCCATTCCATTTCATTTCATTCCACTCCATTGCAGTCAGGTTGATTCCACTGCATTCCATTCCATTCCATTCCATTCCATTCCATTCCATTCGGGTAGATACCATTCCATTCGATTCCATTCTACTCCGTTCGGGTTGATTCCATTCCGTTCCTCTCCATTCCTTTCCATTCCATTCCACAGCATTTGGGTTGATTCCATCCCATTCCATTCCATTCCATACCATTCCAATCCATTCCATTACATTCCATTCCATTCCAGTTGATTCCATACCCTTCGATTCCATTCCATTCCATTCGATTCCGTTCCATTCCATTCCATTCGTGTGGATTCCAATAAATTCCATTCCGTTCCATTCCATTCCATTCCAATCCATTCAGGTTGATTCCCTACGCTTCCATTCCATTCAATTCCATTCCATTCGGTGTGATTCCTTTCCATTCCTTTGCACTCCATTGCATTAGATTCCACTCCATTCCATTCCATTCCATTGCATTCCATTCGTGTTGATTCCATCCCAATCCAAGCCATTCCATTCCATTCCATTCCACTCCATTCCAATCCATTCCATTCGGGTTGATTTCATTCCATTCCATTCCATTCCATTCCATTGCATTCCATTCCACTCCATTCGGGTTGTTTCCATTCTATTCCATTCCATTACGTTCGGTTTGATTCCATTCCATTCCATTCCACTCCATTGCATTCCTTTCCACTCCACTCCATTCCATTGCATTCCATTCCATTCGGGGTTATTCCATTCCATTCCATTCCATTCCATTCCATTCCATTCCATTCCATTAGGGTAGACTATATCCTATACTATTCCATTTCATTTCATTCCACTCCATTCCAGTCAGGTTGATTCCATTGCATTCCATTCCATTCCATTCCATTCCATTCCATTCCATTCCATTTGGGTTGATTCCATTCCATTCCTGTCCATTCGATTCCATTCCATACCATTTGGGTTGATTGCATCCCATTCCATTCCATTCCATACCATTCCAATCCATTCCATTCCATTCCATTCCAGTTGATTCCAATCCCTTTGATTCCATTCCATTCCGTTCGATTCCGTTAAATTCCATTCCATTCGGGTGGATTCCATTCAATTCCATTCCATTCAATTCCATTACGTTCGGTTTGATTCCATTCCATTCCATTCCACTCCATTGCATTCCAATCCACTCCATTCTGTTCCATTCCATTCCATTCCATTCTGGTTGATTACATTCCCTTCGTCTCCATTGCATTCCATTGCATTCCATTCCATTCCATTCCATTCCTTCTGGTTGATTCCATTCCATTCCATTCCATTCCATTCCATTCCATTCCATTGCATTCCATTCCATTCCTTTCCATTAGGGTTCATTATATCTAATTCCATTCCATTTCATTTCATTCCACTCCATTGCTGTCAGGTTGATTCCACTGCATTCCATTCCATTCCATTCCATTCCATTCCATTCCATTCCATTCCATTCGGGTTGATTCCATTCCGTTCCATTCCATTCTACTCCGTTCGGGTTGATTCCATTCCGTTCCTCTCCATTCCTTTCCATTCCATTCCACAGCTTTTGGGTTGATTCCATCCCATTCCATTCCATTCCATACCATTCCAATCCATTCCATTACATTCCATTCCATTCCAGTTGATTCCATACCCTTCGATTCCATTCCATTCCATTCGATTCCGTTCCATTCCATTCCATTCGTGTGGATTCCAATAAATTCCATTCCGTTCCATTCCATTCCATTCCAATCCATTCAGGTTGATTCCCTACGCTTCCATTCCATTCAATTCCATTCCATTCGGTGTGGTTCCTTTCCATTCCTTTGCACTCCATTGCATTAGATTCCACTCCATTCCATTCCATTCCATTGCATTCCATTCGGGTTGATTCCATCCCAATCCAAGTCATTCCATTCCATTCCATTCCACTCCATTCCATTCCATTCCATTCGGGTTGATTCCATCCCATTGCATTCCATTCCATTCCATTTGGGTTGATTCCATTCCATTCCTGTCCATTCCATTCCATTCCATACCATTTGGGTTGATTCCATCCCATTCCATTCCATTCCATACCATTCCAATCCATTCCATTCCATTCCATTCCAGTTGATTCCAATCCCTTCGATTCCATTCCATTCCATTCGATTCCGTTAAATTCCATTCCATTCGGGTGGATTCCAATCAATTCCATTCCATTCAATTCCATTCCTTTCGGGTTGATTCCAATCCATTCCATTCCATTCGGTTTGATTCCATTCCATTCCATTCCACTCCATTGCATTCCATTCCACTCCATTATATTCCATTCCATTCCATTCCATTCGGGTTGATTCCATCCCATTCCATTCCATTTCATTCCATTCCATTCCACTCCATTCCATTCGTGTTGATTCCATCCCATTCCATTCCATTCCATTCCATTCCACTACATTCCATTCCATTCCGTTTGATTCCATTCCATTCCATTCCATTTCATTACATTCGGGTTGATTCCATTCCATTCCATTCAGTTCCATTCCATTCCATTCCATGCCATTCCAATCCATTACGTTCGATTCCATTCGGGTTGATCCATTCCATTCCATTCCATTCGGGTTGATTCCATTCCATCCCATTCCACTCCATTCCATTCCATTCCATTCCATTCCATTCCATTCCATTCCACTCCATTCCAATCAGGTTGATTCCATGCCACTCCATATCATTCCAATCCATTCCCTTCCATTCCATTCGGGTTGATTCCATTCCATTCAATTCCTTTCTATTCCATTCCATTCCAATCCATTCCATTCCATTCGGGTTGTTTCCATTCCATTCCATTCCACTCCATTCCATTCCATTCCATTCCATTCCATTCCATTCGGGCTGATTCCATCCGATTCCATGCAGTTCCGTTCCATTCCATTCCAATCCATTACGCTCGATTCCATTCAGGTTGATTCCATTGCATTCCATTCCATTCCATTCCATTCGGGTTGATTCCATTCCATTCCATTCCACTCCATTGCATTGGATTCCACTCCATTCCATTCCATTCCATTCCGTTCATGTTGATTCCCTACCATTCCATTCCATTCCATTCCATTCCATTCCACTCCATTCCAATCAAGTTGATTCTATTCCATTCCATTCCATTCCATCCCATTCCATTCCATTCCATTCCACTCCATTCCAGTCAGGTTGATTCCACTCCATTGCACTCAATTCCACTCCATTCAATGCCATTCCATACCATTCGGGTTGACTCCAACCCATTCCATTCCATTCCATTCCATTCCATTCCATTCCCTTTGATTCCATTCCATTCAATTCCATTCATGGTGATTCCATTCCCTACCATTTATTCCATTCCATTGCATTCCATTCCATTCCATTCCGGTTGATTCCATATCCTTCCCTTTCATTCCATTCCATTCAATTCCAATCCATTCGTGTTGATTCCACATGATTCCATTCCAATCCATTCCATTCCATTCGGGTTGATTCCAATCCATTCCATTCCATTCCATTCGCGTTGATACCATTCCATTCCATTCCATTCCATTCCACTCCATTCCAATCAAGTTGATTCCATTCCATTCCATTCCATTCCATTCCTTTCCATTCCATTCGGGTTGATTCCATTCCATTCCATTCCACTCCATTCGGGTTGATTCCATTCCATTTCATTTCATTCCATCCCATTCCATTCAATTCCATTCCACTCCATTGCAGTCAGGTTGATTCCACTGCCTTCCATTCCATTCCATTCCATTCCATTCGGGTTGATTCCATTCCATTCCATTCCATTCAACTCCGTTCGGGTTGATTCCATTCCGTTCCTCTCCATTCCTTTCCATTCCATTCCTCAGCATTTGGGTTGATTCCATCCCATTCCATTCCATTCCATACCATTCCAATCCATTCCATTACATTCCATTCCATTCCAGTTGATTCCATACCCTTCGATTCCATTCCATTCCATTCGATTCTGTTCCATTCAATTCCATTCGTGTGGATTCCAATAAATTCCATTCCGTTCCATTCCAGTCCATTCCAATCCATTCAGGTTGGTTCCCTACACTTCCATTCCATTCAATTCCATTCCATTCGGTGTGATTCCTTTCCATTCCTTTGCACTCCATTGCATTAGATTCCACTCCATTCCATTCCATTCCATTGCATTCCATTCGGGTTGATTCCATCCCAATCCAAGCCATTCCATTCCATTCCATTCCACTCCATTCCATTCCATTCCATTCGGGTTGAATGCATTCCATTCCATTCCATTCCATTCCATTGCATTCCATTCCACTCCATTCGGGTTCTTTCCATTCTATTCCATTCCATTACGTTCGGTTTGATTCCATTCCATTCCATTCCACTCCATTGCATTCCATTCCACTCCATTCCATTCCATTGCATTCCATTCCATTCGGGGTTATTTCATTCCATTCCATTCCATTCCATTCCATTCCACTAGGATTGACTATATCCTATTCAATTCCATCTCATTTCATTCCACTCAATTCCAGTCAGGTGGATTCCATTGCATTACATTCCATTCCATTCCATTCGGGTTGATTCCATCCCATTCCATTCCATATCATTCCATTTGGGTTGATTCCATTCCATTCCTGTCCATTCCATTCCATTCCATACCATTTGGTTTGATTCCATCCCATTCCATTCCATTCCATACCATTCCAATCCATTCCATTCCATTCCATTCCAGTTGATTCCAATCCCTTCGATTCCATTCCATTCCATTCGATTCCGTTCCATTCCCATCCATTCGGGTGGATTCCAGTCAATTCCATTCCATTCAATTCCATTCCATTCGGGTTGATTCCAATCCATTCCATTCCAGTCGGGTTGATTCCATTCCATTCCATTTGTTTGGATTCCTTTCCGTCCCATTCAATTCCATTCCACTCCATTCCATTCCATTCCATTCGCGTTAATACCATTCCATTCCATTCCATTCCATTCCATTTCATTACATTCGGGTTGATTCCATTCCATTCCATTCAGATCCATTCCATTCCATTCCATGCCATTCCAATCCATTACGTTCGATTCCATTCGGGTTGATTCCATTCCATTCCATTCCATTCGGGTTGATTCCATTCCGTCCCATTCCACTCCATTCCATTCCATTCCATTCCACTCCATTCCAGTCAGGTTGATTCCATGCCACTCCATATCATTCCATTCCATTCCATTCCATTCCAATCGTGTTGATTCCATTCCATTCAATTCCTTTCTGTTCCATTCCATTCCAATCCATTCCATTCCATTCGGGTTGTTTCCATTCCATTCCATTCCATTCCATTCCATTCCATTCCATTCCATTCCATTCGGGTTGATTCCATTCCATTCCATTCCCTTCCATTCCATTCTGGTTTATTCCATTCCATTCCATTCCATTCCATTCCATTCCATTCGGGTTGATTCCATTGCATTCCATTCCCTTCCATTCCATTCTGGTTGATTCCATTCCATTCCATTCCATTCAGATCCATTCCATTCGCGTTGATTCCATTCCATTCCATTCCACTCCATTCGGGTTGACTCCATTCCATTTCATTCCATTCCATCCCATTCCATTCCATTCCATTCCACTCCATTCCAGTCATGTTGATTCCACTCCATTGCACTGCATTCCAGTCCATTCAATGCCATTCCATATCATTCGGGTTGATTCCATCCCATTCCATTCCATGCCATTCCATTCCATTCCATTCCACTCGTGGTGATTCCATTCCCTTCCATTTCTTCCATTCCATTGCATTGCTTTCCATTCCATTCGGGTTGATTCCATTCCATTACATTACATTTGGGTTGATTCCATATCCTTCCCTTCCATTCCATTCCATTACATTCCAATACACTCGGGTTGATTCCATACGCTTCCGTTGCATTCCATTCCATTCCATTCGGGTGGATTCTATTCCATCCCATTCTATTCCATACCATTCCATTCCATTCCATTGCATTGCATTCCATTCCATTCCATTCGCGTTAACACCATTCCATTGCATTCCATTCCATTCCATTTCATTCCATTCGTGTTGATTCCATTCCATTGCATTCAGTTCCATTCCATTCCATTCCATGCCATTCCAATACATTACGTTCAATTGCATTCGGGTTGATTCCATTCCATTCCATTCCATTCGGGTTGATTCCATTCCTTCCCATTCCACTCCATTCCATTCCATTCCATTCCATTCCATTCCATTCCATTCCATTCCATTCCATTCGGGTTGATTCCATTCCATTCCATTCCCTTCCATTCCATTCTGGTTGATTCCATTCCATTCCATTCCATTCAGATCCATTCCATTCGGGTTGATTCCATTCCATTCCATTCCACTCCATTTGGGTTGATTCCATCCCATTCCATTCCATTCCATACCATTCCAATACATTCCATTCCATTCCATTCCAGTTGATTCCAATCCCTTCGATTCCATTCCATTCCATTCGATTCCGTTAAATTCCATTCCATTCGGGTGGATTCCAATCAATTCCATTCCATTCAATTCCATTCCTTTCGGGTTGATTCCAGTCCATTCCATTCCATTCGGTTTGATTCCATTCCATTCCATTCCACTCCATTGCATTCCATTCCACTCCATTCCATTCGTGTTGATTCCATCCCATTCCATTCCATTCCATTCCATTCCACTCAATTCCATTCCATTCCGTTTGATTCCATTCCATTCCATTTCATTCCATTCCTTTCCATTACATTCGTGGTGATTACATTCCCTTCCATTTCTTCCATTCCATTGCATTCCATTCCATTCCAGTCGGGTTGATTCCATTCCATTCCATTTGGCTGGATTCCTTTCGTTCCATTCAATTCCCTTCCATTCCATTCCATTCCGTTCCATTCCATTCCATTCGCGTTAATACCATTCCATTCCATTCCATTCCATTCCATTCCATTCCATTCCATTCCATTTCATTACATTCGGGTTGATTCCATTCCATTCCATTCAGTTCCATTCCATTCCATTTCATGCCATAACAATCCATTACGTTCGATTCCATTCAGGTTGATTCCATTCCATTCCATCCCATTCGGGTTGATTCCATTCCTTTCCATTCCACTCCATTCCATTCTATTCCATTCCATTCCATTCCATTCCATTCCACTCCATTCCAATCAGGTTGATTCCATGCCACTCCATATCATTCCATATCACTCCATTCCATTCCATTCGGGTTGATTCCATTCCATTCAATTCCTTTCTATTCCATTCCATTCCAATCCATTCCATTCCATTCGGGTTGTTTCCATTCCATTCCATTCCATTCCATTCCATTCCATTCCATTCATATACATTCCATTCGGGTTGATTCCATTCCATTACATTCCAGTCATGTTGATTCCACTCCATTGCACTGCATTCCAATCCATTCAATGCCATTCCATATCATTCGGTTTGATTCCATCCCATTCCATTCCATGCCATTCCATTCCATTCCATTCCACTCGTGGTGATTCCATTCCCTTCCATTTCTTCCATTCCATTGCATTCCTTTCCATTCCATTCGGGTTGATTCCATTCCATTCCATTACATTTGGGTTGATTCCATATCCTTCCCTTCCATTCCATTCCATTGCATTCCACTACAGTCGGGTTGATTCCATACGCTTCCATTGCATTCCATTCCATTCCATTCCATTCGGGTGGATTCCATTCCATCCCATTCTATTCCATACCATTCCATTCCATTCCATTCCATTGCATTCCATTCCATTCCATTCGCGTTAATACCATTCCATTGCATTCCATTCAATTCCATTTCATTCCATTCGTGTTGATTCCATTCCATTGCATTCAGTTCCATTCCATTCCATTCCATGCCATTCCAATCCATTACGTTCAATTGCATTCGGGTTGATTCCATTCCATTCCATTCCATTACATGACATTCGGGTTGATTCCATTCCATTCCATTCGCGTTAATACCATTCCATTCCATTCCATTCCATTCCATTTCATTACATTCGGGTTGATTCCATTCCATTCCATTCAGTTCCATTCCATTCCATTCCATTCCATGCCATTCCAATCCATTACGTTCGATTACATTCGGGTTGATTCCATTCCATTCCATTCCATTCGGGTTGATTCCATTCCTTCCCATTCCACTCCATTCCATTCCATTCCATTCCATTCCATTGCATTCCATTCCACTCCATTCCAATCAGGTTGATTCCATGCCACTCCATATCATTCCATATCATTCCATTCCTTTCCATTCGGGTTGATTCCATTCCATTCAATTCCTTTCTATTCCATTCCATTCCAATCCATTCCATTCCATTCGGGTTGTTTCCATTCCATTCCATTCCATTCCATTCCATTCCATTCCATTCCATTCCATTCCATTCCATTCCATTCCATTCGGGTTGATTCCATTCCATTCCATTCCCTTCCATTCCATTCTGGTTGATTTCATTCCATTCCATTCCATTCAGATCCATTCCATTCTGGTTGATTCCATCCCATTCCATTCCATTCCATTCAATTCCATTCCACTCCATTCCATTCCATTCCACTCCATTCCATTCGTGTTGATTCCATCCCATTCCATTCAATTCCATTCCATTCCACTCCATTCCATTCCATTCCGTTTGATTCCATTCCATTCCATTCCAATTCATTCCATTCCATTCCATTCCATTCGTGGTGATTCCATTCCCTTCCATTTCTTCCATTCCATTGCATTCCATTCCATTCCAGTCGGGTTGATTCAATTCCATTCCATTTGGCTGGATTCCTTTCCGTCCCATACAATTCCATTCCATTCCATTCCATTCCATTCCATCCCATTCCATTCGCGTTAATACCATTCCATTCCATTCCATTCCATTCCAATTCATTACATTCGGGTTGATACCATTCCATTCCACTCAGTTCCATTCCATTCCATTCCATGCCATTCCAATCCATTACGTTCGATTCCATTCGGGTTGATTCCATTCCATTCCATTCCATTCTTGTTGATTCCATTCCTTCCCATTCCACTCCATTCCATTCCATTCCATTCCATTCCAATCCATTCCATTCCACTCCAATCCAATCAGGTTGATTCCATGCCATTCCATATCATTCCATTCCATTCCATTACATTCCATTCCATTTGGGTTGATTCCATTCCATTCAATTCCTTTCTATTCCATTCCATTCCAATCCATTCCATTCCATTCGGGTTGTTTCTATTCCATTCCATTCCATTCCAATCCATTCCATTCCATTCCATTCCATTCCATTCGGGTTGATTCCATCCCATTCCATTCCATTCCATTCCATTCCATTCCATTCCATTCCAATCCATTCCAATCAGGTTGATTCCATTCCATTCCATTCCATTCCATTCTGGTTGATTCCGTTCCATTGCATTCCATTCCATTCCATTCCATTCCATTCCATTCTTGGTGATTCCATTCCCTTCCATTTCTTCCATTCCATTGCATTCCATTCCATTCCAGTCGGGTTTATTCCATTCCATTCCATTTGGCTGGATTCCTTTCCGTCCCATTCCATTCCATTCCATTCCATTCCATTCCATTCCATTCGCGTTAATACCATTCCATTCCATTCCATTCCATTCCATTCCATTCCATTCCATTTCATTACATTCGGGTTGATTCCATTCCATTCCATTCAGTTCCATTCCATTCCATTCCATGCCATTCCAATCCATTACGTTCGATTCCATTCGGGTTGATTCCATTCCATTCCATTCCATTCGGGTTGATTCCATTCCATCCCATTCCACTCCATTCCATTCCATTCTATTCCATTCCATTCCACACCATTCCAATCAGGTTGATTCCATGCCACTCCATATCATTCCATTCCATTCCATTCCATTCCATTCGGGTTGAATCCATTCCATTCAATTCCTTTCTATTCCATTCCATTCCAATCCATTCCATTCCATTCGAGTTGTTTCCATTCCATTCCATTCCCTTCCATTCCATTCCATTCCATTGCATTCCATTCCATTCCATTCGGGTTGATTCCATTCCATTCCATTCCCTTCCATTCCATTCTGGTTGATTCCATTCCATTCCATTCCATTCAGATCCATTCCATTCGGGTTGATTCCATTCCATTCCATTCCACTCCATTCGGGTTGATTCCATTCCATTTCATTCCATTCCATCCCATTCCATTCCATTCCATTCCACTCCATTCCAGTCATGTTGATTCCTCTCCATTGCACTGCATTCCAATCCATTCAATGCCATTCCATACCATTCGGGTTGATTCCATCCCATTCCATTCCATGCCATTCCATTCCATTCCATTCCACTAGTGGTGATTCCATTCCCTTCCATTTCTTCCATTCCATTGCATTCCTTTCCATTCCATTCGGGTTGATTCCATTTCATTCCATTACATTTGGGTTGATTCCATATCCTTCCCTTCCATTCCATTCCATTGCATTCCAATACACTCTGGTTGATTCCATACACTTCCATTGCATTCCATTCCATTCCATTCGGGTGGATTCCATTCCATCCCATTCTATTCAATACCATTCCATTCCATTCCATTCCACTGCATTCCATTCCATTGCATTCGCGTTAATACCATTCCATTGCATTCCATTCCATTCCATTTCATTCCATTCGTGTTGATTCCATTCCATTGCATTCAGTTCCATTCCATTCCATTCCATGCCATTCCAATCCATTACGTTCAATTGCATTCGGTTTGATTCCATTCCATTCCATTCCATTACATGACATTCGGGTTGATTCCATTCCATTCCATTCCACTCCATTCCATTCCATTCCACTCCATTCCATTCCATTCCAATCCATTCGGGTTGATTTCATCCCATTCCATTCCATTCGATTCCATTCCATTCCATTCCATTCCACACCATTCCAATCACGTTGATTCCATTCCATTCCAATCCAATCCATTCCATTCCATTCGGGTTGATTCCATTCCATTCCATTCCATTGTATTCCATTCCATTCCATTCCATTCCATTCCATTCCATTCCATTCCATTCCGGTTGTTTCCATTCCACTCCATTCCATTCCATTCCATTTCACTCCATTCCATGCCATTCCATATCATTCGTGTTGTTTCCATCCCATTCCATTCAATTCCACTCCATTCCATTCCATTCCATTCCATTCCATTCCATTCGCGTTGATTCCGTTCCTTTCCATTCCTTCCATTCCATTGCATTCCATTCCATTTTATTCGGGTTGATTCCATTCCATTCCATTCCATTCCAATCCTTTCGGGTTGATTCCAGGCACTACCATTCCATTCCATTCCATTCCATTCCATTCCATTCCATTTGGGTTGATTCCATTCCATTCGTTTCCATTATATTACATTCGGTTGGATTCCATTCCATTCCTTTCTATTCCATTCCATTCCATTCCATGGCATTCCAATCCATTACATTCGATTCCATTCGGGTTGATTCCTTTCCATTCCTTTCCATTCCACTCCATTGCATTCCATTCTACTCCATTCCTTTGCATTACATTCCATTCGGGTTGATTCCATCCCATCCCATTAGATTAAATTCCATTCCATTGCATTCGGGTTGATTCCATTCCATTCCATTCCTTTCCATTCCACACAATTCCGTTCCATTGCATGCCATTCGCGTTGATTACATTCCCTTCCACTCCATTGCATTGCATTCCATTCCATTCCATTCCATTCGGTTGTTTCCATTCCATTCCATTCAGTTCCATTCCATTCCATTCCATTCGTTTCTGTTTGGTTCCATTCCATTCCATTCCATTCAATTCCATTCCATTCCATTAGGGTTCATTATGTCATTTTCCATTCCATTCCATTTCATTCAACTCCATTCCAATCAGTTTGATTCCATTCCATTCCATTCCATTCCATTCCATTCCATTCCATTCCTTTCCATTCCATTCGGGTTAATTCCATTCCATTCCATTCCATTCCACTCCATTCGGTTTGATTCCATTCCATTCCTCTCCATTCCATTCCATTCCATAGCATTTGGGTTGATTCCATCCCATTCCATTCCATTCCAATCCCTGCCATTCCATTCCATTCCATTCCAGTTGATTCCATTCCGTTGGATTCCATTCCGTTCCATTCGATTCTGCTCCATTCCACTCCATTCGGGTGGATTCCAATCAATTCCATTCCATTCCATTCCATTCCATTCCATTACAATCCATTCAGTTTGATTCCCTACGCTTCCATTCCGCTCAATTCCATTCCATTCGATTTGTTTCCATTCCATTCCATTCCATTCCATTCCATTCGTGGTGATTCCATTCCCTTCCATTTCTTCCATTCCATTGCATTCCATTCCATTCCATTCGGGTTGATTCCATTCTATTCCATTCCATTTGGGTTGATTCCATATCCTTCCCTTCCATTCCATTCTTTCCATTCCAATACACTCGGCTTGATTCCATACGTCCATTGCATTCCATTGCATTCCATTCGGGTGGATTCCATTCCATCACATTCTATTCCATTCCATTCCATTCCATTCCATTCCATTCGCATTAATACCATTCCATTCCATTCCGTTCCATTCCATTCCATTTCATTCCATTCCGGTTGATTCCATTCCATTCCTTTCAGTTCCATTCCGTTCCATTCCATTCCATTCCAAACCATTACGCTCGATTCCATTCGGGTTGATTCCATTCCATGGCATTCCATTCCTTTACATTCGAGTTGATTCCATTCCATTCCATTCCACTCCATTGCATTCCATTCCACTCCATTCCATTCCATTCAATTCCATTCGGGTTGATTCCCTCCCATTCCATTTCATTCCATTCCATTCCATTCCATTCCATTCCATTCCACTCCATTACAATCAGGTTGATTCCATTTCATTCCATTCCATTCCATTTCATTCTATTCCATTGCATTCCATTCCATTTGTGTCGTTTCCAATCCATTCCATCCCATTCCTTTCCATTCCATTCCACTCCATTCCATGCCATTCCATACCATTCGGGTTGATTCCAAACTATTCCATTGTATTCCTTTCCATTCCATTCCATTCCGTTTGATTCCATTCCATTCCATTCTATTCCATTCCATTCCATTCCATTCCATTTCATTCGGGTTGATTCCGTTCCCTTCCATTCCTTCCATTCCATTGCATTCCATTCCATTTTATTCGGGTTGATTTCGTTCTATTCCATTCCATTCCATTACATTACATTACATTCGTGTTGATTCCATATCCTTCCCTTCCATTCAATTCCATTCCATTCCAATCCATTCGGGTTGATTCCATACACTTCCATTCCATTCCATTCCATTCCATTCCATTCCATTCGGGTTGATTCCGTTCCCTTCCATTCCTTCCATTCCATTGCATTCCATTCCATTTTATTCGGGTTGATTTCGTTCTATTCCATTCCATTCCATTCCATTCCATTCCATTCCACTCGGGTTGATTCCATATCCCTCCCTTCCATTCCATTCCATTCCATTCCAATCCATTCGGGTTGATTCCATACACTTCCATTCCATTCCATTCCATTCCATTCCATTCCATTCCATTCCATTCGGGTTGATTCCATTACATTCCTTTCCATGACATTACATTCGGGTTGATGCCATTCCATTCCATTCCCTTCCATTCCATGGTATTCCAATCCATTACGTTCGATTCCATTCGGGTTGATTCCATTCAATTCCATTCCAATCCATGGCATTCCATACCACTCCACTTCATTCCATTCCATTCGATTCCATTCGGGTTTATTCCATCCAATCCCATTAGATTCCATTCCATTCCATTGCATTCGGGTTGATTCCATTCCAATCCATTCCTTTCCATTCCATTCCATTCTGTTCCATTCCATTCCATTCGGGTTGATTACATTCCCTTCCTCTCCATTGCATTCCATTGCATTCCATTCCATTCCATTCCATTCCATTCCATTCCATTCCATTCCATTCCATTCCATTACATTCCTTTCTGGTTGATTCCATTCCATTCCATTGCATTCCATTCCATTCCATTCCATTGCATTCCAATCCATTCCTTTCCATTAGGGTTGATTATATCCTATTCCATTCCATTTCATTTCATTCCACTCCATTGCAGTCAGGTTGATTCCACTGCATTCCATTCCATTCCATTCCCTTCCATTCCATTCCATTCCATTCCATTCCATTCCATTCGGGTTGATTCCAATCCATTCCATTCCATTCTACTCCGTTCGGGTTGATTCCATTCCGTTCCTCTCCATTCCTTTCCATTCCATTCCACAGCATTTGGGTTGATTCCATCCCATTCCATTCCATTCCATACCATTCCAATCCATTCCATTACATTACATTCCATTCCAGGTGATTCCATACCCTTCGATTCCATTCCATTCCATTCGATTCCGTTCCATTCCATTCCATTCGTGTGGACTCCAATAAATTCAATTCCGTTCCATTCCATTCCATTCCAATCCATTCAGGTTGATCGCCTACGCTTCCTTTCCATTCAATTACATTCCATTAGGTGTGATTCCTTTCCATTCCTTTGCACTCCATTGCATTAGATTCCACTCAATTCCATTCCATTCCATTGCATTCCATTCGGGTTGATTCCATCCCAATCCAAGCCATTCCATTCCATTCAATTCCACTCCACTCCATTCCATTCCATTCGGGTTGATTGCATTCCATTCCATTCCATTCCATTCCATTCCATTGCATTCCATTCCACTCCATTCGGGTTGTTTCCATTCTATTCCATTCCATTAGGTTCGGTTTGATTCCATTCCATTCCATTCCACTCCATTGCATTCCATTCCACTCCATTCCATTCCATTGCATTCCATTCCATTCGAGGTTATTCCATTCCATTCCATTCCATTCGATTCCATTCCATTCCATTCCATTCCATTAGGGTTGACTATATCCTATTCAATTCCATTTCATTTCATTCCACTCCATTCCAGTCAGGTTGATTCCATTGCATTCCATTCCATTCCATTCCAATCCATTCCATTCCATTCGGGTTGATTCCATCCCAATCCATTCCATTCCATTCCATTTGGTTTATCCATTCCATTCCTGTCAATTCCATTCCATTCCATACCATTTGGGTTGATTCCATCCCATTCCATTCCATTCCATACCATTCCAATCCATTCCATTCCATTCCATTCCAGACGATTCCAATCCCTTCGATTCCATTCCATTCCATTCGATTCCGTTCCTTTCCATTCCATTCGGGTGGATTCCAATCAATTCCATTCCATTCAATTCCATTCCATTCGGGGTGATTCCAATCCATTCCATTCCATTCGGTTTGATTCCATTCCATTCCATTCCACTCCATTGCATTCCATTGCACTCCATTCTATTCCATTCCATTCCATTCCATTCGGGTTGATTCCATCCCATTCCATTCCATTCCATTCAATTCCATTCCACTCCATTCCATTCCATTCCACTCCATTCCATTCGTGTTGATTCCATCCCATTCCATTCCATTCCATTCCATTCCACTCCATTCCATTCCATTCCGTTTGATTCCATTCCATTCCATTCCATTTCATTCCATTCCATTCCATTCCATTCGTGGTGATTCCATTCCCTTCCATTTCTTCCATTCCATTGCATTCCATTCCATTCCAGTCGGGTTGATTCCATTCCATTCCATTTGGCTGGATTCCTTTCCGTCCCATACAATTCCATTCCATTCCATTCCATTCCATTCCATTCCATTCCATCCCATTCCATTCGCGTTAATACCATTCCATTCCATTCCATTCCAATTCATTACATTCGGGTTGATACCATTCCATTCCACTCAGTTCCATTCCATTCCATTCCATGCCATTCCAATCCATTACGTTCGATTCCATTCGGGTTGATTCCATTCCATTCCATTCCATTCGGGTTGATTCCATTCCTTCCCACTCCATTCCATTCCATTCCATTCCATTCCAATCCATTCCATTCCACTCCAATCCAATCAGGTTGATTCCATGCCATTCCATATCATTCCATTCCATTCCATTCCATTCCATTCGGGTTGATTGCATTCCATTCAATTCCTTTCTATTCCATTCCATTCCAATCCATTCCATTCCATTAGGGTTGTTTCTATTCCATTCCATTCCATTCCATTCCATTCCATTCCATTCCATTCGGGTTGATTCCATCCCATTCCATTCCATTCCATTCCATTCCATTCCATTCCAATCCATTCCAATCAGGTTGATTCCATTCCATTCCATTCCATTCCATTCTGGTTGATTCCGTTCCATTGCATTCCATTCCATTCCATTCCATTCCATTCCATTCTTGGTGATTCCATTCCCTTCCATTTCTTCCATTCCATTGCATTCCATTCCATTCCAGTCGGGTTTATTCCATTCCATTCCATTTGGCTGGATTCCTTTCCGTCCCATTCCATTCCATTCCATTCCATTCCATTCCATTGCATTCCATTCCATTCCATTCCATTCGCGTTAATACCATTCCATTCCATTCCATTCCATTCCATTCCATTCCATTCCATATCATTACATTCGGGTTGATTCCATTCCATTCCATTCAGTTCCATTCCATTCCATTCCATGCCATTCCAATCCATTACGTTCGATTCCATTCGGGTTGATTCCATTCCATTCCATTCCATTCGGGTTGATTCCATTCCATACCATTCCACTCCATTCCATTCCATTCTATTCCATTCCATTCCACACCATTCCAATCAGGTTGATTCCATGCCACTCCATATCATTCCATTCCATTCCATTCCATTCCATTCGGGTTGAATCCATTCCATTCAATTCCTTTCTATTCCATTCCATTCCAATCCATTCCATTCCATTCGGGTTGTTTCCATTCCATTCCATTCCCTTCCATTCCATTCCATTCCATTGCATTCCATTCCATTCCATTCGGGTTGATTCCATTCCATTCCATTCCATTCAGATCCATTCCATTCGGGTTGATTCCATTCCATTCCATTCCACTCCATTCGGGTTGATTCCATTCCATTTCATTCCATTCCATCCCATTCCATTCCATTCCATTCCACTCCATTCCAGTCATGTTGATTCCACTCCATTGCACTGCATTCCAATCCATTCAATGCCATTCCATACCATTCGGGTTGATTCCATCCCATTCCATTCCATGCCATTCCATTCCATTCCATTCCACTCGTGGTGATTCCATTCCCTTCCATTTCTTCCATTCCATTGCATTCCTTTCCATTCCATTCGGGTTGATTCCATTTCATTCCATTACATTTGGGTTGATTCCATATCCTTCCCTTCCATTCCATTCCATTGCATTCCAATACACTCGGGTTGATTCCATACGCTTCCATTGCATTCCATTCCATTCCATTCGGGTGGATTCCATTCCATCCCATTCTATTCAATACCATTCCATTCCATTCCATTCCATTGCATTCCATTCCATTCCATTCGCGTTAATACCATTCCATTGCATTCCATTCCATTCCATTTCACTCCATTCGTGTTGATTCCATTCCATTGCATTCAGTTCCATTCCATTCCATTCCATGCCATTCCAATCCATTACGTTCAATTGCATTCGGTTTGATTCCATTCCATTCCATTCCATTACATGACATTCGGGTTGATTCCATTCCATTCCATTCCACTCCATTGCATTCCATTCCACTCCATTCCATTCCATTCCAATCCATTCGGGTTGATTTCATCCCATTCCATTCCATTCGATTCCATTCCATTCCATTCCATTCCACACCATTCCAATCACGTTGATTCCATTCCATTCCAATCCAATCCATTCCATTCCATTCGGGTTGATTCCATTCCATTCCATTCCATTCTATTGAATTCCATTCCATTCCATTCCATTCCATTCCATTCCGGTTGTTTCCATTGCACTCCATTCCATTCCATTCCATTTCACTCCATTCCATGCCATTCCATATCATTCGTGTTGTTTCCATCCGATTCCATTCAATTCCACTCCATTCCATTCCATTCCATTCCATTCCATTCGCGTTGATTCCGTTCCTTTCCATTCCTTCCATTCCATTGCATTCCATTCCATTTTATTCGGGTTGATTCCATTCCATTCCATTCCATTCCAATCCTTTCGGGTTGATTCCAGGCACTACCATTCCATTCCATTCCATTCCCTTCCATTCCATTCCATTCCATTCCATTTGGGTTGATTCCATTCCATTCGTTTCCATTATATTACATTCGGTTGGATTCCATTCCATTCCATTCCATTCCTTTCTATTCCATTCCATTCCATTCCATGGCATTCCAATCCATTACTTTCGATTCCATTCGGGTTGATTCCATTCCAATCCTTTCCATTCCACTCCATTGCATTCCATTCTACTCCATTCCTTTGCATTACATTCCATTCGGGTTGATTCCATCCCATCCCATTAGATTCCATTCCATTCCATTGCATTCGGGTTGATTCCATTCCATTCCATTCCTTTCCATTCCACACAATTCCGTTCCATTGCATGCCATTCGCGTTGATTACATTCCCTTCCACTCCATTGCATTGCATTCCATTCCATTCCACTCCATTCGGTTGTTTCCATTCCATTCCATTCAGTTCCATTCCATTCCATTCCATTCATTTCTGGTTGGTTCCATTCCATTCCATTCCATTCAATTCCATTCCATTCCATTAGGGTTCATTATGTCATTTTCCATTCCATTCCATTTCATTCAACTCCATTCCAATCAGTTTGATTCCATTCCATTCCATTCCATTCCATTCCATTCCATTCCATTCCATTCCTTTCCATTCCATTCGGGTTAATTCCATTCCATTCCATTCCATTCCACTCCATTCGGTTTGATTCCATTCCATTCCTCTCCATTCCATTCCATTCCATAGCATTTGGGTTGATTCCATCCCATTCCATTCCATTCCAATCCCTGCCATTCCATTCCATTCCATTCCAGTTGATTCCATTCCGTTCCATTCGATTCTGTTCCATTCCACTCCATTCGGGTGGATTCCAATCAATTCCATTCCATTCCATTCCATTCCATTCCATTCCATTCCATTCCATTACAATCCATTCAGTTTGATTCCCTACGCTTCCATTCCGCTCAATTCCATTCCATTCGATTTGTTTCCATTCCATTCCATTCCATTCCATTCCATTCGTGGTGATTCCATTCCCTTCCATTTCTTCCATTCCATTGCATTCCATTCCATTCCATTCGGGTTGATTCCATTCTATTCCATTCCATTTGGGTTGATTCCATATCCTTCCCTTCCATTCCATTCTTTCCATTCCAATACACTCGGCTTGATTCCATACTTCCATTGCATTCCATTGCATTCCATTCGGGTGGATTCCATTCCATCACATTCTATTCCATTCCATTCAATTCCATTCCATTCCATTCGCATTAATACCATTCCATTCCATTCCATTTCATTCCATTCCGGTTGATTCCATTCCATTCCTTTCAGTTCCATTCCGTTCCATTCCATTCCATTCCAATCCATTACGCTCGATTCCATTCGGGTTGATTCCATTCCATGGCATTCCATTCCTTTACATTCGAGTAGATTCCATTCCATTCCATTCCACTCCATTGCATTCCATTCCACTCCATTCCATTCCATTCAATTCCATTCGGGTTGATTCCCTCCCATTCCATTTCATTCCATTCCATTCCATTCCATTCCATTCCATTCCATTCCATTCCACTCCATTACAATCAGGTTGATTCCATTTCATTCCATTCCATTCCATTTCATTCTATTCCATTGCATTCCATTCCATTTGTGTAGTTTCCAATCCATTCCATTCCATTCCTTTCCATTCCATTCCACTCCATTCCATGCCATTCCATACCATTCGGGTTGATTCCAACCTATTCCATTGTATTCCTTTCCATTCCATTCCATTCGGTTTGATTCCATTCCATTCCATTCTATTCCATTCCATTCCATTCCATTCCATTCCATTCCATTCCATTTCATTCGGGTTGATTCCGTTCCCTTCCATTCCTTCCATTCCATTGCATTCCATTCCATTTTATTCGGGTTGATTTCGTTCTATTCCATTCCATTCCATTCCATTCCATTCCATTACATTACATTCGTGTTGATTCCATATCCTTCCCTTCCATTCAATTCCATTCCATTCCAATCCATTCGGGTTGATTCCATACACTTCCATTCCATTCCATTCCATTCCATTCCATTCCATTCCATTCCATTCGGGTTGATTCCATTCCATTCCTTTCCATTACATTACATTCGGGTTGATGCCATTCCATTCCATTCCCTTCCATTCCATGGCATTCCAATCCATTACGTTCGATTCCATTCGGGTTGATTCCATTCCGTTCCATTCCACTCCATTGCATTCCATACCACTCCATTCCATTCCATTCCATTCCATTCGGGTTGATTCCATCCAATCCCATTAGATTCTATTCCATTCCATTGCATTCGGGTTGATTCCATTCCAATCCATTCCTTTCCATTCCATTCCATTCTGTTCCATTCCATTCCATTCGGGTTGATTACATTCCCTTCCTCTCCATTGCATTCCCTTGCATTCCATTCCATTCCATTCCTTTCTGGTTGATTCCATTCCATTCCATGCCATTCCATTCCATTCCATTCCATTCCATTGCATTCCATTCCATTCCTTTCCATTAGGGTTGATTATATCCAATTCCATTCCATTTCATTTCATTCCACTCCATTGCAGTCAGGTTGATTCCACTGCATTCCATTCCATTCCATTCCATTCCATTCCATTCCATTCGGGTAGATACCATTCCATTCGATTCCATTCTACTCCGTTCGGATTGATTCCATTCCGTTCCTCTCCATTCCTTTCCATTACATTCCACAGCATTTGGGTTGATTCCATCCCATTCCATTCCATTCCATACCATTCCAATCCATTCCATTACATTCCATTCCATTCCAGTTGATTCCATACCCTTCGATTCCATTCCATTCCATTCGATTCCGTTCCATTCCATTCCATTCGTGTGGATTCCAATAAATTCCATTCCGTTCCATTCCATTCCATTCCAATCCATTCAGGTTGATTCCCTACGCTTCCATTCCATTCAATTCCATTCCATTCGGTGTGATTCCTTTCCATTCCTTTGCACTCCATTGCATTAGATTCCACTCCATTCCATTCCATTCCATTGCATTCCATTCGTGTTGATTCCATCCCAATCCAAGCCATTCCATTCCATTCCATTCCACTCCATTCCAATCCATTCCATTCGGGTTGATTTCATTCCATTCCATTCCATTCCATTCCATTGCATTCCATTCCACTCCATTCGGGTTGTTTCCATTCTATTCCATTCCATTACGTTCGGTTTGATTCCATTCCATTCCATTCCACTCCATTGCATTCCTTTCCACTCCACTCCATTCCATTGCATTCCATTCCATTCGGGGTTATTCCATTCCATTCCATTCCATTCCATTCCATTCCATTCCATTAGGGTAGACTATATCCTATACTATTCCATTTCATTTCATTCCACTCCATTCCAGTCAGGTTGATTCCATTGCATTCCATTCCATTCCATTCCATTCCATTCCATTCCATTCCATTCGTTTCTGGTTGGTTCCATTCCATTCCATTCCATTCCATTCCATTCCATTCCATTCCATTAGGGTTCATTATGTCATTTTCCATTCCATTCCATTTCATTCAACTCCATTCCAATCAGGTTGATTCCATTCCATTCCATTCCATTCCATTCCATTCCATTCCATTCCATTCCATTCGGGTTAATTCCATTCCATTCCATTCCATTCCACTCCATTCGGTTTGATTCCATTCCATTCCTCTCCATTCCATTCCATTCCATAGCATTTGGGTTGATTCCATCCCATTCCATTCCATTCCATTCCACTCCATTCCATTCCATTCCATTCGGGTTGATTGCATTCCATTCCATTCCATTCCATTCCATTGAATTCCATTCCACTCCATTCGGGTTGTTTCCATTCTATTCCATTCCATTAGGTTCGGTTTGATTCCATTCCATTCCATTCCCCTCCATTGCATTCCATTCGACTCCATTCCATTCCATTGCATTCCATTCCATTCGGGGTTATTCCATTCCATTCGATTCCATTCGATTCCATTCCATTCCATTTCATTCCATTAGGGTTGACTATATCCTATTCAATTCCATTTCATTTCATTCCACTCCATTCCAGTCAGGTTGATTCCACTGCATTCCATTCCATTCCATTCCAATCCATTCCATTCCATTCGGGTTGATTCCATCCCATTCCATTCCATTCCATTCCATTTGGTTGATTCCATTCCATTCCTGTCCATTCCATTCCATTCCATACCATTTGGGTTGATTCCATCCCATTCCATTCCATTCCATACCATTCCAATCCTTTCCATTCCATTCCATTCCAGTTGATTCCAATCCCTTCGATTCCATTCCATTCCATTCGATTCCGTTCCTTTCCATTCCATTCGGGTGGATTCCAATCAATTCCATTCCATTCAATTCCATTCCATTCGGGTTGATTCCAATCCATTCCATTCCATTCGGTTTGATTCCATTCCATTCCATTCCACTCCATTGCATTCCATTCCACTCCATTCTATTCCATTCCATTCCATTCCATTCGGGTTGATTCCATCCCATTCCATTCCATTCCATTCCATTCAATTCCATTCCACTCCATTCCATTCCATTCCACTCCATTCCATTCGTGTTGATTCCATCCCATTCCATTCCATTCCATTCCACTCCATTCCATTCCATTCCGTTTGATTCCATTCCATTCCATTCCATTTCATTCCATTCCATTCCATTCCATTCCATTCGTGGTGATTCCATTCCCTTCCATTTCTTCCATTCTATTGCATTCCATTCCATTCCAGTCGGGTTGATTCCATTCCATTCCATTTGGCTGGATTCCTTTCCGTCCCATACAATTCCATTCCATTTTATTCCATTCAATTCCATTCCATCCCATTCCATTCCATTACATTCGGGTTGATACCATTACATTCCACTCAGTTCCATTCCATTCCATTCCATGCCATTCCAATCCATTACGTTCGATTCCATTCGGGTTGATTCCATTCCATTCCATTCCATTCGGGTTGATTCCATTCCTTCCCATTCCACTCCATTCCATTCCATTCCATTCCATTCCAATCCATTCCATTCCACTCCAATCCAATCAGGTTGATTCCATGCCATTCCATATCATTCCATTCCATTCCATTGCATTCCATTCCATTCGGGTTGATTCCATTCCATTCAATTCCTTTCCATTCCATTCCATTCCAATCCATTCCATTCCATTCGGGTTGTTTCTATTCCATTCCATTCCATTCCATTCCATTCCATTCCATTCCATTCGGGTTGATTCCATCCCATTCCATTCCATTCCATTCCATTCCATTCCATTCCAATCCATTCCAATCAGGTTGATTCCATTCCATTCCATTCCATTCCATTCTGGTTGATTCCGTTCCATTGCATTCCATTCCATTCCATTCCATTCCATTCCATTCGTGGTGATTCCATTCCCTTCCATTTCTTCCATTCCATTGCATTCCATTCCATTCCAGTCGGGTTGATTCCATTCCATTCCATTTGGCTGGATTCCTTTCCGTCCCATTCCTTCCATTCCATTCCATTCCATTCCATTCCATTCCATTCCATTCCATTCCATTTCATTACATTCGGGTTGATTCCATTCCATTCCATTCAGTTCCATTCCATTCCATTCCATGCCATTCCAATCCATTACGTTCGATTCCATTCGGGTTGATTCAATTCCATTCCATTCCATTCGGGTTGATTCCATTCCATCCCATTCCACTCCATTCCATTCCATTCTATTCCATTCCATTCCACACCATTCCAATCAGGTTGATTCCATGCCACTCCATATCATTCCATTCCATTCCATTCCATTCCATTCCATTCGGGTTGATTCCATTCCATTCAATTCCTTTCTATTCCATTCCATTCCATTCCATTCCATTCGCGTTGATTCCGTTCCCTTCCATTCCTTCCATTCCATTGCATTCCATTCCATTTTATTCGGGTTGATTCCATTCCATTCCATTCCATTCCAATCCTTTCGGGTTGATTCCAGGCACTACCATTTCATTCCATTCCATTCCATTCCATTCCATTCCATTCCATTCCATTCCATTTCGGTTGATTCCATTCCATTCGTTTCCATTATATTACATTCGGTTGGATTCCATTCCATTCCATTCCATTCCTTTCTATTCCATTCCATTCCATTCCATGGCATTCCAATCCATTACATTCGATTCCATTCGGGTTGATTCCATTCCATTCCTTTCCATTCCACTCCATTGCATTCCATTCTACTCCATTCCATTGCATTACATTCCATTCGGGTTGATTCCATCCCATCCCATTAGATTCCATTCCATTCCATTGCATTCGGGTTGATTCCATTCCATTCCATTCCTTTCCATTCCACACAATTCCGTTCCATTGCATACCATTCGCGTTGATTACATTCCCTTCCACTCCATTGCATTGCATTCCATTCCATTCCATTCCATTCGGTTGATTCCATTCCATTCCATTCAGTTCCATTCCATTCCATTCCATTTCGTTTCTGGTTGGTTCCATTCCATTCCATTCCATTCAATTCCATTCCATTCCATTAGGGTTCATTATGTCATTTTCTATTCCATTCCATTTCATTCAACTCCATTCCAATCAGTTTGATTCCATTCCATTCCATTCCATTCCATTCCATTCCTTTCCATTCCATTCGGGTTAATTTCATTCCATTCCATTCCATTCCACTCCATTCGGTTTGATTCCATTCCATTCCTCTCCATTCCATTCCATTCCATAGCATTTGGGTTGATTCCATCCCATTCCATTCCATTCCATACCATTCCATTCCATTCCATTCCAATCCCTTCCATTCCATTCCATTCCATTCCAGTTGATTCCATTCCGTTGGATTCCATTCCGTTCCATTCGATTCTGTTCCATTCCACTCCATTCGGGTGGATTGCAAACAATTCCATTCCATTCCATTCCATTCCATTCCATTCCATTCCATTCCAATCCATTCAGTTTGATTCCCTACGCTTCCATTCCGCTCAATTCCATTCCATTCGATTTGTTTCCATTCCATTCCATTCCATTCCACTCCATTCCATTCGTGGTGATTCCATTCCCTTCCATTTCTTCCATTCCATTGCATTCCATTCGATTCCATTCGGGTTGATTCCATTCTATTCAATTCCATTTCGGTTGATTCCATATCCTTCCCTTCCATTCCATTCTTTCCATTCCAATACACTCGGCTTGATTCCATACGTCCATTGCATTCCATTGCATTCCATTCGGGTGGATTCCATTCCATCACATTCTATTCCATTCCATTCAATTCCATTCCATTCCATTCGCATTAATACCATTCCATTCCATTCCGTTCCATTCCATTCCATTTCATTCCATTCCGGTTGATTCCATTCCATTCCTTTCAGTTCCATTCCGTTCCATTCCATTCCATTCCAATCCATTACGCTCGATTCCATTCGGGTTGATTCCATTCCATGGCATTCCATTCCTTTACATTCGAGTTGATTCCTTTCCATTCCATTCCACTCCATTTCATTCCATTCCACTCCATTCCATTCCATTCAATTCCATTCGGGTAGATTCCCTCCCATTCCATTTCATTCCATTCCATTCCATTCCATTCCATTCCATTCCATTCCATTCCATTCCACTCCATTACAATCAGGTTGATTCCATTTCATTCCATTCCATCCCATTTCATTCTATTCCATTGCATTCCATTCCATTTGTGTAGTTTCCAATCCATTCCATTCCATTCCTTTCCATTCCATTCCACTCCATTCCATGCCATTCCATACCATTCGGGTTGATTCCAACCTATTCCATTGTATTCCTTTCCATTCCATTCCATTCGGTTTGATTCCATTCCATTCCATTCTATTCCATTCCATTCCATTCCATTCCATTCCATTTCATTCGTGTTGATTCCGTTCCCTTCCATTCCTTCTATTCCATTGCATTCCATTCCATTTTATTCGGGTTGATTTCGTTCTATTCCATTCCATTCCATTCCATTCCATTCCATTCGTGTTGATTCCATATCCTTCCCTTTCATTCAATTCCATTCCATTCCAATCCATTCGGGTTGATTCCATACACTTCCATTCCATTCCATTCCATTCCATTCCATTCCATTCCATTCCATTCGGGTTGATTCCATTCCATTCCTTTCCATTACATTACATTCGGGTTGATGCCATTCCATTCCATTCCCTTCCATTCCATGGCATTCCAATCCATTACGTTCGATTCCATTCGGGTTGATTCCATTCCATTCCATTCCACTCCATTGCATTCCATAGCACTCCATTCCATTCCATTCCATTCCATTCGGGTTGATTCCATCCAATCCCATTAGATTCTATTCCATTCCATTGCATACGGGTTGATTCGATTCCAATCCATTCCTTTCCATTCCATTCCATTCTGTTCCATTCCATTCCATTCGGGTTGATTACATTCCCTTCCTCTCCATTGCATTCCCTTGCATTCCATTCCATTCCATTCCTTTCTGGTTGATTCCATTCCATTCCATGCCATTCCATTCCATTCCATTCCATTCCATTCCATTCCATTCCATTCCATTCCATTCCATTGCATTCCATTCCATTCCTTTCCATTAGGGTTGATTATATCCAATTCCATTCCATTTCATTTCATTCCACTCCATTGCTGTCAGGTTGATTCCACTGCATTCCATTCCATTCCATTCCATTCCATTCCATTCCATTCCATTCCATTCCATTCCATTCCATTCCATTCCATTCCATTCCATTCCATTCGGGTTGATTCCATTCCATTCGATTCCATTCTACTCCGTTCGGGTTGATTCCATTCCGTTCCTCTCCATTCCTTTCCTTTCCATTCCACAGCATTTGGGTTGATTCCATCCCATTCCATTCCATTCCATACCATTCCAATCCATTCCATTACATTCCATTCCAATCCAGTTGATTCCATACCCTTCGATTCCATTCCATTCCATTCGATTCCGTTCCATTCCATTCCATTCGTGTGGATTCCAATAAATTCCATTCCTTTCCATTCCATTCCATTCCAACCCATTCAGGTTGATTCCCTACGCTTCCATTCCATTCAATTCCATTCCATTCGGTGTGATTCCTTTCCATTCCTTTGCACTCCATTGCATTAGATTCCACTCCATTCCATTCCATTCCATTGCATTCCATTCGGGTTGATTCCATCCCAATCCAAGCCATTCCATTCCATTCCATTCCACTCCATTCCATTCCAATCCATTCGGGTTGATTGCATTCCATTCCATTCCATTCCATTCCATTCCATTCCATTGCATTCCATTCCACTCCATTCGGGTTGTTTCCATTCTATTCCATTCCATTACGTTCGGTTTGATTCCATTCCATTCCATTCCACTCCATTGCATTCCTTTCCACTCCATTCCATTCCATTGCATTCCATTCCATTCGGGGTTATTCCATTCCATTCCATTCCATTCCATTCCATTCCATTCCATTCCATTAGGGTAGACTATATCCTATACTATTCCATTTCATTTCATTCCACTCCATTGCAGTCAGGTTGATTCCATTGCATTCCATTCCATTCCATTCCATTCCATTCCATTCCATTCCATTCCATTCGGGTTGATTCCATCCCATTCCATTCCATTCCATTCCATTTGGGTTGATTCCATTCCATTCCTGTCCATTCGATTCCATTCCATACCATTTGGGTTGATTCCATCCCATTCCATTCCATTCCATACCATTCCAATCCATTCCATTCCATTCCATTCCAGTTGATTCCAATCCCTTTGATTCCATTCCATTCCGTTCGATTCCGTTAAATTCCATTCCATTCGGGTGGATTCCAATCAATTCCATTCCATTCAATTCCATTACGTTTGGTTTGATTCCATTCCATTCCATTCGACTCCATTGCATTCCAATCCACTCCATTCTGTTCCATTCCATTCCATTCCATTCGGGTTGATTACATTCCCTTCCTCTCCATTGCATTCCATTGCATTCCATTCCATTCCATTCCATTCATTTCTGGTTGATTCCATTCCATTCCATTCCATTTCATTTCATTCCACTCCATTGCTGTCAGGTTGATTCCACTGCATTCCATTCCATTCCATTCCATTCCTTTCCATTCCATTCCATTCCATTCCATTCCATTCCATTCGGGTTGATTCCATTCCATTCCATTCCATTCTACTCCGTTCGGGTTGATTCCATTCCGTTCCTCTCCATTCCTTTCCATTCCATTCCACAGCATTTGGGTTGATTCCATCCCATTCCATTCCATTCCATACCATTCCAATCCATTCCATTACATTCCATTCCATTCCAGTTGATTCCATACCCTTCGATTCCATTCCATTCCATTCGATTCCGTTCCATTCCATTCCATTCGTGTGGATTCCAATAAATTCCATTCCGTTCCATTCCATTCCATTCCAATCCATTCAGGTTGATTCCCTACGCTTCCATTCCATTCAATTCCATTCCATTCGGTGTGGTTCCTTTCCATTCCTTTGCACTCCATTGCATTAGATTCCACTCCATTCCATTCCATTCCATTGCATTCCATTCGGTTTGATTCCATCCCAATCCAAGCCATTCCATTCCATTCCATTCCACTCCATTCCATTGCATTCCATTCGGGTTGATTCCATCCCATTGCATTCCATTCCATTCCATTTGGGTTGATTCCATTCCATTCCTGTCCATTCCATTCCATTCCATACCATTTGGGTTGATTCCATCCCATTCCATTCCATTCCATACCATTCCAATCCATTCCATTCCATTCCATTCCAGTTGATTCCAATCCCTTCGATTCCATTCCATTCCATTCGATTCCGTTAAATTCCATTCCATTCGGGTGGATTCCAATCAATTCCATTCCATTCAATTCCATTCCTTTCGGGTTGATTCCAATCCATTCCATTCCATTCGGTTTGATTCCATTCCATTCCATTCCACTCCATTGCATTCCATTCCACTCCATTCTATTCCATTCCATTCCATTCCATTCGGGTTGATTCCATCCCATTCCATTCCATTTCATTCCATTCCATTCCACTCCATTCCATTGGTGTTGATTCCATCCCATTCCATTCCATTACATTCCACTCCATTCCATTCCATTCCGTTTGATTCCATTCCATTGCATTCCATTTCATTACATTCGGGTTGATTCCATTCCATTCCATTCAGTTCCATTCCATTCCATTCCATGCCATTCCAATCCATTACGTTCGATTCCATTCGGGTTGATTCCATTCCATTCCATTCCATTCGGGTTGATTCCATTCCATCCCATTCCACTCCATTCCATTCCATTCCATTCCATTCCATTCCATTCCATTCCACTCCATTCCAATCAGGTTGATTCCATGCCACTCCATATCATTCCAATCCATTCCCTTCCATTCCATTCGGGTTGATTCCATTCCATTCAATTCCTTTCTATTCCATTCCATTCCAATCCATTCCATTCCATTCGGGTTGTTTCCATTCCATTCCATTCCACTCCATTCCATTCCATTCCATTCCATTCGGGCTGATTCCTTTCGATTCCATGCAGTTCCGTTCCATTCCATTCCAATCCATTACGTTCAATTCCATTCAGGTTGATTTCATTCCATTCCATTCCATTCCATTCCATTCGGGTTGATTCCATTCCATTCCATTCCACTCCATTGCATTGGATTCCACTCCATTCCATTCCATTCCATTCCGTTCGTGTTGATTCCCTACCATTCCATTCCATTCCATTCCATTCCATTCCATTCCACTCCATTCCAATCAAGTTGATTCTATTCCATTCCATTCCATTCCATCCCATTCCATTCCATTCCATTCCACTCCATTCCAGTCAGGTTGATTCCACTTCATTGCACTCAATTCCACTCCATTCAATGCCATTCCATACCATTCGGGTTGACTCCAACCCATTCCATTCCATTCCATTCCATTCCGTTTGATTCCATTCCATTCAATTCCATTCATGGTGATTCCATTCCCTACCATTTATTCCATTCCATTGCATTCCATTCCATTCCATTCCGGTTGATTCCATATCCTTCCCTTTCATTCCATTCCATTCAATTCCAATCCATTCGTGTTGATTCCACATGATTCCATTCCAATCAATTCCATTCCATTCGGGTTGATTCCAATCCATTCCATTCCATTCCATTCGCGTTGATACCATTCCATTCCATTCCATTCCATTCCACTCCATTCCAATCAAGTTGATTCCATTCCATTCCATTCCATTCCATTCCATTCCTTTCCATTCCATTCGGGTTGATTCCATTCCATTCCATTCCACTCCATTCGGGTTGATTCCATTCCATTTCATTTCATTCCATCCCATTCCATTCAAATCCATTCCATGCCATTGCAGTCAGGTTGATTCCACTGCCTTCCATTCCATTCCATTCCATTCCATTCCATTCCATTCCATTCGGGTTGATTCCATTCCATTCCATTCCATTCTACTCCGTTCGGGTTGATTCCATTCCGTTCCTCTCCATTCCTTTCCATTCCATTCCTCAGCATTTGGGTTGATTCCATCCCATTCCATTCCATTCCATACCATTCCAATCCATTCCATTACATTCCATTCCATTCCAGTTGATTCCATACCCTTCGATTCCATTCCATTCCATTCGATTCCGTTCCATTCCATTCCATTCGTGTGGATTCCAATAAATTCCATTCCGTTCCATTCCAGTCCATTCCAATCCATTCAGGTTGGTTCCCTACGCTTCCATTCCATTCAATTCCATTCCATTCGGTGTGATTCCTTTCCATTCCTTTGCACTCCATTGCATTAGATTCCACTCCATTCCATTCCAATCCATTGCATTCCATTCGGGTTGATTCCATCCCAATCCAAGCCATTCCATTCCATTCCATTCCACTCCATTCCATTCCATTCCATTCGGGTTGAAAGCATTCCATTCCATTCCATTCCATTCCATTGCATTCCATTCCACTCCATTCGGGTTCTTTCCATTCTATTCCATTCCATTACGTTCGGTTTGATTCCATTCCATTCCATTCCACTCCATTCCATTCCATTCCACTCCATTCCATTCCATTGTATTCCATTCCATTCGGGGTTATTTCATTCCATTCCATTCCATTCCATTCCATTCCATTCCATTCCATTAGGATTGACTATATCCTATTCAATTCCATTTCATTTCATTCCACTCCATTCCAGTCAGGTGGATTCCATTGCATTACATTCCATTCCATTCCTTTCGGGTTGATTCCATCCCATTCCATTCCATATCATTCCATTTGGGTTGATTCCATTCCATTCCTGTCGATTCCATTCCATTCCATACCATTTGGGTTGATTTCATCCCATTCCATTCCATTCCATACCATTCCAATCCATTCCATTCCATTCCATTCCAGTTGATTCCAATCCCTTCGATTCCATTCCATTCCATTCGATTCCGTTCCATTCCCTTCCATTCGGGTGGATTCCAGTCAATTCCATTCCATTCAATTCCATTCCATTCGGGTTGATTCCAATCCATTCCATTCCATTCGGTTTGATTCCATTCCATTCCGTTCCACTCCATTGCATTCCATTCCACTCCATTCTATTCCATTCCATTCCATCCCATTCGGGTTGATTCCATCCCATTCCATTCCAATCCATTCCATTCCATTCCAATCCATTCCATTCGTGTTGATTCCATCCCATTCCATTCCATTCCATTCCATTCCACTCCATTCCATTCCATTCCGTTTGATTCCATTCCATTCCATTCCATTTCATTCCATTCCATTCCATTCCATTCGTGGTGATTCCATTCCCTTCCATTTCTTCCATTCCATTGCATTCCATTCCATTCCAGTCGGGTTGATTCCATTCCATTCCATTTGGCTGGATTCCTTTCCGTCCCATTCCATTCCATTCCAATCCATTCCATTCCATTCCATTCCATTCCATTCGCGTTAATACCATTCCATTCCATTCCATTCCATTCCATTCCATTTCATTACATTCGTGTTGATTCCATTCCATTCCATTCAGTTCCATTCCATTCCATTCCATGCCATTCCAATCCATTACGTTCGATTCCATTCGGGTTGATTCCATTCCATTCCATTCCATTCCATTCCATTCCTTTCCATTCCATTCGGGTTAATTTCATTCCATTCCATTCCATTCCACTCCATTCGGTTTGATTCCATTCCATTCCTCTCCATTCCATTCCATTCCATAGCATTTGGGTTGATTCCATCCCATTCCATTCCATTCCATTCCATTCCATTCCATTCCATTCCAATCCCTTCCATTCCATTCCATTCCATTCCAGTTGATTCCATTCCGTTGGATTCCATTCCGTTCCATTCGATTCTGTTCCATTCCACTCCATTCGGGTGGATTGCAAACAATTCCATTCCATTCCATTCCATTCCATTCCATTCCATTCCATTCCATTACAATCCATTCAGTTTGATTCCCTACGCTTCCATTCCGCTCAATTCCATTCCATTCGATTTGTTTCCATTCCATTCCATTCCATTCCACTCCATTCCATTCGTGGTGATTCCATTCCCTTCCATTTCTTCCATTCCATTGCATTCCATTCGATTCCATTCGGGTTGATTCCATTCTATTCAATTCCATTTCGGTTGATTCCATATCCTTCCCTTCCATTCCATTCTTTCCATTCCAATACACTCGGCTTGATTCCATACGTCCATTGCATTCCATTGCATTCCATTCGGGTGGATTCCATTCCATCACATTCTATTCCATTCCATTCAATTCCATTCCATTCCATTCGCATTAATACCATTCCATTCCATTCCGTTCCATTCCATTCCATTTCATTCCATTCCGGTTGATTCCATTCCATTCCTTTCAGTTCCATTCCGTTCCATTCCATTCCATTCCAATCCATTACGCTCGATTCCATTCGGGTTGATTCCATTCCATGGCATTCCATTCCTTTACATTCGAGTTGATTCCTTTCCATTCCATTCCACTCCATTTCATTCCATTCCACTCCATTCCATTCCATTCAATTCCATTCGGGTAGATTCCCTCCCATTCCATTTCATTCCATTCCATTCCATTCCATTCCATTCCATTCCATTCCATTCCATTCCACTCCATTACAATCAGGTTGATTCCATTTCATTCCATTCCATCCCATTTCATTCTATTCCATTGCATTCCATTCCATTTGTGTAGTTTCCAATCCATTCCATTCCATTCCTTTCCATTCCATTCCACTCCATTCCATGCCATTCCATACCATTCGGGTTGATTCCAACCTATTCCATTGTATTCCTTTCCATTCCATTCCATTCGGTTTGATTCCATTCCATTCCATTCTATTCCATTCCATTCCATTCCATTCCATTCCATTTCATTCGTGTTGATTCCGTTCCCTTCCATTCCTTCTATTCCATTGCATTCCATTCCATTTTATTCGGGTTGATTTCGTTCTATTCCATTCCATTCCATTCCATTCGTGTTGATTCCATATCCTTCCCTTTCATTCAATTCCATTCCATTCCAATCCATTCGGGTTGATTCCATACACTTCCATTCCATTCCATTCCATTCCATTCCATTCCATTCCATTCCATTCGGGTTGATTCCATTCCATTCCTTTCCATTACATTACATTCGGGTTGATGCCATTCCATTCCATTCCCTTCCATTCCATGGCATTCCAATCCATTACGTTCGATTCCATTCGGGTTGATTCCATTCCATTCCATTCCACTCCATTGCATTCCATAGCACTCCATTCCATTCCATTCCATTCCATTCGGGTTGATTCCATCCAATCCCATTAGATTCTATTCCATTCCATTGCATACGGGTTGATTCGATTCCAATCCATTCCTTTCCATTCCATTCCATTCTGTTCCATTCCATTCCATTCGGGTTGATTACATTCCCTTCCTCTCCATTGCATTCCCTTGCATTCCATTCCATTCCATTCCTTTCTGGTTGATTCCATTCCATTCCATGCCATTCCATTCCATTCCATTCCATTCCATTCCATTCCATTCCATTCCATTCCATTCCATTCCATTGCATTCCATTCCATTCCTTTCCATTAGGGTTGATTATATCCAATTCCATTCCATTTCATTTCATTCCACTCCATTGCTGTCAGGTTGATTCCACTGCATTCCATTCCATTCCATTCCATTCCATTCCATTCCATTCCATTCCATTCCATTCGGGTTGATTCCATTCCATTCGATTCCATTCTACTCCGTTCGGGTTGATTCCATTCCGTTCCTCTCCATTCCTTTCCTTTCCATTCCACAGCATTTGGGTTGATTCCATCCCATTCCATTCCATTCCATACCATTCCAATCCATTCCATTACATTCCATTCCAATCCAGTTGATTCCATACCCTTCGATTCCATTCCATTCCATTCGATTCCGTTCCATTCCATTCCATTCGTGTGGATTCCAATAAATTCCATTCCGTTCCATTCCATTCCATTCCAACCCATTCAGGTTGATTCCCTACGCTTCCATTCCATTCAATTCCATTCCATTCGGTGTGATTCCTTTCCATTCCTTTGCACTCCATTGCATTAGATTCCACTCCATTCCATTCCATTCCATTGCATTCCATTCGGGTTGATTCCATCCCAATCCAAGCCATTCCATTCCATTCCATTCCACTCCATTCCATTCCAATCCATTCGGGTTGATTGCATTCCATTCCATTCCATTCCATTCCATTGCATTCCATTCCATTGCATTCCATTCCACTCCATTCGGGTTGTTTCCATTCTATTCCATTCCATTACGTTCGGTTTGATTCCATTCCATTCCATTCCACTCCATTGCATTCCTTTCCACTCCATTCCATTCCATTGCATTCCATTCCATTCGGGGTTATTCCATTCCATTCCATTCCATTCCATTCCATTCCATTCCATTCCATTCCATTCCATTAGGGTAGACTATATCCTATACTATTCCATTTCATTTCATTCCACTCCATTGCAGTCAGGTTGATTCCATTGCATTCCATTCCATTCCATTCCATTCCATTCCATTCCATTCCATTCCATTCCATTCCATTCGGGTTGATTCCATCCCATTCCATTCCATTCCATTCCATTTGGGTTGATTCCATTCCATTCCTGTCCATTCGATTCCATTCCATACCATTTGGGTTGATTCCATCCCATTCCATTCCATTCCATACCATTCCAATCCATTCCATTCCATTCCATTCCAGTTGATTCCAATCCCTTTGATTCCATTCCATTCCGTTCGATTCCGTTAAATTCCATTCCATTCGGGTGGATTCCAATCAATTCCATTCCATTCAATTCCATTACGTTTGGTTTGATTCCATTCCATTCCATTCGACTCCATTGCATTCCAATCCACTCCATTCTGTTCCATTCCATTCCATTCCATTCGGGTTGATTACATTCCCTTCCTCTCCATTGCATTCCATTGCATTCCATTCCATTCCATTCCATTCATTTCTGGTTGATTCCATTCCATTCCATTCCATTTCATTTCATTCCACTCCATTGCTGTCAGGTTGATTCCACTGCATTCCATTCCATTCCATTCCATTCCTTTCCATTCCATTCCATTCCATTCCATTCCATTCCATTCCATTCGGGTTGATTCCATTCCATTCCATTCCATTCTACTCCGTTCGGGTTGATTCCATTCCGTTCCTCTCCATTCCTTTCCATTCCATTCCACAGCATTTGGGTTGATTCCATCCCATTCCATTCCATTTCATACCATTCCAATCCATTCCATTACATTCCATTCCATTCCAGTTGATTCCATACCCTTCGATTCCATTCCATTCCATTCGATTCCGTTCCATTCCATTCCATTCGTGTGGATTCCAATAAATTCCATTCCGTTCCATTCCATTCCATTCCAATCCATTCAGGTTGATTCCCTACGCTTCCATTCCATTCAATTCCATTCCATTCGGTGTGGTTCCTTTCCATTCCTTTGCACTCCATTGCATTAGATTCCACTCCATTCCATTCCATTCCATTGCATTCCATTCGGTTTGATTCCATCCCAATCCAAGCCATTCCATTCCATTCCATTCCACTCCATTCCATTGCATTCCATTCGGGTTGATTCCATCCCATTGCATTCCATTCCATTCCATTTGGGTTGATTCCATTCCATTCCTGTCCATTCCATTCCATTCCATACCATTTGGGTTGATTCCATCCCATTCCATTCCATTCCATACCATTCCAATCCATTCCATTCCATTCCGTTCCAGTTGATTCCAATCCCTTCGATTCCATTCCATTCCATTCGATTCCGTTAAATTCCATTCCATTCGGGTGGATTCCAATCAATTCCATTCCATTCAATTCCATTCCTTTCGGGTTGATTCCAATCCATTCCATTCCATTCGGTTTGATTCCATTCCATTCCATTCCACTCCATTGCATTCCATTCCACTCCATTCTATTCCATTCCATTCCATTCCATTCGGGTTGATTCCATCCCATTCCATTCCATTTCATTCCATTCCATTCCACTCCATTCCATTCGTGTTGATTCCATCCCATTCCATTCCATTACATTCCACTCCATTCCATTCCATTCCGTTTGATTCCATTCCATTGCATTCCATTTCATTACATTCGGGTTGATTCCATTCCATTCCATTCAGTTCCATTCCATTCCATTCCATGCCATTCCAATCCATTACGTTCGATTCCATTCGGGTTGATTCCATTCCATTCCATTCCATTCGGGTTGATTCCATTCCATCCCATTCCACTCCATTCCATTCCATTCCATTCCATTCCATTCCATTCCATTCCACTCCATTCCAATCAGGTTGATTCCATGCCACTCCATATCATTCCAATCCATTCCCTTCCATTCCATTCGGGTTGATTCCATTCCATTCAATTCCTTTCTATTCCATTCCATTCCAATCCATTCCATTCCATTCGGGTTGTTTCCATTCCATTCCATTCCACTCCATTCCATTCCATTCCATTCCATTCGGGCTGATTCCATTCGATTCCATGCAGTTCCGTTCCATTCCATTCCAATCCATTACGTTCAATTCCATTCAGGTTGATTTCATTCCATTCCATTCCATTCCATTCCATTCGGGTTGATTCCATTCCATTCCATTCCACTCCATTGCATTGGATTCCACTCCATTCCATTCCATTCCATTCCGTTCGTGTTGATTCCCTACCATTCCATTCCATTCCATTCCATTCCATTCCATTCCACTCCATTCCAATCAAGTTGATTCTATTCCATTCCATTCCATTCCATCCCATTCCATTCCATTCCATTCCACTCCATTCCAGTCAGGTTGATTCCACTTCATTGCACTCAATTCCACTCCATTCAATGCCATTCCATACCATTCGGGTTGACTCCAACCCATTCCATTCCATTCCATTCCATTCCGTTTGATTCCATTCCATTCAATTCCATTCATGGTGATTCCATTCCCTACCATTTATTCCATTCCATTGCATTCCATTCCATTCCATTCCGGTTGATTCCATATCCTTCCCTTTCATTCCATTCCATTCAATTCCAATCCATTCGTGTTGATTCCACATGATTCCATTCCAATCAATTCCATTCCATTCGGGTTGATTCCAATCCATTCCATTCCATTCCATTCGCGTTGATACCATTCCATTCCATTCCATTCCATTCCACTCCATTCCAATCAAGTTGATTCCATTCCATTCCATTCCATTCCATTCCATTCCTTTCCATTCCATTCGGGTTGATTCCATTCCATTCCATTCCACTCCATTCGGGTTGATTCCATTCCATTTCATTTCATTCCATCCCATTCCATTCAAATCCATTCCATGCCATTGCAGTCAGGTTGATTCCACTGCCTTCCATTCCATTCCATTCCATTCCATTCCATTCCATTCCATTCCATTCCATTCCATTCCATTCGGGTTGATTCCATTCCATTCCATTCCATTCTACTCCGTTCGGGTTGATTCCATTCCGTTCCTCTCCATTCCTTTCCATTCCATTCCTCAGCATTTGGGTTGATTCCATCCCATTCCATTCCATTCCATACCATTCCAATCCATTCCATTACATTCCATTCCATTCCAGTTGATTCCATACCCTTCGATTCCATTCCATTCCATTCGATTCCGTTCCATTCCATTCCATTCGTGTGGATTCCAATAAATTCCATTCCGTTCCATTCCAGTCCATTCCAATCCATTCAGGTTGGTTCCCTACGCTTCCATTCCATTCAATTCCATTCCATTCGGTGTGATTCCTTTCCATTCCTTTGCACTCCATTGCATTAGATTCCACTCCATTCCATTCCAATCCATTGCATTCCATTCGGGTTGATTCCATCCCAATCCAAGCCATTCCATTCCATTCCATTCCACTCCATTCCATTCCATTCCATTCGGGTTGAAAGCATTCCATTCCATTCCATTCCATTCCATTGCATTCCATTCCACTCCATTCGGGTTCTTTCCATTCTATTCCATTCCATTACGTTCGGTTTGATTCCATTCCATTCCATTCCACTCCATTCCATTCCATTCCACTCCATTCCATTCCATTGTATTCCATTCCATTCGGGGTTATTTCATTCCATTCCATTCCATTCCATTCCATTCCATTCCATTCCATTAGGATTGACTATATCCTATTCAATTCCATTTCATTTCATTCCACTCCATTCCAGTCAGGTGGATTCCATTGCATTACATTCCATTCCATTCCTTTCGGGTTGATTCCATCCCATTCCATTCCATATCATTCCATTTGGGTTGATTCCATTCCATTCCTGTCGATTCCATTCCATTCCATACCATTTGGGTTGATTTCATCCCATTCCATTCCATTCCATACCATTCCAATCCATTCCATTCCATTCCATTCCAGTTGATTCCAATCCCTTCGATTCCATTCCATTCCATTCGATTCCGTTCCATTCCCTTCCATTCGGGTGGATTCCAGTCAATTCCATTCCATTCAATTCCATTCCATTCGGGTTGATTCCAATCCATTCCATTCCATTCGGTTTGATTCCATTCCATTCCGTTCCACTCCATTGCATTCCATTCCACTCCATTCTATTCCATTCCATTCCATCCCATTCGGGTTGATTCCATCCCATTCCATTCCATTCCATTCCATTCCATTCCATTCCAATCCATTCCATTCGTGTTGATTCCATCCCATTCCATTCCATTCCATTCCATTCCACTCCATTCCATTCCATTCCGTTTGATTCCATTCCATTCCATTCCATTTCATTCCATTCCATTCCATTCCATTCGTGGTGATTCCATTCCCTTCCATTTCTTCCATTCCATTGCATTCCATTCCATTCCAGTCGGGTTGATTCCATTCCATTCCATTTGGCTGGATTCCTTTCCGTCCCATTCCATTCCATTCCAATCCATTCCATTCCATTCCATTCCATTCCATTCGCGTTAATACCATTCCATTCCATTCCATTCCATTCCATTCCATTTCATTACATTCGTGTTGATTCCATTCCATTCCATTCAGTTCCATTCCATTCCATTCCATGCCATTCCAATCCATTACGTTCGATTCCATTCGGGTTGATTCCATTCCATTCCATTCCATTCGGGCTGATTCCATTCCATCCCATTCCACTCCATTCCATTCCATTCCATTCCATTCCATTCCATTCCATTCCATTCCATTCCAATCAGGTTGATTCCATGCCACTCCATATCATTCCATTCCATTCCATTCCATTCCATTCGGGTTGATTCCATTCCATTCAATTCCTTTCTATTCCATTCCATTCCAATCCATTCCATTCCATTCGGGTTGTTTCCATTCCATTCCATTCCATTCCATTCCATTCCATTCGGGTTGATTCCATTCCATTCCATTCCCTTCCATTCCATTCCATTCCATTCAGATCCATTCCATTCGGGTTGATACCATTCCATTCCATTCCACTCCATTCGGATTGATTCCATTCCATTTCATTCCATTCCATCCCATTCCATTCCATTCCACTCCATTCCAGTCATGTTGATTCCACTCCATTGCATTGCATTCCAATCCATTCAATGCCATTCCATACCATTCGGGTTGATTCCATCCCATTCCATTCCATGCCATTCCATTCCATTCCATTCCACTCGTGGTGATTCCATTCCCTTCCATTTCTTCCATTCCATTGCATTCCTTTCCATTCCATTCGGGTTGATTCCATTCCATTCCAGTACATTTGGGTTGATTCCATATCCTTCCCTTCCATTCCATTCCATTGCATTCCAATACACTCGGGTTGATTCCATACGCTTCCATTGCATTCCATTCCATTCCATTCGGGTGGATTCCATTCCATCCCATTCTATTCCATACCATTCCATTCCATTACATTACATTGCATTCCATTCCATTCCATTCGCGTTAATACCATTCCATTGCATTCCATTCCATTCCATTTCATTCCATTCTTGTTGATTCCATTCCATTGCATTCAGTTCCATTCCATTCCATTCCATGCCATTCCAATCCATTACGTTCAATTGCATTCGGGTTGATTCCATTCCATTCCATTCCATTCCAATCCATTCGGGTTGATTCCATTCCATTCCAATCCACTCCATTGCATTCCATTCCACTCCATTCCATTTCATTCGAATCCATTCGGGTTGATTTCATCCCATTCCATTCCATTCGATTCCATTCCATTCCATTCCATTCCATTCCACACCATTCCAATCACGTTGATTCCATTCCATTCCAATCCAATCCATTCCATTCCATTCGTGTTGATTCCATTCCATTCCGTTCCATTCCATTCCATTCTATTCTATTCTATTACATTCCATTCCATTCCATTCCATTCCATTCCATTCCATTCCGGTTTTTTCCATTCCATTCCATTCCATTCCATTTCACTCCATTCCATGCCATTCCATATCATTCGTGTTGATTCCATCCCATTCCATTCAATTCCACTCCATTCCATTCCATTCCATTCCATTCCATTCGCGTTGATTCCATTCCCTTCCATTCCTTCCATTCCATTGCATTCCATTCCATTCCATTTGGGTTGATTCCATTCCATTCGTTTCCATTATATTACATTCGGTTTGATTCCATTCCATTCCTTTCTATTCCATTCCATTCCATTCCATGGCTTTGCAGTCCATTACATTCGATTCCATTCGGGTTGATTCCATTCCATTCCTTTCCATTCCACTCCATTGCATTCCATTCCACTCCATTCCATTCCATTACATTGCATTCGGGTTGATTCCATCCCATCCCATTAGATTCCATTCCATTCCATTGCATTCGGGTTGATTCCATTCCATTCCTTTCCTTTCCATTCCATACAATTCCGTTGCATTGCATACCATTCGGGTTGATTACATTCCCTTCCACTCCATTGCATTGCATTCCATTCCATTCCATTCCATTCGCTTTGATTCCATTCCATTCCATTCCATTCCACTGTATTCCATTCCATTCCATTCCATTCCAATCGGGTTGATTGCATTCCATTCCATTGCTTTCCATTCCATTCCATTCCATTCCCTTCCATTCCATTCGGGTTGATTCCATGCCATTCCATTCCATTCCATTCCATTCCATTCCATTCCATTCGGGTTAATTCCATTCCATTCCATTCCATTCCACTCCATTCGGTTTGATTCCATTCCATTCCTCTCCATTCCATTCCATTCCAATCCATACGGGTTGATTCCATTCCCTTCCATTCGATTACATGCCATTCCATTCCATTTTGGTTGATTCCATTCCATTCCATTCCGGTTGATTCCATATACTTCCCTTTCATGCCATTCCATTCCATTCCAATCCTTTCAGGTATATTCCCTACGCTTCCATTCCATTCCATTCCATTGCATTCGGTTTGATTCCATTCCATTCCATTCCATACCATTCCATTCCATTCCATTCGGTTTGATTCCATTCCATTTGATTCCATTCCACTCCACTGCATTCCATTCCACTCCATTCCGTTCCATTCCATTCCATACCATTCCATTCGGGTTGATTCCATCTTATTCCATTCCATTCCATTCCATTCCATTTCATTCTATTCCATTCCACTCCAGTCCAGTCATGTTGATTCCATTCCATTCCATTCCATTCCATTCCATTCCATTCCATTCCATTCCATTCGGGTTAATTCCATTCCATTCCACTCCATTCCATTCCATTCCATTCCATTCGGGTTGTTTCCATTCCATTCCATTCCATTCCATTCCACTCCTTTCCATGCCATTCCATACCATTCGTGTTGATTCCATCCCATTCCACTCCATTCCATTCCATTCCTTTCCATTCCATACGGGTTGATTCCATTGCCTTCCATTACATTGCAATCCATAACATTCCATTCTGGTTTATTCCATTCAATTCCATTCCATTCCATTCCATTACATTCCGGTTGATTCCATATCCTTCAATTTCATTCCATTCCATTCCATTCCAATCCATTCGTGTTGATTCCATACGATTCCATTCCATTCCATTCCATTCCGTTTGATTCCATTCCATTCGATTCCATTCCATTACATTCCATTCCATTCGATTCCATTCCGGTTGATTACTTTCCCTTCCATTCCATTGCATTCCATTCCATTCCATTCGCGTTGATTCCATCCCATTTCATTCCATTCCATCCCATTACATTCCATTTCATTCGACTCCATTCCAGTCTGGTTGATTCCATTCCATTGCACTCCATTCCATTCCATTAAATGCTATTCCATACCAATCGTGTTGATTCCATCCCATTCCATTCCATTCAATTCCATTCCATTCCATTCCGTTTGATTCCATTGCATTCCACTCCACTTCATTCCATTCCTTTCCATTCCATTCGTGGTGATTCCATTCCCTTCCATTACTTCCATTCCATTGCATTCCATTCCATCCCAGTCGGGTTGATTCCATTCCATTCCATTCGGCTGGATTCCTTTCCATCCCATTCAATTCCATTCCATTCCATTCGCGTTAATACCATTCCATTCCATTCCATTCCATTCCATTTCATTCCATTCGGGTTGACTCCTTTCCATTCCATTCAGTTCCATTCCATTCCATTCCATGCCATTCCAATCCATTACGTTCGATTCCGTTCGGGTTGATTCCATTCCATTCCATTCCATTCGGGTGGATTCCATTCCATTCCGTTCCATTCCACTCCATTCCATTCCATTCCACTCCATTCCATTCCATTCCACTCCATTCCATTCCATTCCATTCCATTCGTGTTGATTCCATCCCATTCCACTCCATTCCATTCCATTCCATTCCATTCCATTCCATTCCATTCCACTCCATTCCAATTAGGTTGATTCCATTCCATTCCATATCATTCTATTCCATTCCATTCCATTCCATTCTAGTTGATTCCATTCCATTGCATTCCATTCCACTGCATTCCATTCCATTCCATTCGGGTTGTTTCCATTCCATTCCACTCCGTTCCATTCCACTCCCTTCCATGCCATTCCATACCATTCGTTTTGATTCCATCCCATTCCACTCCATTCCATTCCATTCCATTCCAATCCATACAGGTTGATTCCATTCCCTTCCATTCGATTACAATCCATTCCATTCCATTCTGGTTGATTCAATTCCATTCCATTCCGGTTGATTCAATATTCTTCCCTTTCATTCCATTCCATTCCACTCCAATCCATTCAGGTAGATTCCCTACGCTTCCATTCTATTCCATTCCATTCCATTCGGTTTGATACCATTCCATTCCATTCCATTCCATTCCATTCCATTCCATTCCATTCGGTTTGATTCCAGTCCATTCCAGTCCACTCCATTGCATTCCATTCCACTTCTTTCCGTTCCATTCCATTCCATTCCATTCCATTCCATTCCATTCGTGTTGATTCCATCTCAATCCATTCCATTCCACTCCATTCCAGTCAGGTTGATTCCATTCCATTCCATTCCATTCCATTCCATTCCATTCCATTCCATTCCTTTCAATTCCATTAGGGTTGATTACATTCATTTCCATTCCTTTCCATTCCATTCCATTCCATTGCATTCCATTCCATTCCATTGCATTCCATTCCATTCCATTCGTTTCTGGTTGATTCCCTTCCATTCCATTCCATACCATTCCATTCCCTTCCATTCCATTCCATTCCATTTGATTCCAATGCATTCCATTGCCTTCCACTTGGGTTGTTTCCATTCCATTCCTTTCGATTGTATCCAATTCCGTTCCATTATATTCCCTTCGGGTTGATTCCATTCCATTCCATTCCATTCCATTCGGGATGATTCCATTCCATTCCATTCCATTCTGGTGGATTCCATTCCATTCCATTCTGGTTGATTCCATTCCATTCCATTCCATTCAAATCCATTCCATTCGGGTTGATTTCATTCCATTCCATTCCAATCCATTCGGATTGATTCCATTCCATTTCATTCCATTCCATCACATTCCATTCTATTACATTCCAATCCATTCCAGTCAGGTTGATTCCACTCCATTGCACTCCATTCCGCTCCATTCCATGCCATTCCATCCCATTCGTGTTGATTCTATCCCTTCCATTCCATTCCATTCGGGATGATTCCATTCCATTCCATTCCATTCTGGTGGATTCCATTCCATTCCATTCTGGTTGATTCCATTCCATTCCATTCCATTCAAATCCATTCCATTCGGGTTTATTTCATTCCATTCCATTCCAATCCATTCGGATTGATTCCATTCCATGTCATTCCATTCCATCCCATTCCATTCTATTACATTCCACTCCATTCCAGTCAAGTTGATTCCACTCCATTGCACTCCATTCCACTCCATTCCATGCCATTCCATCCCATTCGTGTTGATTCTATCCCTTCCATTGCATTCCATTCTATTCCATTCCATTGCATTCCATTCCATTCCATTCCATTCCATTGCATTCCGTTTGATTTCATTCCATTGCATTCCTTTCCATTCCATTCGTGGTGATTCAATTCCCTTCCATTTCTTCCATTCCATTGCATTCCCTTCCATTCGATTTGGGTTGATTCCATTCCATTCCATTCCATTTGGGTTGATTCCATATCCTTCCCCTTCATTCCATTCCATTCCATTCCATCATTGGGGTTGATTCCATACGCTTCCATTGCATTCCATTCCATTCCATTCGGGTGGATTCCTTTCCATCCCATTCTATTCCATTCCATTCCATTCCATTCCATTTAATTCCATTCCATTCCATTCGCGTTAATACCAATCCATTCCATTCCATTTCATTCTTTCGGGATGATTCCATTCCATCCCATTCAGTTCCATTCCATTCCATTCCATGCCATTCCAATCCATTACGTTCAATTCCCTTCGGGTTGATTCCATTCCATTCCATTCCATTCCATTCCATTCGGGATGATTCCATTCCATTCCATTCCATTCTGGTGGATTCCATTCCATTCCATTCTGGTTGATTCCATTCCATTCAAATCCATTCCATTCGGGTTGATTTCATTCCATTCCATTCCAATCCATTCGGATTGATTCCATGCCATTTCATTCCATTACATTCGGGTTGATTCCATTCCATTCCATTCCACTCCATTGCATTCCATTCCACTCCATTCCATTCCATTCCATTGCATTCGGGTTGATTCCATTCCATTGCATTCCGTTCCATTCGCGTTAATACCATTCCATTCCATCCCATTCCGTTCCATTTCATTCCATTCGAGTTGATTCCATTCCATTCCAATTAGTTCCATTCAAATCCGTTGCATGCCATTCCAATCCATTACGTTCGATTCCATTCGGGTTTATTCCATTCCATTCCATTGCATTCCATTACATTCGGGTTGATTCCATTCCATTCCATTCCACTCCATTGCATTCCATTCCACTCCATTCCATTCCATTCCATTCCATTCGGGTTGACTCCATCCCATTCCATTCCATTCCATTCCATTCCACTCCATTCCACTCCTTTCCAATCAGGTTGATGCCATTCCATTCCATTCCATTGAATTCGATTCCATTCCATTCCATTGGGTTGATTCCATTCCATTCTATTCCATTACATTACATTCGTGTTGATTCCATTCCATTCCATTCCACTCCATTGCATTCCATTCCACTCCATTCCATTCCATTCCAATCCATTCAGGTTGATTCCATACCATTCGATTCCATTCCATTCCATTTCATTCCACTCCATTCCAATCACGTTGATTCCATTCAATTCCAATGCATTGCATTCCATTCCATTCCATTCCATTCCATTCCATTCCATTCGGGTTGATTACATTCCATTCCATTCCATTCTATTTCATTCCATTCCATTCCATTCCATTCCATTCGGGTTGTTTCCATTCCATTCCATTCCATTCCACTCCATTCCATGCCATTCCATTCCATTCGTGTTGATTCTATCCCTTCCATTCCATTCCATTCGGGATGATTCCATTCCATTCCATTCCATTCTGGTGGATTCCATTCCATTCCATTCTGGTTGATTCCATTCCATTCCATTCCATTCAAATCCATTCCATTCGGGTTGATTTCATTCCATTCCATTCCAATCCATTCGGATTGATTCCATTCCATGTCATTCCATTCCATCCCATTCCATTCTATTACATTCCACTCCATTCCAGTCAAGTTGATTCCACTCCATTGCACTCCATTCCACTCCATTCCATGCCATTCCATCCCATTCGTGTTGATTCTATCCCTTCCATTGCATTCCATTCTATTCCATTCCATTGCATTCCATTCCATTCCATTCCATTCCATTGCATTCCGTTTGATTTCATTCCATTGCATTCCTTTCCATTCCATTCGTGGTGATTCAATTCCCTTCCATTTCTTCCATTCCATTGCATTCCCTTCCATTCGATTTCGGTTGATTCCATTCCATTCCATTCCATTTGGGTTGATTCCATATCCTTCCCCTTCATTCCATTCCATTCCATTCCATCATTGGTGTTGATTCCATACGCTTCCATTGCATTCCATTCCATTCCATTTGGGTGGATTCCTTTCCATCCCATTCTATTCCATTCCATTCCATTCCATTCCATTTAATTCCATTCCATTCCATTCGCGTTAATACCAATCCATTCCATTCCATTTCATTCTTTCGGGATGATTCCATTCCATCCCATTCAGTTCCATTCCATTCCATTCCATGCCATTCCAATCCATTACGTTCAATTCCCTTCGGGTTGATTCCATTCCATTCCATTCCATTCCATTCCATTCCATTCGGGATGATTCCATTCCATTCCATTCCATTCTGGTGGATTCCATTCCATTCCATTCTGGTTGATTCCATTCCATTCCATTCCATTCAAATCCATTCCATTCGGGTTGATTTCATTCCATTCCATTCCAATCCATTCGGATTGATTCCATGCCATTTCATTCCATTACATTCGGGTTGATTCCATTCCATTCCATTCCACTCCATTGCATTCCATTCCACTCCATTCCATTCCATTCCATTGCATTCGGGTTGATTCCATTCCATTGCATTCCGTTGCATTCGCGTTAATACCATTCCATTCCATCCCATTCCGTTCCATTTCATTCCATTCGAGTTGATTCCATTCCATTCCAATTAGTTCCATTCAAATCCGTTGCATGCCATTCCAATCCATTACGTTCGATTCCATTCGGGTTTATTCCATTCCATTCCATTGCATTCCATTACATTCGGGTTGATTCCATTCCATTCCATTCCACTCCATTGCATTCCATTCCACTAAATTCCATTCCATTCCATTCCATTCGGGTTGACTCCATCCCATTCCATTCCATTCCATTCCATTCCATTCCACTCCTTTCCAATCAGGTTGATGCCATTCCATTCCATTCCATTGAATTCGATTCCATTCCATTCCATTGGGTTGATTCCATTCCATTCTATTCCATTACATTACATTCGTGTTGATTCCATTCCATTCCATTCCACTCCATTGCATTCCATTCCACTCCATTCCATTCCATTCCAATCCATTCAGGTTGATTCCATACCATTCGATTCCATTCCATTCCATTTCATTCCACTCCATTCCAATCACGTTGATTCCATTCAATTCCAATCCATTGCATTCCATTCCATTCCATTCCATTCCATTCGGGTTGATTCCATTCCATTCCATTCCATTCTATTTCATTCCATTCCATTCCATTCCATTCCATTCCATTTCATTCGGGTTGTTTCCATTCCATTCCATTCCATTCCACTCCATTCCATGCCATTCCATACCATTCGTGTTGATTCCATCCCATTCCATTCAATTCCACTCCATTCCATTCCATTCCATTCCATTCCATTCGGTTTGTTTCCATTCCATTCTATTCCATTCCATTCCATTCCATATGCGTTTATTCCTTTCCCTTCCATTCCTTCAATTCCATTGAATTCCATTAAATTTTATTCAGGTTGATTCCATTCCATTCCATTCCATTCCATTAGGGTTGATTCCATATCCTTCCCTTCCATTCCATTCCATTCCATTCCAATCCTTTCGGGTTGATTCCATGCACTTCCATTCCATTCCATTCCATTCCATTCCATTCCATTCGATTCCATTTGGGTTGATTCCATTCCATTCCATTCCACTCAATTGCATTCCATTCCACTACATTCCATTCCATTCCATTCCATTCGTGTTGATTCCATTCCATTCCATTCCATTCTGATTGAGTACATTCCATTCCATTCCATTCAAATCCATCCCATTCGGGTAGATTCCATTCCATTCCATTCCAATCCATTCGGGTTGATTCCATTCCATTTCATTCCATTCCATTCTATTCCATTCAATTCCATTCCACTCCATTCCAGTCAGGTTGATTCCACTCCATTGCACTCCATTGAACTGCATTCCCTGCCATTCCATACCATTCGGGTTGATTCTATCCCATTCCATTCCATTCCATTCTATTCCATTCCATTCCATTGCATTCCATTCCATTCCATTCCATTTCATTCCGTTTGATTTCATTCCATTCCATTCCTTTCCATTCCATTCTTGGTGATTCAATTCCCTTCCCTTTCTTCCATTCCATTGCATTCCCTTTCATTCCATTCGGTTTGATTCCATTCCATTCCATTCCATTTGGGTTGATTCCATATCTTTCCCTTTCATTCCATTCCATTCCATTCCAACATTCAGGTTGATTTCATACGCTTCCATTGCATTCCATTCCATTCCATTCAGGTGGATTCCTTTCCATCCCATTCTATTCCATTCCATTCCATTCCATTCCATTCCATTCCATTCCATTCAATTCCATTCCATTCGCGTTAACACCAATCCATTCCATTCCATTTCATTCCATTCGGGTTGATTCCATTCCATTCCATTCAGTTCCATTCCATTCCATTCCATGCCATTCCAATCCATTACGTTCAATTCCATTCGGGTAGATTCCATTCCATTCCATTCCATTACATTACATTCGGGTTGATTCCGTTCCATTCCATTCCACTCCATTGCATCCCATTCCACTCCGTTCCATTCCACTCCATTGCATTCGGGTTGATTCCATTCCATTCCATTCCATTCCGTTCCATTCGCGTTAATACCATTCCATTCCATTCCATTCTATTCGAGTTGATTCCATTCCATTCCATTCCATTCCATTCAGTTCCATTCTAATCCGTTCCATGGCATTCCAATCCATTACGTTCGATACCATTCGGGTTTATTCCATTCCATTCCATTGCATTCCATTACTTTCGGGTTGATTCCTTTCCATTCCATTCCACTCCATTGCATTCCATTCCATTCGGGTTGATTCCATCCCACTCCATTCCATTCCATTCCATTCCATTCCACTCCATTCCAATCAGGTTGATTCCATTCCATTAAATTCCATTCCATCGGCTTGATTCCATTCCATTCCATTCCATTCTATTCCATTCCATTCCATTCCATTCCATTCCATTCCATGCCATTCCATACCATTCGGTTTGATTCCATCCCATTCCATTCTATTCCACTCCATTCCATTCCATTCCATTCCATTCCATTCCATTCCCTTCGGGTTGATTTCGTTCCCTTCCTATCGTTCCATTACATTGCATTCCATTCCATTTTATTCGGGTTGACACCATTCTATTCCATTCCATTCCATTCCATTCCATTCCATTCCATTCCATTCCATTCCATTGCATTCTATTCGGTTTGATTCCATATCCTTCCCTTGCATTCCATTCCATTCCATTCCAATCCATTCGAGTTGATTTCATACACTTCCATTCCATTCCAGTCCTTTCCATTACATTCGCGTTTCTTCCATTCCATTCCTTTCCATTACATTACATTCGGGTTGATTCCATTCCATTCCATTCCTTTCCATTCCATTCCATTGCCTTCCATGTCATTCCAATCCATCATATTCGATTCCATTCGGATTGATTCCAATCCATTCCATTCCACTCCACTGCATTCTGTTCCACTACATTCCATTCCTTTCCTTTCCATTCGGGTTGATTCCATCATATCCCATTAGATCCCATTCCATTCCATTGAATTTGGGTTCATTCCATTCCATTCCATTCCTTTCCATTCCATTCAATTCCGTTCCATTCCATTCCATTCGGGTTCATTACATTCCCTTCCACTCCATTGCATTCCATTCCATTCCATTCCATTCGGGTTGATTCCATTCCCTTACATTCCATTCCATTCAATTCCATTAGAATCCATTCCATTCCATTCCATTCCTTTCTGATTGATTCCATTCCATTCCATTCCATTCGATTCCATTCCATTCCATTAGGGTTGATTATATCCTATTCCATTCCATTTCTTTTCATTCCACTCCATTCCAGTCAGGTTGATTCCATTCCATTCCATTCCATTCCATTCGGGTTGATTCCGTTCCATTCCATTCCATTCCATTCCATTCCATTCCGGTTGATTCCATATCCTTCCCTTTAATTCCATTCCATTACATTCCAATCCATTCGTATTGATTCCCTATGATTCCACTCCATTTCATTCCATTCCATTCGGGTTGATTCCATGCCATTCCATTCTATTCCTTTCCATTCCATTTCTTTCCACTTCATCCCATTCCATTCCATTCAATTCCACTCCATTCCAGTCAGGTTTATTCCACTCCATTGCACTCCTTTCCACTCCATTCCATGCCATTCCATACCATTCGTGTTGATTCTATCCCATTCCATTCCATTCCATTCCATTCCATTCCATTGCATTCCGTTTGATTTCATTCCATTGCATTCCTTTCGATTCCATTCCATTCAATTCGTGGTGATTCAATTCCCTTCCCTTTCTTCCATTCCATTGCATTCCCTTCCATTCCATTCGAGTTGATTCCATTCCATTCCATTCCATTTGGGTTGATTCCATATCCTTCCCTTCCCTTCCATTCCATTCCATTCCAACATTCGGGTTGATTCCATACGCTTCCATTGCATTCCATTCCATTCCATTCGGGTGGATTCCTTTCCATCGCATTCTATTCCATACCGTTCCATTCCATTCCATTCCATTCCATTCCATTCGCGTTAATACCAATCCATTCCATTCCATTTCATTCCATTCGGGTTGATTCCATTCCATTCCATTCAGTTCCATTCCTTTCCATTCCATGCCATTCCAATCCATTACGTTTGATTCCATTCGGGTTGATTCCATTCCATTCCTTTCCACTCCATTGCATTAGATTCCACTCCATTCCATTCCATTCCACTCCATTGCATTCCATTCCACTCCATTCCATTCCATTCCATTCCATTCGGGTTGATTCCATTCCATTCCATTCCATTCTATTCCATTCCATTCCATTCCTTTCCATTCCATTCAATTCCGTTCCATTCCATTCCATTCGGATTGATTACATTCCCTTGCACTCCATTGCATTCCATTCCATTCCATTCCATTCGGGTTGATTCCATTCCCTGACATTCCATTCCATTCCATTCCATTCCAATCCGTTCCATTCCAATCCATTTCATTCCATTCCATTCCATTCCATTCCTTTCCGCTTGATTCCATTCCATTCCATTCCATTCCATTCCATTCCATTCCATTAGGGTTGATTATATCCTATTCCATTCCATTTCTTTTCATTCCGCTGCATTCCAGTCAAGTTGATTCCATTCCATTCCATTCCATTCCATTCCATTCTGGTTGATTCAATTCCATTCCAATCCATTCCACTCTTTTCGGGTTGATTCCACTCCATTACTCTCCATTCCATTCCATTCCATACCATTTGGGTTGATTCCATCCCATTCCATTCCATTCCATTCCACTCCATTCCATTCCGGTTGATTCCATATCATTCCCGTTCATTCCACTCCATCACATTCCAAACCATTCGTGTTGATTCCATACGACTCCATTCCATTCCATTCCATGCCATTCGGGTTGATTCCATGCCATTCCATACCATTCCATTCCATTCCATTCGCGTTGATTCCATGCCATTCCACTCGATTCCATTCCATTCCTTTCCATTCCATTCTGGTTGATTCCATTCCTTTCCATTCCTTTCCATCCTATTCCAATCCATTTCATTCCATTCCATTCCATTCCATTCCACTCGTTTCTGGTTGATTCCATTCCATTCCATTCCATTCCATTCCATTCCATTCCATTCCATTCCATTCGTGTTGATTCCATTCCATTCCTTTCCATTCCATTCAATTCTGTTCCATTACATTCTGTTCGGGTTGATTGCATTCCTTTCCACTCCATTGCATTCCATTCCATTTCATTCCATTCCATTCCATTCCATTCCATTCCATTCCATTCCATTCCATTCCATTCTGGTTGAGTCCTTTCCATTCCATTCCATTCAAATCCATTTCATTCGGGTTGATTCCATTCCATTCCATTCCACTCCATTCACGTTGATTCCATTCCATTTCATTCCATTCCATCCCATTCCATTCCATTCCATTCCACTCCATTCCAGTCAGGTTGATTCCACTCCATTGCACTCCATTCCACTCCATTCAATGCCATTCCATGCCATTCGGGTTGTTTCCATCCTATTACATTGCATTCCATTCCACTCCATTCCATTCCATTCCATTCCATACGGGTTGATTCCCTGCCATTCCATTTCATTCCATTCCATTCCATTCCATTCCACTCCATTCCAATCTGGTTGATTCCATTCCATTCCATTCCATTCCATTCCATTCCATTCCATTCCATTCCATTCGGGTTGTTTCCATCCCATTCCATTCCATTCCTTTCCGTTCCATTCCACACCATTCCATGCCTTTCCATACCATTCGGGTTGATTCCATCCCATTCCATTCTATTACACTCCATTCCATTCCATTCCATTCCATTCCATTCCATTCCATTCGGTTTGATTCCATTTCATTCCATTCCATTCCATTCAATTGCATGGCATTCCATTCGGGTTGATTCCGTTCCCTTCCATTCCTTCCATTCCATTGCATTCCATTTAGTTTTACTCGGGATGATTCCGTTCCATTGCATTGCGTTCCATTCCATTCCATTCCATTCCAATCCATTCCAGTCAGGTTGATTCCATTCCATTCCATTCCGTTCCATTCCATTCCATTCCATTCCAGGTGATTCCATTCCCTTGCATTTCTTCCATTCCATTGCATTCCATTCCATTCCATTCGGGTTGATTCCATTCCATTCCATTCCATTTGGGTTGAATCCATATTCTTCCCTTCCATTCCGTTCCATGCCTTTCCAATACACTCGCGTTGATTCCATACGCTTACATTGCATTCCATTCCAATCCATTCGGGTGGATTCCATTGCATTCCATTCCATTCCATTCCATTCCATTCCATTCCATTCCATTCGCGTTAATACCATTCCATTCCATTCCATTCCATTTCATTCCATTGGAGTTGATTCCATTCCATTCCATTCAGTTCCATTCCATTCCGTTTCATGCCATTCCAATCCATTACGTTCGATTCCATTCGGTTTTATTCCATTCCATTCCATTCCATTCCATTCCATTTGGGTTGATTCCATCCCATTCCATTCCATTGCATTCCATTGCACTCCATTCCAATCATGTTGATTCTATTCCACTCCATTCCATTCTATTCCATTCGGGTGGATTCCATTCCATTCCATTCCATTCTATTCCATTCCATTCCATTCCATTCCATTCCACTCCATTCCATTCCATTCCATTCCATTCCATTCCATTCGGTTTGATTCCATTCCATTCCACTCCATTCCATTCCATTCCCTTCGGGTGGATTCCGTTCCGTTCCTTTCCTTCCATTACATTGCATTCCATTCCATTTTATTCGGGTTAATACCATTTCATTCCATTCCATTCCATTGCATTCGGGTTGATTCCATAACCTTCCCTAGCATTCCATTCCATTCCATTCCAACACATTCGGGTTGATTCCAAACACTTCCCATCCATTCCATTCCATTCCGTTCCATTCCATTCCATTCGGGTTGATTCCATTCCATTCCTTCCCATTACATTGCATTCGGGTTGATTCCATTCCATTCCATTCCATTCCATTCAATTCCATTCCATTCCATTCCATTACATGTCATTCCAATCCATTATATTCGATTCCATTCGGGTTGATTCCAATCCATTCCATTCCACTCCATTGCATTCCGTTCCACTCCATTCCATTCCATTCCATTATATTCGGGTTGATTCCATCCCATCCCATTAGATCCCATGACATTCCATTGCATTCGGGTTCATTCCATTCCATTCCATTCTTTCCATTGCATTGAATTCCGTTCCATTCCATTCCATTCGGGTTGATTACATTCCCTTCCATTCCATTCCATTCCATTCCATTCAATTCCATTCGGGTTGACTCCATTCCCTTCCATTCCATTCCATTCCAATCCATTCAAATCCATTCCATTCCATTCCATTCCATTCCATTCCATTGCATTCCATTCCATTCCGTTTGATTTCATTCTATTCCATTCCATTCCATTACATTCCATCCCATTCCATTCCATTCCATTCCATTCGGTTTGTTTCCATTCCATTCTATTCCATTCCATTCCATTCCATATGCGTTTATTCCTTTCCCTTCCATTCCTTCAATTCCATTGAATTCCATTAAATTTTATTCGGGTTGATTCCATTCCATTCCATTCCATTCCATTAGGGTTGATTCCATATCCTTCCCTTCCATTCCATTCCATTCCATTCCAATCCTTTCGGGTTGATTCCATGCACTTCCATTCCATTCCATTCCATTCCATTCCATTCCATTCCATTCGATTCCATTTGGGTTGATTCCATTCCATTCCATTCCACTCAATTGCATTCCATTCCACTACATTCCATTCCATTCCATTCCATTCCATTCCATTCTGATTGAGTACATTCCATTCCATTCCATTCAAATCCATTCCATTCGGGTAGATTCCATTCCATTCCATTCCAATCCATTCGGGTTGATTCCATTCCATTTCATTCCATTCCATTCTATTCCATTCAATTCCATTCCACTCCATTCCAGTCAGGTTGATTCCACTCCATTGCACTCCATTGAACTGCATTCCCTGCCATTCCATACCATTCGGGTTGATTCTATCCCATTCCATTCCATTCCATTCTATTCCATTCCATTCCATTGCATTCCATTCCATTCCATTCCATTTCATTCCGTTTGATTTCATTCCATTCCATTCTTGGTGATTCAATTCCCTTCCCTTTCTTCCATTCCATTGCATTCCCTTTCATTCCATTCGGTTTGATTCCATTCCATTCCATTCCATTTGGGTTGATTCCATATCCTTCCCTTTCATTCCATTCCATTCCATTCCAACATTCAGGTTGATTTCACACGCTTCCATTGCATTCCATTCCATTCCATTCGGGTGGATTCCTTTCCTTCCCATTCTATTCCATTCCATTCCATTCCATTCCATTCCATTCAATTCCATTCCATTCGCCTTAACACCAATCCATTCCATTCCATTTCATTCCATTCGGGTTGATTCCATTCCATTCCATTCAGTTCCATTCCATTCCATTCCATGCCATTCCAATCCATTACGTTCAATTCCATTCGGGTAGATTCCATTCCATTCCATTCCATTACATTACATTCGGGTTGATTCCATTCCATTCCATTCCACTCCATTGCATCCCATTCCACTCCGTTCCATTCCACTCCATTGCATTCGGGTTGATTCCATTCCATTCCATTCCATTCCGTTCCATTCGCGTTAATACCATTCCATTCCATTCCATTTCATTCTATTCGAGTTGATTCCATTCCATTCCATTCCATTCCATTCAGTTCCATTCTAATCCGTTCCATGGCATTCCAATCCATTACGTTCGATACCATTCGGGTTTATTCCATTCCATTCCATTGCATTCCATTACTTTCGGGTTGATTCCTTTCCATTCCATTCCACTCCATTGCATTCCATTCCATTCGGGTTGATTCCATCCCACTCCATTCCATTCCATTCCATTCCATTCCACTCCATTCCAATCAGGTTGATTCCATTCCATTAAATTCCATTCCATCGGCTTGATTCCATTCCATTCCATTCCATTCTATTCCATTCCATTCCATTCCATTCCATTCCATGCCATTCCATACCATTCGGTTTGATTCCATCCCATTCCATTCTATTCCACTCCATTCCATTCCATTCCATTCCATTCCATTCCATTCCCTTCGGGTTGATTTCGTTCCCTTCCTATCGTTCCATTACATTGCATTCCATTCCATTTTATTCGGGTTGACACCGTTCTATTCCATTCCATTCCATTCCATTCCATTCCATTCCATTCCATTCCATTCCATTGCATTCTATTCGGTTTGATTCCATATCCTTCCCTTGCATTCCATTCCATTCCATTCCAATCCATTCGAGTTGATTTCATACACTTCCATTCCATTCCAGTCCTTTCCATTACATTCGCGTTTCTTCCATTCCATTCCTTTCCATTACATTACATTCGGGTTGATTCCATTCCATTCCATTCCTTTCCATTCCATTCCATTGCCTTCCATGTCATTCCAATCCATCATATTCGATTCCATTCGGATTGATTCCAATCCATTCCATTCCACTCCACTGCATTCTGTTCCACTACATTCCATTCCTTTCCTTTCCATTCGGGTTGATTCCATCATATCCCATTAGATCCCATTCCATTCCATTGAATTTGGGTTCATTCCATTCCATTCCATTCCTTTCCATTCCATTCAATTCCGTTCCATTCCATTCCATTCGGGTTGATTACATTCCCTGCCACTCCATTGCATTCCATTCCATTCCATTCCATTCGGGTTGATTCCATTCCCTTACATTCCATTCCATTCAATTCCATTAGAATCCATTCCATTCCATTCCATTCCTTTCTGATTGATTCCATTCCATTCCATTCCATTCGATTCCATTCCATTCCATTAGGGTTGATTATATCCTATTCCATTCCATTTCTTTTCATTCCACTCCATTCCAGTCAGGTTGATTCCATTCCATTCCATTCCATTCCATTCCATTCCATTCGGGTTGATTCCATTCCATTCCATTCCATTCCTTTCCATTCCATTCCATTCCGGTTGATTCCATATCCTTCCCTTTAATTCCATTCCATTACATTCCAATCCATTCGTATTGATTCCCTATGATTCCACTCCATTTCATTCCATTCCATTCGGGTTGATTCCATGCCATTCCATTCTATTCCTTTCCATTCCATTTCTTTCCACTTCATCCCATTCCATTCCATTCAATTCCACTCCATTCCAGTCAGGTTTATTCCACTCCATTGCACTCCATTCCACTCCATTCCATGCCATTCCATACCATTCGTGTTGATTGTATCCCATTCCATTCCATTCCATTCCATTCCATTCCATTGCATTCCGTTTGATTTCATTCCATTGCATTCCTTTCGATTCCATTCCATTCAATTCGTGGTGATTCAATTCCCTTCCCTTTGTTCCATTCCATTGCATTCCCTTCCATTCCATTCGGGTTGATTCCATTCCATTCCATTCCATTTGGGTTGATTCCATATCCTTCCCCTCCCTTCCATTCCATTCCATTCCAACATTCGGGTTGATTCCATACGCTTCCATTGCATTCCATTCCATTCCATTCGGGTGGATTCCTTTCCATCGCATTCTATTCCATACCGTTCCATTCCATTCCATTCCATTCCATTCCATTCGCGTTAATACCAATCCATTCCATTCCATTTCATTCCATTCGGGTTGATTCCATTCCATTCCATTCAGTTCCATTCCTTTCCATTCCATGCCATTCCAATCCATTACGTTTGATTCCATTCGGGTTGATTCCATTCCATTCCTTTCCACTCCATTGCATTAGATTCCACTCCATTCCATTCCATTCCACTCCATTGCATTCCATTCCACTCCATTCCATTCCATTCCATTCCATTCGGGTTGATTCCATTCCATTCCATTCCATTCTATTCCATTCCATTCCATTCCTTTCCATTCCATTCAATTCCGTTCCATTCCATTCCATTCGGATTGATTACATTCCCTTGCACTCCATTGCATTCCATTCCATTCCATTCCATTCGGGTTGATTCCATTCCCTTACATTCCATTCCATTCCATTCCATTCCAATCCGTTCCATTCCAATCCATTTCATTCCATTCCATTCCATTCCATTCCTTTCCGCTTGATTCCATTCCATTCCATTCCATTCCATTCCATTCCATTAGGGTTGATTATATCCTATTCCATTCCATTTCTTTTCATTCCGCTGCATTCCAGTCAAGTTGATTCCATTCCATTCCATTCCATTCCATTCCATTCTGGTTGATTCTATTCCATTCCAATCCATTCCACTCCTTTCGGGTTGATTCCACTCCATTACTCTCCATTCCATTCCATTCCATACCATTTGGGTTGATTCCATCCCATTCCATTCCATTCCATTCCACTCCATTCCATTCCGGTTGATTCCATATCATTCCCGTTCATTCCACTCCATCACATTCCAAACCATTCGTGTTGATTCCATACGACTCCATTCCATTCCATTCCATGCCATTCGGGTTGATTCCATGCCATTCCATTCCATTCCATTCCATTCCATTCGCGTTGATTCCATGCCATTCCACTCGATTCCATTCCATTCCTTTCCATTCCATTCTGGTTGATTCCATTCCTTTCCATTCCTTTCCATCCTATTCCAATCCATTTCATTCCATTCCATTCCATTCCATTCCACTCGTTTCTGGTTGATTCCATTCCATTCCTTTCCATTCCATTCCATTCCATTCCATTCGTGTTGATTCCATTCCATTCCTTTCCATTCCATTCAATTCTGTTCCATTACATTCTGTTCGGGTTGATTGCATTCCTTTCCACTCCATTGCATTCCATTCCATTTCATTCCATTCCATTCCATTCCATTCCATTCCATTCCATTCCATTCCATTCCATTCTGGTTGAGTCCTTTCCATTCCATTCCATTCAAATCCATTTCATTCGGGTTGATTCCATTCCATTCCATTCCACTCCATTCACGTTGATTCCATTCCATTTCATTCCATTCCATCCCATTCCATTCCATTCCATTCCACTCCATTCCAGTCAGGTTGATTCCACTCCATTGCACTCCATTCCACTCCATTCAATGCCATTCCATGCCATTCGGGTTGTTTCCATCCTATTACATTGCATTCCATTCCACTCCGTTCCATTCCATTCCATTCCATACGGGTTGATTCCCTGCCATTCCATTTCATTCCATTCCATTCCATTCCATTCCACTCCATTCCAATCTGGTTGATTCCATTCCATTCCATTCCATTCCATTCCATTCCATTCCATTCCATTCGGGTTGTTTCCATCCCATTCCATTCCATTCCTTTCCGTTCCATTCCACACCATTCCATGCCTTTCCATACCATTCGGGTTGATTCCATCCCATTCCATTCTATTCCACTCCATTCCATTCCATTCCATTCCATTCCATTCCATTCCATTCGGTTTGATTCCATTTCATTCCATTCCATTCCATTCAATTGCATGGCATTCCATTCGGGTTGATTCCGTTCCCTTCCATTCCTTCCATTCCATTGCATTCCATTTAGTTTTACTCGGGATGATTCCGTTCCATTGCATTGCGTTCCATTCCATTCCATTCCATTCCAATCCATTCCAGTCAGGTTGATTCCATTCCATTCCATTCCATTCCATTCCATTCCATTCCATTCCATTCCGGGTGATTCCATTCCCTTGCATTTCTTCCATTCCATTGCATTCCATTCCATTCCATTCGGGTTGATTCCATTCCATTCCATTCCATTTGGGTTGAATCCATATTCTTCCCTTCCATTCCGTTCCATGCCATTCCAATACACTCGCGTTGATTCCATACGCTTACATTGCATTCCATTCCAATCCATTCGGGTGGATTCCATTGCATTCCATTCCATTCCATTCCATTCCATTCCATTCGCGTTAATACCATTCCATTCCATTCCATTCCATTTCATTCCATTGGAGTTGATTCCATTCCATTCCATTCAGTTCCATTCCATTCCGTTTCATGCCATTCCAATCCATTACGTTCGATTCCATTCGGTTTTATTCCATTCCATTCCATTCCATTCCATTTGGGTTGATTCCATCCCATTCCATTCCATTGCATTCCATTGCACTCCATTCCAATCATGTTGATTCTATTCCACTCCATTCCATTCTATTCCATTCGGGTGGATTCCATTCCATTCCATTCCATTCTATTCCATTCCATTCCATTCCATTCCATTCCACTCCATTCCATTCCATTCCATTCCATTCCATTCGGTTTGATTCCATTCCATTCCACTCCATTCCATTCCATTCCCTTCGGGTGGATTCCGTTCCGTTCCTTTCCTTCCATTACATTGCATTCCATTCCATTTTATTCGGGTTAATACCATTTCATTCCATTCCATTCCATTGCATTCGGGTTGATTCCATAACCTTCCCTAGCATTCCATTCCATTCCATTCCAATACATTCGGGTTGATTCCAAACACTTCCAATCCATTCCATTCCATTCCGTTCCATTCCATTCCATTCGGGTTGATTCCATTCCATTCCTTCCCATTACATTGCATTCGGGTTGATTCCATTCCATTCCATTCCATTCCATTCAATTCCATTCCATTCCATTCCATTACATGTCATTCCAATCCATTATATTCGATTCCATTCGGGTTGATTCCAATCCATTCCATTCCACTCCATTGCATTCCGTTCCACTCCATTCCATTCCATTCCATTATATTCGGGTTGATTCCATCCCATCCCATTAGATCCCATGACATTCCATTGCATTCGGGTTCATTCCATTCCATTCCATTCTTTCCATTGCATTGAATTCCGTTCCATTCCATTCCATTCGGGTTGATTACATTCCCTTCCATTCCATTCCATTCCATTCAATTCAATTCCATTCGGGTTGACTCCATTCCCTTCCATTCCATTCCATTCCAATCCATTCAAATCCATTCCATTCCATTCCATTCCATTCCATTCCATTCCATTCCATTCCATTCCGTTTGATTTCATTCTATTCCATTCCATTCCATTCCATTCCATTCCATTCCATTCCATTCGTGGTGATTCCATTCCCTACCATTTCTTCCTTTCCATTGCATTCCATTACATTCGAGTTGATTCTATTTCATTCCATTCCATTTGGTTTGATTCCATATCCTTCCCTTCCATTCCATTCCATTCCATTCCAACACTCCGGTTGGTTCCATTCGCTTTCATTGCATTCCATTCCATTCCATTCGGGTGGATTCCTTTCCATCCCATTTTATTCCATTTCATTCCATTCCACTCCATTCCATTCGCGTTAATACCATTCCCTTCCATTCCGTTCCATTCCATTCCATTCCATTCCATTTCATTCCATTATGGTTGATTCCATTCCATTGCATTCAGTTCCATTCCATTCCATTCCATGCCATTCCAATCCATTACGTTCGATTCCATTCGGGTTGATTCCATTCCATTCCATTCCATTCCATTCCATTCCATTCCATTCCATTCCATTCCATTCGTGTTGATTCCATTCCATTCCATTCCATTCCAGTCCGTTCCATTCGCGTTAATACCATTCCATTCCATTCCATTCCATTTCATTCTATTCGAGTTGATTCCATTCCATTCCATTCAGTTCCATTCTATTCCGTTCCATGCCATTCCAATCCATTACGTTCGATTCCATTCGGGTTTATTCCATTCCATTCCATTGCATTCCATTACATTCTGGTTGATTTCATTCCATTCCATTCCACTCCATTGCAATCCATTCCACTACATTCCATTCCATAACATTCCATTCCATTCCATTCCATTCCATTCCATTCGGGTTTATTCCATCCCATTCCATTCCATTCCATTCCACTCCATTCCAATCAGGTTGATTCCATTCCATTCCATTCCATTCCATCGCGTTGATTCCATTCCATTCCATTCCATTCTATTCCATTCCATTCCATTCCATTCCACTCCATTCCATGCCATTCCATACCATTCGGTTTGATTCCATCCCATTCCATTCTATTCCACTCCATTCCATTCCATTCCATTCCATTCCATTCCATTGCATTCCCTTCGGATTGATTCCGTTCCCTTCCTATCCTTCCATGACATTGCATTCCATTCTATTTTATTCGGGTTGACACCATTCTATTCCATTCCATTCCATTCCATTCTATTCGGTTTGATTCCATATCCTTCCCTTGCATTCCATTCCATTCCATTCCAATCCATTCGGGTTGATTCCATACACTTCCATTCCATTCCATTCCTTTCCATTACATTCGGGTTTCTTCCATTCCATTCCTTTCCATTACATTATATTCGGGTTGATTCCATTCCATTCCGTTCCTTTCCATTCCATTCCATTGCCTTCGATGTCATTCCAATCCATTATATTCGATTCCATTCGGATTGATTCCAATCCATTCCATTCCACTCCAGTGTATTCCGTTCCACTACATTCCATTCCTTTCCATTCCATTCGGGTTGATTCCATCACATCCCATTAGATCCCATTCCATTCCATAGCATTCGGTTTCATTCCATTCCCTTCCATTCCATTCCATTCCATTCAATTCCGTTCCATTCCATTCCATTCGGGTTGATTCCATTCCATTCCATTCCATTCCGTTCCATTCCATTCCATTCGGGTTGATTCCATATCCTTCCTTTCCATTCCATTCCATTCCATTCCAATCCTTTCGGGTTGATTCCATGCACTTCCATTCCATTCCATTCCATTCCATTCCATTCCATTCCATTCCATTCCATTCCAATCGGGTTGATTCCATTCCATTCCTTTCCATTACATTACATTCGTGTTGATTCCATTCCATTCCATTCCATTCCATAATATGGCACTCAAATCCATTATATTCGATTCCATTCTTGTTGATTCTATTCCATTCCATTCCACTCAATTGCATTCCATTCCACTACATTCCATTCCATTCCATTCCATTCGGGTTGATTCCATTCCATTCCATTCCATTCTCATTGAGTACATTCCATTCCATTCCATTCAAATCCATTCCATTCGGGTTGATTCCATTCCATTCCATTCCAATCCATTCGGGTTGATTCCATTCCATTTCATTGCATTCCATTCTATTCCATTCAATTCCATTCCACTCCATTCCAATCAGGTTGATTCAACTCCTTTGCACTCCATTGAACTGCATTCCATGCCATTCCATACCATTCGTGTTGATTCTATCCCATTCCATTCCATTCCATTCCATTCCATTGCATTCCGTTTGATTTCATTCCATTCCATTCCTTTCCATTCCATTCGTGGTGATTCAATTCCTTTCCATTTCTTCCATTCCATTGCATTCCCTTTCATTCCATTCGGGTTGATTCCATTCCATTCCATTCCATTTGGGTTGATTCCATATCCTTCCGTTCCATTCCATTCCATTCCATTCCAACTCTCGGGTTGATTCCATACGCTTCCATTGCATTCCATTCCATTCCATTCGGGTGGATTCCTTTCCATCCCATTCTATTCCATTCTATTCCATTCCATTCCATTCCATTCCATTCAATTCCATTCCATTCGCGTTAACACCAACCCATTCCATTCCATTTCATTCCATTCGGGTTGATTCCATTCCATTCCACTCAGTTCCATTCCATTCCATTCCATGCCATTCCAATCCATTACGTTCAATTCCATTCGAGTTGATTCCATTCCATTCCATTCCATTACATTACATTCGGGTTGATTCCATTCCATTCCATTCCACTCCATTGCATTCCATTCCACTCCATTCCATTCCACTCCATTGCATTCGGGTTGATTCCATTCCATTCCATTCCATTCCATTCCCTTCCATTCCGTTCCATTCGCGTTAATACCATTCCATTCCATTCCATTTCATTCTATTCGAGTTGATTCCATTCCATTCCATTCCATTCAGTTCCATTCTATTCCGTTCCATTCCATTCCAATCCATTACGTTCGATTCCATTCGGGTTTATTCCTTTCCATTCCATTGCATTCCATTACATTCAGGTTGATTCCATTCCATTCCATTCCACTCCATTGCATTCCATTCCACTCCATTCCATTCCATTCCATTCCATTCGGGTTGATTCCATCCCATTCCATTCCATTCAATTCCATTCCATTCCATTCCTCTCCATTCAATTCAGGTTGATTCCATTCCATTCCATTCCATTCCATTGCATTCCATTCCATTCAATCGGGTTGATTCCATTCCATTCCATTCCATTCCATTCCATTCCATGCCATTCCATACCATTCGGTTTGATTCCATCCCATTGCATTCTATTCCACTCCATTCCATTCCATTCCATTCCATTCAATTCCATTCCATTGCATTCCCTTAGGGTTGATTTCGTTCCCTTCCTATCCTTCCATTACATTGCATTCCATTCCATTTTATTCGGGTTGACACCATTCTATTCCATTCCATTCCATTCCAGTCCGTTCTATTCGGTTTGATTCCATATCCTTCCCTTGCATTCCATTCCATTCCATTCCAACCCATTCGGGTTGATTCCATACACTTCCATTCCATTCCAGTCCTTTCCATTACATTCGGGTTTATTCCATTCCATTCCTTTCCATTACATTACATTCGGGTTGATTCCATTCCATTCCATTCCTTTCCATTCCATTCCACTGCCTTCCATGTCATTCCAATCCATTATATTCGATTCCATTCGGATTGATTCCAATCCATTCCACTCCACTCCACTGCATTCCGTTCCACTACATTCCATTCCTTTCCATTCCATTCGGGTTGATTCCATCACATCCCATTAGATCCCATTCCATTCCATTGCATTCGGGTTCATTCCATTCCATTCCATTCCTTTCCCTTCCATTCCATTCCGTTCCATTCCATTCCATTCGGGTTGATTACATTCCCTTCCACTCCATTGCATTCCATTCCATTCCATTCCATTCGGGTTGATTCCATTCCCTTACATTCCATTCCATTCAATTCCATTCGAATCCATTCCATTCCATTGCATTCCATTCCATTCCTTTCTGCTTGCTTCCATTCCATTCCATTCCATTCGATTCCATTCCATTCCATTAGGGTTGATTATATCCTATTCCATTCCATTTCTTTTCATTCAACTCCATTACAGTCAGGTTGATTCCATTGCATTCCATTCCATTCCATTCCATTCCATTCCATTCCATTCCATTCCATTCCATTCCATTCCATTCGGGTTGATTCCATTCCATTCCATTCCATTCCATTCCATTCCATTCCATTCCATTCCGGTTGATTCCATATCCTTCCCTTTAATTCCATTCCATTCCATTCCAATCCATTCGTAGTGATTCCCTATGATTCCAATCCATTTCATTCCATTCCATTCGGGTTGTTTGCATGCCATTCCATTCTATTCCTTTCCATTCCATTTCATTCCATTTCATCCCATTCCATTCCATTCAATTCCAATCCATTCCAGTCAGGTTGATTCCACTCCATTGCACTCCATTCCACTCCATTCCATGCCATTCCATACCATTCGTGTTGATTCTATCGCATTCCATTCCATTCCATTCCATTCCATTCCATTCCATTCCATTCCGTTTGATTTCATTCCATTGCATTCCTTTCCATTCCATTCCATTCAATTCGTGGAGATTCAATTCCCTTCGCTTTCTTCCATTCCATTGCATTCCCTTCCATTCCATTCGGGTTGATTCTATTCCATTCCATTCCATTTGGGTTGATTCCATATCCTTCCCTTCCCTTCCATTCCATTCCATTCCAAAATTCGGGTTGATTCCATACGCTTCCATTGCATTCCAGTCCATTCCATTCAGGTGGATTCCTTTCCATCGCATTCTATTCCATTCCGTTCCATTCCATTCCATTCACGTTAATACCAGTCCATTCCATTCCATTTCATTCCATTCGGGTTGATTCCATTCCATTCCATTCAGTTCCATTCCTTTCCATTCCATGCCATTCCAATCCATTACGTTCGATTCCATTCGGGTTGATTCCATTCCATTCCATTCCACTCCATTGCATTCGATTCCACTCCATTCCATTCCATTCCATTCGGGTTGATTCCATCCCATTCCATTCCATTCCATTCCATTCCACTTCATTGCAATCAGTTTGATTCCATTCCATTCCATATCATTCCATTGCATTCCATTTCATTCCATTGCATTCGGGGTGATTCCATTCGATTCCATTCCATTCCATTCCTTTCCATTCCATTCCGTTCCATTCGCGTTAATACCATCCCATTCCATTCCATTCCATTCCATTCCATTCCATTCCATTCCATTCCATTCCATTTCATTCCATTCGGATTTATTCCACTCCATTCCATTCAGTTCCATTCCATTCCGTTCCATGCCATTCCAATCCATTACGTTCGATTCCAATTGGGTTTATTCCATTCCATTCCTTTGCATTTCATTATATTCCGGTTGATTCAATTCCATTCCATTCCATTCCAATCCATTGCATTCGATTCCACTCCATTCCATTCCATTCCATTCCATTCGGGTTGATTCCATTCCATTCCATTCCATTCTATTCCATTCCATTCCATTCAATTCCGTTCCATTCCATTCCATTCGGATTGATTACATTCTCTTGCACTCCATTGCATTCCATTCCATTCCATTCCATTCGGGTTGATTCCATTCCCTTACATTCCATTCCATTCCATTCCATTCCAATCCATTCCATTCCAATCCATTTCATTCCATTCCATTCCATTCCATTCCATTCCTTTCTGCTTGATTCCATTCCATTCCATTCCATTCCATTCCATTCCATTCCATTCCATTAGGGTTGATTATATCCTATTCCATTCCATTTCTTTTCATTCCGCTCCATTCCAGTCAGGTTGATTCCATTCCATTCCATTCCATTCTGGTTGATTCAATTCCATTCCAATCCATTCCACTCTTTTCGGGTTGATTCCACTCCATTACTCTCCATTCCATTCCATTCCATACCATTTGGGTTGATTCCATCCCATTCCATTCCATTCCATTCCACTCCATTCCATTCCGGTTGATTCCATATCATTCCCGTTCATTCCTTTCCATTACATTCGAATCCATTGGTGTTGTCTCCATACGACTCCATTCCATTCCATTCCATGACATTCGGGTTGATTTCATGCCATTCCATTCCATTCCATTCCATTCCATTCCATTCCATTCGCGTTGATACCATGCCATTCCATTCGATTCCATTCCATTCCTTTCCATTCCATTCTGGTTGATTCCATTCCTTTCCATTCCTTTCCATCCTATTCCAATCCATGCCATTCCATTCCATTCCATTCCATTCCACTCGTTTCTGGTTGATTCCATTCCATTCCATTCGTGTTGATTCCATTCCATTGCTTTCCATTCCATTGTATTCTGTTCCATTACATTCCGCTCCGGTTGATTGCATTCCTTTCCACTCCATTGCATTCCATTTCATTTCATTCCATTCCATTCCATTCCATTCCATTCTGGTTCAGTCCATTCCATTCCATTCCATTGAAATCCATTTCATTCGGGTTGATTCCATTCCATTCCATTCCACTCCATTCAGGTTGATTCCATTCCATTTCATTCCATTGCATCCCATTCCATTCCATTCCATTCCACTCCATTCCAGTCAGGTTGATTCCATTCCTTTGCACTCCATTCCACTCCATTCAATGCCATTCCATGCCATTCGGTGTTGTTTCCATCCTATTACATTGCATTCCATTCCACTCCATTCCATTCCATTCCATTCCATTCGGGTTGATTCCCTCCCATTCCATTTGATTCCATTCCATTCCATTCCATTCCACTCCATTCCAATCAGGTTGATTCCATTCCATTCCATTCCATTCCATTCCATTCCATTCGGGTTGTTTCCATTCCATTCCATTCCATTCCATTCCATTCCATTCGGATTTTTTCCATCCCATTCCATTCCATTCCTTTCCGTTCCATTCCACACCATTCCATGCCTTTCCATACCATTCGTGTTGATTCCATCCCATTCCATTCTATTCCACTCCATTCCATTCCATTCCGTTCCATTCGGTTTCATTCCATTCCATTCCATTCCATTCCATTCCATTCCATTCAATTGCATGGCATTCCATTCGGGTTGATTCCATTCCCTTCCATTCCTTCCATTCCATTGCATTCCATTTAATTTTACTCGGGATGATTCCGTTCCATTGCATTGCGTTCCAATCCATTCCATTCCATTCCAATCCATTCCAGTCAGGTTGATTCCATTCCATTCCATTCCATTCGATTCCGGGTGATTCCATTCCCTTGCATTTCTTCCATTCCATTGCATTCCATTCCATTCTATTCGGGTTGATTCCATTCCATTCCATTCCATTTGGGTGGAATCCATATTCTTCCCTTCCATTCCGTTCCATTCTATTCCAATACACTCGCGTTGATTCCATACGCTTCCATTGCATTCCATTCCATTCCATTCGGGTGGATTCCATTGCATTCCATTCCATTTCATTCCATTCCATTCCATTCCATTCCATTCCATTCCATTCGCGTTAATACCATTCCATTCCATTCCATTCCATTTCATTCCATTGGAGTTGATTCCATTCCATTCCATTCAGTTCCATTCCATTCCGTTCCATGCCATTCCAATCCATTACGTTCGATTCCATTCGGTTTTATTCCATTCCATTCCATTCCATTCCATTCCATTCCATTCTATTCGGGTTGATTCTATCCCATTCCATTCCATTCCATTCCATTCCATTCCATTCCACTCCATTGCAATCAGGTTGATTCCATTCCACTCCATTCCATTCCATTCCATTCGGGTGGATTCCATTCCATTCCATTCCATTCTATTCCATTCCATTCCATTCCATTCCATTCGGTTTGTTTCCATTCCATTCCATTCCATTCCATTCCATTCCATTCCACTCCATTCCTTTCCATTCCCTTCCATTCCATTACATTCGGTTTGATTCCATTCCATTCCACTCCATTCCATTCCATTCCCTTCGGGTGGATTCCGTTCCGTTCCTTTCCTTCCATTACATTGCATTCCATTCCATTTTATTCGGGTTGATACCATTTCATTCCATTCCATTCCATTCCATTCGGGTTGATTCCATAACCTTCCCTAGCATTCTATTCCTTTCCATTCCAATCCATTCGGGTTGATTCCATACACTTCCATTCCATTCCATTCCATTCCATTCCATTCCATTCCATTCCATTCCATTCCATTCGGGTTGATTCCATTCCATTCCTTTTCATTACATTGCATTCGGGTTGATTCCATTCCATTCCATTCCATTCCAATCCATTGCATTACATTCCATGTCATTCCAATCCATTATATTCGATTCCATTCGGGTTGATTCCAATGCATTCCATTCCACTCCATTGCATTCCGTTCCACTCCATTCCATTCCATTCCATTCCATTCGGGTTGATTCCATCCCATCCCATTAGATCCCATGCCATTCCATTGCATTCGGGTTCATTCCATTCCATTCCATTCTTTCCATTGCATTGAATTCCGTTCCATTACATTCCATTCGGGTTGATTACATTCCCTTCCATTCCATTGCATTCCATTCCATTCAATTCCATTCGGATTGACTCCATTCCATTCCATTCCATTCCATTCCATTCCATTCCATTCCGTTTGATTTCATTCTATTCCATTCCATTCCATTCCATTCCATTCGTGGTGATTCCATTCCCTACCATTTCTTCCTTTCCATTGCATTCCATTCCATTCGAGTTCATTCTATTCCATTCCATTCCATTTGGTTTGATTCCATATCCTTCCCTTCCATTCCATTCCATTCCATTGCAACACTCCGGTTGGTTCCATTCCCTTCCATTGTATTCCATTCCATTCCATTCCGGTGGATTCCTTTCCATCCCATTTTATTCCATTTCATTCCATTCCACTCCATTCCATTCGCGTTAATACCATTCCCTTCCATTCCGTTCCTTTCCATTCCATTCCATTCCATTTCATTCCATTAGGGTTGATTCCATTCCATTCCATTCAGTTCCATTCCATTCCATTCCATGCCATTCCAATCCATTACGTTCGATTCCATTCGGGTTGATTCCATTCCATTCCATTCCACGCCATTGCATTCCATTCCACTCCATTCCATTCCATTCCATTCCATTCGTGTTGATTACATCCCATTCCATTCCATTACATTCCATTCCATTCCACTCCATTCCAATAAGTTTGATTCCATTCCATTCCATATCATTCCATTCCATTCCATTCCATTCCATTCTGGTTGATTCCATTCCATTCCGTTGCATTGCATTCCATTCCATTCGGGTTGTTTCCATTCCATGCCATTCCACTCCATTCCATGCCATTCCATACCATTCGTGTTGATTCTATCCCATTCCATACCATTCCATTCCATTCCAATCCATACGGGATGATTCCATTCCCTTCCATTCCATTGCAGTCCATTCCATTCCATTCGTGTTGATTCCATCCCATTCCATTCCATTCCATTCCATTCCTTTCCATTCCGTTTGATTTCATTCCATTCCATTCCTTTCCATTCCATTCCATTCCATGCGTGGTGATTCAATTCCCTTCCATTTCTTCCATTACATTGAATTCCCTTCCATTCCATTCGCGTTGATTCCATTCCATTCCATTGCATTTGGGTTGATTCCATATCCTTCCCTTCCATTCCACTCCATTCCATTCCTACACTCCGGTTGATTCCATACGCTTCCATTGCATTCCATTCCATTCCATTCGGGTGGATTCCTTTCCATCCCATTCTATTCCATTCCATTCCATTCAATTTCATTTCATTCCATTCCATTCGCGTTAATACCAATCCATTCCACTCCATTCCATTCTATTCCATTCCATTCCATTTCATTCCATTCGGGTTGATTCCATTCCATTCCATTCAGTTCCATTCCATTCCATTCCATGCCATTCCAATACATTACGTTCGATTGCATTCAGGTTGATTCCATTCCATTCCATTCAATTACATTACATTCGGGTTGATTGCGTTCCATTCCATTACACTCCATTGCATTCCATTCCACTCCATTCCATTCCATTGCATTCCATTCGATTTGATTCCATCCCATTCCATTCCATTCCATTCCATTCCATTCCATTCCACTCCATTCCAATCAGGTTGATTCCATTCCATTCTATATCATTCCATTCCATTCCATTCCATTCCATTCCATTCCATTCCATTCCATTCGGGTTGATTCTATTCCATTCCATTCCATTCTGTTCCATTCCATTCCATTCCATTCCATTCCATTCGGGATATTTCCATTAAATTCCATTCCATTCCATTCCACTCCATTCCACGCCATTCTATTCCAATCGGGTTCATTCCATCAAATTCCATTCTATTCCACTCCATTACACTCCATTCCATTCCATTCCATTCGGTTTGAATCCATTCGATTAGATTCCATTCCATTTCATTGCATTCCATTCCAATCGGGTTGATTCCGTTCCCTTCCATTCCTTCCATTCCATTGCATTCCATTCCATTTTTTTCGGGTTGATTCCATTCCATTGCATTGCATTCCATTCCATTCCATTCCACTCCATTCCAGTCAGGAGGATTTCATTCCATTCCATTCCATTCCATTCCATTCGGGTTGATTCCATTCCATTCCATTCCATTCCTTTCCATTCCATTCGGGTTGTTTCCATTAAATTCCATTCCATTCCATTCCAATCCATTCCATGCCATTCCATACCTTTCGTGTTGATTGCATCCCATTCCACTCCATTCCATTCCGTTCCATTCCAATCCATACGGGTTGATTCCATTCTCTTCCATTCCATGGCAATCCATTCCATTGCAATCGGGTTGATTCCATTTCATTCCATTCCATTCCATTCCGGTTGATTTCATAACCTTGCCTTTCATTCCATTCCATTCCATTCCAATCCATTCTTATTGATTCCATACAATTCCATTCCATTCCATTCCATTCCATTCCATTCCATTCCATTCGGGTTGATTCCATGCCATTCCATTCCATTCCATTCCATTCCATTCCATTCCATTCGCGTTGATACCATGCCATTCCATTCCATTCGGGTTGATTCCATTCCATTCCATTCCATTCCATTCCATTCCTTTCCATTCCATTCCATTCGCGTTGATACCATGCCATTCCATTCCATTCCATTCCATTCCTTTCCATTCCATTCGAGATTTTTCCATTCCTTTCCATTCCTTTCCATTCCTTTCCATTCCTTTGCATTCCATTCCATTCCATTCGTTTCTGGTTGATTCCTTTCCAATCCATTCCACACCATTCCATTCCATTCCATTCCATTCCATTCCATTCCATTCCATTCGTGTTGATTCCATTCCATTCTTTTCCATTGCATTCAATTCCGTTCCATTACATTCCGTTCGGGTTGACTGCATTCCTTTCCACTCCATTGCATTCCATTCCATTCCATTCCAAACCATTCCATTTCATTCCATTCCATTCCATTCGGATTGATTCCATTTCATTCCATCCCGTTCAAATCCATTCCATTCGGGTTGATTCCATTCCATTACATTCCACTCCATTCGTGTGGATTCCATTCCATTTCATTCCATTCCATCCCATTCCATTCCATTCCATTCCACTCCATTCCAGTCAGGTTTATTACACTCCATTGCACTCCATTCCACCGCATTCCATGCCATACCATACCATTCGTGTTGATTCCATTCCATTCCATTCCATTGCAATCCATTCAATTCCGTTTGATTTCATTCCATTCCATTCCATTCCATTCCATTCCATTCCATTCCATTCCATTCGTGGTGATTCCATTCCCTTCCATTTCTTCCATTCCATTGCATTGCATTCCATTCCATTCGGATTTATTCTTTTCCATTCCATTCAATTTGGGTTTATCCATATCCTTCCCTTCCATTCCATTCCATTCCATTCCAACACTCTGGTTGATTCCATACGCTTCCATTGCATTCCATTCCATTCCATTCGGGTGGATTCCTTTCCATCCCATTCTATTCCACTTCATTCCATTCCACTCCATTCAATTCGGGTTAATACCATTCCATTCCATTCCATTCCATTTCATTCCATTCGTGTTGATTCCATTCGATTCCATTCAGTTCCATTCCATTCCATTCCATGCCATTATAGTCCATTACGTTCGATTCCATTCGGGTTGATTCCATTCCATTCCATTCCATTCCATTCCATTACATTCGGGTTGATTCCGTTCCATTCTATTCCACTCCATTGCATACCATTCCAAGCCATTCCATTCCATTCCATTCCATTCTGGTTGATTCCATCCCATTCCATTCCATTCCATTCCATTCCATTCCATTCCACTCCATTCCAATAAGGTTGATTCCATTCCATTCCATATCATTCCATTCCATTCCATTCCATTCGGGTTGATTCCATTCCATTCCATTTCATTCCGTTCCATTGCATTGCATTCCATTCGGGTTGTTTCCATCCCAATCCATTCCATTCCATTCCACTCTATTCCATGCCATTCCATACCATTCGTGTTAATTCCATCCCATTCCATACCATTCCATTCCATTCCAATCCATACGGGTTGATTCCATTCCCTTCCATTCAATTGCAGTCCATTCCATTCCATTCATGTTGATTCCATTCCATTCCATTCCATTCCATTCCATTCCATTCCATTCCATTCCATTCGGTTTGATTCCATTCCATTCCTTTCCATTGCACTCAATTCCGTTCCATTACATTCCGTTCGGATTGATTGCATTCCTTCCCACTCCATTGCATTCCATTGCATTCCATTCCATTCCATTCCATTCCATTCCATTCAATTCCATTCCATTCCATTCGGGTTGATTCCATTCCATTCCATTCCATTCCATTCCATTCCATTCCATTCCATTCCATTCCATTCTGTTTGATTCCATTCCACTCCATTCCGTTCAAATCCATTCCATTCGGGTTGATTCCATTCCATTACATTCCACTCCATTCGGCTGAATTCCATTCCATTTCATTCCACTCCATCCCTTTCCATTCCATTCCATTCCACTCCAATCCAGTCAGGTTGATTCCACTCCATTGCACTCCACTCCAACCCATTCCATGCCATTCCATACCATTCGTGTTGATTCCATCCCATTCCATTCCATTCCATTCCGTTTGATTTCTTTCCATTCCATTCCATTCCATTCCATTCCATTCCATTCCATTTCATTTGTGATGAATCCATTCCCTTCCATTTCTTCCATTCCATTGCATTGCATTCCATTCCATTCGGGTTGATTCTATTCCATTCCATTCCATTTGGGTTGATTCCATATCCTTCCCTTCCATTCCATTCCATTCCATTCCAACACTCTGGTTCATTCCATACGCTTCCATTCCATTCCATTGCATTCGGGTGGATTCCTTTCCATACCATTCTATTCCATTTCATTCCATTCCACTCCATTCCATTCGGGTTAATAACATGCCTTTCCATTCCATTCAATTCTATTCCATTCCATTTCATTCCATTCGTGTTGATTCCATTCCATGCCAATCAGTTCCATTCCATTCCATTCCATGCCATTATAATCCATTACGTTCGATTCCATTCGGGTTGATTCCATCCCATTCCATTCCATTCCATACCATTCCACGCCATTCCAATAAGGTTGATTCCATTCCATTCCATATCATTCCATTCCATTCCATTCCATTCGGGTTGATTCCTTTCCATTCCATTTCATTCCGTTCCATTTCATTCCATTCCATTCGGGTTGTTTGCATTCCATACCCTTCCATTCCATTCCACTCCATTCCATGCCATTCCATACCATTCGTGTTAATTCCATCCCATTCCATACCATTCCATTCCATTCCATTCCATTCCAATCCATACGGGTTGATTTCATTCCCTTCCATTCCATTGCAGTCCATTCCATTCCATTCATGTTGATTCGATTCCATTCCATTCAATTCCATTCTATTCCATTCCATTCCATTCCATTCCATTCCGGTTGATTCCATATCCTTCCCGTTCATTCCATTCCATTCCATTCCAATCCATTCGTGTTGATTCCATACGATTCCATTCCATTCCATTCCATTCGGGATGATTCCATGCCATTCCATTCCATTCCATTGCATTCCATTCCATTCCATTCGCGTTGATACCATGCCATTCCACTCCATTCTATTCCATTCCTTTAAATTCCATTCCGTTTGATTCCATTCCTTTCCGTCGCATTCCATTCCATGCCATTCCATTCCATACCATTCCATTCGTTTCTGGTTGATTCCATTCCATTCCATTCCATTCCATTCGGGATCAATCCATTCAATTCCTTTCCATTCCATTCAATTCCGTTCCATTACATTCCGTTCGGGTTGATAGCATTCCTTTCCACTCCATTGCATTCCATTCCATTGCATTCCATTCCTTTCCATTCCATTCCATTCGGGTTGATTCCATTCCATTCCATTCCACTCCATTCGGGTTGATTCCATTCCACTTCATTCCATTCCATCCCACTCCATTCCATTCCATTCCACTCCATTCCAGTCAGGTTGTTTCCACTCCATTGCACTCCATTCCACTCCATTCAATGCCATTCCATTCCATTCGGGTTGTTTCCATCCCATTCCATTGCATTCCATTCCATTCCATTCCATTCCGTTTGATTCCATTCCATTCCATTCCATTCCATTCCATTCCATTCCATTCGTGGTAATTCCAATTCCTTCAATTTCTTCCATTCCATTGCATTACATTCCATTCGATTCGGGTTGATTCCATTCCATTCCATACCGTTTGGGATGATTCCATATCCTTCCCTTTCATTCCATTCCATTCAATTCCATTCCATTCCATTCGGGTTGTTTCCATTTCATTCCATTCCATTCCATTCCATTCCATGCCATTCCATACCATTCGTCTTGATTCCATCACATTCCATTCCATTCCATTCCATTCTAATCCATACGGGTTGATTCCTTTCCCTTCCATTCCATTGCAATCCATTCCATTCCATTGGTGTTGATTCCATTCCATTCCATTCCATTCAATTCAATTCCATTCCATTCCGGTTGATTCCATATCCTTCCCTTTCATTCCGTTCCATTCCGTTCAAATCCATTCGTGTTGATTCCATACGATTCCATTCCATTCCATTCCATTCCATTCGCGTTGATTCCATGACATTCCATTCCATTCCATTCGCGTTTATACCATTCCATTCCATTCCATTCCATTTCTTTCCATTCCATTCGGGTTGATTCCATTCCTTTCCATTCCATTCCATTCCATTCCATTTCATTCCATTCCTTTTGTTTCTGGTTGATTCCATTCCAATCCATTCCATTCCATTCCATTCCATTCCATTTCATTCCATTCCATTCCATTCGGGTTGATTCCATTCCATTGCTTTCCATTCCATTCAATTCTATTCCATTACATTCCGTTCGGGTTGATTGGATTCCTTTCCACTCCACTGCATTCCAGTCCATTGCATTCCATTCCATTCCACTCCATTCCATTCTGGTTGATTCCATTCCATTCCATTCCATTGAAATCTATTCTATTTGGGTTGATTCCATTCCATTCCATTCCAATCCATTCGGGTTGATTTCATTTCATTTCATTCCATTCCATCCCATTCCATTCCATTCCATTCAACTCCATTCCCGTCAGGTTGATTCCACTCCATTGCACTCCATTTCACTCCATTCCATGCGTTTCCATACCATTCGGGTTGATTCCATCCCATTCCATTCCATTCCATTCCATTCCTTTCCTTTCCATTCCGTTTGATTTCATTCCATTCCATTCCTTTCCATTCCATTCCATTCCATGCGTGGTGATTCAATTCCCTTCCATTTCTTCCATTCCATTGCTTTCCCTTCCATTCCATTCGGGTTGATTCCATTCCATTCCATTCCATTTGCGTTGATTCCATATCCTTCCCTTCCATTCCATTCCATTCCATTCCTACACTCGGGTTGATTCCATACGGTTCCATTGCATTCCATTCCATGCCATTCGGGTGGATTCCTTTCCATCCCATTCTATTCCATTCCATTCCATTCCATTTCATTCCATTCCATTCGCGTTAATACCAATCCATTCCATTCCATTCCATTCCATTGCATCCCATTCCATTTCATTCCATTCGGGTTGATTCCATTCCATTCCATTCAGTTGCATTCCATTCCGTTCCATGCCATTCCAATACATTACGTTCGATTGCATTCGGGTTGATTCAATTCCATTCTATTCCATTCCATGACATTCGGGTTGATCGAATTCCATTCCATTCCTCTCCATTGCATTCCATTCCACTCCATTCCATTCCATTCCATTCGGGTTGATTCCATCCTATTCCATTCCATTCCATTACATTCCATTCCATTCCACTCCATTCCAGTCAGGTTGATTCATTTCAATTCTATATCATTCCATTCCATTCCATTCCTTTCCATTCCATTCCATTCCATTCCATTCCATTCCATTCGGGTTGTTTCCATTCCATTCCATTCCATTCTATTCCATTCCATTCCATTCCCTTCCATTCTATTGCATTCGTGATGTTTCCATTCCATTCCATTCCATTCCATTCCACTCCATTCCACGCTATTCCATAACAATCGGGTTCATTCCATCAAATTCCATTCTATTCCACTCCATTCCATTCCATTCCATTCCATTCCATTCCATTCCACTCCATTCCAGTCAGGTTGATTCCATTCCATTCCATTCCATTCCAATCCATTCCATTCCATTCGGGTTGTTTCCATTCCATTCCATTCCACTCCATTCCACGCCATTCCATACCATTCGTGTTGATTCCATCCCACTCCACTCCATTCCATTCCTTTCCATTCCAATCCATACGGGTTGACTCCATTCCCTTCCATTCCATTGCAATACATTCCATTCCAATCGGGTTGATTCCATTCCATTCCATTCCATTCCGGTTGATTCCATATGCTTTCCTTTCATTCCATTCCATTCCATTCCAATCCATTCTTGTTGATTCCGTACAATTCCATTCCATTCCATTGCATTCCATTCCATTCGGGTTGATTCCATGCCATTCCATTCCATTCCATTCCATTCCATTCCATTCCATTCTCGTTGATACCATGCCATTCCATTCCATTCCATTCCATTCCATCCCATTCCAATCCAATACGTTCGATTCCATTCGGGTTGATTCCATTCCATTCCATTCCATTCCATTACATTTGGGTTGATTCCATTCCATTCCATTCCACTCCATTGCATTCCATTCCATTCCATTCTATTCCATTCCATTCCATTCCATTCCATTCCATTCCATTCCATTCGGGTTGATTCCATCCCATTCCATTCCATTCCATTCCATTCCATTCCATTCCACTCCATTCCAATAAGGTTGATTCCTTTCCATTCCATATCATTCCATTCTCTTCCACTCCATTCGTGTTGATTCCATTCCATTCCAATCCATTCCGTTCCATTGCATTCCATTCCACTCGGGTTGTTTCCATTCCTTTCCATTCCATTCCATTCCACTCCATTTCATTCCATTCCATTCCATTCGCGTTGATACCATGCCATTCTATTCCATTCCATTCCATTCCTTTAAATACCATTCTGGTTGATTCCATTCCTTTCCATTCCTTTCCATCCCATTCCATTCCATGCCATTCCATTCCATTCCATTCGTTTCTGGTTGTTTCCTTCCTATCCATTCCATTCCATTCTATTCCATTCCATTCCATTCCATTCCATTCCATTCCATTCGGGTTGATTCCATTCCATTCCTTTCCATTCCTTTCAATTCCGTTGCATTACATTCCGTTCAGGTTGATTGCATTCCTTTCCACTCCATTGCATTCCATTCCATTGCATTCCATTCTGGGTGAATCCATTCCATTCCATTTCATTCAAATCCATTCCATTCGGGTTGATTCCATCCCATTCCACTCCATTCGGGTTGATTCCATTCCATTCCATTCCATTTGGGATGATTCCATATCCTTCCCTTCCATTCCATTCCATTCCATTCCATTCCAATACACTTGGGTTCATTCCATAGGCTTCCATTGCATTCCATTTCATTCCATTCGGGTGGATTCCTTTCCATCCCATACTATTCCATTTCATTGCGTTCCACTCAGTTCCATTCGGGTTAATACCATTCCATTCCATTCCATTCCATTCCATTTCATTCCATTCGGGTTGATTCCATTCCATTCCATTCAGTTCCATTCCATTCCATTCCATGCCATTCCAATCCATTACGTTCGATTGCATTCGGGTTGATTCCATTCCATTCCATTCCCTTCCATTACATTCGGGTTGATTCCATTCCATTCCATTGCACTCCATTGCATTCCATTCCACTCCATTCCATTCCATTCCATTCCATTCGTGTTGATACCATCCCATCCCATTCCATTCCATTCCATTCCATTCCAATCCATTCCAATCAGGTTGATTCCTTTCTATTCCATATCATTCCATTCCCTTCCATTCCATTCGGGTTGGTTCCATTCCATTGCATTCCATTCCGTTCCATTGCATTCCATTCCATTCGGGTTGTTTCCATTCCATTCCATTCCATTCCATTCCACTCCATTCCATTCCATTCCATTCCATTCACGTTGATATCATGCCATTCTATTCCATTCCATTCCATTACTTTAAATTCCATTCCGGTTGATTCCATTCCTTTCCATTCCTTTCCATCCCATTCCATTCCATACCATTCCATTCCATTCCATTCCATTCGTTTCTGGTTGATGCCATTCCATTCCATTCCATTCCATTCCATTCGGGTTGATTCCATTCCTTTCCTTTCCATTCCATTCAATTCCGTTCCATTACATTCCGTTTGGGTTGATTGCATTCCTTTCCACTCCATTGCATTCCATTCCCTTGCATTCCATTCCATTCGATTCCATTCCATTCCATTCGGGTTGATTCCATTCCATTCCATTCCATTGCATTCCATTCTGGGTGAGTCCATTCCATTCCATTCCATTCAAATCCATTCCATTCGGGTTGATTCCATTAAATGCCATTCCACTCCATTCCGTTTGATTCCATTCCATTCCCTTCCATTTCTTCCATTCCACTGCATTCAATTCCATTCCATTCGGGTTGATTCCATTCCATTCCATTCCATTTGGGATGATTCCATATCCTTCCCTTCCATTCCATTCCATTCCATTCCATTCCAATACAATTGGGTTCATTCCATAGGCTTCCATTGCATTCCATTTCATTCCATTCGGGTGGATTCCAACACATACCATTCTATTCCATTCCATTGCATTCCATTCCATTCCATTCCATTCCATTCACGTTAATACCATTCCATTCCATTCCGTCCCATTCCATTCCATTTCATTCCATTCGAGTTGATTCCGTTCCATTCCATTCAGTTCCATTCAATTCCATTCCATGCCATTCCAATCCATTACGTTCGATTCCATTCGTGTTGATTCCATTCCATTGCATTCCATTCCTTTACATTCGGACTTATTCCATTCCATTCCATTCCACTCCATTGCATTCCATTCCACTCCATTCCATTCCATCCGGGTTGATTCCCTCCCATTCCATTTCATTCCATTCCATTCCATTCCATTCCATTACATTGCATTCCACTCCATTCCAATCCATTCCATTCCATTCTGGTTGTTTCCATCCCATTCCATTCCATTCTATTCCATTCCTTTCCGTTCCACTCCATTCCATGCCTTTCCATACCATTCGGGTTGATTCCATCCCATTCCATTCTTTTCCACTCCATTCCATTCCATTCCATTACATTCCCTTCCATTCCATTCCATTCCATTCCATTCGGTTTGATACCATTCCATTCCTTTACATTCCATTCCATTCCATTCCATTCCTTTCCATTCGGGTTGATTCCGTTCCCTTCCATTGCATCCGTTCCATTGCATTCCATTCCATTTTATTCGGGTTGATTTCATTCTCCTCTCTTCCATTCCATTCCATTCCATTCCATTCCATTCCATTCCATTCGGGTTGATTCCATATCCTTCCCTTCCATTCCATTCCATTCCATTCCAACACACTGGTAGATTCCATACGCTTCCATTGCCTTCTATTCCATTCCATTCGGGTGGATTCCTTTCCATCCCATTGTATTCCATTTCATTCCATTCCACTCTATTCCATTCGGGTTAATACCATTCCATTCCATTCTTTCGATTCCATTCCATTTCATTCGATTCGGGTTGAATCCATTCCATTCCATTCAGTTCCATTCCATTCCATTCCATGCCATTCCAATCCATTACGTTCGATGCCATTCGGGTTGATTCCAATCCATTCAATTCCATTCGATTACATTCGGGTTGATTCCATTCCATTCCATTCCACTCCATTGCATTCCATTCAACTCCATTCCATTCCATTCCATTACATTCGGGTTGATTCCATCCCATTCCATTCCATTCCGTTCCATTCCATTCCACTCCATTCCAATAAGGTTGATTCCTTTCCATTCCATATCATTCCATTCCCTTCCATTCCATTCGGGTTGATTCCATTCAATTCCATTCCATTCCGTTCCATTGCATTCCATTACATTCGGGTTGTTTCCATTCCATTCCATTCCATTCCATTATATTCCACTCCATTCCATTCCATTCCATTCCATTCGCGTTGATACCATGCCACTCTACTCCATTCCATTCCATTCCTTTAAATTCCATTCCGTTTGATTAAATTCCTTTCCATTCCTTTCCATCCCATTCCATTCCATTCCATTCCATTCCATACCATTCCATTCGTTTCTGGTTGATGCCATACCATTCCATTCCATTCCATTCCATTCCATTCCATTCGTGTTGATTCCATTCCATTCCTTTCCATTCCATTCAATTCCGTTCCATTACATTCCGTTCGGGTTGATTGCATTCCTTTCCACTCCATTGCATTCCATTCCATTGCATTCCATTCCATTCCATTCCATTCGGGTGATCCATTCCATTCCATTCCATTCCATTCCATTCCATTCTGGGTGAGTCCATTTCATTCCATTCCATTCAAATCCATTCCATTCGGGTTGATTCCATTCCATTCCATTCCACTCCATTCGGGTTGATTCCATTCCATTTCATTCCATTCCATCCCATTCCATTCCATTCCATTCTCTCCATTCCAGTCAGGTTCATTAGACTCCATTGCACTCCATTCCACTTCATTCAATGCCATTCCATGACATTCGGGTTGTTTCCATCCCATTCCATTGCATTCCATTCCATTCCATTCCATTCCGTTTGATTCCAATCCATTCCATTCCATTCCATTCCATTCGTAGTAATTCCATTCCCTTCCATTTCTTCCATTCTATTGCATTCCATTCCATTCCATTCGGGTTGATTCCATTCCATTCCATTCCATTTGGGATGATTCCATGTCCTTCCCTTCCATTCCATTCCATTCCATTCCAATACACTTGGGTTGATTCCATAGGCTTCCATTGCATTCCATTTCATTCCATTCGGGTGGATTCCCTTACATACCATTCTATTCCATTCCATTGCATTCCATTCCATTCCATTCCATTCCATTCACGTTAATACCATTCCATTCAATTCCGTTCCATTCCATTCCATTTCATTCCATTCGGGTTGATTCCATTCCATTCCATTCAGTTCCATTCCATTCCATTCCATGCCATTCCAATCCATTACGTTCCATTCCATTCGGGTTGATTCCATTCCATTCCATTCCATTCCTCTACATTCGGGTTTATTCCATTCCATTCCATTCCACTCCATTGCATTCCATTCCACTCCATTCCATTCCATTCCATTCCATTCCATTCGGGTTGATTCCCTCCCATTCCATTTCATTCCATTTCATTCCATTCCATTCCATTCCATTCCATTCCAATCCATTCCATTCCATTCTGGTTGTTTCCATCCCATTCCATTCCATTCCATTCCTTTCCATTCCACTCCATTCCATGCCTTTCCATACCATTAGTGTTGATTCCATCCCATTCCATTCTATTCCACTACATTCCATTCCATTCCATTCCCTTCGGTTTGATTTCATTCCATTCCTTTCCATTCCATTCCATTCCATTCCATTCCTTTCCATTCGGGTTGATTCCGTTCCCCTCCATTGCATCCATTCCATTGCATTCCATTCCATTTTATTCGGGTTGATTTCATACTATTCTATTCCATTCCCTTCCATTCCATTCCATTCCATTCCATTCCATTCCAATCCATTCGGGTTGATTCCATAAACTTCGATTCCATTCCATTCCATTCCAATCCATTCGGGTTGATTACATTCCATTCCTTTCCATTACATTACATTCGGGTTGATTCCATTCCATTCCATTCCATTCCATTCCATGGCATTCCAATCCATTATATTCGATTCCATTCGGGTTGATTCCATTCCATTCCATTCCACTCAATTGCATTCCATTCCACTCCATTCCATTCCATTCCATTCCATTCGGGTTGATTCCATCCCATTCCATTAGATTCCATTCCATTCCATTGCATTCGTGTTGATTCCATTCCAATCCATTCCTTCCCATTCCATTCAATTCCGTTCCATTCCAATCCACTCGGGCTGATTACATTCCCTTCCACTCCATTGCATTCCATTTCATTCCATTTCATTCCATTCGGGTTGATTCAATTCCCTTATATTAGATTCCATTCCATTCCATTCCTTTCTGGTTGACTCCATTCCATTCCATTCCATTCCATTCCATTCCAAAGGGTTGATTATATCCTATTCTATTCCACTCCATTTCATTCCACCTCATTCCAGTCTGGTTGATTCCATTCCCTTCCATTCCTTTCCATTCAATTCCATTCCATTCCATTCCATTCCATTCGGGTTGATTCCATTCCATTCCATTCCATTCCACTCCGTTCGGATTGATTCCATTCCATTCCTCTCCACTCCATTCCATTCCATATCATTTGGGTTGATTCCATCCCATTCCATTCCATTCCATTCCATTCCATTCCATTCCAAACCATTGAATTCCATTCCATTCCATTCCAGTTGACTCCATTCCCTTCGATTCGATTCCATTCCATTCGATTCCGTTCCATTCCATTCCATTCGGGTGAATTCCAATCAATTCCATTCCGTTCCATTCCATTCCATTCCAATCCATTCAAGTTGATTCCCTACGCTTCCATTTCATTCAATTCTATTCGATTCGAGTTGATTCCATTCCATTCCATTCCATTCCATTCGGTTTGATTCCATTCCATTCCATTCCACTCCATTGCATTCCATTCCACTCCATTCCATTCCATTCCATTCCATTCCATTCCATTCGGATTGATTCCATCCCATGCCATTCCATTCCATTCCATTGCATTCCATTCCATTCCATTCCATTCCACTGCCTTCCAATCAGGTTGATTCCATTCCTTTCCATTCCATTCCATTGCATTCCATTCCATTCCATTCCATTCCATTCCATTCGGGTTGTTTCCATTCCATTCCATTCCATTCCACTCCACTGCATTCCATGCCATTCCATACCATTCGTGTTGATTCCATCCTATTCCACTCCATTCCATTCAATTGCATTCCAATCCATACGGGTTGATTCCATTCCTTTCCATTCCATTGCCATCCATTCCATTCCATTCGGTTTGATTAAATTCCATTCCATTCCATTCCATTCAGGTGGATCCCATATCCTTCCGTTCATTCCATTCCATTCCATTAAAATCCATTCGTGTTGATTCCATATGATTTCAATCCATTCCATTCCATTCCATTCGGGTTGATTCCATTCCATTCCATTCCATTCCATTCCATTCCATTACATTACATTCCATTCGCGTTGCTACCATGCCATTCCATTCCATTCCATTCCATTCCTTTCCATTCCATTTGGGTTGATTCCATTACTTTCCATTCGTTTCCATTCCATTCCATTCCATTGCATTCCATTCCATTCCATTCGTTTCTGGTTGATTCCCTTCCATTCCATTCCATAACATTCCATTCCCTTCCTTTCCATTCCATTCCAGTTCATTCTATTGCTTTCCATTGCATTCCATTCGGGTTGATTCCATTCCATTCCTTTCCATTCCATTCAATTCCGTTCCATTACATTCCGTTCGGGTTGATTGCATTCCTTTCCACTCCATTGCATTGCATTCCATTCGATTCCATTCCATTCCATTCCATTCGGGTTGATTCCATTCCATTCCATTCCATCCTGGTTGATTACATTCCATTCCATTCCATTCAAATCCATTCCATTCGGATTGATTCCATTCCATTCCATTCCAATCCATTCGGGTTGATTCCATTCCATTCCATTCCATTCCAACCCATTCCATTCCATTCCATTCCACTCCATTCCAGTCAGGTTGATTCCACTCCATTGCACTCCTTTTCACTCCATTCCATTCCATTCCATACCATTCGTGTTGATTCTATCCCATTCCATTCCGTTCCATTGCATTCCATTCTTTTCCATTCCATTCCATTCCATTCCATTCCATTCCATTCCTGTTGATTCCATATCCTTGCCTTTCATTCCATTCCATTCCATTCCAATCCATTCTTGTTGATTCCATACAATTCCATTCCATTCCATTCCATTCCGGTTGATTCCATGCCATTCCATTCCATTCCATTCCATTCCATTCTCGTTGATGCCATGCCATTCCATTCCATTCCATTCCATTCCTTTCCATTCCATTCGGGATGTTTCCATTCATTTCCATTCCTTTCCATTCCATTCCACTCCATTTCATTCCATTCCATTACATTCGTTTCTAGTTGATTCCCTTCCATTCCATACCATTCCATTCCATTCCATTCCAATCCATTCGGTTTGATTCCATTCCATTCCTTTCCATTGCATTCAGTTCCGTTCCATTACATTCCGTTCGGGTTGAATGCATTCCTTTCCACTCCATTGCATTCCAATCCATTCCATTCCATTCCATTCCATTCCATTCCATTCCATTCCATTCGGGTTGATTCCATTCCATTCCATTTCATTCCATTCCATTCTGTTTGATTCCATTCCATTCCATTCCATTCCATTCCATTCCATTCCATTCCATTCCATTCCATTCGGGTTGATTCCATTCCATTCCATTTCATTCCATTCCATTCTGTTTGATTCCATTCCATTCCATTCCGTTCAAATCCGTTCCATTCGGGTTGATTCCATTCCATTACATTCCACTCCATTCGGGTGGATTCCATTCCATTTCATTTCCTTCCGTCCCATTCCATTCCATTCCATTCCACTCCATTCCAGTCAGGTTTATTCCACTCCATTGAACTCCATTCCACCCCATTCCATGCCATTCCATAGCATTCGTGTTGATTCCATCACATTCCATTCCATTCCATCCCATTCCATTCCATTCCATTCCGTTTGACTTCATTCCATTCCATTCCACTCCATTCCATTCCATTCGTGGTGATTCCATCCCCTTCCATTTCTTCCATTCCATGGCATTCCATTCCATTCCATTTGGGTTGATTCTATTCCATTGCATTCCATTTGGGTTGATTCCATATCCTTCCCTTCCATTCCATTCCATTCCATTCCAACACACTGGTTGATTCCATATGCTTCCATTGCATTCCATTCCATTCCATTCGGGTGGATTCCTTTCCATCCCATATTATTCCATTTCATTCCGTTCCACTCAATTCCATGCGGGTTAATACCATTCCATTCCATTCCATTCCATTCCATTTCTTTCCATTCGGGTTGATTCCATTCCTTTCCATTCAGTTCCATTCCATTCCATTCCATGACATTCCAATCCATTACGTTCGATTCCATTCGGGTTGATTCCATTCCATTCCATTCCATTCCATTCCATTCCATTCGGGTTGATTCCATTCCATTCCATTCCACTCCATTGCATTCCATTCCATTCCATTCCATTCGTGTTGATTCCATCCCATTCCATTCAATTACATTCCATTCCATTCCATTCCACTCCATTCCAATAAGGTTGATTCCTTTCCATTCCATATCATTCCATTCCCTTCCATTCCATTCGGGTTGGTACCATTCCATTGCATTCCATTCCGTTCCATTGCATTCCATTCCATTCGGGTTGTTTCCATTCCATTCCATTCCATTCCATTCCACTCCATTCCATACCATTCCATTCCATTCGCGTTGATATCATGCCATTCTATTCCATTCCATTCCATTCTTGTAAATTCCATTCCGGTTGATTTCATTCCTTTCCATTCCTTTCCATCCCATTCCATTCCATGCCATTCCATTCCATTCCATTCCATTCGTTTCTGGTTGATGCCATTCCATTCCATTCCATTCCATTCAATTCCGTTCCATTACATTCCGTTCGGGTGGATTGCATTCCTTTCCACTCCATTGCATTCCATTCCCTTGCATTCCATTCCATTCCATTTCATTCAATTCGGGTTGATTCCATTCCAATCCATTCCATTCCATTCCATTCCATTCCATTCCATTCCATTCCATTCTGCGTGAGTCCATTCCATTCCATTCCATTCAAATCCATTCCATTCGGGTTGATTCCATTCCATTCCATTCCACACCATGCCGTTTGATTCCATTCCATTCCATTCCATTCCATTCCATTCCATTCCATTCCATTCCATTCCATTCGTGGTAATTCCATTCCTTTCCATTTCTTCCATTCCATTGCATTCCATTCCATTCCATTCGGGTTGATTCCATTCCATTCCATTCCATTTGGGATGATTCCATGTCCTTCCCTTCCATTCCATTCCATTCCATTCCAATACACTTGGGTTGATTCCATAGGCTTCCATTGCATTCCATTTCATTCCATTCGGGTGGATTCCCCTACATACCATTCTATTCCATTCCATTGCATTCCATTCCATTCCATTCCATTCCATTCCATTCACGTTAATACCATTCCATTCCATTCCGTTCCATTCCATTCCATTTCATTCCAATCGGGTTGATTCCATTCCATTCCATTCAGTTCCATTCCATTCCATTCCATGCCATTCCAATCCAGTACGTTCCATTCCATTCGGGTTGATTCCATTCCATTCCATTCCATTCCTTTACATTCGGGTTTATTCCATTGCATTCCATTCCACTCCATTGCATTCCATTCCACTCCATTCCATTCCATTCCATTCGGGTTGATTCCCTCCCATTCCATTTCATTCCATTCCATTCCATTCCATTCCATTCCATTCCACTCCATTCCAATCAGGTTGATTCCATTCCATTCCATTCCATTCCATTCCATTCCAATCCATTCCATTCCATTCTGGTTGTTTCCATCCCATTCCATTCCATTCCATTCCTTTCCATTCCGCACCATTCCATGCCTTTCCATACCATTCGGGTTGATTCCATCCCATTCCATTCTATTCCGCTACGTTCCATTCCATTCCATTCCATTCCGTTCCATTCCATTCCACTCCATTCCACTCGGTTTGATTTCATTCCATTCCCTTCCATTCCATTCAATTCCATTCCATTCCTTTCCATTCGGGTTGATTCCGTTCCCTTCCATTGCATCCATTCCATTGCATTCCGTTCCATTTTATTCGGTTTGATTTCATACTATTCTATTCCATTCCCTTCCATTCCATTCCATTCCATTCCATTCCAATCCATTCGGGTTGATTCCATACACTTCGATTCGATTCCATTCCATTCCAATCCATTCGGGTTGATTACATTCCATTCCTTTCCATTACATTACATTCGGGTTGATTACATTCCATTCCTTTCCATTACATTACATTCGGGTTGATTCCATTCCATTCCATTCCATGGCATTCCAATCCATTACATTCGATTCCATTCGGGTTGATTCCATTCCATTCCATTCCACTCAATTGCATTCCATTCCACTCCATTCCATTCCATTCGGGGTGATTCCATCCCATTCCATTAGATTCCATTCCATTCCATTGCATTCGTGTGGATTCCATTCCAATCCATTCCTTCCCATTCCATTCAATTCCGTTCCATTCCATTCGACTCGGGCTGATTACATTCCCTTCCACTCCATTGCATTCCATTACATTCCATTTCATTCCATTCGGGTGGATTCCATTCCCTTATGTTCGATTCCATTCCATTCCATTCGGGTTGTTTCCATTCCATTCCATTCCATTCCATTCCATTCCATACCATTCAATTCCATTTGGGTTTATTCAATTCCATTTCATTCCATTCCACTTCATTCGGGTCGATTCCATTCCATTCCTTTCCATTCCATTCCATTCCATTCCATACCATTTGGTTTGATTCCATCCCATTCCATTGAATTCCATTCCATTCGAGTTGATTCCATTCCCTTCGATTCCATTCCATTACATTCGATTCCAATCCATTCCATTCCATTCGGGTGGATTCCAATCCATTCCATTCCAATCCATTCAGGTTGAATCCCTACGCTTCCATTCCATTCCATTACATTACATTCGGTTTGATTGCATTCCATTGCAATCCACTCCATTGCATTCCATTCCACTCCATTCCTTTCCATTCCATTACTTTCCATTCCATTCGGGTTGATTCCATCCCATTCCATTACATTCCATTCCACTCCATTCCAATCAGGTTGATTCCATTCCATCCCATTCCATTCCATTCCATCCCATTCTGGTTGATTCCATTCCATTCCATTCCATTCCATTCCATTCCATTCCATTTCATTCCATTCTATTCGGTTTGTTTCCATTCCATTCCATTCCAATCCATTCCATGCCATTCCATACCATTCGTGTTGAAACCATTCCACTCGATTCCATTCCATTCCATTCCATTCCATTCCAATCCATACGGGTTGATTCCATTTCCTTCCATTCCATTGCATTTCATTCCATTCCAGTTGATTCCATTCCCTTCGATTCCATTCCATTCCATTCAATTCCGTTCCATTCCATTCCATTCGGGTGGATTCCAATCCATTCCATTCCATTCCGTTCCATTCCATTCCATTCAATTCCATTAGGGTTGATTCCATTCCATTCCATTCCATTCCCGTTGTTTCCATTCCATTCCATTCCACTCCATTCCATGCCATGCATACAATTCGTGTTGATTCCATCCCATTCCATTAAATTCCATTCCATTACATTCCAATCCATACGTGTTGATTCCATTCCCTTCAATTCCATTGCACTCCATTCCATTCCAGTTGATTCCATTCCCTTCGATTCCATTCCATTACATTCCATTCTATTCCATTCCTTTCCATTCTGGTGGATTCCAATCCATTCCATTCCATTCCATTCCAATCCATTCAGGTTGATTCCCCACGATTCCATTCCATTCCATTCCATTACATTCGGGTTGATTCCTTTCCATTCCATTACATTCCATTACATTCGGTTTGATTCCATTCCATTCCATTCCACTCCATTGCATTCCATTCCACTCCATTCCTTTCCATTCCATTCCTTTCCATTCCGGTTGATTCCATCCCATTCCATTCCATTCCATTCCATTCCACTCCATTTCATTCCATTCGTGTTGATTCCATTCCATTCCATTCAGTACCATTACATTACATTCCTTGCCATTCCAATGCATTACGTTCGATTCCATTCGAGTTGATTCCATTCCATTCCATTATATTCCATTACATTAGGGTTGATTCCATTCCATTCCATTCCATTCGCGTTGATTCCATTCCCTTCCATTCCATTCCAATCCATTCCATTACATTACATTACATTACATTCATTTCTGGTTGTTTCCATTCCATTCCATTCCATTCCATTCCATTCCATTAGGGTTGATTATATCCTATTCCATTCCATTTTTTTCATTCCACTCCATTCCAATCAAGTTGATTCCATTCGATTCCAATCCATTCCAATCCATACGTGTTGATTCCATTCCCTCCCATTCCATTGCAGTTCATTCCATTCCAGTTGATTCCATTCCCTTCGATTCCATTCCATTCCATTCGATTCCGTTCCATTGCATTCCATTCGGGTGGATTCCAATCCATTCCATTCCATCCCATTCCATTCCATTCCATTCCAATCCATTCAGGTTGATTCCCCACGCTTCCATTCCATGCAATTCCATTCCATTCGGGTTGATTCCATTCCATTCCATTCCATTCCATTCCATTACATTACATTCGGTTTGATTCCATTCCATTCCATTCCACTACATTGCATTCCATTCCACTCCATTCCATTCCATTCCATTCTATTCCATTCCGGTTGATTGCATCCCATTCCATTCCATTCCATTCCATTCCATTCCAATCCATTCCAACCAGGTTGATTCCATTCCATTCCATTCCATTCCGTTCGTGTTGATTCCATTCCATTCCATTCCATTCCATTCCATTCCATTCCATTTCATTTCATTCCATTCCTTTCTGGTTGATTCCATTCCATTCCATTCCATTCCATTCCATTAGGGTTGATTATATCCTATTCCAATCCATTTCTTTTCATTCCACTGCATTCCAGTCAGGTTGATTCCATTCCATTCCATTCCATTCCATTCCATTCCATTCCATTCCATTTCATTCCTTTCCATTCCATTCCATTCGGGTTGATTCCATTCCATTCCATTCCATTCCACTACATTCGGGTTGATTCCATTCCATTCCTCTCCATTCCATTCCATTCCATAACATTTGCATTGATTCCATCCCATTCCATTCCATTCCATTGCATACCAATCCATTCCAATCCATTCCTTTCCAGTTGATTCCATACCCTTCGATTCCATTCCATTCCATTCGATTCCATTCCATTCCATTCCAATTGTGTGGATTCCAATCCATTCCATTCCATTCCATTCCATTCCATTAGATTCCATTCCATTCCAATCCATTCCAATCCATTCAGGTTGATTCCATACGCTTCCATTCCATTCCATTCCATTCCATTCCGGTTGATTCCATTCCATTCCATTCCATTCCATTCCATTCCATTCCATTCCATTACATTACATTCGGTTTGATTCAATTCCATTTCATTCCACTACATTGCATTCCATTCCTCTCCATTCCATTCCATTCCATTCTATTCCATTCCGGTTGATTCCATCCCATTCCATTCCATTCCATTCCATTCCATTCCATTCCATTCCAATCCATTCCAATCAGGTTGATTCCATTCCATTCCATTCCGTTCCATTCGGGTTGATTCCATTCCATTCCATTCCATTCCATTCCATTCCATTCCATTCCTTTCTGGTGGATTCCATTCCATTCCATTCCATTCCATTCCATTAGGGTTGATTATATCCTATTCCAATACATTTCTTTTCATTCCACTGCATTCCAGTCAGGTTGATTCCATTCCATTCCATTCCATTCCATTCCATTCCATTCCATTCCATTCCTTTCCATTCCATTCCATTCGGGTTGAATCAATTCCATTCCATTCCATTCCACTACATTCGGGTTGATTCCATTCCGTTCCTCTCCATTCCATTCCATTCCATAACATTTGGATTGATTCCATCCCATTCCATTACATTCCATTCCATACCAATCCATTCCCTTCCATTCCATTCCATTCCCGTTGATTCCATTCCCTTCGATTCCATTCCATTCCATTCGATTCCATTCCATTCCATTCCATTTGGGTGGATTCCAATCCATTCCATTCCATTCCATTCCAATCCATTCCAATCCATTCAGGTTGATACCATACGCTTCCATTACATTCCATTCCATTCCATTCGGGTTGATTCCATTCCATTCCATTATATTACATTATATTCAGTTTGATTCCATTCCATTCCATTCCACTCCATTGCATTCCATTCCACTCCATTCCATTCCATTCCATTCCATTCCGGTTGATTCCATCCCATTCCATTCCATTCCATTCCATTCCATTCCAATCCATTCCAATCACGCTGATTCCATTCCATTCCATTCCATTCGGGTTGATTCCATTCGTTTCCATTCCATTCCATTGCATTAGGATTGATTATATCCTATTCCATTCCATTTCTTTTCATTCCACTGCATACCAGTCAGGTTGATTCCATTCCATTCCATTCCATTCTGTTCCATTCCATTCCATTCCATTCGATTTCATTCCAATCTATTCGGGTTGATTCAATTCTATTCCATCCCATTCCACTACATTCGGGTTGATTGCATTCCATTCCTCTCCATTCCATACCATTCCATAACATTTGGGTTGATTCCATCCCATTCCATTCCATTCCATTGCATTCCAATCCATTCCATTCCATTCCAGTTGATTCCATTCCCTTCGATTGCATTCCATTCCATTCGATTCCATTCCATTCCATTCCCTTTGGGTGGACTCCAATGCATTCCATTCCATTCCATTCCATTCCATTTCAATCCATTCGAATCCATTGAGGTTGATTCCCTACGCTTCCATTCCATTCAATTGCATTCCATTCGGGTTGATTCCATTCCATTCCATTCCATTCCATTCCATTACATTACATTCGGATTGATTCCATTCCATTCCATTCCACTACATTGCATTCCATTCCACTCCATTCCATTCCATTCCATTCCATTCCAATCCATTCCAATCAGGTTGATTCCATTCCATTCCATTCCATTCCATTTGGGTTGATTCCATTCCATTCCATTCCATTCCATTCCATTCCATTCCATTAGGGTTGATTATATCCTATTCCAATCCATTTCTTTTCATTCCACTGCATTCCAGTCAGGTTGATTCCATTCCATTCCATTCCATTCCATTCCATTCCATTCCATTCCATTCCGTTCCATTCCGTTCCATTCGGGTTGATTCCATTCCATTCCATTCCATTCCACTACATTCGGGTTGATTCCATTCCATTCCTCTCCATTCCATTCCATTCCATAACATTTGGATTGATTCCATCCCATTCCATTCCATTCCATTGCATTCCATACCAATCCATTCCATTCCATTCCATTCCAGTTGATTCCATTCCCTTCGATTCCATTCCATTCCATTCGATTCCATTCCATTCCATTCCATTTGGGTGGATTCCAATCCATTCCATTCCATTCCATTCCATTCCATTCCAATCCATTCCAATCCATTCCGGTTGATTCCATACGCTTCCATTCCATACCATTCGTGTTGATTCCATTCCATTCCATTCCATTACATTACATTCAGTTTGATTCCCTTCCATTCCATTCCACTCCATTGCATTCCATTCCACTCCATTCCATTCCATTCCATTCCATTCCGGTTGATTCCATCCCATTCCATTCCATTCCATTCCAATCCATTCCAATCATGTTGATTCCATTCCATTCCATTCCATTCCATTCCATTCGGGTTGATTCCATTCCTTTCAATTCCTTTCCATTCCATTCCATTCCATTGCATTCCATTCCATTCCATTCGTTTCTGGTTGATTCCCTTCCATTACATTCCATAGCATTCCATTGCATTCCATTCCATTCCATTCCATTCCATTCCATTCCATTCCATTCCATTCCTTTCCATTCCATTCCATTCGTGTTGATTCCATTCCATTTCCTTCCATTCCATTCAATTCCGTTCCATTACATTCCGTTCGGGTTGATTGCATTCCTTTGCACTCCATTGCATTCCATTCCATTCCATTCCATTCCATTCCATTCCATTCCATTCCATTCCATTCCATTCGGGTTGATTTCATACCATTGCATTCCATTCCATTCTGGTTGATTCCATTCCATTCCATTCCATTCAAATACATTCCAATCGGGTTGATTCCATTCCGTTCCATTCCAATCCCTTCATGTTGATTCCATTGCATTTCATTCCATTCCATCCCATTCTATTCCATTCCATTCCACTCCATTCCTGTCAGGTTGATTCCACTTCATTGCACTCCATTCCACTCCATTCCATGCCATTCCATACCATTCGTGTTGAATCCATTCCACTCGATTCCATTCCATTCCATTCCATTCCATTCCAATCCATACGGGTTGATTCCATTTCCTTCCATTCCATTGCAATTCATTCCATTCCAGTTGATTCCATTCCCTTCGATTCCATTCCATTCCATTCAATTCCGTTCCATTCCATTCCATTCGGGTGGATTCCAATCCATTCCATTCCATTCCGTTCCATTCCATTCCATTCCATTAGGGTTGATTCCATTCCATTCCATTCCATTCCCGTTGTTTCCATTCCATTCCATTCCACTCCATTCCATGCCATGCATACAATTCGTGTTGATTCCATCCCATTCCATTAAATTCCATTCCTTTACATTCCAATCCATACGTGTTGATTCCATTCCCTTCCATTCCATTGCACTCCATTCCATTCCAGTTGTTTCCATTCCCTTCGATTCCATTCCATTACATTCCATTCTATTCCATTCCTTTCCATTCGGGTGGATTCCAATCCATTCCATTCCATTCCATTCCAATCCATTCAGGTTGATTCCCCACTATTCCATTCCATTCAATTCCATTACATTCGGGTTGATTCCATTCCCTTCCATTACATTCCATTACATTCGGTTTGATTCCATTCCATTCCATTCCACTCTATTGCATTCCATTCCACTCCATTCGTTTCCATTCCATTCCATTCCATTCCTTTCCATTCCGGTTGATTCCATCCCATTCCATTCCATTCCATTCCATTCCATTTCATTCAATTCGTGTTGATTCCATTCCATTCCATTCAGTACCATTACATTACATTCCTTGCCATTCCAATGCATTACGTTCGATTCCATTCGAGTTGATTCCATTCCATTCCATTATATTCCATTACATTAGGGTTGATTCCATTCCATTCCATTCCATTCGCGTTGATTCCATTCCCTTCCATTCCATTCCAATCCATTCCATTCCATTACATTACATTACATTCATTTCTGGTTGTTTCCATTCCATTCCATTCTATTCCATTCCATTAGGGTTGATTATATCCTATTCCATTCCATTTCTTTTCATTCCACTCCATTCCAATCAAGTTGATTCCATTCCATTCCATTCCATTCCAATCCATACGTGTTGATTCCATTCCCTCCCCTTCCATTGCAATTCATTCCATTCCAGTTGATTCCATTCCCTTCGATTCCATTCCATTCCATTCGATTCCGTTCCATTGCATTCCATTCGGGTGGATTCCAATCCATTCCATTCCATCCCATTCCATTCCATTCCATTCCAATCCATTCAGGTTGATTCCCTACGCTTCCATTCCATTCAATTCCATTCCATTCGGGTTGATTCCATTCCATTCCATTACATTCCTTTACATTACATTACATTACATTCGGTTTGATTCCATTCCATTCCATTCCACTACATTGCATTCCATTCCACTCCATTCCATTCCATTCCATTCTATTCCATTCCGGTTGATTGCATCCCATTCCATTCCATTCCATTCCATTCCATTCCAATCCATTCCAATCAGGTTGATTCCATTCCATTCCATTCCATTCCGTTCGTGTTGATTCCATTCCATTCCATTCCATTCCATCCCATTCCATTTCATTTCATTCAATTCCTTTCCGGTTGATTCCATTCCATTCAATTCCATTCCATTCCATTAGGGTTGATTATATCCTATTCCAATCCATTTCTTTTCATTCCACTGCATTCCAGTCAGGTTGATTCCATTCCATTCCATTCCATTCCATTAGATTCCATTCCATTTCATTCCTTTCCATTCCATTCCATTCGGGTTGATTCCATTCCATTCCATTCCATTCCACTACATTCGGGTTGATTCCATTCCATTCCTCTCCATTCCATTCCATTCCATAACATTTGGATTGATTCCATCCCATTCCATTCCATTCCATTCCATACCAATCCATTCCATTCCATTCCATTCCAGTTGATTCCATACCCCTCGATTCCATTCCATTCCATTCTATTCCATTCCATTCCATTCCATTCCATTCCAATCCATTCCAATCAGGTTGATTCCATTCCATTCCATTCCGTTCCATTGGGGTTGATTCCCTTCCATTCCATTCCATTCCATTCCATTCCATTCCATTCCATTCCATTCCTTTCTGGTTGATTCCATTCCATTCCATTCCATTCCACTACATTCGGGTTGATTCCATTCCATTCCTCTCCATTCCATTCCTTTCCATAACATTTGGATTGATTCCATCCCATTCCATTCCATTCCATTCCATAGCAATCCATTCCATTCCATTCCATTCCAGTTGATTCCATACCCTTCGATTCCATTCCATTCCATTCGATTCCATTCCATTCCATTCCATTTGTGTGGTTTCCAATCCATTCCATTCCATTCCATTCCATTCCATTCCAATCCATTCCAATCCACTCAGGTTGATTCCATTCGCTTCCATTCCATTCCATTCCATTCCATTCGGGTTGATTCCATTCCATTCCATTCCATTCCATTACATTACATTCAGTTTGATTCCCTTCCATTCCATTCCACTCCATTGCATTCCATTCCACTCCATTCCATTCCATTCCATTCCATTCCATTCCATTCCATTCCGGTTGATTCCATCCCATTCCATTCCATTCCATTCCATTCCAATCCATTCCAATCAGGTTGATTCCATTCCATTCCATTCCATTCGGTTTGATTCCATTCCTTTCAATTCCTTTCCATTCCATTCTATTCCATTGCATTCCATTCCATTCCATTCGTTTCTGGTTGATTCCCTTCCATTCCATTCCATAGCATTCCATTCCATTCCATTCCATTCCATTCGTGTTGATTCCATTCCATTCCTTTCCATTCCATTCAATTCCGTTCCATTCCATTCCGTTTGGGTTGATTGCATTCCTTTCCACTCCATTGCATTCCATTGCATTCCATTCCATTCCATTCCATTCCATTCCATTCCATTCCATTCGGGTTGATTCCATTCCATTCCATTCCATTCTATTCTGGTTGATTCCATTCCATTCCATTCCATTCAAATCCATTCCAATCGGGTTGATTCCATTCCGTTCCATTCCAATCCCTTCAGGTTGATTCCATTGCATTTCATTGCATTCCATCACATTCTATTCCATTCCATTCCTCTCCATTCCTGTCTGGTTGATTCCACTTCATTGCACTCCATTCCACTCCATTCCATGCCATTCCATACCATTCGTGCTGATTCCATCCCATTCCTTTCCAATCCATTCCATTCCATTCCATTCCATTCCATTCTATTCCATTCCGTTTGACTTCATTCCATTCCATTCCTTTCCAATTCTTTCCATTCCATTCGTGGTGATTCAATTCCCTTCCATTTCTTCCATTCCATTGCATTCCCTTCCATTCCATTCGGGTTGATTCCATTCCATTCCATTCCATTTGGGTTGATTCCATATCCTTCCCTTCCATTCCATTCCATTCCATTCCAACACTCGGGTTGATTCCATACGCTTCCATTGCATTCCATTCCATTCCATTCGGGTGTATTCCTTTCCATCCCATTCTATTCCATTCCATTCCATTCCATTCCATTCCATTTCATTCCATTCCGTTCGCGTTAATACCAATCCATTCCATTCCTTTCCATTCCATTCCATTTCATTCCATTCGAGTTGATTCCATTCCATTCCATTCAGTTCCATTCCATTCCATTCCATTCCATGCCATTCCAATCCATTACGTTCGATTCCATTCGGGTTGATTCCATTCCATTCCATTCCATTACATTACATTCGGGTTGATTCCATTCCATTCCATTCCACTCCATTGCATTCCATTCCACTCCATTCCATTCCACTCCATTCCATTCCATTCCATTCCATTCGGGTTGATTCCATCCCATTCCACTCCATTCCATTGCATTCAATTCCACTCCATTCCACTCCATTCCAATCAGGTTGATTCCGTTCCATTCCATGTCATTCTATTCCATTCCATTCCATTCCATTCCATTTCATTTGGGTTGATTCCATTCCATTCCATTCCATTCTATTCCATTCCATTCCATTCCATTCCATTCCACTCCATTTGATGCCATTCCATACCACACGGGATCATTCCATCAAATTCCGTTCTATTCCACTGCATTCCATTCCATTCCATTCCATTCCATTCCATTCCATTCCATTCCATTCCATTGCATTCCATTCCATTCAGGTTGATTCCGTTCCCTTCCATTCCTTCCATTTCCTTGCATTCCATTTCATTTTATTTGGGTTTATTCCATTCCATTGCATTGCATTCCATTCCATTCCATTCCATTCCCCTCCATTCCAGTCGGATTGATTCAATTCAATTCTATTCCATTCCATTCCATTCCATTCCGGGTTATTCCATTCCCTTCCATTTCTTCCATTCCATTGCATTCCATTCCATTCCATTCCATTCGGGTAGATTCCATTCCATTCCATTCCATTCCATTCCATTCCATTCCATTCGCGTTAATAACATTCCATTCCATTCCATTCCATTCCATAAGGGTTTATTCTATTCCATTCCATTCAATTCCATTCCATTCCATTCCATGCCATTCCAATCCATTACGTTCGATTTCATTCGGGTTGATTCCATTCCATTCCATTCCATTCCAATACATTACGTTCGGGTTGATTCCATTCCATTCCATTACACTCAAGTGCATTCCATTCCATTCCATTCCATTCGGGTTGATTCCATTCCATTCCATTCCATTCCATTCCATTCCATTCCTTTCCATTTCATTCCATTCCATTCCTTTCTGGTTGATTCCATTCCATTCCATTCCATTCCATTCCATTAGGGTTGATTATATCCTATTCCAATACATTTCTTTTCATTCCAATGCATTCCAGTCAGGTTGATTCCATTCCATTCCATTCCATTCCTTTCCATTCCATTCCATTCGGGTTGATTCCATTCCATTCCATTCCATTCCACTACATTCTGGTTGATTCCATTCCGTTCCTCTCCATTCCATTCCATTCCATAATATTTGGATTGAATCCATCCCATTCCATTCCATTCCATTCCATACCAATCCATTCCCTTCCATTGCATTCCATTCCCGTTGATTCCATTCCCTTCGATTCCATTCCATTCCATTAGATTCCATTCCATTCCATTCCATTTGTGTGAATTCCAATCCATTCCATTGCATTCCATTCCAATCCATTCCAATCCATTCAGGTTGATACCATAGGCTTCCATTCCATTCCATTCCATTCCATTCGGGTTGATTCCATTCCATTCCATTCAATTACATTATATTCGGTTTGATTCCATTCCATTCCATTCCACTCCATTGCATTCCATTCCACTCCATTCCATTCCATTCCATTCCATTCCGGTTGATTCCATCCCATTCCATTCCATTCCATTCCATTCCATTCCAATCCATTCTAATCAGGTTGATTCCATTCCATTCCATTCCATTCCATTCCATTCCATTCCATTCCATTCCTTTCGGGTTGATTCCATTCCATTCCAATCCATTCCATTCCATTCCATTCCACTCCATTCCATGCCTTTCCATACCATTCGGGTTGATTCCATCCCATTCCATTCTATTCCACTCCATTCCTTTCCATTCCTTTCCATTCGCTTTGATTCCATTCCATTCCATTCCATTCCAATCCATACGGGTTGATTACGTTCCCTTCCATTCCTTCCATTCCATTGCATTCCATTCCATTTTATTCGGTTTGATTCCATTCCATTCCGTTTCATTCCATTCCATTCCTTTCCACTCCATGCGGGTTGATTCCATATCCTTCCCTTGCATTCCATTCCATTCCATTCCCATCCATTCGGGTTTACTCCATACACTTCTATTCCATTCCATTCCATTCCATTCCATTCCATTCCATTCAGGTTGATTCCATTCCATTCCTTTCCATTACATTACATTCGGGATGATTCCATTCCATTCCATTCCATTCCATGTCATTACAAGCATTATATTCGATTCCATTGGGGTTGACTCCATTCCATTCCATTCCGCTCCATTTCATTCCATTCCACTCCATTCCATTACATTCCATTCCATTCGGGTTGATTCCATCCCATCCCATTAGATCCCATTCCATTCCATTTCATTCGTGTTGACTCCATTTCATTCCATTCCTTTCCATTCCATTCAATACCGTTTCATTCCATTCCTTTCGTGTTGTTTACAATCCCTTCCACTCCATTGTATTCCATTCCATACCATTCCATTCCATTCGGGTTGATTCCATTCCGTTCCATTCCATTCCATTCCATTCCATTCCATTCCATTCCATTCCTTTCTGGTTGATTCCATTCCGTTCCATTCCATTCCATTCCATTCCATTCCATTCCATTCCATTCCTTTCTGGTTGATTCCATTCCATTCCATTCCATTCCGTTCCATTGCATTCCATTCCAATCCATTCAGGTTGATTCCCTACGCTTCCATTCCATTCAAATCCATTCCATTCGTGTTGATTCCTTTCCATTCCATTCCATTCCGTTCCATTACATTACATTATATTCGGTTTGATTCCATTCCATTCCATTCCACTCCATTGCATTCCATTCCACTCCATTCCATTCCATTCCATTCCCGTTGATTCCATCCCATTCCATTCCATTCCATTCCATTCCAATCCATTCCAATCAGGTTGATTCCATTCCATTCCATTCCATTCGGGTTGATTCCATTCCATTCCATTCCATTCCATTCCATTCCATTCCATTCCTTTCTGGTTGATTCCATTCCATTCCATTCCATTCCATTCCATTTCATTCCATCATGGTTGTTTATATCCTATTCCAATCCATTTCTTTTCATTCCACTACTTTCCAGTCAGGTTGATTCCATTCCATTCCATTCGGGTTGATTCAATTCCATTCCATTCCATTCCATTCCACTACATTCTGGTTGATTCCATTCCATTCCTCTCCATTCCACTCCATTCCATAACATTTGGGTTGATTCCATCCCATTCCATTACATTCCATTCCATACCAATCCATTCCCTTCCATTCCATTCCATTCCCGTTGATTCCATTCCCTTCGATTCCATTCCATTCCATTCGATTCCATTCCATTCCATTCCATTTGGGTGGATTCCAATCCATTCCATTCCATTCCATTCCAATCCATTCCAATCCATTCAGGTTGATACCATACGCTTCCATTCCATTCCATTCCATTCCATTCGGGTTGATTCCATTCCATTCCATTATATTACATTATATTCAGTTTGATTCCATTCCATTCCATTCCACTCCATTGCATTCCATTCCACTCCATTCCATTCCATTCCATTCCATTCCGGTTGATTCCATCCCATTCCATTCCATTCCATTCCATTCCATTCCAATCCATTCCAATCAGGCTGATTCCATTCCATTCCATTCCATTCCATTCCATTCCATTCCATTCGGGTTGATTCCATTCCTTTCCATTCCATTCCATTGCATTAGGATTGATTATATCCTATTCCATTCCATTTCTTTTCATTCCACTGCATACCAGTCAGGTTGATTCCATTCCATTCCATTCCATTCCGTTCCATTCCATTCCATTCCATTCGATTTCATTCCAATCTATTCGGGTTGATTCAATTCTATTCCATTCCATTCCACTACATTCGGGTTGATTGCATTCCATTCCTCTCCATTCCATACCATTCCATAACATTTGGGTTGATTCCATCCCATTCCATTCCATTCCATTGCATTCCAATCCATTCCATTCCATTCCAGTTGATTCCATTCCCTTCGATTGCATTCCATTCCATTCGATTCCATTCCATTCCATTCCCTTTGGGTGGACTCCAATCCATTCCATTTCATTCCATTCCATTCCATTCAAATCCATTCCAATCCATTGAGGTTGATTCCCTGCGCTTCCATTCCATTCAATTGCATTCCATTCGGGTTGATTCCATTCCATTCCATTCCATTCCATTCCATTCCATTACATTCGGATTGATTCCATTCCATTCCATTCCACTACATTGCATTCCATTCCACTCCATTCCATTCCATTCCATTCCATTCCAATCCATTCCAATCAGATTGATTCCATTCCATTCCATTCCATTCCATTTGGGTTGATTCCATTCCATTCCATTCCATTCCATTCCATTCCTTTCCATTCCCTTCTGGTTGATTCCATTCCATTCCATTCCATTCCATTCCATTAGGGTTGATTATATCCTATTCCAATCCATTTCTTTTCATTCCACTGCATTCCAGTCAGGTTGATTCCATTCCATTCCATTCCATTCCATTCCGTTCCATTCCGTTCCATTCGGGTTGATTCCATTCCATTCCATTCCATTCCACTACATTCGGGTTGATTCCATTCCATTCCTCTCCATTCCATTCCATTCCATAACATTTGGATTGATTCCATCCCATCCCATTCCATTCCATTCCATACCAATCCATTCCATTCCATTCCATTCCAGTTGATTCCATTCCCTTCGATTCCATTCCATTCCATTCGATTCCATTCCATTCCATTCCATTTGGGTGGATTCCAATCCATTCCATTCCATTCCATTCCATTCCATTCCAATCCATTCCAATCCATTCAGGTTGATTCCATTCGCTTCCATTCCATTCCATTCGTGTTGATTCCATTCCATTCCATTACATTACATTACATTCAGTTTGATTCCCTTCCATTCCATTCCACTCCATTGCATTCCATTCCACTCCATTCCATTCCATTCCATTCCATTCCGGTTCATTCCATCCCATTCCATTCCATTCCATTCCATTCCATTCCAATCCATTCCAATCATGTTGATTCCATTCCATTCCATTCCATTCCATTCCATTCCATTCGGGTTGATTCCATTCCTTTCAATTCCTTTCCATTCCATTCCATTCCATTGCATTCCATTCCATTCCATTCGTTTCTGGTTGATTCCCTTCCATTACATTCCATAGCATTCCATTCCATTCCATTCCATTCCATTCCATTCCATTCTATTCCTTTCCATTCCATTCCATTCCATTCGTGTTGATTCCATTCCATTTCCTTCCATTCCATTCAATTCCGTTCCATTACATTCCGTTCGGGTTGATTGCATTCCTTTGCACTCCATTGCATTCCATTCCATTCCATTCCATTCCATTCCATTCCATTCCATTCCGTTCGGGTTGATTTCATACCATTGCATTCCATTCCATTCTGGTTGATTCCATTCCATTCCATTCCATTCAAATACATTCCAATCGGGTTGATTCCATTCCGTTCCATTCCAATCCCTTCATGTTGATTCCATTGCATTTCATTCCATTCCATCCCATTCTATTCCATTCCATTCCACTCCATTCCTGTCAGGTTGATTCCACTTCATTGCACTCCATTCCACTCCATTCCATGCCATTCCATACCATTCGTGTTGAATCCATTCCACTCGATTCCATTCCATTCCATTCCTTTCCATTCCAATCCATACGGGTTGATTCCATTTCCTTCCATTCCATTGCAATTCATTCCATTCCAGTTGATTCCATTCCCTTCGAATCCATTCCATTCCATTCAATTCTGTTCCATTCCATTCCATTCGGGTGGATTCCAATCCATTCCATTCCATTCCGTTCCATTCCATTCCATTCCATTAGGGTTGATTCCATTCCATTCCATTCCATTCCCGTTGTTTCCATTCCATTCCATTCCACTCCATTCCATGCCATGCATACAATTCGTGTTGATTCCATCCCATTCCATTAAATTCCATTCCATTACATTCCAATCCATACGTGTTGATTCCATTCCCTTCCATTCCATTGCACTCCATTCCATTCCAGTTGTTTCCATTCCCTTCGATTCCATTCCATTACATTCCATTCTATTCCATTCCTTTCCATTCGGGTGGATTCCAATCCATTCCATTGCATTCCATTCCAATCCATTCAGGTTGATTCCCCACTATTCCATTCCATTCAATTCCATTACATTCGGGTTGATTCCATTCCATTCCATTACATTCCATTACATTCGGTTTGATTCCATTCCATTCCATTCCACTCTATTGCATTCCATTCCACTCCATTTGTTTCCATTCCATTCCATTCCATTCCTTTCCATTCCGGTTGATTCCATCCCATTCCATTCCATTCCATTCCATTCCATTCCATTTCATTCAATTCGTGTTGATTCCATTCCATTCCATTCAGTACCATTACATTACATTCCTTGCCATTCCAATGCATTACGTTCGATTCCATTCGAGTTGATTCCATTCCATTCCATTATATTCCATTACATTAGGGTTGATTCCATTCCGTTCCATTCCATTCGCGTTGATTCCATTCCCTTCCATTCCATTCCAATCCATTCCATTCCATTACATTACATTACATTCATTTCTGGTTGTTTCCATTCCATTCCATTCTATTCCATTCCATTAGGGTTGATTATATCCTATTCCATTCCATTTCTTTTCATTCCACTCCATTCCAATCAAGTTGATTCCATTCCATTCCATTCCATTCCAATCCATACGTGTTGATTCCATTCCCTCCCATTCCATTGCAATTCATTCCATTCCAGTTGATTCCATTCCCTTCGATTCCATTCCATTCCATTCGATTCCGTTCCATTGCATTCCATTCGGGTGGATTCCAATCCATTCCATTCCATCCCATTCCATTCCATTCCATTCCAATCCATTCAGGTTGATTCCCTACGCTTCCATTCCATTCAATTCCATTCCATTCGGGTTGATTCCATTCCATTCCATTCCATTACATTACATTACATTACATTCGGTTTGATTCCATTCCATTCCATTCCACTACATTGCATTCCATTCCACTCCATTCCATTCCATTCCATTCTATTCCATTCCGGTTGATTGCATCCCATTCCATTCCATTCCATTCCATTCCGTTCCAATCCATTCCAATCAGGTTGATTCCATTCCATTCCATTCCATTCCGTTCGTGTTGATTCCATTCCATTCCATTCCATTCCATCCCATTCCATTTCATTTCATTCAATTCCTTTCCGGTTGATTCCATTCCATTCAATTCCATTCCATTCCATTAGGGTTGATTATATCCTATTCCAATCCATTTCTTTTCATTCCACTGCATTCCAGTCAGGTTGATTCGATTCCATTCCATTCCATTCCATTCCATTCCATTAGATTCCATTCCATTTCATTCCTTTCCATTCCATTCCACTCGGGTTGATTCCATTCTATTCCATTCCATTCCACTACATTCGGGTTGATTCCATTCCATTCCTCTCCATTCCATTCCATTCCATAACATTTGGATTGATTCCATCCCATTCCATTCCATTCCATTCCATACCAATCCATTCCATTCCATTCCATTCCAGTTGATTCCATACCCCTCGATTCCATTCCATTCCATTCGATTCCATTCCATTCCATTCCATTCCAATCCATTCCAATCCATTCAGGTTGATTCCATACGCTTCCATTCCATACCATTCCATTCCATTCGGGTTGATTCCATTCCATTCCATTCCATTCCATTCCATTCCATTCCATTACATTCGGTTTGATTCAATTCCATTCCATTCCACTACATTGCATTCCATTCCTCTCCATTCCATTCCATTCCATTCTATTCCATTCCGGTTGATTCCATCCCATTCCATTCCATTCCATTCCATTCCATTCCAATCCATTCCAATCAGGTTGATTCCATTCCATTCCATTCCGTTCCATTGGGGTTGATTCCCTTCCATTCCATTCCATTCCATTCCATTCCATTCCATTCCATTCCATTCCTTTCTGGTTGATTCCATTCCATTCCATTCCATTCCACTACATTCGGGTTGATTCCATTCCATTCCTCTCCATTCCATTCCTTTCCATAACATTTGGATTGATTCCATCCCATTCCATTCCATTCCATTCCATAGCAATCCATTCCATTCCATTCCATTCCAGTTGATTCCATACCCTTCGATTCCATTCCATTCCATTCGATTCCATTCCATTCCATTCCATTTGTGTGGTTTCCAATCCATTCCATTCCATTCCATTCCATTCCATTCCAATCCATTCCAATCCATTCAGGTTGATTCCATTCGCTTCCATTCCATTCCATTCCATTCCATTCGGGTTGATTCCATTCCATTCCATTCCATTCCATTACATTACATTACATTCAGTTTGATTCCCTTCCATTCCATTCCACTCCATTGCATTCCATTCCACTCCATTCCATTCCGGTTGATTCCATCCCATTCCATTCCATTCCATTCCATTCCAATCCATTCCAATCAGGTTGATTCCATTCCATTCCATTCCATTCGGTTTGATTCCATTCCTTTCAATTCCTTTCCATTCCATTCTATTCCATTGCATTCCATTCCATTCCATTCGTTTCTGGTTGATTCCCTTCCATTCCATTCCATAGCATTCCATTCCATTCCATTCCATTCCATTCGTGTTGATTCCATTCCATTCCTTTCCATTCCATTCAATTCCGTTCCATTCCATTCCGTTTGGGTTGATTGCATTCCTTTCCACTCCATTGCATTCCATTGCATTCCATTCCATTCCATTCCATTCCATTCGGGTTGATTCCATTCCATTCCATTCCATTCTATTCTGGTTGATTCCATTCCATTCCATTCCATTCAAATCCATTCCAATCGGGTTGATTCCATTCCGTTCCATTCCAATCCCTTCAGGTTGATTCCATTGCATTTCATTGCATTCCATCACATTCTATTCCATTCCATTCCTCTCCATTCCTGTCTGGTTGATTCCACTTCATTGCACTCCATTCCACTCCATTCCATGCCATTCCATACCATTCGTGCTGATTCCATCCCATTCCTTTCCAATCCATTCCATTCCATTCCATTCCATTCCATTCTATTCCATTCCGTTTGACTTCATTCCATTCCATTCCTTTCCAATTCTTTCCATTCCATTCGTGGTGATTCAATTCCCTTCCATTTCTTCCATTCCATTGCATTCCCTTCCATTCCATTCGGGTTGATTCCATTCCATTCCATTCCATTTGGGTTGATTCCATATCCTTCCCTTCCATTCCATTCCATTCCATTCCAACACTCGGGTTGATTCCATACGCTTCCATTGCATTCCATTCCATTCCATTCGGGTGTATTCCTTTCCATCCCATTCTATTCCATTCCATTCCATTCCATTCCATTCCATTTCATTCCATTCCGTTCGCGTTAATACCAATCCATTCCATTCCTTTCCATTCCATTCCATTTCATTCCATTCGAGTTGATTCCATTCCATTCCATTCAGTTCCATTCCATTCCATTCCATTCCATGCCATTCCAATCCATTACGTTCGATTCCATTCGGGTTGATTCCATTCCATTCCATTCCATTACATTACATTCGGGTTGATTCCATTCCATTCCATTCCACTCCATTGCATTCCATTCCACTCCATTCCATTCCACTCCATTCCATTCCATTCCATTCCATTCGGGTTGATTCCATCCCATTCCACTCCATTCCATTGCATTCAATTCCACTCCATTCCACTCCATTCCAATCAGGTTGATTCCGTTCCATTCCATGTCATTCTATTCCATTCCATTCCATTCCATTCCATTTCATTTGGGTTGATTCCATTCCATTCCATTCCATTCTATTCCATTCCATTCCATTCCATTCCATTCCACTCCATTTGATGCCATTCCATACCACACGGGATCATTCCATCAAATTCCGTTCTATTCCACTGCATTCCATTCCATTCCATTCCATTCCATTCCATTCCATTCCATTCCATTGCATTCCATTCCATTCAGGTTGATTCCGTTCCCTTCCATTCCTTCCATTTCCTTGCATTCCATTTCATTTTATTTGGGTTTATTCCATTCCATTGCATTGCATTCCATTCCATTCCATTCCATTCCCCTCCATTCCAGTCGGATTGATTCAATTCAATTCTATTCCATTCCATTCCATTCCATTCCGGGTTATTCCATTCCCTTCCATTTCTTCCATTCCATTGCATTCCATTCCATTCCATTCGGGTAGATTCCATTCCATTCCCTTCCATTCCATTCCATTCCATTCCATTCCATTCGCGTTAATAACATTCCATTCCATTCCATTCCATTCCATAAGGGTTTATTCTATTCCATTCCATTCAATTCCATTCCATTCCATTCCATGCCATTCCAATCCATTACGTTCGATTTCATTCGGGTTGATTCCATTCCATTCCATTCCATTCCAATACATTACGTTCGGGTTGATTCCATTCCATTCCATTACACTCAAATGCATTCCATTCCATTCCATTCCATTCGGGTTGATTCCATTCCATTCCATTCCATTCCATTCCATTCCATTCCTTTCCATTTCATTCCATTCCATTCCTTTCTGGTTGATTCCATTCCATTCCATTCCATTCCATTCCATTAGGGTTGATTATATCCTATTCCAATACATTTCTTTTCATTCCAATGCATTCCAGTCAGGTTGATTCCATTCCATTCCATTCCATTCCTTTCCATTCCATTCCATTCGGGTTGATTCCATTCCATTCCATTCCATTCCACTACATTCTGGTTGATTCCATTCCGTTCCTCTCCATTCCATTCCATTCCATAACATTTGGATTGAATCCATCCCATTCCATTCCATTCCATTCCATACCAATCCATTCCCTTCCATTGCATTCCATTCCCGTTGATTCCATTCCCTTCGATTCCATTCCATTCCATTAGATTCCATTCCATTCCATTCCATTTGTGTGAATTCCAATCCATTCCATTGCATTCCATTCCAATCCATTCCAATCCATTCAGGTTGATACCATAGGCTTCCATTCCATTCCATTCCATTCCATTCGGGTTGATTCCATTCCATTCCATTCAATTACATTATATTCGGTTTGATTCCATTCCATTCCATTCCACTCCATTGCATTCCATTCCACTCCATTCCATTCCATTCCATTCCATTCCGGTTGATTCCATGCCATTCCATTCCATTCCATTCCATTCCATTCCAATCCATTCTAATCAGGTTGATTCCATTCCATTCCATTCCATTCCATTCCATTCCATTCCATTCCATTCGGGTTGATTCCATTCCATTCCAATCCATTCCATTCCATTCCATTCCACTCCATTCCATGCCTTTCCATACCATTCGGGTTGATTCCATCCCATTCCATTCTATTCCACTCCATTCCTTTCCATTCCTTTCCATTCGGTTTGATTCCATTCCATTCCATTCCATTCCAATCCATACGGGTTGATTACGTTCCCTTCCATTCCTTCCATTCCATTGCATTCCATTCCATTTTATTCGGTTTGATTCCATTCCATTCCGTTTCATTCCATTCCATTCCTTTCCACTCCATGCGGGTTGATTCCATATCCTTCCCTTGCATTCCCTTCCATTCCATTCCCATCCATTCGGGTTTACTCCATACACTTCTATTCCATTCCATTCCATTCCATTCCATTCCATTCAGGTTGATTCCATTCCATTCCTTTCCATTACATTACATTCGGGATGATTCCATTCCATTCCATTCCATTCCATGTCATTACAAGCATTATATTCGATTCCATTGGGGTTGACTCCATTCCATTCCATTCCGCTCCATTTCATTCCATTCCACTCCATTCCATTACATTCCATTCCATTCGGGTTGATTCCATCCCATCCCATTAGATCCCATTCCATTCCATTTCATTCGTGTTGACTCCATTTCATTCCATTCCTTTCCATTCCATTCAATACCGTTTCATTCCATTCCTTTCGTGTTGTTTACAATCCCTTCCACTCCATTGTATTCCATTCCATACCATTCCATTCCATTCGGGTTGATTCCATTCCGTTCCATTCCATTCCATTCCATTCCATTCCATTCCATTCCATTCCTTTCTGGTTGATTCCATTCCGTTCCATTCCATTCCATTCCATTCCATTCCATTCCTTTCTGGTTGATTCCATTCCATTCCATTCCATTCCGTTCCATTGCATTCCATTCCAATCCATTCAGGTTGATTCCCTACGCTTCCATTCCATTCAAATCCATTCCATTCGTGTTGATTCCTTTCCATTCCATTCCATTCCGTTCCATTACATTACATTATATTCGGTTTGATTCCATTCCATTCCATTCCACTCCATTGCATTCCATTCCACTCCATTCCATTCCATTCCATTCCCGTTGATTCCATCCCATTCCATTCCATTCCATTCCATTCCAATCCATTCCAATCAGGTTGATTCCATTCCATTCCATTCCATTCGGGTTGATTCCATTCCATTCCATTCAATTCCATTCCATTCCATTCCATTCCTTTCTGGTTGATTCCATTCCATTCCATTCCATTCCATTCCATTTCATTCCATCATGGTTGTTTATATCCTATTCCAATCCATTTCTTTTCATTCCACTACTTTCCAGTCAGGTTGATTCCATTCCATTCCATTCCATTGCATTCCATTCCACTCCATTCGGGTTTATTCAATTCCAGTCCATTCCATTCCACTACATTCGGGTTGATTCCATTCCTTTCCTCTCCATTCCATTCCATTCCATAACATTTGGGTTGATTCCATCCCATTCCATTCCATTCCATTCCATTCCAATCCATTCCATTCCATTCCATTCCAGTTGATTCCATTCCCTTCAATTCCATTCCATTCCATTCGATTCCATTCCATTCCATTCCATTTGTGGGGATTCCAATCCATTCCATTCCATTCCATTCCATTCCAATCCATTCCAATCCTTACAGGTTGATTCCCTACGCTACCATTCCATTCAATTCCATTCCATTCGGGTTCATTCCATTCCATTCCATTCCAATCCATTACATTCGGTTTGATTCCATTCCATTCCATTCTACTCCATTCCACTCCATTCCATTCCATTCCATTCGGGTTGATTCCATCCCATTCCATTCCATTCCATTCCATTCCATTCCGGTTGTTTCCATTCCATTCCATTCCACTCCATTCCATGCCATTCCATACCATTAGTGTTGATTCCATCCCATTCCATTCCATTCCATTCCATTCCATTCCATTCCAATCCATACGGGTTGATTCCATTCCCTTCCATTCCTTTGCAATCCATTCCATTCCAGTTGATTCCATTCCCTTCGATTCCATTCCATTCCATTCGATTCCATTCCATTTCATTCCATTCGGGTGGATTCCAATCCATTCCATCCATTCCAATCCATTCAGGTTGATTCCCTACGCTTCCATTCCATTCAACTCCATTCCTTTCGGGTTGATTCCATTCCATTCCATTCCATTCGGGTTGATTCCATTCCATTCCATTCCATTCCATTCCATTCTATTTCATTCCATTCCATTCCTTTCTGGTTGATTCCATTCCATTCCATTAAATTCCATTCCAATCCATTCGGGTTGAATTTATCCTATTCCAATACATTTCTTTTCATTCCACTGCATTCCAGTCAGGTTGATTCCATTCCATTCCATTCCATTCCATTCGGGTTGATTCCATTCCATTCCATTCCATTCCACTACATTCGGGTTGATTCCATTCCATTCCTCTCCATTCCATTCCATTCCATAACATTTGGGTTGATTCCATCCCATTCCATTCCATTCCATTCCATACCAATCCATTCCATACCATTCCAGTTGATTCCATTCCCTTCGATTCCATTCCATTCCATTCGATTCCATTCCATTCCATTCCATTTGGGTGGATTCCAATCCATACCATTCCATTCCTATCCATTCCAATCCATTCAGCTTGATTCCCTATGCTTCCATTCCATTCCATTGCATTCCATTCCATTCCATTCGGATTGATTCCATTCCATTCCATTCCATTCCATTCCATTACATTCGGTTTGATTCCATTCCATTCCATTCCACTCCATTGCATTCCTTTCCACAGCATTCCATTCCATTCCATTCCATTCCATTCCGGTTGATTCCATCCCATTCCATTCCATTCCATTGCATTCCAATCCATTCCAATCATTTTGATTCCATTCCATTCCATTCCATTCCATTCGGGTTGATTCCATTGCATTCCATTCCATTAGGTTTGATTATATCCTATTCCATTCCATTTCTTTTCATTCCACTGCATTCCAGTCAGGTTGATTCCATTCCATTCCATTCCATTCCATTCCATTCTATTCCATAACATTCCATTCGGTTTGATTCCATTCCATTCCATTCCATTCCACTACATTCGGGTTGATTCCATTCCATTCCTCTCCATTCCATTCAATTACATAACATTTGGTTTGATTCCATCCCATTCCATTCCATTCCATTGCATTCCAATCCATTCCATTCCATTCCAGTTGATTCCATTCCCTTCGATTCCATTCCATTCCATTCGATTCCATTCCATTCCTTTCCATTTGGGTGGATTGCAGTCCATTCCATCCCATTCCACTCCATTCCATTCCAATCCATTCCAATCCATTCAGGTTGATTCCCTATGCTTCCATTGTATTCAATTCCATTCCATTCGGGTTGATTCCATTCCATTCCATTCCAATCCATTACATTCGGTTTGATTCCATTCCATTCAATTGCACTCCATTCCACTCCATTTCATTCCATTCCATTCAGGTTGATTCCATCCCATTCCATTCCATTCCATTCCATTCCATTCCATGCCTTTCCATTCCGTTACGTTCGATTTCATTCGTTTTGATTCCATTCCATTCCATTCCATTCCATTACGTTCGGGATGATTCCATTCCATTCCATTCCGTTACATTGCATTCCATTCCATTCTATTCCATTCGGGTTGATTCCATCCCATTCCATTCCATTCCATTCCTTTCCACTCCATTGCAATCAGGTTGATTCCATTCCATTCCATTCAATTCCATTCCATTCCATTCCATTCCATTCCATTCCACTCCATTCCATGCCATTCCATACCATTCGGGTTGATTCCATCCCTTTCCATTCTATTCCACTCCATTCCATTCCATTCCATTCCATTCCATTCGGTTTGATTCCATTCCATTCCATTCCATTCCATTCCATTCCATTCCATTCCATTCGGGTTGATTACGTTCCCTTCCATTCTTTCCATTCCATTGTAATCCATTCCATTTTATTCGGGTTGATTCCATTCCATTCCATTTCATTCCATTCCATTCCATTCCACTCCATTCGGGTTGATTCCATATCCTTCCTTTGCATTCCATTCCATTCCATAACCGTCCATTCAGGTTGACTACATACACTTCTATTCCATTCCATTCCATTCCATTCCATTCCATTCCATTCCATTCCATTCAGGTTGATTCCTTTCCATGCCTTTCCATTACATTACATTCGGGTTGATTCCATTCCATTCCAATCCATTACATTCCATGTCATTCCAACCATTATATTCGATTCCATTCGGGTTGATTCCATTCTCTTCCATTCCACTCCATTGCATTCCATTCCATTCCATTCCATTCCATTCCATTCCATTCGGTTTGATTCCATACCATCCCATTAGATCCCATTCCATTCCATTGCATTCGGTTTGATTCCATTCCATTCCATTCCTTTCCATTCCGTTCAATTCCGTTTCATTCCATTCCTTTCGTGTTGATTACATTCCCTTCCACTCCACTGTATTCCATTCCATTCCATTCCATTCGGGTTGATTCCATTCCCTTCTATTCCATTCCATTCCATTCCATTCCATTCCATTCTATTCCATTAGGGTTGATTATATCCTATTCCATTCCACTTCTTTTCATTCCACTCCATTCCAGTGAGGTTGATTCCATTCCATTCCATTCCATTCCATTCCATTCCATGCCATTCCATTCCATTCCATTCCATTCGGTTTGATTCCATTCCATTCCATTCCACACCATTGCATTCCATTCCACTCCATTCCATTCCATTCCATTCCATTCCGGTTGATTCCATCCCATTCCATTCCATTCCATTCCAATCCATTCCAATCAGGTTGATTCCGTTCCATTCCATTCCATTGTATTCCATTCCATTCAATTCGGGTTCATTCCATTCCATTCCATTCCATTCCATTAGGGTTGATTATATCCTATTCCATTCCATTTCTTTTCATTCCACTGCATTCCAGTCAGGTTGATTCCATTCCATTTCATTCCATTCCATTGCATTCCATTCCATTCCATTCGGGTCGATTCAATTCCATTCCATTCAATTACATAACATTTGGGTTGACTCCATCCCATTCCATTCCATTCCATTGCATTCCAATCCATTCCATTCCATTCCAGTTGATTCCATTCCCTTCGATTCCATTTCATTCCATTCGATTCCATTCCATTCCATTCCATTTGGGTGGATTGCAATCCATTCCATTCCATTCCATTCCAATCCATTCCTTCCATTCAGGTTGATTCCCTACGCTTCCATTCCATTCAATTCCATTCCATTCGGGTTGATTCCATTCCATTCCATTCCAATCCATTACATTCGGTTTGATTCCACTCCATTCCATTCCACTCCATTCCACTCCATTCCATTCCATTCCATTCGGGTTGATTCCATCCCATTCCATTCCATTCCATTCCATTCCATTCCATTCCATTCCATTACGTCCGGGTTGATTCCATTCCATTCCATTCCGTTACATTGCATTGCATTCCATTCCATTCCATTCGGGTTGATTCCATCCCATTCCATTCCTTTCCTTTCCATTCCTTTCCACTCCATTCCAATCAGTTTTATTCCATTCCATTCCATTCCATTCCATTCCTTTCGGGATGATTCCATTCCATTCCTTTCCATTCCATTCCATTCCATTCCACTCCATTCCATGCCATTCCATACCATTCAGGTTGATTCCATCCCATTCCATTCTATTCCACTCCGTTCCATTCCATTCCTTTCCATTCGCTTTGATTCCATTCCATTCCATTCCATTCCATTCCATTCGGGTTGATTACGTTCCCTTCCATTCCTTCCATTCCATTGCATTCCATTCCATTTTATTCGGGTTGATTCCATTCCATTCCGTTTCATTCCATTCCATTCCATTCCACGCCATTCGGGTTCATTCCATATCCTTCCCTTGCATTCCATTCCATTCCATTCCCATCCATTCGGGTTTACTCCATACACTTCCATTCCATTCCATTCCATTCAGGTTGATTCCATTCCATTCCTTTCCATTACATTACATTCGGTTTGATTCCATTCCATTCCAATCCATTCCATTCCATGTCATTCCAACCATTATATTCGATTCCATTCGGGTTGATTTCATTCCATTCCATTCCACTCCATTGCATTCCATTCCACTCCATTCCATTCCATTCCATTCCATTCGGGTTGATTCCATCCCATCCCATTAGATACTATTCCATTCCATTGCATTCGGGTTGATTCCATTCCATTCCATTCCTTTCCATTCCATTTAATTCCGTTTCATTCCATTCCTTTAGTGTTGATTACATTCCCCTCCACTCCATTCTATTCCATTCCATTCCATTCCCTTCGGGTTGATTCCATTCCATTCCATTCCATTCCGTTGCATTCCATTCCATTCGGGTTGATTCCATTCCATTCCATTCCATTCCACTACATTCTGGTTGATTCCATTCCATTCCTCTCCATTCCATTCCATTCCATTCCATAACATTTGGGTTGATTCCATCCCATTCCATTCCATACAATTCCATTCCAATCCATTCCATTCCATTCAAATCCATTCCAATCAGGTTGATTCCCTTCCAATCCATTCCATTCCATTCCATTTCAATCCATTCGGGTTGATTCCATTCCATTCCATTCCATTCCATTCCATTTCATTCCATTCCAGTCCTTTCTGGTTGATTCCATTCCATTCCATTCCATTGCATTCCATTCCATTCCATTCCATTAGTGTTGATTATATCCTATTCCAATCCATTTCTTTTCATTCCACTGTTGTCCAGTCAGGTTGATTCCATTCCATTCCATTCCATTCCATTCCCTTCCATTCCATTCCATTCCATTCCGGTTGATTCAATTCCATTCCATTCTATTCCACTACATTCCGGTTGATTCAATTCCATTCCTCTCCATTCCATTCCATTCCATAACATTTGGGTTGATTCCATCCCTTTCCATTCCATTGCATTCTATTCCAATCCATTCCATTCCATTCCAGTTGATTCCATTCCCTTCGATTCCATTCCATTCCATTCGATTCCATTCCATTCCATTCCATTTGGGTGTATTCCAATCCATTCCATTCCATTCCATTCCATTCCAATCCATTAAAACCGATTCAGGTTGATTCCCTACGCTTCCATTCCATTCAATTCCATTCCATTCGGGTTGATTCCATTCCATTCCATTCCATTCCATTCCATTTGGTTTGATTCCATTCCATTCCATTCCACTCCATTCCACTCCATTCCATTCCATTCCATTCGGGTTGATTCCATCCCATTCCATTCCATTCCATTCCATTCCATTCCATTCCATTCGGGTTGTTTCCATTCCATTCCATTCCACTCCATTCCATGCCATTCCATACCATTCGTGTTGATTCCATCCCATTCCATTCCATTCCATTCCATTGCATTCCAATCCATATGGGTTGATTACATTCCCTTCCATTTCATTGCAATCCATTCCATTCCAGTGGATTCCATTTCCTTCGATTCCATTCAATTCCATTCAATTCAATTCCATTCCATTCCATTCGGGTGGATTCCAATCCATTCCATTCCATTCCATTCCATTCCAATCCATTCAGATTGATTCCCTACGCTTCCATTCCATTCAACTCCATTCTTTTCGGGTTGTTTCCATTCCATTCCATTCCGTTCCACTCCATTCCATGCCATTCCATACCACTCGGGTTCATTCCATCAAATTCCATTCTATTCCACTCCATTCCATTCCATTCCATTCCATTCCATTCCATTCCATTCGGTTTGATTCCATCCAATTCCACTGCATTCCATTCCATTGCATTCCACTCCATTCAGGTTGATTCCGTTCCCTTCCATACCTTCCATTCCATTGCATTCCATTCCATTATATTTGGGTTGATTCCATTCCATTGCATTTCATTCCAGTCCATTCCATTCCATTCCACTCCATTCCAGTCAGGTTGATTCAATTCCATTCCATTCCATTCCATTTCATTCCATTCCATTCCGGGTGATTCCATTGCCTTCCATTTCTTCCATTCCATTGCATTCCATTCCATTGCATTCGGGTTGATTCCATTCCATTCCATTTCATTTGCTTTGATTCCATATTCTTCCTTTCCATTCCATTCCATTCCATTCGAATACACTCGTGTTGTTTCCATACGCCTCCATTGCATTCCATTCCATTCCATTCGGGTAGATTCCATTCCATTCCATTCCAATCCATTAAAATCCATTGAGGTTGATTCCCTACGCTTCCATTCCATTCAATTCCATTCCATTCGGGTTGATTCCATTTCATTCCATTCCATTCCATTTCATTCGGTTTGATTCCATTCCATTCCATTCCACTCCATTCCACTCCATTCCATTCCATTCCATTCAGGTGGATTCCATCCCATTCCATTCCATTCCATTCCATTCCATTCCATTCCATTCCATTCGGGTTGTTTCCATTCCATTCCATTCCACTCCATTCCATGCCATTCCATACCATTCGTGTTGATTCCATCCCATTCCATTCCACTCCATTCCATTCCATTCCAATCCATACGGGTTGATTCCATTCCCTTCCATTCCATTGCAATCCATTCCATTCCAGTGGGTTCCATTTCCTTCGATTCCATTCCATTCCATACGATTCAATTCCATTATATTCCATTCGGGTAGATTCCAATCCATTCCATTCCATTCCATTCCATTCTAATCCATTCAGGTTTATTCCCTACGCTTCCATTCCATTCAACTCCATTCCTTTCGGGTAGTTTCCATTCCATTCCATTCCATTCCACTCCATTCCATGCCATTCGTTACCACTCGGGTTCATTCCATCAAATTCCATTCTATTCCACTCCATTCCATTCCATTTCATTCCATTCCATTTCATTCCATTCGGTTTGATTCCATCCCATTCCACTCCATTCCATTCCATTGCATTCCATTCCAATAAGGTTGATTCCATTCCCTTCCATTCCTTCCATTTCTTTGCATTCCATTCCATTATATTTGGGTTGATTCCATTCCATTGCATTTCATTCCAGTCCATTCCATTCCATTTCACTCCATTCCAGTCAGGTTGATTCAATTCAATTCCGTTCCATTCCATTTCATTCCATTCCATTCTGGGTGATTCCATTCCCTTCCATTTCTTCCATTCGATTCCATTCCATTCCATTCCATTCGGGTTGTTTCCATTCCATTCCATTCCATTTGGTTTGATTCCATATTCTTCCCTTCCCTTCCATTCCATTCCATTCCAACACACTCGTGTTGATTCCATACGCTTCCATTGCATTCCATTACATTCCATTCGGGTAGATTCCATTCCATTCCATTCCGTTCAATTCCATTCCATTCCATTCCATTCGCCTTAGTACCATTCCATTCCATTCCATTCCATTCCATTCCATTCCATTCCATTTCATTCCATTCGGGTTGATTCCATTCCATTCCATTCAATTCCATTCCATTCCATTCCATGCCATTCCAATCCATTACGTTCGATTTCATTCGGGTTGATTCCATTCCATTCCATTCCATTCCATTATGTTCGGGTTGATTCCATTCCATTCCATTCCACTCCATTGCATTCCATTCCATTCGGGTTGATTCCATCCCATTCAATTCCATTCCTTTCCGTTCCTTTCCACTCCATTACAATGAGGTTGATTCCATTCCATTCCATTCCATTCCATTTCATTCCATTCGGGTTGATTCCATTCCATTCCATTACATTCGGTTTGATTCCATTCCATTCCATTCCACTCCATTCCACTCCATTCTTTCCATTCCATTTGGGTTGATTCCATCCGATTCCATTCCATTCCATTCCATTCCATTCCATTCCATTCCATTCCATTCCATTCGGGTTGTTTCCATTCCATTCCATTCCACTCCATTCCATGCCATTCCATACCATTCGTGTTGATTCCATCCCATTCCATTCCATTCCATTCCAATCCATACGGGTTGATTCCATTCCCTTCCATTCCATTGCAATCCATTCCATTCCAGTTGATTCCATTCCCTTCGATTCCATTCCATTCCATTCGATTCCATTCCATTCCTTTCCATTCGGGTGGATTCCAATCCATTCCATTCCATTCCATTCCATTCCATTCCATTCCATTCCAATCCATTCAGGTTGATTCCCTACGCTTCCATTCCATTCAACTCCATTCCTTTCTAGTTGATTCCATTCCATTCCATTCCATTTCATTCCATTCGTGTTGTTTGCATTCCATTCCATTCCATTCCATTCCACTCCATTCCATGCTATTCCATACCACTCGGGTTCATTCCATCAAATTCCATTCTATTCCACTCCATTCCATTCCATTGCATTCTATTCCATTCGGTTTGATTCCATCCCATTGCATTCCATTGCATTCCATTCCATTCTGGTTGATTCCGTTCCCTCCCATTCTTTCCATTCCATTGCATTCCATTCCATTTTATTTGGGTTGATTCCATTCCTTTGGATTGCAATCCTTTCCATTCCATTCCATTCCACTCCATTCCAGTCTGGTTGATTCCATTCCATTCCATTCCATTCCATTCCGTGTGATTCCATTCCCTTCCATTTCTTTCATTCCATTGCATTCCATTCCATTCCATTCGGGTTGATTCCATTCCATTCCATTCCATTTGGGTTGATTCCATATTCTTCCCTACCATTCCATTCCATTCCATTCCAATACACTCGTGTTGATTCCATACGCTTCCATTGCATTCCATTCCATTCCATTCGGGTAGATTCCACTCCATTCCATTCCATTCCATTCCATTCCATTCGCCTTAATACCATTGCATTCCATTCCATTCCATTTCATTCCATTTGGGTTGATTTCATTCCATTCCATTCAATTCCATTCCATTCCATTCCATGCCATTCCAATCCATTACGTTCGATTTCATTAGGGTTGATTTCATTCCATTCCATTCCATTCCATTACTTTCGTGTTTATTCCATTCCATTCCATTCAACTCCATGGCATTCCATTCCACCCCATTCCTTTCCATTCCATTCCATTCCATTCGGGTTGATTCCATCCCATTCCATTCCATTCCTTTCCATTCCTTTCCACTTCATTCCAATCTGGTTGATTCCATTCCATTCCATTCCATTCCACTACATTCCAATCACGTTGATTCCATACCATTCCATTCCATTCCAATCCATTCCATTCCATTCGGGTTGTTTCCATTCCATTCCATTCCACTCAATTCCATGCCATACCATATCATTCGTGTTGATTCCATCCCATTCCATTCCATTCCATTCCAATCCATACGTGTTGATTCCATTCCCTTCCATTCTATTGCAGTCCATTCCATTCCAGTTGATTCCATTCCCTTTGATTCCATTCAATTCCATTCGATTCCGTTCCATTCGATTCCATTCGGGTGGATTCCAATCCATTCCATTCGATTCCATTCCATTCCATTCCAATCCATTCAGGTTGATTAACTATGCTTCCATTCCATTCAATTCCATTCCATTCGGGTTGATTGCATTCCATTCCATTCCATTACATTACATTACATTCGGTTTGATTCCATTCCATTCCATTCCACTCATTGCATTCCATTCCACTCCATTCCATTCCGTTCCATTCCATTCCGGTTGATTCAATTCCATTCCATTCTATTCCACTACATTCCGGTTGATTCAATTCCATTCCTCTCCATTCCATTCCATTCCATAACATTTGGGTTGATTCCATCCCTTTCCATTCCATTGCATTCTATTCCAATCCATTCCATTTCATTCCATTCCATTCCAGTTGATTCCATTCCCTTCGATTCCATTCCATTCCATTCGATTCCATTCCATTCCATTCCATTTGGGTGTATTCCAATCCATTCCATTCCATTCCATTCCATTCCAATCCATTAAAACCGATTCAGGTTGATTCCCTACGCTTCCATTCCATTCAATTCCATTCCATTCGGGTTGATTCCATTCCATTCCATTCCATTCCATTCCATTAGATTCGGTTTGATTCCATTCCATTCCATTCCACTCCATTCCACTCCATTCCATTCCATTCCATTCGGGTTGATTCCATCCCATTCCATTCCATTCCATTCCATTCCATTCCATTCCATTCGGGTTGTTTCCATTCCATTCCATTCCACTCCATTCCATGCCATTCCATACCATTCGTGTTGATTCCATCCCATTCCATTCCATTCCATTCCATTGCATTCCAATCCATATGGGTTGATTACATTCCCTTCCATTTCATTGCAATCCATTCCATTCCAGTGGATTCCATTTCCTTCGATTCCATTCAATTCCATTCAATTCAATTCCATTCCATTCCATTCGGGTGGATTCCAATCCATTCCATTCCATTCCATTCCATTCCAATCCATTCAGATTGATTCCCTACGCTTCCATTCCATTCAACTCCATTCCTTTCGGGTTGTTTCCATTCCATTCCATTCCGTTCCACTCCATTCCATGCCATTCCATACCACTCGGGTTCATTCCATCAAATTCCATTCTATTCCACTCCATTCCATTCCATTCCATTCCATTCCATTCCATTCCATTCGGGTTGTTTCCATTCCATTCCATTCCACTCCATTCCATGCCATTCCATACCATTCGTGTTGATTCCATCCCATTCCATTCCATTCCATTCCATTGCATTCCAATCCATATGGGTTGATTACATTCCCTTCCATTTCATTGCAATCCATTCCATTCCAGTGGATTCCATTTCCTTCGATTCCATTCAATTCCATTCAATTCAATTCCATTCCATTCCATTCGGGTGGATTCCAATCCATTCCATTCCATTCCATTCCATTCCAATCCATTCAGATTGATTCCCTACGCTTCCATTCCATTCAACTCCATTCTTTTCGGGTTGTTTCCATTCCATTCCATTCCGTTCCACTCCATTCCATGCCATTCCATACCACTCGGGTTCATTCCATCAAATTCCATTCTATTCCACTCCATTCCATTCCATTCCATTCCATTCCATTCCATTCCATTCGGTTTGATTCCATCCAATTCCACTGCATTCCATTCCATTGCATTCCACTCCATTCAGGTTGATTCCGTTCCCTTCCATACCTTCCATTCCATTGCATTCCATTCCATTATATTTGGGTTGATTCCATTCCATTGCATTTCATTCCAGTCCATTCCATTCCATTCCACTCCATTCCAGTCAGGTTGATTCAATTCCATTCCATTCCATTCCATTTCATTCCATTCCATTCCGGGTGATTCCATTGCCTTCCATTTCTTCCATTCCATTGCATTCCATTCCATTGCATTCGGGTTGATTCCATTCCATTCCATTTCATTTGCTTTGATTCCATATTCTTCCTTTCCATTCCATTCCATTCCATTCGAATACACTCGTGTTGTTTCCATACGCCTCCATTGCATTCCATTCCATTCCATTCGGGTAGATTCCATTCCATTCCATTCCAATCCATTAAAATCCATTGAGGTTGATTCCCTACGCTTCCATTCCATTCAATTCCATTCCATTCGGGTTGATTCCATTTCATTCCATTCCATTCCATTTCATTCGGTTTGATTCCATTCCATTCCATTCCACTCCATTCCACTCCATTCCATTCCATTCCATTCAGGTGGATTCCATCCCATTCCATTCCATTCCATTCCATTCCATTCCATTCCATTCCATTCGGGTTGTTTCCATTCCATTCCATTCCACTCCATTCCATGCCATTCCATACCATTCGTGTTGATTCCATCCCATTCCATTCCACTCCATTCCATTCCATTCCAATCCATACGGGTTGATTCCATTCCCTTCCATTCCATTGCAATCCATTCCATTCCAGTGGGTTCCATTTCCTTCGATTCCATTCCATTCCATACGATTCAATTCCATTATATTCCATTCGGGTAGATTCCAATCCATTCCATTCCATTCCATTCCATTCTAATCCATTCAGGTTTATTCCCTACGCTTCCATTCCATTCAACTCCATTCCTTTCGGGTAGTTTCCATTCCATTCCATTCCATTCCACTCCATTCCATGCCATTCGTTACCACTCGGGTTCATTCCATCAAATTCCATTCTATTCCACTCCATTCCATTCCATTTCATTCCATTCCATTTCATTCCATTCGGTTTGATTCCATCCCATTCCACTCCATTCCATTCCATTGCATTCCATTCCAATAAGGTTGATTCCATTCCCTTCCATTCCTTCCATTTCTTTGCATTCCATTCCATTATATTTGGGTTGATTCCATTCCATTGCATTTCATTCCAGTCCATTCCATTCCATTTCACTCCATTCCAGTCAGGTTGATTCAATTCAATTCCGTTCCATTCCATTTCATTCCATTCCATTCTGGGTGATTCCATTCCCTTCCATTTCTTCCATTCGATTCCATTCCATTCCATTCCATTCGGGTTGTTTCCATTCCATTCCATTCCATTTGGTTTGATTCCATATTCTTCCCTTCCCTTCCATTCCATTCCATTCCAACACACTCGTGTTGATTCCATACGCTTCCATTGCATTCCATTACATTCCATTCGGGTAGATTCCATTCCATTCCATTCCGTTCAATTCCATTCCATTCCATTCCATTCGCCTTAGTACCATTCCATTCCATTCCATTCCATTCCATTCCATTCCATTCCATTTCATTCCATTCGGGTTGATTCCATTCCATTCCATTCAATTCCATTCCATTCCATTCCATGCCATTCCAATCCATTACGTTCGATTTCATTCGGGTTGATTCCATTCCATTCCATTCCATTCCATTATGTTCGGGTTGATTCCATTCCATTCCATTCCACTCCATTGCATTCCATTCCATTCGGGTTGATTCCATCCCATTCAATTCCATTCCTTTCCGTTCCTTTCCACTCCATTACAATGAGGTTGATTCCATTCCATTCCATTCCATTCCATTTCATTCCATTCGGGTTGATTCCATTCCATTCCATTACATTCGGTTTGATTCCATTCCATTCCATTCCACTCCATTCCACTCCATTCTTTCCATTCCATTTGGGTTGATTCCATCCGATTCCATTCCATTCCATTCCATTCCATTCCATTCCATTCCATTCCATTCGGGTTGTTTCCATTCCATTCCATTCCACTCCATTCCATGCCATTCCATACCATTCGTGTTGATTCCATCCCATTCCATTCCATTCCATTCCAATCCATACGGGTTGATTCCATTCCCTTCCATTCCATTGCAATCCATTCCATTCCAGTTGATTCCATTCCCTTCGATTCCATTCCATTCCATTCGATTCCATTCCATTCCTTTCCATTCGGGTGGATTCCAATCCATTCCATTCCATTCCATTCCATTCCATTCCATTCCATTCCATTCCAATCCATTCAGGTTGATTCCCTACGCTTCCATTCCATTCAACTCCATTCCTTTCTAGTTGATTCCATTCCATTCCATTCCATTTCATTCCATTCGTGTTGTTTGCATTCCATTCCATTCCATTCCATTCCACTCCATTCCATGCTATTCCATACCACTCGGGTTCATTCCATCAAATTCCATTCTATTCCACTCCATTCCATTCCATTGCATTCTATTCCATTCGGTTTGATTCCATCCCATTGCATTCCATTGCATTCCATTCCATTCTGGTTGATTCCGTTCCCTCCCATTCTTTCCATTCCATTGCATTCCATTCCATTTTATTTGGGTTGATTCCATTCCTTTGGATTGCAATCCTTTCCATTCCATTCCATTCCACTCCATTCCAGTCTGGTTGATTCCATTCCATTCCATTCCATTCCATTCCGTGTGATTCCATTCCCTTCCATTTCTTTCATTCCATTGCATTCCATTCCATTCCATTCGGGTTGATTCCATTCCATTCCATTCCATTTGGGTTGATTCCATATTCTTCCCTACCATTCCATTCCATTCCATTCCAATACACTCGTGTTGATTCCATACGCTTCCATTGCATTCCATTCCATTCCATTCGGGTAGATTCCACTCCATTCCATTCCATTCCATTCCATTCCATTCGCCTTAATACCATTGCATTCCATTCCATTCCATTTCATTCCATTTGGGTTGATTTCATTCCATTCCATTCAATTCCATTCCATTCCATTCCATGCCATTCCAATCCATTACGTTCGATTTCATTAGGGTTGATTTCATTCCATTCCATTCCATTCCATTACTTTCGTGTTTATTCCATTCCATTCCATTCAACTCCATGGCATTCCATTCCACCCCATTCCTTTCCATTCCATTCCATTCCATTCGGGTTGATTCCATCCCATTCCATTCCATTCCTTTCCATTCCTTTCCACTTCATTCCAATCTGGTTGATTCCATTCCATTCCATTCCATTCCACTACATTCCAATCACGTTGATTCCATACCATTCCATTCCATTCCAATCCATTCCATTCCATTCGGGTTGTTTCCATTCCATTCCATTCCACTCAATTCCATGCCATACCATATCATTCGTGTTGATTCCATCCCATTCCATTCCATTCCATTCCAATCCATACGTGTTGATTCCATTCCCTTCCATTCTATTGCAGTCCATTCCATTCCAGTTGATTCCATTCCCTTTGATTCCATTCAATTCCATTCGATTCCGTTCCATTCGATTCCATTCGGGTGGATTCCAATCCATTCCATTCGATTCCATTCCATTCCATTCCAATCCATTCAGGTTGATTAACTATGCTTCCATTCCATTCAATTCCATTCCATTCGGGTTGATTGCATTCCATTCCATTACATTACATTACATTACATTCGGTTTGATTCCATTCCATTCCATTCCACTCATTGCATTCCATTCCACTCCATTCCATTCCGTTCCATTCCATTCCGGTTGATTCAATTCCATTCCATTCTATTCCACTACATTCCGGTTGATTCAATTCCATTCCTCTCCATTCCATTCCATTCCATAACATTTGGGTTGATTCCATCCCTTTCCATTCCATTGCATTCTATTCCAATCCATTCCATTTCATTCCATTCCATTCCAGTTGATTCCATTCCCTTCGATTCCATTCCATTCCATTCGATTCCATTCCATTCCATTCCATTTGGGTGTATTCCAATCCATTCCATTCCATTCCATTCCATTCCAATCCATTAAAACCGATTCAGGTTGATTCCCTACGCTTCCATTCCATTCAATTCCATTCCATTCGGGTTGATTCCATTCCATTCCATTCCATTCCATTCCATTAGATTCGGTTTGATTCCATTCCATTCCATTCCACTCCATTCCACTCCATTCCATTCCATTCCATTCGGGTTGATTCCATCCCATTCCATTCCATTCCATTCCATTCCATTCCATTCCATTCGGGTTGTTTCCATTCCATTCCATTCCACTCCATTCCATGCCATTCCATACCATTCGTGTTGATTCCATCCCATTCCATTCCATTCCATTCCATTGCATTCCAATCCATATGGGTTGATTACATTCCCTTCCATTTCATTGCAATCCATTCCATTCCAGTGGATTCCATTTCCTTCGATTCCATTCAATTCCATTCAATTCAATTCCATTCCATTCCATTCGGGTGGATTCCAATCCATTCCATTCCATTCCATTCCATTCCAATCCATTCAGATTGATTACCTACGCTTCCATTCCATTCAACTCCATTCCTTTCGGGTTGTTTCCATTCCATTCCATTCCGTTCCACTCCATTCCATGCCATTCCATACCACTCGGGTTCATTCCATCAAATTCCATTCTATTCCACTCCATTCCATTCCATTCCATTCCATTCCATTCCATTCCATTCCATTCGGTTTGATTCCATCCCATTCCACTGCATTCCATTCCATTGCATTCCACTCCATTCAGGTTGATTCCGTTCCTTTCCATACCTTCCATTCCATTGCATTCCATTCCATTATATTTGGGTTGATTCCATTCCATTGCATTTCATTCCAGTCCATTCCATTCCATTCCACTCCATTCCAGTCAGGTTGATTCAATTCCATTCCATTCCATTCCATTTCATTCCATTACATTCCGGGTGATTCCATTGCCTTCCATTTCTTCCATTCCATTGCATTCCATTCCATTGCATTCGGGTTGATTCCTTTCCATTCCATTTCATTTGCTTTGATTCCATATTCTTCCTTTCCATTCCATTCCATTCCATTCGAATACACTCGTGTTGTTTCCATACGCCTCCATTGCATTCCATTCCATTCCATTAGGGTAGATTCCATTCCATTCCATTCCAATCCATTAAAATCCATTGAGGTTGATTCCCTACGCTTCCATTCCATTCAATTCCATTCCATTCGGGTTGATTCCATTTCATTCCATTCCATTCCATTTCATTCGGTTTGATTCCATTCCATTCCATTCCACTCCATTCCACTCCATTCCATTCCATTCCATTCAGGTGGATTCCATCCCATTCCATTCCATTCCATTCCATTCCATTCCATTCGGGTTGTTTCCATTCCATTCCATTCCACTCCATTCCATGCCATTCCATACCATTCGTGTTGATTCCATCCCATTCCATTCCACTCCATTCCATTCCATTCCAATCCATACGGGTTGATTCCATTCCCTTCCATTCCATTGCAATCCATTCCATTCCAGTGGATTCCATTTCCTTCGATTCCATTCCATTCCATACGATTCAATTCCATTCCATTCCATTCGGGTGCATTCCAATCCATTCCATTCCTTTCCATTCCATTCTAATCCATTCAGGTTTATTCCCTACGCTTCCATTCCATTCAACTCCATTCCTTTCGGGTAGTTTCCATTCCATTCCATTCCATTCCACTCCATTCCATGCCATTCGTTACCACTCGGGTTCATTCCATCAAATTCCATTCTATTCCACTCCATTCCATTCCATTTCATTCCATTCCATTTCATTCCATTCGGTTTGATTCCATCCCATTCCACTCCATTCCATTCCATTGCATTCCATTCCATTAAGGTTGATTCCGTTCCCTTCCATTCCTTCCATTCCTTTGCATTCCATTCCATTATATTTGGGTTGATTCCATTCCATTGCATTTCATTCCAGTCCATTCCATTCCATTTCACTCCATTCCAGTCAGGTTGATTCAATTCAATTCCGTTCCATTCCATTTCATTCCAATCCATTCTGGGTGATTCCATTCCCTTCCATTTCTTCCATTCGATTCCATTCCATTCCATTCCATTCGGGTTGTTTCCATTCCATTCCATTCCATTTGGGTTGATTCCATATTCTTCCCTTCCCTTCCATTCCATTCCATTCCAACACACTCGTGTTGATTCCATATGCTTCCATTGCATTCCATTCCATTCCATTCGGGTAGATTCCATTCCATTCCATTCCGTTCAATTCCATTCCATTCCATTCCATTCGCCTTAGTACCATTCCATTCCATTCCATTCCATTCCATTCCATTTCATTCCATTCGGGTTGATTCCATTCCATTCCATTCAATTCCATTCCATTCCATTACATGCCATTCCAATCCATTATGTTCGATTTCATTCGGGTTGATTCCATTCCATTCCATTCCATTCCATTATGTTCGGGTTGATTCCATTCCATTCCATTCCACTCCATTGCATTCCATTCCATTCGGGTTGATTCCATCCCATTCAATTCCATTCCTTTCCGTTCCTTTCCACTCCATTACAATGGGGTTGATTCCATTCCATTCCATTCCATTCCATTTCATTCCATTCGGGTTGATTCCATTCCATTCCATTACATTCGGTTTGATTCCATTCCATTCCATTCCACTCCATTCCACTCCATTCCTTCCATTCCATTTGGGTTGATTCCATCCGATTCCATTCCATTCCATTCCATTCCATTCCATTCCATTCCATTCGGGTTGTTTCCATTCCATTCCATTCCACTCCATTCCATGCCATTCCATACCATTCGTGTTGATTCCATCCCATTCCATTCCATTCCATTCCAATCCATACGGGTTGATTCCATTCCCTTCCATTCCATTGCAATCCATTCCATTCCAGTTGATTCCATTCCCTTCGATTCCATTCCATTCCATTCGATTCCATTCCATTCCTTTCCATTCGGGTGGATTCCAATCCATTCCATTCCATTCCATTCCATTCCAATCCATTCCATTCCAATCCATTCAGGTTGATTCCCTACGCTTCCATTCCATTCAACTCCATTCCTTTCTGGTTGAATCCATTCCATTCCATTCCATTTCATTCCATTCGGGTTGTTTGCATTCCATTCCATTCCATTCCATTCCACTCCATTCCATGCTATTCCATACCACTCGGGTTCATTCCATCAAATTCCATTCTATTCCACTCCATTCCATTCCATTGCATTCTATTCCATTCGGTTTGATTCCATCCCATTGCATTCCATTGCATTCCATTCCATTCTGGTTGATTCCGTTCCCTCCCATTCTTTCCATTCCATTGCATTCCATTCCATTTTATTTGGGTTGATTCCATTCCTTTGGATTGCAATCCTTTCCATTCCATTCCATTCCACTCCATTCCAGTCTGGTTGATTCCATTCCATTCCATTCCATTCCATTCCATTCCGTGTGATTCCATTCCCTTCCATTTCTTTCATTCCATTGCATTCCATTCCATTCCATTCGGGTTGATTCCATTCCATTCCATTCCATTTGGGTTGATTCCATATTCTTCCCTACCATTCCATTCCATTCCATTCCAATACACTCGTGTTGATTCCATACGCTTCCATTGCATTCCATTCCATTCCATTCGGGTAGATTCCACTCCATTCCATTCCATTCCATTCCATTCCATTCGCCTTAATACCATTGCATTCCATTCCATTCCATTTCATTCCATTTGGGTTGATTTCATTCCATTCCATTCAATTCCATTCCATTCCATTCCATGCCATTCCAATCCATTACGTTCGATTTCATTCGGGTTGATTTCATTCCATTCCATTCCATTCCATTACTTTCGTGTTGATTCCATTCCATTCCATTCAACTCCATGGCATTCCATTCCACCCCATTCCTTTCCATTCCATTCCATTCCATTCGGGTTGATTCCATCCCATTCCATTCCATTCCTTTCCATTCCTTTCCACTTCATTCCAATCTGGTTGATTCCATTCCATTCCATTCCATTCCACTACATTCCAATCACGTTGATTCCATACCATACCATTCCATTCCAATCCATTCCATTCCATTCGGGTTGTTTCCATTCCATTCCATTCCACTCAATTCCATGCCATACCATATCATTCGTGTTGATTCCATCCCATTCCATTCCATTCCATTCCAATCCATACGTGTTGATTCCATTCCCTTCCATTCTATTGCAGTCCATTCCATTCCAGTTGATTCCATTCCCTTTTATTCCATTCAATTCCATTCGATTCCATTCCATTCGATTCCATTCGGGTGGATTCCAATCCATTCCATTCGATTCCATTCCATTCCATTCCAATCCATTCAGGTTGATTAACTACGCTTCCATTCCATTCAATTCCATTCCATTCGGGTTGATTGCATTCCATTCCATTCCATTACATTACATTACATTCGGTTTGATTCCATTCCATTCCATTCCACTCATTGCATTCCATTCCACTCCATTCCATTCCATTCCATTCCATTCCATTCCATTCCATTCCGTCTGAATCCATCTCATTCCATTCCATTCCATTCCATTCCATTCAAATCCATTCCTATCAGGTTGATTCCATTCCATTCCATTCCATTCCATTCCATACGGGTTGATTCCATTCCATTCCATTCCATTCCATTCCATTCCATTCCATACCATTCCGTTGCATTCCATTCCATTCCTTTCTGGTTGGTTCCATTCCATTCCATTCCATTCCATTCCATTCCATTCCATTCCCTTCCATTCAATTAGGGTTGATTATATCCTACTCCATTCAATTTCTTTTCATTCCACTGCATTCCAGTCAGGATGATTCCATTCCATTCCATTCCATTCCATTCCATTCCATTCCATTCCATTCCATTCCGTTCCATTCCATTCCATTCGGGTTGATTCAATTCCATTCCATTCCATTCCACTACATTCGGGTTGATTCCATTCCATTCCTCTCCATTCCATTCCATTCCATAACACTTGGGTTGATTCCATCCCATTCCATTCCATTCCATTCCTTTCCAATCCATTCCATTCCATTCCATTCCATTCCAGTTGAATCCATTCCCTTCGATTCCATTCCATTCCATTCGATTCCATTCCATTCCATTCCATTTGTGTGGATTCCAGTCCATTCCATTCCATTCCATTCCAATCCATTCCAATCCATTCAGGTTGATTCCCTACGCTTCCGTTCCATTCAATTCCATTCCATTCGGGTTGTTTCCATTCCATTCGATTCCATTCCATTCCATTCCATTCGGGTGGATTCCAATCCGTTCCACTCCATTCCATTCCATTCCATTCCATTCCATTCCAATCCATTCAGGTTGATTCCCTACGCTTCCATTCCATTCAACTCCATTCCTTTCCGGTTGATTCCATTCCATTACTTTCCATTTCATTCCATTATCGTTGTTTCCATTCCATTCCATTCCATTCCATTCCATTCGACTCCATTCCGTGCCATTCCATACCACTCTGGTTCATTCCATCAAATTCCATTCTATTCAACTCCACTCCATTCCATTGCATTCCATTGCATTCCCTTCCACTCCGTTTGATTATATCCCATTCCATTCCATTCCATTCCATTGCATTCCATTCAATTCCATTCCATTCCATTCCATTCCGGTTGATTCAATTCCATTCCACTCTATTCCAATCCATTCGTGTTGATTCCATTCCCTTCCCCTCCAATCCATGCCATTCCATACCATTTGGGTTCATTCCATCCCATTCCATTCCATTCCAATCCATTCCATTCAGTTCCATTCCATTCCAGTTGATTCCATTCCCTTCTATTCCATTCCATTCCATTCGATTACATTCCATTCCATTCCATTCGGGTGGATTCCAATCCATTCCATTCCATTCCATTCCATTCCAATCCATTCCAATCCATACAGGTTGATTCCCTACGCTTCCATTTCATTCAATTCCATTCCATTCGGGTTGATTCCATTCCATTCCATTCCATTCCATTCCATTCCACTCCATTCCAATCAGGTTGATTCCATTCCATTCCATTCCATTCCATTCCATTCCATTCCATTCCATTCCATTCCATTAGGGTTGATTCCATTGAATTCCATTCCATTCCATTCGGGTTGTTTCCATTCCATTCCATTCCACTCCATTCCACGCCATTTCATCCCATCCGTGTTGATTCCATCCCATTCCATTCCATTCCAATCCATACGTGTTGATTCCATTCCCTTCCATTCCATTGCAACCCATTCCATTCCAGTTGATTCCGTTCTCTTCGATTCCATTCCATTCCACTCGATTCCATTCCATTCCATTCCATTCGGGTGGATTCCATTCCATTCCATTCGATTCCATTCCATTCCAATCCATTCAGGTAGATTCACTACGCTTCCATTCCATTCAATTCCATTCCATTCGGGTTGATTCCATCCCATTCCATTCCATTCCATTCAACAACATTCCAATTAGATTGATTCCATTCCATTCCATTCCATTCCATTCCATTCCATTCCATTCCATTCCTTTCCATTCCATTCTATTCGGGTTGATTCCATTCCATTCCATTCCATTCCATTCCATTCCATTCCATTCCATTCATTTCGGGTTGTTTCCATTCCATTCCATTCCATTCCATTCCACTCCATTCTTGCCATTCCATACCATTCGCTTTGATTCCATCCCATTCCATTCCATTCCATTCCGTTTGATTTCATTCCATTCCATTCCATTCCATTCCATTCGTTGTGATTCAATTCCCTTCCCTTTCTTCCATTCAATTGCATTCCCTTCCATTCCATTCGGGTTGATTCCATTCCACTCCATTTCATTTGGGTTGATTCCATATCCTACCCTTCCATTCCACTCCATTCCATTCCAACACTCGGGTTGATTCCATACGCTTCCATTGCATTCCACTCCATTCCATTCGGGTGGATTCCTTTCCATCCCATTCTATTCCATTCCATACCATTCCATTCCATTCCATTTCATTCCATTCCATTGGCGTTAATACCAATCCTTTCCATTCCATTCCATACCATTCCATGCAATTTCCTTCCATTCGGGTTGATTCCATTCCATTCCATTCAGTTCCATTCCATTCCATTCCATGCCATTCCAATCCATTACGTTCGATTCCATTCGGGTTGATTCCGTTCCATTCCATTCCATTCCATTACATTCGGGTTGATTCCATTCCATTCCATGCCACTCCATTGCATTCCATTCCACTCCATTCCATTCCATTCCATTCCATTCGGGTTGATTCCATCCCATTCCATTCCATGCCATTCCATTCCATTCCAATCAGGTTGATTCCATTTCATTCCATATGATTCCATTCCATTCCATTCCGTTCCATTCGGGTTGATTCCATTCCATTTCATTTCTTTCTATTCCATTCCATTCCATTCCATTCCATTCCATTCCATTCCATTCGGGTTGTTTCCATTCCATTCCATTCCACTCCATTCCATGACATTCCATACCACTCGGGTTGAATCCATCAACTTCCATTCTATTCCACTCAATTCCTTTCCATTCCATTCCATTCCATTTCGTTCCATTCCTTTCCATTCCATTCCATTCGTTTTGCTTCCATTCCCTTCCATTCCATTCCATTCCATTCCATTCCATTGCATTCCATTCCATTCGGATTGATTCCATTGCCTTCCATTCCATTGCATTCTATTCCATTTTTTTCGGGTTGTTTCCATTCCATTGCATTGCATTCCATTCCATTCCTTTCCATTCCACTCCATTCTACTCAGTTTGATTCCATTCCATTCCATTCCATTCCTCTCCGGGTGATTACATTCCCTTCCATTTCTTCCATTACATTGCATTCCATTCCATTCCATTCGGGTTGATTCCATTCCATTCCATTCCATTTGGGTTGATTCCATATTCTTCCCTTCCCTTCCATTCCATTCCATTCCCATACACTCGCATTGATTCCAAACGCTTCCGTTGCATTGCATTCCATTCCATTCGGGTGGATTCCATTCCATTCCATTCCATTCCATTCCATTCCATTCCATTTCATTCCATTCCATTCCATTTCATTCCATTCGGGTTGATTCCACTAAATTCCATTCAGTTCCATTCCATTCCATTCCATGCCTTTCCAATCCATTACGTTCGATTCCATTCGGGTTGATTCCATCCCATCCCATTAGATCCCATTCCATTCCATTGTATTCGGGTTGATTCCATTCCATTCCACTCCTTTCCATTACATTCAATTCCGTTCCATTCCATTCCATTCGGGTTGATTACATTCCCTTCCACTCCATTGCATTCCATTCCATTCCATTCCATTCCATTCAGGTTGATTCCATTCCCTTCCATGACAGTCCATTCCATTCCATTCCATTCCATTCCCTTCCATTCCATTCCATTCCATTCCATTCCATTCCATTCCATTCCATTCCATTAGGGTTGATTATATCCTATTCCATTCCATATCTTTTCATTCCACTCCATTCCAGTCGGGTTGATTCCATTCCAATCCATTCCATTCCATTCCATTCCATTCCATTCCATTCCATTCGGGTTGATTCCATTCCATTCCATTCCATTCCACTCCATTCGGGTTGATTCCATTGCATTCCTCTGCATTCCATTCCGTTCCATAACATTGGTTTGATTCCATCCCATTCGATTCCATTCCATTCCATTCCAATCCATTCCATTACATTCCATTCCAGTTGATTCCATTCCCTTCGATTCCATTCCATTCCATTCGATTCCATTCCATTAGATTCCGTTCGGGTGGATTCCAATCCATTCGTTTCCATTACAATCCATTACAATCCATTCCAATCCATTCAGGTTGATTCCCTTCGCTTCCATTCCATTCAATTCCATTCCATTCGAGTTTATTCCATTCCATTCCATTCCATTACATTCGGTTTGATTCCATTCCATTCCATTCCACTCCATTGCATTCCATTCCACTCCATTCCAATCCATTCCATTCCATTCCATTCCATTCGGGTTGACTCCATCCCATTCCATTCCATTCCATTCCATTTGGGTTGTTTCCATTCCATTCCATTCCACTCCATTCCCTGCCATTCCATACCATTCGTGTTGATTCCATTACATTCCATTCCATTCCATTCCAATCCACACGGGTTGATTCCATTCCCTTCCATTGCATTGCAATCCATTCCATTCCAGTTGATTCCATTCCCTTCGATTCCATTCCATTCCATTCCATTCCATTAAATTCGGGTGGAATCCAATCCATTCCATTCCATTCCAATCCATTCCAATCTATTCCAATCCATTCAGGTTGATTCCCTATGCTTCCATTCTATTCAATTCCATTCCATTCGGGTTGATTCCATTCCATTCCATTCCATTCCATTACTTTAGGTTTGATTCCATTCCATGACATTCCACTCCATTGCACTCCATTCCAATCCATTCCATTCCCTTCCATTCCATTCCATTCGGGTTGACTCCATCCCATTCCATTCCATTCCATTCCATTTGGGTTGTTTCCATTCCATTTCATTCCACTCCATTCCCTCCCATTCCATACCATTCGTGTTGATTCCATCCCATTCCATTCCATTCCATTCCAATCCATACGGGTTGATTCCATTCCCTTCCATTCCATTGCAATCCATTCCATTCCAGTTGATTCCGTTCCCTTCGATTCCATTCCATTCCATTCCATTCCATTCCATTCCATTAAATTCGGGTGGAATCCAATCCATTCCATTCCAATCCAATCCATTCCAATCTATTCCAATCCATTCAGGTTGATTCCCTACGCTTCCATTCTATTCAATTCCATTCCATTCGGGTTGATTCCATTCCATTCCATTCCATTCCATTTCTTTAGGTTTGATTCCATTCCATGACATTCCACTCCATTGAACTCCATTCCAATCCATTCCATTCCATTCCATTCCATACCATTCGGGTTGATTCCATCCCATTCCTTTCCATTCCATTCCATTCCATTCCATTCCATTCAGGTTGTTTCCATTCCATTCCATTCCACTTCATTCCGTGCCATTCCATACCATTCGTGTTGATTCCATCCCATTCCATTCCATTCCATTCCATTCCATTCCAAACCATACGGGTTGATTCCATTCCCATCCATTCCATTGCAATCCAGTCCATTCCACTTAATTCCATTCCTTTCGATTCCATTCCATTCCATACGATTCCGTTCCATTCCATTCCATTCGGGTGGATTTCACTCCATTCCATTCCATTCCATTCCATTCAAATCCATTCAGGTTGATTCCCTACGCTTCCATTCCATTCAATTCCATTCCATTCGGGTTGATTCCATTCCATTCGATTCCATTCCATTCCATTCTATTTGGTTTGATTCCATTCCATTCCATTCCACTCCATTGCATTCCATTCCACTCCATTCCATTCTATTCCATTCCGGTTGATTCCATCCCATTCCATTCCATTCCATTCCATTCCATTCCATTCAACTCCATTCCAATCAGTTTGATTCCATTCCATTCCATTCTATTCCATTCCGGTTGATTCCATCCCATTCCATTCCATTCCATTCCATTCCATTCAACTCCATTCCAATCAGTTTGATTCCATTCCATTCCATTCCATTGCATTCCATTCCATTCCATTCCATTCCATTCCATTCCATTCCATTCCATTCCATTCCATTCCATTCCATTTGGGTTGATTCCATTCCATTCCATTCCATTCGGGTTGTTTCCATTCCATTCCATTCTATTCCATTCCACTATATTCCATGCCATTCCATACCATTCGTGTTGATTCCATCCCATTCCATTCCATTCCTTTCCATTCCATTCCAATCCATACGGGTTGATTCCATTCCCTTCCATTCCATTGCAATCCATTCCATTCCATTGAGGTTATTTCCATTCTATTCCATTCCATTCCATTCAATTACATTCCATTCCGGTTGATTCCATATCCTTCCCTCTCATTCCATTCCATTCCATTCCATTCCATTCTATTCCACTCCATTCCAATCAGGTTGATTCCATTCCATGCCATTCCAATACATTCCATTCCATTCCATTCCATTCCATTCCATTCGGGTTGATTCCATTCCATTCAATTCCATTCTATTCCATTCCACTCCATTCCATTCCATTCCATTCGGGTTGTTTCCATTCCATTCCATTCCATTCCATTCCATTCCATTCCATTCCAATCCATTCCATGCCACTCCACACCATTCGGCTTGATTCCATCCCATTCCATTCTACTCCACTCCACTCCATTCAATTCCATTCCATTCTATTCCATTCCATTCGGTTTGATTCCATTCCATTGCATTCCATTCCACTCCATTCCGTTCCATTCCATTCCAATCTTTTTGATTCCGTTCCCTTGCATTAGTTCCATTCCATTGCATTCCCTTCCATTTTATTCGGGTTGATTCCATTCCCTTACATTCCATTGCATTCCATTCCATCCCATTCCATTCCATTCCACTCCATTCCTTTCTGGTTGATTCTATTCCATTCTATTCCATTCAATTCCATTCCATTCCATTCCATTAGGGTTGATTATATCCTATTCCATTCCAGTTCTTTACATTCCACTCCATTCCAGTCAGGTTCATTTCATTTCATTCCATTCCATTCCATTCCATTCCAATCCATTACGTTCGATTCCATTCGGTTTGATTCCATTCCATTCCATTTCATTACATTCGCGTTGATTCCATTCCATTCCATTCGACTCCATTGCATTCCATTCCAACACTCGGGTTGATTCCATACGCTTCCACTGCATTCCATTCCATTCCTTTCGGGTGGATTCCTTTCCTTCCCATTCTATTCCATTCCATTCCATTTCATTCCATTCCATTCGCATTAATACCAATTCATTCCATTCTATTCCATTCCATTCCATTTCCTTCCATTCGGGTTGTTTCCATTCCATTCCATTCAGTTCCATTCCATTCCATTCCAAGCCATTCCAATCCATTACGTTCGATTCCATTCGTTTTGAGTCCATTCCATTCCATTCCTTTCCATTACATTCGGGTTGATTCCATTCCATTCCATTCGACTCCATTGCATTCCATTCCACTCCATTCCAATCAGGTTGATTCCATTCCATTCCATATCATTCCATTCCAATCCATTCCATTCCATTCCATTAGGGTTGATTCCATTTCATTCCATTCCATTCCATTCCATTCCATTTCATTCCATTCCATTCCACTGCGGTTGTTTCCATTCCATTCCATTGCATTCCATTCCACTCCATTTCATACCATTCCATACCACTCGGGTTCATTCCATCAAATTCCATTCTATTCCACTCCATTCCATTCCATTCCATTCCATTCCATTCCATTCCATTCCATTCCATACCATTCCACTCGGTTTGATTCCATTCCATTCCATTCCATTCCATTGCATTCCATTACATTCGGGTTGATTCCGCTACCTTCCATTCCTTCCTTTCCATTGCATTCCATTCCATTTTATTTGGGTTGATTCCATTCCATTGAATTGCATTCCATTCCATTCCATTCCAATCCACTCCATTCCATTCAGGTTGATTCCATTCCATTCCATTCCATTCCATTCCATTCCATTCCATTCCGGGTGATTCCATTCCCTTCCATTTCTTCCACTCCATTGCAGTCCAATCCATTACATTCGGGTTGATTCCATTCCATTCCTTTCCATTTGGGTTGATTCCATATTCTTCCCTTCCATTCCATTCCATTCCATTCCAATACACTCGCGTTGATTCCATACGCTTCCATTCCATTCCTTTCCATTCCATTCGGGTTGATTCGATTCCATTCCATTCCATTCCATTCCATTCCATTCCATTCCATTCCATTCCATTCGTTTCTGGTTGATTCCCTTCCAATCCATTCCATTCCATTCCATTCCATTTCATTCCATTCCATTTCATTCCATTCCATTCCATTCAGGTTGATTCCATTCCATTCCTTTCCATTCCATTCAGTTCCATTCCATTACATTCCGTTCGGCTTGATTGCATTCCTTTCCACTCCATTGCATTCCATTGCATTCCATTCCATTCCATTCCATTCCATTCCATTCCATTCCATTCCATTCGGGTTGATTCCATTCCAATCCATTCCATTCCATTCCATACCATTCTGCTTGATTCCATTCCATTCCATTCCAATCAAATCCATTCCATTCGGATTGATTCCATTCCAATCCATTCCACTTCTTTCTGGTTGATTCCATTCCATTTCATTCCATTCCATCACATTCCATTCCATTTCATTCCCTTCCATCACATTCCATTCCATTCCATTCCATTCCATTCCATTCCATTCCATTCCATTCCATTCCATTCGTGGTTATTCCATTCCCTTCCAGTTCTTCCATTCCATTGCATTCCATTCCATTCCATTCGGGTTCAATCCATTCCATTCCATTCCATTCGTGTTGATTACATTCCATTCCTTTCCATTACATTCAATTCCTTTCCATTACATTTCGTTCGGGTTGTTTGCATTCCTTTCCACTCCATTGCATTCCATTCCATTCCATTCCATTCCATTCAAATCCATTCCATTCGGGTTGATTCTATTCCATTCCATTCCAATCCATTCGGGTTCATTCCAATCCATTTCATTCCATTCCATCCCATTCCATTCCATTCCATTGCACTCCATTCCTGTCAGGTTGATTCCACTCCATTGGACTCCATTCCAGTCCATTCCATGCCATTCCAACCCATTGGTGTTGATTCCATCCCATTCCTTTCCGTTCCATTCCATTCCATTCCATTCATTCCATTCCATTCCATTCCATTCCATTCCGTTTGATTTCATTCCATTCCATTCCTTTCCATTCCATTCCATTCCAGTCGTGGTGATTCAGTTCACTTCCATTTCTTCCATTCCATTGCATTCCCTTCCATTCCATTCGGGTTGATTCCATTCCTTTCCATTCCATTCCATTCCATACCATTCCATTCAATTCCATTCGTCTCCGGTTGATTCCCTTCCAATCCATTCCATTCCATTCCATTTCATTCCATTCCCTTCCATTCTGGTTGATTCCATTCCATTCCATTCCATTCAAATCCATTCCATTCGGGTTCATTCCATTCCATTGCATTCCATTCCATTTAATTCCATTCCATTCCGTTTGATTCCATATACTTCCCTTTCATTCCATTCCATTCCTTTCCAATCCATTCCATTCCATTCCATTCCATTCCATTCCATACCATTCCACTCGGTTTGATTCCATTCCATTCCATTCCATTCCATTGCATTCCATTACATTCGGGTTGATTCCGCTACCTTCCATTCCTTCCTTTCCATTGCATTCCATTCCATTTTATTTGGGTTGATTCCATTCCATTTCATTCCATTCCGTCCCATTTCATTCCATTCCACCCATTCCATTCCATTCCATTCGGGTTGTTTCCATTCCATTCCATTCCACTCCATTCCATGCCATTCCATACCATTCGTGTTGATTCCATCCCATTCCATTCCATTCCATTAAATTCCATTCCATTCCAATCCATACGGGTTGATTCCATTCCCTTCCATTCCATTGCAATCCATTCCATTCCATTGGCGTTGATTCCATTCCATTCCATTCCATTCCATTCCATTCCATTTAATTCCATTCCATTCCGTTTGATTCCATATACTTCCCTTTCATTCCATTCCATTCCTTTCCAATCCATTCGTGTGGATTCCATACGATTCCATTCCATTCCATTCCATTCCATTCCATTCGGGTTGACTTCATGCCATTCCATTCCATTATATTCCATTCCATTCCATTCCATTCCATTCCATTCCATTCGCGTTGATACCATTCCATTCCATTCCATTCCCTTCCATTCCATTCGGGTTGATTCCATTCCATTCCATTCCATTCCATTCCATTCCATTCCATTCCATTCCATTCCATTCGTTTCTGGTTGATTCCCTTCGAATCCATTCCATTCCATTCCATTCCATTCCATTTCATTCCATTCCATTCCATTCGGGCTGATTCCATTCCATTCCTTTCCATTCCATTCAATTCCATTCCATTACATTCCGTTCGGGTTGATTGCATTGCTTTCCACTTCATTTCATTCCATTGCATTCCATTCCATTCCATTCCATTCCATTCCATTCCATTCCATTCCTTTCTGGTTGATTCCATTCCATTCCATTCCATTCCATTCAAATCCATTCCATTCGGTTTGATTCCATTCCATTCCATTCCACTCCTTTCGGGTTGATTCCATTCCATTTCATTCCATTCCATAGCATTCCATTCCATTCCATTCCACTCCATTCCAGTCAGCTTGATTTCACTCCATTGCACTCCATTCCACTACGTTCCATGCCATTCCGTACCATTCGGGTTGATTCCATCCCATTCCATTCCATTCCATTCCATTCCATTCCATTCCATTCCATTCGTGGTTATTCCATTCCCTTCCCTTTCTTCCATTCCATTGCATTCCATTCCATTCCATTAGGGTTCATTCCATTCCATTCCATTCCATTCCTTTTGGGTTGATTTCATATCCTTCCCTTCCATTCCATTCTATTCCATTCCAATACACCCGTGTTGATTCCATACGCTTCCATTGCATTCCATTTCATTGCATTTCGGTGGATTCCATTCCATCCCATTCTATTCCATTCCATTCCATTCCATTCCATTCGGGTTGATTCCATTCCATTCCATTCAGTTCCATTCCACTCCATTCCTTGCCATTCCAATCCATTGCGTTCGATTCCATTCGGGTTGATTCCATTCCATTCCATTATATTCCATTACATTCGGGTTGATTCCATTCCATTCCATTCCATTCCGTTACGTTCGGGTTGATTCTGTTCCATTCCATTCCACTCCATGGCATTCCATTCCATTCCATTCCATGCCATTCCATTCCATTCCATTCCATTCCATTCCATTCCATTCGTTTCTGGTTGATTCCCTTCCAATCCATTCCATTCCATTCCATTTCATTCCATTGCATTCTATTCGGGTTGATTCCATTCCATTCCTTTCCATTCCATTCAATTCCATAACATTACATTCCGTTCGGGTTGATTCCATTCCATTCCATTCCACTGCTTTCGGGTTGATTCCACTCCATTTCATTCCATTGCATTCCATTCCATTCCATTCCATTCCACTCCATTCCAGTCAGCTTGATTTCACTCCATTGCACTCCATTCCACTACATTCCATGCCATTCTGTACCATTCGGGTTGATTCCATCCCATTCCATTCCATTCCATTCCATTCCATTCCATTCGTGGTTATTCCATTCCCTTCCATTTCTTCCATTCCATTGCATTCCATTCCATTCCATTCGGGTTCATTCCATTCCATTCCATTCCATTTGGGTTGATTCCATATCCTTCCCTTCCATTCCATTCTACTGCATTCCAATACACTCGGGTGGATTCCATACGCTTGCATTGCATTCCATTTCATTGCATTCGGGTGGATTCCATTCCATCCCATTCTATTCCATTCCATTCCATTCCATTCCATTCCATTCCATTCCATTCCATTCGGGTTGATTCCATTACATTCCATTCAGTTCAATTCCACTCCAATCCTTGCCATTTTAATCCATTACGTTCGATTCCATTCGGGTTGATTCCATTCCATTCCATTATATTCCGTTACATTCGGGTTGATTCCATTCCATTCCATTCCTCTCCATTGCATTCCATTCCACTCCATTCCATTCCATTCCATTCCATTCCGATTTATTCCATATCCTTCCCTTTCATTCCATTCCATTCCAATCCATTCGTGTTGATTCCATACGATTCCATTCCATTCCATTCCATTCCATTCGGGTTGATTCCATGCCATTCCATTCCGTTCCATTCCATTCGATTCCATTCCATTCGCGTTTATACCATACCATTCCATTCCATTCCAATCCATTCCTTTCCATTCCATTCGGGTTGATTGCATTCGTTCCCATTCCATTCCATTCCATTGCATTCCATTCCGTTCCATTCGTTTCTGGTTGATTTCCTTCCATTCCATTCCATACCATTCCATTCCATTCCATTCCATTCCATTCCATTCGTGTTGATTTAATTCCAATCCTTTCCATTCCATTCAATTCCGTTCCATTACATTCCGATCGGGTTGATTGCATTACTTTCCACTCCATTGCATTCCATTCCATTCCATACCATTCCATTCCATTCCATTCGTGTTGATTCCATTCCATTCCATTCCATTCTGGTTGATTCCATTCCATTCCATTCAATTCAAATCCATTCCATTCGGGTTGATTCCATTCCATTTCATTCCATTCCATCCCATTCCATTCCATTCCATTCCATTCCATTCGTGTGGATTCCATTCCATTCCATTCCATTCCAATCCATTCCAATACATTCAGGTTGATTCCCTTCGCTTCCATTCCATTCAATTCCATTCCATTCGGGTTGATTCCATTCCATTCTATTCCATTCCATTACATTACTTTCGGTTTGATCCCATTCCATTCCATTCCATTCCATTCCACTCCGTTCCATTCAGGTTGTTTCCATTTCATTCCATTCCACTCCATTCCATGCCATTCCATACCATTCGTGTTGATTCCATTCCATTCCATTCCATTCCATTCCATTCCATTCCTTTCCAATCCATACGGGTTGATTCCATTCCCTTCCATTCCATTGCAATCCATTCCATTCCATTTGGTTCCATTCCTTTCGATTCCATTCCATTCCATTCGATTCCGTTCCATTCCATTCCATTCGGGTGGATTCCAAACCATTCCATTCCATTCCTTTCCCATCCATTCGGGTTGATTCCATTCCATTTCATTCCATTCCATCCCATTCCACTCCATTCCATTCCACACCATTCCAGTCAGGTTGATTCCACTCCATTGCACTCCGTTCCACTACATTCCATGCCATTCCATACCATTCTCGTTGATTCCATCCCATTCCTTTAAATTCCATTCCATTCCATTCCATTCCATTCCATTTCATTCAGTTCCATTCCATTCCATTCCATTCCATTCCATTCCATTCCATTCAATTCCACTCCATTCCAATCAGGTTGATTCCATTCCATTCCATTCCATTCCATTCCATTCCATTCCATTCCATTCGGGTTGATTCCATTCCATTCCATTCCATTCTATTCCATTCCATTCCATTCCATTCCATTCCATTATATTCGGGTTGTTTCCCTTCCATTCCATTCCATTCCATTCCATTCCATTCCAACCCATTCCATGCCACTCCATACCGTTAGGGTTGATTCCATCCCATTCCATTCTACTCCACTCCACTCCATTCAATTCCATTCCATTCCCTTCCATTCCATTCCATTCGGTTTGATTGCACTCCATTCCTTTCCATTCCATTCCATTCCATTCCATTCCATTCCATTCTTTTTGATTCCGTTCCCTTCCATGCCTTACATTCCATTGAATTCCCTTCCATTTTATTCGGGTTGATTCCATTCCATTCCATTCCATTCCATTCCATTCCATTCCATTTCATTCCATTCGGGTTGATTCCATATCCTTCCCTTGCTTTCCATTCCATTCCATTCCAATCCATTCGTGTTGATTCCATACACTTCCATTCCATTCCATTCCATTCCATTCGGTTTGATTCCATTCCATTCCTTTCGATTACATTACATTCGGGTTGATTCCATTCCATTCCATTCCATTCCATTCCATTCCATTCCTGGTGATTCCATTCCCTTCTATTTCTTCCATTCCATTGCATTCCATTCCATTCCATTCGGGTTGATTCCATTCCATTCAATTCCATTTGGGTTGATTCCATATTCTTCCCTTCCATTCCATTCCATTCCATTCCATTCCAATACACTCGCGTTGATTCCATACGTTTCCATTGTATTCCATTCCTTTCCATTCGGGTGGATTACATTCCGTTCCATTCCATTCCATTCCAATCCATTCCATTCGCGTTAATAGCATTCCATTCCATTTCATTCCATTGGGGTTGATTCCATTCCATTCCATTCAGTTCCATTCCATTCCATTCCATGCCATTCCAATCCATTACGTTCGATTCAATTCGGGTTGATTCCATTCCATTCCATTCCATTTCATTCCATTCCATTCGCGTTAATACCAATCCATTCCATTCCATTCCATTCAATTCCATTTCATTCCATTCGGGTTGACTCCATTCCATTCCATTCAGTTCCATTCCATTCCATTGCATGCCATTCCAATCCATTACGTTCGATTCCATTCGGGTTGATTCCATTCCATTCCATTCCATTCCATTACGTTCGGGTTGATTCCATTCCATTCCATTCCACACCATGGCATTCCATTAAATTCCATTCCATTCCACTAAATTCTATTCCATTCCATTCAATTCCACTCAATTCCATTCCATTCCACTACATTCCATTCCATTCCATTCCATTCGGGTTTATTCCATCCCATCCCATTAGATCCCATTCCATTCCATTGCATTCGGGTTGATTCCATTCCATTCCATTCCTTTCCTTTCCATTCAATTCCGTTCCATTCCATTCCATCCGGGTTGATTACATTCCCTTCCACTCCATTGCATTTCATTCCATTCCATTCCATTCCATTCCATTCGGGTTGATTCCATTCCATTCCATTCCATTCCATTCCATTCCATTCCATTCCATTCCATTCCATTCGGGTTGATTCCATTCCCTTCCATTCCATTCCATTCCATTCCATTCCGTTAGGGTTGATTCCATTCCCTTGCATTCCATTCCATTCCATTCCGTTAGGGTTGATTATATCCTATTGCATTCCATTTCTTTTCATTCCATTCCATTCCAGTCAGGTTGATTCCATTCCATTCCATTATATTCCATTCCATTCCATTCCACTCCATTTCTTTCGGGTTGATTCAATTCCATTCCATTCCATTCCACTCCATTCGGGTTGATTCCATTCCATTCCTCTCCATTCCATTCCATTCTATAACATTTGGGTTGATTCCATCCCATTCCATTCCATTCCATTCCATTCCATTCGTGTGGATTCCATTCCATTCCATTCCATTCCAATCCATTCCAATACATTCAGGTTGATTCCCTTCGCTTCCATTCCATTCAATTCCATTCCATTCGGGTTGATTCCATTCCATTCTATTCCATTCCATTACATTACATTCGGTTTGATCCCATTCCATTCCATTCCATTCCATTCCACTCCGTTCCATTCAGGTTGTTTCCATTTCATTCCATTCCACTCCATTCCATGCCATTCCATACCATTCGTGTTGATTCCATTCCATTCCATTCCATTCCATTCCATTCCATTCCATTCCATTCCTTTCCAATCCATACGGGTTGATTCCATTCCCTTCCATTCCATTGCAATCCATTCCATTCCATTTGGTTCCATTCCTTTCGATTCCATTCCATTCCATTCGATTCCGTTCCATTCCATTCCATTCGGGTGGATTCCAAACCATTCCATTCCATTCCTTTCCCATCCATTCGGGTTGATTCCATTCCATTTCATTCCATTCCATCCCATTCCACTCCATTCCATTCCACACCATTCCAGTCAGGTTGATTCCACTCCATTGCACTCCGTTCCACTACATTCCATGCCATTCCATACCATTCTCGTTGATTCCATCCCATTCCTTTAAATTCCATTCCATTCCATTCCATTCCATTCCATTCCATTCCATTCAGTTCCATTCCATTCCATTCCATTCCATTCCATTCAATTCCACTCCATTCCAATCAGGTTGATTCCATTCCATTCCATTCCATTCCATTCCATTCCATTCCATTCGGGTTGATTCCATTCCATTCCATTCCATTCTATTCCATTCCATTCCATTCCATTCCATTATATTCGGGTTGTTTCCCTTCCATTCCATTCCATTCCATTCCATTCCATTCCAACCCATTCCATGCCACTCCATACCGTTAGGGTTGATTCCATCCCATTCCATTCTACTCCACTCCACTCCATTCAATTCCATTCCATTCCCTTCCATTCCATTCCATTCGGTTTGATTGCACTCCATTCCTTTCCATTCCATTCCATTCCATTCCATTCCATTCCATTCCATTCTTTTTGATTCCGTTCCCTTCCATGCCTTACATTCCATTGAATTCCCTTCCATTTTATTCGGGTTGATTCCATTCCATTCCATTCCATTCCATTCCATTCCATTCCACTCCATTCGGGTTGATTCCATTCCATTCCTCTCCATTCCATTCCATTCTATAACATTTGGGTTGATTCCATCCCATTCCATTCCATTCCATTCCATTCCATTCGTGTGGATTCCATTCCATTCCATTCCATTCCAATCCATTCCAATACATTCAGGTTGATTCCCTTCGCTTCCATTCCATTCAAATCCATTCCATTCGGGTTGATTCCATTCCATTCTATTCCATTCCATTACATTACATTCGGTTTGATCCCATGCCATTCCATTCCATTCCATTCCATTCCACTCCGTTCCATTCAGGTTGTTTCCATTTCATTCCATTCCACTCCATTCCATGCCATTCCATACCATTCGTGTTGATTCCATTCCATTCCATTCCATTCCATTCCATTCCATTCCATTCCATTCCATTCCTTTCCAATCCATACGGGTTGATTCCATTCCCTTCCATTCCATTGCAATCCATTCCATTCCATTTGGTTCCATTCCTTTCGATTCCATTCCATTCCATTCGATTCCGTTCCATTCCATTCCATTCGGGTGGATTCCAAACCATTCCATTCCATTCCTTTCCCATCCATTCGGGTTGATTCCATTCCATTTCATTCCATTCCATCCCATTCCACTCCATTCCATTCCACACCATTCCAGTCAGGTTGATTCCACTCCATTGCACTCCGTTCCACTACATTCCATGCCATTCCATACCATTCTCGTTGATTCCATCCCATTCCTTTAAATTCCATTCCATTCCATTCCATTCCATTCCATTCCATTCAGTTCCATTCCATTCCATTCCATTCCATTCCATTCAATTCCACTCCATTCCAATCAGGTTGATTCCATTCCATTCCATTCCATTCCATTCCATTCCATTCCATTCCATTCGGGTTGATTCCATTCCATTCCATTCCATTCTATTCCATTCCATTCCATTCCATTCCATTATATTCGGGTTGTTTCCCTTCCATTCCATTCCATTCCATTCCATTCCATTCCAACCCATTCCATGCCACTCCATACCGTTAGGGTTGATTCCATCCCATTCCATTCTACTCCACTCCACTCCATTCAATTCCATTCCATTACCTTCCATTCCATTCCATTCGGTTTGATTGCACTCCATTCCTTTCCATTCCATTCCATTCCATTCCATTCCATTAGGGTTGATTATATCCTATTCCATTCCATTTCTTTACATTCCACTCCATTCCAGTCAGGTTGATTTCATTTCATTCCATTCCATTCCATTCCATTCCAATCCATTACGTTCGATTCCATTCGGTTTGATTCCATTCAATTCCATTACATTACATTACATTCGCGTTGATTCCATTCCATTCCATTCGACTCCATTGCATTCCATTCCAACACTCGGGTTGATTCCATACGCTTCCACTGCATTCCATTCCATTCCACTCGGGTGGATTCCTTTCCTTCCCATTCCATTCCATTCCATTCCAATTCATTCCATTCCATTCGCGTTAATACCAATCCATTCCATTCTATTCCATTCCATTCCATTTCATTCCATTCGGGTTGTTTCCATTCCATTCCATTTAGTTCCATTCCATTCCATTCCATGCCATTCCAATCCATTACGTTCGATTCCATTCGTGTTGATTCCATTCCATTCCATTCCATTCCATTCCATTCGGGTTGATTCCATTCCATTCCATTCGACTCCATTGCATTCCATTCCACTCCATTCCAATCAGGTTAATTCCATTCCATTCCATATCATTCCATTCCAATCCATTCCATTCCATTCCATTAGGGTTGATTCCATTGTATTCCATTCCATTCCATTCCATTCCATTCCATTCCATTCCGGTTGTTTCCATTCCATTCCATTCCATTGCATTCCATTCCATTCCATTTCATGCCATTCCATACCACTCGGGTTCATTCCATCAAATTCCATTTTATTCCACTCCATTCCATTCCATACCATTCCACTCGGTTTGATTCCATTGCATTCCATTCCATTCCATTCCATTGCATTCCATTCCATTCGGGTTGATTCCGTTCCCTTCCATTCCTTCCATTCCATTGCATTCCATTCCATTTTATTTGGGTTGATTCCATTCCATTGCATTGCATTCCATTCCATTCGATTCCAATCCACTCCATTCCAGTCAGATTGATTCCATTCCATTCCATTCCATTCCATTCCGGGTGATTCCATTCCCTTCCATTTCTTCCATTCCATTGCATTCCATTCCATTCCATTCGGATTGATTCCATTCCATTCCATTCCATTTGGGTTGATTCCATATTCTTAACTTCCATTCCATTCCATTCCATTCCAATACACTCGCGGTGATTCCATACGCTTCCTTTCCATTCCATTCCATTCCTTTCCATTCCATTCTGGTTGATTTCATTCCATTCCATTCCATTCCATTCCATTCGTTTCTGGTTGATTCCATTGCAATCCATTCCATTCCATTCCATTCCATTCCATATCATTCCATTCCATTCCATACGGGTTGATTCCATTCAATTCCTTTCCATTCCATTCAATTCCATTTCATTACATTCCGTTCGGCTTGATTGCATTCCTTTCCACTCCATTGCCTTCCATTCCATTCCATTCCAAGACATTCGTGTTGATTCCATACGATTCCATTCCATTCCATTCCATTCGGGTTGATTCCATGCCATTTCATTCCATTCCATTCCATTCCATTCCATTCCATTCCATTCCATTCCATTCCTTTCCATTCCATTCGGGTTGATTCCATTCGTTTCCATTCCTTTCCATTCGTTTCCATTCCATTGCATTCCATTCCATTCCATTCGTTTCTGGATGATTCACTTCCATTCCATTCCATACCATTTCATTCCATTCCATTCCATTCCAATCCATTCCATTCCATTCGTGTTGATGCCATTCCATTCCTTTCCATTCCATTTAATTCCGTTCCATTACATTCCGTTCGAGTTGATTACATTCCTTTCCACTCCATTGCATTCCATTCCATTCCATTCAATTCCATTCCATTTCTTTCGTTTTGACTCCATTCCATTCCATTCCATTCTAATCCATTCCATTCGGGTTGATTCCATTCCATTCCATTCCAATCCATTCGGGTTGATTCCATTCCATTTCATTCCATTCCATCCCATTCCATTCGATTCCATTCCGCTCCATTCCAGTCAGGTTGATTCCACACCATTGCATTCCATTCCACTCCATTCCATGCCATTCCGTACCGTTCGTGTTGATTCCATAACATTCCTTTCCATTCCATTCCATTCCATTCCATTCCATTCCATTCCGTTTGATTTCATTCCATTCCTTTCCTTTCCATTCCATTCCATTCGTGGTGATTCAATTGTCTTCCATTTCTTCCATTCCATTGCCCTCCCTTCCATTCCATTCAGGTTGATTCCATTCCATTCCATTCCATTTGGGTTGATTCCATATCCTTCCCTTCCATTTCATTCCATTCCATTCCAACACTCGCGTTGATTCCATACGCTTCCACTGCATTCCATTCCATTCCATTCGGGTGGATTCCTTTCCTTCCCATTCTATTCCATTCCATTCCATTTCATTCCATTCCATTCGGGTTAATACCAATCCATTCCATTCTATTCCATTCCATTCCATTTCATTCCATTCGTGTTGTTTCCATTCCATTCCATTCAGTTCCGTTCCATTCCATTCCATGCCATTCCAATCCATTACGTTCGATTCCATTCGTGTTGATTCCATTCCATTCCATTCCATTCCATTCCATTCTAATCCATTCCATGCCACTCCATACAATTCAGGTTGATTCCATCAAATTCCATTCTACTCCACTCCACTCCATTCAATTCCATTCCATTCTATTCCATTCCATTCGGTTTGATTCCATTCCATTCCATTCCATTCCATTCCATTCCGTTCCGTTCCATTCCATTCCACTCCATTAGGGTTGATTATATCCTATTCCACTCCATTTCTTTACATTCCACTCCATTCCAGTCAGGTTGATTTCATTTCATTCCATTCCATTCCATTCCATTCCAATCCATTACGTTCGATTCCATTCGGTTTGATTCCATTCCATTCCACTACATTACATTACATTCGCGTTGATTCCATTCCATTCCATTTGACTCCATTGCATTCAATTCCAACACTCGGGTTGATTCCATACGCTTCCACTGCATTCCATTCCATTCCATTCGGGTGGATTCCTTTCCTTCCCATTCTATTCCATTCCATTCCATTTCATTCCATTCCATTCGCGTTAATACCAATCCATTCCATTCTATTCCATTCCATTCCATTCCATTCCATTCGGGTTGTTTCCATTCCATTCCATTCAGTTCCATTCCATTCCATTCCATGCCATTCCAATCCATTACGTTCGATTCCATTCGTGTTGATTCCATTCCATTCCATTCCATTCGGGTTGATTCCATTCCATTCCATTCGACTCCATTGCATTCCATTCCACTCCATTCCAATCAGGTTAATTCCATTCCATTCCATATCATTCCATTCCAATCCAATCCATTCCTTTCCATTAGGGTTGATTCCATTGCATTCCATTCCATTCCATTCCATTCCTTTCCATTCCGGTTGTTTCCATTCCATTCCATTCCATTGCATTCCATTCCATTCCATTTCATGACATTCCATACCACTCGGGTTCATTCCATCAAATTCCATTTTATTCCACTCCATTCCATTCCATTCCATTCCATTCCATTCCATTCCATACCATTCCACTCGGTTTGATTCCATTCCATTGCATTCCATTCCATTCCATTGCATTCCATTCCATTTGGGTTGATTCCACATCCTTCCCTTCCATTACATTCTATTCCATTCCAATACACTCGGGTTGATTCCATACGCTTCCATTGCATTCCATTTCATTCCATTCTGGTGGATTCCATTCCACCCCATTCTATTCCATTCCATTTAATTCCATTCCATTCCATTCCATTCCATTCCATTCCATTCGCGATAATACCATTCCATTCCATTCCATTCCATTCCACTCCATTGCATTCAATTCCACTCCATTCCATTCCATTCCATTCCACTCGGGTTGATTCGAACCCATTCCATTCCATTCCATGCCATTCCATTCCGTTCCATTCCACTCCATTCCAATCAGGTTGATTCCATTCAATTCCATTCCATTCCATTCCATTCGGGTTGATTCCATTGCATTCCATTCCATTCTATTCCATTCCATTCCATTCCATTCGGGTTGTTTCCATTGCATTCCATTCCATTCCATTCTATTCCATTCCATTCCATTCCATTCCATTCGGGTTGTTTCCATTGCATTCCATTCCATTCCATGGCATTCCAATCCATTACATTCGATTCCATTCGGGTTGATTCCATTCCATTCCATTTCACTCCATTGCATTCCATTCCACTCCATTCCATTCCATTCCATTCCATTCGGGTTGATTCCATCCCATCCCATTAGATTCCATTCCATTCCATTGCATTTGGGTTGATAATATTCCATTCCATTCCTTTCCATTCTATTCAATACCGTTCCACTCCATTCCGTTCGGGTTGATTACATTCCCTTCCACTCCATTGAATTCCATTCCATTCCATTCCATTCCATTCGGGTAATGTCCATTCCATTATGTTCCATTCCATTCCATTCCATTCCATTCCATTCCATTCCATTCCATTCTTTCCGTTCCTTTCTGGTTGATTCCATTCCATTCCATTCCATTCCATTCCATTCCATTCCATTCCATTAGGGTTGATTATATCCTATTCCATTCCATTCCATTCCTTTCCAATCCACTCCAGTCAGGTTGATTCCATCCCATTCCATTCCATTCCATTCCATTCCATTCCATTCCATTCGGGTTGGTTTCATTCAATTCCATTCCTTTCCACTCCATTCGGGTTGCTTCCATTCCATTCCTCTCCATTCCGTTACATTCCATGCCATTTGGGTTGATTCCATCCCATTCCATTCCATTCCATTCCATTCCATTCCATTCCAATCCATTCCATCCCATTCCATCCCATTCCAGTTGTTTCCATTCCCTTCGATTCCATTCCATTCCATTCGATTCCGTTCCATTCCATTCCATTCGGGTGGATTCCAATCCATGCCATTCCATTCCATTTCATTCCATTCCATTCCATTCCAATCCATTCGGTTTGATTCCCTACGATTCCATTCCATTCAATTCCAATCCATTCGGGTTGATTCCATTCCATTCCATTCCACTCCATTCGGGTTGATTCCATCCCATTCCATTCCATTCCATTCCATTCCATGCCATTCCATTCCGTTTGATTCCATTCCATTCCATTCCATTCCATTCCATTCCATTAGGGTTGATTACATTCACTTCCGTTCCATTGCATTCCATTCCATTTTATTCGGGTTGATTCCATTCCTTTCCATTCCATTCCATTCCATTCCATTCAATTCCATTCCATTCCGGTTGATTCCATTCCATTCCATTCCATTCCATTCCATTCCATTCCATTCTATTCCATTCCATTCTCCTTTTTACCATTCCTTTCCCTTCCATTCGATTCCATTCCATTCCATTCGGGTTGATTCCATTCCATTCCATTCCATTGCATTCGGGTTGATTCCATTCCATTCCATTCCATTCCATTCCATTCCATGCCATTCCAATCCATTACATTCTATCCCATTCGGGTTGATTCCATTCCATTCCATTGCACTGCATTGCATTCCATTCCACTACTTTCCATTCCATTCCATTCCATTCGTGTGGATTCCATCCCATTCCATTCCATTCCATTCCAAGCCACTCCATTCCAGTCAGGTTGATCCCATTCCATTCTATTCCATTTCATTGCACTCCATTCCATTCCATTCCTTTCGGGTTGATTAAATTCCATTCCATTCAATTCCATTCCACTCAAATCCATTCCACACCATTCCATTCCATTTCATACCATTCGGGTAAATTCCATTCCATTCCATTCCATTCCATTCCATTCCATTCCATTCCATTCCATTCGGGTTGACTCCATTCCATTCCAGTCCATTCCACTCCTTTCCATTCCATTCCATTCCATTCCACTCCATTCCATTCGAATTGATTCCATTCCCTTCCATTCCATCCCATTCCATTGCATTCCATTCCATTCTATTCCACTGAGGTTGATTCCATATCCTTCCCTTCCATTCCATTCCATTCCATTCCATTTCATTCCATTCCATTCCGGTTGATTCCATTCCATTCCATTCCATTCCATTCCGATTTATTCCATTCCATTCCATTCCTTTAAATTGCATTGCATTCCATTCCATTCCATTCCTTTCTGGATGATTCCATTCCATTCCATTCCATTCCATTCCATTCCATTCCATTTAATTCCATTCCATTCCACTCTGGTTGATTCCATTCCATTCCTTTCAATTCCATTCAATTCCGTTGCATTCCATTCCATTCGGGCTGATTCCATCCAATCCCATTCCATTCCATTCCATTCTTCTCCATTCAAGTCAGGTTGATTCCATTCCATTCCATTGCATTCCATCCCATTCCATTCCATTCCACTCCATTCCAGTCAGGTTGATGCCACTTCATTGCACTCCATTCCACTCCATTCCATGCCATTCCATACAATTCGTGATGATTCCATACCATTCCTTTCCATTCCATTCCATTCCATTCATTCCATTCCATTCCATTCCATTCCATTCCATTCCATTCGTGGTTATTCCATTCCCTTCCCTTTCTTCCATTCCATTGCATTCCATTCCATTCCATTAGGGTTCATTCCATTCCATTCCCTTCCATTCCTTTTGGCTTGATTTCATATCCTTCCCTTCCATTCCATTCTATTCCATTCCAATACACCCGTGTTGATTCCATACGCTTCCATTGCATTCCATTTCATTGCATTTGGGTGGATTCCATTCCATCCCATTCTATTCCATTCCATTCCATTCCATTCCATTCGGGTTGATTCCATTCCATTCCATTCAGTTCCATTCCACTCCATTCCTTGCCATTCCAATCCATTGCGTTCGATTCCATTCGGGTTGATTCCATTCCATTCCATTATATTCCATTACATTCGGGTTGATTCCATTCCATTCCATTCCATTCCGTTACGTTCGGGTTGATTCTGTTCCATTCCATTCCACTCCATGGCATTCCATTCCATTCCATTCCATGCCATTCCATTCCATTCCATTCCATTCCATTCCATTCGTTTCTGGTTGATTCCCTTCCAATCCATTCCATTCCATTCCATTTCATTCCATTGCATTCTATTCGGGTTGATTCCATTCCATTCCTTTCCATTCCATTCAATTCCATAACATTACATTCCGTTCGGGTTGATTCCATTCCATTCCATTCCACTGCTTTCGGGTTGATTCCACTCCATTTCATTCCATTGCATCCCATTCCATTCCATTCCATTCCACTCCATTCCAGTCAGCTTGATTTCACTCCATTGCACTCCATTCCACTACATTCCATGCCATTCTGTACCATTCGGGTTGATTCCATCCCATTCCATTCCATTCCATTCCATTCCATTCCATTCGTGGTTATTCCATTCCCTTCCATTTCTTCCATTCCATTGCATTCCATTCCATTCCATTCGGGTTCATTCCATTCCATTCCATTCCATTTGGGTTGATTCCATATCCTTCCCTTCCATTCCATTCTACTGCATTCCAATACACTCGGGTGGATTCCATACGCTTCCATTGCATTCCATTTCATTGCATTCGGGTGGATTCCATTCCATCCCATTCTATTCCATTCCATTCCATTCCATTCCATTCCATTCCATTCCATTCCATTCCATTCGGGTTGATTCCATTACATTCCATTCAGTTCAATTCCACTCCAATCCTTGCCATTTTAATCCATTACGTTCGATTCCATTCGGGTTGATTCCATTCCATTCCATTATATTCCGTTACATTCGGGTTGATTCCATTCCATTCCATTCCTCTCCATTGCATTGCATTCCACTCCATTCCATTCCATTCCATTCCATTCCGATTTATTCCATATCCTTCCCTTTCATTCCATTCCATTCCAATCCATTCGTGTTGATTCCATACGATTCCATTCCATTCCATTCCATTCCATTCGGGTTGATTCCATGCCATTCCATTCCGTTCCATTCCATTCGATTCCATTCCATTCGCGTTTATACCATACCATTCCATTCCATTCCAATCCATTCCTTTCCATTCCATTCGGGTTGATTGCATTCCTTCCCATTCCATTCCATTCCATTGCATTCCATTCCGTTCCATTCGTTTCTGGTTGATTTCCTTCCATTCCATTCCATACCATTCCATTCCATTCCATTCCATTCCATTCCATTCCATTCCATTCGTGTTGATTTAATTCCAATCCTTTCCATTCCATTCAATTCCGTTCCATTACATTCCGATCGGGTTGATTGCATTACTTTCCACTCCATTGCATTCCATTCCATTCCATACCATTCCATTCCATTCCATTCGTGTTGATTCCATTCCATTCCATTCCATTCTGGTTGATTCCATTCCATTCCATTCAATTCAAATCCATTCCATTCGGGTTGATTCCATTCCATTTCATTCCATTCCATCCCATTCCATTCCATTCCATTCCATTCCATTCGTGTGGATTCCATTCCATTCCATTCCATTCCAATCCATTCCAATACATTCAGGTTGATTCCCTTCGCTTCCATTCCATTCAATTCCATTCCATTCGGGTTGATTCCATTCCATTCTATTCCATTCCATTACATTACATTCGGTTTGATCCCATTCCATTCCATTCCATTCCATTCCACTCCGTTCCATTCAGGTTGTTTCCATTTCATTCCATTCCACTCCATTCCATGCCATTCCATACCATTCGTGTTGATTCCATTCCATTCCATTCCATTCCATTCCATTCCTTTCCAATCCATACGGGTTGATTCCATTCCCTTCCATTCCATTGCAATCCATTCCATTCCATTTGGTTCCATTCCTTTCGATTCCATTCCATTCCATTCGATTCCGTTCCATTCCATTCCATTCGGGTGGATTCCAAACCATTCCATTCCATTCCTTTCCCATCCATTCGGGTTGATTCCATTCCATTTCATTCCATTCCATCCCATTCCACTCCATTCCATTCCACACCATTCCAGTCAGGTTGATTCCACTCCATTGCACTCCGTTCCACTACATTCCATGCCATTCCATACCATTCTCGTTGATTCCATCCCATTCCTTTAAATTCCATTCCATTCCATTCCATTCCATTCCATTCCATTCAGTTCCATTCCATTCCATTCCATTCCATTCCATTCCATTCCATTCCATTCAATTCCACTCCATTCCAGTCAGGTTGATTCCATTCCATTCCATTCCATTCCATTCCATTCCATTCCATTCCATTCGGGTTGATTCCATTCCATTCCATTCCATTCTATTCCATTCCATTCCAATCCATTCCATTCCATTATATTCGGGTTGTTTCCCTTCCATTCCATTCCATTCCATTCCATTCCATTCCAACCCATTCCATGCCACTCCATACCGTTAGGGTTGATTCCATCCCATTCCATTCTACTCCACTCCACTCCATTCAATTCCATTCCATTCCCTTCCATTCCATTCCATTCGGTTTGATTGCACTCCATTCCTTTCCATTCCATTCCATTCCATTCCATTCCATTCCATTCTTTTTGATTCCGTTCCCTTCCATGCCTTACATTCCATTGAATTCCCTTCCATTTTATTCGGGTTGATTCCATTCCATTCCATTCCATTTCATTCCATTCGGGTTGATTCCATATCCTTCCCTTGCTTTCCATTCCATTCCATTCCAATCCATTCGGGTTGATTCCATACACTTCCATTCCATTCCATTCCATTCCATTCGGTTTGATTCCATTCCATTCCTTTCGATTACATTACATTCGGGTTGATTCCATTCCATTCCATTCCATTCCATTCCATTCCATTCCTGGTGATTCCATTCCCTTCTATTTCTTCCATTCCATTGCATTCCATTCCATTCCATTCGGGTTGATTCCATTCCATTCAATTCCATTTGGGTTGATTCCATATTCTTCCCTTCCATTCCATTCCATTCCATTCCATTCCAATACACTCGCGTTGATTCCATACGTTTCCATTGTATTCCATTCCTTTCCATTCGGGTGGATTACATTCCGTTCCATTCCATTCCATTCCAATCCATTCCATTCGCGTTAATAGCATTCCATTCCATTTCATTCCATTGGGGTTGATTCCATTCCATTCCATTCAGTTCCATTCCATTCCATTCCATGCCATTCCAATCCATTACGTTCGATTCAATTCGGGTTGATTCCATTCCATTCCATTCCATTTCATTCCATTCCATTCGCGTTAATACCAATCCATTCCATTCCATTCCATTCAATTCCATTTCATTCCATTCGGGTTGACTCCATTCCATTCCATTCAGTTCCATTCCATTCCATTGCATGCCATTCCAATCCATTACGTTCGATTCCATTCGGGTTGATTCCATTCCATTCCATTCCATTCCATTACGTTCGGGTTGATTCCATTCCATTCCATTCCACACCATGGCATTCCATTAAATTCCATTCCATTCCACTAAATTCTATTCCATTCCATTCAATTCCACTCAATTCCATTCCATTCCACTACATTCCATTCCATTCCATTCCATTCGGGTTTATTCCATCCCATCCCATTAGATCCCATTCCATTCCATTGCATTCGGGTTGATTCCATTCCATTCCATTCCTTTCCTTTCCATTCAATTCCGTTCCATTCCATTCCATCCGGGTTGATTACATTCCCTTCCACTCCATTGCATTTCATTCCATTCCATTCCATTCCATTCCATTCGGGTTGATTCCATTCCATTCCATTCCATTCCATTCCATTCCATTCCATTCCATTCCATTCCATTCGGGTTGATTCCATTCCCTTCCATTCCATTCCATTCCATTCCATTCCGTTAGGGTTGATTCCATTCCCTTGCATTCCATTCCATTCCATTCCGTTAGGGTTGATTATATCCTATTGCATTCCATTTCTTTTCATTCCATTCCATTCCAGTCAGGTTGATTCCATTCCATTCCATTATATTCCATTCCATTCCATTCCACTCCATTTCTTTCGGGTTGATTCAATTCCATTCCATTCCATTCCACTCCATTCGGGTTGATTCCATTCCATTCCTCTCCATTCCATTCCATTCTATAACATTTGGGTTGATTCCATCCCATTCCATTCCATTCCATTCCATTCCATTCGTGTGGATTCCATTCCATTCCATTCCATTCCAATCCATTCCAATACATTCAGGTTGATTCCCTTCGCTTCCATTCCATTCAATTCCATTCCATTCGGGTTGATTCCATTCCATTCTATTCCATTCCATTACATTACATTCGGTTTGATCCCATTCCATTCCATTCCATTCCATTCCATTCCACTCCGTTCCATTCAGGTTGTTTCCATTTCATTCCATTCCACTCCATTCCATGCCATTCCATACCATTCGTGTCGATTCCATTCCATTCCATTCCATTCCATTCCATTCCATTCCATTCCTTTCCAATCCATACGGGTTGATTCCATTCCCTTCCATTCCATTGCAATCCATTCCATTCCATTTGGTTCCATTCCTTTCGATTCCATTCCATTCCATTCGATTCCGTTCCATTCCATTCCATTCGGGTGGATTCCAAACCATTCCATTCCATTACTTTCCCATCCATTCGGGTTGATTCCATTCCATTTCATTCCATTCCATCCCATTCCACTCCATTCCATTCCACACCATTCCAGTCAGGTTGATTCCACTCCATTGCACTCCGTTCCACTACATTCCATGCCATTCCATACCATTCTCGTTGATTCCATCCCATTCCTTTAAATTCCATTCCATTCCATTCCATTCCATTCCATTCCATTCCATTCAGTTCCATTCCATTCCATTCCATTCCATTCCATTCCATTCCATTCCATTCCATTCCACTCCATTCCAATCAGGTTGATTCCATTCCATTCCATTCCATTCCATTCCATTCCATTCCATTCGGGTTGATTCCATTCCATTCCATTCCATTCTATTCCATTCCATTCCATTCCATTCCATTCCATTATATTCGGGTTGTTTCCCTTCCATTCCATTCCATTCCATTCCATTCCATTCCAACCCATTCCATGCCACTCCATACCGTTAGGGTTGATTCCATCCCATTCCATTCTACTCCACTCCACTCCATTCAATTCCATTCCATTCCCTTCCATTCCATTCCATTCGGTTTGATTGCACTCCATTCCTTTCCATTCCATTCCATTCCATTCCATTCCATTCCATTCTTTTTGATTCCGTTCCCTTCCATGCCTTACATTCCATTGAATTCCCTTCCATTTTATTCGGGTTGATTCCATTCCATTCCATTCCATTCCATTCCATTCCATTCCATTTCATTCCATTCGGGTTGATTCCATATCCTTCCCTTGCTTTCCATTCCATTCCATTCCAATCCATTCGGGTTGATTCCATACACTTCCATTCCATTCCATTCCATTCCATTCGGTTTGATTCCATTCCATTCCTTTCGATTACATTACATTCGGGTTGATTCCATTCCATTCCATTCCATTCCATTCCATTCCATTCCATTCCTGGTGATTCCATTCCCTTCTATTTCTTCCATTCCATTGCATTCCATTCCATTCCATTCGGGTTGATTCCATTCCATTCAATTCCATTTGGGTTGATTCCATATTCTTCCCTTCCATTCCATTCCATTCCATTCCATTCCAATACACTCGCGTTGATTCCATACGTTTCCATTGTATTCCATTCCTTTCCATTCGGGTGGATTACATTCCGTTCCATTCCATTCCATTCCAATCCATTCCATTCGCGTTAATAGCATTCCATTCCATTTCATTCCATTGGGGTTGATTCCATTCCATTCCATTCAGTTCCATTCCATTCCATTCCATGCCATTCCAATCCATTACGTTCGATTCAATTCGGGTTGATTCCATTCCATTCCATTCCATTTCGTTCCATTCCATTCGCGTTAATACCAATCCATTCCATGCCATTCCATTCAATTCCATTTCATTCCATTCGGGTTGACTCCATTCCATTCCATTCAGTTCCATTCCATTCCATTGCATGCCATTCCAATCCATTACGTTCGATTCCATTCGGGTTGATTCCATTCCATTCCATTCCATTACGTTCGGGTTGATTCCATTCCATTCCATTCCACACCATGGCATTCCATTAAATTCCATTCCATTCCACTAAATTCTATTCCATTCCATTCAATTCCACTCAATTCCATTCCATTCCACTACATTCCATTCCATTCCATTCCATTCGGGTTTATTCCATCCCATCCCATTAGATCCCATTCCATTCCATTGCATTAGGGTTGATTCCATTCCATTCCATTCCTTTCCTTTCCATTCAATTCCGTTCCATTCCATTCCATCCGGGTTGATTACATTCCCTTCCACTCCATTGCATTTCATTCCATTCCATTCCATTCCATTCCATTCGGGTTGATTCCATTCCATTCCATTCCATTCCATTCCATTCCACTCCATTCGGGTTGATTCCATTCCCTTCCATTCCATTCCATTCCATTCCATTCCATTCCGTTAGGGTTGATTCCATTCCCTTGCATTCCATTCCATTCCATCCCGTTAGGGTTGATTATATCCTATTCCATTCCATTTCTTTTCATTCCATTCCATTCCAGTCAGGTTGATTCCATTCCATTCCATTATATTCCATTCCATTCCATTCCACTCCATTTCTTTCGGGTTGATTCCATTCCATTCCATTCCATTCCACTCCATTCGGGTTGATTCCATTCCATTCCTCTCCATTCCATTCCATTCTATAACATTTGGGTTGATTCCATCCCATTCCATTCCATTCCATTCCATTCCATTCGTGTGGATTCCATTCCATTCCATTCCATTCCAATCCATTCCAATACATTCAGGTTGATTCCCTTCGCTTCCATTCCATTCAAATCCATTCCATTCGGGTTGATTCCATTCCATTCTATTCCATTCCATTACATTACATTCGGTTTGATCCCATGCCATTCCATTCCATTCCATTCCATTCCACTCCGTTCCATTCAGGTTGTTTCCATTTCATTCCATTCCACTCCATTCCATGCCATTCCATACCATTCGTGTTGATTCCATTCCATTCCATTCCATTCCATTCCATTCCATTCCATTCCATTCCTTTCCAATCCATACGGGTTGATTCCATTCCCTTCCATTCCATTGCAATCCATTCCATTCCATTTGGTTCCATTCCTTTCGATTCCATTCCATTCCATTCGATTCCGTTCCATTCCATTCCATTCGGGTGGATTCCAAACCATTCCATTCCATTCCTTTCCCATCCATTCGGGTTGATTCCATTCCATTTCATTCCATTCCATCCCATTCCACTCCATTCCATTCCACACCATTCCAGTCAGGTTGATTCCACTCCATTGCACTCCGTTCCACTACATTCCATGCCATTCCATACCATTCTCGTTGATTCCATCCCATTCCTTTAAATTCCATTCCATTCCATTCCATTCCATTCCATTCCATTCAGTTCCATTCCATTCCATTCCATTCCATTCCATTCAATTCCACTCCATTCCAATCAGGTTGATTCCATTCCATTCCATTCCATTCCATTCCATTCCATTCCATTCGGGTTGATTCCATTCCATTCCATTCCATTCTATTCCATTCCATTCCATTCCATTCCATTATATTCGGGTTGTTTCCCCTCCATTCCATTCCATTCCATTCCATTCCAACCCATTCCATGCCACTCCATACCGTTAGGGTTGATTCCATCCCATTCCATTCTACTCCACTCCACTCCATTCAATTCCATTCCATTCCCTTCCATTCCATTCCATTCGGTTTGATTGCACTCCATTCCTTTCCATTCCATTCCATTCCATTCCATTCCATTCCATTCTTTTTGATTCCGTTCCCTTCCATGCCTTAAATTCCATTGAATTCCCTTCCATTTTATTCGGGTTGATTCCATTCCATTCCATTCCATTCCATTCCATTCCATTCCATTCCATTCCATTCGGGTTGATTCCATATCCTTCCCTTGCTTTCCATTCCATTCCATTCCAATCCATTCGGGTTGATTCCATACACTTCCATTCCATTCCATTCCATTCCATTCGGTTTGATTCCATTCCATTCCTTTCGATTACATTACATTCGGGTTGATTCCATTCCATTCCATTCCATTCCATTCCATTCCTGGTGATTCCATTCCCTTCTATTTCTTCCATTCCATTGCATTCCATTCCATTCCATTTCGGTTGATTCCATTCCATTCAATTCCATTTGGGTTGATTCCATATTCTTCCCTTCCATTCCATTCCATTCCATTCCAATACACTCGCGTTGATTCCATACGTTTCCATTGTATTCCATTCCTTTCCATTCGGGTGGATTACATTCCGTTCCATTCCATTCCATTCCAATCCATTCCATTCGCGTTAATAGCATTCCATTCCATTTCATTACATTGGGGTTCATTCCATTCCATTCCATTCAGTTCCATTCCATTCCATTCCATGCCATTCCAATCCATTACTTTCGAATCAATTCGGGTTGATTCCATTCCATTCCATTCCATTCTATTCCATTCCATTCCATTCCTTTCCATTCCATTCGGGTTGTTTCCCTTCCATTCCATTCCATCACATTCCATGCCATTCCATTCCATTCAATTCCATTCTTTTTTATTCCGTTCCCTTCCATGCTTTCCAATCCATTGCATGCCCTTCCATTTTATTCGGGTTGATTCCATTCCATTCCATTCCATTCCATTCCATTCCATTCCATTCGCGTTAATAGCATTCCATTACATTTCATTCCATTGGGGTTGATTCCATTCCATTCCATTCCATGCCATTCCAATCCATTACGTTCGATTCAATTCGGGTTGATTCCATTCCATTCCATTACATTCGGATTGATTCCATTCCATTGCATTCCACTCCATTGCATTCCATTAAACTCCAATCCATTCCATTCCATTCCATTCGTGTTGATTACATCCCATTCCATTCCATTCTATTCCACTCCATTCCAATCAGGTTGATTCCATTCCATTCCATTCCAATACATTCCATTCCATTCCATTCCATTCCATTCCATTCGGGTTGATTCCATTCCATTCGATTCCATTCTATTCCATTGCACTCCTTTCCATTCCATTCCATTCGGGTTGTTTCCATTCCATTCCATTCGATTCCATTCCATTCTGTTTGATTCCATTCCATTCCATTCCACTCCATTCCATTCCGTTCCATTCCATTCCATTCTTTTTGATTCCGTTCCCTTCCATTAGTTCCATTCTATTGCATTCCCTTCCATTTTATTCGGGTTGATTCCATTCCCTTACATTCGAATCCATTCCATTCCATTCCACTCCATTCCTCTCTGGTTGATTCTATTCCATTCCATTCCATTCCATTCAATTCCATTCCATTCCATTCCATTAGGGTTGATTATATCCTATTCCATTCCATTTCTTTACATTCCACTCCATTCCAGTCAGGTTGATTTCATTTCATTCCATTCCATTCCATTCCATTCCAATCCATTACGTTCCATTCCATTCGGTTTGATTCCATTCCATTCCATTCCATTACATTACATTCGCGTTGATTCCATTCCATTCCATTCGACTCCATTGCATTCCATTCCAACACTCGGGTTGATTCCATACGCTTCCACTGCATTCCATTCCATTCCACTCGGGTGGATTCCTTTCCTTCCCATTCCATTCCATTCCATTCCAATTCATTCCATTCCATTCGCGTTAATACCAATCCATTCCATTCTATTCCATTCCATTCCATTTCATTCCATTCGGGTTGTTTCCATTCCATTCCATTCAGTTCCATTCCATTCCATTCCATGCCATTCCAATCCATTACGTTCGATTCCATTCATGTTGATTCCATTCCATTCCATTCCATTCCATTACATTCGGGTTGATTCCATTCCATTCCATTCGACTCCATTGCATTCCATTCCACTCCATTCCAATCAGGTTAATTCCATTCCATTCCATATCATTCCATTCCAATCCATTCCATTCCATTCCATTAGGGTTGATTCCATTGTATTCCATTCCATTCCATTCCATTCCATTCCATTCCATTCCGGTTGTTTCCATTCCATTCCATTCCATTGCATTCCATTCCATTCCATTTCATGCCATTCCATACCACTCGGGTTCATTCCATCAAATTCCATTTTATTCCACTCCATTCCATTCCATACCGTTCCACTCGGTTTGATTCCATTGCATTCCATTCCATTCCATTCCATTGCATTCCATTCCATTCGGGTTGATTCCGTTCCCTTCCATTCCTTCCATTCCATTGCATTCCATTCCATTTTATTTGGGTTGATTCCATTCCATTGCATTGCATTCCATTCCATTCGATTCCAATCCACTCCATTCCAGTCAGATTGATTCCATTCCATTCCATTCCATTCCATTCCGGGTGATTCCATTCCCTTCCATTTCTTCCATTCCATTGCATTCCATTCCATTCCATTCGGATTGATTCCATTCCATTCCATTCCATTTGGGTTGATTCCATATTCTTAACTTCCATTCCATTCCATTCCATTCCAATACACTCGCGGTGATTCCATACGCTTCCTTTCCATTCCATTCCATTCCTTTCCATTCCATTCTGGTTGATTCCATTCCATTCCATTCCATTCGTTTCTGGTTGATTCCATTGCAATCCATTCCATTCCATTCCATTCCATTCCATCTCATTCCATTCCATTCCATACGGGTTGATTCCATTCAATTCCTTTCCATTCCATTCAATTCCATTCCATTACATTCCGTTCGGCTTGATTGCATTCCTTTCCACTCCATTGCCTTCCATTCCATTCCATTCCAAGACATTCGTGTTGATTCCATACGATTCCATTCCATTCCATTCCATTCCATTCCATTCGGGTTGATTCCATGCCATTTCATTCCATTCCATTCCATTCCATTCCATTCCATTCCATTCCATTCCATTCCATTCCTTTCCATTCCATTCGGGTTGATTCCATTCGTTTCCATTCCTTTCCATTCGTTTCCATTCCATTGCATTCCATTCCATTCCATTCGTTTCTGGATGATTCACTTCCATTCCATTCCATACCATTTCATTCCATTCCATTCCATTCCAATCCATTCCATTCCATTCGTGTTGATTCCATTCCATTCCTTTCCATTCCATTTAATTCCGTTCCATTACATTCCGTTCGAGTTGATTACATTCCTTTCCACTCCATTGCATTCCATTCCATTCCATTCAATTCCATTCCATTTCTTTCGGGTTGACTCCATTCCATTCCATTCCATTCTAATCCATTCCATTCGGGTTGATTCCATTCCATTCCATTCCAATCCATTCGGGTTGATTCCATTCCATTTCATTCCATTCCATCCCATTCCATTCGATTCCATTCCGCTGCATTCCAGTCAGGTTGATTCCACTCCATTGCATTCCATTCCACTCCATTCCATGCCATTCCGTACCGTTCGTGTTGATTCCATAACATTCCTTTCCATTCCATTCCATTCCATTCCATTCCATGCCATTCCATTCCGTTTGATTTCATTCCATTCCTTTCCTTTCCATTCCATTCCATTCGTGGTGATTCAATTGTCTTCCATTTCTTCCATTCCATTGCCCTCTCTTCCATTCCATTCGGGTTGATTCCATTCCATTCCATTCCATTTGGGTTGATTCCATATCCTTCCCTTCCATTTCATTCCATTCCATTCCAACACTCGCGTTGATTCCATACGCTTCCACTGCATTCCATTCCATTCCATTCGGGTGGATTCCTTTCCTTCCCATTCTATTCCATTCCATTCCATTTCATTCCATTCCATTCGGGTTAATACCAATCCATTCCATTCTATTCCATTCCATTCCATTTCATTCCATTCGGGTTGTTTCCATTCCATTCCATTCAGTTCCGTTCCATTCCATTCCATGCCATTCCAATCCATTACGTTCGATTCCATTCGTGTTGATTCCATTCCATTCCATTCCATTCCATTCCATTCTAATCCATTCCATGCCACTCCATACAATTCGGGTTGATTCCATCAAATTCCATTCTACTCCACTCCACTCCATTCAATTCCATTCCATTCTATTCCATTCCATTCGGTTTGATTCCATTCTATTCCATTCCATTCCATTCCATTCCTTTCCGTTTCATTCCATTCCACTCCATTAGGGTTGATTATATCCTATTCCACTCCATTTCTTTACATTCCACTCCATTCCAGTCAGGTTGATTTCATTTCATTCCATTCCATTCAATTCCATTCCAATCCATTACGTTCGATTCCATTCGGTTTGATTCCATTCCATTCCACTACATTACATTACATTCGCGTTGATTCCATTCCATTCCATTTGACTCCATTGCATTCAATTCCAACACTCGGGTTGATTCCATACGCTTCCACTGCATTCCATTCCATTCCATTCGGGTGGATTCCTTTCCTTCCCATTCTATTCCATTCCATTCCATTTCATTCCATTCCATTCGCGTTAATACCAATCCATTCCATTCTATTCCATTCCATTCCATTCCATTCCATTCGGGTTGTTTCCATTCCATTCCATTCAGTTCCATTCCATTCCATTCCATGCCATTCCAATCCATTACGTTCGATTCCATTCGTGTTGATTCCATTCCATTCCATTCCATTCGGGTTGATTCCATTCCATTCCATTCGACTCCATTGCATTCCATTCCACTCCATTCCAATCAGGTTAATTCCATTCCATTCCATATCATTCCATTCCAATCCAATCCATTCCATTCCATTAGGGTTGATTCCATTGCATTCCATTCCATTCCATTCCATTCCTTTCCATTCCGGTTGTTTCCATTCCATTCCATTCCATTGCATTCCATTCCATTCCATTTCATGACATTCCATACCACTCGGGTTCATTCCATCAAATTCCATTTTATTCCACTCCATTCCATTCCATTCCATTCCATTCCATTCCATTCCATACCATTCTACTCGGTTTGATTCCATTCCATTGCATTCCATTCCATTCCATTGCATTCCATTCCATTTGGGTTGATTCCACATCCTTCCCTTCCATTACATTCTATTCCATTCCAATACACTCGGGTTGATTCCATACGCTTCCATTGCATTCCATTTCATTCCATTCTGGTGGATTCCATTCCACCCCATTCTATTCCATTCCATTTAATTCCATTCCATTCCATTCCATTCCATTCCATTCCATTCGCGATAATACCATTCCATTCCATTCCATTCCATTCCACTCCATTGCATTCAATTCCACTCCATTCCATTCCATTCCATTCCACTCGGGTTGATTCGAACCCATTCCATTCCATTCCATGCCATTCCATTCCGTTCCATTCCACTCCATTCCAATCAGGTTGATTCCATTCAATTCCATTCCATTCCATTCCATTCGGGTTGATTCCATTGCATTCCATTCCATTCTATTCCATTCCATTCCATTCCATTCGGGTTGTTTCCATTGCATTCCATTCCATTCCATTCTATTCCATTCCATTCCATTCCATTCCATTCGGGTTGTTTCCATTGCATTCCATTCCATTCCATGGCATTCCAATCCATTACATTCGATTCCATTCGGGTTGATTCCATTCCATTCCATTTCACTCCATTGCATTCCATTCCACTCCATTCCATTCCATTCCATTCCATTCGGGTTGATTCCATCCCATCCCATTAGATTCCATTCCATTCCATTGCATTTGGGTTGATAATATTCCATTCCATTCCTTTCCATTCTATTCAATACCGTTCCACTCCATTCCGTTCGGGTTGATTACATTCCCTTCCACTCCATTGAATTCCATTCCATTCCATTCCATTCCATTCGGGTAATGTCCATTCCATTATATTCCATTCCATTCCATTCCATTCCATTCCATTCCATTCCATTCCATTCTATCCGTTCCTTTCTGGTTGATTCCATTCCATTCCATTCCATTCCATTCCATTCCATTCCATTCCATTCCATTATGGTTGATTATATCCTATTCCATTCCATTCCATTCCATTCCAATCCACTCCAGTCAGGTTGATTCCATCCCATTCCATTCCATTCCATTCCATTCCAATCCATTCCATTCCATTCGGGTTGGTTTCATTCAATTCCATTCCTTTCCACTCCATTCGGGTTGCTTCCATTCCATTCCTCTCCATTCCGTTACATTCCATGCCATTTGGGTTGATTCCATCCCATTCCATTCCATTCCATTCCATTCCATTCCAATCCATTCCATCCCATTCCATCCCATTCCAGTTGTTTCCATTCCCTTCGATTTCATTCCATTCCATTCGATTCCGTTCCATTCCATTCCATTCGGGTGGATTCCAATCCATGCCATTCCATTCCATTTCATTCCATTCCATTCCATTCCAGTCCATTCGGTTTGATTCCCTACGATTCCATTCCATTCAATTCCAATCCATTCGGGTTGATTCCATTCCATTCCATTCCACTCCATTCGGGTTGATTCCATCCCATTCCATTCCATTCCATTCCATGCCATTCCATTCCGTTTGATTCCATTCCATTCCATTCCATTCCATTCCATTCCATTCCATTAGGGTTGATTACATTCTCTTCCGTTCCATTGCATTCCATTCCATTTTATTCGGGTTGATTCCATTCCTTTCCATTCCATTCCATTCCATTCCATTCAATTCCATTCCATTCCGGTTGATTCCATTCCATTCCATTCCATTCCATTCCATTCCATTCCATTCCATTCCATTCTATTCCATTCCATTCTCCTTTTTACCATTCCTTTCCCTTCCATTCGATTCCATTCCATTCCTTTCGGGTTGATTCCATTCCATTCCATTCCATTGCATTCGGGTTGATTCCATTCCATTCCATTCCATTCCATTCCATTCCATGCCATTCCAATCCATTACATTCTATCCCATTCGGGTTGATTCCATTCCATTCCATTGCACTGCATTGCATTCCATTCCACTACTTTCCATTCCATTCCATTCCATTCGTGTGGATTCCATCCCATTCCATTCCATTCCATTCCAAGCCACTCCATTCCAGTCAGGTTGATCCCATTCCATTCTATTCCATTTCATTGCACTCCATTCCATTCCATTCCTTTCGGGTTGATTAAATTCCATTCCATTCAATTACATTCCACTCAAATCCATTCCACACCATTCCATTCCATTTCATACCATTCGGGTAAATTCCATTCCATTCCATTCCATTCCATTCCATTCCATTCCATTCGGGTTGACTCCATTCCATTCCAGTCCATTCCACTCCTTTCCATTCCATTCCATTCCATTCCACTCCATTCCATTCGAATTGATTCCATTCCCTTCCATTCCATCCCATTCCATTGCATTCCATTCCATTCTATTCCACTGAGGTTGATTCCATATCCTTCCCTTCCATTCCATTCCATTCCATTCCATTTCATTCCATTCCATTCCGGTTGATTCCATTCCATTCCATTCCATTCCATTCCGATTTATTCCATTCCATTCCATTCCTTTAAATTGCATTGCATTCCATTACATTCCATTCCTTTCTGGATGATTCCATTCCATTCCATTCCATTCCATTCCATTCCATTTAATTCCATTCCATTCCACTCTGGTTGATTCCATTCCATTCCTTTCAATTCCATTCAATTCCGTTGCATTCCATTCCATTCGGGCTGATTCCATCCAATCCCATTCCATTCCATTCCATTCTTCTCCATTCAAGTCAGGTTGATTCCATTCCATTCCATTGCATTCCATCCCATTCCATTCCATTCCACTCCATTCCAGTCAGGTTGATTCCACTTCATTGCACTCCATTCCACTCCATTCCATGCCATTCCATACAATTCGTGATGATTCCATACCATTCCTTTCCATTCCATTCCATTCCATTCATTCCATTCCATTCCATTCCGTTTAATTTCATTCCATTCCATTCCTTTCCATTCCATTCCATTCCATTCGTGGTGATTCAATTCCCTTCCATTTCTTCCATTCCATTGCATTCCCTTCCATTCCATTCGGATTGATTCCATTCCATTCCATTCCATTTGGGTTGATTCCATATCCTTCCCTTCCATTCCATTCCATTCCATTCCAACACTCGGGTTGATTCCATAAGCTTCCATTGCATTCCCTTCCATTCCATTCGGGTGGATTCCTTTCCATCCCATTCTATTCCATTCCATTCCATTTTATTCCATTCCGTTCGCGTTAATACCAATCCATTCCATTCCATTCCATTTCATTCCATTTCATTATATTCGGGTTGATTCCATTCCATTCCATTCAGTTCCATTCCATTCCATTCCTTGCCACTCCAACCCATTACATTCGAATCCATTCGGGTTGATTCCATTCCATTCCATTCCATTCCGTTACGTTCGGGTTGATTCTGTTCCATTCCATTCCACTCCATGGCATTCCATTCCATTCCATTCCATGCCATTCCATTCCATTCCATTCCATTCGTTTCTGGTTGATTCCCTTCCAATCCATTCCATTCCATTCCATTTCATTCCATTGCATTCTATTCGGGTTGATTCCATTCCATTCCTTTCCATTCCATTCAATTCCATAACATTACATTCCGTTCGGGTTGATTCCATTCCATTCCATTCCACTGCTTTCGGGTTGATTCCAATCCATTTCATTCCATTGCATCCCATTCCATTCCATTCCATTCCACTCCATTCCAGTCAGCTTGATTTCACTCCATTGCACTCCATTCCACTACATTCCATGCCATTCTGTACCATTCGGGTTGATTCCATCCCATTCCATTCCATTCCATTCCATTCCATTCCATTCGTGGTTATTCCATTCCCTTCCATTTCTTCCATTCCATTGCATTCCATTCCATTCCATTCGGGTTCATTCCATTCCATTCCATTCCATTTGGGTTGATTCCATATCCTTCCCTTCCATTCCATTCTACTGCATTCCAATACACTCGGGTGGATTCCATACGCTTCCATTGCATTCCATTTCATTGCATTCGGGTGGATTCCATTCCATCCCATTCTATTCCATTCCATTCCATTCCATTCCATTCCATTCCATTCCATTCCATTCGGGTTGATTCCATTACATTCCATTCAGTTCAATTCCACTCCAATCCTTGCCATTTTAATCCATTACGTTCGATTCCATTCGGGTTGATTCCATTCCATTCCATTATATTCCGTTACATTCGGGTTGATTCCATTCCATTCCATTCCTCTCCATTGCATTGCATTCCACTCCATTCCATTCCATTCCATTCCATTCCGATTTATTCCATATCCTTCCCTTTCATTCCATTCCATTCCAATCCATTCGTGTTGATTCCATACGATTCCATTCCATTCCATTCCATTCCATTCGGGTTTATTCCATGCCATTCCATTCCGTTCCATTCCATTCGATTCCATTCCATTCGCGTTTATACCATACCATTCCATTCCATTCCAATCCATTCCTTTCCATTCCATTCGGGTTGATTGCATTCCTTCCCATTCCATTCCATTCCATTGCATTCCATTCCGTTCCATTCGTTTCTGGTTGATTTCCTTCCATTCCATTCCATACCATTCCATTCCATTCCATTCCATTCCATTCCATTCCATTCCATTCGTGTTGATTTAATTCCAATCCTTTCCATTCCATTCAATTCCGTTCCATTACATTCCGATCGGGTTGATTGCATTACTTTCCACTCCATTGCATTCCATTCCATTCCATACCATTCCATTCCATTCCATTCGTGTTGATTCCATTCCATTCCATTCCATTCTGGTTGATTCCATTCCATTCCATTCAATTCAAATCCATTCCATTCGGGTTGATTCCATTCCATTTCATTCCATTCCATCCCATTCCATTCCATTCCATTCCATTCCATTCGTGTGGATTCCATTCCATTCCATTCCATTCCAATCCATTCCAATACATTCAGGTTGATTCCCTTCGCTTCCATTCCATTCAATTCCATTCCATTCGGGTTGATTCCATTCCATTCTATTCCATTCCATTACATTACATTCGGTTTGATAACATTCCATTCCATTCCATTCCATTCCACTCCGTTCCATTCAGGTTGTTTCCATTTCATTCCATTCCACTCCATTCCATGCCATTCCATACCATTCGTGTTGATTCCATTCCATTCCATTCCATTCCATTCCATTCCTTTCCAATCCATACGGGTTGATTCCATTCCCTTCCATTCCATTGCAATCCATTCCATTCCATTTGGTTCCATTCCTTTCGATTCCATTCCATTCCATTCGATTCCGTTCCATTCCATTCCATTCGGGTGGATTCCAAACCATTCCATTCCATTCCTTTCCCATCCATTCGGGTTGATTCCATTCCATTTCATTCCATTCCATCCCATTCCACTCCATTCCATTCCACACCATTCCAGTCAGGTTGATTCCACTCCATTGCACTCCGTTCCACTACATTCCATGCCATTCCATACCATTCTCGTTGATTCCATCCCATTCCTTTAAATTCCATTCCATTCCATTCCATTCCATTCCATTCCATTCAGTTCCATGCCATTCCATTCCATTCCATTCCATTCCATTCAATTCCACTCCATTCCAATCAGGTTGATTCCATTCCATTCCATTCCATTCCATTCCATTCCATTCCATTCCATTCCATTCGGGTTGATTCCATTCCATTCCATTCCATTCTATTCCATTCCATTCCATTCCATTCCATTATATTCGGGTTGTTTCCCTTCCCTTCCATTCCATTCCATTCCAACCCATTCCATGCCACTCCATACCGTTAGGGTTGATTCCATCCCATTCCATTCTACTCCACTCCACTCCATTCAATTCCATTCCATTCCCTTCCATTCCATTCCATTCGGTTTGATTGCACTCCATTCCTTTCCATTCCATTCCATTCCATTCCATTCCATTCCATTCCATTCCATTCTTTTTGATTCCGTTCCCTTCCATGCCTTACATTCCATTGAATTCCCTTCCATTTTATTCGGGTTGATTCCATTCCATTCCATTCCATTCCATTCCATTCCATTCCATTCCATTCCATTTCTTTCCATTCGGGTTGATTCCATATCCTTCCCTTGCTTTCCATTCCATTCCATTCCAATCCATTCGGGTTGATTCCATACACTTCCATTCCATTCCATTCCATTCCATTCGGTTTGATTCCATTCCATTCCTTTCGATTACATTACATTCGGGTTGATTCCATTCCATTCCATTCCATTCTATTCCATTCCTGGTGATTCCATTCCCTTCTATTTCTTCCATTCCATTGCATTCCATTCCATTCCATTCGGGTTGATTCCATTCCATTCAATTCCATTTGGGTTGATTCCATATTCTTCCCTTCCATTCCATTCCATTCCATTCCAATACACTCGCGTTGATTCCATACGTTTCCATTGTATTCCATTCCTTTCCATTCGGGTGGATTACATTCCGTTCCATTCCATTCCATTCCAATCCATTCCATTCGCGTTAATAGCATTCCATTCCATTTCATTCCATTGGGGTTGATTCCATTCCATTCCATTCAGTTCCATTCCATTCCATTCCATGCCATTCCAATCCATTACGTTCGATTCAATTCGGGTTGATTCCATTCCATTCCATTCCATTCTATTCCATTCCATTCCATTCCTTTCCATGCCATTCGGGTTGTTTCCCTTCCATTCCATTCCATCACATTCCATGCCATTCCATTCCATTCAATTCCATTCTTTTTTATTCCGTTCCCTTCCATGCTTTCCAATCCATTGCATGCCCTTCCATTTTATTCGGGTTGATTCCATTCCATTCCATTCCATTCCATTCCATTCCATTCGCGTTAATAGCATTCCATTACATTTCATTCCATTGGGGTTGATTCCATTCCATTCCATTCCATGCCATTCCAATCCATTACGTTCGATTCAATTCGGGTTGATTCCATTCCATTCCATTACATTCGGATTGATTCCATTCCATTGCATTCCACTCCATTGCATTCCATTAAACTCCAATCCATTCCATTCCATTCCATTCGTGTTGATTACATCCCATTCCATTCCATTCTATTCCACTCCATTCCAATCAGGTTGATTCCATTCCATGCCATTCCAATACATTCCATTCCATTCCATTCCATTCCATTCCCTTCGGGTTGATTCCATTCCATTCGATTCCATTCTATTCCATTGCACTCCTTTCCATTCCATTCCATTCGGGTTGTTTCCATTCCATTCCATTCTATTCCATTCCATTCTGTTTGATTCCATTCCATTCCATTCCACTCCATTCCATTCCGTTCCATTCCATTCCATTCTTTTTGATTCCGTTCCCTTCCATTAGTTCCATTCCATTGCATTCCCTTCCATTTTATTCGGGTTGATTCCATTCCCTTACATTCGAATCCATTCCATTCCATTCCACTCCATTCGTTTCTGGTTGATTCTATTCCATTCCATTCCATTCAATTCCATTCCATTCCATTCCATTAGGGTTGATTATATCCTATTCCATTCCATTTCTTTACATTCCACTCCATTCCAGTCAGGTTGATTTCATTTCATTCCATTCCATTCCATTCCATTCCAATCCATTACGTTCGATTCCATTCGGTTTGATTCCATTCAATTCCATTACATTACATTACATTCGCGTTGATTCCATTCCATTCCATTCGACTCCATTGCATTCCATTCCAACACTCGGGTTGATTCCATACGCTTCCACTGCATTCCATTCCATTCCACTCGGGTGGATTCCTTTCCTTCCCATTCCATTCCATTCCATTCCAATTCATTCCATTCCATTCGCGTTAATACCAATCCATTCCATTCTATTCCATTCCATTCCATTTCATTCCATTCGGGTTGTTTCCATTCCATTCCATTCAGTTCCATTCCATTCCATTCCATGCCATTCCAATCCATTACGTTCGATTCCATTCATGTTGATTCCATTCCATTCCATTCCATTCCATTCCATTCGGGTTGATTCCATTCCATTCCATTCGACTCCATTGCATTCCATTCCACTCCATTCCAATCAGGTTAATTCCATTCCATTCCATATCATTCCATTCCAATCCATTCCATTCCATTCCATTAGGGTTGATTCCATTGTATTCCATTCCATTCCATTCCATTCCATTCCATTCCATTCCATTCCGGTTGTTTCCATTCCATTCCATTCCATTGCATTCCATTCCATTCCATTTCATGCCATTCCATACCACTCGGGTTCATTCCATCAAATTCCATTTTATTCCACTCCATTCCATTCCATTCCATTCCATACCATTCCACTCGGTTTGATTCCATTGCATTCCATTCCATTCCATTCCATTGCATTCCATTCCATTTTATTTGGGTTGATTCCATTCCATTGCATTGCATTCCATTCCATTCCATTCCAATCCACTCCATTCCAGTCAGATTGATTCCATTCCATTCCATTCCATTCCATTCCGGGTGATTCCATTCCCTTCCATTTCTTCCATTCCATTGCATTCCATTCCATTCCATTCGGATTGATTCCATTCCATTCCATTCCATTTGGGTTGATTCCATATTCTTAACTTCCATTCCATTCCATTCCATTCCAATACACTCACGGTGATTCCATACGCTTCCTTTCCATTCCATTCCATTCCTTTCCATTCCATTCTGGTTGATTCCATTCCATTCCATTCCATTCCATTCCATTCGTTTCTGGTTGATTCCATTGCAATCCATTCCATTCCATTCCATTCCATTCCATCTCATTCCATTCCATTCCATACGGGTTGATTCCATTCAATTCCTTTCCATTCCATTCAATTCCATTCCATTACATTCCGTTCGGCTTGATTGCATTCCTTTCCTCTCCATTGCCTTCCATTCAATTCCATTCCAAGACATTCGTGTTGATTCCATACGATTCCATTCCATTCCATTCCATTCGGGTTGATTCCATGCCATTTCATTCCATTCCATTCCATTCCATTCCATTCCTTTCCATTCCATTCGGGTTGATTCCATTCGTTTCCATTCCTTTCCATTCGTTTCCATTCCATTGCATTCCATTCCATTCCATTCGTTTCTGGATGATTCACTTCCATTCCATTCCATACCATTTCATTCCATTCCATTCCATTCCAATCCATTCCATTCCATTCGTGTTGATTCCATTCCATTCCTTTCCATTCCATTTAATTCCGTTCCATTACATTCCGTTCGAGTTGATTACATTCCTTTCCACTCCATTGCATTCCATTCCATTCCATTCCATTCCATTCCATTTCTTTCGGGTTGACTCCATTCCATTCCATTCCATTCTAATCCATTCCATTCGGGTTGATTCCATTCCATTCCATTCCAATCCATTCGGGTTGATTCCATTCCATTTCATTCCATTCCATCCCATTCCATTCGATTCCATTCCGCTCCATTCCAGTCAGGTTGATTCCACTCCATTGCATTCCATTCCACTCCATTCCACGCCATTCCGTACCATTCGTGTTGATTCCATAACATTCCTTCCCATTCCATTCCATTCCATTCCATTACATTACATTACATTCGCGTTGATTCCATTCCATTCCATTCGACTCCATTGCATTCCATTCCAACACTCGGGTTGATTCCATACGCTTCCACTGCATTCCATTCCATTCCATTCGGGTGGATTCCTTTCCTTCCCATTCTATTCCATTCCATTCCATTTCATTCCATTCCATTCGGGTTAATACCAATCCATTCCATTCTATTCCATTCCATTCCATTTCATTCCATTCGGGTTGTTTCCATTCCATTCCATTCAGTTCCGTTCCATTCCATTCCATGCCATTCCAATCCATTACGTTCGATTCCATTCGTGTTGATTCCATTCCATTCCATTCCATTCCATTCCATTCTAATCCATTCCATGCCACTCCATACAATTCGGGTTGATTCCATCAAATTCCATTCTACTCCACTCCACTCCATTCAATTCCATTCCATTCTATTCCATTCCATTCGGTTTGATTCCATTCCATTCCATTCCATTCCATTCCATTCCATTCCGTTCCATTCCATTCCACTCCATTAGGGTTGATTATATCCTATTCCACTCCATTTCTTTACATTCCACTCCATTCCAGTCAGGTTGATTTCATTTCATTCCATTCCATTCCATTCCATTCCAATCCATTACGTTCGATTCCATTCGGTTTGATTCCATTCCATTCCACTACATTACATTACATTCGCGTTGATTCCATTCCATTCCATTTGACTCCATTGCATTCAATTCCAACACTCGGGTTGATTCCATACGCTTCCACTGCATTCCATTCCATTCCATTCGGGAGGATTCCTTTCCTTCCCATTCTATTCCATTCCATTCCATTTCATTCCATTCCATTCGCGTTAATACCAATCCATTCCATTCCATTCCATTCCATTCCATTCGGGTTGTTTCCATTCCATTCCATTCAGTTCCATTCCATTCCATTCCATGCCATTCCAATCCATTACGTTCGATTCCATTCGTGTTGATTCCATTCCATTCCATTCCATTCCATTCCATTCCATTCCATTCCATTCGGGTTGATTCCATTCCATTCCATTCGACTCCATTGCATTCCATTCCACTCCATTCCAATCAGGTTAATTCCATTCCATTCCATATCATTCCATTCCAATCCAATCCATTCCATTCCATTAGGGTTGATTCCATTGCATTCCATTCCATTCCATTCCATTCCTTTCCATTCCGGTTGTTTCCATTCCATTCCATTCCATTGCATTCCATTCCATTCCATTTCATGACATTCCATACCACTCGGGTTCATTCCATCAAATTCCATTTTATTCCACTCCATTCCATTCCATTCCATTCCATTCCATTCCATTCCATTCCATTCCATACCATTCCACTCGGTTTGATTCCATTCCATTGCATTCCATTCCATTCCATTGCATTCCATTCCATTCGGGTTGATTCCGTTCCTTTCCATTCCTTCCTTTCCATTGCATTCCATTCCATTTTATTTGGGTTGATTCCATTCCATTGCATTGCATTCCATTCCATTCCATTCCAATCCAATCCATTCCAGTCAGGTTGATTCCATTCCATTCCATTCCTTTCCATTCCATTCCATTCCATTCCATTCCGGGTGATTCCATTCCCTTCCATTTCTTACATTCCATTGCATTCCATTCCATTCCATTCGGGTTGATTCCATTCCATTCCATTCCATTTGGGTTGATTCCATATTCTTCCCTTCCTTTCCATTCCATTCCATTCCAATACACTCGCGTTTATTCCATAAGCTTCCTTTCCATTCCATTCCCTTCCTTTCCATTCCATTCTGGTTGATTCCATTCCATTCCATTCCATTCGTTTCTGGTTGATTCCATTCAAATCCATTCCATTCCATTCCATTCCATTCCATTCCATTGCATTCCATTCCATTCAATTCCAATCCATTCGTGTTGATTCCATACGATTCCATTCCATTCCATTCGGGTTGATTCCATGCCATTTCATTCCATTCCATTCCATTCCATTCCATTCCATTCCATTCCATTCCATTCCTTTCCATTCCATTCGGGTTGATTCCATTCGTTTCCATTGCTTTCCATTCCATTCCATTCCATTGCATTCCATTCCATTCCATTCGTTTCTGGATGATTCACTTCCATTCCATTCCATACCATTTCATTCCATTCCATTCCATGCCAATCTATTCCATTCCATTCGTGTTGATTCCATTCCATTCCTCTGCATTCCATTGAATTCCTTTCCATTACATTCCGTTCGAGTTGATTACATTTCTTTCCACTCCATTGCTTTCCATTCTATTCCATTCAATTCCATTCCATTTCTTTCGGGTTGACTCCATTCCATTCCATTCCATTCTAATCCATTCCTTTCGGGTTGATTCCATTCCATTCCATTCGAATCCATTCGGGTTGATTCCATTCCATTTCATTCCATTCCATCCCATTCCATTCGATTCCATTCCGCTCCATTCCAGTCAGGTTGATTCCACTCCATTGCATTCCATTCCACTCCATTCCATGCCATTCCGTACCATTCGTGTTGATTCCATAACATTCCTTTCCATTCCATTCCATTCCATTCCGTGCCATTCCATTCCATTCCATTCCATTCCGTTTGATTTCATTCGATTCCTTTCCTTTCCATTCCATTCCATTCCATTCGTGGTGATTCAATTGTCTTCCATTTCTTCCATTCCATTGCACTCCCTTCAATTCCCTTCGGCTTGATTCCATTCCATTCCATTCCATTACGGTTGATTCCATATCCTTCCCGTCCATTTCATTTCATTCCATTCCAACACTCGCGTTTATTCCATACGCTTCCACTGCATTCCATTCCATTCCATTCGGGTGGATTCCTTTCCTTCCCATTCTATTCCCTTCCATTCCATTTCATTCCATTCCATTCGCTTTAATACCAATCCATTCCATTCTATTCCATTCCATTCCATTTCATTCCATTCGGGTTGTTTCCATTCCATTCCATTCAGTTCCATTCCATTCCATTCCATTCCATGCCATTCCAATCTATTACGTTCGATTCCATTCGTGTTGATTCCATTCCATTCCATTCCATTACACTACATTCGGGTTGATTCCATTCCATTCCAATCAACTCCATTGCATTCCATTCCACTCCATTCCAATCAGGCTGATTCCATACCATTCCATATCATTCCATTCCAATCCTTTCCATTCCATTCCATTCGGGTTGATTCCATTCCATTCCATTCCATTCCATTCCATTCCATTCCATTCCATTCCGGTTGTTTCCATTCCATTCGATTCCATTGCATTCCATTCCACTCCATTTCATGCCATTCCATACCACTCGTGTTCATTCCAACAAATTCCATTCTATTCCACTGCATTTCATTCCCTTCCGTTCCATTCCATTCCATTCCATACCATTCCATTCGGTTTGATTCCATTCCATTCCATTGCATTGCATTCCATTCCATTCGGGTTAATTCCGTTCCCTTCCATTCCCTCCATTCCATTGCATTCCGTTCCATTTTATTTGGGTTGATTCCATTCCATTGCATTGCATTCCATTCCGTTCCATTCCAATCCACTCCATTCCAGTCAGGTTGATTCAATTCCATTCCATTCCATTCCATTCCATTCCATTAAATTCCGGGTGATTCCATTCCCTTCCATTTCTTCCATTCCATTGCATTCCATTCCATTCCATTCGGGTTGATTCCATTCCATTCCATTTCTTCCATTCCATTTCATTCCATTCCATTCCTTACGGGTTGATTCCATTCCATTCCTTTCCATTCCATTGAATTCCATTCCACTACATTCCGTTCGGCTTGATTGCATTCCTTTCCACTCCATTGCATTCCATTGCATTCCATTCCATTCCATTGCAAAACATTCCTGTTGATTCCATACGATTCCATTCCATTCCATTCCATTCTATTCGGGTTGATTCCATGCCATTTCATTTCATTCCATTCCATTCCATTCCATTCCATTCCATTCCATTCCAGTCCATTCGCGTTGATACCATGCCATTCCATTCCATTCCATTCCATTCCATTCCATTCCATTCTATTCCATTCCGTTACATTACGTTTGATTATATCCTATTCGATTCCATTTCTTTTCATTCCACTCCATTCCTGTGAGGTTGATTCCATTCCATTCCTTTCCATTCCATTCCATTCCTTTCCATTCCATTCCATTCCATTCGGGTTGATTCAATTCCATTCCATTCCATTCCACTACATTCGGGTTGATTCCGTTCCATTCCTCTACATTCCATTCCATTCCATACCATTTGTGTTGATTCCATTTCATTCCATTCCATTCCAATCCATTCCATTCCATTCCAGTTGATTCCATTCCCTTCGATTCCATTCCATTCCATTCGATTCCATTCCATTCCAATAAATTCCAGTCCATTCAGGTTGATTATCTACGCTTCCATTTCATTCAATTCCATTACATTCGGGTTGATTCCATTCCATTCCATTCCATTCCATTCCATTCCATTCCATTCCATTCCGTTCCATTCCATTCCACTCCATTAGGGTTGATTATATCCTATTCCACTCCATTTCTTTACATTCCACTCCATTCCAGTCAGGTTGATTTCATTTCATTCCATTCCATTCCATTCCATTCCAATCCATTACGTTCGATTCCATTCGGTTTGATTCCATTCCATTCCACTACATTACATTACATTCGCGTTGATTCCATTCCATTCCATTTGACTCCATTGCATTCAATTCCAACACTCGGGTTGATTCCATACGCTTCCACTGCATTCCATTCCATTCCATTCGGGAGGATTCCTTTCCTTCCCATTCTATTCCATTCCATTCCATTTCATTCCATTCCATTCGCGTTAATACCAATCCATTCCATTCCATTCCATTCCATTCCATTCCATTCCATTCGGGTTGTTTCCATTCCATTCCATTCAGTTCCATTCCATTCCATTCCATGCCATTCCAATCCATTACGTTCGATTCCATTCGTGTTGATTCCATTCCATTCCATTCCATTCCATTCCATTCCATTCGGGTTGATTCCATTCCATTCCATTCGACTCCATTGCATTCCATTCCACTCCATTCCAATCAGGTTAATTCCATTCCATTCCATATCATTCCATTCCAATCCAATCCATTCCATTCCATTAGGGTTGATTCCATTGCATTCCATTCCATTCCATTCCATTCCTTTCCATTCCGGTTGTTTCCATTCCATTCCATTCCATTGCATTCCATTCCATTCCATTTCATGACATTCCATACCACTCGGGTTCATTCCATCAAATTCCATTTTATTCCACTCCATTCCATTCCATTCCATTCCATTCCATTCCATTCCATTCCATTCCATACCATTCCACTCGGTTTGATTCCATTCCATTGCATTCCATTCCATTCCATTGCATTCCATTCCATTCGGGTTGATTCCGTTCCTTTCCATTCCTTCCTTTCCATTGCATTCCATTCCATTTTATTTGGGTTGATTCCATTCCATTGCATTGCATTCCATTCCATTCCATTCCAATCCAATCCATTCCAGTCAGGTTGATTCCATTCCATTCCATTCCTTTCCATTCCATTCCATTCCATTCCATTCCGGGTGATTCCATTCCCTTCCATTTCTTACATTCCATTGCATTCCATTCCATTCCATTCGGGTTGATTCCATTCCATTCCATTCCATTTGGGTTGATTCCATATTCTTCCCTTCCTTTCCATTCCATTCCATTCCAATACACTCGCGTTTATTCCATAAGCTTCCTTTCCATTCCATTCCCTTCCTTTCCATTCCATTCTGGTTGATTCCATTCCATTCCATTCCATTCGTTTCTGGTTGATTCCATTCAAATCCATTCCATTCCATTCCATTCCATTGCATTCCATTCCATTCAATTCCAATCCATTCGTGTTGATTCCATACGATTCCATTCCATTCCATTCGGGTTGATTCCATGCCATTTCATTCCATTCCATTCCATTCCATTCCATTCCATTCCATTCCATTCCTTTCCATTCCATTCGGGTTGATTCCATTCGTTTCCATTGCTTTCCATTCCATTCCATTCCATTGCATTCCATTCCATTCCATTCGTTTCTGGATGATTCACTTCCATTCCATTCCATACCATTTCATTCCATTCCATTCCATGCCAATCTATTCCATTCCATTCGTGTTGATTCCATTCCATTCCTCTGCATTCCATTGAATTCCTTTCCATTACATTCCGTTCGAGTTGATTACATTTCTTTCCACTCCATTGCTTTCCATTCTATTCCATTCAATTCCATTCCATTTCTTTCGGGTTGACTCCATTCCATTCCATTCCATTCTAATCCATTCCTTTCGGGTTGATTCCATTCCATTCCATTCGAATCCATTCGGGTTGATTCCATTCCATTTCATTCCATTCCATCCCATTCCATTCGATTCCATTCCGCTCCATTCCAGTCAGGTTGATTCCACTCCATTGCATTCCATTCCACTCCATTCCATGCCATTCCGTACCATTCGTGTTGATTCCATAACATTCCTTTCCATTCCATTCCATTCCATTCCGTGCCATTCCATTCCATTCCATTCCATTCCGTTTGATTTCATTCGATTCCTTTCCTTTCCATTCCATTCCATTCCATTCGTGGTGATTCAATTGTCTTCCATTTCTTCCATTCCATTGCACTCCCTTCAATTCCCTTCGGCTTGATTCCATTCCATTCCATTCCATTACGGTTGATTCCATATCCTTCCCGTCCATTTCATTTCATTCCATTCCAACACTCGCGTTTATTCCATACGCTTCCACTGCATTCCATTCCATTCCATTCGGGTGGATTCCTTTCCTTCCCATTCTATTCCCTTCCATTCCATTTCATTCCATTCCATTCGCTTTAATACCAATCCATTCCATTCTATTCCATTCCATTCCATTTCATTCCATTCGGGTTGTTTCCATTCCATTCCATTCAGTTCCATTCCATTCCATTCCATTCCATGCCATTCCAATCTATTACGTTCGATTCCATTCGTGTTGATTCCATTCCATTCCATTCCATTACACTACATTCGGGTTGATTCCATTCCATTCCAATCGACTCCATTGCATTCCATTCCACTCCATTCCAATCAGGCTGATTCCATACCATTCCATATCATTCCATTCCAATCCTTTCCATTCCATTCCATTCGGGTTGATTCCATTCCATTCCATTCCATTCCATTCCATTCCATTCCATTCCATTCCATTCCGGTTGTTTCCATTCCATTCCATTCCATTGCATTCCATTCCACTCCATTTCATGCCATTCCATACCACTCGTGTTCATTCCAACAAATTCCATTCTATTCCACTGCATTTCATTCCCTTCCGTTCCATTCCATTCCATTCCATACCATTCCATTCGGTTTGATTCCATTCCATTCCATTGCATTGCATTCCATTCCATTCGGGTTAATTCCGTTCCCTTCCATTCCCTCCATTCCATTGCATTCCGTTCCATTTTATTTGGGTTGATTCCATTCCATTGCATTGCATTCCATTCCGTTCCATTCCAATCCACTCCATTCCAGTCAGGTTGATTCCATTCCATTCCATTCCATTCCATTCCATTCCATTAAATTCCGGGTGATTCCATTCCCTTCCATTTCTTCCATTCCATTGCATTCCATTCCATTCCATTCGGGTTGATTCCATTCCATTCCATTTCTTCCATTCCATTTCATTCCATTCCATTCCTTACGGGTTGATTCCATTCCATTCCTTTCCATTCCATTGAATTCCATTCCACTACATTCCGTTCGGCTTGATTGCATTCCTTTCCACTCCATTGCATTCCATTGCATTCCATTCCATTCCATTGCAAAACATTCCTGTTGATTCCATACGATTCCATTCCATTCCATTCCATTCTATTCGGGTTGATTCCATGCCATTTCATTTCATTCCATTCCATTCCATTCCATTCCATTCCATTCCATTCCAGTCCATTCGCGTTGATACCATGCCATTCCATTCCATTCCATTCCATTCCATTCCATTCCATTCTATTCCATTCCGTTACATTACGGTTGATTATATCCTATTCGATTCCATTTCTTTTCATTCCACTCCATTCCAGTGAGGTTGATTCCATTCCATTCCTTTCCATTCCATTCCATTCCTTTCCATTCCATTCCATTCCATTCGGGTTGATTCAATTCCATTCCATTCCATTCCACTACATTCGGGTTGATTCCGTTCCATTCCTCTACATTCCATTCCATTCCATACCATTTGTGTTGATTCCATTTCATTCCATTCCATTCCAATCCATTCCATTCCATTCCAGTTGATTCCATTCCCTTCGATTCCATTCCATTCCATTCGATTCCATTCCATTCCAATAAATTCCAGTCCATTCAGGTTGATTATCTACGCTTCCATTTCATTCAATTCCATTCCATTCGGGTTGATTCCATTCCATTCCATTCCATTCCATTCCGTTCCACTGCATTCCAATCAGGTTGATTCCATTCCATTCCATACCATACCATTCCATTCCATTAGGGTTGATTCCATTCCATTCCATTCTATTCCATTACATTCGGGTTTTTTCCATTCCATTCCATTCCACTCCATTCCATGCCATTCCGTGCCATTCGTGTTGATTCCACGCCATTCCATTCCATTCCATTCCATTCCACTCCATTCCAATTAGGTTGATTCCCTTCCATTCCATTCCATTCCATTCCATTCCATTCCATTCCATAAGATCCCATTCCATTCCATTGCATTCCGGTTGATTCCATTCCATTCCATCCCTTTCCATTCCATTCAATTCCGTTCCATTGCATTCCATTCGTGTTGATTACGTTCCTTTCCACTCCATTGCATTCCATTACATTCCATTCTATTCCATTCCATTCCATTCCATTCCATTCCATTCGTGTTGAATCCATTCCCTTACATTCCATACCATTCCCTTCCATTCCATTCCATTCCATTCCATTCTTTTCTGGTTGATTCCATTCCATTCCATTCCATTCCATTCCATTCCATTCCATTCCATTCCATTCTATTCCATTCCGTTACATTACGGTTGATTATATCCTATTCGATTCCATTTCTTTTCATTCCACTCCATTCCAGTGAGGTTGATTCCATTCCATTCCTTTCCATTCCATTCCATTCCTTTCCATTACATTCCATTTCATTCGGGTTGATTCAATTCCATTCCATTCCATTCCACTACATTCGGGTTGATTCCGTTCCATTCCTCTACATTCCATTCCATTCCATACTATTTGTGTTGATTCCATTTCATTCCATTCCATTCCAATCCATTCCATTCCATTCCAGTTGATTCCATTCCCTTCGATTCCATTCCATTCCATTCGATTCCATTCCATTCCAATAAATTCCAGTCCATTCAGGTTGATTCCCTACGCTTCCATTTCATTCAATTCCATTCCATTCGGGTTGATTCCATTCCATTCCATTCCATTCCATTCCATACCACTGCATTCCAATCTGGTTGATTCCATTCCATTCCATACCATACCATTCCATTCCATTAGGGTTGATTCCATTCCATTCCATTCTATTCCATTACATTCGGGTTTTTTCCATTCCATTCCATTCCATTCCACTCCATTCCATGCCATTCCGTGCCATTCGTGTTGATTCCACGCCATTCCATTCCATTCCATTCCATTCCATTCCAATCCATACGTGTTGATTCCTGTCCCTTCCATTCCACTGCAATCCATTCCATTCCAGTTGATTAAATTCCCTTCGATTCCATTCCTTTCCATTCGATTCCTTTCCATTCCATGCCATTCGTGTGGATTCCAATCCATTCCATTTCATTCTATTCCATTCCATTCCAATCCGTTCAGTTTGATTCCCTACGCTTCCATTCCATTCAATTCCATTCCATTAGGGCTGATTCCATTCCATTCCATTACATTCGGTTTGATTCCCTTCCATTCTATTCCACTCCATTGCATTCCATTCCACTCCATTCCATTCCATTCCTGTTGATTCCATCCCATTCAATTCCATTCCATTCCATTCCATTCCATTCCATTCCATTCGGGTTGTTTCCATTCCATTCCATTCCATTCCACTCCATTCTTGCCATTCCATACCATTCGTGTTGATTCCATCCCATTCCATTCCATTCCATTCCATTCCAATCCAATCCATACGGGTTGATTCCATTCCCTTCCATTCCATTGCATTCCATTACATTCCATTGGGGTTCATTCCATTCCATTCCATTCCATTCCATTCCATTCCGGTTGATTCCATATCCTTCCCTTTCATTCCATTCCATTCCTCTCCAATCCATTCGTGTTGATTACATACGATTCCATTCCATTTCATTCCATTTCATTCGGGTTGGTTCCATGCCATTCCATTCCATTCCATTCCATTCCATTCGCGTTGATACCATGCCATTCCATTCCATTCCATTCCTTTCCTTTCCATTCCATTCACGATGATTCCATTCCATTCCACTCCATTCCATTCCGTTTGATTCCATTCCATTCCATTCCATTCCATTCCATTCCATTCCATTCCATTCCATTCCATTCCATTCGTGGTGATTCCATTCCCTTCCATTTCTTCCATTCCGTTGCATTCCATTCCATTCCATTCGGGTTCATTTCTTTCCATTCCATTACAGTGGGTTGATTCCATATCCTTCCCTTCCATTCCATTCTATTTCATTGCAATACACTCGGGTGGATTCCATACGCTTCCATTGCATTCAATTTCATACCATTCATGTGGATTCCATTCCATCCCATTCTATTCCATTGCATTCAATTCCATTCCATTCCATTCCATTCTGTTTGCGTTAATACCATTCCATTTCATTCCATATCATTCCATTCGGGTTGCTTCCATTCCATTCCATTATATTCCATTACATTCGTGTTGATTCCATTCCATTCCATTTCACACCATTGCATTCCATTAAAATCCATTCCATTCCATTCCATTCCATTCTTGTTGATTCCATCCCACACCATTCCATTCCTTGCCATTCCATACCATTCCCCTCCATTCCAATCAGGTGGATTCCATACCATTTCATTCCATTCCATTCCATTCCATTCCATTCCTTTCCATTCCATTCGGGTTGCTACCATTCCTTTCCATTCCATTCTATTCCATTCCATTCCATTCCATTCCGTTCGGGTTGTTTCCATTCCATTCCATTCCATTCCATTCCATTCCACTCCATTCCATGCCATTCCATTAAATGCCATTCCATTCCATTCGGGTTCATTCCATTAAATTCCTTTCTATTCCACTCCATTCCATTCCATTCCATTCCATTCCATTCCATTACATTCCATTCTTTTTGATTCCATTCCATTCCATTCCATTCCATTCCATTCGTGTTGATTCCATTCCCTTCCATTTCTTCCATTCCATTTCATTCCATTCCATTTTATTCCTGTTGATTCCATTCCATTCCATTCCATTCCAATCCAATCCATTCGGGTTGATTCCATACACTTCCATTCCATTCCATTCCATTAGGGTTGATTGCATTCCATTCCTTTCCATTACATTACATTCGGTTTGATTCCATTCCATTTCATTCCATTCCATGGCATTCCAATCTATTACATTCGATTCCTTTCGAGTTGATTCAATTCCATTCCATTCCTCTCCATTGCATTCCATTCCACTCCATTCCATTCCATTCCATTCCATTCGTGTTGATTCCATCCCATCCGATTAGATTCCATTCCATTCCATTGCATTTCGGTTGATAATATTCCATTCCATTCCTTTCCATTCTATTCAATTCCGTTCCATTCCATTCTATTCGGGTTGATTACATTCCCTTCCACTCCATTGCATTCCATTCCATTCCATTCGGGTTGATTCCATTCCCTTATATTCCATTCCATTCCATTCCATTCCATTCCATTCCATTCCATTCCATTCCTTTCTGGTTGATTCCATTCCATTCCATTCCATTGCATTCTATTAGGGTTGATTATATCCTATTCCATTCCTTTCCATTTCATTGCAATCCATTCCAGTCAAGTTGATTCCATTCCAATCCATCCCATTCCATTCCATTCCAATCCATTCCATTCCATTCCATTCCCTTCCAATCCATTCCATTCCATTCCATTCCATTCCAATCCATCCCATTCCATTCCATTCCACTCCACTCCATTCAATTCCATTCCATTCCATTCCAGTTGATTCCATTCCCTTCGATTACAGTCCATTCCATTCGATTCCGTTCCATTCCATTCAATTCCGGCGGCTTCCAATGCATTCCATTCCATTCCATTCCATTCCCATCCATTCGGGTTGATTCCCTACGCTTCCATTCCATTCAATTCCATTCCATTCTGGTTGATTCCATTCCATTCCATTCCATTCCGTCGGGTTGTTTCCATTCCATTCCATTCCATTCCATTCCATTCCATTCCTTTCAAATCCATTCGGTTTGATTCCATACACTTCCATTCCATTCCGTTCCATTCTATTCCATTCCATTCCATTCCATTCCATTCCATTAGGCTTGATTCCATTCCATTCCTTTCCATTACATTACATTCGGTTTAATTCCATTCCATTCCATTCCATTCCATTCCATTCCATTCTATTCCATTCCATTGCATTCCATTCAATTCGGGTTGATTCCGTTCCCTTCCATTCGTTCCATTCCATTGCATTCCATTCCATTTTATTTGGGTTGATTCCATTCCATTGCATTGCATTCCATTCCATTCCATTCCAATCCAGTCCATTCCAGTCAGGTTGATTCCATTCCATTCCATTCCATTCCATTCCATTCCATTCCATTCCAGGTGATTCCATTCCCTTCCATTTCTTCCACTCCATTGCATTCCTTTCCATTCCATTCGGGTTGATTCCATTCCATTCCATTCCATTTGGGTTGATTCCATATTCTTCCCTTCCATTCCATTCCATTACATTCCAATACACTCGCGTTGATTCCATACGCTTCCATTCCATTCCTTTCCACTCCATTCGGGTTGATTCCATTCCATTCCATTCCATTCCATTCCGTTCAATTCGTTTCTGGTTGATTCCCTTCCAATCCATTCCATTCCATTCCATTACATTCCATTTCATTCCTTTGCATTCCATTTCATTCCATTCCTTTCCATTCGGTTTGATTCCATTCCATTCCTTTCCATTCCATTCAATTCCATTCCATTACATTCCGTTCGGCTTGATTGCATTCCTTTCAACTCCATTGAATTCCATTGCATTCCATTCCATTCCATTCCATTCCATTCGGGTTGATTCCATATCCTTCCCTTGCTTTCCGTTCCATTCCATTCCATTCCATTCGGTTTGATTCCATTCCATTCCTTTCGATTACATTACATTCGGGCTGATTCCATTCCATTCCATTCCATTCCATTCCATTCCATTCCATTATATTCCATTCCATTCCATTCCTGTTGATTGCATTCCCTTCCATTTCTTCCATTGCATTGCATTCCATTCCATTCCATTCGGGTTGATTCCATTCCATTCCATTCCATTTGGGTTGATTCCATATTCTTGCCTTCCATTCCATTCCATTCCATTCCAATACACTCACGTTGATTCCATACGTTTCCATTGTATTCCATTCCTTTCCATTCGGGTGGATTCCATTCCATTCCATTCCATTCCTTTCCAATCCATTCCATTCGCGTTAATAGCATTCCATTCCATTTCATTCCATTGGGGTTGATTCCATTCCATTCCATTCAGTTCCATTCCATTCCATTCCATGCCATTCCAATCCATTACGTTCGATTCAATTCGAGTTGATTCCATTCCATTCCATTCCATTCCATTACATTCGGTTTGATTCCATTCCATTCCATTCCACTCCATTGCATTCCATTAAACTCCAATCCATTCCATTCCATTCCATTCGGGTTGATTCCATCCCATTCCATTCCATTCCATTCCATTCTATTCCACTCCATTCCAATCAGGTTGATTCCTTTCCATGCCATTCCAATACATTCCATTCCATTCCATTCCATTCCATTCGGGTTGATTCCATTCCATTCGATTCCATTCTATTCCATTCCACTCCATTCCATTCCATTCCATTCGGGTTGTTTCCATTCCATTCCATTCCTTTCCATTCCATTCCATTCCATTCCAATCCATTCCATGACACTCCATACCATTCGGGTTGATTCTATCCCATCCATTCTACTCCACTCCACTCCATTCAATTCCATTCCGTTCTATTCCATTCCATTCGGTTTGATTCCATTCCATTCCATTCCATTCCATTCCATTCCATTCCATTCCATTCCGTTCCATTCCATTCCATTCTTTTTGATTCCGTTCCCTTCCATTAGTTCCAGTCCATTGCATTCCCTTCCATTTTATTCGGGTTGATTCCATTCCCTTACATTCCATTCCATTCCATTCCATTCCACTCCATTCGTTTCTGGTTGATTCTATTCCATTCCATTCCATTCCATTCCATTCCATTCCATTCCATTCCCTTAGGGTTGATTATATCCTATTCCATTCCATTTCTTTTCATTCCACTCCATTCCAGTCAGGTTGATTTCATTTCATTCCATTCCATTCCATTCCATTCCAATCCATTACGTTCCATTCCATTCGGTTTGATTCCATTCCATTCCATTCCATTACATTACATTCGCGTTGATTTCATTCCATTCCATTCGACTCCATTGCATTCCATTCCAACACTCGGGTTGATTCCATACGCTTCCAATGCATTCCATTCCATTCCATTCGGGTGGATTCCTTTCCTTCCCATTCTATTCCATTCCATTCCATTTCATTCCATTCGGGTTGTTTCCATTCCATTCCATTCAGTTCCATTCCATTCCATTCCATGCCATTCCAATCCATTACGTTCGATTCCATTCATGTTGATTCCATTCCATTCCATTCCATTCCATTACATTCGGGTTGATTCCATTCCATTCCATTCGACTCCAATGCATTCCATTCCACTCCATTGCATTCCATTTCACTCCATTCCAATCAGGTTGATTCCATTCCATTCCATATCATTCCATTCCAATCCATTCCATTCCATTCCATTAGGGTTGATTCCATTGCATTCCATTCCATTCCATTCCTTTCCATTCCGGTTGTTTCCATTCCATTCCATTCCATTGAATTCCATTCCACTCCATTCCATTCCATTCCATTCCATTCCATACCATTCCACTCGGTTTGATTCCATTCCATTCCATTCCATTCCATTCCATTCCATTCCATTCCATTGCATTCCATTCCATTCGGGTTGATTCCGTTCCCATCCATTCCTTCCTTTCCATTGCATTCCATTCCATTTTATTTGGGTTGATTCCATTCCATTGCATCGCATTCCATTCCATTCCATTCCAATCCACTCCATTCCAGTCAGGTTGATTCCATTCCATTCCATTCCATTCCATTTCATTCCATTCCTGGTGATTCCATTCCCTTCCAATTATTCCATTCCATTGCATTCCATTCCATTCCATTCGGGTTGATTCTATTCCATTCCATTCCATTTGTGTTGATTCCACATTCTTCCCTTCCATTCCATTCCATTCCATTCCAATACACTCGCGTTGATTCCGTACGTTTCCATTGTATTCCATTCCTTTCCATTTATTCCATTCCATTGCATTCCATTCCATTCCATTCCCGTTGATTCTATTCCATTCCATTCCATTTGTGTTGATTCCATATTCTTCCCTTCCATTCCATTCCATTCCATTCCATTCCAATACACTCGCGTTGATTCCATACGTTTCCATTGTATTCCATTCCTTTCCATTCGGGTGGATTAAATTCCATTCCATTCCATTCCAATCCATTCCATTCGCGTTAATAGCATTCCATTCCATTTCATTCCATTGGGGTTGATTCCATTCCATTCCATTCAGTTCCATTCCATTCCATTCCATGCCATTCCAATCCATTACGTTCGATGCAATTAGGGTTGATTCCATTCCATTCCATTCCATTACATTCGGATTGATTCCATTCCATTCCATTCCACTCCATTGCATTCCATTAAACTCCAATCCATTCCATTCCATTCAATTCGGGTTGAATCCATCCCATTCCATTCCATTCCATTGCATTCCATTCTATTCCACTCCATTCCAATCAGGTTGATTCCATTCCATGCCATTCCAATACATTCCATTCCATTCCATTCCATTCCATTCCATTCGGCTTGATTCCATTCCATTCGATTCCATTCTATTCCATTGCACTCCATTCCATTCCATTACATTCGGGATGTTTCCATTCCATTCCATTCCATTCCATTCCATTCCATTCCATTCCATTCTGGTTGATTCCGTTCCATTCCATTCCATTCCATTCCATTAGCGTTGATTATATCGTATTACAGTCCATTCCATTGTATTCGACTTCATTCCTGTCATTTTGATTCCATTCCATTCCATACCATTCCATTCCAATACATTCGGGTTGATTCCATTCCATTCCACTCCATTCGGTTTGATTCCATTCCATTCCACTCCATTCGGGTTGATTCCATTCCATTCCTTTCCATTACATTACATTCGGGTTGATTCCATTCCATTCCATTCCATTCCATTCCATTCCATTCCAATCCATTATATTCTATTCCATTCCCGTTGATTCCATTCCATTCCATTCCACTCCATTGCATCACATTCCACTCCATTCCATTGCATTCCTTTCCATTCGGGTTGATTCCATCCCATCCCATTAGTTCCCATTCCATTCCATTGCATTCCGGTTGATTCCATTCCATTGCATTCCTTTCCATTCCATTCAATTCCGTTCCATTGCATTCCATTCGTGTTGATTACATTCCTTTCCACTCCATTGCATTCCATTCCATTCCATTCTATTCCATTCCATTCCATTCCATTCAATTCGTGTTGATTCCATTCCCTTACATTCCAATTAATTCCATCCCATTCCATTCCATTCTTTTCTGTTTGTTTCCATTCCATTGCTTTCCATTCTATTCCATTCCATTCCATTAGGGTTGATTATATCCTATTCCATCCATTTCTTTTCATTCCACTCCATTCCACTCAGGTTGATTCCATTCCATTCCATTCCATTCCATTCCATTCCATTCCATTCCATTCCATTCGGGTTGATTCAATTCCATTCCATTCCATTCCACTACATTCGGGTTGATTCCATTCCATTCCTCTCCATTCCATTCCATTCCATACCATTTCTGTTGATTCCATTTCATTGCATTCCTTTCCATTCCATTCCAATCCATTCCATTCCACTCCATTCCACTCCAGTTGATTCCATTCCCTTCGATTCCATTCCATTCCATTCCAATCCATTCCAATCCATTCAGGTTGATTCCCTGCGCTTACATTTCATTCAATTCCATTCCATTCTGGTTGATTCCATTCCATTCCATTCCATTCCATTCCATTACATTCCACTCCATTCCAATCAGGTTGATTCCATTCCATTCCATACCATACCATTCCATTCCATTAGGGTTGATTCCATTCCATTCCATACCATACCATTCCATTCCATGAGGGTTGATTCCATTCCATTCCATTCCATTCCATTCCATTCCATTCCATTCGGGTTGTTTCCATTCGATTCCATTCCACTCCATTCCATGCCCTTCCATACCATTCGTGTTGATTCCATCCCATTCCATTCCATTCCATTCCATTCCATTCCGGGTGATTCCATTCCCTTCCATTTCTTCCACTCCATTGCATTCCTTTCCATTCCATTCGGGTTGATTCCATTCCATTCCATTCCATTTGGGTTGATTGCATATTCTTCCCTTCCATTCCATTCCATTACATTCCAATACACTCGCGTTGATTCCATACGCTTCCATTCCATTCCTTTCCATTCCATTCGGGTTGATTCCATTCCATTCCATTCCATTCCATTCCATTCCATTCCATTCCATTCGTTTCTGGTTGATTCCCTTCCAATCCATTCCATTCCATTCCATTCCATTCCATTCCATTCCATTCCATTCCATTTCATTCCATTCCTTTCCATTCGGGTTGATTCCATTCCATTCCTTTCCATTCCATTCAATTCCATTCCCTTATATTCCGTTCGGCTTGATTGCATTCCTCTCAACTCCATTGAATTCCATTGCATTCCATTCCATTCCATTCCATTCCATTCGGTTTGATTCCATATCCTTCCCTTGCTTTCCGTTCCATTCCATTCCATTCCATTCGGTTTGATTCCATTCCATTCCTTTCGATTACATTACATTCGGTCTGATTCCATTCCATTCCATTCCATTCCATTCCATTCCATTCAATTCCTGTTGATTCCATTCCCTTCCATTTCTTCCATTGCATTGCATTCCATTCCATTCCATTCGGGTTGATTCCATTCCATTCCATTCCATTTGGGTTGATTCCATATTCTAGCCTTCCATTCCATTCCATTCCATTCCAATACACTCACGTTGATTCCATACGTTTCCATTGTATTCCATTCCTTTCCATTCGGGTGGATTCCATTCCATTCCATTCCATTCCTTTCCAATCCATTCCATTCGCGTTAATAGCATTCCATTCCATTTCATTCCATTGGGGTTGATTCCATTCCATTCCATTCAGTTCCATTCCATTCCATTCCATGCCTTTCCAATCCATTACGTTCGATTCAATTCGAGTTGATTCCATTCCATTCCATTCCATTCCATTACATTCGGATTGATTCCATTCCATTCCATTCCACTCCATTGCATTCCATTAAACTCCAATCCATTCCATTCCATTCCATTCGGGTTGATTCCATCCCATTCCATTCCATTCCATTCCATTCTATTCCACTCCATTCCAATCAGGTTGATTCCTTTCCATGCCATTCCAATACATTCCATTCCATTCCATTCCATTCCATTCGGGTTGATTCCATTCCATTCGATTCCATTCTATTCCATTCCATTCCACTCCATTCCATTCCATTCCATTCGGGTTGTTTCCATTCCATTCCATTCCTTTCCATTCCATTCCAATCCATTCCATGACACTCCATACCATTCGGGTTGATTCTATCCCATCCATTCTACTCCACTCCACTCCATTCAATTCCATTCCATTCTATTCAATTCCATTCGGTTTGATTCCATTCCATTCCATTCCATTCCGTTCCATTCCATTCCATTCCGTTCCATTCCATTCCATTCTTTTTGATTCCGTTCCCTTCCATTAGTTCCATTCCATTGCATTCCCTTCCATTTTATTCGGGTTGATTCCATTCCCTTACATTCCATTCCATTCCATTCCATTCCACTCCATTCGTTTCTGGTTGATTCTATTCCATTCCATTCCATTCCATTCCATTCCATTCCTTTAGGGTTGATTATATCCAATTCCATTCCATTTCTTTTCATTCCACTCCATTCCAGTCAGGTTGATTTCATTTCATTCCATTCCATTCCATTCCATTCCAATACATTACGTTCGATTCCATTCGGTTTGATTCCATTCCATTCCATTCCATTACATTACATTCGCGTTGATTCCATTCCATTCCATTCGACTCCATTGCATTCCATTCCAACACTCGGGTTGATTCCATACGCTTCCACTGCATTCCATTCCATTCCATTCGGGTGGATTCCTTTCCTTCCCATTCTATTCCATTCCATTCCATTTCATTCCATTCGGGTTGTTTCCATTCCATTCCATTCAGTTCCATTCCATTCCATTCCATGCCATTCCAATCCATTACGTTCGATTCCATTCGTGTTGATTCCATTCCATTCCATTCCATTCCATTACATTCGGGTTGATTCCATTCCATTCCATTCGACTCCATTGCATTGCATTCCACTCCATTCCAATCAGGTTGATTCCATTCCATTCCATATCATTCCATTCCAATCCATTCCATTCCATTCCATTAGGGTTGATTCCATTGCATTCCATTCCATTCCATTCCATTCCATTCCATTCCTTTCCATTCCGGTTGTTTCCATTGCATTCCATTCCATTGCATTCCATTCCACTCCATTCCATTCCATTCCATTCCATTCCATACCATTCCACTCGGTTTGATTCCATTCCATTCCATTCCATTCCATTCCATTCCATTCCATTCCATTCCATTCCATTCCATTCCATTGCATTCCATTCCATTCGGGTTGATTCCGTTCCCTTCCATTCCTTCCATTCCATTGCATTCCATTCCATTTTATTTGGATTGATTCCATTCCATTGCATCGCATTCCATTCCATTCCATTCCATTCCATTCCATTCCATTCCATTCCATTCCATTCCATTCTGGTTGATTCCGTTCCATTCCATTCCATTCCATTCCATTCCATTAGCGTTGATTATATCGTATTACAATCCATTCCATTGTATTCGACTTCATTCCAGTCATTTTGATTCCATTCCATTCCATACCATTCCATTCCATTCCATTCGGGTTGATTCCATTCCATTCCACTCCATTCGGTTTGATTCCATTCCATTCCACTCCATTCGGGTTGATTCCATTCCATTCCTTTCCATTACATTACATTCGGGTTGATTCCATTCCATTCCATTCCATTCCATTCCATTCCATGTCATTCCAATCCATTATATTCTATTCCATTCCCGTTGATTCCATTCCATTCCATTCCACTCCATTGCATCACATTCCACTCCATTCCATTGCATTCCTTTCCATTCATGTTGATTCCATCCCATCCCATTAGTTCCCATTCCATTCCATTGCATTCCGGTTGATTCCACTCCATTTCATTCCTTTCCATTCCATTCAATTCCGTTCCATTGCATTCCATTCGTGTTGATTACATTCCTTTCCACTCCATTGCATTCCATTCCATTCCATTCTATTCCATTCCATTCCATTCCATTCCATTCGTGTTGATTCCATTCCCTTACATTCCAATTAATTCCAATCCATTCCATTCCATTCTTTTCTGGTTGTTTCCATTCCATTGCTTTCCATTCTATTCCATTCCATTCCATTAGGGTTGATTATATCCTATTCCATCCATTTCTTTTCATTCCACTCCATTCCACTCAGGTTGATTCCATTCCATTCCATTCCATTCCATTCCATTCCATTCCATTCCATTCCATTCCGTCGGGTTGTTTCCATTCCATTCCATTCCATTCCATTCCATTCCATTCCTTTCCAATCCATTCGGTTTGATTCCATACACTTCCATTCCATTCCATTCCATTCTATTCCATTCCATTCCATTCCATTCCATTCCATTAGGCTTGATTCCATTCCATTCCTTTCCATTACATTACATTCGGTTTAATTCCATTCCATTCCATTCCATTCCATTCCATTCCATTCTATTCCATTCCATTGCATTCCATTCCATTCGGGTTGATTCCGTTCCCTTCCATTCGTTCCATTCTATTGCATTCCATTCCATTTTATTTGGGTTGATTCCATTCCATTGCATTGCATTCCATTCCATTCCATTCCAATCCAGTCCATTCCAGTCAGGTTGATTCCATTCCATTCCATTCCATTCCATTCCATTCCATTCCATTCCATTCCATTCCGGGTGATTCCATTCCCTTCCATTTCTTCCACTCCATTGCATTCCTTTCCATTCCATTCGGGTTGATTCCATTCCATTCCATTCCATTTTGGTTGATTCCATATTCTTCCCTTCCATTCCATTCCATTACATTCCAATACACTCGCGTTGATTCCATACGCTTCCATTGCACTCCTTTCCACTCCATTCGGGTTGATTCCATTCCATTCCATTCCATTCCATTCCATTCCATTCCATTCCATTCCATTCGTTTCTGGTTGATTACCTTCCAATTCATTCCATTCCATTCCATTCCATTCCATTCCATTCCATTCCATTCCATTTCATTCCATTCCTTTCCTTTCGGGTTGATTCCATTCCATTCCTTTCCATTCCATTCCATTCCATTCCATTCCATTCCATTCGGGTTGATTCCATATCCTTCCCTTGCTTTCCGTTCCATTCCATTCCATTCCATTCGGTTTGATTCCATTCCATTCCTTTCGATTACATTACATTCGGGCTGATTCCATTCCATTCCATTCCATTCCATTCCATTCCTGTTGATTCCATTCCCTTCCATTTCTTCCATTGCATTGCATTCCATTCCATTCCATTCGGGTTGATTCCATTCCATTCCATTCCATTTGGGTTGATTCCATATTCTTGCCTTCCATTCCATTCCATTCCATTCCAATACACTCGCGTTGATTCCATACGTTTCCATTGTATTCCATTCCTTTCCATTCGGGTGGATTCCATTCCATTCCATTCCATTCCTTTCCAATCCATTCCATTCGCGTTAATAGCATTCCATTCCATTTCATTCCATTGGGGTTGATTCCATTCCATTCCATTCAGTTCCATTCCATTCCATTCCATGCCTTTCCAATCCATTACGTTCGATTCAATTCGAGTTGATTCCATTCCATTCCATTCCATTCCATTACATTCGGATTGATTCCATTCCATTCCATTCCACTCCATTGCATTCCATTAAACTCCAATCCATTCCATTCCATTCCATTCGGGTTGATTCCATCCCATTCCATTCCATTCCATTCCATTCTATTCCACTCCATTCCAATCAGGTTGATTCCTTTCCATGCCATTCCAATACATTCCATTCCATTCCATTCCATTCCATTCGGGTTGATTCCATTCCATTCGATTCCATTCTATTCCATTCCATTCCACTCCATTCCATTCCATTCCATTCGGGTTGTTTCCATTCCATTCCATTCCTTTCCATTCCATTCCAATCCATTCCATGACACTCCATACCATTCGGGTTGATTCTATCCCATCCATTCTACTCCACTCCACTCCATTCAATTCCATTCCATTCTATTCAATTCCATTCGGTTTGATTCCATTCCATTCCATTCCATTCCGTTCCATTCCATTCCATTCCGTTCCATTCCATTCCATTCGTTTTGATTCCGTTCCCTTCCATTAGTTCCATTCCATTGCATTCCCTTCCATTTTATTCGGGTTGATTCCATTCCCTTACATTCCATTCCATTCCATTCCATTCCACTCCATTCGTTTCTGGTTGATTCTATTCCATTCCATTCCATTCCATTCCATTCCATTCCTTTAGGGTTGATTATATCCAATTCCATTCCATTTCTTTTCATTCCACTCCATTCCAGTCAGGTTGATTTCATTTCATTCCATTCCATTCCATTCCATTCCAATACATTACATTCGATTCCATTCGGTTTGATTCCATTCCATTCCATTCCATTACATTACATTCGCGTTGATTCCATTCCATTCCATTCGACTCCATTGCATTCCATTCCAACACTCGGGTTGATTCCATACGCTTCCACTGCATTCCATTCCATTCCATTCGGGTGGATTCCTTTCCTTCCCATTCTATTCCATTCCATTCCATTTCATTCCATTCGGGTTGTTTCCATTCCATTCCATTCAGTTCCATTCCATTCCATTCCATGCCATTCCAATCCATTACGTTCGATTCCATTCGTGTTGATTCCATTCCATTCCATTCCATTCCATTACATTCGGGTTGATTCCATTCCATTCCATTCGACTCCATTGCATTGCATTCCACTCCATTCCAATCAGGTTGATTCCATTCCATTCCATATCATTCCATTCCAATCCATTCCATTCCATTCCATTAGGGTTGATTCCATTGCATTCCATTCCATTCCATTCCATTCCATTCCATTCCTTTCCATTCCGGTTGTTTCCATTGCATTCCATTCCATTGCATTCCATTCCACTCCATTCCATTCCATTCCATTCCATTCCATACCATTCCACTCGGTTTGATTCCATTCCATTCCATTCCATTCCATTCCATTCCATTCCATTCCATTCCATTCCATTCCATTGCATTCCATTCCATTCGGGTTGATTCCGTTCCCTTCCATTCCTTCCATTCCATTGCATTCCATTCCATTTTATTTGGATTGATTCCATTCCATTGCATCGCATTCCATTCCATTCCATTCCATTCCATTCCATTCCATTCCATTCCATTCTGGTTGATTCCGTTCCATTCCATTCCATTCCATTCCATTCCATTAGCGTTGATTATATCGTATTACAATCCATTCCATTGTATTCGACTTCATTCCAGTCATTTTGATTCCATTCCATTCCATACCATTCCATTCCATTCCATTCGGGTTGATTCCATTCCATTCCACTCCATTCGGTTTGATTCCATTCCATTCCACTCCATTCGGGTTGATTCCATTCCATTCCTTTCCATTACATTACATTCGGGTTGATTCCATTCCATTCCATTCCATTCCATTCCATTCCATGTCATTCCAATCCATTATATTCTATTCCATTCCCGTTGATTCCATTCCATTCCATTCCACTCCATTGCATCACATTCCACTCCATTCCATTGCATTCCTTTCCATTCATGTTGATTCCATCCCATCCCATTAGTTCCCATTCCATTCCATTGCATTCCGGTTGATTCCACTCCATTTCATTCCTTTCCATTCCATTCAATTCCGTTCCATTGCATTCCATTCGTGTTGATTACATTCCTTTCCACTCCATTGCATTCCATTCCATTCCATTCTATTCCATTCCATTCCATTCCATTCCATTCGTGTTGATTCCATTCCCTTACATTCCAATTAATTCCAATCCATTCCATTCCATTCTTTTCTGGTTGTTTCCATTCCATTGCTTTCCATTCTATTCCATTCCATTCCATTAGGGTTGATTATATCCTATTCCATCCATTTCTTTTCATTCCACTCCATTCCACTCAGGTTGATTCCATTCCATTCCATTCCATTCCATTCCATTCCATTCCATTCCATTCCATTCCGTCGGGTTGTTTCCATTCCATTCCATTCCATTCCATTCCATTCCTTTCCAATCCATTCGGTTTGATTCCATACACTTCCATTCCATTCCATTCCATTCTATTCCATTCCATTCCATTCCATTCCATTCCATTAGGCTTGATTCCATTCCATTCCTTTCCATTACATTACATTCGGTTTAATTCCATTCCATTCCATTCCATTCCATTCCATTCCATTCTATTCCATTCCATTGCATTCCATTCCATTCGGGTTGATTCCGTTCCCTTCCATTCGTTCCATTCTATTGCATTCCATTCCATTTTATTTGGGTTGATTCCATTCCATTGCATTGCATTCCATTCCATTCCATTCCAATCCAGTCCATTCCAGTCAGGTTGATTCCATTCCATTCCATTCCATTCCATTCCATTCCATTCCATTCCATTCCGGGTGATTCCATTCCCTTCCATTTCTTCCACTCCATTGCATTCCTTTCCATTCCATTCGGGTTGATTCCATTCCATTCCATTCCATTTTGGTTGATTCCATATTCTTCCCTTCCATTCCATTCCATTACATTCCAATACACTCGCGTTGATTCCATACGCTTCCATTGCACTCCTTTCCACTCCATTCGGGTTGATTCCATTCCATTCCATTCCATTCCATTCCATTCCATTCCATTCCATTCCATTCGTTTCTGGTTGATTACCTTCCAATTCATTCCATTCCATTCCATTCCATTCCATTCCATTCCATTCCATTCCATTTCATTCCATTCCTTTCCTTTCGGGTTGATTCCATTCCATTCCTTTCCATTCCATTCCATTCCATTCCATTCCATTCCATTCGGGTTGATTCCATATCCTTCCCTTGCTTTCCGTTCCATTCCATTCCATTCCATTCGGTTTGATTCCATTCCATTCCTTTCGATTACATTACATTCGGGCTGATTCCATTCCATTCCATTCCATTCCATTCCATTCCTGTTGATTCCATTCCCTTCCATTTCTTCCATTGCATTGCATTCCATTCCATTCCATTCGGGTTGATTCCATTCCATTCCATTCCATTTGGGTTGATTCCATATTCTTGCCTTCCATTCCATTCCATTCCATTCCAATACACTCGCGTTGATTCCATACGTTTCCATTGTATTCCATTCCTTTCCATTCGGGTGGATTCCATTCCATTCCATTCCATTCCTTTCCAATCCATTCCATTCGCGTTAATAGCATTCCATTCCATTTCATTCCATTGGGGTTGATTCCATTCCATTCCATTCAGTTCCATTCCATTCCATTCCATGCCATTCCAATCCATTAGGTTCGATTCAATTCGAGTTGATTCCATTCCATTCCATTCCATTCCATTACATTCGGATTGATTCCATTCCATTCCATTCCACTCCATTGCATTCCATTAAACTCCAATCCATTCCATTCCATTCCATTCGGGTTGATTCCATCCCATTCCATTCCATTCCATTCCATTCTATTCCACTCCATTCCAATCAGGTTGATTCCTTTCCATGCCATTCCAATACATTCCATTCCATTCCATTCGGGTTGATTCCATTCCATTCGATTCCATTCTATTCCATTCCACTCCATTCCATTCCATTCCATTCGGGTTGTTTCCATTCCATTCCATTCCTTTCCATTCCATTCCATTCCATTCCAATCCATTCCATGCCACTCCACACCATTCGGCTTGATTCTATCCCATCCATTCTACTCCACTCCACTCCATTCAATTCCATTCCATTCTATTCCATTCCTTTCGGTTTGATTCCATTCCATTCCATTCCATTCCATTCCATTCCGTTCCATTCCATTCCATTCTTTTTGATTCCGTTCCCTTCAATTAGTTCCATTCCATTGCATTCCCTTCCATTTTATTCGGGTTGATTCCATTCCCTTACATTCCATTCCATTCCATTCCATTCCACTCCATTCGTTTCTGGTTGATTCTATTCCATTCCATTCCATTCCATTCCATTCCATTCCTTTAGGGTTGATTATATCCTATTCCATTCCATTTCTTTTCATTCCACTCCATTCCAGTCAGGTTGATTTCATTTCATTCCATTCCATTCCATTCCATTCCAATCCATTACGTTCCATTCCATTCGGTTTGATTCCATTCCATTCCATTCCATTACATTACATTCGCGTTGATTACATTCCATTCCATTCGACTCCATTGCATTCCATTCCAACACTCGGGTTGATTCCATACGCTTCCACTGCATTCCATTCCATTCCATTCGGGTGGATTCCTTTCCTTCCCATTCTATTCCATTCCATTCCATTTCATTCCATTCGGGTTGTTTCCATTCCATTCCATTCAGCTCCATTCCATTCCATTCCATGCCATTCCAATCCATTACGTTCGATTCCATTCGTGTTGATTCCATTCCATTCCATTCCATTCCATTACATTCGGGTTGATTCCATTCCATTCCATTCGAATCCATTGCATTCCATTCCACTCCATTCCAATCAGGTTGATTCCATTCCATTCCATATCATTCCATTCCAATCCATTCCATTCCATTCCATTAGGGTTGATTCCATTGCATTCCATTCCATTCCATTCCATTCCATTCCTTTCCATTCCGGTTGTTTCCATTGCATTCCATTCCATTGTATTCCATTCCACTCCATTCCATTCCATTCCATTCCATTCCATTCCATACCATTCCACTCGGTTTGATTCCATTCCATTCCATTCCATTCCATTCCATTCCATTCGGGTTGATTCTGTTCCCTTCCATTCCTTCCTTTCCATTGCATTCCATTCCATTTTATTTGGGTTGATTCCATTCCATTGCATCGCATTCCATTCCATTCCATTCCAAGCCACTCCATTCCAGTCAGGTTGATTCCACTCCATTCCATTCCATTCCATTCCATTCCATTCCATTCCTGGTGATTCCATTCCCTTCCAATTATTCCATTCCATTGCATTCCATTCCATTCCATTCGGGTTGATTCTATTCCATTCCATTCCATTTGTGTTGATTCCATATTCTTCCCTTCCATTCCATTCCATTTCATTCCAATACACTCGCGTTGATTCCATACGTTTCCATTGTATTCCATTCCTTTCCATTTATTCCATTCCATTGCATTCCATTCCATTCCATTCCCGTTGATTCTATTCCATTCCATTCCATTTGTGTTGATTCCATATTCTTCCCTTCCATTCCATTCCATTCCATTCCAATACACTCGGGTTGATTCCATACGTTTCCATTGTATTCCATTCCTTTCCATTCGGGTGGATTACATTCCATTCCATTCCATTCCAATCCATTCCATTCGCGTTAATAGCATTCCATTCCATTTCATTCCATTGGGGTTGATTCCATTCCATTCCATTCAGTTCCATTCCATTCCATTCCATGCCATTCCAATCCATTACGTTCGATTCAATTCGGGTTGATTCCATTCCATTCCATTCCATTACATTCGGATTGACTCCATTCCATTCCATTCCACTCCATTGCATTCCATTAAACTCCAATCCATTCCATTCCATTCCATTCGGGTTGATTCCATCCCATTCCATTCCATTCCATTGCATTCCATTCTCTTCCACTCCATTTCAATCAGGTTGATTCCATTCCATGCCATTCCAATACATTCCATCCATTCCATTCCATTCCATTCCATTCGGGTTGATTCCATTCCATTCGATTCCATTCTATTCCATTGCACTCCATTCCATTCCATTACATTCGGGATGTTTCCATTCCATTCCATTCCATTCCATTCCATTCCATTCCATTCCATTCTGGTTGATTCCGTTCCATTCCATTCCATTCCATTCCACTAGCGTTGATTATATCGTATTACAATCCATTCCATTGTATTCGACTTCATTCCTGTCATTTTGATTCCATTCCATTCCATACCATTCCATTCGGGTTGATTCCATTCCATTCCACTCCATTCGGTTTGATTCCATTCCATTCCACTCCATTCGGGTTGATTCCATTCCATTCCTTTCCATTACATTACATTCGGGTTGATTCCATTCCATTCCATTCCATTCCATTCCATGTCATTCCAATCCATTATATTCTATTCCATTCCCGTTGATTCCATTCCTTTCCATTCCACTCCATTGCATCACATTCCACTCCATTCCATTGCATTCCTTTCCATTCGGGTTGATTCCATCCCATCCCATTAGTTCCCATTCCATTCCATTGCATTCCGGTTGATTCCATTCCATTGCATTCCTTTCCATTCCATTCAATTCCGTTCCATTGAATTCCATTCGTGTTGATTGCATTCCTTTCCACTCCATTGCATTCCATTCCATTCCATTCTATTCCATTCCATTCCATTCCATTCCATTCGTGTTGATTCCATTCCCTTACATTCCAATTAATTCCATTCCATTCCATTCCATTCTTTTCTGGTTGTTTCCATTCCATTGCTTTCCATTCTATTCCATTCCATTCCAGTAGGTTTGATTATATCCTATTCCATCCATTTCTTTTCATTCCACTCCATTCCACTCAGGTTGATTCCATTCCATTCCATTCCATTCCATTCCATTCCATTCAGGTTGATTCAATTCCATTCCATTTCATTCCACTACATTCGGGTTGATTCCATTCCATTCCATTCCATTCCATTCGGGTTGATTCCATCCCATCCCAGTAGATCCCATTCCATTCCATTGCATTCCGGTTGATTCCATTCCATTGCATTCCTTTCCATTCCATTCAATTCCGTTCCATTGCATTCCATTCGTGTTGATTACATTCCCTGCCACTCCATTGCATTCCATTCCATTCCATTCTATTACATTCCATTCCATTCCATTCCATTCCATTCGTGTTGATTCCATTTCCTTACATTCCATTCCATTCCATTCCATTCCATTCCAATCCATTCCATTCCATTCCATTCTTTTCTGGTTGATTCTATTCCATTAGATTCCATTCCATTCCATTCCATTCCATTCCATTAGGGTTGATTATATCCTATTCCATTCCATTTCTTTTCATTCCACTCCATTCCAGTCAGGTTGATTCCATTCCATTCCATTCCATTCCATTCCATTCCATTCGGGTTGATTCAATTCCATTCCATTCCATTCCACTACATTCGGGTTGATTCCATTCCATTCCTCTCCATTCCATTCCATTCCATACCATTTCTGTTGATTCCATTTCATTGCATTCCTTTCCATTCCATTCCAATCCATTCCATTCCACTCCATTCCACTCCAGTTGATTCCATTCCCTTCGATTCCATTCCATTCCATTCCAATCCATTCCAATCCATTCAGGTTGATTCCCTCCGCTTCCATTCCATTTCATTCCATTCCATTCGGGTTGATTCCATTCCATTCCATTCCATTCCATTCCATTACATTCCACTCCATTCCAATCAGGTTGATTCCATTCCATTCCATACCATACCATTCCATTCCATTAGGGTTGATTCCATTCCATTCCATACCATACCATTCCATTCCATGAGGGTTGATTCAATTCCATTCCATTCCATTCCATTCCATTCCATTCCATTCGGGTTGTTTCCATTCGATTCCATTCCACTCCATTCCATGCCCTTCCATACCATTCGTGTTGATTCCATCCCATTCCATTCCATTCCATTCCATTCCATTCCGGGTGATTCCATTCCCTTCCATTTCTTCCACTCCATTGCATTCCTTTCCATTCCATTCGGGTTGATTCCATTCCATTCCATTCCATTTGGGTTGATTGCATATTCTTCCCTTCCATTCCATTCCATTACATTCCAATACACTCGCGTTGATTCCATACGCTTCCATTCCATTCCTTTCCATTCCATTCGGGTTGATTCCATTCCATTCCATTCCATTCCATTCCATTCCATTCCATTCCATTCCATTCGTTTCTGGTTGATTCCCTTCCAATCCATTCCATTCCATTCCATTCCATTCCATTCCATTCCATTTCATTCCATTCCTTTCCATTCGGGTTGATTCCATTCCATTCCTTTCCATTCCATTCAATTCCATTCCATTACATTCCGTTCGGCTTGATTGCATTCCTTTCAACTCCATTGAATTCCATTGCATTCCATTCCATTCCATTCCATTCCATTCCATTCCTTTCGGGTTGATTCCATATCCTTCCCTTGCTTTCCGTTCCATTCCATTCCATTCCATTCGGTTTGATTCCATTCCATTCCTTTCGATTACATTACATTCGGGCTGATTCCATTCCATTCCATTCCATTCCATTCCATTCCATTCAATTCCTGTTGATTCCATTCCCTTCCATTTCTTCCATTGCATTGCATTCCATTCCATTCCATTCGGGTTGATTCCATTCCATTCCATTCCATTTGGGTTGATTCCATATTCTTGCCTTCCATTCCATTCCATTCCATTCCAATACACTCACGTTGATTCCATACGTTTCCATTGTATTCCATTCCTTTCCATTCGGGTGGATTCCATTCCATTCCATTCCATTCCTTTCCAATCCATTCCATTCGCGTTAATAGCATTCCATTCCATTTCATTCCATTGGGGTTGATTCCATTCAATTCCATTCAGTTCCATTCCATTCCATTCCATGCCTTTCCAATCCATTACGTTCGATTCAATTCGAGTTGATTCCATTCCATTCCATTCCATTCCATTACATTCGGATTGATTCCATTCCATTCCATTCCATTCCATTGCATTCCATTAAACTCCAATCCATTCCATTCCATTCCATTCGGGTTGATTCCATCCCATTCCATTCCATTCCATTCCATTCTATTCCACTCCATTCCAATCAGGTTGATTCCTTTCCATGCCATTCCAATACATTCCATTCCATTCCATTCCATTCCATTCGGGTTGATTCCATTCCATTCGATTCCATTCTATTCCATTCCACTCCATTCCATTCCATTCCATTCGGGTTGTTTCCATCCCATTCCATTCCTTTCCATTCCATTCCAATCCATTCCATGACACTCCATACCATTCGGGTTGATTCTATCCCATCCATTCTACTCCACTCCACTCCATTCAATTCCATTCCATTCTATTCCATTCCATTCGGTTTGATTCCATTCCATTCCATTCCATTCCATTCCATTCCGTTCCATTCCCTTCCATTCTTTTTGATTCCGTTCCCTTCAATTAGTTCCATTCCATTGCATTCCCTTCCATTTTATTCGGGTTGATTCCATTCCCTTACATTCCATTCCATTCCATTCCATTCCACTCCATTCGTTTCTGGTTGATTCTATTCCATTCCATTCCATTCCATTCCATTCCATTCCATTCCATTCCTTTAGGGTTGATTATATCCTATTCCATTCCATTTCTTTTCATTCCACTCCATTCCAGTCAGGTTGATTTCATTTCATTCCATTCCATTCCATTCCATTCCAATCCATTACGTTCCATTCCATTCGGTTTGATTCCATTCCATTCCATTACATTACATTACATTCGCGTTGATTCCATTCCATTCCATTCGACTCCATTGCATTCCATTCCAACACTCGGGTTGATTCCATACGCTTCCACTGCATTCCATTCCATTCCATTCGGGTGGATTCCTTTCCTGCCCATTCTATTCCATTCCATTCCATTTCATTCCATTCGGGTTGTTTCCATTCCATTCCATTCAGTTCCATTCCATTCCATTCCATGCCATTCCAATCCATTACGTTCGATTCAATTCGGGTTGATTCCATTCCATTCCATTCCATTCCATTTCATTCGGGTTGATTCCATTCCATTCCATTCGACTCCATTGCATTCCATTCCACTCCATTCCAATCAGGTTGATTCCATTCCATTCCATATCTTTCCATTCCAATCCATTCCATTCCATTCCATTAGGGTTGATTCCATTGCATTGCATTCCATTCCATTCCATTCCATTCCTTTCCATTCCGGTTGTTTCCATTGCATTCCATTCCATTGCATTCCATTCCACTCCATTCCATTCCATTCCATTCCATACCATTCCACTCGGTTTGATTCCATTCCATTCCATTCCATTCCATTCCATTCCATTCCATTCCATTCCATTCCATTCCATTGCATTCCATTCCATTCGGGTTGATTCCGTTCCCTTCCATTCCTTCCATTCCATTGCATTCCATTCCATTTTATTTGGATTGATTCCATTCCATTGCATCGCATTCCATTCCATTCCATTCCAATCCACTCCATTCCAGTCAGGTTGATTCCATTCCATTCCATTCCATTCCATTCCATTCCATTCCATTCCATTCCTGGTGATTCCATTCCCTTCCAATTATTCCATTCCATTGCATTCCATTCCATTCCATTCGGGTTGATTCTATTCCATTCCATTCCATTTGTGTTGATTCCATATTCTTCCCTTCCATTCCATTCCATTCCATTCCAATACACTCGCGTTGATTCCATACGTTTCCATTGTATTCCATTCCTTTCCATTTATTCCATTCCATTGCATTCCATTCCATTCCATTCCCGTTGATTCTATTCCATTCCATTCCATTTGTGTTGATTCCATATTCTTCCCTTCCATTCCATTCCATTCCATTCCAATACACTCGCGTTGATTCCATACGTTTCCATTGTATTCCATTCCTTTCCATTCGGGTGGATTACATTCCATTCCATTCCATTCCAATCCATTACATTCGCGTTAATAGCATTCCATTCCATTTCATTCCATTGGGGTTGATTCCATTCCATTCCATTCCATTCTATTCCATTCCATTCCATTCCATTCCATTCGTGTTGATTCCATTCCCTTACATTCCAATTAATTCCATTCCATTCCATTCCATTCTTTTCTGGTTGTTTCCATTCCATTGCTTTCCATTCTATTCCATTCCAGTCCAGTAGGGTTGATTATATCCTATTCCATCCATTTCTTTTCATTCCACTCCATTCCACTCAGGTTGATTCCATTCCATTCCATTCCATTCCATTCCATTCCATTCCATTCCATTCAGGTTGATTCAATTCCATTCCATTTCATTCCACTACATTCGGGTTGATTCCATTCCATTCCATTCCATTCCATTCCATTCGGGTTGATTCCATCCCATCCCATTAGATCCCATTCCATTCCATTGCATTCCGGTTGATTCCATTCCATTGCATTCCTTTCCATTCCATTCAATTCCGTTCCATTGCATTCCATTCGTGTTGACTACATTCCCTGCCACTCCATTGCATTCCATTCCATTCCATTCTATTCCATTCCATTCCATTCCATTCCATTCCATTCGTGTTGATTCCATTTCCTTACATTCCATTCCATTCCATTCCATTCCATTCCAATCCATTCCATTCCATTCCATTCTTTTCTGGTTGATTCTATTCCATTAGATTCCATTCCATTCCATTCCATTCCATTCCATTAGGGTTGATTATATCCTATTCCATTCCATTTCTTTTCATTCCACTCCATTCCAGTCAGGTTGATTCCATTCCATTCCATTCCATTCCATTCCATTCCATTCGGGTTGATTCAATTCCATTCCATTCCATTCCACTACATTCGGGTTGATTCCATTCCATTCCTCTCCATTCCATTCCATTCCATACCATTTCTGTTGATTCCATTTCATTGCATTCCTTTCCATTCCATTCCAATCCATTCCATTCCACTCCATTCCACTCCAGTTGATTCCATTCCCTTCGATTCCATTCCATTCCATTCCAATCCATTCCAATCCATTCAGGTTGATTCCCTGCGCTTACATTTCATTCAATTCCATTCCATTCGGGTTGATTCCATTCCATTCCATTCCATTCCATTCCATTCCATTACATTCCACTCCATTCCAATCAGGTTGATTCCATTCCATTCCATACCATACCATTCCATTCCATTAGGGTTGATTCCATTCCATTCCATACCATACCATTCCATTCCATGAGGGTTGATTCAATTCCATTCCATTCCATTCCATTCCATTCCATTCCATTCGGGTTGTTTCCATTCGATTCCATTCCACTCCATTCCATGCCCTTCCATACCATTCGTGTTGATTCCATCCCATTCCATTCCATTCCATTCCATTCCATTCCGGGTGATTCCATTCCCTTCCATTTCTTCCACTCCATTGCATTCCTTTCCATTCCATTCGGGTTGATTCCATTCCATTCCATTCCATTTGGGTTGATTGCATATTCTTCCCTTCCATTCCATTCCATTACATTCCAATACACTCGCGTTGATTCCATACGCTTCCATTCCATTCCTTTCCATTCCATTCGGGTTGATTCCATTCCATTCCATTCCATTCCATTCCATTCCATTCCATTCCATTCGTTTCTGGTTGATTCCCGTCCAATCCATTCCATTCCATTCCATTCCATTCCATTCCATTTCATTCCATTCCTTTCCATTCGGGTTGATTCCATTCCATTCCTTTCCATTCCATTCAATTCCATTCCATTACATTCCGTTCGGCTTGATTGCATTCCTTTCAACTCCATTGAATTCCATTGCATTCCATTCCATTCCATTCCATTCCATTCCATTCCATTCCATTCCATTCCATTCGGGTTGATTCCATATCCTTCCCTTGCTTTCCGTTCCATTCCATTCCATTCCATTCGGTTTGATTCCATTCCATTCCTTTCGATTACATTACATTCGGGCTGATTCCATTCCATTCCATTCCATTCCATTCCATTCCATTCCATTCAATTCCTGTTGATTCCATTCCCTTCCATTTCTTCCATTGCATTGCATTCCATTCCATTCCATTCGGGTTGATTCCATTCCATTCCATTCCATTTGGGTTGATTCCATATTCTAGCCTTCCATTCCATTCCATTCCATTCCAATACACTCACGTTGATTCCATACGTTTCCATTGTATTCCATTCCTTTCCATTCGGGTGGATTCCATTCCATTCCATTCCATTCCTTTCCAATCCATTCCATTCGCGTTAATAGCATTCCATTCCATTTCATTCCATTGGGGTTGATTCCATTCCATTCCATTCAGTTCCATTCCATTCCATTCCATGCCTTTCCAATCCATTACGTTCGATTCAATTCGAGTTGATTCCATTCCATTCCATTCCATTCCATTACATTCGGATTGATTCCATTCCATTCCATTCCACTCCATTGCATTCCATTAAACTCCAATCCATTCCATTCCATTCCATTCGGGTTGATTCCATCCCATTCCATTCCATTCCATTCCATTCTATTCCACTCCATTCCAATCAGGTTGATTCCTTTCCATGCCATTCCAATACATTCCATTCCATTCCATTCCATTCCATTCGGGTTGATTCCATTCCATTCGATTCCATTCTATTCCATTCCACTCCATTCCATTCCATTCCATTCGGGTTGTTTCCATTCCATTCCATTCCTTTCCATTCCATTCCATTCCATTCCAATCCATTCCATGACACTCCATACCATTCGGGTTGATTCTATCCCATCCATTCTACTCCACTCCACTCCATTCAATTCCATTCCATTCTATTCCATTCCATTCGGTTTGATTCCATTCCATTCCATTCCATTCCATTCCATTCCGTTCCATTCCATTCCATTCTTTTTGATTCCGTTCCCTTCCATTAGTTCCATTCCATTGCATTCCCTTCCATTTTATTCGGGTTGATTCCATTCCCTTACATTCCATTCCATTCCATTCCATTCCACTCCATTCGTTTCTGGTTGATTCTATTCCATTCCATTCCATTCCATTCCATTCCATTCCATTCCATTCCATTCCATTCCTTTAGGGTTGATTATATCCTATTCCATTCCATTTCTTTTAATTCCACTCCATTCCAGTCAGGTTGATTTCATTTCATTCCATTCCATTCCATTCCATTCCAATCCATTACGTTCGATTCCATTCGGTTTGATTCCATTCCATTCCATTCCATTCCATTACATTCGCGTTGATTCCATTCCATTCCATTCGACTCCATTGCATTCCATTCCAACACTCGGGTTGATTCCATACGCTTCCACTGCATTCCATTCCATTCCATTCGGGTGGATTCCTTTCCTGCCCATTCTATTCCATTCCATTCCATTTCATTCCATTCGGGTTGTTTCCATTCCATTCCATTCAGTTCCATTCCATTCCATTCCATGCCATTCCAATCCATTACGTTCGATTCAATTCGGGTTGATTCCATTCCATTCCATTCCATTCCATTTCATTCGGGTTGATTCCATTCCATTCCATTCGACTCCATTGCATTCCATTCCACTCCATTCCAATCAGGTTGATTCCATTCCATTCCATATCTTTCCATTCCAATCCATTCCATTCCATTCCATTAGGGTTGATTCCATTGCATTGCATTCCATTCCATTCCATTCCATTCCTTTCCATTCCGGTTGTTTCCATTGCATTCCATTCCATTGCATTCCATTCCACTCCATTCCATTCCATTCCATTCCATACCATTCCACTCGGTTTGATTCCATTCCATTCCATTCCATTCCATTCCATTCCATTCCATTCCATTCCATTCCATTCCATTGCATTCCATTCCATTCGGGTTGATTCCGTTCCCTTCCATTCCTTCCATTCCATTGCATTCCATTCCATTTTATTTGGATTGATTCCATTCCATTGCATCGCATTCCATTCCATTCCATTCCAATCCACTCCATTCCAGTCAGGTTGATTCCATTCCATTCCATTCCATTCCATTCCATTCCATTCCTGGTGATTCCATTCCCTTCCAATTATTCCATTCCATTGCATTCCATTCCATTCCATTCGGGTTGATTCTATTCCATTCCATTCCATTTGTGTTGATTCCATATTCTTCCCTTCCATTCCATTCCATTCCATTCCAATACACTCGCGTTGATTCCATACGTTTCCATTGTATTCCATTCCTTTCCATTTATTCCATTCCATTGCATTCCATTCCATTCCATTCCCGTTGATTCTATTCCATTCCATTCCATTTGTGTTGATTCCATATTCTTCCCTTCCATTCCATTCCATTCCATTCCAATACACTCGCGTTGATTCCATACGTTTCCATTGTATTCCATTCCTTTCCATTCGGGTGGATTACATTCCATTCCATTCCATTCCAATCCATTACATTCGCGTTAATAGCATTCCATTCCATTTCATTCCATTGGGGTTGATTCCATTCCATTCCATTCAGTTCCGTTCCATTCCATTCCATGCCATTCCAATCCATTACGTTCGATTCAATTCGGGTTGATTCCATTCCATTCCATTCCATTACATTACATTCGGATTGATTCCATTCCATTCCATTCCACTCCAGTTGATTCCATTCCCTTCGATTCCATTCCATTCCATTCCAATCCATTCCAATCCATTCAGGTTGATTCCCTGCGCTTACATTTCATTCAATTCCATTCCATTCGGGTTGATTCCATTCCATTCCATTCCATTCCATTCCATTCCATTACATTCCACTCCATTCCAATCAGGTTGATTCCATTCCATTCCATACCATACCATTCCATTCCATTAGGGTTGATTCCATTCCATTCCATACCATACCATTCCATTCCATGAGGGTTGATTCAATTCCATTCCATTCCATTCCATTCCATTCCATTCCATTCGGGTTGTTTCCATTCGATTCCATTCCACTCCATTCCATGCCCTTCCATACCATTCGTGTTGATTCCATCCCATTCCATTCCATTCCATTCCATTCCATTCCGGGTGATTCCATTCCCTTCCATTTCTTCCACTCCATTGCATTCCTTTCCATTCCATTCGGGTTGATTCCATTCCATTCCATTCCATTTGGGTTGATTGCATATTCTTCCCTTCCATTCCATTCCATTACATTCCAATACACTCGCGTTGATTCCATACGCTTCCATTCCATTCCTTTCCATTCCATTCGGGTTGATTCCATTCCATTCCATTCCATTCCATTCCATTCCATTCCATTCCATTCGTTTCTGGTTGATTCCCGTCCAATCCATTCCATTCCATTCCATTCCATTCCATTCCATTTCATTCCATTCCTTTCCATTCGGGTTGATTCCATTCCATTCCTTTCCATTCCATTCAATTCCATTCCATTACATTCCGTTCGGCTTGATTGCATTCCTTTCAACTCCATTGAATTCCATTGCATTCCATTCCATTCCATTCCATTCCATTCCATTCCATTCCATTCCATTCCATTCGGGTTGATTCCATATCCTTCCCTTGCTTTCCGTTCCATTCCATTCCATTCCATTCGGTTTGATTCCATTCCATTCCTTTCGATTACATTACATTCGGGCTGATTCCATTCCATTCCATTCCATTCCATTCCATTCCATTCCATTCCATTCAATTCCTGTTGATTCCATTCCCTTCCATTTCTTCCATTGCATTGCATTCCATTCCATTCCATTCGGGTTGATTCCATTCCATTCCATTCCATTTGGGTTGATTCCATATTCTAGCCTTCCATTCCATTCCATTCCATTCCAATACACTCACGTTGATTCCATACGTTTCCATTGTATTCCATTCCTTTCCATTCGGGTGGATTCCATTCCATTCCATTCCATTCCTTTCCAATCCATTCCATTCGCGTTAATAGCATTCCATTCCATTTCATTCCATTGGGGTTGATTCCATTCCATTCCATTCAGTTCCATTCCATTCCATTCCATGCCTTTCCAATCCATTACGTTCGATTCAATTCGAGTTGATTCCATTCCATTCCATTCCATTCCATTATATTCGGATTGATTCCATTCCATTCCATTCCACTCCATTGCATTCCATTAAACTCCAATCCATTCCATTCCATTCCATTCGGGTTGATTCCATCCCATTCCATTCCATTCCATTCCATTCTATTCCACTCCATTCCAATCAGGTTGATTCCTTTCCATGCCATTCCAATACATTCCATTCCATTCCATTCCATTCCATTCGGGTTGATTCCATTCCATTCGATTCCATTCTATTCCATTCCACTCCATTCCATTCCATTCCATTCGGGTTGTTTCCATTCCATTCCATTCCTTTCCATTCCATTCCATTCCATTCCAATCCATTCCATGACACTCCATACCATTCGGGTTGATTCTATCCCATCCATTCTACTCCACTCCACTCCATTCAATTCCATTCCATTCTATTCCATTCCATTCGGTTTGATTCCATTCCATTCCATTCCATTCCATTCCATTCCGTTCCATTCCATTCCATTCTTTTTGATTCCGTTCCCTTCCATTAGTTCCATTCCATTGCATTCCCTTCCATTTTATTCGGGTTGATTCCATTCCCTTACATTCCATTCCATTCCATTCCATTCCACTCCATTCGTTTCTGGTTGATTCTATTCCATTCCATTCCATTCCATTCCATTCCATTCCATTCCATTCCATTCCTTTAGGGTTGATTATATCCTATTCCATTCCATTTCTTTTAATTCCACTCCATTCCAGTCAGGTTGATTTCATTTCATTCCATTCCATTCCATTCCATTCCAATCCATTACGTTCGATTCCATTCGGTTTGATTCCATTCCATTCCATTCCATTTCATTACATTCGCGTTGATTCCATTCCATTCCATTCGACTCCATTGCATTCCATTCCAACACTCGGGTTGATTCCATACGCTTCCACTGCATTCCATTCCATTCCATTCGGGTGGATTCCTTTCCTGCCCATTCTATTCCATTCCATTCCATTTCATTCCATTCGGGTTGTTTCCATTCCATTCCATTCAGTTCCATTCCATTCCATTCCATGCCATTCCAATCCATTACGTTCGATTCAATTCGGGTTGATTCCATTCCATTCCATTCCATTCCATTTCATTCGGGTTGATTCCATTCCATTCCATTCGACTCCATTGCATTCCATTCCACTCCATTCCAATCAGGTTGATTCCATTCCATTCCATATCTTTCCATTCCAATCCATTCCATTCCATTCCATTAGGGTTGATTCCATTGCATTGCATTCCATTCCATTCCATTCCATTCCTTTCCATTCCGGTTGTTTCCATTGCATTCCATTCCATTGCATTCCATTCCACTCCATTCCATTCCATTCCATTCCATACCATTCCACTCGGTTTGATTCCATTCCATTCCATTCCATTCCATTCCATTCCATTCCATTCCATTCCATTCCATTGCATTCCATTCCATTCGGGTTGATTCCGTTCCCTTCCATTCCTTCCATTCCATTGCATTCCATTCCATTTTATTTGGATTGATTCCATTCCATTGCATCGCATTCCATTCCATTCCATTCCAATCCACTCCATTCCAGTCAGGTTGATTCCATTCCATTCCATTCCATTCCATTCCATTCCATTCCATTCCTGGTGATTCCATTCCCTTCCAATTATTCCATTCCATTGCATTCCATTCCATTCCATTCGGGTTGATTCTATTCCATTCCATTCCATTTGTGTTGATTCCATATTCTTCCCTTCCATTCCATTCCATTCCATTCCAATACACTCGCGTTGATTCCATACGTTTCCATTGTATTCCATTCCTTTCCATTTATTCCATTCCATTGCATTCCATTCCATTCCATTCCCGTTGATTCTATTCCATTCCATTCCATTTGTGTTGATTCCATATTCTTCCCTTCCATTCCATTCCATTCCATTCCAATACACTCGCGTTGATTCCATACGTTTCCATTGTATTCCATTCCTTTGCATTCGGGTGGATTACATTCCATTCCATTCCATTCCAATCCATTACATTCGCGTTAATAGCATTCCATTCCATTTCATTCCATTGGGGTTGATTCCATTCCATTCCATTCAGTTCCGTTCCATTCCATTCCATGCCATTCCAATCCATTACGTTCGATTCAATTCGGGTTGATTCCATTCCATTCCATTCCATTCCATTACATTCGGATTGATTCCATTCCATTACATTCCACTCCATTGCATTCCATTAAACTCCAATCCATTCCATTCCATTCCATTCGGGTTGAATCCATCCCATTCCATTCCATTCCATTGCATTCCATTCTATTCCACTCCATTCCAATCAGGTTGATTCCATTCCATGCCATTCCAATACATTCCATTCCATTCCATTCCATTCCATTCCATTCCATTCGGGTTGATTCCATTCCATTCGATTCCATTCTATTCCATTGCACTCCATTCCATTCCATTACATTCGGGATGTTTCCATTCCATTCCATTCCATTCCATTCCATTCCATTCCATTCTGGTTGATTCCGTTCCATTCCATTCCATTCCATTCCATTCCATTAGCGTTGATTATATCGTATTACAATCCATTCCATTGTATTCGACTTCATTCCATTCATTTTGATTCCATTCCATTCCAAACCATTCCATTCCATTCCATTCGGGTTGATTCCATTCCATTCCACTCCATTCGGTTTGATTCCATTCCATTCCACTCCATTCGGGTTGATTCCATTCCATTCCTTTCCATTACATTACATTCGGGTTGATTCCATTCCATTCCATTCCATTCCATTCCATTCCATTCCATTCCATGTCATTCCAATCCATTATATTCTATTCCATTCCCGTTGATACCATTCCATTCCATTCCACTCCATTGCATCACATTCCACTCCATTCCATTGCATTCCTTTCCATTCGGGTTGATTCCATCCCATCCCATTAGTTCCCATTCCATTCCATTGCATTCCGGTTGATTCCATTCCATTGCATTCCTTTCCATTCCATTCAATTCCATTCCATTCCATTCCATTCGTGTTGATTCCATTCCCTTACATTCCAATTAATTCCAATCCATTCCATTCCATTCTTTTCTGGTTGTTTCCATTCCATTGCTTTCCGTTCTATTCCATTCCATTCCATTAGGGTTGATTATATCCTATTCCATCCATTTCTTTTCATTCCACTCCATTCCACTCAGGTTGATTCCATTCCATTCCATTCCATTCCATTCCATTCAGGTTGATTCAATTCCATTCCATTTCATTCCACTACATTCGGTTTGATTCCATTCCATTCCATTCCATTCCATTCGGGTTGATTCCATCCCATCCCATTAGATCCCATTCCATTCCATTGCATTCCGGTTGATTCCATTCCATTGCATTCCTTTCCATTCCATTCAATTCCGTTCCATTGCATTCCATTCGTGTTGATTACATTCCCTTCCACTCCATTGCATTCCGTTCCATTCCATTCTATTCCATTCCATTCCATTCCATTCCATTCCATTCGTGTTGATTCCATTTCCTTCCATTCCATTCCATTCCATTCCATTCCATTCCATTCCAATCCATTCCATTCCATTCCATTCTTTTCTGGTTGATTCTATTCCATTAGATTCCATTCCATTCCATTCCATTCCATTCCATTAGGGTTGATTATATCCTATTCCATTCCATTTCTTTTCATTCCACTCCATTCCAGTCAGGTTGATTCCATTCCATTCCATTCCATTCCATTCCATTCGGGTTGATTCCATTCCATTCCATTCCATTCCACTACATTCGGGTTGATTCCATTCCATTCCTCTCCATTCCATTCCATTCCATACCATTTCTGTTGATTCCATTTCATTGCATTCCTTTCCATTCCATTCCAATCCATTCCATTCCACTCCATTCCACTCCAGTTGATTCCATTCCCTTCGATTCCATTCCATTCCATTCCATTCCATTCCAATCCATTCCAATCCATTCAGGTTGATTCCCTGCGCTTACATTTCATTCAATTCCATTCCATTCGGGTTGATTCCGTTCCATTCCATTCCATTACATTCCACTCCATTCCAATCAGGTTGATTCCATTCCATTCCATACCATACCATTCCATTCCATTAGGGTTGATTCCATTCCATTCCATACCATACCATTCCATTCCATGAGGGTTGATTCAATTCCATTCCATTCCATTCCATTCCATTCCATTCCATTCCATTCCATTCGAGTTGTTTCCATTCGATTCCATTCCACTCCATTCCATGCCCTTCCATACCATTCGTGTTGATTCCATCCCATTCCATTCCATTCCATTCTATTCCATTCCATTCCATTCGTGTTGATTCCATTCCCTTACATTCCAATTAATTCCAATCCATTCCATTCCATTCTTTTCTGGTTGTTTCCATTCCATTGCTTTCCATTCTATTCCATTCCATTCCATTAGGGTTGATTATATCCTATTCCATCCATTTCTTTTCATTCCACTCCATTCCACTCAGGTTGATTCCATTCCATTCCATTCCATTCCATTCCATTCCATTCAGGTTGATTCAATTCCATTCCATTTCATTCCACTACATTCGGGTTGATTCCATTCCATTCCATTCCATTCCATTCGGGTTGATTCCATCCCATCCCATTAGATCCGATTCCATTCCATTGCATTCCGGTTGATTCCATTCCATTGCATTCCTTTCCATTCCATTCAATTCCGTTCCATTGCATTCCATTCGTGTTGATTACATTCCCTTCCACTCCATTGCATTCCATTCCATTCCATTCTATTCCATTCCATTCCATTCCATTCCATTCGTGTTGATTCCATTTCCTTACATTCCATTCCATTCCATTCCATTCCATTCCAATCCATTCCATTCCATTCCATTCTTTTCTGGTTGATTCTATTCCATTAGATTCCATTCCATTCCATTCCATTCCATTCCATTAGGGTTGATTATATCCTATTCCATTCCATTTCTTTTCATTCCACTCCATTCCAGTCAGGTTGATTCCATTCCATTCCATTCCATTCCATTCCATTCCATTCGGGTTGATTCAATTCCATTCCATTCCATTCCATTCCATTCGGGTTGATTCAATTCCGTTCCATTCCATTCCACTACATTCGGGTTGATTCCATTCCATTCCTCTCCATTCCATTCCATTCCATACCATTTCTGTTGATTCCATTTCATTGCATTCCTTTCCATTCCATTCCAATCCATTCCATTCCACTCCATTCCACTCCAGTTGATTCCATTCCCTTCGATTCCATTCCATTCCATTCCATTCCATTCCAATCCATTCCAATCCATTCAGGTTGATTCCCTGCGCTTACATTTCATTCAATTCCATTCCATTCGGGTTGATTCCATTCCATTCCATTCCATTACATTCCACTCCATTCCAATCAGGTTGATTCCATTCCATTCCATACCATACCATTCCATTCCATTAGGGTTGATTCCATTCCATTCCATACCATACCATTCCATTCCATGAGGGTTGATTCAATTCCATTCCATTCCATTCCATTCCATTCCATTCCATTCCATTCCATTCGGGTTGTTTCCATTCGATTCCATTCCACTCCATTCCATGCCCTTCCATACCATTCGTGTTGATTCCATCCCATTCCATTCCATCCCATTCCATTCCATTCCATTCCATTCCATTCCAATCCGTACGTGTTGATTCCATTCCCTTCCATTCCAGTGCAATCCATTCCATTCCAGCTGATTCCATTCCCTTCGATTCCATTCCTTTCCATTCTACTCTGTTCCATTCCATGCCATTCGGGTGGATTCAAATCCATTCCGTGCCATTCGGGCGGATTCCAATCCATTCCATTCCATTCAATTCAGTTCCATTCCAATCCATTCAGTTTGATTCCCTACCCCTCCATTCCATTCAATTCCATTCCATTAGTGCTGATTCCATTCAATTCCATTAAATTCCATTACATTCGGTTTGATTCCCTTCCATTCCATTCTCTCCATTGCATTCCATTCCACTCCATTCCATTCCATTCCGGTTGATTCCAACCCATTCCATTCCATTCCATTCCATTCCATTCCATTCCATTCGGGTTGTTTCCATTCCATTCCATTCCATTCCATTAAACTCCATTCTTGCCATTCCATACCATTCGTGTTGATTCCATCCCATTCCATTCCATTCCATTCCATTCCATTCCAATCCAATCCATACGGGTTGATTCCATTCCCTTGCATTCCATTGCAATCCATTCCATTCCATTGGGGTTCATTCCATTCCATTCCATTCCATTCCATTCCATTCCATTCCATTCCGGTTGATTCCATATCCTTCCCTTTCATTCCATTGCATTCCATTCCAATCCATTCGTGTTGATTCCATACGATTCCATTCCATTTCATTCCATTTCATTCGGGTTGGTTCCATGCCATTCCATTGCATTCCATTCCATTCCTTTCCATTCCATTCAGGTTGATTCCATTCCATTCCATTCCATTCCATTCCATTCCATTCGTTTCTGGTTGATTCCCTTACAATCCATGCCATTGCATTCCATTCCATTCCATTTCATTCAATTCCATTCCATTCGGGTAGATTCCATTCCGTTCCTTTCCATTCCATTCAATTCCATTACATTACATTCCGTTCGGGTTGATTGCATTCCTTTCACTCCGTTGCATTCCATTGCATTCCATTCCATAACTTTCCATTCCATTCCATTCCATTCCATTCCATTCCATTCGTGTTTATTCCATTCCATTCCATTCCATTCCATTCCATTCCATTCAGGTTGTTTCTATTCCAATCCATTCCATTCCATTAAACTCCATTCTTGCCATTCCATACCATTCGTGTTGATTCCATCCCATTCCATTCCATTCCATTCCATTCCATTCCAATCCAATCCATACGGGTTGATTCCATTCCCTTGCATTCCATTGCAATCCATTCCATTCCATTGGGGTTCATTCCATTCCATTCCATTCCATTCCATTCCATTCCATTCCGGTTGATTCCATATCCTTCCCTTTCATTCCATTGCATTCCATTCCAATCCATTCGTGTTGATTCCATACGATTCCATTCCATTTCATTCCATTTCATTCGGGTTGGTTCCATGCCATTCCATTGCATTCCATTCCATTCCTTTCCATTCCATTCAGGTTGATTCCATTCCATTCCATTCCATTCCATTCCATTCCATTCGTTTCTGGTTGATTCCCTTACAATCCATACCATTGCATTCCATTCCATTCCATTTCATTCAATTCCATTCCATTCGGGTAGATTCCATTCCGTTCCTTTCCATTCCATTCAATTCCATTACATTACATTCCGTTCGGGTTGATTGCATTCCTTTCCACTCCGTTGCATTCCATTGCATTCCATTCCATAACTTTCCATTCCATTCCATTCCATTCCATTCCATTCCATTCCATTCCATTCGTGTTTATTCCATTCCATTCCATTCCATTCCATTCCATTCCATTACGTTCGGGTTGATTGCATTCCAATCCATTCCACTCCATTGCATTCCATTCCACTCCATTCCATTCCATTTCATTCCATTCGGGTTGATTCCATCCCATTCCATTCCATTCCATTCCATTGCATTCCACTCCATTCCAATTACGTTGATTCCATTCCATGCCATTCCATTCCATAAGATCCCATTCCATTCCATTGCATTCCTGTTGATTCCATTCCATTCCATTCCTTTCCATTCCATTGAATTCCGTTCCATTGCATTCCATTCGTGTTGATTACGTTCCTTTCCATTCCATTGCATTCCATTACATTCCATTCTATTCCATTCCATTCCATTCCATTCCATTCGTGTTGATTCCATTCCCTTACATTCCATACCATTCCCTTCCATTCCATTCCATTCCATTCCATTCCATTCCATTCCATTCTTTTCTGGTTGATTCCATTCCATTCCATTCCATTCCATTCCGTTCCACTGCGGTTGATTATATGCTATTCGATTCCATTTCTTTCCATTCCACTCCATTCCAGTCAGGTTGATTCCATTCCATTCCATTCCATTCCATTCCATTCCATTCCATTCCATTCGGGTTGATTCTATTCCATTCCATTCCATTCCACTGCATTCGGGTTGATTCCATTCCATTCCTCTCCATTCCATTCCATTCCATACCATTTGTGTTGATTCCATTTCATTCCATTCCATTCCAATCCATTCTATTCCATTCCAGTTGATTCCATTCCCTTTGATTCCATTCCATTCCATTCGATTCGATTCCATTACATTCCATTCTGATGGATTCCAGTCCATTCCATTCCATTCCATTCCATTCCATTCCATTCCAATCCATTCCAATCCATTCAGGTTGATTCCCTACGCTTCCATTTCATTCAATTCCATTCCATTCGGGTTGATTCCATTCCATTCCATTCCATTCCATTCCACTCCATTCCAATCAGGTTGATTCCTTTGCATTCCATACTTACCATTCCATTCCATTAGGGTTGATTCCATTCCATTCCATTCTATTCCATTACATTCGGGTTGTTTCCATTCCATTCCATTCCACTCCATTCCATGCCATTCCATGCCATTCGTGTTGATTCCACGCCATTCCATTCCATTCCATTCCATTCCATTCCAATCCATACGTGTTGATTCCTTTCCCTTCCATTCCATTGCAATCCATTCCATTCCAGTTGATTCCATTCACTTCGATTCCATTCCTCTCCATTCGATTCCGTTCCATTCCATATCATTCGGGTGGATTCCAATCCATTCCATTCCATTCAATTCCATTCCATTAGGGCTGATTCCATTCCATTCCATTACATTCGGTTTGAATCCCTTCCATTCCATTCCACTCCATTGCATTCCTTTCCACTCCATTCCATTCCATTCCGGTTGATTCCATCCCATTCCATTCCATTCCATTCCATTCCATTCCATTCCATTCCATTCCATTCGGGTTGTTTCCATTCCATTCCATTCCACTCCACTCCATTCTTGCCATTAAATACCATGCGTGTTGATTCCATCCCATTCCATTCCATTCCATTCCATTCCAATCCAATCCATACGGGTTGATTCCATTCACTTCCATTCCATTGCAGTCCATTACATTCCATTGGGGTTCATTCCATTCCATTCCATTCTATTCCATTCCATTCCATTCCATTTCATTCCGGTTGATTCCATATCCTTCTCTTTCATTCCATTCCATTCCACTCCAATCCATTCGTGTTGATTCCATACGATTCCATTCCATTTCATTCCATTTCATTCGGGTTGTTTCCATTCCATTCCATTCCATTCCACTCCATTCTTGCCATTAAATACCATTCCTGTTGATTCCATCCCATTCCATTCCATTCCATTCCATTCCAATCCAATCCATACGAGTTGATTCCATTCCCTTCCATTCCATTGCAGTCCATTACATTCCATTGGGGTTCATTCCATTCCATTCCATTCTATTCCATTCCATTCCATTCCATTTCATTCCGGTTGATTCCATATCCTTCCCTTTCATTCCATTCCATTCCACTCCAATCCATTCGTGTTGATTCCATACGATTCCATTCCATTTCATTCGGGTTGGTTCCATGCCATTCCATTCCATTCCATTCGCGTTGATACCATGCCATTCCATTCCATTCCATTCCTTTCCTTTCCATTCCATTCAGGTTGATTCCATTCCATTCCATTCCATTCCATTCCATTCGTTTCTGGTTGATTCCGTTCCAATACATACCATTGCACTCCATTCCATTCCATTTCATTCCATTCCATTCCATTCGGGTAGATTCCATTCCATTCCTTTCCATTCCATTCAATTCCATTCCATTACATTCCGTTCGGGTTGATTGCATTCCTTTCCACTCCATTGCATTCCATTCCATTCCATACCTTTCCTTTCCATTCCATTCCATTCCATTCTGGTTGATTCCATTCCATTCCATTCCATTCACATCCATTCCATTCGGGTTGATTCCATTCCATTCCATTCAACTCCTTTCGTGTTGGTTCCATTCCATTTCATTCCATTCCAACCCATTCCATTCCACTCCATTCCTGTCAGGTTGATTTCACTCCATTGCACTCCATTACACTACATTCCATGCCATTCCGTACCATTCGGGTTGATTCCATCCCATTCCATTCCATTCCATTCCATTCCGTTTGATTCCATTCCATTCCATTCCATTCCATTCCATTCCATTCCATTCCATTCCATTTAATTCGTGGTGATTCCTTTCCCTTGCATTTCTTCCATTCCATTGCATTCCATTCCATTCCATTCGGGTTCATTTCTTTCCATTCCATTCCATTTGGGTTGATTCCATATCCTTCCCTTCCATTCCATTCTATTCCATTGCAATACACTGAGGTGGATTCCATACGCTTCCATTGCATTCAATTTCATACCATTCTTGTGGATTCCATTCCATCCCATTCTATTCCATTGCATTCAATTCCATTCCATTCCATTCCATTCTATTTGCGTTAATACCATTCCATTCAATTCCATATCATTCCATTAGGGTTGATTCCAGTCCATTCCATTGAGTTCCGTTCCATTCATTTCCTTGCCATTCCAATCCAATACGTTCGATTACATTTGGGTTCCTTCCATTCCATTCCATTATATTCCATTACATTCGGGTTGATTCCATTCCATTCCATTCCACACCATTGCATTCCATTCCACTCCATTCCATTCCATTCCATTCCATTCGTGTTGATCCCATCCCACCCCATTCCATTCCATGCCATTCCATTCCATTCCATTCCCCTCCATTCCAATCAGGTTGATTCCATACCATTTCATTCCATTCCATTCCATTCCATTCCATTCCATTCCATTCCATTCCATTCGGGTTGCTTCCATTCCATTCCATTCCATTCGATTCTATTCCATTCCATTCCATTCCATTCCGTTCGCGTTGTTTCCATTCCATTCCATTCCATTCCATTCCATTCCATTCCATTCCACTCCATTCCATGCCAATCCATTAAATGCCATTCCATTCCATTCGGGTTCATTCCATTAAATTCCATTCTATTCCACTGCATTCCATTCCATTCCATTCCATTCCATTCCAATCCATTCTTTTTGATTCCATTCTATTCCATTCCATTCCATTCGTGTTGATTCCATTCCCTTCCATTCCTTCCATTCCATTGCATTCCATTCCATTTTATTCATGTTGATTCCATTCTATTCCACTCCATTCCATTCCAATCCATTCGGGTTGATTCCATACACTTCCATTCAATTCCATTCCATTAGGGTTGATTCCATTCCATTCCTTTCCACTACATTACATTCGGTTTGATTCCATTCCATTCCATTCCATTCCATGGCATTCCAATCCATTACATTCGATTCCTTTCGAGTTGATTCAATTCCATTCCATTCCACTCCATTGCATTCCATTCCATTCCATTCCATTCCATTCGTGTTGATTCCATCCCATCCCATTAGATTCCATTCCATTCCATTGCATTTGGGTTGATAATATTCCATTCTATTCCTTTCCATTCCATTAAATTGCGTTCCATTCCATTCTATTCGGGTTGATTACATTCCCTTCCACTCCATAGCATTCCATCCCATTCCATTCGGGTTGATTACATTCCCTTATATTCCATTCCATTCCATTCCATTCCATTCCATTCCATTCCATTCCATTCCATTCCATTCCTTTCTGGTTGATTCCATTCCATTCCTTTCCATTCCATTCCATTCTATTAGGTTTGATTATATCCTATTCCATTCCTTTCCATTTAATTCCAATCAATTCCAGTCAGGTTGATTCCATTCCAATCCATTCCATTCCATTCCATTCCACTCCACTCCATTCCATTCAGGTTGATTCCATTCAATTCCATTACATTCCATACCATTTGGGTTGATTCCATCCCATTCCATTCCATTCCATTCCATTCCAATCCATTCCATTCCATTCCATTCCATTCCAGTTGTTTCCATTCCCTTCGATTCCAATCCATTCCATTCGATTCCGTTCCATTCCAATCGATTCGGGTGTATTCCAATCCATTCCATTCCATTCCATTCCATTCCAATCCATTCGTGTTGATTCTCTACGATTCCATTCCATTCAATTCCATTCCGTTCGGGTTGATTCCACTCCATTCCATTCCACTCCATTCGGGTTGATTCCAACCCATTCCATTCCATTCCATTCCATTCCATGCCATTTCATTACGTTTGATTCCATCCCATTCCATTCCATTAGGGTTGATTTCATTCCCCTCCATTCCATTGCATTCCATTCCATTTTATTCGGGTTGATTCCATTCCATTCCATTCCATTCCATTCCATTCCATTCCATTCCTTTCCGGTTGATTCCATTCCATTCCATTCCATTCCATTCGCGTTTTTACCATTCCTTTCCCTTCCATTCCATTTAATTCCTTTCCATTCGGGTTGATTCCATTCCATTCCATTCCATTCCATTCCATTCGGGTTGATTCCATTCCATTCCATTCCATTCCATTCCATTCCATTCCATGCCATTCCAATCCATTACATTCTATTGCATTCGGGTTCATTCCATTCCATTCCATTCAACTCCATTGCATTCCGTTCCACTCCTTTCCATTCCATTCCATTCCATTAGGGTGGATTCCATCCCATTCCGTTCCATTCCATTACAAGCCACTCCATTCCAGTCAGGTTGATTCCATTCCATTCCATTCCATTGCACTCCATTCCATTCCATTCCTTTCCGGTTGATTCCATTCCTTTCCATTCAATTCCATTCCATTCCAATCCATTCAACTCCATTCCATTCCATTTCATACCATTCGGGTAAATTCCATTCCATTCCATTCCATTCCATTCCATTCCATTCCATTCCATTCCATTCGGGTTGACTCCGTTCCATTCCATTCCAATCCATTCCACTCCATTCCATTCGAATTGTTTCCATTCCCTTCCATTCCATCCCATTCCATTGCATTCCATTCCATTCTATTCCATTGAGGTTGAATCCATATCCTTCCCTTCCATTCCGTTCCATTCCTTTCCGGGTGATTCCATTCCATTCCATTCCATTCCATTCGGATTGATTCCATTCCATTCCATTCCTTTCCATTGCATTCCACTACATTCCATTCCTTTCTGGATGATTCCATTCCATTCCATTCCATTCCTTTCCTTTCCATTTAATTCCATTCCATTCCACTCTTGTTGATTCCATTCCATTCCTTTCCATTCCATTCAATTCCGTTCCATTCCATTCCATTGGGATTGATTCCATCCAATTCCATTCCATTCCATTCCATTCTTCTCCATACCAGTCAGGTTGATTCCATTCCATTCCGTTGCATTCCATTCCATTCCATTCCATTCGCCTTAATAACGTTGCATTCCATTCCATTCCATTCCATTACATTTCATTCCATTCGGGTTGATTCCATTCCATTCCATTGCATTCCATTACATTACATTCGGGTTGATTCCATTCCATTGCATTCCATTACATTCCATTCCATTCCATGCTATTCCAATCCATTACGTTAGAATCCATTAGGGTTGATTCCATTCCACTCCATTACACTCCATTGCATTCCATTACACTCCATTCCATTCCATTCCATTCCATTCCATTCCACTCCATTCGGGTTGATTCCATTCCATTCCTCTCCATTACATTCCATTCCATAACATTCGGTTGTTTCCATCCCATTCCATTCCATTCCATTCCATTCCAATCCATTCCATACGGGTTGATACCACTTCATTCCATTCCATTCCAGTAGATTCCATTCCCTTCGATTCCATTCCATTCCACTCGATTCCATTCCATTCCATTCCATTGCATTCGAGTGGATTCCAATCCATTTAAATCCATTCCATTCCATTCCATTCCAATCCATTCGGTTTGATTCCCTATGCTTCCATTCCATTAAATTCGTTTCTACTCGGGTTGATTCCATTCCATTCCACTCCATTCCTTTACATTCGTGTTGATTCCATTCCATTCCATTCCATTCCATTCCAATCCATTCCAATCCATTCAGGTTGATTCCCTGCGCTTACATTTCATTCAATTCCATTCCATTCGGGTTGATTCCATTCCATTCCATTCCATTACATTCCACTCCATTCCAATCAGGTTGATTCCATTCCATTCCATACCATACCATTCCATTCCATTAGGGTTGATTCCATTCCATTCCATACCATACCATTCCATTCCATGAGGGTTGATTCAATTCCATTCCATTCCATTTAATTCGGGTTGTTTCCAATCGATTCCATTCCACTCCATTCCATGCCCTTCCATACCATTCGTGTTGATTCCATCCCATTCCATTCCATTCCATTCTATTCCATTCCATTCCATTCGTGTTGATTCCATTCCCTTACATTCCAATTAATTCCAATCCATTCCATTCCATTCTTTTCTGGTTGTTTCCATTCCATTGCTTTCCATTCTATTCCATTCCATTCCATTAGGGTTGATTATATCCTATTCCATCCATTTCTTTTCATTCCACTCCATTCCACTCAGGTTGATTCCATTCCATTCCATTCCATTCCATTCCATTCCATTCCATTCCATTCAGGTTGATTCAATTCCATTCCATTTCATTCCACTACATTCGGGTTGATTCCATTCCATTCCATTCCATTCCATTCGGGTTGATTCCATCCCATCCCATTAGATCCCATTCCATTCCATTGCATTCCGGTTGATTCCATTCCATTGCATTCCTTTCCATTCCATTCAATTCCGTTCCATTGCATTCCATTCGTGTTGATTACATTCCCTTGCACTCCATTGCATTCCATTCCATTCCATTCTATTCCATTCCATTCCATTCCATTCCATTCGTGTTGATTCCATTTCCTTACATTCCATTCCATTCCATTCCAATCCATTCCATTCCATTCCATTCTTTTCTGGTTGATTCTATTCCATTAGATTCCATTCCATTCCATTCCATTCCATTCCATTAGTGTTGATTATATCCTATTCCATTCCATTTCTTTTCATTCCACTCCATTCCAGTCAGGTTGATTCCATTCCATTCCATTCCATTCCATTCCATTCGGGTTGATTCAATTCCATTCCATTCCATTCCACTACATTCGGGTTGATTCCATTCCATTCCTCTCCATTCCATTCCATTCCATACCATTTCTGTTGATTCCATTTCATTGCATTCCTTTCCATTCCATTCCAATCGATTCCATTCCACTCCATTCCACTCCAGTTGATTCCATTCCCTTCGATTCCATTCCATTCCATTCCATTCCATTCCAATCCATTCCAATCCATTCAGGTTGATTCCCTGCGCTTACATTTCATTCAATTCCATTCCATTCGGGTTGATTCCATTCCATTCCATTCCATTACATTCCACTCCATTCCAATCAGGTTGATTCCATTCCATTCCATACCATACCATTCCATTCCATTAGGGTTGATTCCATTCCATTCCATACCATACCATTCCATTCCATGAGGGTTGATTCAATTCCATTCCATTCCATTCCATTCCATTCCATTCCATTCCATTCGGGTTGTTTCCATTCGATTCCATTCCACTCCATTCCATGCCCTTCCATACCATTCGTGTTGATTCCATCCCATTCCATTCCATTCCATTCCATTCCATTCCATTCCATTCCATTCCAATCCGTACGTGTTGATTCCATTCCCTTCCATTCCAGTGCAATCCATTCCATTCCAGCTGATTCCATTCCCTTCGATTCCATTCCTTTCCATTCTACTCTGTTCCATTCCATGCCATTCGGGTGGATTCCAATCCATTCCGTGCCATTCGGGCGGATTCCAATCCATTCCATTCCATTCAATTCAGTTCCATTCCAATCCATTCAGTTTGATTCCCTACCCCTCCATTCCATTCAATTCCATTCCATTAGTGCTGATTCCATTCAATTCCATTAAATTCCATTACATTCGGTTTGATTCCCTTCCATTCCATTCTCTCCATTGCATTCCATTCCACTCCATTCCATTCCATTCCGGTTGATTCCAACCCATTCCATTCCATTCCATTCCATTCCATTCCATTCAGGTTGTTTCCATTTCATTCCATTCCATTCCATTAAACTCCATTCTTGCCATTCCATACCATTCGTGTTGATTCCATCCCATTCCATTCCATTCCATTCCATTCCACTCCAATCCAATCCATACGGGTTGATTCCATTCCCTTGCATTCCATTCCACTCCATTCTTGCCATTAAATACCATGCGTGTTGATTCCATCCCATTCCATTCCATTCCATTCCATTCCAATCCAATCCATACGGGTTGATTCCATTCACTTCCATTCCATTGCAGTCCATTACATTCCATTGGGGTTCATTCCATTCCATTCCATTCTATTCCATTCCATTCCATTCCATTTCATTCCGGTTGATTCCATATCCTTCCCTTTCATTCCATTCCATTCCACTCCAATCCATTCGTGTTGATTCCATACGATTCCATTCCATTTCATTCCATTTCTTTCGGGTTGGTTCCATGCCATTCCATTCCATTCCATTCGCGTTGATACCATGCCATTCCATTCCATTCCATTCCTTTCCTTTCCATTCCATTCAGGTTGATTCCATTCCATTCCATTCCATTCCATTCCATTCGTTTCTGGTTGATTCCGTTCCAATACATACCATTGCACTCCATTCCATTCCATTTCATTCCATTCCATTCCATTCGGGTAGATTCATTCCATTCCTTTCCATTCCATTCAATTCCATTCCATTACATTGCGTTCGGGTTGATTGCATTCCTTTCCACTCCATTGCATTCCATTCCATTCCATACCTTTCCTTTCCATTCCATTCCATTCCATTCTGGTTGATTCCATTCCATTCCATTCCATTCACATCCATTCCATTCGGGTTGATTCCATTCCATTCCATTCAACTCCTTTCGTGTTGGTTCCATTACATTTCATTCCATTCCAACCCATTCCATTCCACTCCATTCCTGTCAGGTTGATTTCACTCCATTGCACTCCATTCCACTACATTCCATGCCATTCCGTACCATTCGGGTTGATTCCATCCCATTCCATTCCATTCCATTCCATTCCGTTTGATTCCATTCCATTCCAGTCCATTCCATTCCATTCCATTCCATTCCATTCCATTTAATTGGTGGTGATTCCATTCCCTTGCATTTCTTCCATTCCATTGCATTCCATTCCATTCCATTCGGGTTCATTTCTTTCCATTCCATTCCATTTGGGTTGATTCCATATCCTTCCCTTCCATTCCATTCTATTCCATTGCAATACACTGAGGTGGATTCCATACGCTTCCATTGCATTCAATTTCATACCATTCTTGTGGATTCCATTCCATCCCATTCTATTCCATTGCATTCAATTCCATTCCATTCCATTCCATTCTATTTGCGTTAATACCATTCCATTCAATTCCATATCATTCCATTCGGGTTGATTCCATTCCATTCCATTGGGTTCCGTTCCATTCATTTCCTTGCCATTCCAATCCATTACGTTCGATTACATTTGGGTTCCTTCCATTCCATTCCATTGTATTCCATTACATTCGGGTTGATTCCATTCCATTCCATTCCACACCATTGCATTCCATTCCACTCCATTCCATTCCATTCCATTCCATTCGTGTTGATCCCATCCCACCCCATTCCATTCCATGCCATTCCATTCCATTTCATTCCCCTCCATTCCAATCAGGTTGATTCCATACCATTTCATTCCATTCCATTCCATTCCATTCCATTCCATTCCATTCCATTCGGGTTGCTTCCATTCCATTCCATTCCATTCCATTCTATTCCATTCCATTCCATTCCATTCCGTTCCCGTTGTTTCCATTCCATTCCATTCCATTCCATTCCATTCCATTCCATTCCACTCCATTCCATGCCAATCCATTAAATGCCATTCCATTCCATTCGGGTTCATTCCATTAAATTCCATTCTATTCCACTACATTCCATTCCATTCCATTCCATTCCATTCCAATCCATTCTTTTTGATTCCATTCTATTCCATTCCATTCCATTCGTGTTGATTCCATTCCCTTCCATTCCATTGCATTCCATTCCATTTTATTCGTGTTGATTCCATTCTATTCCATTCCATTCCATTCCAATCCATTCGGGTTGATTCCATACACTTCCATTCCATTCCATTCCATTAGGGTTGATTCCATTCCATTCCTTTCCATTACATTACATTCGGTTTGATTCCATTCCATTCCATTCCATTCCATGGCATTCCAATCCATTACATTCGATTCCTTTCGAGTTGATTCAATTCCATTCCATTCCACTCCATTGCATTCCATTCCATTCCATTCCATTCCATTCCATTCGTGTTGATTCCATCCCATCCCATTAGATTCCATTCCATTCCATTGCATTTGGGTTGATAATATTCCATTCTATTCCTTTCCATTCCATTAAATTGCGTTCCATTCCATTCTATTCGGGTTGATTACATTCCCTTCCACTCCATTGCATTCCATCCCATTCCATTCGGGTTGATTACATTCCCTTATATTCCATTCCATTCCATTCCATTCCATTCCATTCCATTCCATTCCTTTCTGGTTGATTCCATTCCATTCCTTTCCATTCCATTCCATTCTATTAGGTTTGATTATATCCTATTCCATTCCTTTCCATTTAATTCCAATCCATTCCAGTCAGGTTGATTCCATTCCAATCCATTCCATTCCATTCCATTCCATTCCATTCCACTCCACTCCATTCCATTCAGGTTGATTCCATTCAATTCCATTACATTCCATACCATTTGGGTTGATTCCATCCCATTCCATTCCATTCCATTCCATTCCAATCCATTCCATTCCATTCCATTCCATTCCAGTTGTTTCCATTCCCTTCGATTCCAATCCATTCCATTCGATTCCGTTCCATTCCAATCCATTCGGGTGTATTCCAATCCATTCCATTCCATTCCATTCCATTCCATTCCAATCCATTCGTGTTGATTCTCTACGATTCCATTCCATTCAATTCCATTCCGTTCGGGTTGATTCCACTCCATTCCATTCCACTCCATTCGGGTTGATTCCAACCCATTCCATTCCATTCCATTCCATTCCATGCCATTCCATTACGTTTGATTCCATCCCATTCCATTCCATTAGGGTTGATTACATTCCCCTCCATTCCATTGCCTTCCATTCCATTTTATTCGGGTTGATTCCATTCCATTCCATTCCATTCCATTCCATTCCATTCCATTCCATTCCATTCCTTTCCGGTTGATTCCATTCCATTCCATTCCATTCCATTCGCGTTTTTACCATTCCTTTCCCTTCCATTCCATTTAATTCCTTTCCATTCGGGTTGATTCCATTCCATTCCATTCCATTCGGGTTGATTCCATTCCATTCCATTCCATTCCATTCCATTCCATGCCATTCCAATCCATTACATTCTATTGCATTCGGCTTCATTCTATTCCATTCCATTCCACTCCATTGCATTCCGTTCCACTCCTTTCCATTCCATTCCATTACATTAGGGTGGATTCCATCCCATTCCGTTCCATTCCATTACAAGCCACTCCATTCCAATCAGGTTGATTCCATTCCATTCCATTCCATTGCACTCCATTCCATTCCATTCCTTTCCGGTTGATTCCATTCCATTCCATTCAATTCCATTCCATTCCAATCCATTCAACTCCATTCCATTCCATTTCATACCATTCGGGTAAATTCCATTCCATTCCATTCCATTCCATTCCATTCCATTCCATTCCATTCGGGTTGACTCCGTTCCATTCCATTCCAATCCATTCCACTCCATTCCATTCGAATTGTTTCCATTCCCTTCCATTCCATCCCATTCCATTGCATTCCATTCCATTCTATTCCATTGAGGTTGAATCCATATCCTTCCCTTCCATTCCGTTCCATTCCTTTCCTGGTGATTCCATTCCATTCCATTCCATTCCATTCGGATTGATTCCATTCCATTCCATTCCTTTCCATTGCATTCCACTACATTCCATTCCTTTCTGGATGATTCCATTCCATTCCATTCCATTCCTTTCCTTTCCATTTAATTCCATTCCATTCCACTCTTGTTGATTCCATTCCATTCCTTTCCATTCCATTCAATTCCGTTCCATTCCATTCCATTCGGATTGATTCCATCCAATTCCATTCCATTCCATTCCATTCTTCTCCATACCAGTCAGGTTGATTCCATTCCATTCCGTTGAATTCCATTCCATTCCATTCCATTCGCCTTAATAACGTTGCATTCCATTCCATTCCATTACATTACATTTCATTCCATTCGGGTTGATTCCATTCCATTCCATTCCATTCCATTGCATTCCATTACATTACATTCGGGTTGATTCCATTCCATTGCATTCCATTCCATTCCATTCCATTCCATTCGGATTGATTCCATTCCATTCCATTCCTTTCCATTGCATTCCACTACATTCCATTCCTTTCTGGATGATTCCATTCCATTCCATTCAATTCCTTTCCTTTCCATTTAATTCCATTCCATTCCACTCTTGTTGATTCCATTCCATTCCTTTCCATTCCATTCAATTCCGTTCCATTCCATTCCATTCGGATTGATTCCATCCAATTCCATTCCATTCCATTCCATTCTTCTCCATACCAGTCAGGTTGATTCCATTCCATTCCGTTGCATTCCATTCCATTCCATTCCATTCGCCTTAATAACGTTGCATTCCATTCCATTCCATTACATTACATTTCATTCCATTCGGGTTGATTCCATTCCATTCCATTCCATTCCATTGCATTCCATTACATTACATTCGGGTTGATTCCATTCCATTGCATTCCATTACATTCCATTCCATTCCATGCTATTCCAATCCATTACGTTAGAATCCATTAGGTTTGATTCCATTCCACTCCATTACACTCCATTGCATTCCATTACACTCCATTCCATTCCATTCCATTCCATTCCATTCCACTCCATTCGGGTTGATTCCATTCCATTCCTCTCCATTACATTCCATTCCATAACATTCGGTTGTTTCCATCCCATTCCATTCCATTCCATTCCATTCCGATCCATTCCATACGGGTTGATACCACTTCATTCCATTCCATTCCAGTAGATTCCATTCCCTTCGATTCCATTCCATTCCACTCGATTCCATTCCATTCCATTCCATTGTATTCGAGTGGATTCCAATCCATTTAAATCCATTCCATTCCATTCCATTCCAATCCATTCGGTTTGATTCCCTATGCTTCCATTCCATTAAATTCCTTTCCACTCGGGTTGATTCCATTCCATTCCACTCCATTCCTTTACATTCGTGTTGATTCCATTCCATTCCATTCCACTCCATTGCATTCCCTTCCATTCCATACCATTCCATTCCATACCATTCCATTCGGGTTGATTCCATCCCATTCCATTCCATTCCATTCCATTCTCCTCCATTCCAGTGAGGTTGATTCCATTCCATTCCATTCCATTCCATTCGGGTGGACTCCATTCCATTCCATTCCATTCCTTTCCATTCCAATCCATTCCATTCCATTCCATTTGCGTTCTTTCCATTCCATTCCATTCCATTCCATTCGACTCCATTGCATTCCGTTGCATACCATTCTGGTTGATTCCATCCCATTCCATTCCATCCCATTCCATTCCATTCCATTCCATCCCATTCGGGTTGATTTCAATCCCTTCCATTCCTTCCATTCCGTTGCATTCCATTACATTTTATTCGGGTTGATTCCATTCCATTCAATTCCATTCCATTCAAATCCATTCCATTCCATTTGGATTGATTCCATTCCATACCATTCTATTCCATTCCATTTCATGCCATTCCATTCGGGTTGATTCCATATCCCTCCCTTACGTTCCATTCCATTCCATTCCATTCCAATCCATTCAGGTTGATTCCAGACACTTCCATTCCATTCCATTGCATTCCATTTCGGTTGATTCCCATCCATTCCATTCCTTTCCGTTCGCGTTGGTAACATTCCATTCCATTGCATTCCATTCGGGTTGTTTCCATTCCATTCTATTCCATTCCATTCCATTCCATTCCATTCCATTCCATTCCATTCCATTCCCTTCTGGATGGACCCATTCTATTCCATTCCATTCCATTTCATTCCATTCCATTCCTTTCGGGTTGATTCCATTCCATTCTTTTCCTTTCCTTTCCATTCCATTCCATTCCATTCCATTCCATTCGGGTTGATTACATCCCGTTACATTAAATTCCATTCCATTCCATTCCATTCCATTCCACTCCATGCCAGTCAGGTGGATTCCATTCCATTCCATTCCATTCCATTCCATTCCATTCCATTCCATTCCATTCCATTCCATTTGGGGTGATTCCATTCCCTACCACTTCTTCAATTCCATTGCATTCCATTCCATTCCATTCCATTAGGGTTGATTATATTCCATTCCATTCCATTCCGTTTCATTCCACTCCATTCCAGTCAGGTTGATTCCATTCCGTTCCATTTCATTCCATTCCATTGCATTCCTTTCCATTCCATTCCATTTGGGGTGATTCCATTCCCTTCAATTTATTCCATTCCATTCCATTCCATACCATTCGTGTTGATTCCATTCCATTCCATTGATTTGGGTTGATTCCATATCCTTCCCTTCCATTCCATTCCATTCCTTTCCTATACACTCGGGTTGATTCCATACGCTTCCATTGCATTCCATTTGATTCCATTCGGGTGGATTCCATTCCATTCCATTCCATACCATTCCATTCCATTCGCGTTAATACCATTCCATTCCATTCCATTCCTTTCCATTCCATTTCATTCCATTCGGGTTCATTCCATTCCATTCCATTCAGTTTCATTCCATTTCTTTCCATGCCATTTCAATCCATTACGTTCGATTAGATTCGGGTTGATTCCATTCCATTCCATTCCATTACATTACATTCGGGTTGATTCCATTCCATTCCATTCCATTCCATTCCATTCCATTCCTGTTAATTCCATCCCGTTACATTCCATTCCATTCCATTCCATTCCATTCCATTCCACTCCATTCCAGTCAGTTTGATTCCATTCCATTCCATTCCATTCCATTCCATTCCACTCAATTCCATTCCATTCCATTCCATTGGGGTTGACTCCATTCCATTCCATTCCATTCGACTCCATTCGGGTTGATTCCATTTCTTTCCTCTCCATTCCATTTCATTCCATTCCATACCATTTGTGTTGGTTCCATCCCATTCCATTCCATTCCATTCCATTCCACTCCACTCCATTCAATTCCATTCCATTCCATTCCAGTTGATTCCATTCCCTTCGATTCCATTCCATTCAATTCGATTCCGTTCCATTCCATTCCATTCGGGCGGCTTCCAATGCATTCCATTCCATTCCATTCCATTTCATTCCATTCCATTCCATTCCATTCCATTCCAATCCATTCGGGTTGATTCCCTACGCTTCCATTCCATTCAATTCCATTCCATTCTGGTTGATTCCATTCCATTCCATTCCATTCCGTCGGGTTGTTTCCATTCCATTCCATTCCATTCCATTCCATTCCATTCCATTCCATTCCATTCCTTTCCAATCCATTCGGGTTGATTCCATACACTTCCATTCCATTCCATTCCATTCCATTCCATTCCATTCCATTCCATTAGGCTTGATTCCATTCCATTGCTTTCCATTACATTACATTCGGATTAATTCCATTCCATTCCATTCCATTTAATTCCATTCCATTCCATTCCATGGCATTCCAATCCATTACATTCGATTCCATTCGGGGTGATTCAATTCCATTCCATTCCACTCCATTGCATTCCATTTCACTCCATTCCATTCCATTCCATTCCATTCGGGTTGATTCCATCGCATCCCATTAGATTCCATTCCATTCCATTGCATTTGGGTTGATAATACTCCATTCCATTCCTTTCCATTCTATTCAATTCCGTTCCACTCCATTCCGTTCGGGTTGATTACATTCCCTTCCACTCCATTGCATTCCATTCCATTCCATTTGGGTTGATTCCATTCCCTTATATTCCATTCCATTGCTTTCCATTCCATTCCATTCCATTCCATTCTTTCCATTCCTTTCTGGTTGATTCCATTCCATTCCATTCCATTCAATTCCATTCCATTCCATTAGGGTTGATTATATCCTATTACATTCCATACAATTCCATTCCAATGCACTCCAGTCATGTTGAATCCATTCCATTCCATTCCATTCCATTCCATTCCATTCCATTCCATTCCATTCCATTCCATTCTGGTTGGTTCCATTCAATTCCATTCCTTTCCTCTCCATTCGGGTTGCTTCCATTCCATTCCTCTCCATTCCATTACATTCCATACCATTTGGGTTGATTCCACCCCATTCCATTCCATTCCATTCCATTCCAATCCATTCCATCCCATTCCATTCCATTCCAGTTGTTTCCATTCCCTTCGATTCCATTCCATTCCATTCCATTCGGGTGTATTCCAATCCATTCCATTCCATTCCATTTCATTGCATTCCATTCCATTCCAATCCATTCGGTTTGATTCCGTACGCTTTCATTCCATTCAATTCCATTCCATTCGGGTTGATTCCATTCCCTTCGATTCCATTCCATTCCATTCCATTCGGGTGTATTCCATTCCATTCCATTCCATTCCATTCAATTCCATTCCATGCCATTCCAATCCATTACATTCTATTCCATTCGGGTTGATTCCATTACATTCCATTCCACTCCATTTCATTCCATTCCACTCCTTTCCATTCCATTCCATTCCATCCGTGTGGATTCCATCCCATTCCATTCCAGTCCATTCCAAGACACTCCATTCCATTCAGGTTGATTACATTCCATTCCATTCCTTTGCATTGCACTCCATTCCATTCCATTCCTTTCGGGTTGATTCCATTCCATTCCATTCAATTCCATTCCACTCAAATCCATTCCACCCCATTCCATTCCATTTCATACCATTCGGGTAAATTCCATTCCATTCCATTCGATTCCATTCCATTCCATTCGGGTTGACTCCATTCCATTCCATTCCATTCCATTCCATTCCATTCCATTAGGGTTGATTATATCCTATTCCATTCCATTCCATTCCATTCCAATCCACTCCCGTCAGGTTGATTCCATTCCATTCCATTCCATTCCATTCCGGTTGGTTTCATTCAATTCCATTCCTTTCCACTCCATTCGGGTTGCTTCCATTCCATTCCTCTCCATTCCATTTCATTCCATACCATTTGGGTTGATTCCATCCCAATCGATTCCATTCCATTCCATTCCATTCCATTCCATCCCATTCCATTCCATTCCAGTTGTTTCCATTCCCTTCGATTCGATTCCGCTCCATTCTACTCCATTCGGGTGGATTCCAATCCATTCCATTCCATTCCATTTCATTCCATTCCATTCCATTCCAATCCATTCGGTTTGATTCCCTACACTTCCATTCCATTCAATTCCATTCCATTCGGGTTTATTCCATTCCATTCCATTCCACTCCATTCGGGTTGATTCCATCCCATTCCACTCCGTTCCATTCCATTCCATGCCATTCATTTCCGTTTGATTCCATTCCATTCCATTCCATTCCATTCCGTTCCATTCCATTAGGGTTGATTACATTCCCTTCCGTTCCATTGCATTCCATTCCATTTTAATCGGGTTGATTCCATTCCATTCCATTCCATTCCATTCCATTCCATTCCATTCCATTCCATTCCATTCCATTCCGGTTGATTCCATTCCATTCCATTCCATTCCATTCCATTCCATTCTATTCCATTCCATTGGCCTTTTTACAATTCCTATTCCTTCCATTCCATTCCATTCCATTCAATTCCTTTCTGGTTGATTCCATTCCATTCCATTCCCTTCCATTCCATTCCATTAGGGTTGATTATATCCCAATCCATTCCATTCCATTTCTTTCCAATCCATTCCAGTCAGGTTGATTCTATTCCATTCCATTCCATTCCAATCCATTTCATTCCAATCCATACGGGTTGATTCCCTACGCTTTCATTCCACTCAGTTCCATTCCATTCGGGTTGATTCCATTCCATTCCATTCCAATCCATTCGGGTTGATTCCATCCCATTCCATTCCATTCCATTCCATTCCGTTTGATTCCATTCCATTCCATTCCATTCCATTCCATTCGCGTTGATACCATTACTTTCCATTCCATTCCATTCCATTCGTGTTGATTCAATTCCATTCCATTCCATTCCATTCCCTTCTGGTTGATTCCATTCCATTCAATTCCATTCCATTCCATTCCATTCCTTTCTGGATTGTTCCATTCCATTCCATTCCATTCCATTTCATTCCGTTCCATTCCTTTCGGGTGGATTCCATTCCATTCCTTTCCATTCCATTCCATTCCCTTTAATTCCAATGCATTCCATTCCATTCGGGTTGATTCCATCCCGTTACATTGCATTCCATTCCATTCCATTGCATTCCATTCCATTCCATTCCATTCCACTCCATTCCAGTCAGGTTGATTCCATTGCATTCCATTCCATTCCATTCCATTCCATTCCATTCCATTCCATTCCATTCCATTCCTTTCCGTTCCATTTGGGGTGATTTCATTCCCTTCCATTTCTTCCATTCCATTGCATTCAATTCCATTCCATTCCATTAGGGATGATTATATCCCATTCCATTCCATTCCATTTCATTCCACTCCATTCCAGTCAGGTTGATTCCATTACATTCCATTCCATTCCATTCCACTCCATTCCATTCCATTCCATTCCATTCGGGTTGATTCCATTCCATTCCATTCCATTCCATTACACTCCATTCCATGCCATTCCATTCCATTCGTGTTCATTCCATCAAATTCCATTCTATTCCATTCCATTCCATTCCATTCCATTCCATTCCAATGCATTCGGTTTTATTCCATTCCATTCCATTCCATTGCATTCCATTCGTGGTGATTCCGTTCCCTTCCATTGCTTCCATTCCATTGCATTCCATTCCATTTTATTCGGGTTGATTCCATTCCATTCCATTCCATTCTATTCCATTCCATTCCAATCCATTCGGGTTGATTCCATACACTTCCATTCCATTCCATTCCATTCCATTCCATTCCATTCCATTCAATTCCATTAGTGTTGATTCCATTCCATTCCTTTCCATCACATTACATTCGGGTTGATTCCATTCCATTCCATTCCATTCCATTCCATTATGGTTGATTATATCCTATTCCATTCCATGCCATTTCTTTCCAATCCATTCCAGTCAGATTGATTCCATTCCATTACATTCCATTCCATTCCTTTCCATTCCATTCCATTCCATTCCATTCTGGTAGATTCCATTCAATTCCATTCCATTCCACTCCATTCGGGTTGATTCCATTCCATTCCTCTCCATTCCATTCCATTCCGTACCATTTGTGTGGATTCCATCCCATTCCATTCCATTCCATTCCGTTCCAATCCATTCCATTCCATTCCATTCCATTCCAATTGATTCCATTCCCTTCGATTCCATTCCAATCCATTCGATTCCGTTCCATTCCATTCCATTCGTGTGGATTCCATTCCATTCCATTCCATTCCAATCCATTCCATTCCATTCCATTCCATTCCATTCGGGTTGATTCCCTGCGCTTCCATTCCATTCAATTCCATTCCATTCGGGTTGATTCCATTCCATTCCATTCCAATCCATTCGGGTTGATTCCATCCCATTCCATTCCATTCCATTCCATTCCGTAAGATTCCATTCCATTCCACTCCATTCCATTCCATTCGGGTTTATTCCATTCCCATCCATTCCTTCCATTCCATTGCATTCCATTCCATTTTATTTGGGTTGAATTCATTCCATTCCATTCCATTCCATTCCTTTCCGGTTGATTCCATTCCATTCCATTCCATTCCATTCCATTCCATTCCATTCCATTGGCGTTGATACCATTCCTTTCCATTCCATTCCATTCCATTCGGTTGATTCCATTCCATTCCATTCCATTCCATTCGGGTTGATTCCATTCCATTCCATTCCATTCCATTCCATTCCATTCCATTCCATTCCATTCCATGGCATTCCAATCCATTACATTCTATTACATTCGGGTTGATTCCATTCCATTCCATTCAAATCCATTGCATTCCATTCCACTCCTTTCTATTCCATTCCATTCCATTCGTTTGGATTCCATCCCATTCCATTCCATGCCACTCCATTCCAGTCAGGTTGATTCCATTTTATTCCATTCCATTCCATTCAATTCCATTCCTTTCCATTCGGGTTAATTCCATTCCATTCCATTCCATTCCATTCCATTCTTGTTGATTCCAATCCATTCCATTCCATTCATATCCATTCCATTCGGGTTGATTCCATTCCATTCCATTCCACTCCATTCGGATTGATTCCATTCCATTCCATTCCATTCCATTCCATTCCATTCCATTCCATTCCATTCGTATTGATTCCATTCCATTCCATTCCATTGCACTACAATTTGTTGCTTCCATTCCATCCAATTCCACTCCATTCCATTCGGGTTGATTCCATTCCCATTCATTCCATCCCATTCCATTCCATTCCATTAGGGTTGAATCCATTCCGTTCCATTCCATTCCATTCCATTCCATTACATTACATTACATTCCATTTTGGTTGATTCCACATCCTTCCCTTCCATTACATTCTATTCCATTCCAATTCACTCGGGCTGATTCCTTACGCTTCCATTGCATTCCATTTCATTCCATTCTGGTGGATTCCATTCCATCCCATTCTATTCCATTCCATTCCATTCCATTCCATTCCATTCGCGTTAATACCATTCCATTCCATTCCATTTCATTCCATTCGGGTATACTCCGTTCCATTCCATTCAATTCCATTCCATTCCATTCCTTGCCATTCCAATACATTGCGTTCGATTACATTCGAGTTGATTCCATTTAATTTCATTATATTGCATTACATTCGAGTTGATTCCATTCCATTCCATTCCACTCCAGTGCATTCCATTCCATTCCATTCCATTCCATTCCATTCGGGTTGATTCGAACCCATTCCATTCCATTATATGCCATTCCATTCCATTCCATTCCATGCCATTCCATTCGGGTTGATTCCATTCCATTCCATTCCATTCTATTCTATTCCATTCCATTCCATTCCATTCGGTTTGTTCACATTGCTTTCCATTCCATTCCATTCCATTACACTCCATTCCATGCCATTCCATTCCATTCGTGTTCATTCCATCAAATTCCATTCTATTCCATTCCATTCCATTCCATTCCATTCCATTCCATTCGGGTTGATTCGAACCCATTCCATTCCATTAGATGCCATTCCATTCCATTCCATTCCATTCCATTCGGGTTGATTCCATTCCATTCCATTCCATTCTATTCCATTCGTTTTGTTTACATTTCTTTCCATTCCATTCCATTCCATTACACTCCATTCCATGCCATTCCATTCCATTCGTGTTCATTCCATCAAATTCCATTCTATTCCATTCCATTCCATTCCATTCCAATGCATTCGGTTTTATTCCATTCCATTCCATTCCATTGCATTCCATTCGTGGTGATTCCGTTCCCTTCCATTGCTTCCATTCCATTGCATTCCATTCCATTTTATTCGGGTTGATTCCATTCCATTCCATTCCATTCTATTCCATTCCATTCCAATCCATTCGGGTTGATTCCATACACTTCCATTCCATTCCATTCCATTCCATTCCATTCCATTCCATTCAATTCCATTAGTGTTGATTCCATTCCATTCCTTTCCATCACATTACATTCGGGTTGATTCCATTCCATTCCATTCCATTCCATTCCATTCCATTCCATTCCATTATGGTTGATTATATCCTATTCCATTCCATGCCATTTCTTTCCAATCCATTCCAGTCAGATTGATTCCATTCCATTACATTCCATTCCATTCCTTTCCATTCCATTCCATTCCATTCCATTCTGGTAGATTCCATTCAATTCCATTCCATTCCACTCCATTCGGGTTGATTCCATTCCATTCCTCTCCATTCCATTCCATTCCGTACCATTTGTGTGGATTCCATCCCATTCCATTCCATTCCATTCCGTTCCAATCCATTCCATTCCATTCCATTCCATTCCAATTGATTCCATTCCCTTCGATTCCATTCCAATCCATTCGATTCCGTTCCATTCCATTCCATTCGTGTGGATTCCATTCCATTCCATTCCATTCCAATCCATTCCATTCCATTCCATTCCATTCCATTCGGGTTGATTCCCTGCGCTTCCATTCCATTCAATTCCATTCCATTCGGGTTGATTCCATTCCATTCCATTCCAATCCATTCGGGTTGATTCCATCCCATTCCATTCCATTCCATTCCATTCCGTAAGATTCCATTCCATTCCACTCCATTCCATTCCATTCGGGTTTATTCCATTCCCATCCATTCCTTCCATTCCATTGCATTCCATTCCATTTTATTTGGGTTGAATTCATTCCATTCCATTCCATTCCATTCCTTTCCGGTTGATTCCATTCCATTCCATTCCATTCCATTCCATTCCATTCCATTCCATTGGCGTTGATACCATTCCTTTCCATTCCATTCCATTCCATTCGGTTGATTCCATTCCATTCCATTCCATTCCATTCGGGTTGATTCCATTCCATTCCATTCCATTCCATTCCATTCCATTCCATTCCATGGCATTCCAATCCATTACATTCTATTACATTCGGGTTGATTCCATTCCATTCCATTCAAATCCATTGCATTCCATTCCACTCCTTTCTATTCCATTCCATTCCATTCGTTTGGATTCCATCCCATTCCATTCCATGCCACTCCATTCCAGTCAGGTTGATTCCATTTTATTCCATTCCATTCCATTCAATTCCATTCCTTTCCATTCGGGTTAATTCCATTCCATTCCATTCCATTCCATTCTTGTTGATTCCAATCCATTCCATTCCATTCATATCCATTCCATTCGGGTTGATTCCATTCCATTCCATTCCACTCCATTCGGATTGATTCCATTCCATTCCATTCCATTCCATTCCATTCCATTCCATTCCATTCCATTCGTATTGATTCCATTCCATTCCATTCCATTGCACTACAATTTGTTGCTTCCATTCCATCCAATTCCACTCCATTCCATTCGGGTTGATTCCATTCCCATTCATTCCATCCCATTCCATTCCATTCCATTAGGGTTGAATCCATTCCGTTCCATTCCATTCCATTCCATTCCATTACATTACATTACATTCCATTTTGGTTGATTCCACATCCTTCCCTTCCATTACATTCTATTCCATTCCAATTCACTCGGGTTGATTCCTTACGCTTCCATTGCATTCCATTTCATTCCATTCTGGTGGATTCCATTCCATCCCATTCTATTGAATTCCATTCCATTCCATTCCATTCCATTCGCGTTAATACCATTCCATTCCATTCCATTCCATTCCATTCCATTCCATTTCATTCCATTCGGGTTTATTCCATTGCATTCCATTCAGTTCCATTCCATTCCATTCCTTGCCATTCCAATACATTACCTTCGTTTACATTCGACTTGATTCCATTTCATTTCATTATATTCCATTACATTCGAGTTGATTCCATTCCATTCCATTCCACTCCATTGCATTCAATTCCACTCCATTCCATTCCATTCCATTCCATTCGGGTTGATTCGAACCCATTCCATTCCCTTCCATGCCACTCCATTCCATTCCATTCCACCCCATTCGGGTTGATTCCATTCAATTCCTCTCCATTCCATTCAGTTCCATACCATTTTGGTTGACTCCATCCCATTCCATTCCATTCCATTCCATTCCAATCCATTCCATTCCATTCCAGTTGATTCCATTCCCTTCGATTTCATTCCATTCCATTCGATTCCGTTCCATTCCATTCCATTCGGGTGGATTCCAATCCATTGCATTCCAATCCATTCCATTCCATTAAATTCGAATCCATTCGGGTTGATTCCCTACGGTTCCATTTCATTCAATTCCATTCCATTCGGGTTGATTTCATTCCATTCCATTCCAATCCATTCGGGTTGTTTCCATGCCATTGCATTCCATTCCATTGCATTCCGTTCCATTCCATTCCATTCCGTTTGATTCCATTCCATTCCATTCCATTCCATTCCATTCCATTCGGGTTGATTCCATTCCGTTCCATTCCTTCCATTCCATTCCGGTTGATTCCATTCCATTCCATTCCATTACATTACATTCGCGTTGATACCATTCCTTTCCATTCCATTCCATTCCATTATAATCCATTCCATTCGGGATGATTCAATTCCATTCCATTCCATTCCATTCCATTCGGGTTGATTCCATTCCATTCCATTCCATTCCATTCCATTCCCTTCCATTCCATTCCATTACATTCGGGTTGATTCCATTCCATTCCATTCCAGTCCATTGCATTCCATTGCATTCAATGCCATTCCAATCCACTACAATCTATTCCATTCGGGTTGATTCCATTCCCTTCCATTCCACTCCATTGTATTCCATTCCACTCTATTCCATTCAATTCGGGTGGATTCCATCCCATTCACTTCCATTCCATTCCATGCCACTCCATTCCAGTCAGGTTGATTCCATTTCACTCCATTCCATTGCATTCCATTGCATTCCATTTGATTCCATACCTTTCATATTGATTCCATTCCATTCCATTCCATTCCATTCCATTCCATTCCATTCCCTTCCATTCGGGTTTATTTCATTCCATTCCATTCCAATCCATTCCACTCCATTCCATTCCATTTCATACCATTGTGGAAAATTCCATTCCATTCCATTCCCTTCCATTCGGGTTGACTCCATTCCATTCCATTCCATTCCATTCCACTCCATTCCATTCGGATTGATTCCATTCCCTTCCATTTCATCCCTTTCCATTGCATTCCATTCCATACCATTCGCGTTGATTCCATTCCATTCCATTCCATTCCATTCGGGTTGATTCAATATCCTTCCCTTCCATTCCATTCCATTCCATTCCATTCCATTCCACTCCTGTTCATTTCATTCCATTCCATTCCACTCCTGTTCATTTCATTCCATTCCATTCCATTCCATTCCATTCCATTCCATTCGGATTGATTCCATTCCATTCCATTCCTTTCCATTGCATTCCATTCCATTCCATTCCTTACTGGATGATTCCATTCCATTCCATTCCATTCCATTCCATTTAATTCCATTCCATTCCACTCTGGTTGATTCCATTCCATTCCTTTCCATTCCATTCAATTCCGTTCCATTCCATTCCATTCGTGTTGATTCCATCCAATTCCATTCCATTCCATTCCATTCTTCTCCATACCTGTCAGGGTGATTCCATTCCATTCCATTGCATTCCACTCCATTCCATTCCATTCCATTCGCGTCAAAAACGTTCCATTCCATTCCATTCCATTACATTACATTTCATTCCATTCAGGTTGATTCCATTCCATTCCATTGCATTCCACTCCATTCCATTCCATTCCATTCGCGTCAATAACTTTCCATTCCATTCCATTCCATTAAATTACATTTCATTCCATTCGAGTTGAATCCATTCCATTCCATTCCATTCCATTCCATTTCATTACTTTCGGGATGATTCCATTCCATTGCATTCCATTCCATTCCATTCCATGCCATGCTATTCCAATCCATTACGTTAGAATCCATTAGGGTTGATTCCATTCCACTCCATTCCACTCCATTGCATTCCATTCCACTCCATTCCATTCCATTCCATTCCACTCCATTCGGGTTGATTCCGTTCCATTCCTCTCCATTACATTAAATTCCATAACATTCCGGTTGATTCCATCCCATTCCATTCCATTCCATTCCATTCCATTCCATTCCCTTCCATTCCATACGGGTTGACTCCAATTCATTCCATTCCATTCCATTCCATTCCATTACAGTTGATTCCATTCCATTCCATTCCATTCCATTGCATTCCATTCCATTGCATTCGAGTGGATTCCAATCCATTTAATTCCATTCCATTCCATTCCATTCTAATCCATTCGGTTTGATTCCCTACGCTTCCATTCCATTCAATTCCATTCCACTCGGGTTGATTCCATTCCATTCCAATCCATTCCATTACATTCGGGTTGATTCCTTTCCATTCCATTCCACTCCATTGCATTCCCTTCCATTCCATTCCAATCCATTCGGATTGATTCCATCCAATTCCAATCCATTCCATTCCCCTCCATTCCGGTGAGGTTGATTCCATTCCATTCCATTCCATTCCATTCCATTCCATTCCATTCCATTCGGGTTGATTCCATTCCATTCCATTCCATTCCATTCCATTCCATTCTTTCCATTCCATTCCATTCCTTTCCATTCCATTCCATTCCATTCCATTTGGGTTGTTTCCATTCCATTCAATTCCATTCGACTCCTTTCCACTCCATTCCTTTGCATTCCATGCCATTCTGGTTGACTCCATCCCATTCCATTCCATTCCATTCCATTCTATTCCACTCGGTTTGATTCCATTCGATTCCATTCCATTCTATTCCATGCCATTCGCGTTGATTCCATTCCCTTCTATTCCTTCCATTCCATTGCATTCCATTCCATTTTATTCAGGTTGATTCAATTCCATTCCATTCCATTCCATTCCATACCATTCCATTCCATTACATTCGGGTTGATTCCATATCCTTCCTTTCCATTCCATTCCATTCCATTCCAATCCATTCGGGTTGATTCCATACTGTTGCATTGCATTCCATTTCATTCCATAAGGGTTGATTGCATTCCGTTCCATTGCATTCCATTCCATTCCATTCCATTCCATTCCATTCCATTCCATTCCATTCGGGTTGATTGTATTCCATACCATTCCAATCCATTCCATTCCATGCCATTCCATTCACGTTGATTCCATATCCTTCCCTTCCGTTCCATTCCATTCCATTCCAATCCATTCGGGTTGATTCCAGACGCTTCCATTCCATTTCATTCGGGTTGATTCCAATCCATTATATTCCATTCCGTTCGCCTTGATAACATTCCATTCCATTGCATTCCCTTCTGGTTGATTTCATTCCATTCCATTCCATTCCATTCCATTCTATTCCTTTCTGGATGGTTCCATTCCATTCCATTCCATTCCATTTCATTCCGTTCCATTCCTTTCGGGTGGATTCCATTCCATTCCTTTCCATTCCATTCCATTCCCTTTAATTCCAATGCATTCCATTCCATTCGGGTTGATTCCATCCCGTTACATTGCGTTCCATTCCATTCCATTCCATTCCATTCCATTCCATTCCATTCCATTAGGGATGATTATATCCCATTCCATTCCATTCCATTTCATTCCACTCCATTCAAGTCAGGTTGATTCCATTCCATTCCATTCCATTCCATTCCACTCCATTCCATTCCATTCCATTCCATTCGGGTTGATTCAATTCCATTGCATTCCATTCCACTCCATTCGGGTTGATTCCATTCCATTCCTCTCCATTCCATTCCATTCCATACCATTTGGGTTGATTCCATCCCGTTCCATTCCATTCCATTCCATTCCAATCCATTCCATTCCATTCCATACCATTCCAATCCATTCCAGTTGATTCCATTCCTTTGGATTCCATTCCATTCCATTCGATTCCACTCCATTCCATTCCATTCGGGTGGATTCCAATCCATTCCATTCCATTCCATTCCAATCCATTCGGGTTGATTCCCTATGCTTCCATTCCATTCAATTCCATTCCATTCTGGTTGATTCCATTCCATTCCATTCCAATCCATTCGGTTTGATTCCATCCCATTCCATTCCATTCCATTCCCTTCCATTCCGTTTGATTCCATTCCATTCCATTCCATTCCATTCAGGTTTATTCCATTCCCATCCATTCCTTCCATTCCATTGCATTCCATTCCATTTTATTCGGGTTAATTCCATTCCATTCCATTCCATTCCATTCCGGTTGATTCCATTCCATTCCATTCCATTCCATCCCATCCCATTCCATTCCATTCCATTCCATTCCATTCCATTCCATTCGGGTTGATTCCATTCCGTTCCATTCCATTGTATTCCATTTTGTTGATTCCATTCCATCCAATTCCATTCCATTACATTCGGGTTGATTCCATTCACATCCAATTCCATCCCATTCCATTCCATTCCATTAGGTTTGGTTCCATTCCGTTCCATTCCATGCCATTCCGTTCCATTTCATTTGGGTTGATTCCATATCCTTCCCTTCCATTTCATTCTATTCCATTCCAATACACTCGGGTTGACTCCATACGCTTCCATTGCATTCTATTTCATTCCATTCTGGTGGATTCCATTCCATCCCATTCTATTCCATTCCATTCCATTCCATTACATTCCATAATTTTCGCGTTAATACCTTTCAATTCCATTCCATTCCATTCCGTTCCATTCCATTTCATTCTACTCGGGGTGATTCCATTCCATTCCATTCAGTTCCATTCCATTCCATTCCTTGCCATTCCAATCCATTACGCTCGATTACATTCGGGTTGATTCAATTCCTTTCCATTATATTCCACTACATTCGGGTTGATTCCACCCCATTCCATTCCATTACATGCCATTCCATTCCATTCCATTCCACTCCATTCCAATCAGGGTGAATCCCTTCCATTCCATTCCATTCCATTCAATTCCATTCCATTCCATTCCATTCGGGTTGATTCCATTCCATTCCATTCCATTCTATTCCATTCCATTCCATTCGGGTTTTTTCCATTGCATTCCTTTCCATTCCATTCCATTCCACCCCATTCCATTCCATTCCATGCCATTCCATTCCATTCCATTCCACTCCATTCCATTCAGGTTGAATCCACTCCATTCCATTTCATTCCATTCCAATCCATTCGGTTTGATTCCATTCCATTCCATTCCATTCCATTCCATTCCATTCCATTCCATTCGTGTTGATTCCGTTCCCTTCCATTCCTTCCATTCCATTGAATTCCATCCCATTTTATTCGGGTTGATTCCAATCCATTCGGGTTCATTCCATACACTTCCATTCCATTCCATTCCATTCCATTCCATTCCATTAGGGTTGATTCCATTCCATTCCTTTCCATTACATTACATTCGGGTTGATTCTATTCCATTCCATTCCATTCCATGGCATTCCAATCCATTACATTCGATTCCATTCGGGTTGATTCCATTCCATTCCATTCCAATCCATTGCATTCCATTCCACTCCATTCCATTCCATTCCATTCCATTCCATTCCATTCCATTCGGGTTGATTCCATCCCATTCCATTAGATTCCATTCCATTCCATTGCATTTGGGTTGATACCATTCCAATCCATTCCTTCCCATTCCATTCAATTCCGTTCCAATCCATTCCATTCGGGTTGATTACATTCCCTTCCACTCCATTGCATTCCATTGCATTCCATTCCATTCCATTCGGCTTGATTCCATTCCCTTATATTCCATTCCATTCCATTCCATTCCATTCCATTCCATTCCATTCCATTCCTTTCTGGTTGATTCCATTCCATTCCATTCACTTCCATTCCATTCCATTAGGGTTGATTATATCCCAATCCATTCCCTTCCATTTCTTTCCAATCCATTCCAGTCAGGTTGATTCCATTCCATTCTATTCCATTCCAATCCATTTCATTCCAATCCATTCGGGTTGATTCCCTACGCTTTCATTCCATTCAATTCCATTCCATTCGGGTTGATTCCATTCCATTCCATTCGAATCCATTCGGGTTGATTCCATCCCATTCCATTCCATTCCATTCCATTCCGTTTGATTCCATTCCATTCCATTCCATTCCATTCCATTCCATTCCATTCGCGTTGATACCATTACTTTCCATTCCATTCCATTCCATTCCATTCGCGTTGATACCATTACTTTCCATTCCATTCCATTCCATTCGTGTTGATTCCATTCCATTCCATTCCATTCCATTCCATTACATTCGGGTTGATTCCATTCCATTCCATTCCATTCCATGCCATTCCAATCCATTATATTCTATTCCATTCGGGTTGATTCCATTCCATTCCATTCAACTCCACTGCTTTCCTTTTCACTCTTTTCTATTCCATTCCATTCCATTCAGCTGGATTCCATCCCATTCCATTCCATGCCACTCCGTTCCAGTCAGGTTTATTCCATTTCATTCCATTCCAATCCATTCCACTACATTCCATTCCATTCCATTCCATTCCTTTTGGGTTGATTCCATTCCATTCCATTCAATTCCATTCCATTCCATTGCATTCGGGTTGATTCCATTCCATTCCATTCCATTCTATTCCATTCCATTCTGGTTGATTCCAATCCATTCCATCCCATTCATATCCATTCCATTCGGGTTGATTCCATTCCATTCCATTCCAGAGCATTCGGGTTGATTCCATTCCATTTCATTCCATTCCATCCCATTCCATTCCATTCCATTCGGGTTGATTGCATTCCATTCCACTCCATTGCATTCCAATTTGCTGATTCCATTCCATCCAATTCCATTCCATTCCATTCGGGTTGATTCCATTCCCAGCCATTCAATCCCATTTCATTCCATTCCATTAGGGTTGATTCCATTCCGTTCCATTCCATTCCATTTGGGTTGATTCCATATCTTTCCCTTCCATTCCATTCTCTTCTATTCCAATACACTTGGCTTGATTCCATACGCTTCCATTGCATTCCATTTCATTCCTTTCTGGTGGATTCCATCCCATCCCATTCTATTCCATTCCATTCCATTCCATTCCATTCCATTCCATGCCATTCCATTCCATTCCATTAGCGTTAATACCATTCCATTCCATTCCATTCCATTTCATTCCATTCGGGTTGATTCCATTCCATTCCACTCAGTTCCATTCCATTCCATTGCTTGCCATTCCAATACATTACGTTCGATTACATTCGAGTTGAATCCATTCCATTCCATTATATTCCATTACATTCGAGTTGATTCTATTGCATTCCATTCCACTCCATTGCATTCCATTCCACTCCATTCCATTCCATTCCATACCATTCGGGTTGATTCCACCCCAATCCATTCCATTCCATGCCATTCCATTCCATTCCATTCCACTCCATTCGAATCAGGTTGATTCCATTCCATTCCATTCCATTCCATTCCATTCGGGTTGATTCCATTCCATTCCATTCCAATCCATTCCATTCCATTCGGGTTGTTTCCATTGCATTCCATTCCATTCCATTTCATTCCATTCCACTCCATTCCTTGCCATTCCATTCCATTCGGATTCATTCCATCAAATTCCATTCTATTCCACTCCATTCCATTCCATTCCATTCCAATCCATTCGGTTTGATTCCCTTCCATTCCATTCCATTGCATTCCATTCGTTTTGATTCCGTTCCCTTCCATTCCTTCCATTCCATTGCATTCCATTCCATTTTATTCGGGTTGATTCCATTCCATTCCATTCCATTCCATTCTAATCCATTCGGGTTGATTCCATACACTTCCATTCCATTCCATTCCATTTCATTCCTTTCCATTCCATTCCATTAGGGTTGATTCCGTTCCATTTTTTCCATTACATTACATGCGGGTTGATTCCATTCCATTCCATTCCATTCCATTTCATTCCATTCCATGGCATTCCAATCCATTACATTTGATTCCATTCGGGTTGATTCCATTCCATTCCATTCCACTCCATTGCATTCCATTCCACTCCATTCCATTCCATTCCATTCCATTCGGGTTGATACCATCCCATCCCATTAGATTGCATTCCATTCCTTTGCATTTGGGTTGACACCATTCCATTCCATTACTTTCCATTCCAGTCAATTCCGTTCCATTCCATTCCATTCGGGTTGATTACATTCCCTTCCACTCCATTGCATTCCATTCTATTCCATTCGGGTTGATTCCATTCCCTTATATTCCATTCCATTCCATTCCATTCCATTCCATTGGCGTTGATACCATTCCTTTCCATTCCATTCCATTCCATTCGGTTGATTCCATTCCATTCCATTCCATTCCATTCGGGTTGATTCCATTCCATTCCATTCCATTCCATTCCATTCCATTCCATTCCATTCCATGGCATTCCAATCCATTACATTCTATTACATTCGGGTTGATTCCATTCCATTCCATTCAAATCCGTTGCATTCCATTCCACTCCTTTCTATTCCATTCCATTCCATTCGTTTGGATTCCATCCCATTCCATTCCATGCGACTCCATTCCAGTCAGGTTGATTCCATTTTATTCCATTCCATTCCATTCAATTCGATTCCTTTCCATTCGGGTTAATTCCATTCCATTCCATTCCATTCCATTCTTGTTGATTCCAATCCATTCCATTCCATTCATATCCATTCCATTCGGGTTGATTCCATTCCATTCCATTCCACTCCATTCGGATTGATTCCATTCCATTCCATTCCATTCCATTCCATTCCATTCCATTCCATTCGTATTGATTCCATTCCATTCCATTCCATTGCACTACAATTTGTTGCTTCCATTCCATCCAATTCCACTCCATTCCATTCGGGTTGATTCCATTCCCATTCATTCCATCCCATTCCTTTCCATTCCATTAGGGTTGAATCCATTCCGTTCCATTCCATTCCATTCCATTCCATTCCATTACATTACATTCCATTTTGGTTGATTCCACATCCTTCCCTTCCATTACATTCTATTCCATTCCAATTCACTCGGGTTGATTCCTTACGCTTCCATTGCATTCCATTTCATTCCATTCTGGTGGATTCCATTCCATCCCATTCTATTGAATTCCATTCCATTCCATTCCATTCCATTCGCGTTAATACCATTCCATTCCATTCCATTCCATTCCTTTCCATTCCATTAGGGTTGATTATATCCCATTCCATTCCATTTCATTCCTCTCCATTCCAGTGAGGTTGATTCCATTCCATTCCATTCCATTCCATTCGGGTTGATTCCATTCCATTCCATTCCATTCAACTCCATTCGGGTTGATTCCATTCCATTCCTCTCCATTCCATTCCATTCCATTCCATACCATTTGTGTTGATTCCATCCCATTCCATTCCATTCCATTGCAATCCATTCAATTCCATTCCATTCCATTCCAGTTGATTCCATTCCCTTCGATTCCATTCCATTCCATTCGATTCCGTTCCATTCCATTCCATTCGGGTGGCTTCCAATCCATTCCACTCCATTCCCTTCCATTCCATTCCATTCCATTCAATTCCATTCCAATCCATTCGGGCTGATTCCCTACGCTTCCATTCCACTCAATTCCATTCCATTCGGGTTGATTCCTTTCCATTCCATTCCACTCCATTCCATTCGGGTTGATTCCATCCCATTCCATTCCATTGCATTCCATTCCTTACCATTCCACTCCATTCCAATCAGGTTGATTCCATTCCATTCCATTCCATTCCATTAGAATCCATTCGGGTCGATGCCATTCCATTCCAATCCATTAGGGTTGATTCCATTCCATTCCATTCCATTCCATTCCATTCCATTCCATTCCATTCCATTCCATTCCATTCGGGTTGTTTCCATTCCATTCCATTCCATTCCATTCCACTGCATTCCATGCCATTCCATACGATTCGTGTTGATTCCATCCCATACGATTCCATTCCATTCCATTCGGGTTGTTTCAATGCCATTCCATCCCATACCATTCGCGTTGATACCATGCCATTCCATTCCATTCCATTCCATTCCATTCAGGTTGATTCCATTCCTTTCCATACCTTTCCATCCCATTCCATTCCATTCCATTGCATTCTGTCCATTCCATTCCATTCGTTTCTGGTTGACTCCTTTTCATTCCATTCCATTCCATTCAAATCCATTCCATTTGGGTTGATTCCATTCCATTCCTTTCCATTCCATTCAATTCCTTTCCATTACATTCCATTCGGGTTGATTGCATTCCTTTCCACTCCATTGCATTCCATTCCATTACATTCCATTCAATTCCATTCCATTCCATTCCATTCCATTCCATTCATATCCATTCCATTCGGGTTGATTCCATTCCATTCCATTCCATTGCGTTGCAATTTGCTGATTCCATTCCATCCAATTCCATTCCATTGCATTCGGGTTGATTCCATTCACATCCATTCCATCCCATTCCATTCCATTCCATTAGGGTTGATTCCATTCCGTTCCATTCCATTCCATTCCATTCCATTTGGGTTGATTCCATATCCCTCCCTTCCATTCCATTCTATTCCATTCCAATACACTCGGGTTGATTCCATACGCTTCCATTGCATTCCATTTCATTCCATTCTGGTGGATTCCATTCCATCCCATTCTATTCCATTCCATTCCATTCCATTCCTTTCGCGTTAATACCATTCCATTCCATTCCATTCCATTTCATTCCATTCGGGTTTATTCCATTCCATTCCATTAAGTTCCATTCCATTCCATTCCTTGCCATTCCAATACATTACGTTCGTTTACATTCGAGTTGATTCCATTTCATTTCATTATATTCCATTACATTCGAGTTGATTCCATTCCATTCCATTCCACTCCATTGCATTCAATTCCACCCAATTCCATTCCATTCCATTCCATTCGGGTTGATTCGAACCCATTCCATTCCCTTCCATGCCACTCCATTCCATTCCATTCCACCCCATTCGTGTTGATTCCATTCCATTCCTCTCCATTCCATTCAATTCCATACCATTTTGGTTGACTACATCCCATTCCATTCCATTCCATTCCATTAGGCTTGATTCCATTCCTTTCCTTTCCATTACATTACATTCGGTTTAATTCCATTCCATTCCATTCTATTTAATTCCATTCCATTCCATTCCATGGCATTCCAATCCATTACATTCGATTCCATTCGGGTTGATTCAATTCCATTCCATTCCACTCCATTGCATTCCTTTTCACTCCATTCCCTTCCATTCCATTCCATTCGGGTTGATTCCATCGCATCCCATTAGATTCCATTCCATTCCATTGCATTTGGGTTGATAATACTCCATTCCATTCCTTTCCATTCTATTCAATTCCGTTCCCCTCCATTCCGTTCGGGTTGATTACATTCCCTTCCACTCCATTGCATTCCATTCCATTCCATTCCATTCCATTCGGGTTGATTCCATTCCCTTATATTCCATTGCATTGCTTTCCATTCCAATCCATTCCATTCCATTCTTTCCATTCCTTTCTGGTTGATTCCATTCCATTCCATTCCATTCAATTCCATTCCATTCCATTAGGGTTGATTATATCCTATTACATTAAATTCAATTCCATTCCAATGCACTCCAGTCATGTTGAATCCATTCCATTCCATTCCATTCCATTCCATTCCATTCCATTCTGGTTGTTTCCATTCAATTCCATTACTTTCCTCTCCATTCGGGTTGCTTCCATTCCATTCTTCTCCATTCCGTTACATTCCATACCATTTGGGTTGATTCCACCCCATTCCATTCCATTCCAATCCATTCCATCCCATTCCATTCCATTCCAGTTGTTTCCATTCCCTTCGATTCCATTCCATTCCATTCCATTCCATTCCATTCCATTCGGGTGGATTCCAATCCATTCCATTCCATTCCATTTCATTGCATTCCATTCCATTCCAATCCATTCGGTTTGATTCCGTACGCTTCCATTCCATTCAATTCCATTCCATTCGGGTTGATTCCATTCCATTCCATTCCATACCATTCCGTTCAATTCCATTCCATGCCATTCCAATCCATTACATTCTATTCCATTCGGGTTGATTCCATTACATTCCATTCCACTCCATTGCATTCCATTCCACTCCTTTCCATTCCATTCCATTCCATCCGTGTGGATTCCATACCATTCCATTCCAGTCCATTCCAAGACACTCCGTTCCAGTCAGGTTAATTCCATTCCATTACATTCCTTTGCATTGCACTCCATTCCATTCCATTCCTTTCGGGTTGATTCCATTCCATTCCATTCAATTCCATTCCACTCAAATCCATTCCACCCCATTCCATTCCATTTCATACCATTCGGGTAAATTCCATTCCATTCCATTCCATTCCATTCGGGTTGAATCCATTCCATTCCATTCCATTCCATTCCATTCCATTCCAATCCACTCCCGTCAGGTTGATTCCATTCCATTCCATTCCATTCCATTCCATTCCATTCCATTCCGGTTGACTCCATTCCATTCCATTCCATTCCATTCCATTCTATTCCATTCCATTGGCCTTTTTACAATTCCTTTTCCTTCCATTCCACTCCATTCCATTCCATTCCTTTCTGGTTGATTCCATTCCATTCCATTCCCTTCCATTCCATTCCATTAGTGTTGCTTATATCCCATTCCATTCCATTCCATTTCTTTCCAATCCATTCCAGTCAGGTTGATTCCATTCCATTCCATTCCATTCCAATCCATTTCATTCCAATCCATACGGGTTGATTCCCTACGCTTTCATTCCATTCAATTCCATTCCATTCGGGTTGATTCCATTCCATTCCATTCCAATCCATTCGGGTTGATTCCATCCCCTTCCATTCCATTCCATTCCATTCCGTTTGATTCCATTCCATTCCATTCCATTCCATTCCATTCGCCTTGATACCATTACTTTCCATTCCATTCCATTCCATTCGTGTTGATTCAATTCCATTCCATTCCATTCCATTACATTCGGGTTGATTCCATTCCATTCCATTCGTGTTGATTCAATTCCATTCCATTCCATTCCATTACATTCGGGTTGATTCCATTCCATTCCATTCCATTCCATTCCATTCCATGCCATTCCAATCCATTATATTCTATTCCATTCGGGTTGATTCCATTCCATTCCATTCAACTCCACTGCTTTCCATTTCACTCCTTTCTATTCCATTCCATTCCATTCAGCTGGATTCCATCCCATTCCATTCCATGCCACTCCATTCCAGTCAGGTTGATTCCATTTCATTCCATTCCAATCCATTCCACTGCATTCCATTCCATTCCATTCCTTTCCTTTTGTGTTGATTCCATTCCATTCCATTCAATTCCATTCCATTCCATTCCATTCGGGTTGATCCCATTCCATTCCATTCCATTCTATTCCATTCCATTCTGGTTGATTCCAATCCATTCCATTCCATTCGTATCCATTACATTCGGGTTGATTCCATTCCATTCCATTCCAGACCATTCGGGTTGATTCCATTCCATTTCATTCCATTCCATCCCATTCCATTCCATTCCATTCCATTCGGGTTTATTGCATTCCATTCCATTCCATTGCATTCCAATTTGTTGATTCCATTCCATCCAATTCCATTCCATTCCATTCGGGTTGATTCCATTCCCAGCCATTCAATCCCATTTCATTCCATTCCATTAGGGTTGATTCCATTCCGTTCCATTCCATTCCATTCCATTCCATTTGGGTTGATTCCATATCTTTCCCTTCCATTCCATTCTCTTCCATTCCAATACACTTGGCTTGATTCCATACGATTCCATTGCATTCCATTTCATTCCTTTCTGGTGGATTCCATCCCATCCCATTCTATTCCATTCCATTCCATTCCATTCCATTCCATGCCATGCCATTCCATTCCATTCCATTAGCGTTAATACCGTTCCATTCCATTCCATTCCATTTCATTCCATTCGGGTTGATTCCATTCCATTCCATTCAGTTCCATTCCATTCCATTGCTTGCCATTCCAATACATTACGTTCGATTACATTCGAGTTGAATCCATTCCATTCCATTATATTCCATTACATTCCAGTTGATTCTATTCCATTCCATTCCACTCCATTTCATTCCATTCCACTCCATTCCATTCCATTCCATACCATTCGGGTTGATTCCTCCCCAATCCATTCCATTCCATGCCATTCCATTCCATTCCATTCCACTCCATTCGTATCAGGTTGATTCCATTCAATTCCAATCCATTCCATTCCATTCGGGTTGATTCCATTCCATTCCATTCCATTCCATTCCATTCCATTCCATTCCATTCTATTCCATTCCATTCCATTCCATTCCATTCGGGTTGTTTCCATTGCATTCCATTCCATTCCATTCCATTCCACTCCATTCCATGCCATTCCATTCCATTCGGATTCTTTCCATCAAATTCCATTCTATTCCACTCCATTCCATTCCATTCCATTCCAATCCATTCGGTTTGATTCCCTTCCATTCCATTCCATTGCATTCCATTCGTGTTGATTCCGTTCCCTTCCATTCCTTCCATTCCATTGCATTCCATTCCATTTTATTCGGGTTGATTCCATTCCATTCCATTCCATTCCATTCCATTCCAATCCATTCGGGTTTATTCCATACACTTCCATTCCATTCCATTCCATTTCATTCCATTCCATTCCATGCCATTAGGGTTGATTCCATTCCATTCCTTTCCATTACATTACATTCGTGTTGATTCCATTCCATTCCATTCCATTCCATTTCATTCCATGGCATTCCAATCCATTACATTCGATTCCATTCGGGTTGATTCCATTCCATTCCATTCCACTCCATTGCATTCCATTCCACTCCATTCCATTCCATTCCATTCCATTCGGGTTGATACCATACCATCCCATTAGATTGCATTCCATTCCTTTGCATTTGGGTTGACACCATTCCATTCCATTACTTTCCATTCCAGTCAATTCCGTTCCATTCCATTCCATTCGGGTTGATTACATTCCCTTCCACTCCATTGCATTCCATTCCATTCCATTCGGGTTGATTCCATTCCCTTATATTCCATTCCATTCCATTCCATTCCATACCATTCCATTCCATTCCATTCCTTTCTGGTTGATTCCATTCCATTCCGTTCCATTCCATTCCATTCCATTAGGGTTGATTATATCCTATTCCATTGCATTTCATTTCATTCCAATCCATTCCAGTCAGGTTGATTCCATTCCATTCCATTCCATTCCATTCCATTCCATTCCATTCCATTCCATTCCATTATGGTTGATTCCATTCAATTCCATTCCATTCCACTCCATTCGGGTTGATTCCATTCCATTCCTCTATATTCCATTCCATTCCATACCATTTGGGTTGATTCCATCCCATTTCATTCCAATCCATTCCATTCCATTCCAGTTGATTGCATTCCCTTCCATACCATTCAATTCCATTCGATTCCGTTCCATTCCAATCCATTCGGGTGTATTCCAATCCATTCCATTCCATTCCATTCCATTCCATTGCATTCCATTCCATTCCATTCGGGTTGTTTCCATTCCATTCCATTCCATTCCATTCCACTGCATTCCATGCCATTCCATACGATTCGTGTTGATTCCATCCCATACGATTCCATTCCATTCCATTCGGGTTGATTCAATGCCATTCCATTCCATACCATTCGCGTTGATACCATGCCATTCCATTCCATTCCATTCCATTCCATTCAGGTTGATTCCATTCCTTTCCATACCTTTCCATCCCATTCCATTCCATTCCATTGCATTCTGTCCATTCCATTCCATTCGTTTCTGATTGATTCCTTTTCATTCCATTCCATTCCATTCAAATCCATTCCATTTGGGTTGATTCCATTCCATTCCTTTCCATTCCATTCAATTCCTTTCCATTACATTCCATTCGGGTTGATTGCATTCCTTTCCACTCCATTGCATTCCATTCCATTACATTCCATTCAATTCCATTCCATTCCATTCCATTCCATTCCATTCATATCCATTCCATTCGGGTTGATTCCATTCCATTCCATTCCATTGCGTTCCAATTTGCTGATTCCATTCCATCCAATTCCATTCCATTGCATTCGGGTTGATTCCATTCACATCCATTCCATCCCATTCCATTCCATTCCATTAGGGTTGATTCCATTCCGTTCCATTCCATTCCATTCCATTCCATTTGGGTTGATTCCATATCCCTCCCTTCCATTCCATTCTATTCCATTCCAATACACTCGGGTTGATTCCATACGCTTCCATTGCATTCCATTTCATTCCATTCTGGTGGATTCCATTCCATCCCATTCTATTCCATTCCATTCCATTCCATTCCTTTCGCGTTAATACCATTCCATTCCATTCCATTCCATTCCATTCCATTCCATTTCATTCCATTCGGGTTTATTCCATTCCATTCCATTCAGTTCCATTCCATTCCATTCCTTGCCATTCCAATACATTACGTTCGTTTACATTCGAGTTGATTCCATTTCATTTCATTATATTCCATTACATTCGAGTTGATTCCATTCCATTCCATTCCACTCCATTGCATTCAATTCCACTCCATTCCATTCCATTCCATTCCATTCAGGTTGATTCGAACCCATTCCATTCCCTTCCATGCCACTCCATTCCATTGCATTCCACCCCATTCCTGTTGATTCCATTCCATTCCTCTCCATTCCATTCAATTCCATACCATTTTGGTTGACTCCGTCCCATTCCATTCCATTCCATTCCAATCCATTCCATTCCATTCCAGTTGATTCCATTCCCTTCGATTTCATTCCATTCCATTCGATTCCGTTCCATTCCATTCCATTCGGGTGGATTCCAATCCATTGCATTCCAGTCCATTCCATTCCATTAAATTCCAATCCATTCGGGTTGATTCCCTACGGTTCCATTTCATTCAATTCCATTCCATTCGGGTTGATTTCATTACATTCCATTCCAATCCATTCGGGTTGTTTCCATCCCATTGCATTCCATTCCATTCCATTCCGTTCCATTGCATTCCATTCCGTTTGATTCCATTCCATTCGGGTTGATTCCATTCCGTTCCATTCCTTCCATTCCATTCCGGTTGATTCCATTCCATTCCATTCCATTACATTCCATTCGCGTTGATACCATTCCTTTCCATTCCATTCCATTCCATTCCAATCCATTCCATTCGGGATGATTCAATTCCATTCCATTCCATTCCATTACATTCGGGTTCATTCCATTCCATTCCATTCCATTCCATTCCCTTCCATTCCATTCCATTACATTCGGGTTGATTCCATTCCATTCCATTGCAGTCCATTCCATTCCATTCCATTCAATGCTATTCCAATCCACTACAATCTATTCCATCTGGGTTGATTCCATTCCCTTCCTTTCCACTGCATTGCATTCCATTACACTCTATTCCATTCAATTCGGGTGGATTCCATCCCATTCCCTTCCATTCCATTCCATGCCACTCCATTCCAGTCAGGTTGATTCCATTTCACTCCATTCCATTCCATTCCATTGCATTCCATTTGATTCCATACCTTTCATATTGATTCCATTCCATTCCAATCCATTCCATTCCATTCCATTCCATTCCATTCCATTCCCTTCCATTCGGGTTTATTTCATTCCATTCCATTCCAATCCATTCCACTCCATTCCATTCCATTTCATACCATTCTGGAAAATTCCATTCCATTCCATTCCATTCCATTCCCTTCCATTCGGGTTGACTCCATTCCATTCCATTCCATTCCATTCCATTCCACTCCATTCCATTCGGATTGATTCCATTCCCTTCCATTCCATCCCTTTCCATTGCATTCCATTCCATTCCATTCGCGTTAATTCCATTCCATTCCATTCCATTCCATTCCATTCCATTCCATTCCATTCCATTCAGGTTGATTCCATATCCTTCCCTTCCCTTCCATTCCATTCCATTCCATTCCATTCCATTCCACTCCTGTTCATTTCATTCCATTGCATCTCACTCATGTTCATTTCATTCCATTCCATTCCATTCCATTCCATTCCATTCCGTTCCATTCCATTCGGATTGATTCCATTCCATTCCATTCCTTTCCATTGCATTCCATTCCATTCCATTCCTTACTGGATGATTCCATTCCATTCCATTCCATTCCATTTAATTCCATTCCATTCCACTCTGGTTGATTCCATTCCATTCCTTTCCATTCCATTCAATTCCGTTCCATTCCATTCCATTCGTGTTGATTCCATCCAATTCCATTCCATTCCATTCCATTCTTCTCCATACCTGTCAGGTTGATTCCATTCCATTCCATTGCATTCCACTCCATTCCATTCCATTCCTTTCGCGTCAGAAACGTTCCATTCCATTCCATTCCATTATATTACATTTCATTCCATTCGGGTTGATTCCATTCCATTCCATTGCATTCCACTCCATTCCATTCCATTCCATTCGCGTCAATAACTTTCCATTCCATTCCATTCCATTAAATTACATTTCATTCCATTCGGGTTGATTCCATTCCATTCCATTCCATTCCATTTCATTACTTTCGGGATGATTCCATTCCATTGCATTCCATTCCATTCCATTCCATGCCATGCTATTCCAATCCATTACGTTAGAATCCATTAGGGTTGATTCCATTCCACTCCATTCCACTGCATTGCATTCCATTCCACTCCATTCCATTCCATTCCATTCCACTCCATTCGGGTTCATTCCATTCCATTCCTCTCCATTACACTAAATTCCATAACATTCCTGTTGATTCCATCCCATTCCATTCCATTCCATTCCATTCCATTCCATTCCCTTCCATTCCATACGGGTTGACTCCAATTCATTCCATTCCATTCCATTCCATTCCATTCCATTACAGTTGATTCCATTCCATTCCATTCCATTCCATTCCATTCCATTCCATTCGGGTTGATTCCATTCCATTCCATTCCATTCCATTCCATTCCATTCCTTTCCATTCCATTCCATTCCATTCCATTTGGGTTGTTTCCATTCCATTCCATTCCATTCGACTCCTTTCCACTCCATTCCTTTGCATTCCATGCCATTCTGGTTGACTCCATCCCATTCCATTCCATTCCATTCCATTCCATTCCACTCGGTTTGATTCCATTCGATTCCATTCCATTCTATTCCATGCCATTCGCGTTGATTCCATTCCCTTCCATTCCTTCCATTCCATTGCATTCCATTCCATTTTATTCGGGTTGATTCAATTCCATTCCATTCCATACCATTCCATTCCATTACATTCGGGTTGATTCCATATCCTTCCTTTCCATTCCATTCCATTCCATTCCAATCCATTCGGGTTGATTCCATACTCTTGCATTGCATTCCATTTCATTCCATAAGGGTTGATTGCATTCCGTTCCATTCCATTCCATTCCATTCCATTCCATTCCATTCCATTCGGGTTGATTGTATTCCATACCATTCCAATCCATTCCATTCCATGCCAATCCATTCACGTTGATTGCATATCCTTCCCTTCCGTTCCATTCCATTCCATTCCAATCCATTCGGGTTGATTCCAGACGCTTCCATTCCATTCCATTCGGTTTGATTCCAATCCATTATATTCCATTCCGTTCGCCTTGATAACATTCCATTCCATTGCATTCCCTTCTGGTTGATTCCATTCCATTCAATTCCATTCCATTCCATTCCATTCCTTTCTGGATGGTTCCATTCCATTCCATTCCATTCCATTTCATTCCGTTCCATTCCTTTCGGGTGGATTCCATTCCATTCCTTTCCATTCCATTCCATTCCCTTTAATTCCAATGCATTCCATTCCATTCGGGTTGATTCCATCCCGTTACATTGCATTCCATTCCATTCCATTGCATTCCATTCCATTCCATTCCTTTCCGTTCCATTTGGGGTGATTTCATTCCCTTCCATTTCTTCCATTCCATTGCATTCAATTCCATTCCATTCCATTAGGGATGATTATATCCCATTCCATTCCATTCCATTTCATTCCACTCCATTCCAGTCAGGTTGATTCCATTCCATTCCATTCCATTCCATTCCACTCCATTCCATTCCATTCCATTCCATTCGGGTTGATTCAATTCCATTCCATTCCATTCCACTCCACTCGGGTTGATTCCATTCCATTCCAATCCATTCCATTCCATTCCATACCATTCCAATCCATTCCAGTTGATTCCATTCCTTTGGATTCCATTCCATTCCTTTCGATTCCACTCCATTCAATTCCATTCGGGTGGATTCCAATCCATTCCATTCCATTCCATTCCATTCCATTCCAATCCATTCGGATTGATTCCCTATGCTTCCATTCCATTCAATTCCATTCCATTCTGGTTGATTCCATTCCATTCCATTCCAATCCATTCGGGTTGATTCCATCCCATTCCATTCCATTCCATTCCATTCCATTCCCTTCCATTCCGTTTGATTCCATTCCATTCCATTCCATTCCATTCAGGTTTATTCCATTCCCATCCATTCCTTCCATTCCATTGAATTCCATTCCATTTTATTCGGGTTAATTCCATTCCATTCCATTCCATTCCATTCCGGTTGATTCCATTCCTTTCCATTCCATTCCATCCCATCCCATTCCATTCCATTCCATTCCTTTCCATTCGGGTTGATTCCATTCCATTCCATTCCATTGTATTCCATTTTGTTGATTCCTTTCCATCCAATTCCATTCCATTACATTCGGGTTGATTCCATTCACATCCATTCCATCCCATTCCATTCCATTCCATTAGGTTTGGTTCCATTCCGTTCCATTCCATGCCATTCCGTTCCATTTCATTTGGGTTGATTCCATATCCTTCCCTTCCATTCCATTCTATTCCATTCCAATACACTCGGGTTGACTCCATACACTTCCATTGCATTCTATTTCATTCCATTCTGGTGGATTCCATTCCATCCCATTCTATTCCATTCCATTCCATTCCATTCCATTCCATACCTTTCGCGTTAATACCTTTCAATTCCATTCCATTCCATTCCGTTCCATTCCATTTCATTCTACTCGGGTTGATTCCATTCCATTCCATTCAGTTCCATTCCATTCCATTCCTTGCCATTCCAATCCATTACGCTCGATTACATTCGGGTTGATTCAATTCCTTTCCATTATATTCCACTACATTCGTGTTGATTCCACCCCATTCCATTCCATTACATGCCATTCCATTCCATTCCATTCCACTCCATTCCAATCAGGTTGAATCCAATCCATTCCATTCCATTCCATTCAATTCCATTCCATTCCATTCCATTCGGGTTGATTCCATTCCATTCCATTCCATTCTATTCCATTCCATTCCATTCGGGTTGTTTCCATTGCATTCCTTTCCATTCCATTCCATTCCACCCCATTCCATTCCATTCCATGCCATTCCATTCCATTCCATTCCACTCCATTCCAATCAGGTTGAATCCACTCCATTCCATTTCATTCCATTCCAATCCATTCGGTTTGATTCCATTCCATTCCATTCCATCCCATTCCATTCCATTCCATTCCTGTTGATTCCGTTCCCTTCCATTCCTTCCATTCCATTGCATTCCATCCCATTTTATTCGGGTTGATTCCATTCCATTCCATTCAATTCCATTGCATTCCAATCCATTCGGGTTGATTCCATACACTTCCATTCCATTCCATTCCATTCCATTCCATTAGGGTTGATTCCATTCCATTCGATTCCTTTCCATTGCATTCCATTCCATTCCATTCCTTACTGGATGATTCCATTCCATTCCATTCCATTCCATTTAATTCCATTCCATTCCACTCTGGTTGATTCCATTCCATTCCTTTCCATTCCATTCAATTCCGTTCCATTCCATTCCATTCGTGTTGATTCCATCCAATTCCATTCCATTCCATTCCATTCTTCTCCATACCTGTCAGGTTGATTCCATTCCATTCCATTGCATTCCACTCCATTCCATTCCATTCCATTCCATTCGCGTCAAAAACGTTCCATTCCATTCCATTCCATTCCATTACATTACATTTCATTCCATTCGGGTTGATTCCATTCCATTCCATTGCATTCCACTCCATTCCACTCCATTCCATTCGCGTCAATAAATTTCCATTCCATTCCATTCCATTAAATTACATTTCATTCCATTCGGGTTGATTCCATTCCATTCCATTCCATTCCATTCCATTTCATTACTTTCGGGATGATTCCATTCCATTGCATTCCATTCCATTCCATTCCATGCCATGCTATTCCAATCCATTACGTTAGAATCCATTAGGGTTGATTCCATTCCACTCCATTCCACTCCATTGCATTCCATTCCACTCCATTCCATTCCATTCCATTCCACTCCATTCGGGTTGATTCCGTTCCATTCCTCTCCATTACATTAAATTCCATAACATTCCGGTTGATTCCATCCCATTCCATTCCATTCCATTCCATTCCATTCCATTCCCTTCCATTCCATACGGGTTGACTCCAATTCATTCCATTCCATTCCATTCCATTCCATTCCATTCCATTCCATTACAGTTGATTCCATTCCATTCCATTCCATTCCATTCCATTGCATTCCATTCCATTGCATTCGAGTGGATTCCAATCCATTTAATTCCATTCCATTCCATTCCATTCTAATCCATTCGGTTTGATTCCCTACGCTTCCATTCCATTCAATTCCATTCCACTCGGGTTGATTCCATTCCATTCCAATCCATTCCATTACATTCTGGTTGATTCCTTTCCATTCCATTCCACTCCATTGCATTCCCTTCCATTCCATTCCAATCCATTCGGGTTGATTCCATCCAATTCCAATCCATTCCATTCCCCTCCATTCCGGTGAGGTTGATTCCATTCCATTCCATTCCATTCCATTCCATTCCATTCCATTCCATTCCATTCGGGTTGATTCCATTCCATTCCATTCCATTCCATTCCTTTCCATTCCATTTGGGTTGTTTCCATTCCATTCCATTCCATTCGACTCCTTTCCACTCCATTCCTTTGCATTCCATGCCATTCTGGTTGACTCCATCCCATTCCATTCCATTACATTCCATTCCATTCCATTCCACTCGGTTTGATTCCATTCGATTCCATTCCATTCTATTCCATGCCATTCGCGTTGATTCCATTCCCTTCCATTCCTTCCATTCCATTGCATTCCATTCCATTTTATTCGGGTTGATTCAATTCCATTCCATTCCATTCCATTCCATACCATTCCATTCCATTACATTCGGGTTGATTCCATATCCTTCCTTTCCATTCCATTCCATTCCATTCCAATCCATTCGGGTTGATTCCATACTCTTGCATTGCATTCCATTTCATTCCATAAGAGTTGATTGCATTCCGTTCCATTCCATTCCATTCCATTCCATTCCATTCCATTCCATTCCGGTTGATTGTATTCCATACCATTCCAATCCATTCCATTCCATGCCATTCCATTCACGTTGATTCCATATCCTTCCCTTCCGTTCCATTCCATTCCATTCCAATCCATTCGGGTTGATTCCAGACGCTTCCATTCCATTCCATTCGGTTTGATTCCAATCCATTATATTCCATTCCGTTCGCCTTGATAACATTCCATTCCATTGCATTCCCTTCTGGTTGATTCCATTCCATTCAATTCCATTCCATTCCATTCCATTCCTTTCTGGATCGTTCCATTCCATTCCATTCCATTTCATTCCGTTCCATTCCTTTCGGGTGGATTCCATTCCATTCCTTTCCATTCCATTCCATTCCCTTTAATTCCAATGCATTCCATTCCATTCGGGTTGATTCCATCCCGTTACATTGCATTCCATTCCATTCCATTGCATTCCATTCCATTCCATTCCATTCCACTCCATTCCAGTCAGGTTGATTCCATTGCATTCCATTCCATTCCATTCCATTCCATTCCATTCCATTCCATTCCATTCCATTCCATTCCTTTCCGTTCCATTTGGGGTGATTTCATTCCCTTTCATTTCTTCCATTCCATTGCATTCAATTCCATTCCATTCCATTAGGGATGATTATATCCCATTCCATTCCATTCCATTTCATTCCACTCCATTCCAGTCAGGTTGATTCCATTCCACTCCATTCCATTCCATTCCACTCCATTCCATTCCATTCCATTCCATTCGGGTTGATTCAATTCCATTCCATTCCATTCCACTCCACTCGGGTTGATTCCATTCCATTCCTCTCCATTCCATTCCATTCCATACCATTTGGGTTGATTCCATCCCGTTCCATTCCATTCCATTCCATTCCAATCCATTCCATTCCATTCCATACCATTCCAATCCATTCCAGTTGATCCCATTCCTTTGGATTCCATTCCATTCCATTCGATTCCACTCCATTCCATTCCATTCGGGCGGATTCCAATCCATTCCATTCCATTCCATTCCATTCCATTCCATTCCAATCCATTCGGATTGATTCCCTATGCTTCCATTCCATTCAATTCCATTCCATTCTGGTTGATTCCATTCCATTCCATTCCAATCCATTCGGGTTGATTCCATCCCATTCCATTCGATTCCATCCCATCCCATTCCATTCCATTCCATTCCATTCCATTCGGGTTGATTCCATTCCATTCCATTCCATTGTATTCCATTTTGTTGATTCCATTCCATCCAATTCCATTCCATTACATTCGGGTTGATTCCATTCACATCCATTCCATCCCATTCCATTCCATTCCATTAGGTTTGGTTCCATTCCGTTCCATTCCATGCCATTCCGTTCCATTTCATTTGGGTTGATTCCATATCCTTCCCTTCCATTCCATTCTATTCCATTCCAATACACTCGGGTTGACTCCATACACTTCCATTGCATTCTATTTCATTCCATTCTGGTGGATTCCATTCCATCCCATTCTATTCCATTCCATTCCATTCCATTCCATTCCATACCTTTCGCGTTAATACCTTTCAATTCCATTCCATTCCATTCAGTTCCATTCCATTCCATTCCTTGCCATTCCAATCCATTACGCTCGATTACATTCGGGTTGATTCAATTCCTTTCCATTATATTCCACTACATTCGTGTTGATTCCACCCCATTCCATTCCATTACATGCCATTCCATTCCATTCCATTCCACTCCATTCCAATCAGGTTGAATCCAATCCATTCCATTCCATTCCATTCAATTCCATTCCATTCCATTCCATTCGGGTTGATTCCATTCCATTCCATTCCATTCTATTCCATTCCATTCCATTCGGGTTGTTTCCATTGCATTCCTTTCCATTCCATTCCTTTCCACCCCATTCCATTCCATTCCATGCCATTCCATTCCATTCCATTCCACTCCATTCCAATCAGGTTGAATCCACTCCATTCCATTTCATTCCATTCCAATCCATTCGGTTTGATTCCATTCCATTCCATTCCATTCCATTCCATTCGTCTTGATTCCGTTCCCTTCCATTCCTTCCATTCCATTGCATTCCATCCCATTTTATTCGGGTTGATTCCATTCTATTCCATTCCATTCTATTCCATTGCATTCCAATCCATTCGGGTTGATTCCATACACTTCCATTCCATTCCATTCCATTCCATTCCATTAGTGTTGATTCCATTCCATTCCATTCCTTTCCATTGCATTCCATTCCATTCCATTCCTTACTGGATGATTCCATTCCTTTCCATTCCATTCCATTTAATTCCATTCCATTCCACTCTGGTTGATTCCATTCCATTCCTTTCCATTCCATTCAATTCCGTTCCATTCCATTCCATTCGTGTTGATTCCATCCAATTCCATTCCATTCCATTCCATTCTTCTCCATACCTGTCAGGTTGATTCCATTCCATTCCATTGCATTCCACTCCATTCCATTCCATTCCATTCCATTCGCGTCAAAAACGTTCCATTCCATTCCATTCCATTACATTACATTTCATTCCATTCGGGTTGATTCCATTCCATTCCATTGCATTCCACTCCATTCCATTCCATTCCATTCGCGTCAATAACTTTCCATTCCATTCCATTCCATTAAATTACATTTCATTCCATTCGGGTTGATTCCATTCCATTCCATCCCATTCCATTTCATCACTTTCGGGATGATTCCATTCCATTGCATTCCATTCCATTCCATTCCATGCCATGCTATTCCAATCCATTACGTTAGAATCCATTAGGGTTGATTCCATTCCACTCCATTCCACTCCATTGCATTCCATTCCACTCCATTCCATTCCATTCCATTCCACTCCATTCGGGTTGATTCCGTTCCATTCCTCTCCATTACATTAAATTCCATAACATTCCGGTAGATTCCATCCCATTCCATTCCATTCCATTCAATTCCATTCCCTTCAATTCCATACGGGTTGACTCCAATTCATTCCATTCCATTCCATTCCATTCCATTCCATTCCATTCCATTACAGTTGATTCCATTCCATTCCATTCCATTCCATTCCATTGCATTCCATTCCATTGCATTCGAGTGGATTCCAATCCATTTAATTCCATTCCATTCCATTCCATTCTAATCCATTCGGTTTGATTCCCTACGCTTCCATTCCATTCAATTCCATTCCACTCGGGTTGATTCCATTCCATTCCAATCCATTCCATTACATTCGGGTTGATTCCTTTCCATTCCATTCCACTCCATTGCATTCCCTTCCATTCCATTCCAATCCATTCGGGTTGATTCCATCCAATTCCAATCCATTCCATTCCCCTCCATTCCGGTGAGGTTGATTCCATTCCATTCCATTCCATTCCATTCCATTCCATTCCATTCCATTCCATTCGGGTTGATTCCATTCCATTCCATTCCATTCCATTCCATTCCACTCCATTCCATTTGGGTTGTTTCCATTCCATTCCATTCCATTCGACTCCTTTCCACTCCATTCCTTTGCATTCCATGCCATTCTGGTTGACTCCATCCCATTCCATTCCATTCCATTCCATTCCATTCCATTCCACTCGGTTTGATTCCATTCGATTCCATTCCATTCTATTCCATGCCATTCGCGTTGATTCCATTCCCTTCCATTCCTTCCATTCCATTGCATTCCATTCCATTTTATTCGGGTTGATTCAATTCCATTCCATTCCATTCCATTCCATACCATTCCATTCCATTACATTCGGGTTGATTCCATATCCTTCCTTTCCATTCCATTCCATTCCATTCCAATCCATTCGGGTTGATTCCATACTCTTGCATTGCATTCCATTTCATTCCATAAGGGTTGATTGCATTCCGTTCCATTCCATTCCATTCCATTCCATTCCATACCATTCGGGTTGATTGTATTCCATACCATTCCAATCCATTCCATTCCATGCCATTCCATTCACGTTGATTCCATATCCTTCCCTTCCGTTCCATTCCATTCCATTCCAATCCATTCGGGTTGATTCCAGACGCTTCCATTCCATTCCATTCGGTTTGATTCCAATCCGTTATATTCCATTCCGTTCGCCTTGATAACATTCCATTCCATTGCATTCCCTTCTGGTTGATTCCATTCCATTCAATTCCATTCCATTCCATTCCATTCCTTTCTGGATCGTTCCATTCCATTCCATTCCATTTCATTCCGTTCCATTCCTTTCGGGTGGATTCCATTCCATTCCTTTCCATTCCATTCCATTCCCTTTAATTCCAATGCATTCCATTCCATTCGGGTTGATTCCATCCCGTTACATTGCATTCCATTCCATTCCATTGCATTCCATTCCATTCCATTCCATTCCACTCCATTCCAGTCAGGTTGATTCCATTGCATTCCATTCCATTCCATTCCATTCCATTCCATTCCATTCCATTCCTTTCCGTTCCATTTGGGGTGATTTCATTCCCTTTCATTTCTTCCATTCCATTGCATTCAATTCCATTCCATTCCATTAGGGATGATTATATCCCATTCCATTCCATTCCATTTCATTCCACTCCATTCCAGTCAGGTTGATTCCATTCCACTCCATTCCATTCCATTCCACTCCATTCCATTCCATTCCATTCCATTCGGGTTGATTCAATTCCATTCCATTCCATTCCACTCCACTCGGGTTGATTCCATTCCATTCCTCTCCATTCCATTCCATTCCATACCATTTGGGTTGATTCCATCCCGTTCCATTCCATTCCATTCCAATCCATTCCATTCCATTCCATACCATTCCAATCCATTCCAGTTGATCCCATTCCTTTGGATTCCATTCCATTCCATTCGATTCCACTCCATTCCATTCCATTCGGGCGGATTCCAATCCATTCCATTCCATTCCATTCCATTCCATTCCATTCCAATCCATTCGGATTGATTCCCTATGCTTCCATTCCATTCAATTCCATTCCATTCTGGTTGATTCCATTCCATTCCATTCCAATCCATTCGGGTTGATTCCATCCCATTCCATTCCATTCCATTCCATTCCCTTCCATTCCGTTTGATTCCATTCCATTCCATTCCATTCCATTCAGGTTTATTCCATTCCCATCCATTCCTTCCATTCCATTGAATTCCATTCCATTTTATTCGGGTTAATTCCATTCCATTCCATTCCATTCCATTCCGGTTGATTCCATTCAATTCCATTCGATTCCATCCCATCCCATTCCATTCCATTCCATTCCATTCCATTCCATTCGGGTTGATTCCATTCCATTCCATTCCATTGTATTCCATTTTGTTGATTCCATTCCATCCAATTCCATTCCATTACATTCGGGTTGATTCCATTCACATCCATTCCATCCCATTCCATTCCATTCCATTAGGTTTGGTTCCATTCCGTTCCATTCCATGCCATTCCGTTCCATTTCATTTGGGTTGATTCCATATCCTTCCCTTCCATTCCATTCTATTCCATTCCAATACACTCGGGTTGACTCCATACACTTCCATTGCATTCTATTTCATTCCATTCTGGTGGATTCCATTCCATCCCATTCTATTCCATTCCATTCCATTCCATTCCATTCCATACCTTTCGCGTTAATACCTTTCAATTCCATTCCATTCCATTCAGTTCCATTCCATTCCATTCCTTGCCATTCCAATCCATTACGCTCGATTACATTCGGGTTGATTCAATTCCTTTCCATTATATTCCACTACATTCGTGTTGATTCCACCCCATTCCATTCCATTACATGCCATTCCATTCCATTCCATTCCACTCCATTCCAATCAGGTTGAATCCAATCCATTCCATTCCATTCCATTCAATTCCATTCCATTCCATTCCATTCGGGTTGATTCCATTCCATTCCATTCCATTCTATTCCATTCCATTCCATTCGGGTTGTTTCCATTGCATTCCTTTCCATTCCATTCCTTTCCACCCCATTCCATTCCATTCCATGCCATTCCATTCCATTCCATTCCACTCCATTCCAATCAGGTTGAATCCACTCCATTCCATTTCATTCCATTCCAATCCATTCGGTTTGATTCCATTCCATTCCATTCCATTCCATTCCATTCGTCTTGATTCCGTTCCCTTCCATTCCTTCCATTCCATTGCATTCCATCCCATTTTATTCGGGTTGATTCCATTCTATTCCATTCCATTCTATTCCATTGCATTCCAATCCATTCGGGTTGATTCCATACACTTCCATTCCATTCCATTCCATTCCATTCCATTAGGGTTGATTCCATTCCATTCCATTCCTTTCCATTGCATTCCATTCCATTCCATTCCTTACTGGATGATTCCATTCCTTTCCATTCCATTCCATTTAATTCCATTCCATTCCACTCTGGTTGATTCCATTCCATTCCTTTCCATTCCATTCAATTCCGTTCCATTCCATTCCATTCGTGTTGATTCCATCCAATTCCATTCCATTCCATTCCATTCTTCTCCATACCTGTCAGGTTGATTCCATTCCATTCCATTGCATTCCACTCCATTCCATTCCATTCCATTCCATTCGCGTCAAAAACGTTCCATTCCATTCCATTCCATTACATTACATTTCATTCCATTCGGGTTGATTCCATTCCATTCCATTGCATTCCACTCCATTCCATTCCATTCCATTCGCGTCAATAACTTTCCATTCCATTCCATTCCATTAAATTACATTTCATTCCATTCGGGTTGATTCCATTCCATTCCATCCCATTCCATTTCATCACTTTCTGGATGATTCCATTCCATTGCATTCCATTCCATTCCATTCCATGCCATGCTATTCCAATCCATTACGTTAGAATCCATTAGGGTTGATTCCATTCCACTCCATTCCACTCCATTGCATTCCATTCCACTCCATTCCATTCCATTCCATTCCACTCCATTCGGGTTGATTCCGTTCCATTCCTCTCCATTACATTAAATTCCATAACATTCCGGTAGATTCCATCCCATTCCATTCCATTCCATTCAATTCCATTCCCTTCAATTCCATACGGGTTGACTCCAATTCATTCCATTCCATTCCATTCCATTCCATTCCATTCCATTCCATTCCATTACAGTTGATTCCATTCCATTCCATTCCATTCCATTCCATTGCATTCCATTCCATTGCATTCGAGTGGATTCCAATCCATTTAATTCCATTCCATTCCATTCCATTCTAATCCATTCGGTTTGATTCCCTACGCTTCCATTCCATTCAATTCCATTCCACTCGGGTTGATTCCATTCCATTCCAATCCATTCCATTACATTCGGGTTGATTCCTTTCCATTCCATTCCACTCCATTGCATTCCCTTCCATTCCATTCCAATCCATTCGGGTTGATTCCATCCAATTCCAATCCATTCCATTCCCCTCCATTCCGGTGAGGTTGATTCCATTCCATTCCATTCCATTCCATTCCATTCCATTCCATTCCATTCGGGTTGATTCCATTCCATTCCATTCCATTCCATTCCATTCCACTCCATTCCATTTGGGTTGTTTCCATTCCATTCCATTCCATTCGACTCCTTTCCACTCCATTCCTTTGCATTCCATGCCATTCTGGTTGACTCCATCCCATTCCATTCCATTCCATTCCATTCCATTCCATTCCACTCGGTTTGATTCCATTCGATTCCATTCCATTCTATTCCATGCCATTCGCGTTGATTCCATTCCCTTCCATTCCTTCCATTCCATTGCATTCCATTCCATTTTATTCGGGTTGATTCAATTCCATTCCATTCCATTCCATTCCATACCATTCCATTCCATTACATTCGGGTTGATTCCATATCCTTCCTTTCCATTCCATTCCATTCCATTCCAATCCATTCGGGTTGATTCCATACTCTTGCATTGCATTCCATTTCATTCCATAAGGGTTGATTGCATTCCGTTCCATTCCATTCCATTCCATTCCATTCCATACCATTCGGGTTGATTGTATTCCATACCATTCCAATCCATTCCATTCCATGCCATTCCATTCACGTTGATTCCATATCCTTCCCTTCCGTTCCATTCCATTCCATTCCAATCCATTCGGGTTGATTCCAGACGCTTCCATTCCATTCCATTCGGTTTGATTCCAATCCGTTATATTCCATTCCGTTCGCCTTGATAACATTCCATTCCATTGCATTCCCTTCTGGTTGATTCCATTCCATTCAATTCCATTCCATTCCATTCCATTCCTTTCTGGATGGTTCCATTCCATTCCATTCCATTCCATTTCATTCCGTTCCATTCCTTTCGGGTGGATTCCATTCCATTCCTTTCCATTCCATTCCATTCCCTTTAATTCCAATGCATTCCATTCCATTCGGGTTGATTCCATCCCGTTACATTGCATTCCATTCCATTCCATTGCATTCCATTCCATTCCATTCCATTCCACTCCATTCCAGTCAGGTTGATTCCATTGCATTCCATTCCATTCCATTCCATTCCATTCCATTCCATTCCATTCCTTTCCGTTCCATTTGGGGTGATTTCATTCCCTTTCATTTCTTCCATTCCATTGCATTCAATTCCATTCCATTCCATTAGGGATGATTATATCCCATTCCATTCCATTCCATTTCATTCCACTCCATTCCAGTCAGGTTGATTCCATTCCATTCCATTCCATTCCATTCCACTCCATTCCATTCCATTCCATTCCATTCGGGTTGATTCAATTCCATTCCATTCCATTCCACTCCACTCGGGTTGATTCCATTCCATTCCTCTCCATTCCATTCCATTCCATACCATTTGGGTTGATTCCATCCCGTTCCATTCCATTCCATTCCATTCCAATCCATTCCATTCCATTCCATACCATTCCAATCCATTCCAGTTGATTCCATTCCTTTGGATTCCATTCCATTCCATTCGATTCCACTCCATTCCATTCCATTCGGGCGGATTCCAATCCATTCCATTCCATTCCATTCCATTCCATTCCAATCCATTCGGATTGATTCCCTATGCTTCCATTCCATTCAATTCCATTCCATTCTGGTTGATTCCATTCCATTCCATTCCAATCCATTCGGGTTGATTCCATCCCATTCCATTCCATTCCATTCCATTCCCTTCCATTCCGTTTGATTCCATTCCATTCCATTCCATTCCATTCAGGTTTATTCCATTCCCATCCATTCCTTCCATTCCATTGAATTCCATTCCATTTTATTCGGGTTAATTCCATTCCATTCCATTCCATTCCATTCCGGTTGATTCCATTCAATTCCATTCCATTCCATCCCATCCCATTCCATTCCATTCCATTCCATTCCATTCGGGTTGATTCCATTCCATTCCATTCCATTGTATTCCATTTTGTTGATTCCATTCCATCCAATTCCATTCCATTACATTCGGGTTGATTCCATTCACATCCATTCCATCCCATTCCATTCCATTCCATTAGGTTTGGTTCCATTCCGTTCCATTCCATGCCATTCCGTTCCATTTCATTTGGGTTGATTCCATATCCTTCCCTTCCATTCCATTCTATTCCATTCCAATACACTCGGGTTGACTCCATACACTTCCATTGCATTCTATTTCATTCCATTCTGGTGGATTCCATTCCATCCCATTCTATTCCATTCCATTCCATTCCATTCCATTCCATACCTTTCGCGTTAATACCTTTCAATTCCATTCCATTCCATTCCGTTCCATTCCATTTCATTCTACTCGGGTTGATTCCATTCCATTCCATTCAGTTCCATTCCATTCCATTCCTTGCCATTCCAATCCATTACGCTCGATTACATTCGGGTTGATTCAATTCCTTTCCATTATATTCCACTACATTCGTGTTGATTCCACCCCATTCCATTCCATTACATGCCATTCCATTCCATTCCATTCCACTCCATTCCAATCAGGTTGAATCCAATCCATTCCATTCCATTCCATTCAATTCCATTCCATTCCATTCCATTCGGGTTGATTCCATTCCATTCCATTCCATTCTATTCCATTCCATTCCATTCGGGTTGTTTCCATTGCATTCCTTTCCATTCCATTCCATTCCACCCCATTCCATTCCATTCCATGCCATTCCATTCCATTCCATTCCACTCCATTCCAATCAGGTTGAATCCACTCCATTCCATTTCATTCCATTCCAATCCATTCGGTTTGATTCCATTCCATTCCATTCCATTCCATTCCATTCCACTCGGTTTGATTCCATTCGATTCCATTCCATTCTATTCCATGCCATTCGCGTTGATTCCTTTCCCTTCCATTCCTTCCATTCCATTGCATTCCATTCCATTTTATTCGGGTTGATTCAATTCCATTCCATTCCATTCCATTCCATACCATTCCATTCCATTACATTCGGGTTGATTCCATATCCTTCCTTTCCATTCCATTCCATTCCATTCCAATCCATTCGGGTTGATTCCATACTCTTGCATTGCATTCCATTTCATTCCATAAGGGTTGATTGCATTCCGTTCCATTCCATTCCATTCCATTCCATTCCATTCCATTCGGGTTGATTGTATTCCATACCATTCCAATCCATTCCATTCCATGCCATTCCATTCACGTTGATTCCATATCCTTCCCTTCCGTTCCATTCCATTCCATTCCAATCCATTCGGGTTGATTCCAGACGCTTCCATTCCATTCCATTCGGTTTGATTCCAATCCGTTATATTCCATTCCGTTCGCCTTGATAACATTCCATTCCATTGCATTCCCTTCTGGTTGATTCCATTAAATTCAATTCCATTCCATTCCATTCCATTCCTTTCTGGATGGTTCCATTCCATTCCATTCCATTCCATTTCATTCCGTTCCATTCCTTTCGGGTGGATTCCATTCCATTCCTTTCCATTCCATTCCATTCCCTTTAATTCCAATGCATTCCATTCCATTCGGGTTGATTCCATCCCGTTACATTGCATTCCATTCCATTCCATTGCATTCCATTCCATTCCATTCCATTCCACTCCATTCCAGTCAGGTTGATTCCATTGCATTCCATTCCATTCCATTCCATTCCATTCCATTCCATTCCATTCCATTCCTTTCCGTTCCATTTGGGGTGATTTCATTCCCTTTCATTTCTTCCATTCCATTGCATTCCATTCCATTCCATTCCATTAGGGATGATTATATCCCATTCCATTCCATTCCATTTCATTCCACTCCATTCCAGTCAGGTTGATTCCATTCCATTCCATTCCATTCCATTCCACTCCATTCCATTCCATTCCATTCCATTCCATTCGGGTTGATTCAATTCCATTCCATTCCATTCCACTCCACTCGGGTTGATTCCATTCCATTCCTCTCCATTCCATTCCATTCCATACCATTTGGGTTGATTCCATCCCGTTCCATTCCATTCCATTCCATTCCAATCCATTCCATTCCATTCCATACCATTCCAATCCATTCCAGTTGATTCCATTCCTTTGGATTCCATTCCATTCCATTCGATTCCACTCCATTCCATTCCATTCGGGCGGATTCCAATCCATTCCATTCCATTCCATTCCATTCCATTCCAATCCATTCGGATTGATTCCCTATGCTTCCATTCCATTCAATTCCATTCCATTCTGGTTGATTCCATTCCATTCCATTCCAATCCATTCGGGTTGATTCCATCCCATTCCATTCCATTCCATTCCATTCCCTTCCATTCCGTTTGATTCCATTCCATTCCATTCCATTCCATTCAGGTTTATTCCATTCCCATCCATTCCTTCCATTCCATTGCATTCCATTCCATTTTATTCGGGTTAATTCCAATCCATTCCATTCCATTCCGGTTGATTCCATTCAATTCCATTCCATTCCATCCCATCCCATTCCATTCCATTCCATTCCATTCCATTCGGGTTGATTCCATTCCATTCCATTCCATTGTATTCCATTTTGTTGATTCCATTCCATCCAATTCCATTCCATTACATTCGGGTTGATTCCATTCACATCCATTCCATCCCATTCCATTCCATTCCATTAGGTTTGGTTCCATTCCGTTCCATTCCATGCCATTCCGTTCCATTTCATTTGGGTTGATTCCATATCCTTCCCTTCCATTCCATTCTATTCCATTCCAATACACTCGGGTTGACTCCATACACTTCCATTGCATTCTATTTCATTCCATTCTGGTGGATTCCATTCCATCCCATTCTATTCCATTCCATTCCATTCCATTCCATTCCATACCTTTCGCGTTAATACCTTTCAATTCCATTCCATTCCATTCCGTTCCATTCCATTTCATTCTACTCGGGTTGATTCCATTCCATTCCATTCAGTTCCATTCCATTCCATTCCTTGCCATTCCAATCCATTACGCTCGATTACATTCGGGTTGATTCAATTCCTTTCCATTATATTCCACTACATTCGTGTTGATTCCACCCCATTCCATTCCATTACATGCCATTCCATTCCATTCCATTCCACTCCATTCCAATCAGGTTGAATCCAATCCATTCCATTCCATTCCATTCAATTCCATTCCATTCCATTCCATTCGGGTTGATTCCATTCCATTCCATTCCATTCTATTCCATTCCATTCCATTCGGGTTGTTTCCATTGCATTCCTTTCCATTCCATTCCATTCCACCCCATTCCATTCCATTCCATGCCATTCCATTCCATTCCATTCCACTCCATTCCAATCAGGTTGAATCCACTCCATTCCATTTCATTCCATTCCAATCCATTCGGTTTGATTCCATTCCATTCCATTCCATTCCATTCCATTCGTCTTGATTCCGTTCCCTTCCATTCCTTCCATTCCATTGCATTCCATCCCATTTTATTCGGGTTGATTGCATTCTATTCCATTCCATTCTATTCCATTGCATTCCAATCCATTCGGGTTGATTCCATAGACTTCCATTCCATTCCATTCCATTAGGGTTGATTCCATTCCATTCCATTCCTTTCCATTGCATTCCATTCCATTCCATTCCTTACTGGATGATTCCATTCCATTCCATTCCATTCCATTTAATTCCATTCCATTCCACTCTGGTTGATTCCATTCCATTCCTTTCCATTCCATTCAATTCCGTTCCATTCCATTCCATTCGTGTTGATTCCATCCAATTCCATTCCATTCCATTCCATTCTTCTCCATACCTGTCAGGTTGATTCCATTCCATTCCATTGCATTCCACTCCATTCCATTCCATTCCATTCGCGTCAAAAACGTTCCATTCCATTCCATTCCATTACATTACATTTCATTCCATTCGGGTTGATTCCATTCCATTCCATTGCATTCCACTCCATTCCATTCCATTCCATTCGCGTCAATAACTTTCCATTCCATTCCATTCCATTAAATTACATTTCATTCCATTCGGGTTGATTCCATTCCATTCCATTCCATTCCATTTCATTACTTTCGGGATGATTCCATTCCATTGCATTCCATTCCATTCCATTCCATGCCATGCTATTCCAATCCATTACGTTAGAATCCATTAGGGTTGATTCCATTCCACTCCATTCCACTCCATTGCATTCCATTCCACTCCATTCCATTCCATTCCATTCCACTCCATTCGGGTTGATTCCGTTCCATTCCTCTCCATTACATTAAATTCCATAACATTCCGGTTGATTCCATCCCATTCCATTCCATTCCATTCCCTTCCATTCCATACGGGTTGACTCCAATTCATTCCATTCCATTCCATTCCATTCCATTCCATTCCATTCCATTACAGTTGATTCCATTCCATTCCATTCCATTCCATTCCATTGCATTCCATTCCATTGCATTCGAGTGGATTCCAATCCATTTAATTCCATTCCATTCCATTCCATTCTAATCCATTCGGTTTGATTCCCTACGCTTCCATTCCATTCAATTCCATTCCACTCGGGTTGATTCCATTCCATTCCAATCCATTCCATTACAGTCGGGTTGATTCCTTTCCATTCCATTCCACTCCATTGCATTCCCTTCCATTCCATTCCAATCCATTCGGGTTGATTCCATCCAATTCCAATCCATTCCATTCCCCTCCATTCCGGTGAGGTTGATTCCATTCCATTCCATTCCATTCCATTCCATTCCATTCCATTCCATTCGGGTTGATTCCATTCCATTCCATTCCATTCCATTCCATTCCATTCCATTCCTTTCCATTCCTTTCCATTCCATTCCATTTGGGTTGTTTCCATTCCATTCCATTCCATTCGACTCCTTTCCACTCCATTCCTTTGCATTCCATGCCATTCTGGTTGACTCCATCCCATTCCATTCCATTCCATTCCATTCCATTCCATTCCATTCCACTCGGTTTGATTCCATTCGATTCCATTCCATTCTATTCCATGCCATTCGCGTTGATTCCATTCCCTTCCATTCCTTCCATTCCATTGCATTCCATTCCATTTTATTCGGGTTGATTCAATTCCATTCCATTCCATTCCATTCCATACCATTCCATTCCATTACATTCGGGTTGATTCCATATCCTTCCTTTCCATTCCATTCCATTCCATTCCAATCCATTCGGGTTGATTCCATACTCTTGCATTGCATTCCATTTCATTCCATAAGGGTTGATTGCATTCCGTTCCATTCCATTCCATTCCATTCGGGTTGATTGTATTCCATACCATTCCAATCCATTCCATTCCATGCCATTCCTTTCACGTTGATTCCATATCCTTCCCTTCCGTTCCATTCCATTCCATTCCAATCCATTCGGGTTGATTCCAGACGCTTCCATTCCATTCCATTCGGTTTGATTCCAATCCATTATATTCCATTCCGTTCGCCTTGATAACATTCCATTCCATTGCATTCCCTTCTGGTTGATTCCATTCCATTCAATTCCATTCCATTCCATTCCATTCCTTTCTGGATGGTTCCATTCCATTCCATTTCATTCCGTTCCATTCCTTTCTGGTGGATTCCATTCCATTCCTTTCCATTCCATTCCATTCCCTTTAATTCCAATGCATTCCATTCCATTCGGGTTGATTCCATCCCGTTACATTGCATTCCATTCCATTCCATTGCATTCCATTCCATTTCATTCCATTCCACTCCATTCCAGTCAGGTTGATTCCATTGCATTCCATTCCATTCCATTCCATTCCATTCCATTCCATTCCATTCCATTCCATTCCATTCCATTATGGTTGATTCCATTCAATTCCATTCCATTCCACTCCATTCGGGTTGATTCCATTCCATTCCTCTACATTAAATTCCATTCCATACAATTTGGGTTGATTCCATCCCATTTCATTCCATTCCATTCCATTCCAATCCATTCCATTCCATTCCATTCCATTCCAGTTGATTCCATTCCCTTCGACACCATTCAATTCCATTCGATTCCGTTCCATTCCAATCCATTCGGGTGTATTCCAATCCATTCCATTCCATTCCATTAAATTCCAATCCATTAGGGTAGATTCCCTACGATTCCATTCCATTCAATTCCATTCCATTCGGGTTGATTCCATTCCATTCCATTGCAATCCATTCGGGTTGTTTCCATCCCATTCCATTCCATTGCATTCCATTCCATTCCGTTTGATTCCATTCCACTCCATTCCATTCCATTCGGGTTGATCTCATTCCCTTCAATTCCTTCCATTCCATTGCAATCCATTCCATTGTATTCGGGTTGATTCCATTCCATTCCATTCCATTCCATTCCGGTTGATTCCATTCCATTCCATTCCATTCCATTCCATTCCATTCCATTCGCGTTGATATCATTCGTTTCCATTCCATTCCATTCCATTCCATTCCATTCCATTCCATTCCATTCCATTCCATTCGGGGTGATTCAATTCCATACCATTCCATTCCATTACATTCGGGTTGATTCCATTCCATTCCATTCCATTCCATTCCATTCAATGCCATTCCAATCCATTACATTCTATTACATTCGGGTTGATTCCATTCCATTCCATTCCACTCTATTGCATTTCATTCCACTCCATTCCATTCCATTCGGGTGGATTCCATTCTATTCCATTCCATTCCATTCCATGCCACTCCATTCCAGTCAGGTTGATTCCATTTGGTTCCATTCCATTCAATTCCATTGCATTCCATTCCATTCCATTCGTTTCTGGTTGATTCCATTCCATTCCATTCCATTCCATTCCATTCCATTCCGTTCCATTCCATTCGGGTTTATTTCATTGCATTCCATTCCAATCCATTCCACTGCATTCCATTCCATTTCATACCATTCTGGTAAATACCATTCCATTCCATTCCATTCCATTCCTTTCCATTCCATTCAATTCCATTCCATTCCATTCCATACGGGTTGATTACATTCCCTTCCACTCCATTGCATTCCATTCCATTCCATTCCATTCTGGTTGATTCCATTCCCTTATATTCCTTCCATTCAATTCCATTCCATTCCAACCAATTCCATTCCATTCCATTCCATTCCTTTCTGGTTGATTCCATTCCATTCCATTCCATTCCATTAGGGTTGATTATATCCCATTCCATTCCATTCCATTTCATTCCACTCCATTCCAGTGAGGTTGATTCCATTCCATTCCATTCCATTCCATTCGGGTTGATTCCATTCCATTCCATTCCATTCCATTCAACTCCATTCGGGTTGATTCCATTCCATTCCTCTCCATTCCATTCCATTCCATTCCATACCATTTGGGTTGATTCCATCCCATTCCATTCCATTCCATTGCAATCCTTTCAATTCCATTCCATTCCATTCCATTCCATTCCAGTTGATTCCATTCCCTTCGATTCTATTCCATTCCATTCGATTCCGTTCCATTCCATTCCATTCGGGTGGCTTCCAATCCATTCCACTCCATTCCCTTCCATTCCATTCCATTCCATTCCATTCCATTCCAATCCATTCGGGCTGATTCCCTACGCTTCCATTCCATTCAATTCCATTCCATTCGGGTTGATTCCATTCCACTCCATTCCATTCCATTCCATTCCATTCGGGTTGATTCCATCCCATTCCATTCCATTCCATTCCATTCCATTGCATTCCATTCCATTGCATTCGAGTGGATTCCAATCCATTTAATTCCATTCCATTCCATTCCATTCTAATCCATTCGGTTTGATTCCCTACGCTTCCATTCCATTCAATTCCATTCCACTCGGGTTGATTCCATTCCATTCCAATCCATTCCATTACATTCGGGTTGATTCCTTTCCATTCCATTCCACTCCATTGCATTCCCTTCCATTCCATTCCAATCCATTCGGGTTGATTCCATCCAATTCCAATCCATTCCATTCCCCTCCATTCCGGTGAGGTTGATTTCATTCCATTCCATTCCATTCCATTCCATTCAATTCCATTCCATTCCATTCCATTCCATTCCATTCCATTCGGGTTGATTCCATTCCATTCCATTCCATTCCATTCCATTCCATTCCATTCCATTTGGTTTGTTTCCATTCCATTCAATTCCATTCGACTCCTTTCCACTCCATTCCTTTGCATTCCATGCCATTCTGGTTGACTCCATCCCATTCCATTCCATTCCATTCCATTCCATTCCATTCCACTCGGTTTGATTCCATTCGATTCCATTCCATTCTATTCCATGCCATTCGCGTTGATTCCATTCCCTTCCATTCCTTCCATTCCATTGCATTCCATTCCATTTTATTCGGGTTGATTCAATTCCATTCCATTCCATTCCATTCCATACCATTCCATTCCATTACATTCGGGTTGATTCCATATCCTTCCTTTCCATTCCATTCCATTCCATTCCAATCCATTCGGGTTGATTCCATACTCTTGCATTGCATTCCATTTCATTCCATAAGGGTTGATTGCATTCCGTTCCATTCCATTCCATTCCATTCCATTCCATTCGGGTTGATTGTATTCCATACCATTCCAATCCATTCCATTCCATGCCATTCCATTCACGTTGATTCCATATCCTTCCCTTCCGTTCCATTCCATTCCATTCCAATCCATTCGGGTTGATTCCAGACGCTTCCATTCCATTCCATTCGGTTTGATTCCAATCCATTATATTCCATTCCGTTCGCCTTGATAACATTCCATTCCATTGCATTCCCTTCTGGTTGATTCCATTCCATTCAATTCCATTCCATTCCATTCCATTCCTTTCTGGATTGTTCCATTCCATTCCATTCCATTCCATTTCATTCCGTTCCATTCCTTTCGGGTGGATTCCATTCCATTCCTTTCCATTCCATTCCATTCCCTTTAATTCCAATGCATTCCATTCCATTCGGGTTGATTCCATCCCGTTACATTGCATTCCATTCCATTCCATTGCATTCCATTCCATTCCATTCCATTCCACTCCATTCCAGTCAGGTTGATTCCATTGCATTCCATTCCATTCCATTCCATTCCATTCCATTCCATTCCATTCCATTCCATTCCATTCCTTTCCGTTCCATTTGGGGTGATTTCATTCCCTTCCATTTCTTCCATTCCATTGCATTCAATTCCATTCCATTCCATTAGGGATGATTATATCCCATTCCATTCCATTCCATTTCATTCCACTCCATTCCAGTCAGGTTGATTCCATTACATTCCATTCCATTCCATTCCACTCCATTCCATTCCATTCCATTCCATTCGGGTTGATTCCATTCCATTCCATTCCATTCCATTCCATTACACTCCATTCCATGCCATTCCATTCCATTCGTGTTCATTCCATCAAATTCCATTCTATTCCATTCCATTCCATTCCATTCCATTCCATTCCAATGCATTCGGTTTTATTCCATTCCATTCCATTCCATTGCATTCCATTCGTGGTGATTCCGTTCCCTTCCATTGCTTCCATTCCATTGCATTCCATTCCATTTTATTCGGGTTGATTCCATTCCATTCCATTCCATTCTATTCCATTCCATTCCAATCCATTCGGGTTGATTCCATACACTTCCATTCCATTCCATTCCATTCCATTCCATTCCATTCCATTCAATTCCATTAGTGTTGATTCCATTCCATTCCTTTCCATCACATTACATTCGGGTTGATTCCATTCCATTCCATTCCATTCCATTCCATTCCATTCCATTATGGTTGATTATATCCTATTCCATTCCATGCCATTTCTTTCCAATCCATTCCAGTCAGATTGATTCCATTCCATTCCATTCCATTCCATTCCTTTCCATTCCATTCCATTCCATTCCATTCTGGTAGATTCCATTCAATTCCATTCCATTCCACTCCATTCGGGTTGATTCCATTCCATTCCTCTCCATTCCATTCCATTCCGTACCATTTGTGTGGATTCCATCCCATTCCATTCCATTCCATTCCGTTCCAATCCATTCCATTCCATTCCATTCCATTCCAATTGATTCCATTCCCTTCGATTCCATTCCAATCCATTCGATTCCGTTCCATTCCATTCCATTCGTGTGGATTCCATTCCATTCCATTCCATTCCAATCCATTCCATTCCATTCCATTCCATTCCATTCGGGTTGATTCCCTGCGCTTCCATTCCATTCAATTCCATTCCATTCGGGTTGATTCCATTCCATTCCATTCCAATCCATTCGGGTTGATTCCATCCCATTCCATTCCATTCCGTAAGATTCCATTCCATTCCACTCCATTCCATTCCATTGGGGTTTATTCCATTCCCATCCATTCCTTCCATTCCATTGCATTCCATTCCATTTTATTTGGGTTGAATTCATTCCATTCCATTCCATTCCATTCCTTTCCGGTTGATTCCATTCCATTCCATTCCATTCCATTCCATTCCATTCCATTCCATTGGCGTTGATACCATTCCTTTCCATTCCATTCCATTCCATTCGGTTGATTCCATTCCATTCCATTCCATTCCATTCGGGTTGATTCCATTCCATTCCATTCCATTCCATTCCATTCCATTCCATTCCATTCCATTACATTCCATTCCATGGCATTCCAATCCATTACATTCTATTACATTCGGGTTGATTCCATTCCATTCCATTCAAATCCATTGCATTCCATTCCACTCCTTTCTATTCCATTCCATTCCATTCGTTTGGATTCCATCCCATTCCATTCCATGCCACTCCATTCCAGTCAGGTTGATTCCATTTTATTCCATTCCATTCCATTCAATTCCATTCCTTTCCATTCGGGTTAATTCCATTCCATTCCATTCCATTCCATTCTTGTTGATTCCAATCCATTCCATTCCATTCATATCCATTCCATTCGGGTTGATTCCATTCCATTCCATTCCACTCCATTCGGATTGATTCCATTCCATTCCATTCCATTCCATTCCATTCCATTCCATTCCATTCGTATTGATTCCATTCCATTCCATTCCATTGCACTACAATTTGTTGCTTCCATTCCATCCAATTCCACTCCATTCCATTCGGGTTGATTCCATTCCCATTCATTCCATCCCATTCCATTCCATTCCATTAGGGTTGAATCCATTCCGTTCCATTCCATTCCATTCCATTCCATTACATTACATTACATTACATTTTGGTTGATTCCACATCCTTCCCTTCCATTACATTCTATTCCATTCCAATTCACTCGGGCTGATTCCTTACGCTTCCATTGCATTCCATTTCATTCCATTCTGGTGGATTCCATTCCATCCCATTCTATTCCATTCCATTCCATTCCATTCCATTCCATTCCATTCGCGTTAATACCATTCCATTCCATTCCATTTCATTCCATTCGGGTATACTCCGTTCCATTCCATTCAATTCCATTCCATTCCATTCCTTGCCATTCCAATACATTGCGTTCGATTACATTCGAGTTGATTCCATTTAATTTCATTATATTGCATTACATTCGAGTTGATTCCATTCCATTCCATTCCACTCCAGTGCATTCCATTCCATTCCATTCCATTCCATTCCATTCGGGTTGATTCGAACCCATTCCATTCCATTATATGCCATTCCATTCCATTCCATTCCATGCCATTCCATTCGGGTTGATTCTATTCCATTCCATTCCATTCTATTCTATTCCATTCCATTCCATTCCATTCGGTTTGTTCACATTGCTTTCCATTCCATTCCATTCCATTACACTCCATTCCATGCCATTCCATTCCATTCGTGTTCATTCCATCAAATTCCATTCTATTCCATTCCATTCCATTCCATTCCATTCGGGTTGATTCGAACCCATTCCATTCCATTAGATGCCATTCCATTCCATTCCATTCCATTCCATTCGGGTTGATTCCATTCCATTCCATTCCATTCTATTCCATTCGTTTTGTTTACATTTCTTTCCATTCCATTCCATTCCATTACACTCCATTCCATGCCATTCCATTCCATTCGTGTTCATTCCATCAAATTCCATTCTATTCCATTCCATTCCATTCCATTCCATTCCATTCCAATGCATTCGGTTTTATTCCATTCCATTCCATTCCATTGCATTCCATTCGTGGTGATTCCGTTCCCTTCCATTGCTTCCATTCCATTGCATTCCATTCCATTTTATTCGGGTTGATTCCATTCCATTCCATTCCATTCTATTCCATTCCATTCCAATCCATTCGGGTTGATTCCATACACTTCCATTCCATTACATTCCATTCCATTCCATTCCATTCCATTCCATTCAATTCCATTAGTGTTGATTCCATTCCATTCCTTTCCATCACATTACATTCGGGTTGATTCCATTCCATTCCATTCCATTCCATTCCATTCCATTCCATTCCATTATGGTTGATTATATCCTATTCCATTCCATGCCATTTCTTTCCAATCCATTCCAGTCAGATTGATTCCATTCCATTACATTCCATTCCATTCCTTTCCATTCCATTCCATTCCATTCCATTCTGGTAGATTCCATTCAATTCCATTCCATTCCACTCCATTCGGGTTGATTCCATTCCATTCCTCTCCATTCCATTCCATTCCGTACCATTTGTGTGGATTCCATCCCATTCCATTCCATTCCATTCCGTTCCAATCCATTCCATTCCATTCCATTCCATTCCAATTGATTCCATTCCCTTCGATTCCATTCCAATCCATTCGATTCCGTTCCATTCCATTCCATTCGTGTGGATTCCATTCCATTCCATTCCATTCCAATCCATTCCATTCCATTCCATTCCATTCCATTCGGGTTGATTCCCTGCGCTTCCATTCCATTCAATTCCATTCCATTCGGGTTGATTCCATTCCATTCCATTCCAATCCATTCGGGTTGATTCCATCCCATTCCATTCCATTCCATTCCATTCCGTAAGATTCCATTCCATTCCACTCCATTCCATTCCATTCGGGTTTATTCCATTCCCATCCATTCCTTCCATTCCATTGCATTCCATTCCATTTTATTTGGGTTGAATTCATTCCATTCCATTCCATTCCATTCCTTTCCGGTTGATTCCATTCCATTCCATTCCATTCCATTCCATTCCATTCCATTCCATTGGCGTTGATACCATTCCTTTCCATTCCATTCCATTCCATTCGGTTGATTCCATTCCATTCCATTCCATTCCATTCGGGTTGATTCCATTCCATTCCATTCCATTCCATTCCATTCCATTCCATTCCCTGGCATTCCAATCCATTACATTCTATTACATTCGGGTTGATTCCATTCCATTCCATTCAAATCCATTGCATTCCATTCCACTCCTTTCTATTCCATTCCATTCCATTCGTTTGGATTCCATCCCATTCCATTCCATGCCACTCCATTCCAGTCAGGTTGATTCCATTTTATTCCATTCCATTCCATTCAATTCCATTCCTTTCCATTCGGGTTAATTCCATTCCATTCCATTCCATTCCATTCTTGTTGATTCCAATCCATTCCATTCCATTCATATCCATTCCATTCGGGTTGATTCCATTCCATTCCATTCCACTCCATTCGGATTGATTCCATTCCATTCCATTCCATTCCATTCCATTCCATTCCATTCCATTCGTATTGATTCCATTCCATTCCATTCCATTGCACTACAATTTGTTGCTTCCATTCCATCCAATTCCACTCCATTCCATTCGGGTTGATTCCATTCCCATTCATTCCATCCCATTCCATTCCATTCCATTAGGGTTGAATCCATTCCGTTCCATTCCATTCCATTCCATTCCATTCCATTCCATTACATTACATTCCATTTTGGTTGATTCCACATCCTTCCCTTCCATTACATTCTATTCCATTCCAATTCACTCGGGTTGATTCCTTACGCTTCCATTGCATTCCATTTCATTCCATTCTGGTGGATTCCATTCCATCCCATTCTATTGAATTCCATTCCATTCCATTCCATTCCATTCGCGTTAATACCATTCCATTCCATTCCATTCCATTCCATTCCATTTCATTCCATTCGGGTTTATTCCATTGCATTCCATTCAGTTCCATTCCATTCCATTCCTTGCCATTGCAATACATTACCTTCGTTTACATTCGAGTTGATTCCATTTCATTTCATTATATTCCATTACATTCGAGTTGATTCCATTCCATTCCATTCCACTCCATTGCATTCAATTCCACTCCATTCCATTCCATTCCATTCCATTCGGGTTGATTCGAACCCATTCCATTCCCTTCCATGCCACTCCATTCCATTCCATTCCACCCCATTCGGGTTGATTCCATTCAATTCCTCTCCATTCCATTCAGTTCCATACCATTTTGGTTGACTCCATCCCATTCCATTCCATTCCATTCCATTCCAATCCATTCCATTCCATTCCAGTTGATTCCATTCCCTTCGATTTCATTCCATTCCATTCGATTCCGTTCCATTCCATTCCATTCGGGTGGATTCCAATCCATTGCATTCCAATCCATTCCATTCCATTAAATTCGAATCCATTCGGGTTGATTCCCTACGGTTCCATTTCATTCAATTCCATTCCATTCGGGTTGATTTCATTCCATTCCATTCCAATCCATTCGGGTTGTTTCCATGCCATTGCATTCCATTCCATTGCATTCCGTTCCATTCCATTCCATTCCGTTTGATTCCCTTCCATTCCATTCCATTCCATTCCATTCCATTCGGGTTGATTCCATTCCGTTCCATTCCTTCCATTCCATTCCGGTTGATTCCATTCCATTCCATTCCATTACATTACATTCGCGTTGATACCATTCCTTTCCATTCCATTCCATTCCATTATAATCCATTCCATTCGGGATGATTCAATTCCATTCCATTCCATTCCATTCCATTCGGGTTGATTCCATTCCATTCCATTCCATTCCATTCCATTCCCTTCCATTCCATTCCATTACATTCGGGTTTATTCCATTCCATTCCATTCCAGTCCATTGCATTCCATTGCATTCAATGCCATTCCAATCCACTACAATCTATTCCATTCGGGTTGATTCCATTCCCTTCCATTCCACTCCATTGTATTCCATTCCACTCTATTCCATTCAATTCGGGTGGATTCCATCCCATTCACTTCCATTCCATTCCATGCCACTCCATTCCAGTCAGGTTGATTCCATTTCACTCCATTCCATTGCATTCCATTGCATTCCATTTGATTCCATACCTTTCATATTGATTCCATTCCATTCCATTCCATTCCATTCCATTCCATTCCATTCCATTCCCTTCCATTCGGGTTTATTTCATTCCATTCCATTCCAATCCATTCCACTCCATTCCATTCCATTTCATACCATTGTGGAAAATTCCATTCCATTCCATTCCCTTCCATTCGGGTTGACTCCATTCCATTCCATTCCATTCCATTCCACTCCATTCCATTCGGATTGATTCCATTCCCTTCCATTTCATCCCTTTCCATTGCATTCCATTCCATACCATTCGCGTTGATTCCATTCCATTCCATTCCATTCCATTCGGGTTGATTCAATATCCTTCCCTTCCATTCCATTCCATTCCATTCCATTCCATTCCACTCCTGTTCATTTCATTCCATTCCATTCCACTCCTGTTCATTTCATTCCATTCCATTCCATTCCATTCCATTCCATTCCATTCGGATTGATTCCATTCCATTCCATTCCTTTCCATTGCATTCCATTCCATTCCATTCCTTACTGGATGATTCCATTCCATTCCATTCCATTCCATTCCATTTAATTCCATTCCATTCCACTCTGGTTGATTCCATTCCATTCCTTTCCATTCCATTCAATTCCGTTCCATTCCATTCCATTCGTGTTGATTCCATCCAATTCCATTCCATTCCATTCCATTCTTCTCCATACCTGTCAGGGTGATTCCATTCCATTCCATTGCATTCCACTCCATTCCATTCCATTCCATTCGCGTCAAAAACGTTCCATTCCATTCCATTCCATTACATTACATTTCATTCCATTCAGGTTGATTCCATTCCATTCCATTGCATTCCACTCCATTCCATTCCATTCCATTCGCGTCAATAACTTTCCATTCCATTCCATTCCATTAAATTACATTTCATTCCATTCGGGTTGAATCCATTCCATTCCATTCCATTCCATTCCATTTCATTACTTTCGGGATGATTCCATTCCATTGCATTCCATTCCATTCCATTCCATGCCATGCTATTCCAATCCATTACGTTAGAATCCATTAGGGTTGATTCCATTCCACTCCATTCCACTCCATTGCATTCCATTCCACTCCATTCCATTCCATTCCATTCCACTCCATTCGGGTTGATTCCGTTCCATTCCTCTCCATTACATTAAATTCCATAACATTCCGGTTGATTCCATCCCATTCCATTCCATTCCATTCCATTCCATTCCCTTCCATTCCATACGGGTTGACTCCAATTCATTCCATTCCATTCCATTCCATTCCATTACAGTTGATTCCATTCCATTCCATTCCATTCCATTGCATTCCATTCCATTGCATTCGAGTGGATTCCAATCCATTTAATTCCATTCCATTCCATTCCATTCTAATCCATTCGGTTTGATTCCCTACGCTTCCATTCCATTCAATTCCATTCCACTCGGGTTGATTCCATTCCATTCCAATCCATTCCATTACATTCGGGTTGATTCCTTTCCATTCCATTCCACTCCATTGCATTCCCTTCCATTCCATTCCAATCCATTCGGATTGATTCCATCCAATTCCAATCCATTCCATTCCCCTCCATTCCGGTGAGGTTGATTCCATTCCATTCCATTCCATTCCATTCCATTCCATTCCATTCCATTCGGGTTGATTCCATTCCATTCCATTCCATTCCATTCCATTCCATTCTTTCCATTCCATTCCATTCCTTTCCATTCCATTCCATTCCATTCCATTTGGGTTGTTTCCATTCCATTCAATTCCATTCGACTCCTTTCCACTCCATTCCTTTGCATTCCATGCCATTCTGGTTGACTCCATCCCATTCCATTCCATTCCATTCCATTCTATTCCACTCGGTTTGATTCCATTCGATTCCATTCCATTCTATTCCATGCCATTCGCGTTGATTCCATTCCCTTCTATTCCTTCCATTCCATTGCATTCCATTCCATTTTATTCAGGTTGATTCAATTCCATTCCATTCCATTCCATTCCATACCATTCCATTCCATTACATTCGGGTTGATTCCATATCCTTCCTTTCCATTCCATTCCATTCCATTCCAATCCATTCGGGTTGATTCCATACTCTTGCATTGCATTCCATTTCATTCCATAAGGGTTGATTGCATTCCATTCCATTGCATTCCATTCCATTCCATTCCATTCCATTCCATTCCATTCCATTCCATTCGGGTTGATTGTATTCCATACAATTCCAATCCATTCCATTCCATGCCATTCCATTCACGTTGATTCCATATCCTTCCCTTCCGTTCCATTCCATTCCATTCCAATCCATTCGGGTTGATTCCAGACGCTTCCATTCCATTTCATTCGGGTTGATTCCAATCCATTATATTCCATTCCGTTCGCCTTGATAACATTCCATTCCATTGCATTCCCTTCTGGTTGATTCCATTCCATTCCATTCCATTCCATTCCATTCTATTCCTTTCTGGATGGTTCCATTCCATTCCATTCCATTCCATTTCATTCCGTTCCATTCCTTTCGGGTGGATTCCATTCCATTCCTTTCCATTCCATTCCATTCCCTTTAATTCCAATGCATTCCATTCCATTCGGGTTGATTCCATCCCGTTACATTGCGTTCCATTCCATTCCATTCCATTCCATTCCATTCCATTCCATTAGGGATGATTATATCCCATTCCATTCCATTCCATTTCATTCCACTCCATTCAAGTCAGGTTGATTCCATTCCATTCCATTCCATTCCATTCCACTCCATTCCATTCCATTAAATTCCATTCGGGTTGATTCAATTCCATTGCATTCCATTCCACTCCTTTCGGGTTGATTCCATTCCATTCCTCTCCATTCCATTCCATTCCATACCATTTGGGTTGATTCCATCCCGTTCCATTCCATTCCATTCCATTCCAATCCATTCCATTCCATTCCATACCATTCCAATCCATTCCAGTTGATTCCATTCCTTTGGATTCCATTCCATTCCATTCGATTCCACTCCATTCCATTCCATTCGGGTGGATTCCAATCCATTCCATTCCATTCCATTCCAATCCATTCGGGTTGATTCCCTATGCTTCCATTCCATTCAATTCCATTCCATTCTGGTTGATTCCATTCCATTCCATTCCAATCCATTCGGTTTGATTCCATCCCATTCCATTCCATTCCATTCCATTCCCTTCCATTCCGTTTTATTCCATTCCATTCCATTCCATTCCATTCAGGTTTATTCCATTCCCATCCATTCCTTCCATTCCATTGCATTCCATTCCATTTTATTCGGGTTAATTCCATTCCATTCCATTCCATTCCATTCCGGTTGATTCCATTCCATTCCATTCCATTCCATCCCATCCCATTCCATTCCATTCCATTCCATTCCATTCCATTCCATTCGGGTTGATTCCATTCCATTCCATTCCATTGTATTCCATTTTGTTGATTCCATTCCATCCAATTCCATTCCATTACATTCGGGTTGATTCCATTCACATCCAATTCCATCCCATTCCATTCCATTCCATTAGGTTTGGTTCCATTCCGTTCCATTCCATGCCATTCCGTTCCATTTCATTTGGGTTGATTCCATATCCTTCCCTTCCATTTCATTCTATTCCATTCCAATACACTCGGGTTGACTCCATACGCTTCCATTGCATTCTATTTCATTCCATTCTGGTGGATTCCATTCCATCCCATTCTATTCCATTCCATTCCATTCCATTACATTCCATAATTTTCGCGTTAATACCTTTCAATTCCATTCCATTCCATTCCGTTCCATTCCATTTCATTCTACTCGGGGTGATTCCATTCCATTCCATTCAGTTCCATTCCATTCCATTCCTTGCCATTCCAATCCATTACGCTCGATTACATTCGGGTTGATTCAATTCCTTTCCATTATATTCCACTACATTCGGGTTGATTCCACCCCATTCCATTCCATTACATGCCATTCCATTCCATTCCATTCCACTCCATTCCAATCAGGGTGAATCCCTTCCATTCCATTCCATTCCATTCAATTCCATTCCATTCCATTCCATTCGGGTTGATTCCATTCCATTCCATTCCATTCTATTCCATTCCATTCCATTCGGGTTTTTTCCATTGCATTCCTTTCCATTCCATTCCATTCCACCCCATTCCATTCCATTCCATGCCATTCCATTCCATTCCATTCCACTCCATTCCATTCAGGTTGAATCCACTCCATTCCATTTCATTCCATTCCAATCCATTCGGTTTGATTCCATTCCATTCCATTCCATTCCATTCCATTCCATTCCATTCCATTCGTGTTGATTCCGTTCCCTTCCATTCCTTCCATTCCATTGAATTCCATCCCATTTTATTCGGGTTGATTCCATTCCATTCCATTCCATTGCATTCCAATCCATTCGGGTTGATTCCATACACTTCCATTCCATTCCATTCCATTCCATTCCATTAGGGTTGATTCCATTCCATTCCTTTCAATTACATTACATTCGGGTTGATTCTATTCCATTCCATTCTATTCCATTCCATTCCATTCCATGGCATTCCAATGCATTACATTCGATTCCATTCGGGTTGATTCCATTCCATTCCATTCCAATCCATTGCATTCCATTCCATTCCATTCCATTCCATTCCATTCCATTCCATTCCATTCCATTCCATTCGGGTTGATTCCATCCCATTCCATTAGATTCCATTCCATTCCATTGCATTTGGGTTGATACCATTCCAATCCATTCCTTCCCATTCCATTCAATTCCGTTCCAATCCATTCCATTCGGGTTGATTACATTCCCTTCCACTCCATTGCATTCCATTGCATTCCATTCCATTCCATTCGGCTTGATTCCATTCCCTTATATTCCATTCCATTCCATTCCATTCCATTCCATTCCATTCCATTCCTTTCTGGTTGATTCCATTCCATTCCATTCACTTCCATTCCATTCCATTAGGGTTGATTATATCCCAATCCATTCCCTTCCATTTCTTTCCAATCCATTCCAGTCAGGTTGATTCCATTCCATTCCATTCCATTCCAATCCATTTCATTCCAATCCATTCGGGTTGATTCCCTACGCTTTCATTCCATTCAATTCCATTCCATTCGGGTTGATTCCATTCCATTCCATTCGAATCCATTCGGGTTGATTCCATCCCATTCCATTCCATTCCATTCCATTCCGTTTGATTCCATTCCATTCCATTACATTCCATTCCATTCCATTCGCGTTGATACCATTACTTTCCATTCCATTCCATTCCATTCCATTCGCGTTGATACCATTACTTTCCATTCCATTCCATTCCATTCGTGTTGATTCCATTCCATTCCATTCCATTCCATTCCATTACATTCGGGTTGATTCCATTCCATTCCATGCCATTCCAATCCATTATATTCTATTCCATTCGGGTTGATTCCATTCCATTCCATTCAACTCCACTGCTTTCCATTTCACTCCTTTCTATTCCATTCCATTCCATTCAGCTGGATTCCATCCCATTCCATTCCATGCCACTCCGTTCCAGTCAGGTTTATTCCATTTCATTCCATTCCAATCCATTCCACTACATTCCATTCCATTCCATTCCATTCCTTTTGGGTTGATTCCATTCCATTCCATTCAATTCCATTCCATTCCATTGCATTCGGGTTGATTCCATTCCATTCCATTCCATTCTATTCCATTCCATTCTGGTTGATTCCAATCCATTCCATCCCATTCATATCCATTCCATTCGGGTTGATTCCATTCCATTCCATTCCAGAGCATTCGGGTTGATTCCATTCCATTTCATTCCATTCCATCCCATTCCATTCCATTCCATTCCATTCCATTCGGGTTGATTGCATTCCATTCCATTCCATTACATTCCAATTTGCTGATTCCATTCCATCCAATTCCATTCCATTCCATTCGGGTTGATTCCATTCCCAGCCATTCAATCCCATTTCATTCCATTCCATTAGGGTTGATTCCATTCCGTTCCATTCCATTCCATTCCATTCCATTTGGGTTGATTCCATATCTTTCCCTTCCATTCCATTCTCTTCTATTCCAATACACTTGGCTTGATTCCATACGCTTCCATTGCATTCCATTTCATTCCTTTCTGGTGGATTCCATCCCATCCCATTCTATTCCATTCCATTCCATTCCATTCCATTCCATGCCATTCCATTCCATTCCATTAGCGTTAATACCATTCCATTCCATTCCATTCCATTTCATTCCATTCGGGTTGATTCCATTCCATTCCACTCAGTTCCATTCCATTCCATTGCTTGCCATTCCAATACATTACGTTCGATTACATTCGAGTTGAATCCATTCCATTCCATTATATTCCATTACATTCGAGTTGATTCTATTGCATTCCATTCCACTCCATTGCATTCCATTCCACTCCATTCCATTCCATTCCATACCATTCGGGTTGATTCCACCCCAATCCATTCCATTCCATGCCATTCCATTCCATTCCATTCCACTCCATTCGAATCAGGTTGATTCCATTCAATTCCATTCCATTCCATTCCATTCGGGTTGATTCCATTCCATTCCATTCCAATCCATTCCATTCCATTCGGGTTGTTTCCATTGCATTCCATTCCATTCCATTTCATTCCATTCCACTCCATTCCTTGCCATTCCATTCCATTCGGATTCATTCCATCAAATTCCATTCTATTCCACTCCATTCCATTCCATTCCATTCCAATCCATTCGGTTTGATTCCCTTCCATTCCATTCCATTGCATTCCATTCGTTTTGATTCCGTTCCCTTCCATTCCTTCCATTCCATTGCATTCCATTCCATTTTATTCGGGTTGATTCCATTCCATTCCATTCCATTCCATTCCAATCCATTCGGGTTGATTCCATACACTTCCATTCCATTCCATTCCATTTCATTCCTTTCCATTCCATTCCATTAGGGTTGATTCCGTTCCATTCCTTTCCATTACATTACATGCGGGTTGATTCCATTCCATTCCATTCCATTCCATTTCATTCCATTCCATGGCATTCCAATCCATTACATTTGATTCCATTCGGGTTGATTCCATTCCATTCCATTCCACTCCATTGCATTCCATTCCACTCCATTCCATTCCATTCCATTCCATTCGGGTTGATACCATCCCATCCCATTAGATTGCATTCCATTCCTTTGCATTTGGGTTGACACCATTCCATTCCATTACTTTCCATTCCAGTCAATTCCGTTCCATTCCATTCCATTCGGGTTGATTACATTCCCTTCCACTCCATTGCATTCCATTCCATTCCATTCGGGTTGATTCCATTCCATTCCATTCCATTCCATTCCATTACACTCCATTCCATGCCATTCCATTCCATTCGTGTTCATTCCATCAAATTCCATTCTATTCCATTCCATTCCATTCCATTCCATTCCATTCCAATGCATTCGGTTTTATTCCATTCCATTCCATTCCATTGCATTCCATTCGTGGTGATTCCGTTCCCTTCCATTGCTTCCATTCCATTGCATTCCATTCCATTTTATTCGGGTTGATTCCATTCCATTCCATTCCATTCTATTCCATTCCATTCCAATCCATTCGGGTTGATTCCATACACTTCCATTCCATTCCATTCCATTCCATTCCATTCCATTCCATTCAATTCCATTAGTGTTGATTCCATTCCATTCCTTTCCATCACATTACATTCGGGTTGATTCCATTCCATTCCATTCCATTCCATTCCATTCCATTCCATTATGGTTGATTATATCCTATTCCATTCCATGCCATTTCTTTCCAATCCATTCCAGTCAGATTGATTCCATTCCATTCCATTCCATTCCATTCCTTTCCATTCCATTCCATTCCATTCCATTCTGGTAGATTCCATTCAATTCCATTCCATTCCACTCCATTCGGGTTGATTCCATTCCATTCCTCTCCATTCCATTCCATTCCGTACCATTTGTGTGGATTCCATCCCATTCCATTCCATTCCATTCCGTTCCAATCCATTCCATTCCATTCCATTCCATTCCAATTGATTCCATTCCCTTCGATTCCATTCCAATCCATTCGATTCCGTTCCATTCCATTCCATTCGTGTGGATTCCATTCCATTCCATTCCATTCCAATCCATTCCATTCCATTCCATTCCATTCCATTCGGGTTGATTCCCTGCGCTTCCATTCCATTCAATTCCATTCCATTCGGGTTGATTCCATTCCATTCCATTCCAATCCATTCGGGTTGATTCCATCCCATTCCATTCCATTCCGTAAGATTCCATTCCATTCCACTCCATTCCATTCCATTGGGGTTTATTCCATTCCCATCCATTCCTTCCATTCCATTGCATTCCATTCCATTTTATTTGGGTTGAATTCATTCCATTCCATTCCATTCCATTCCTTTCCGGTTGATTCCATTCCATTCCATTCCATTCCATTCCATTCCATTCCATTCCATTGGCGTTGATACCATTCCTTTCCATTCCATTCCATTCCATTCGGTTGATTCCATTCCATTCCATTCCATTCCATTCGGGTTGATTCCATTCCATTCCATTCCATTCCATTCCATTCCATTCCATTCCATTCCATGGCATTCCAATCCATTACATTCTATTACATTCGGGTTGATTCCATTCCATTCCATTCAAATCCATTGCATTCCATTCCACTCCTTTCTATTCCATTCCATTCCATTCGTTTGGATTCCATCCCATTCCATTCCATGCCACTCCATTCCAGTCAGGTTGATTCCATTTTATTCCATTCCATTCCATTCAATTCCATTCCTTTCCATTCGGGTTAATTCCATTCCATTCCATTCCATTCCATTCTTGTTGATTCCAATCCATTCCATTCCATTCATATCCATTCCATTCGGGTTGATTCCATTCCATTCCATTCCACTCCATTCGGATTGATTCCATTCCATTCCATTCCATTCCATTCCATTCCATTCCATTCCATTCCATTCGTATTGATTCCATTCCATTCCATTCCATTGCACTACAATTTGTTGCTTCCATTCCATCCAATTCCACTCCATTCCATTCGGGTTGATTCCATTCCCATTCATTCCATCCCATTCCATTCCATTCCATTAGGGTTGAATCCATTCCGTTCCATTCCATTCCATTCCATTCCATTACATTACATTACATTACATTTTGGTTGATTCCACATCCTTCCCTTCCATTACATTCTATTCCATTCCAATTCACTCGGGCTGATTCCTTACGCTTCCATTGCATTCCATTTCATTCCATTCTGGTGGATTCCATTCCATCCCATTCTATTCCATTCCATTCCATTCCATTCCATTCCATTCCATTCGCGTTAATACCATTCCATTCCATTCCATTTCATTCCATTCGGGTATACTCCGTTCCATTCCATTCAATTCCATTCCATTCCATTCCTTGCCATTCCAATACATTGCGTTCGATTACATTCGAGTTGATTCCATTTAATTTCATTATATTGCATTACATTCGAGTTGATTCCATTCCATTCCATTCCACTCCAGTGCATTCCATTCCATTCCATTCCATTCCATTCCATTCGGGTTGATTCGAACCCATTCCATTCCATTATATGCCATTCCATTCCATTCCATTCCATGCCATTCCATTCGGGTTGATTCTATTCCATTCCATTCCATTCTATTCTATTCCATTCCATTCCATTCCATTCGGTTTGTTCACATTGCTTTCCATTCCATTCCATTCCATTACACTCCATTCCATGCCATTCCATTCCATTCGTGTTCATTCCATCAAATTCCATTCTATTCCATTCCATTCCATTCCATTCCATTCCATTCCATTCGGGTTGATTCGAACCCATTCCATTCCATTAGATGCCATTCCATTCCATTCCATTCCATTCCATTCGGGTTGATTCCATTCCATTCCATTCCATTCTATTCCATTCGTTTTGTTTACATTTCTTTCCATTCCATTCCATTCCATTACACTCCATTCCATGCCATTCCATTCCATTCGTGTTCATTCCATCAAATTCCATTCTATTCCATTCCATTCCATTCCATTCCATTCCATTCCAATGCATTCGGTTTTATTCCATTCCATTCCATTCCATTGCATTCCATTCGTGGTGATTCCGTTCCCTTCCATTGCTTCCATTCCATTGCATTCCATTCCATTTTATTCGGGTTGATTCCATTCCATTCCATTCCATTCTATTCCATTCCATTCCAATCCATTCGGGTTGATTCCATACACTTCCATTCCATTACATTCCATTCCATTCCATTCCATTCCATTCCATTCAATTCCATTAGTGTTGATTCCATTCCATTCCTTTCCATCACATTACATTCGGGTTGATTCCATTCCATTCCATTCCATTCCATTCCATTCCATTCCATTCCATTATGGTTGATTATATCCTATTCCATTCCATGCCATTTCTTTCCAATCCATTCCAGTCAGATTGATTCCATTCCATTACATTCCATTCCATTCCTTTCCATTCCATTCCATTCCATTCCATTCTGGTAGATTCCATTCAATTCCATTCCATTCCACTCCATTCGGGTTGATTCCATTCCATTCCTCTCCATTCCATTCCATTCCGTACCATTTGTGTGGATTCCATCCCATTCCATTCCATTCCATTCCGTTCCAATCCATTCCATTCCATTCCATTCCATTCCAATTGATTCCATTCCCTTCGATTCCATTCCAATCCATTCGATTCCGTTCCATTCCATTCCATTCGTGTGGATTCCATTCCATTCCATTCCATTCCAATCCATTCCATTCCATTCCATTCCATTCCATTCGGGTTGATTCCCTGCGCTTCCATTCCATTCAATTCCATTCCATTCGGGTTGATTCCATTCCATTCCATTCCAATCCATTCGGGTTGATTCCATCCCATTCCATTCCATTCCATTCCATTCCGTAAGATTCCATTCCATTCCACTCCATTCCATTCCATTCGGGATTATTCCATTCCCATCCATTCCTTCCATTCCATTGCATTCCATTCCATTTTATTTGGGTTGAATTCATTCCATTCCATTCCATTCCATTCCTTTCCGGTTGATTCCATTCCATTCCATTCCATTCCATTCCATTCCATTCCATTCCATTGGCGTTGATACCATTCCTTTCCATTCCATTCCATTCCATTCGGTTGATTCCATTCCATTCCATTCCATTCCATTCGGGTTGATTCCATTCCATTCCATTCCATTCCATTCCATTCCATTCCATTCCATGGCATTCCAATCCATTACATTCTATTACATTCGGGTTGATTCCATTCCATTCCATTCAAATCCATTGCATTCCATTCCACTCCTTTCTATTCCATTCCATTCCATTCGTTTGGATTCCATCCCATTCCATTCCATGCCACTCCATTCCAGTCAGGTTGATTCCATTTTATTCCATTCCATTCCATTCAATTCCATTCCTTTCCATTCGGGTTAATTCCATTCCATTCCATTCCATTCCATTCTTGTTGATTCCAATCCATTCCATTCCATTCATATCCATTCCATTCGGGTTGATTCCATTCCATTCCATTCCACTCCATTCGGATTGATTCCATTCCATTCCATTCCATTCCATTCCATTCCATTCCATTCGTATTGATTCCATTCCATTCCATTCCATTGCACTACAATTTGTTGCTTCCATTCCATCCAATTCCACTCCATTCCATTCGGGTTGATTCCATTCCCATTCATTCCATCCCATTCCATTCCATTCCATTAGGGTTGAATCCATTCCGTTCCATTCCATTCCATTCCATTCCATTCCATTCCATTACATTACATTCCATTTTGGTTGATTCCACATCCTTCCCTTCCATTACATTCTATTCCATTCCAATTCACTCGGGTTGATTCCTTACGCTTCCATTGCATTCCATTTCATTCCATTCTGGTGGATTCCATTCCATCCCATTCTATTGAATTCCATTCCATTCCATTCCATTCCATTCGCGTTAATACCATTCCATTCCATTCCATTCCATTCCATTCCATTTCATTCCATTCGGGTTTATTCCATTGCATTCCATTCAGTTCCATTCCATTCCATTCCTTGCCATTGCAATACATTACCTTCGTTTACATTCGAGTTGATTCCATTTCATTTCATTATATTCCATTACATTCGAGTTGATTCCATTCCATTCCATTCCACTCCATTGCATTCAATTCCACTCCATTCCATTCCATTCCATTCCATTCGGGTTGATTCGAACCCATTCCATTCCCTTCCATGCCACTCCATTCCATTCCATTCCACCCCATTCGGGTTGATTCCATTCAATTCCTCTCCATTCCATTCAGTTCCATACCATTTTGGTTGACTCCATCCCATTCCATTCCATTCCATTCCATTCCAATCCATTCCATTCCATTCCAGTTGATTCCATTCCCTTCGATTTCATTCCATTCCATTCGATTCCGTTCCATTCCATTCCATTCGGGTGGATTCCAATCCATTGCATTCCAATCCATTCCATTCCATTAAATTCGAATCCATTCGGGTTGATTCCCTACGGTTCCATTTCATTCAATTCCATTCCATTCGGGTTGATTTCATTCCATTCCATTCCAATCCATTCGGGTTGTTTCCATGCCATTGCATTCCATTCCATTGCATTCCGTTCCATTCCATTCCATTCCGTTTGATTCCCTTCCATTCCATTCCATTCCATTCCATTCCATTCGGGTTGATTCCATTCCGTTCCATTCCTTCCATTCCATTCCGGTTGATTCCATTCCATTCCATTCCATTACATTACATTCGCGTTGATACCATTCCTTTCCATTCCATTCCATTCCATTATAATCCATTCCATTCGGGATGATTCAATTCCATTCCATTCCATTCCATTCCATTCGGGTTGATTCCATTCCATTCCATTCCATTCCATTCCATTCCCTTCCATTCCATTCCATTACATTCGGGTTTATTCCATTCCATTCCATTCCAGTCCATTGCATTCCATTGCATTCAATGCCATTCCAATCCACTACAATCTATTCCATTCGGGTTGATTCCATTCCCTTCCATTCCACTCCATTGTATTCCATTCCACTCTATTCCATTCAATTCGGGTGGATTCCATCCCATTCACTTCCATTCCATTCCATGCCACTCCATTCCAGTCAGGTTGATTCCATTTCACTCCATTCCATTGCATTCCATTGCATTCCATTTGATTCCATACCTTTCATATTGATTCCATTCCATTCCATTCCATTCCATTCCATTCCATTCCATTCCATTCCCTTCCATTCGGGTTTATTTCATTCCATTCCATTCCAATCCATTCCACTCCATTCCATTCCATTTCATACCATTGTGGAAAATTCCATTCCATTCCATTCCCTTCCATTCGGGTTGACTCCATTCCATTCCATTCCATTCCATTCCACTCCATTCCATTCGGATTGATTCCATTCCCTTCCATTTCATCCCTTTCCATTGCATTCCATTCCATACCATTCGCGTTGATTCCATTCCATTCCATTCCATTCCATTCGGGTTGATTCAATATCCTTCCCTTCCATTCCATTCCATTCCATTCCATTCCATTCCACTCCTGTTCATTTCATTCCATTCCATTCCACTCCTGTTCATTTCATTCCATTCCATTCCATTCCATTCCATTCCATTCCATTCGGATTGATTCCATTCCATTCCATTCCTTTCCATTGCATTCCATTCCATTCCATTCCTTACTGGATGATTCCATTCCATTCCATTCCATTCCATTCCATTTAATTCCATTCCATTCCACTCTGGTTGATTCCATTCCATTCCTTTCCATTCCATTCAATTCCGTTCCATTCCATTCCATTCGTGTTGATTCCATCCAATTCCATTCCATTCCATTCCATTCTTCTCCATACCTGTCAGGGTGATTCCATTCCATTCCATTGCATTCCACTCCATTCCATTCCATTCCATTCGCGTCAAAAACGTTCCATTCCATTCCATTCCATTACATTACATTTCATTCCATTCAGGTTGATTCCATTCCATTCCATTGCATTCCACTCCATTCCATTCCATTCCATTCGCGTCAATAACTTTCCATTCCATTCCATTCCATTAAATTACATTTCATTCCATTCGGGTTGAATCCATTCCATTCCATTCCATTCCATTCCATTTCATTACTTTCGGGATGATTCCATTCCATTGCATTCCATTCCATTCCATTCCATGCCATGCTATTCCAATCCATTACGTTAGAATCCATTAGGGTTGATTCCATTCCACTCCATTCCACTCCATTGCATTCCATTCCACTCCATTCCATTCCATTCCATTCCACTCCATTCGGGTTGATTCCGTTCCATTCCTCTCCATTACATTAAATTCCATAACATTCCGGTTGATTCCATCCCATTCCATTCCATTCCATTCCATTCCATTCCCTTCCATTCCATACGGGTTGACTCCAATTCATTCCATTCCATTCCATTCCATTCCATTACAGTTGATTCCATTCCATTCCATTCCATTCCATTGCATTCCATTCCATTGCATTCGAGTGGATTCCAATCCATTTAATTCCATTCCATTCCATTCCATTCTAATCCATTCGGTTTGATTCCCTACGCTTCCATTCCATTCAATTCCATTCCACTCGGGTTGATTCCATTCCATTCCAATCCATTCCATTACATTCGGGTTGATTCCTTTCCATTCCATTCCACTCCATTGCATTCCCTTCCATTCCATTCCAATCCATTCGGATTGATTCCATCCAATTCCAATCCATTCCATTCCCCTCCATTCCGGTGAGGTTGATTCCATTCCATTCCATTCCATTCCATTCCATTCCATTCCATTCCATTCGGGTTGATTCCATTCCATTCCATTCCATTCCATTCTTTCCATTCCATTCCATTCCTTTCCATTCCATTCCATTCCATTCCATTTGGGTTGTTTCCATTCCATTCAATTCCATTCGACTCCTTTCCACTCCATTCCTTTGCATTCCATGCCATTCTGGTTGACTCCATCCCATTCCATTCCATTCCATTCCATTCTATTCCACTCGGTTTGATTCCATTCGATTCCATTCCATTCTATTCCATGCCATTCGCGTTGATTCCATTCCCTTCTATTCCTTCCATTCCATTGCATTCCATTCCATTTTATTCAGGTTGATTCAATTCCATTCCATTCCATTCCATTCCATACCATTCCATTCCATTACATTCGGGTTGATTCCATATCCTTCCTTTCCATTCCATTCCATTCCATTCCAATCCATTCGGGTTGATTCCATACTCTTGCATTGCATTCCATTTCATTCCATAAGGGTTGATTGCATTCCATTCCATTGCATTCCATTCCATTCCATTCCATTCCATTCCATTCCATTCCATTCCATTCGGGTTGATTGTATTCCATACAATTCCAATCCATTCCATTCCATGCCATTCCATTCACGTTGATTCCATATCCTTCCCTTCCGTTCCATTCCATTCCATTCCAATCCATTCGGGTTGATTCCAGACGCTTCCATTCCATTTCATTCGGGTTGATTCCAATCCATTATATTCCATTCCGTTCGCCTTGATAACATTCCATTCCATTGCATTCCCTTCTGGTTGATTCCATTCCATTCCATTCCATTCCATTCCATTCTATTCCTTTCTGGATGGTTCCATTCCATTCCATTCCATTCCATTTCATTCCGTTCCATTCCTTTCGGGTGGATTCCATTCCATTCCTTTCCATTCCATTCCATTCCCTTTAATTCCAATGCATTCCATTCCATTCGGGTTGATTCCATCCCGTTACATTGCGTTCCATTCCATTCCATTCCATTCCATTCCATTCCATTCCATTAGGGATGATTATATCCCATTCCATTCCATTCCATTTCATTCCACTCCATTCAAGTCAGGTTGATTCCATTCCATTCCATTCCATTCCATTCCACTCCATTCCATTCCATTAAATTCCATTCGGGTTGATTCAATTCCATTGCATTCCATTCCACTCCTTTCGGGTTGATTCCATTCCATTCCTCTCCATTCCATTCCATTCCATACCATTTGGGTTGATTCCATCCCGTTCCATTCCATTCCATTCCATTCCAATCCATTCCATTCCATTCCATACCATTCCAATCCATTCCAGTTGATTCCATTCCTTTGGATTCCATTCCATTCCATTCGATTCCACTCCATTCCATTCCATTCGGGTGGATTCCAATCCATTCCATTCCATTCCATTCCAATCCATTCGGGTTGATTCCCTATGCTTCCATTCCATTCAATTCCATTCCATTCTGGTTGATTCCATTCCATTCCATTCCAATCCATTCGGTTTGATTCCATCCCATTCCATTCCATTCCATTCCATTCCCTTCCATTCCGTTTTATTCCATTCCATTCCATTCCATTCCATTCAGGTTTATTCCATTCCCATCCATTCCTTCCATTCCATTGCATTCCATTCCATTTTATTCGGGTTAATTCCATTCCATTCCATTCCATTCCATTCCGGTTGATTCCATTCCATTCCATTCCATTCCATCCCATCCCATTCCATTCCATTCCATTCCATTCCATTCCATTCCATTCGGGTTGATTCCATTCCATTCCATTCCATTGTATTCCATTTTGTTGATTCCATTCCATCCAATTCCATTCCATTACATTCGGGTTGATTCCATTCACATCCAATTCCATCCCATTCCATTCCATTCCATTAGGTTTGGTTCCATTCCGTTCCATTCCATGCCATTCCGTTCCATTTCATTTGGGTTGATTCCATATCCTTCCCTTCCATTTCATTCTATTCCATTCCAATACACTCGGGTTGACTCCATACGCTTCCATTGCATTCTATTTCATTCCATTCTGGTGGATTCCATTCCATCCCATTCTATTCCATTCCATTCCATTCCATTACATTCCATAATTTTCGCGTTAATACCTTTCAATTCCATTCCATTCCATTCCGTTCCATTCCATTTCATTCTACTCGGGGTGATTCCATTCCATTCCATTCAGTTCCATTCCATTCCATTCCTTGCCATTCCAATCCATTACGCTCGATTACATTCGGGTTGATTCAATTCCTTTCCATTATATTCCACTACATTCGGGTTGATTCCACCCCATTCCATTCCATTACATGCCATTCCATTCCATTCCATTCCACTCCATTCCAATCAGGGTGAATCCCTTCCATTCCATTCCATTCCATTCAATTCCATTCCATTCCATTCCATTCGGGTTGATTCCATTCCATTCCATTCCATTCTATTCCATTCCATTCCATTCGGGTTTTTTCCATTGCATTCCTTTCCATTCCATTCCATTCCACCCCATTCCATTCCATTCCATGCCATTCCATTCCATTCCATTCCACTCCATTCCATTCAGGTTGAATCCACTCCATTCCATTTCATTCCATTCCAATCCATTCGGTTTGATTCCATTCCATTCCATTCCATTCCATTCCATTCCATTCCATTCCATTCGTGTTGATTCCGTTCCCTTCCATTCCTTCCATTCCATTGAATTCCATCCCATTTTATTCGGGTTGATTCCATTCCATTCCATTCCATTGCATTCCAATCCATTCGGGTTGATTCCATACACTTCCATTCCATTCCATTCCATTCCATTCCATTAGGGTTGATTCCATTCCATTCCTTTCAATTACATTACATTCGGGTTGATTCTATTCCATTCCATTCTATTCCATTCCATTCCATTCCATGGCATTCCAATCCATTACATTCGATTCCATTCGGGTTGATTCCATTCCATTCCATTCCAATCCATTGCATTCCATTCCATTCCATTCCATTCCATTCCATTCCATTCCATTCCATTCCATTCCATTCGGGTTGATTCCATCCCATTCCATTAGATTCCATTCCATTCCATTGCATTTGGGTTGATACCATTCCAATCCATTCCTTCCCATTCCATTCAATTCCGTTCCAATCCATTCCATTCGGGTTGATTACATTCCCTTCCACTCCATTGCATTCCATTGCATTCCATTCCATTCCATTCGGCTTGATTCCATTCCCTTATATTCCATTCCATTCCATTCCATTCCATTCCATTCCATTCCATTCCTTTCTGGTTGATTCCATTCCATTCCATTCACTTCCATTCCATTCCATTAGGGTTGATTATATCCCAATCCATTCCCTTCCATTTCTTTCCAATCCATTCCAGTCAGGTTGATTCCATTCCATTCCATTCCATTCCAATCCATTTCATTCCAATCCATTCGGGTTGATTCCCTACGCTTTCATTCCATTCAATTCCATTCCATTCGGGTTGATTCCATTCCATTCCATTCGAATCCATTCGGGTTGATTCCATCCCATTCCATTCCATTCCATTCCATTCCGTTTGATTCCATTCCATTCCATTACATTCCATTCCATTCCATTCGCGTTGATACCATTACTTTCCATTCCATTCCATTCCATTCCATTCGCGTTGATACCATTACTTTCCATTCCATTCCATTCCATTCGTGTTGATTCCATTCCATTCCATTCCATTCCATTCCATTACATTCGGGTTGATTCCATTCCATTCCATGCCATTCCAATCCATTATATTCTATTCCATTCGGGTTGATTCCATTCCATTCCATTCAACTCCACTGCTTTCCATTTCACTCCTTTCTATTCCATTCCATTCCATTCAGCTGGATTCCATCCCATTCCATTCCATGCCACTCCGTTCCAGTCAGGTTTATTCCATTTCATTCCATTCCAATCCATTCCACTACATTCCATTCCATTCCATTCCATTCCTTTTGGGTTGATTCCATTCCATTCCATTCAATTCCATTCCATTCCATTGCATTCGGGTTGATTCCATTCCATTCCATTCCATTCTATTCCATTCCATTCTGGTTGATTCCAATCCATTCCATCCCATTCATATCCATTCCATTCGGGTTGATTCCATTCCATTCCATTCCAGAGCATTCGGGTTGATTCCATTCCATTTCATTCCATTCCATCCCATTCCATTCCATTCCATTCCATTCCATTCGGGTTGATTGCATTCCATTCCATTCCATTGCATTCCAATTTGCTGATTCCATTCCATCCAATTCCATTCCATTCCATTCGGGTTGATTCCATTCCCAGCCATTCAATCCCATTTCATTCCATTCCATTAGGGTTGATTCCATTCCGTTCCATTCCATTCCATTCCATTCCATTTGGGTTGATTCCATATCTTTCCCTTCCATTCCATTCTCTTCTATTCCAATACACTTGGCTTGATTCCATACGCTTCCATTGCATTCCATTTCATTCCTTTCTGGTGGATTCCATCCCATCCCATTCTATTCCATTCCATTCCATTCCATTCCATTCCATGCCATTCCATTCCATTCCATTAGCGTTAATACCATTCCATTCCATTCCATTCCATTTCATTCCATTCGGGTTGATTCCATTCCATTCCACTCAGTTCCATTCCATTCCATTGCTTGCCATTCCAATACATTACGTTCGATTACATTCGAGTTGAATCCATTCCATTCCATTATATTCCATTACATTCGAGTTGATTCTATTGCATTCCATTCCACTCCATTGCATTCCATTCCACTCCATTCCATTCCATTCCATACCATTCGGGTTGATTCCACCCCAATCCATTCCATTCCATGCCATTCCATTCCATTCCATTCCACTCCATTCGAATCAGGTTGATTCCATTCAATTCCATTCCATTCCATTCCATTCGGGTTGATTCCATTCCATTCCATTCCAATCCATTCCATTCCATTCGGGTTGTTTCCATTGCATTCCATTCCATTCCATTTCATTCCATTCCACTCCATTCCTTGCCATTCCATTCCATTCGGATTCATTCCATCAAATTCCATTCTATTCCACTCCATTCCATTCCATTCCATTCCAATCCATTCGGTTTGATTCCCTTCCATTCCATTCCATTGCATTCCATTCGTTTTGATTCCGTTCCCTTCCATTCCTTCCATTCCATTGCATTCCATTCCATTTTATTCGGGTTGATTCCATTCCATTCCATTCCATTCCATTCCAATCCATTCGGGTTGATTCCATACACTTCCATTCCATTCCATTCCATTTCATTCCTTTCCATTCCATTCCATTAGGGTTGATTCCGTTCCATTCCTTTCCATTACATTACATGCGGGTTGATTCCATTCCATTCCATTCCATTCCATTTCATTCCATTCCATGGCATTCCAATCCATTACATTTGATTCCATTCGGGTTGATTCCATTCCATTCCATTCCACTCCATTGCATTCCATTCCACTCCATTCCATTCCATTCCATTCCATTCGGGTTGATACCATCCCATCCCATTAGATTGCATTCCATTCCTTTGCATTTGGGTTGACACCATTCCATTCCATTACTTTCCATTCCAGTCAATTCCGTTCCATTCCATTCCATTCGGGTTGATTACATTCCCTTCCACTCCATTGCATTCCATTCCATTCCATTCGGGTTGATTCCATTCCCTTATATTCCATTCCATTCCATTCCATTCCATTCCATTCCATTGGCGTTGATACCATTCCTTTCCATTCCATTCAATTCCATTCGGTTGATTCCATTCCATTCCATTCCATTCCATTCCATTCGGGTTGATTCCATTCCATTCCATTCCATTCCATTCCATTCCATGGCATTCCAATCCATTACATTCTATTACATTCGGGTTGATTCCATTCCATTCCATTCAAATCCATTGCATTCCATTCCACTCCTTTCTATTCCATTCCATTCCATTCGTTTGGATTCCATCCCATTCCATTCCATGCCACTCCATTCCAGTCAGGTTGATTCCATTTTATTCCATTCCATTCCATTCAATTCCATTCCTTTCCATTCGGGTTAATTCCATTCCATTCCATTCCATTCCATTCTTGTTGATTCCAATCCATTCCATTCCATTCATATCCATTCCATTCGGGTTGATTCCATTCCATTCCATTCCACTGCATTCGGATTGATTCCATTCCATTCCATTCCATTCCATTCCATTCCATTCCATTCCATTCGTATTGATTCCATTCCATTCCATTCCATTGCACTACAATTTGTTGCTTCCATTCCATCCAATTCCACTCCATTCCATTCGGGTTGATTCCATTCCCATTCATTCCATCCCATTCCATTCCATTCCATTAGGGTTGAATCCATTCCGTTCCATTCCATTCCATTCCATTCCATTCCATTCCATTACATTCCATTTTGGTTGATTCCACATCCTTCCCTTCCATTACATTCTATTCCATTCCAATTCACTCGGGTTGATTCCTTACGCTTCCATTGCATTCCATTTCATTCCATTCTGGTGGATTCCATTCCATCCCATTCTATTGAATTCCATTCCATTCCATTCCATTCCATTCCATTCGCGTTAATACCATTCCATTCCATTCCATTCCATTCCATTCCATTTCATTCCATTCGGGTTTATTCCATTGCATTCCATTCAGTTCCATTCCATTCCATTCCTTGCCATTCCAATACATTACCTTCGTTTACATTCGAGTTGATTCCATTTCATTTCATTATATTCCATTACATTCGAGTTGATTCCATTCCATTCCATTCCACTCCATTGCATTCAATTCCACTCCATTCCATTCCATTCCATTCCATTCGGGTTGATTCGAACCCATTCCATTCCCTTCCATGCCACTCCATTCCATTCCATTCCACCCCATTCGGGTTGATTCCATTCAATTCCTCTCCATTCCATTCAATTCCATACCATTTTGGTTGACTCCATCCCATTCCATTCCATTCCATTCCATTCCAATCCATTCCATTCCATTCCAGTTGATTCCATTCCCTTCGATTTCATTCCATTCCATTCGATTCCATTCCATTCCATTCCATTCGGGTGGATTCCAATCCATTGCATTCCAATCCATTCCATTCCATTAAATTCCAATCCATTCGGGTTGATTCCCTATGGTTCCATTTCATTCAATTCCATTCCATTCGGGTTGATTTCATTCCATTCCATTCCAATCCATTCGGGTTGTTTCCATCCCATTGCATTCCATTCCATTCCATTCCGTTCCATTCCATTCCATTCCGTTTGATTCCATTCCATTCCATTCCATTCCATTCCATTCCATTCGGGTTGATTCCATTCCGTTCCATTCCTTCCATTCCATTCCGGTTGATTCCATTCCATTCCATTCCATTCCATTACGTTACATTCGCGTTGATACCATTCCTTTCCATTCCATTCCATTCCATTATAATCCATTCCATTCGGGATGATTCAATTCCATTCCATTCCATTCCATTACATTCGGGTTGATTCCATTCCATTCCATTCCATTCCATTCCCTTCCATTCCATTCCATTACATTCGGGTTGATTCCATTCCATTCCATTCCAGTCCATTGCATTCCATTGCATTCAATGCCATTCCAATCCACTACAATCAATTCCATTCGGGTTGATTCCATTCCCTTCCATTCCACTCCATTGTATTCCATTCCACTCTATTCCATTCAGTTCGGGTGGATTAGATCCCATTCCCTTCCATTCCATTCCATGCCACTCCATTCCAGTCAGGTTGATTCCATTTCACTCCATTCCATTGCATTCCATTGCATTCCATTTGATTCCATACCTTTCATATTGATTCCATTCCATTCCATTCCATTCCATTCCATTCCATTCCATTCCATTCCATTCCATTCGGGTTTATTTCATTCCATTCCATTCCAATCCATTCCACTCCATTCCATTCCATTTCATACCATTCTGGAAAATTCCATTCCATTCCATTCCCTTCCATTCGGGTTGACTCCATTCCATTCCATTCCATTCCATTCCACTCCATTCCATTCGGATTGATTCCATTCCCTTCCATTTCATCCCTTTCCATTGCATTCCATTCCATTCCATTCGCGTTGATTCCATTCCATTCCATTCCATTCGGGTTGATTCAATATCCTTCCCTTCCATTCCATTCCATTCCATTCCATTCCATTCCATTCCATTCCACTCCTGTTCATTTCATTCCATTCCATTCCACTCCTGTTCATTTCATTCCATTCCATTCCATTCCATTCCATTCCATTCCATTCGGATTGATTCCATTCCATTCCATTCCTTTCCATTGCATTCCATTCCATTCCATTCCTTACTGGATGATTCCATTCCATTCCATTCCATTCCATTCCATTTAATTCCATTCCATTCCACTCTGGTTGATTCCATTCCATTCCTTTCCATTCCATTCAATTCCGTTCCATTCCATTCCATTCGTGTTGATTCCATCCAATTCCATTCCATTCCATTCCATTCTTCTCCATACCTGTCAGGGTGATTCCATTCCATTCCATTGCATTCCACTCCATTCCATTCCATTCCATTCGCGTCAAAAACGTTCCATTCCATTCCATTCCATTACATTACATTTCATTCCATTCGGGTTGATTCCATTCCATTCCATTGCATTCCACTCCATTCCATTCCATTCCATTCGCGTCAATAACTTTCCATTCCATTCCATTCCATTAAATTACATTTCATTACATTCGGGTTGATTCCATTCCATTCCATTCCTTTCCATTCCATTTCATTACTTTCGGGATGATACCATTCCATTGCATTCCATTCCATTCCATTCCATGCCATGCTATTCCAATCCATTACGTTATAATCCATTAGGGTTGATTCCATTCCACTCCATTCCACTCCATTGCATTCCATTCCACTCCATTCCATTCCATTCCATTCCACTCCATTCGGGTTGATTCCGTTCCATTCCTCTCCATTACATTAAATTCCATAACATTCCGGTTGATTCCATCCCATTCCATTCCATTCCATTCCATTCCATTCCATTACAGTTGATTCCATTCCATTCCATTCCATTCCATTCCATTGCATTCCATTCCATTGCATTCGAGTGGATTCCAATCCATTTAATTCCATTCCATTCCATTCCATTCTAATCCATTCGGTTTGATTCCCTACGCTTCCATTCCATTCAATTCCATTCCACTCGGGTTGATTCCATTCCATTCCAATCCATTCCATTACATTCGGGTTGATTCCTTTCCATTCCATTCCACTCCATTGCATTCCCTTCCATTCCATTCCAATCCATTCGGATTGATTCCATCCAATTCCAATCCATTCCATTCCCCTCCATTCCGGTGAGGTTGATTCCATTCCATTCCATTCCATTCCATTCCATTCCATTCCATTCCATTCCATTCCATTCCATTCGGGTTGATTCCATTCCATTCCATTCCATTCCATTCCATTCCATTCCATTCTTTCCATTCCATTCCATTCCTTTCCATTCCTTTCCATTCCATTCCATTTGGGTTGTTTCCATTCCATTCCATTCCATTCGACTCCTTTCCACTCCATTCCTTTGCATTCCATGCCATTCTGGTTGACTCCATCCCATTCCATTCCATTCCATTCCATTCCATTCCACTCGGTTTGATTCCATTCGATTCCATTCCATTCTATTCCATGCCATTCGCGTTGATTCCATTCCCTTCCATTCCTTCCATTCCATTGCATTCCATTCCATTCCATTCCGTTCCATTCCATTCCATTCCGTTTGATTCCATTCCATTCCATTCCATTCCATTCCATTCCATTCCATTCCATTCGGGTTGATTCCATTCCGTTCCATTCCTTCCATTCCATTCCGGTTGATTCCATTCCATTCCATTCCATTACATTACATTACATTCGCGTTGATACCATTCCTTTCCATTCCATTCCATTCCATTATAATCCATTCCATTCGGGATGATTCAATTCCATTCCATTCCATTCCATTACATTCGGTTTGATTCCATTCCATTCCATTCCATTCCATTCCCTTCCATTCCATTCCATTACATTCGGGTTGATTCCATTCCATTCCATTCCAGTCCATTGCATTCCATTGCATTCAATGCCATTCCAATCCACTACAATCAATTCCATTCGGGTTGATTCCATTCCCTTCCATTCCACTCCATTGTATTCCATTCCACTCTATTCCATTCAGTTCGGGTGGATTAGATCCCATTCCCTTCCATTCCATTCCATGCCACTCCATTCCAGTCAGGTTGATTCCATTTCACTCCATTCCATTGCATTCCATTGCATTCCATTTGATTCCATACCTTTCATATTGATTCCATTCCATTCCATTCCATTCCATTCCATTCCATTCCATTCCATTCCATTCCATTCGGGTTTATTTCATTCCATTCCATTCCAATCCATTCCACTCCATTCCATTCCATTTCATACCATTCTGGAAAATTCCATTCCATTCCATTCCCTTCCATTCGGGTTGACTCCATTCCATTCCATTCCATTCCATTCCACTCCATTCCATTCGGATTGATTCCATTCCCTTCCATTTCATCCCTTTCCATTGCATTCCATTCCATTCCATTCGCGTTGATTCCATTCCATTCCATTCCATTCGGGTTGATTCAATATCCTTCCCTTCCATTCCATTCCATTCCATTCCATTCCATTCCATTCCACTCCTGTTCATTTCATTCCATTCCATTCCACTCCTGTTCATTTCATTCCATTCCATTCCATTCCATTCCATTCCATTCCATTCGGATTGATTCCATTCCATTCCATTCCTTTCCATTGCATTCCATTCCATTCCATTCCTTACTGGATGATTCCATTCCATTCCATTCCATTCCATTCCATTCCATTTAATTCCATTCCATTCCACTCTGGTTGATTCCATTCCATTCCTTTCCATTCCATTCAATTCCGTTCCATTCCATTCCATTCGTCTTGATTCCATCCAATTCCATTCCATTCCATTCCATTCTTCTCCATACCTGTCAGGGTGATTCCATTCCATTCCATTGCATTCCACTCCATTCCATTCCATTCCATTCGCGTCAAAAACGTTCCATTCCATTCCATTACATTACATTACATTTCATTCCATTCGGGTTGATTCCATTCCATTCCATTGCATTCCACTCCATTCCATTCCATTCCATTCGCGTCAATAACTTTCCATTCCATTCCATTCCATTAAATTACATTTCATTACATTCGGGTTGATTCCATTCCATTCCATTCCTTTCCATTCCATTTCATTACTTTCGGGATGATACCATTCCATTGCATTCCATTCCATTCCATTCCATGCCATGCTATTCCAATCCATTACGTTATAATCCATTAGGGTTGATTCCATTCCACTCCATTCCACTCCATTGCATTCCATTCCACTCCATTCCGTTCCATTCCATTCCACTCCATTCGGGTTGATTCCGTTCCATTCCTCTCCATTACATTAAATTCCATAACATTCCGGTTGATTCCATCCCATTCCATTCCATTCCATTCCATTCCATTCCATTACAGTTGATTCCATTCCATTCCATTCCATTCCATTCCATTGCATTCCATTCCATTGCATTCGAGTGGATTCCAATCCATTTAATTCCATTCCATTCCATTCCATTCTAATCCATTCGGTTTGATTCCCTACGCTTCCATTCCATTCAATTCCATTCCACTCGGGTTGATTCCATTCCATTCCAATCCATTCCATTACATTCGGGTTGATTCCTTTCCATTCCATTCCACTCCATTGCATTCCCTTCCATTCCATTCCAATCCATTCGGATTGATTCCATCCAATTCCAATCCATTCCATTCCCCTCCATTCCGGTGAGGTTGATTCCATTCCATTCCATTCCATTCCATTCCATTCCATTCCATTCCATTCCATTCCATTCCATTCCATTCCATTCGGGTTGATTCCATTCCATTCCATTCCATTCCATTCCATTCCATTCCATTCTTTCCATTCCATTCCATTCCTTTCCATTCCTTTCCATTCCATTCCATTTGGGTTGTTTCCATTCCATTCCATTCCATTCGACTCCTTTCCTCTCCATTCCTTTGCATTCCATGCCATTCTGGTTGACTCCATCCCATTCCATTCCATTCCATTCCATTCCACTCGGTTTGATTCCATTCGATTCCATTCCATTCTATTCCATGCCATTCGCGTTGATTCCATTCCCTTCTATTCCTTCCATTCCATTGCATTCCATTCCATTTTATTCAGGTTGATTCAATTCCATTCCATTCCATTCCATTCCATACCATTCCATTCCATTACATTCGGGTTGATTCCATATCCTTCCTTTCCATTCCATTCCATTCCATTCCAATCCATTCGGGTTGATTCCATACTCTTGCATTGCATTCCATTTCAATCCATAAGGTTTGATTGCATTCCGTTCCATTCCATTCCATTCCATCCCATTCCATTCCATTCCATTCCATTCGGGTTGATTGTATTCCATACCATTCCAATCCATTCCATTCCATGCCATTCCATTCACGTTGATTCCATGTCCTTCCCTTCCGTTCCATTCCATTCCATTCCAATCCATTCGGGTTGATTCCAGACGCTTCCATTCCATTTCATTCGGGTTGATTCCAATCCATTATATTCCATTCCGTTCGCCTTGATAACATTCCATTCCATTGCATTCCCTTCTGGTTGATTCCATTCCATTCAATTCCATTCCATTCCATTCCATTCCTTTCTGGATGGTTCCATTACATTCCATTCCATTCCATTTCATTCCGTTCCATTCCTTTCGGGTGGATTCCATTCCATTCCTTTCCATTCCATTCCATTCCCTTTAATTCCAATGCATTCCATTCCATTCGGGTTGATTCCATCCCGTTACATTGCATTCCATTCCATTCCATTCCATTCCATTCCATTCCATTCCATTAGGGATGATTATATCCCATTCCATTCCATTCCATTTCATTCCACTCCATTCAAGTCAGGTTGATTCCATTCCATTCCATTCCATTCCATTCCATTCCACTCCATTCCATTCCATTCCATTCCATTCGGGTTGATTCAATTCCATTGCATTCCATTCCACTCCATTCGGGTTGATTCCATTCCATTCCTCTCCATTCCATTCCATTCCATACCATTTGGGTTGATTCCATCCCGTTCCATTCCATTCCATTCCATTCCAATCCATTCCATTCCATTCCATACCATTCCAATCCATTCCAGTTGATTCCATTCCTTTGGATTCCATTCCATTCCATTCGATTCCACTCCATTCCATTCCATTCGGGTGGATTCCAATCCATTCCATTCCATTCCATTCCAATCCATTCGGGTTGATTCCCTATGCTTCCATTCCATTCAATTCCATTCCATTCTGGTTGATTCCATTCCATTCCATTCCAATCCATTCGGTTTGATTCCATCCCATTCCATTCCATTCCATTCCATTCCCTTCCATTCCGTTTGATTCCATTCCATTCCATTCCATTCCATTCAGGTTTATTCCATTCCCATCCATTCCTTCCATTCCATTGCATTCCATTCCATTTTATTCGGGTTAATTCCATTCCATTCCATTCCATTCCATTCCGGTTGATTCCATTCCATTCCATTCCATTCCATCCCATCCCATTCCATTCCATTCCATTCCATTCCATTCCATTCCATTCGGTTTGATTCCATTCCGTTCCATTCCATTGTATTCCATTTTGTTGATTCCATTCCATCCAATTCCATTCCATTACATTCGGGTTGATTCCATTCACATCCAATTCCATCCCATTCCATTCCATTCCATTAGGTTTGGTTCCATTCCGTTCCATTCCATGCCATTCCGTTCCATTTCATTTGGGTTGATTCCATATCCTTCCCTTCCATTTCATTCTATTCCATTCCAATACACTCGGGTTGACTCCATACGCTTCCATTGCACTCTATTTCATTCCATTATGGTGGATTCCATTCCATCCCATTCTATTCCATTCCATTCCATTCCATTACATTCCATACTTTTCGCGTTAATACCTTTCAATTCCATTCCATTCCATTCCGTTCCATTCCATTTCATTCTACTCGGGGTGATTCCATTCCATTCCATTCAGTTCCATTCCATTCCATTCCTTGCCATTCCAATCCATTACGCTCGATTACATTCGGGTTGATTCAAATCCTTTCCATTATATTCCACTACATTCGGGTTGATTCCACCCCATTCCATTCCATTACATGCCATTCCATTCCATTCCATTCCACTCCATTCCAATCAGGGTGAATCCATTCCATTCCATTCCATTCCATTCAATTCCATTCCATTCCATTCCATTCGGGTTGATTCCATTCCATTCCATTCCATTCTATTCCATTCCATTCCATTCGGGTTTTTTCCATTGCATTCCTTTCCATTCCATTCCATTCCACCCCATTCCATTCCATTCCATGCCATTCCATTCCATTCCATTCCACTCCAATCCATTCAGGTTCAATCCACTCCATTCCATTTCATTCCATTCCAATCCATTCGGTTTGATTCCATTCCATTCCATTCCATTCCATTCCATTCCATTCCATTCCATTCCATTCGTGTTGATTCCGTTCCCTTCCATTCCTTCCATTCCATTGAATTCCATCCCATTTTATTCGGGTTGATTCCATTCCATTCCATTCCATTGCATTCCAATCCATTCGGGTTCATTCCATACACTTCCATTCCATTCCATTCCATTCCATTCCATTCCATTAGGGTTGATTCCATTCCATTCCTTTCCATTACATTACATTCGGGTTGATTCTATTCCATTCCATTCTATTCCATTCCATTCCATTCCATGGCATTCCAATCCATTACATTCGATTCCATTCGGGTTGATTCTATTCCATTCCATTCCAATCCATTGCATTGCATTCCACTCCATTCCATTCCATTCCATTCCATTCCATTCCATTCCATTCGGGTTGATTCCATCCCATTCCATTAGATTCCATTCCATTCCATTGCATTTGGGTTGATACCATTCCAATCCATTCCTTCCCATTCCATTCAATTCCGTTCCAATCCATTCCATTCGGGTTGATTACATTCCCTTCCACTCCATTGCATTCCATTGCATTCCATTCCATTCCATTCGGCTTGATTCCATTCCCTTATATTCCATTCCATTCCATTCCATTCCATTCCATTCCATTCCATTCCTTTCTGGTTGATTCCATTCCATTCCATTCACTTCCTTTCCATTCCATTAGGGTTGATTATATCCCAATCCATTCCCTTCCATTTCTTTCCAATCCATTCCAGTCAGGTTGATTCCATTCCATTCTATTCCATTCCAATCCATTTCATTCCAATCCATTCGGGTTGATTCCCTACGCTTTCATTCCATTCAATTCCATTCCATTCGGGTTGATTCCATTCCATTCCATTCAAATCCGTTGCATTCCATTCCACTCCTTTCTATTCCATTCCATTCCATTCGTTTGGATTCCATCCCATTCCATTCCATGCGACTCCATTCCAGTCAGGTTGATTCCATTTTATTCCATTCCATTCCATTCAATTCGATTCCTTTCCATTCGGGTTAATTCCATTCCATTCCATTCCATTCCATTCTTGTTGATTCCAATCCATTCCATTCCATTCATATCCATTCCATTCGGGTTGATTCCATTCCATTCCATTCCACTCCATTCGGATTGATTCCATTCCATTCCATTCCATTCCATTCCATTCCATTCCATTCCATTCCATTCGTATTGATTCCATTCCATTCCATTCCATTGCACTACAATTTGTTGCTTCCATTCCATCCAATTCCACTCCATTCCATTCGGGTTGATTCCATTCCCATTCATTCCATCCCATTCCTTTCCATTCCATTAGGGTTGAATCCATTCCGTTCCATTCCATTCCATTCCATTCCATTCCATTACATTACATTCCATTTTGGTTGATTCCACATCCTTCCCTTCCATTACATTCTATTCCATTCCAATTCACTCGGGTTGATTCCTTACGCTTCCATTGCATTCCATTTCATTCCATTCTGGTGGATTCCATTCCATCCCATTCTATTGAATTCCATTCCATTCCATTCCATTCCATTCGCGTTAATACCATTCCATTCCATTCCATTCCATTCCATTCCATTCCATTAGGGTTGATTATATCCCATTCCATTCCATTTCATTCCTCTCCATTCCAGTGAGGTTGATTCCATTCCATTCCATTCCATTCCATTCGGGTTGATTCCATTCCATTCCATTCCATTCAACTCCATTCGGGTTGATTCCATTCCATTCCTCTCCATTCCATTCCATTCCATTCCATACCATTTGTGTTGATTCCATCCCATTCCATTCCATTCCATTGCAATCCATTCAATTCCATTCCATTCCATTCCAGTTGATTCCATTCCCTTCGATTCCATTCCATTCCATTCGATTCCGTTCCATTCCATTCCATTCGGGTGGCTTCCAATCCATTCCACTCCATTCCCTTCCATTCCATTCCATTCCATTCAATTCCATTCCAATCCATTCGGGCTGATTCCCTACGCTTCCATTCCACTCAATTCCATTCCATTCGGGTTGATTCCTTTCCATTCCATTCCACTCCATTCCATTCGGGTTGATTCCATCCCATTCCATTCCATTGCATTCCATTCCTTACCATTCCACTCCATTCCAATCAGGTTGATTCCATTCCATTCCATTCCATTCCATTAGAATCCATTCGGGTCGATGCCATTCCATTCCAATCCATTAGGGTTGATTCCATTCCATTCCATTCCATTCCATTCCATTCCATTCCATTCCATTCGGGTTGTTTCCATTCCATTCCATTCCATTCCATTCCGCTGCATTCCATGCCATTCCATACGATTCGTGTTGATTCCATCCCATACGATTCCATTCCATTCCATTCGGGTTGTTTCAATGCCATTCCATCCCATACCATTCGCGTTGATACCATGCCATTCCATTCCATTCCATTCCATTCCATTCAGGTTGATTCCATTCCTTTCCATACCTTTCCATCTCATTCCATTCCATTCCATTGCATTCTGTCCATTCCATTCCATTCGTTTCTGGTTGACTCCTTTTCATTCCATTCCATTCCATTCAAATCCATTCCATTTGGGTTGATTCCATTCCATTCCTTTCCATTCCATTCAATTCCTTTCCATTACATTCCATTCGGGTTGATTGCATTCCTTTCCACTCCATTGCATTCCATTCCATTACATTCCATTCAATTCCATTCCATTCCATTCCATTCCATTCCATTCCATTCCATTCATATCCATTCCATTCGGGTTGATTCCATTCCATTCCATTCCATTGCGTTGCAATTTGCTGATTCCATTCCATCCAATTCCATTCCATTGCATTCGGGTTGATTCCATTCACATCCATTCCATCCCATTCCATTCCATTCCATTAGGGTTGATTCCATTCCGTTCGATTCCATTCCATTCCATTCCATTTGGGTTGATTCCATATCCCTCCCTTCCATTCCATTCTATTCCATTCCAATACACTCGGGTTGATTCCATACGCTTCCATTGCATTCCATTTCATTCCATTCTGGTGGATTCCATTCCATCCCATTCTATTCCATTCCATTCCATTCCATTCCTTTCGCGTTAATACCATTCCATTCCATTCCATTCCATTTCATTCCATTCGGGTTTATTCCATTCCATTCCATTAAGTTCCATTCCATTCCATTCCTTGCCATTCCAATACATTACGTTCGTTTACATTCGAGTTGATTCCATTTCATTTCATTATATTCCATTACATTCGAGTTGATTCCATTCCATTCCATTCCACTCCATTGCATTCAATTCCACTCAATTCCATTCCATTCCATTCCATTCGGGTTGATTCGAACCCATTCCATTCCCTTCCATGCCACTCCATTCCATTCCATTCCACCCCATTCGTGTTGATTCCATTCCATTCCTCTCCATTCCATTCAATTCCATACCATTTTGGTTGACTACATCCCATTCCATTCCATTCCATTCCATTAGGCTTGATTCCATTCCTTTCCTTTCCATTACATTACATTCGGTTTAATTCCATTCCATTCCATTCTATTTAATTCCATTCCATTCCATTCCATGGCATTCCAATCCATTACATTCGATTCCATTCGGGTTGATTCAATTCCATTCCATTCCACTCCATTGCATTCCTTTTCACTCCATTCCCTTCCATTCCATTCCATTCGGGTTGATTCCATCGCATCCCATTAGATTCCATTCCATTCCATTGCATTTGGGTTGATAATACTCCATTCCATTCCTTTCATTCTATTCAATTCCGTTCCACTCCATTCCGTTCGGGTTGATTACATTCCCTTCCACTCCATTGCATTCCATTCCATTCCATTCCATTCCATTCGGGTTGATTCCATTCCCTTATATTCCATTGCATTGCTTTCCATTCCAATCCATTCCATTCCATTCTTTCCATTCCTTTCTGGTTGATTCCATTCCATTCCATTCCATTCAATTCCATTCCATTCCATTAGGGTTGATTATATCCTATTACATTAAATTCAATTCCATTCCAATGCACTCCAGTCATGTTGAATCCATTCCATTCCATTCCATTCCATTCCATTCCATTCTGGTTGTTTCCATTCAATTCCATTACTTTCCTCTCCATTCGGGTTGCTTCCATTCCATTCTTCTCCATTCCATTACATTCCATACCATTTGGGTTGATTCCACCCCATTCCATTCCATTCCAATCCATTCCATCCCATTCCATTCCATTCCAGTTGTTTCCATTGCCTTCGATTCCATTCCATTCCATTCCATTCCATTCCATTCCATTCCATTCGGGTGGATTCCAATCCATTCCATTCCATTCCATTTCATTGCATTCCATTCCATTCCAATCCATTCGGTTTGATTCCGTACGCTTCCATTCCATTCAATTCCATTCCATTCGGGTTGATTCCATTCCATTCCATTCCATACCATTCCGTTCAATTCCATTCCATGCCATTCCAATCCATTACATTCTATTCCATTCGGGTTGATTCCATTACATTCCATTCCACTCCATTGCATTCCATTCCACTCCTTTCCATTCCATTCCATTCCATCCGTGTGGATTCCATACCATTCCATTCCAGTCCATTCCAAGACACTCCGTTCCAGTCAGGTTAATTCCATTCCATTACATTCCTTTGCATTGCACTCCATTCCATTCCATTCCTTTCGGGTTGATTCCATTCCATTCCATTCAATTCCATTCCACTCAAATCCATTCCACCCCATTCCATTCCATTTCATACCATTCGGGAAAATTCCATTCCATTCCATTCCATTCCATTCGGGTTGAATCCATTCCATTCCATTCCATTCCATTCCATTCCATTCCAATCCACTCCCGTCAGGTTGATTCCATTCCATTCCATTCCATTCCATTCCATTCCATTCCGGTTGACTCCATTCCATTCCATTCCATTCCATTCCATTCCATTCCATTCTATTCCATTCCATTGGCCTTTTTACAATTCCTTTTCCTTCCATTCCACTCCATTCCATTCCATTCCTTTCTGGTTGATTCCATTCCATTCCATTCCCTTCCATTCCATTCCATTAGTGTTGCTTATATCCCATTCCATTCCATTCCATTTCTTTCCAATCCATTCCAGTCAGGTTGATTCCATTCCATTCCATTCCATTCCAATCCATTTCATTCCAATCCATACGGGTTGATTCCCTACGCTTTCATTCCATTCAATTCCATTCCATTCGGGTTGATTCCATTCCATTCCATTCCAATCCATTCGGGTTGATTCCATCCCCTTCCATTCCATTCCATTCCATTCCGTTTGATTCCATTCCATTCCATTCCATTCCATTCCATTCCATTCCATTCGCCTTGATACCATTACTTTCCATTCCATTCCATTCCATTCGTGTTGATTCAATTCCATTCCATTCCATTCCATTACATTCGGGTTGATTCCATTCCATTCCATTCGTGTTGATTCAATTGCATTCCATTCCATTCCATTACATTCGGGTTGATTCCATTCCATTCCATTCCATTCCATTCCATTCCATGCCATTCCAATCCATTATATTCTATTCCATTCGGGTTGATTCCATTCCATTCCATTCAACTCCACTGCTTTCCATTTCACTCCTTTCTATTCCATTCCATTCCATTCAGCTGGATTCCATCCCATTCCATTCCATGCCACTCCATTCCAGTCAGGTTGATTCCATTTCATTCCATTCCAATCCATTCCACTGCATTCCATTCCATTCCATTCCTTTCCTTTTGTGTTGATTCCATTCCATTCCATTCAATTCCATTCCATTCCATTCCATTCGGGTTGATTCCATTCCATTCCATTCCATTCCATTCCATTCCATTCTGGTTGATTCCAATCCATTCCATTCCATTCGTATCCATTACATTCGGGTTGATTCCATTCCATTCCATTCCAGACCATTCGGGTTGATTCCATTCCATTTCATTCCATTCCATCCCATTCCATTCCATTCCATTCCATTCGGGTTTATTGCATTCCATTCCATTCCATTGCATTCCAATTTGTTGATTCCATTCCATCCAATTCCATTCCATTCCATTCGGGTTGATTCCATTCCCAGCCATTCAATCCCATTTCATTCCATTCCATTAGGGTTGATTCCATTCCGTTCCATTCCATTCCATTCCATTCCATTTGGGTTGATTCCATATCTTTCCCTTCCATTCCATTCTCTTCCATTCCAATACACTTGGCTTGATTCCATACGATTCCATTGCATTCCATTTCATTCCTTTCTGGTGGATTCCATCCCATCCCATTCTATTCCATTCCATTCCATTCCATTCCATTCCATGCCATGCCATTCCATTCCATTCCATTAGCGTTAATACCATTCCATTCCATTCCATTCCATTTCATTCCATTCGGGTTGATTCCATTCCATTCCATTCAGTTCCATTCCATTCCATTGCTTGCCATTCCAATACATTACGTTCGATTACATTCGAGTTGAATCCATTCCATTCCATTATATTCCATTACATTCCAGTTGATTCTATTCCATTCCATTCCACTCCATTGCATTCCATTCCACTCCATTCCATTCCATTCCATACCATTCGGGTTGATTCCTCCCCAATCCATTCCATTCCATGCCATTCCATTCCATTCCATTCCACTCCATTCGTATCAGGTTGATTCCATTCAATTCCAATCCATTCCATTCCATTCGGGTTGATTCCATTCCATTCCATTCCATTCCATTCCATTCCATTCCATTCTATTCCATTCCATTCCATTCCATTCCATTCGGGTTGTTTCCATTGCATTCCATTCCATTCCATTCCATTCCACTCCATTCCATGCCATTCCATTCCATTCGGATTCTTTCCATCAAATTCCATTCTATTCCACTCCATTCCATTCCATTCCATTCCAATCCATTCGGTTTGATTCCCTTCCATTCCATTCCATTGCATTCCATTCGTGTTGATTCCGTTCCCTTCCATTCCTTCCATTCCATTGCATTCCATTCCATTTTATTCGGGTTGATTCCATTCCATTCCATTCCATTCCATTCCATTCCAATCCATTCGGGTTTATTCCATACACTTCCATTCCATTCCATTCCATTTCATTCCATTCCATTCCATGCCATTAGGGTTGATTCCATTCCATTCCTTTCCATTACATTACATTCGTGTTGATTCCATTCCATTCCATTCCATTCCATTTCATTCCATTCCATGGCATTCCAATCCATTACATTCGATTCCATTCGGGTTGATTCCATTCCATTCCATTCCACTCCATTGCATTCCATTCCACTCCATTCCATTCCATTCCATTCCATTCGGGTTGATACCATACCATCCCATTAGATTGCATTCCATTCCTTTGCATTTGGGTTGACACCATTCCATTCCATTACTTTCCATTCCAGTCAATTCCGTTGCATTCCATTCCATTCGGGTTGATTACATTCCCTTCCACTCCATTGCATTCCATTCCATTCCATTCGGGTTGATTCCATTCCCTTATATTCCATTCCATTCCATTCCATTCCATACCATTCCATTCCATTCCATTCCTTTCTGGTTGATTCCATTCCATTCCGTTCCATTCCATTCCATTCCATTAGGGTTGATTATATCCTATTCCATTGCATTTCATTTCATTCCAATCCATTCCAGTCAGGTTGATTCCATTCCATTCCATTCCATTCCATTCCATTCCATTCCATTCCATTCCATTCCATTATGGTTGATTCCATTCAATTCCATTCCATTCCACTCCATTCGGGTTGATTCCATTCCATTCCTCTATATTCCATTCCATTCCATACCATTTGGGTTGATTCCATCCCATTTCATTCCAATCCATTCCATTCCATTCCAGTTGATTGCATTCCCTTCCATACCATTCAATTCCATTCGATTCCGTTCCATTCCAATCCATTCGGGTGTATTCCAATCCATTCCATTCCATTCCATTGCATTCCATTGCATTCCATTCCATTCCATTCGGGTTGTTTCCATTCCATTCCATTCCATTCCATTCCACTGCATTCCATGCCATTCCATACGATTCGTGTTGATTCCATCCCATACGATTCCATTCCATTCCATTCGGGTTGATTCAATGCCATTCCATTCCATACCATTCGCGTTGATACCATGCCATTCCATTCCATTCCATTCCATTCCATTCAGGTTGATTCCATTCCTTTCCATACCTTTCCATCCCATTCCATTCCATTCCATTGCATTCTGTCCATTCCATTCCATTCGTTTCTGATTGATTCCTTTTCATTCCATTCCATTCCATTCAAATCCATTCCATTTGGGTTGATTCCATTCCATTCCTTTCCATTCCATTCAATTCCTTTCCATTACATTCCATTCGGGTTGATTGCATTCCTTTCCACTCCATTCCATTCCATTCCATTCCATTCCATTCCATTCCATTCCATTCCATTCCATTCCATTCCATTCCATTCATATCCATTCCATTCGGGTTGATTCCATTCCATTCCATTCCATTGCGTTCCAATTTGCTGATTCCATTCCATCCAATTCCATTCCATTGCATTCGGGTTGATTCCATTCACATCCATTCCATCCCATTCCATTCCATTCCATTAGGGTTGATTCCATTCCGTTCCATTCCATTCCATTCCATTCCATTTGGGTTGATTCCATATCCCTCCCTTCCATTCCATTCTATTCCATTCCAATACACTCGGGTTGATTCCATACGCTTCCATTGCATTCCATTTCATTCCATTCTGGTGGATTCCATTCCATCCCATTCTATTCCATTCCATTCCATTCCATTCCTTTCGCGTTAATACCATTCCATTCCATTCCATTCCATTCCATTCCATTCCATTCCATTCCATTTCATTCCATTCGGGTTTATTCCATTCCATTCCATTCAGTTCCATTCCATTCCATTCCTTGCCATTCCAATACATTACGTTCGTTTACATTCGAGTTGATTCCATTTCATTTCATTATATTCCATTACATTCGAGTTGATTCCATTCCATTCCATTCCACTCCATTGCATTCAATTCCACTCCATTCCATTCCATTCCATTCCATTCAGGTTGATTCGAACCCATTCCATTCCCTTCCATGCCACTCCATTCCATTGCATTCCACCCCATTCGTGTTGATTCCATTCCATTCCTCTCCATTCCATTCAATTCCATACCATTTTGGTTGACTCCGTCCCATTCCATTCCATTCCATTCCAATCCATTCCATTCCATTCCAGTTGATTCCATTCCCTTCGATTTCATTCCATTCCATTCGATTCCGTTCCATTCCATTCCATTCGGGTGGATTCCAATCCATTGCATTCCAGTCCATTCCATTCCATTAAATTCCAATCCATTCGGGTTGATTCCCTACGGTTCCATTTCATTCAATTCCATTCCATTCGGGTTGATTTCATTACATTCCATTCCAATCCATTCGGGTTGTTTCCATCCCATTGCATTCCATTCCATTCCATTCCGTTCCATTGCATTCCATTCCGTTTGATTCCATTCCATTCGGGTTGATTCCATTCCGTTCCATTCCTTCCATTCCATTCCGGTTGATTCCATTCCATTCCATTCCATTACATTCCATTCGCGTTGATACCATTCCTTTCCATTCCATTCCATTCCATTCCAATCCATTCCATTCGGGATGATTCAATTCCATTCCATTCCATTCCATTACATTCGGGTTCATTCCATTCCATTCCATTCCATTCCATTCCCTTCCATTCTATTCCATTACATTCGGGTTGATTCCATTCCATTCCATTGCAGTCCATTCCATTCCATTCCATTCAATGCTATTCCAATCCACTACAATCTATTCCATCTGGGTTGATTCCATTCCCTTCCTTTCCACTGCATTGCATTCCATTACACTCTATTCCATTCAATTCGGGTGGATTCCATCCCATTCCCTTCCATTCCATTCCATGCCACTCCATTCCAGTCAGGTTGATTCCATTTCACTCCATTCCATTCCATTCCATTGCATTCCATTTGATTCCATACCTTTCATATTGATTCCATTCCATTCCAATCCATTCCATTCCATTCCATTCCATTCCATTCCATTCCCTTCCATTCGGGTTTATTTCATTCCATTCCATTCCAATCCATTCCACTCCATTCCATTCCATTTCATACCATTCTGGAAAATTCCATTCCATTCCATTCCATTCCATTCCCTTCCATTCGGGTTGACTCCATTCCATTCCATTCCATTCCATTCCATTCCACTCCATTCCATTCGGATTGATTCCATTCCCTTCCATTCCATCCCTTTCCATTGCATTCCATTCCATTCCATTCGCGTTAATTCCATTCCATTCCATTCCATTCCATTCCATTCCATTCCATTCCATTCCATTCAGGTTGCTTTCATATCCTTCCCTTCCCTTCCATTCCATTCCATTCCATTCCATTCCATTCCACTCCTGTTCATTTCATTCCATTGCATTCCACTCATGTTCATTTCATTCCATTCCATTCCATTCCATTCCATTCCATTCCGTTCCATTCCATTCGGATTGATTCCATTCCATTCCATTCCTTTCCATTGCATTCCATTCCATTCCATTCCTTACTGGATGATTCCATTCCATTCCATTCCATTCCATTTAATTCCATTCCATTCCACTCTGGTTGATTCCATTCCATTCCTTTCCATTCCATTCAATTCCGTTCCATTCCATTCCATTCGTGTTGATTCCATCCAATTCCATTCCATTCCATTCCATTCTTCTCCATACCTGTCAGGTTGATTCCATTCCATTCCATTGCATTCCACTCCATTCCATTCCATTCCTTTCGCGTCAAAAACGTTCCATTCCATTCCATTCCATTATATTACATTTCATTCCATTCGGGTTGATTCCATTCCATTCCATTGCATTCCACTCCATTCCATTCCATTCCATTCGCGTCAATAACTTTCCATTCCATTCCATTCCATTAAATTACATTTCATTCCATTCGGGTTGATTCCATTCCATTCCATTCCATTCCATTTCATTACTTTCGGGATGATTCCATTCCATTGCATTCCATTCCATTCCATTCCATGCCATGCTATTCCAATCCATTACGTTAGAATCCATTAGGGTTGATTCCATTCCACTCCATTCCACTGCATTGCATTCCATTCCACTCCATTCCATTCCATTCCATTCCACTCCATTCGGGTTCATTCCATTCCATTCCTCTCCATTACACTAAATTCCATAACATTCCTGTTGATTCCATCCCATTCCATTCCATTCCATTCCATTCCATTCCATTCCCTTCCATTCCATACGGGTTGACTCCAATTCATTCCATTCCATTCCATTCCATTCCATTCCATTCCATTCCATTACAGTTGATTCCATTCCATTCCATTCCATTCCATTCCATTCCATTCCATTCGGGTTGATTCCATTCCATTCCATTCCATTCCATTCCATTCCATTCCATTCCATTCCTTTCCATTCCATTCCATTCCATTCCATTTGGGTTGTTTCCATTCCATTCCATTCCATTCGACTCCTTTCCACTCCATTCCTTTGCATTCCATGCCATTCTGGTTGACTCCATCCCATTCCATTCCATTCCATTCCATTCCATTCCACTCGGTTTGATTCCATTCGATTCCATTCCATTCTATTCCATGCCATTCGCGTTGATTCCATTCCCTTCCATTCCTTCCATTCCATTGCATTCCATTCCATTTTATTCGGGTTGATTCAATTCCATTCCATTCCATACCATTCCATTCCATTACATTCGGGTTGATTCCATATCCTTCCTTTCCATTCCATTCCATTCCATTCCAATCCATTCGGGTTGATTCCATACTCTTGCATTGCATTCCATTTCATTCCATAAGGGTTGATTGCATTCCGTTCCATTCCATTCCATTCCATTCCATTCCATTCCATTCCATTCGGGTTGATTGTATTCCATACCATTCCAATCCATTCCATTCCATGCCAATCCATTCACGTTGATTGCATATCCTTCCCTTCCGTTCCATTCCATTCCATTCCAATCCATTCGGGTTGATTCCAGACGCTTCCATTCCATTCCATTCGGTTTGATTCCAATCCATTATATTCCATTCCGTTCGCCTTGATAACATTCCATTCCATTGCATTCCCTTCTGGTTGATTCCATTCCATTCAATTCCATTCCATTCCATTCCATTCCTTTCTGGATGGTTCCATTCCATTCCATTCCATTCCATTTCATTCCGTTCCATTCCTTTCGGGTGGATTCCATTCCATTCCTTTCCATTCCATTCCATTCCCTTTAATTCCAATGCATTCCATTCCATTCGGGTTGATTCCATCCCGTTACATTGCATTCCATTCCATTCCATTGCATTCCATTCCATTCCATTCCTTTCCGTTCCATTTGGGGTGATTTCATTCCCTTCCATTTCTTCCATTCCATTGCATTCAATTCCAATCCATTCCATTAGGGATGATTATATCCCATTCCATTCCATTCCATTTCATTCCACTCCATTCCAGTCAGGTTGATTCCATTCCATTCCATTCCATTCCATTCCACTCCATTCCATTCCATTCCATTCCATTCGGGTTGATTCAATTCCATTCCATTCCATTCCACTCCACTCGGGTTGATTCCATTCCATTCCAATCCATTCCATTCCATTCCATACCATTCCAATCCATTCCAGTTGATTCCATTCCTTTGGATTCCATTCCATTCCTTTCGATTCCACTCCATTCAATTCCATTCGGGTGGATTCCAATCCATTCCATTCCATTCCATTCCATTCCATTCCAATCCATTCGGATTGATTCCCTATGCTTCCATTCCATTCAATTCCATTCCATTCTGGTTGATTCCATTCCATTCCATTCCAATCCATTCGGGTTGATTCCATCCCATTCCATTCCATTCCATTCCATTCCATTCCCTTCCATTCCGTTTGATTCCATTCCATTCCATTCCATTCCATTCAGGTTTATTCCATTCCCATCCATTCCTTCCATTCCATTGAATTCCATTCCATTTTATTCGGGTTAATTCCATTCCATTCCATTCCATTCCATTCCGGTTGATTCCATTCCTTTCCATTCCATTCCATCCCATCCCATTCCATTCCATTCCATTCCATTCCATTCGGGTTGATTCCATTCCATTCCATTCCATTGTATTCCATTTTGTTGATTCCTTTCCATCCAATTCCATTCCATTACATTCGGGTTGATTCCATTCACATCCATTCCATCCCATTCCATTCCATTCCATTAGGTTTGGTTCCATTCCGTTCCATTCCATGCCATTCCGTTCCATTTCATTTGGGTTGATTCCATATCCTTCCCTTCCATTCCATTCTATTCCATTCCAATACACTCGGGTTGACTCCATACACTTCCATTGCATTCTATTTCATTCCATTCTGGTGGATTCCATTCCATCCCATTCTATTCCATTCCATTCCATTCCATTCCATTCCATGCCTTTCGCGTTAATACCTTTCAATTCCATTCCATTCCATTCCGTTCCATTCCATTTCATTCTACTCGGGTTGATTCCATTCCATTCCATTCAGTTCCATTCCATTCCATTCCTTGCCATTCCAATCCATTACGCTCGATTACATTCGGGTTGATTCAATTCCTTTCCATTATATTCCACTACATTCGTGTTGATTCCACCCCATTCCATTCCATTACATGCCATTCCATTCCATTCCATTCCACTCCATTCCAATCAGGTTGAATCCAATCCATTCCATTCCATTCCATTCAATTCCATTCCATTCCATTCCATTCGGGTTGATTCCATTCCATTCCATTCCATTCTATTCCATTCCATTCCATTCGGGTTGTTTCCATTGCATTCCTTTCCATTCCATTCCATTCCACCCCATTCCATTCCATTCCATGCCATTCCATTCCATTCCATTCCACTCCATTCCAATCAGGTTGAATCCACTCCATTCCATTTCATTCCATTCCAATCCATTCGGTTTGATTCCATTCCATTCCATTCCATCCCATTCCATTCCATTCCATTCCTGTTGATTCCGTTCCCTTCCATTCCTTCCATTCCATTGCATTCCATCCCATTTTATTCGGGTTGATTCCATTCCATTCCATTCAATTCCATTGCATTCCAATCCATTCGGGTTGATTCCATACACTTCCATTCCATTCCATTCCATTCCATTCCATTCCATTAGGGTTGATTCCATTCCATTCGATTCCTTTCCATTGCATTCCATTCCATTCCATTCCTTACTGGATGATTCCATTCCATTCCATTCCATTCCATTTATTTCCATTCCATTCCACTCTGGTTGATTCCATTCCATTCCTTTCCATTCCATTCAATTCCGTTCCATTCCATTCCATTCGTGTTGATTCCATCCAATTCCATTCCATTCCATTCCATTCTTCTCCATACCTGTCAGGTTGATTCCATTCCATTCCATTGCATTCCACTCCATTCCATTCCATTCCATTCCATTCGCGTCAAAAACGTTCCATTCCATTCCATTCCATTCCATTACATTACATTTCATTCCATTCGGGTTGATTCCATTCCATTCCATTGCATTCCACTCCATTCCACTCCATTCCATTCGCGTCAATAAATTTCCATTCCATTCCATTCCATTAAATTACATTTCATTCCATTCGGGTTGATTCCATTCCATTCCATTCCATTCCATTCCATTTCATTACTTTCGGGATGATTCCATTCCATTGCATTCCATTCCATTCCATTCCATGCCATGCTATTCCAATCCATTACGTTAGAATCCATTAGGGTTGATTCCATTCCACTCCATTCCACTCCATTGCATTCCATTCCACTCCATTCCATTCCATTCCATTCCACTCCATTCGGGTTGATTCCGTTCCATTCCTCTCCATTACATTAAATTCCATAACATTCCGGTTGATTCCATCCCATTCCATTCCATTCCATTCCATTCCATTCCATTCCCTTCCATTCCATACGGGTTGACTCCAATTCACTCCATTCCATTCCATTCCATTCCATTCCATTCCATTCCATTCCATTACAGTTGATTCCATTCCATTCCATTCCATTCCATTCCATTGCATTCCATTCCATTGCATTCGAGTGGATTCCAATCCATTTAATTCCATTCCATTCCATTCCATTCTAATCCATTCGGTTTGATTCCCTACGCTTCCATTCCATTCAATTCCATTCCACTCGGGTTGATTCCATTCCATTCCAATCCATTCCATTACATTCTGGTTGATTCCTTTCCATTCCATTCCACTCCATTGCATTCCCTTCCATTCCATTCCAATCCATTCGGGTTGATTCCATCCAATTCCAATCCATTCCATTCCCCTCCATTCCGGTGAGGTTGATTCCATTCCATTCCATTCCATTCCATTCCATTCCATTCCATTCCATTCCATTCCATTCGGGTTGATTCCATTCCATTCCATTCCATTCCATTCCATTCCATTCCATTCCATTCCATTTGGGTTGTTTCCATTCCATTCCATTCCATTCGACTCCTTTCCACTCCATTCCTTTGCATTCCATGCCATTCTGGTTGACTCCATCCCATTCCATTCCATTCCATTCCATTCCATTCCACTCGGTTTGATTCCATTCGATTCCATTCCATTCTATTCCATGCCATTCGCGTTGATTCCATTCCCTTCCATTCCTTCCATTCCATTGCATTCCATTCCATTTTATTCGGGTTGATTCAATTCCATTCCATTCCATTCCATTCCATACAATTCCATTCCATTACATTCGGGTTGATTCCATATCCTTCCTTTCCATTCCATTCCATTCCATTCCAATCCATTCGGGTTGATTCCATACTCTTGCATTGCATTCCATTTCATTCCATAAGAGTTGATTGCATTCCGTTCCATTCCATTCCATTCCATTCCATTCCATTCCATACCATTCGGGTTGATTGTATTCCATACCATTCCAATCCATTCCATTCCATGCCATTCCATTCACGTTGATTCCATATCCTTCCCTTCCGTTCCATTCCATTCCATTCCAATCCATTCGGGTTGATTCCAGACGCTTCCATTCCATTCCATTCGGTTTGATTCCAATCCGTTATATTCCATTCCGTTCGCCTTGATAACATTCCATTCCATTGCATTCCCTTCTGGTTGATTCCATTCCATTCAATTCCATTCCATTCCATTCCATTCCTTTCTGGATCGTTCCATTCCATTCCATTCCATTTCATTCCGTTCCATTCCTTTCGGGTGGATTCCATTCCATTCCTTTCCATTCCATTCCATTCCCTTTAATTCCAATGCATTCCATTCCATTCGGGTTGATTCCATCCCGTTACATTGCATTAAATTCCATTCCATTGCATTCCATTCCATTCCATTCCATTCCACTCCATTCCAGTCAGGTTGATTCCATTGCATTCCATTCCATTCCATTCCATTCCATTCCATTCCATTCCATTCCATTCCATTCCATTCCATTCCTTTCCGTTCCATTTGGGGTGATTTCATTCCCTTTCATTTCTTCCATTCCATTGCATTCAATTCCATTCCATTCCATTAGGGATGATTATATCCCATTCCATTCCATTCCATTTCATTCCACTCCATTCCAGTCAGGTTGATTCCATTCCACTCCATTCCATTCCATTCCACTCCATTCCATTCCATTCCATTCCATTCGGGTTGATTCAATTCCATTCCATTCCATTCCACTCCACTCGGGTTGATTCCATTCCATTCCTCTCCATTCCATTCCATTCCATACCATTTGGGTTGATTCCATCCCGTTCCATTCCATTCCATTCCATTCCAATCCATTCCATTCCATTCCATACCATTCCAATCCATTCCAGTTGATCCCATTCCTTTGGATTCCATTCCATTCCATTCGATTCCACTCCATTCCATTCCATTCGGGCGGATTCCAATCCATTCCATTCCATTCCATTCCATTCCATTCCATTCCAATCCATTCGGATTGATTCCCTATGCTTCCATTCCATTCAATTCCATTCCATTCTGGTTGATTCCATTCCATTCCATTCCAATCCATTCGGGTTGATTCCATCCCATTCCATTCCATTCCATTCCATTCCCTTCCATTCCGTTTGATTCCATTCCATTCCATTCCATTCCATTCAGGTTTATTCCATTCCCATCCATTCCTTCCATTCCATTGAATTCCATTCCATTTTATTCGGGTTAATTCCATTCCATTCCATTCCATTCCATTCCGGTTGATTCCATTCAATTCCATTCGATTCCATCCCATCCCATTCCATTCCATTCCATTCCATTCCATTCGGGTTGATTCCATTCCATTCCATTCCATTGTATTCCATTTTGTTGATTCCATTCCATCCAATTCCATTCCATTACATTCGGGTTGATTCCATTCACATCCATTCCATCCCATTCCATTCCATTCCATTAGGTTTGGTTCCATTCCGTTCCATTCCATGCCATTCCGTTCCATTTCATTTGGGTTGATTCCATATCCTTCCCTTCCATTCCATTCTATTCCATTCCAATACACTCGGGTTGACTCCATACACTTCCATTGCATTCTATTTCATTCCATTCTGGTGGATTCCATTCCATCCCATTCTATTCCATTCCATTCCATTCCATTCCATTCCATACCTTTCGCGTTAATACCTTTCAATTCCATTCCATTCCATTCAGTTCCATTCCATTCCATTCCTTGCCATTCCAATCCATTACGCTCGATTACATTCGGGTTGATTCAATTCCTTTCCATTATATTCCACTACATTCGTGTTGATTCCACCCCATTCCATTCCATTACATGCCATTCCATTCCATTCCATTCCACTCCATTCCAATCAGGTTGAATCCAATCCATTCCATTCCATTCCATTCAATTCCATTCCATTCCATTCCATTCGGGTTGATTCCATTCCATTCCATTCCATTCTATTCCATTCCATTCCATTCGGGTTGTTTCCATTGCATTCCTTTCCATTCCATTCCTTTCCACCCCATTCCATTCCATTCCATGCCATTCCATTCCATTCCATTCCACTCCATTCCAATCAGGTTGAATCCACTCCATTCCATTTCATTCCATTCCAATCCATTCGGTTTGATTCCATTCCATTCCATTCCATTCCATTCCATTCGTCTTGATTCCGTTCCCTTCCATTCCTTCCATTCCATTGCATTCCATCCCATTTTATTCGGGTTGATTCCATTCTATTCCATTCCATTCTATTCCATTGCATTCCAATCCATTCGGGTTGATTCCATACACTTCCATTCCATTCCATTCCATTCCATTCCATTAGGGTTGATTCCATTCCATTCCATTCCTTTCCATTGCATTCCATTCCATTCCATTCCTTACTGGATGATTCCATTCCTTTCCATTCCATTCCATTTAATTCCATTCCATTCCACTCTGGTTGATTCCATTCCATTCCTTTCCATTCCATTCAATTCCGTTCCATTCCATTCCATTCGTGTTGATTCCATCCAATTCCATTCCATTCCATTCCATTCTTCTCCATACCTGTCAGGTTGATTCCATTCCATTCCATTGCATTCCACTCCATTCCATTCCATTCCATTCCATTCGCGTCAAAAACGTTCCATTCCATTCCATTCCATTACATTACATTTCATTCCATTCGGGTTGATTCCATTCCATTCCATTGCATTCCACTCCATTCCATTCCATTCCATTCGCGTCAATAACTTTCCATTCCATTCCATTCCATTAAATTACATTTCATTCCATTCGGGTTGATTCCATTCCATTCCATCCCATTCCATTTCATCACTTTCTGGATGATTCCATTCCATTGCATTCCATTCCATTCCATTCCATGCCATGCTATTCCAATCCATTACGTTAGAATCCATTAGGGTTGATTCCATTCCACTCCATTCCACTCCATTGCATTCCATTCCACTCCATTCCATTCCATTCCATTCCACTCCATTCGGGTTGATTCCGTTCCATTCCTCTCCATTACATTAAATTCCATAACATTCCGGTAGATTCCATCCCATTCCATTCCATTCCATTCAATTCCATTCCCTTCAATTCCATACGGGTTGACTCCAATTCATTCCATTCCATTCCATTGCATTCCATTCCATTCCATTCCATTCCATTCCATTCCATTCCATTACAGTTGATTCCATTCCATTCCATTCCATTCCATTCCATTGCATTCCATTCCATTGCATTCGAGTGGATTCCAATCCATTTAATTCCATTCCATTCCATTCCATTCTAATCCATTCGGTTTGATTCCCTACGCTTCCATTCCATTCAATTCCATTCCACTCGGGTTGATTCCATTCCATTCCAATCCATTCCATTACAGTCGGGTTGATTCCTTTCCATTCCATTCCACTCCATTGCATTCCCTTCCATTCCATTCCAATCCATTCGGGTTGATTCCATCCAATTCCAATCCATTCCATTCCCCTCCATTCCGGTGAGGTTGATTCCATTCCATTCCATTCCATTCCATTCCATTCCATTCCATTCCATTCGGGTTGATTCCATTCCATTCCATTCCATTCCATTCCATTCCATTCCATTCCTTTCCATTCCATTCCATTCCATTCCATTTGGGTTGTTTCCATTCCATTCCATTCCATTCGACTCCTTTCCACTCCATTCCTTTGCATTCCATGCCATTCTGGTTGACTCCATCCCATTCCATTCCATTCCATTCCATTCCATTCCATTCCATTCCACTCGGTTTGATTCCATTCGATTCCATTCCATTCTATTCCATGCCATTCGCGTTGATTCCATTCCCTTCCATTCCTTCCATTCCATTGCATTCCATTCCATTTTATTCGGGTTGATTCAATTCCATTCCATTCCATTCCATTCCATACCATTCCATTCCATTACATTCGGGTTGATTCCATATCCTTCCTTTCCATTCCATTCCATTCCATTCCATTCCAATCCATTCGGGTTGATTCCATACTCTTGCATTGCATTCCATTTCATTCCATAAGGGTTGATTGCATTCCGTTCCATTCCATTCCATTCCATTCGGGTTGATTGTATTCCATAGCATTCCAATCCATTCCATTCCATGCCATTCCTTTCACGTTGATTCCATATCCTTCCCTTCCGTTCCATTCCATTCCATTCCAATCCATTCGGGTTGATTCCAGACGCTTCCATTCCATTCCATTCGGTTTGATTCCAATCCATTATATTCCATTCCGTTCGCCTTGATAACATTCCATTCCATTGCATTCCCTTCTGGTTGATTCCATTCCATTCAATTCCATTCCATTCCATTCCATTCCTTTCTGGATGGTTCCATTCCATTCCATTTCATTCCGTTCCATTCCTTTCGGGTGGATTCCATTCCATTCCTTTCCATTCCATTCCATTCCCTTTAATTCCAATGCATTCCATTCCATTCGGGTTGATTCCATCCCGTTACATTGCATTCCATTCCATTCCATTGCATTCCATTCCATTTCATTCCATTCCACTCCATTCCAGTCAGGTTGATTCCATTGCATTCCATTCCATTCCATTCCATTCCATTCCATTCCATTCCATTCCATTCCATTATGGTTGATTCCATTCAATTCCATTCCATTCCACTCCATTCGGGTTGATTCCATTCCATTCCTCTACATTAAATTCCATTCCATACAATTTGGGTTGATTCCATCCCATTTCATTCCATTCCATTCCATTCCAATCCATTCCATTCCATTCCATTCCATTCCAGTTGATTCCATTCCCTTCGATACCATTCAATTCCATTCGATTCCGTTCCATTCCAATCCATTCGGGTGTATTCCAATCCATTCCATTCCATTCCATTAAATTCCAATGCATTAGGGTAGATTCCCTACGATTCCATTCCATTCAATTCCATTCCATTCGGGTTGATTCCATTCCATTCCATTGCAATCCATTCGGGTTGTTTCCATCCCATTCCATTCCATTGCATTCCATTCCATTCCGTTTGATTCCATTCCACTCCATTCCATTCCATTCGGGTTGATCTCATTCCCTTCAATTCCTTCCATTCCATTGCAATCCATTCCATTGTATTCGGGTTGATTCCATTCAATTCCATTCCATTCCATTCCGGTTGATTCCATTCCATTCCATTCCATTCCATTCCATTCCATTCCATTCGCGTTGATATCATTCGTTTCCATTCCATTCCATTCCATTCCATTCCATTCCATTCCATTCCATTCCATTCGGGGTGATTCAATTCCATACCATTCCATTCCATTACATTCGGGTTGATTCCATTCCATTCCATTCCATTCCATTCCATTCAATGCCATTCCAATCCATTACATTCTATTACATTCGGGTTGATTCCATTCCATTCCATTCCACTCTATTGCATTTCATTCCACTCCATTCCATTCCATTCGGGTGGATTCCATCCTATTCCATTCCATTCCATTCCATGCCACTCCATTCCAGTCAGGTTGATTCCATTTGGTTCCATTCCATTCAATTCCATTGCATTCCATTCCATTCCATTCGTTTCTGGTTGATTCCATTCCATTCCATTCCATTCCATTCCATTCCATTCCGTTCCATTCCATTCGGGTTTATTTCATTGCATTCCATTCCAATCCATTCCACTGCATTCCATTCCATTTCATACCATTCTGGTAAATACCATTCCATTCCATTCCATTCCATTCCATTCCTTTCCATTCCATTCAATTCCATTCCATTCCATTCCATACGGGTTGATTACATTCCCTTCCACTCCATTGCATTCCATTCCATTCCATTCCATTCTGGTTGATTCCATTCCCTTATATTCCTTCCATTCAATTCCATTCCATTCCAACCAATTCCATTCCATTCCATTCCATTCCTTTCTGGTTGATTCCATTCCATTCCATTCCATTCCATCAGGGTTGATTATATCCCATTCCATTCCATTCCATTTCATTCCACTCCATTCCAGTGAGGTTGATTCCATTCCATTCCATTCCATTCCATTCGGGTTGATTCCATTCCATTCCATTCCATTCCATTCAACTCCATTCGGGTTGATTCCATTCCATTCCTCTCCATTCCATTCCATTCCATTCCATACAATTTGGGTTGATTCCATCCCATTCCATTCCATTCCATTGCAATCCTTTCAATTCCATTCCATTCCATTCCATTCCATTCCAGTTGATTCCATTCCCTTCGATTCTATTCCATTCCATTCGATTCCGTTCCATTCCATTCCATTCGGGTGGCTTCCAATCCATTCCACTCCATTCCCTTCCATTCCATTCCATTCCATTCCATTCCATTCCAATCCATTCGGGCTGATTCCCTACGCTTCCATTCCATTCAATTCCATTCCATTCGGGTTGATTCCATTCCACTCCATTCCATTCCATTCCATTCCATTCGGGTTGATTCCATCCCATTCCATTCCATTCCATTCCATTGCATTCCATTCCATTGCATTCGAGTGGATTCCAATCCATTTAATTCCATTCCATTCCATTCCATTCTAATCCATTCGGTTTGATTCCCTACGCTTCCATTCCATTCAATTCCATTCCACTCGGGTTGATTCCATTCCATTCCAATCCATTCCATTACATTCGGGTTGATTCCTTTCCATTCCATTCCACTCCATTGCATTCCCTTCCATTCCATTCCAATCCATTCGGGTTGATTCCATCCAATTCCAATCCATTCCATTCCCCTCCATTCCGGTGAGGTTGATTCCATTCCATTCCATTCCATTCCATTCCATTCCATTCCATTCCATTCCATTCCATTCGGGTTGATTCCATTCCATTCCATTCCATTCCATTCCATTCCATTCCATTTGGTTTGTTTCCATTCCATTCCATTCCATTCGACTCCTTTCCACTCCATTCCTTTGCATTCCATGCCATTCTGGTTGACTCCATCCCATTCCATTCCATTCCATTCCATTCCATTCCATTCCACTCGGTTTGATTCCATTCGATTCCATTCCATTCTATTCCATGCCATTCGCGTTGATTCCATTCCCTTCCATTCCTTCCATTCCATTGCATTCCATTCCATTTTATTCGGGTTGATTCAATTCCATTCCATTCCATTCCATTCCATACCATTCCTTTCCATTACATTCGGGTTGATTCCATATCCTTCCTTTCCATTCCATTCCATTCCATTCCAATCCATTCGGGTTGATTCCATACTCTTGCATTGCATTCCATTTCATTCCATAAGGGTTGATTGCATTCCGTTCCATTCCATTCCATTCTATTCCATTCCATTCGGGTTGATTGTATTCCATACCATTCCAATCCATTCCATTCCATGCCATTCCATTCACGTTGATTCCATATCCTTCCCTTCCGTTCCATTCCATTCCATTCCAATCCATTCGGGTTGATTCCAGACGCTTCCATTCCATTCCATTCGGTTTGATTCCAATCCATTATATTCCATTCCGTTCGCCTTGATAACATTCCATTCCATTGCATTCCCTTCTGGTTGATTCCATTCCATTCAATTCCATTCCATTCCATTCCATTCCTTTCTGGATTGTTCCATTCCATTCCATTCCATTCCATTTCATTCCGTTCCATTCCTTTCGGGTGGATTCCATTCCATTCCTTTCCATTCCATTCCATTCCCTTTAATTCCAATGCATTCCATTCCATTCGGGTTGATTCCATCCCGTTACATTGCATTCCATTCCATTCCATTGCATTCCATTCCATTCCACTCCATTCCAGTCAGGTTGATTCCATTGCATTCCATTCCATTCCATTCCATTCCATTCCATTCCATTCCATTCCATTCCATTCCTTTCCGTTCCATTTGGGGTGATTTCATTCCCTTCCATTTCTTCCATTCCATTGCATTCAATTCCATTCCATTCCATTAGGGATGATTATATCCCATTCCATTCCATTCCATTTCATTCCACTCCATTCCAGTCAGGTTGATTCCATTACATTCCATTCCATTCCATTCCACTCCATTCCATTCCATTCCATTCCATTCGGGTTGATTCAATTCCATTCCATTCCATTCCACTCCATTTGGGTTGATTCCATTCCATTCCTCTCCATTCCATTCCATTCCATACCATTTGGGTTGATTCCATCCCGTTCCATTCCATTCCATTCCATTCCAATCCATTCCATTCCATTCCATACCATTCCAATCCATTCCAGTTGATTCCATTCCTTTGGATTCCATTCCATTCCATTCGATTCCACTCCATTCCATTCCATTCGGGTGGATTCCAATCCATTCCATTCCATTCCATTCCATTCCATTCCAATCCATTCGGATTGATTCCCTATGCTTCCATTCCATTCAATTCCATTCCATTCTGGTTGATTACATTCCATTCCATTCCAATCCATTCGGGTTGATTCCATCCCATTAAATTCCATTCCATTCCATTCCCGTCCATTCCGTTTGATTCCATTCCATTCCATTCCATTCCATTCAGGTTTATTCCATTCCCATCCATTCCTTCCATTCCATTGCATTCCATTCCATTTTATTCGGGTTAATTCCATTCCATTCCATTCCATTCCATTCCGGTTGATTCCATTCCATTCCATTCCATTCCATCCCCTCTCTTTCCATTCCATTCCATTCCATTCCATTCGGGTTGATTCCATTCCATTCCATTCCATTGTATTCCATTTTGTTGATTCCATTCCATCCAATTCCATTCCATTACATTCGGGTTGATTCCATTCACATCCATTCCATCCCATTCCATTCCATTCCATTAGGTTTGGTTCCATTCCGTTCCATTCCTTTCCATTCCGTTCCATTTCATTTGGGTTGATTCCATATCCTTCCCTTCCATTCCATTCTATTCCATTCCAATACACTCGGGTTGACTCCATACACTTCCATTGCATTCTATTTCATTCCATTCTGGTGGATTCCATTCCATCCCATTCTATTCCATTCCATTCCATTCCATTCCATTCCATACCTTTCGCGTTAATACCTTTCAATTCCATTCCATTCCATTCCGTTCCATTCCATTTCATTCTACTCGGGTTGATTCCATTCCATTCCATTCAGTTCCATTCCATTCCATTCCTTGCCATTCCAATCCATTACGCTCGATTACATTCGGGTTGATTCAATTCCTTTCCATTATATTCCACTACATTCGTGTTGATTCCACCCCATTCCATTCCATTACATGCCATTCCATTCCATTCCATTCCACTCCATTCCAATCTGGTTGAATCCAATCCATTCCATTCCATTCCATTCAATTCCATTCCATTCCATTCCATTCGGGTTGATTCCATTCCATTCCATTCCATTCTATTCCATTCCATTCCATTCGGGTTGTTTCCATTGCATTCCTTTCCATTCCATTCCATTCCACCCCAATCCATTCCATTCCATGCCATTCCATTCCATTCCATTCCACTCCATTCCAATCAGGTTGAATCCACTCCATTCCATTTCATTCCATTCCAATCCATTCGGTTTGATTCCATTCCATTCCATTCCATTCCTTTCCATTCCATTCCATTCGTGTTGATTCCGTTCCCTTCCATTCCTTCCATTCCATTGCATTCCATCCCATTTTATTCGGGTTGATTCCATTCCATTCCATTCCATTCAATTCCATTGCATTCCAATCCATTCGGGTTGATTCCATACACTTCCATTCCATTCCATTCCATTCCATTCCATTAGGGTTGATTCCATTCCATTCCATTCCTTTCCATTGCATTCCATTCCATTCCATTCCTTACTGGATGATTCCATTCCATTCCATTCCATTCCATTTAATTCCATTCCATTCCACTCTGGTTGATTCCATTCCATTCCTTTCCATTCCGTTCAATTCCGTTCCATTCCATTCCATTCGTGTTGATTCCATCCAATTCCATTCCATTCCATTCCATTCTTCTCCATACCTGTCAGGTTGATTCCCTTCCATTCCATTGCATTCCACTCCATTCCATTCCATTCCATTCGCGTCAAAAACGTTCCATTCCATTCCATTCCATTACATTACATTTCATTCCATTCGGGTTGATTCCATTCCATTCCATTGCATTCCACTCCATTCCATTCCATTCCATTCGCGTCAATAACTTTCCATTCCATTCCATTCCATTAAATTATATTTCATTCCATTCGGGTTGATTCCATTCCATTCCATTCCATTCCATTTCATTACTTTCGGGATGATTCCATTCCATTGCATTCCATTCCATTCCATTCCATGCCATGCTATTCCAATCCATTACGTTAGAATCCATTAGGGTTGATTCCATTCCACTCCATTCCACTCCATTGCATTCCATTCCACTCCATTCCATTCCATTCCATTCCACTCCATTCGGGTTGATTCCGTTCCATTCCTCTCCATTACATTAAATTCCATAACATTCCGGTTGATTCCATCCCATTCCATTCCATTCCATTCCCTTCCATTCCATACGGGTTGACTCCAATTCATTCCATTCCATTCCATTCCATTCCATTCCATTCCATTCCATTCCATTACAGTTGATTCCATTCCATTCCATTCCATTCCATTCCATTGCATTCCATTCCATTGCATTCGAGTGGATTCCAATCCATTTAATTCCATTCCATTCCATTCCATTCTAATCCATTCGGTTTGATTCCCTACGCTTCCATTCCATTCAATTCCATTCCACTCGGGTTGATTCCATTCCATTCCAATCCATTCCATTACATTCGGGTTGATTCCTTTCCATTCCATTCCACTCCATTGCATTCCCTTCCATTCCATTCCAATCCATTCGGGTTGATTCCATCCAATTCAAATCCATTCCATTCCCCTCCATTCCGGTGAGGTTGATTCCATTCCATTCCATTCCATTCCATTCCATTCCATTCCATTCGGGTTGGTTCCATTCCATTCCATTCCATTCCATTCCATTCCTTTCCATTCCATTCCATTCCATTCCATTTGGGTTGTTTCCATTCCATTCCATTCCATTCGACTCCTTTCCACTCCATTCCTTTGCATTCCATGCCATTCTGGTTGACTCCATCCCATTCCATTCCATTCCATTCCATTCCATTCCATTCCATTCCACTCGGTTTGATTCCATTCGATTCCATTCCATTCTATTCCATGCCATTCGCGTTGATTCCATTCCCTTCCATTCCTTCCATTCCATTGCATTCCATTCCATTTTATTCGGGTTGATTCAATTCCATTCCATTCCATTCCATTCCATACCATTCCATTCCATTACATTCGGGTTGATTCCATATCCTTCCTTTCCATTCCATTCCATTCCATTCCAATCCATTCGGGTTGCTTCCATACTCTTGCATTGCATTCCATTTCATTCCATAAGGGTTGATTGCATTCCGTTCCATTCCATTCCATTCCATTCGGGTTGATTGTATTCCATACCATTCCAATCCATTCCATTCCATGCCATTCCATTCACGTTGATTCCATATCCTTCCCTTCCGTTCCATTCCATTCCATTCCAATCCATTCGGGTTGATTCCAGACGCTTCCATTCCATTCCATTCGGTTTGATTCCAATCCATTATATTCCATTCCGTTCGCCTTGATAACATTCCATTCCATTGCACTCCCTTCTGGTTGATTCCATTCCATTCAATTCCATTCCATTCCATTCCATTCCTTTCTGGATGGTTCCATTCCATTCCATTTCATTCCGTTCCATTCCTTTCGGGTGGATTCCATTCCATTCCTTTCCATTCCATTCCATTCCCTTTAATTCCAATGCATTCCATTCCATTCGGGTTGATTCCATCCCGTTACATTGCATTCCATTCCATTCCATTGCATTCCATTCCATTTCATTCCATTCCACTCCATTCCAGTCAGGTTGAATCCATTGCATTCCATTCCATTCCATTCCATTCCATTCCATTCCATTCCATTCCATTCCATTATGGTTGATTCCATTCAATTCCATTCCATTCCACTCCATTCGGGTTGATTCCATTCCATTCCTCTACATTAAATTCCATTCCATACAATTTGGGTTGATTCCATCCCATTTCATTCCATTCCATTCCATTCCAATCCATTCCATTCCATTCCATTCCATTCCAGTTGATTCCATTCCCTTCGATACCATTCAATTCCATTCGATTCCGTTCCATTCCAATCCATTCGGGTGTATTCCAATCCATTCCATTCCATTCCATTAAATTCCAATCCATTAGGGTAGATTCCCTACGCTTCCATTCCATTCAATTCCATTCCATTCGGGTTGATTCCTTTCCATTCCATTGCAATCCATTCGGGTTGTTTCCATCCCATTCCATTCCATTGCATTCCATTCCATTCCATTCCATTCCGTTTGATTCCATTCCACTCCATTCCATTCCATTCGGGTTGATCTCATTCCCTTCAATTCCTTCCATTCCATTGCAATCCATTCCATTGTATTCGGGTTGATTCCATTCCATTCCATTCCATTCCATTCCGGTTGATTCCATTCCATTCCATTCCATTCCATTCCATTCCATTCGCGTTGATATCATTCGTTTCCATTCCATTCCATTCCATTCCATTCCATTCCATTCCATTCCATTCCATTCGGGGTGATTCAATTCCATTCCATTCCATTCCATTACATTCGGGTTGATTCCATTCCATTCCATTCCATTCCATTCCATTCAATGCCATTCCAATCCATTACATTCTATTACATTCGGGTTGATTCCATTCCATTCCATTCCACTCTATTGCATTTCATTCCACTCCATTCCATTCCATTCGGGTGGATTCCATCCTATTCCATTCCATTCCATTCCATGCCACTCCATTCCAGTCAGGTTGATTCCATTTGGTTCCATTCCATTCAATTCCATTGCATTCCATTCCATTCCATTCGTTTCTGGTTGATTCCATTCCATTCCATTCCATTCCATTCCATTCCATTCCGTTCCATTCCATTCGGGTTTATTTCATTGCATTCCATTCCAATCCATTCCACTGCATTCCATTCCATTTCATACCATTCTGGTAAATACCATTCCATTCCATTCCATTCCATTCCATTCCTTTCCATTCCATTCAATTCCATTCCATTCCATTCCATACGGGTTGATTACATTCCCTTCCACTCCATTGCATTCCATTCCATTCCATTCCATTCTGGTTGATTCCATTCCCTTATATTCCTTCCATTCAATTCCATTCCATTCCAACCAATTCCATTCCATTCCATTCCATTCCTTTCTGGTTGATTCCATTCCATTCCATTCCATTCCATTAGGGTTGATTATATCCCATTCCATTCCATTCCATTTCATTCCACTCCATTCCAGTGAGGTTGATTCCATTCCATTCCATTCCATTCCATTCGGGTTGATTCCATTCCATTCCATTCCATTCCATTCAACTCCATTCGGGTTGATTCCATTCCATTCCTCTCCATTCCATTCCATTCCATTCCATACCATTTGGGTTGATTCCATCCCATTCCATTCCATTCCATTGCAATCCTTTCAATTCCATTCCATTCCTTTCCATTCCATTCCAGTTGATTCCATTCCCTTCGATTCTATTCCATTCCATTCGATTCCGTTCCATTCCATTCCATTCGGGTGGCTTCCAATCCATTCCACTCCATTCCCTTCCATTCCATTCCATTCCACTCCATTCCTTTCCAATCCATTCGGGCTGATTCCCTACGCTTGCATTCCATTCAATTCCATTCCATTCGGGTTGATTCCATTCCACTCCATTCCATTCCATTCCATTCCATTCGTGTTGATTCCATCCCATTCCATTCCATTCCATTCCATTGCATTCCATTCCTTATCATTCCACTCCATTCCAATCAGGTTGATTCCAATCCATTCCATTCCATTCCATTACAATCCATTCGGGTTGATTCCATTCCATTCCAATCCATTCGGGTTGATTCCATTCCATTCCATTCCATTCCATTCCATTCCATTCCATTCCATTCCATTCGGGTTGTTTCCATTCCATTCCATTCCATTTCATTCCACTGCATTCCATGCCATTCCATACGATTCGTGTTGATTCCATCCCATACGATTCCATTCCATTCCATTCGGGTTGATTCAATGCCATTCCATTCCATACCATTCGCGTTGATACCATGCCATTCCATTCCATTCCATTCCATTCCATTCCATTCAGGTTGATTCCATTCCTTTCCATACCTTTCCATCCCATTCCATTCCATTCCATTGCATTCTATCCATTCCATTCCATTCGTTTCTGGTTGATTCCTTTTCATTCCATTCCATTCCATTCAATTCCATTCCATTTGGGTTGATTCCATTCCATTCCTTTCCATTCCATTCAATTCCTTTCCATTACATTCCATTCGGGTTGATTGCATTCCTTTCCACTCCATTGCATTCCATTCCATTCCACTCCATTCCATTCCATTCCATTCCATTCCATTCTGTTTGTTTCCATTCCATTCCATTCCATTCATATCCATTCCATTCGGGTTGATTCCGTTCCATTCCATTCCATTGCTTTCCAATTTGCTGATTCCATTCCATCCAATTCCATTCCATTGCATTCGGGTTGATTCCATTCACATCCATTCCATCCCATTCCATTCCATTAGGGTTGATTCCATTCCGTTCCATTCCATTCCATTCCATTCCATTTGGGTTGATTCCATATCCTTCCCTTCCATTCCATTCTATTCCATTCCAATACACTCGGGTTGATTCCATACGCTTCCATTGCATTCCATTTCATTCCATTCTGGTGGATTCCATTCCATCCCATTCTCTTCCATTCCATTCAATTCCATTCCTTTCGCGTTAATACCATGCCATTCCATTCCATACCCTTCCATTCCATTCCATTCCATTTCATTCCATTCGGGTTGATTCCATTCCATTCCATTCAGTTCCATTCCATTGCATTCCTTGCCATTCCAATCCATTACGTTCAATTTCATTCGGGTTTATTCAATTACTTTCCTTTATATACCATTACATTCGTGTTGATTCCATTCCATTCCATTCCACTCCATTGCATTCCATTCCACTCCATTCCATTCCATTCCACTCCATTCCATTCCATTCCATTCCATTCGGGTGGATTCTACCCCATTCCATTCCATTCCATGCCATTCCATTTCATTCCATTCCACTGCATACCAATCAGGTTGATTCCATTCCATTCCATTCCATTCCATTCCATTCCATTCCATTCCATTCGGGTTGATTCCATTCCATTCCATTCCATTCTATTCCATTCCATTCCATTACATTACATTCGGGTTGTTTCCATTGCATTCCTTTCCATTCCATTCCATTCCACTCCATTCCATGCCATTCCATTCCATTCGGGTTGATTCCATCAAATTCCATTCTATTCCACTCCATTCCATTCCATTCCATTCCATTCCATTCCATTCCAATCCATTCGGTTTGATTCCATTCCTTTCCATTCCATTCCATTGCATTCCATTCCATTCGTGTTTATTCCCTTCCCTTCTATTCCTTCGATTCCATTGCATTCCATTCCATTTTATTCGGGTTGATTCCATTCCATTCCATTCCATTCCATTCCAATCCATTCCATTCCATTCCATTCCATTCCAGTTGATTCCATTCCCTTCGATTCCATTCCATTCCATTCGATTCTGTTCCATTCCATTTCATTCGGGTGGATATCTTTCCATTCCATTCCATTCCATTCCATTCCATTCCATTAAATTCCAATCCATTAGGGTTGATTCCCTATGCATCCGTGCCATACAATTCAATTCCATGCGTGTTTATCCATTCCATTCCATTTCAATCCATTCGGGTTGATTCCATCCCATTCCATTCCATTCCATTCCATTCCATTCCGTTCCATTCCGCTTGATTCCATTCCATTCCATTCAATTCCATTCCATTCCCTTCCAATCCTGCCATTCCATTGCAATCCATTCCATTTTCTTCGGGTTGATTCCATTCCATTCCATTCCGGTTGATTCCGTTCCATTCCATTCCATTCCATTCAATGCCATTCCAATCCATTACATTCTATTCCATTCTGGTTGATTCCATTCTATTCCATTCCACTCCATTGCATTCCATTCAACTCCATTCCATTCCATTCGGGTGGATTCCATCCCATTACCTTCCATTCTATTCCATGCCACTACATTCCAGTCAGGTTGATTCTATTTCATTCCATTCCATTCCATTCCATTGCATTCCATGCCGTTCCATTCCTTTCAGGTTGATTCCATTCCATTCCATTCCACTCCATTCCATTCAATTCCAATCCATTCCATTTGGTTTGACTCCATTCCATTCCATTCCACTCCATTCCATTCGGATTGATTCCACTCCCTTCCATTCCATCCCATTCCATTGCATTCCATTCCATTCCATTCGCGTTGATTCCATTCCATTCCATTCCATTCTGGTTGATTCCATATCCTTCTCTTCAATTCCATTCCATTCCATTCCTGTTCATTCCATTCCATTCCATTCCATTCCATTCCATTCCATTCCATTCAATTCGGATTGATTCCATTCCATGCCATTCCTTTCAATTGCATTCCATTCCATTCCATTCCTTTCTGGATGATTCCATTCCATTCCATTCCATTCCATTCCATTCGCGTTAATACCATTCCATTCCATTCCATTCCATTCCTTTCCATTCCATTTCATTCCATTCGGGTTGATTCCATTCCAATCCATTCAGTTCCATTCCATTCCATTCCATGCCATTCCAATCCATTTCGTTTGATTAGATTCGGGTTGTTTCCATTCCATTCCATTCCATTCCTTTACATTCGTTTTGCTTCCATTCCATTCGATTCCACGCCATTGCATTCCATACCACTCCATTCCATTCCATTAGATTCTATTCGGGTTGATTCCATCCCATTCCATTCCATTCCATTCCATTCCACTCCATTCCATTGAAGTCCACTCCATTCCATTCAGGTTGTTTCCATTCCATTCCATTCCATTCTATGCCATTCCATTCCATTCCGTTCCATTCCATTCGGGTTGTTTCCATTCCATTCCATTCCATGCCATTCCATACCATTGGGGTTCATTCCATCCCATTCCGTTCTACCCCACTCCATTCCATTCCATTCCATTCAATTCGGTTTGATTCCATTCCATTCCATTCCATTCCATTCCATTCCATTCCAGTTAATTCCATTCCCATCCATTCCTTCCATTCCATTGCATTCTATTCCATTTTATTCGGGTTGATTCCATTCCATTCCATCCCATTCCATTCGGGTTGATTCCATATCCTTCCCTTCCATGCCATTCCATTCCATTCCAATCCATTCGGGTTAATTCCATACACTTCCATTCCATTCCATTCCATTCCATTCCATTCCATTCCATTCCATTCGGGTTTTTTCCATTCCATTCCATTCCATTACATTCCACTGCGTTCCAGGCCATTCCATACCATTCGTGTTGATTCCATCCCATTCCATTCTATTCCATTCCATTCCATTCCATTCCATTCCATTCCATTCCATACGGATTGATTCCATTCCCTTCTATTCCATTCCATTCCATTCCATTCCATTTCATTCCATTCCGGTTGATTCCATATCCTTCCTTTTCATTCCATTCCATTCCATTCCAATACATTCCTGTTGATTCCATACGATTCCATTCCATTCAATTCGTGTTGATTCTATGCCATTCCATTCCATTCCATTCGGGTTGATTCCATTCCATTCCATTCCATTGCATTCAAATTTTTTGATTCCATTCCATCCAATTCCATTCCATTCCATTCGGGTTGATTCCATTCACATCCATTCCATCCCATTCCATTCCATTCCATTAGGGTTGATTCCATTCCGTTCCATTCCATTCCATTCCATTCCATTCCATTCCATTCCATTCCATTTGGGTTGATTCCATATCCTTCCCTTCCATTCCATTCTATTCCTTTCCAATACACTCGGGTTGATTCCATATGCTTCCATTGCATTCAATTTCATTCCATTCTGGTGGATTCCATTCCATCCCCTTCCATTCCATTCCATTCCATTCCTGTCGCGTTAATACCACTCCATTCCATTCCATTCCATTCCATTCCATTCCATTCAATTTCATTCCATTCGGGTTGATTCCATTCCATTCCATTCCACTCCATTGCATTCCATTCCACTCCATTCCATTCCATTCCTTTCCATTCGGGTTGATTCCACCACATTCCATTCCATTCCATGCCATTCCATTCCATTCCATTCCACTCCATTCCAATCAGGTTGATTCCATTCCATTCCATTCCATTCCATTCGGATTGATTCCATTCCATTCCATTCCTTTCCATTGCATTCCTTTCCATTTAATTCCATTCCATTCCACTCTGGTTGATTCCATTCCATTCCTTTCCATTCCATTCAATTCCGTTCCATTCCATTCCATTCGGGTTGATTCCATCCAATTCCATTCCATTCCATTCCATTCTTCTCCATACCAATCAGGTTGATTCCATTCCATTCCATTGCATTCCATTCCATTCCATTCTTGTTAATAACCTTCCATTCCATTCCATTCCATTACATTACATTTCATTCCATTCGGGTTGATTCCATTCCATTCCATTACATTACATTCGCGTGGATTCCATTCCGTTGCATTCCAGTCCATTCCATTCCATTCCATTCCATTCCATTCGTGTTGATTCCATTCAATTCCATTCCATTCTAATCCCTTCCATTCCATTACATTACATTTGGATTGTTTCTATTGCATTCCTTTCCTTTCCTTTCCATTCCATTCCATTCCATGCCATTCCATTCCATTTGTGTTCATTCCATCAAATTCCATTCTATTCCACTCCATTCCATTCCATTCCATTGCAATCCATAAGGTTTATTGCATTCCAGTCCATTCCATTCTATTCCATTCGTGTTTATTCCGTTCCCTTCCATTCCTTCCATTCCATTGCATTCCATTCCATTTTATTCGTGTTGATTCCATTCCATTCCATTCCAATCCATTCGGGTTGATTCCATACACTTCCATTGCATTCAATTCCATTCCATTCCATTCCATTATGGTTGATTCCATTCCATTCCTTTCCATTACATTACATTCGGATTGATTCCATTCCATTCCATTCCATTCAATTCCATTCCATTCCATGGCATTCCAATCCATTACATTCGATTCCATTCGGGTTTGATTCCATTCCATTCCATTCCACTCCATAGCATTCCATTCCACTCCATTCCATTCCATTCCATTCCATTCGGGTTGTTTCCATCCCATCCCATTAGATTCCATTCCATTCCATTGCATTTGTGTAGATACCATTCCATTCCGTTCCTTTCCATTCCATTCAATTCCGTTCCATTCCATTCCATTCGGGTTGATTACATTCCCTTCCACTCCATTGCATTCCTGTCCATTCAATCCATTCGGTTTGATTCCATTCCCTTATATTCCATTCCATTCCATTCCATTGCATTCCATTCCATTCCATTCCATTAGGGTTGATTATATCCTATTCCATTCAATTCCATTTCTTTCCAATCCATTATAGTCAGGTTGATTCCATTCCCTTCAATTCCTTTCCATTCCATTCCATTCCATTCCATTCGGATTGATTCCATTCCATTCCATTCCTTTCCATTGCATTCCATTATATTCCATTCCTTTCTGGATGATTCCATTCCGTTCCATTCCATTCCATGCCATTTAATTCCATTCTATTCCACTCTGGTTGATTCCATTCCAATCCTCTCCATTCCATTCAATTCCTTTCCATTCCATTCCATTCTGGTTGATTCCAACCAATTCCATTCCATTCCATTCCATTCTTCTCCATACCAGTCAGGTTGATTCCATTCCATTCCATTGCATTCCATTCCATTCCCTTCCTTTCCATTCGCGTTAATAACGTTCCATTCCATTTCATTACATTTCATTCCATTCTGGTTGATTCCATTCCTTTCCATTCCATTCCATTCCATTCCATTCCATTCGCGTTGATTCCATTCCGTTGCATTCCATTCCATTCCATTCCATGCCATGCTATTCCTATCCATTACGTTAGAATCCATTAGGGTTGATTCCATTCCACTCCATTGCATTCCATTCCACTCCATTCCATTCCATTCCATTCGTCTCAATTACATTCCATTCCATAACATTCGGGTTGATTCCATCTCACTCCATTCCATTCCGTTCCATTCCATGCCGGTGGATTCCAATTCATTCCATTCCATTCCATTCCAGTAGATTCCATTCCCTTCGAATTCATTCCATTTTATTCGATTCCATTCCATTCAATTACATTGCATTCGAGTGGATTCCAATCCATTTAATTCCATTCCATTCCATTCCATTCCAATCCATTCAGTTGGATTCCCTACGCTTCCATTCCATTCAATTCCATTCCACTCGGGTTCATTCCATTCCATTCCAGTCCATTCCATTACATTCGGGTTGATTCCATTCCATTCCATTCCACTCCTTTGCATTCCCTTCCATTCCATTCCATTCCATTTCATAGCATTCCATTCGGGTTGATTCCATCCAATTCCATTCCATTCCATTCCATTCCATTCCATTCCATTCCATTCCCCACCATTCCAGTGAGGTTGATTCCATTCCATTCCACTCCATTCCATTCCATTCCATTCCATTCCATTCCATTCCATTCCATTCGGGTTGATTCCATTCCATTCCTTTCCATTCCATTCCATTCCATTCGGGTTGTTTCCATTCCATTCCATTCCATTCCATTTCATTCGACTCCATTCCATTCCGTTCCATACCATTCTGGTTGACTCCATCCCATCCCATTCCATTCCATTCCATTCCATTCCACTCGGTTTGCTTCGATTCCATTCCATTCCATTCCATTCCATTCCATTCCATTCGGGTTGATTCCGTTCCCTTCCATTCCTTCCATTCAATTGCATTCCATTCCATTTTATTCGGGTTGATTCCATTCCATTCCATGCCATTCCATTCCATTGCATTCCATTCCTTTCGGATTGATTCCATATCCTTCCTTTCCATTCCATTCCATTCCAATCCATTCGTGTTGATTCCATACTCTTGCATTGCGTTTCATTCCATTCCATACGAGTTGATTCCATTCCATTCCATTCCATTCCATTCCATTCCATTCCATTCTATTCCATTCCATTACATTTGGGGTGATTCCATTCCCTTCCATTTCTTCCATTCCATTGCATTCCATTCCATTTCATTCGGGTTGATTCCATTCCATTCCATTCTATTTGGGTTGATTCCATATCCTTCCCTTCCATTCCATTCCATTCAATTCCAATACACTCGGGTTGATTCCATACGCTTCCATTGCATTCCATTCCATTCCATGTGGGTGAATTCCATTCCATTCCATTCCATTCCATTCCATTCGCGTTAATACCATTCCATTCCATTCCATTCCATTCCTTTACATTCCATTTCATTCCATTCGGGTTGATTCCATTTCATTCCATTACTTTCGTTTGATTCCATTCCATTCCATTCCACGCCATTGCATTCCATACCAGTCCATTCCATTCCATTCCATTCCATTCGGGTTGATTCCATCCCATTCCATTCCATTTCACTCCATTCCATTCAATTCCACTCCATTCCAATCAGGTTGATTCCATTGCATTCCATTCTATTCCATTCGGGTTGTTTCCATTCCATTCCATTCCATTCTATTCCATTCCATTCCATTCCATTCCATTCCATTGCATTGCATTAGGGTTGATTATATCCCATTCCATTTCATTCCATTTCATTCCACTCCATTCCAGTGAGGTTGATTCCATTCCATTCCATTCCATTCCATTCCATTCCATTCCATTCCATTCCATTCCGGTTGATTGCATTCCATTCCATTCCATTCAACTCCATTCGGGTTGATTCCATTCCATTCCATTCCATTTGGGTTGATTCCATATCCTTCCCTTCCATTCCATTCCGTTGCATTCGAATACACTCGGGTTGATTCCATACGCTTCCATTGCATTCCATTCCATTCCATTCGGGTGGATTCCATTCCTTTGCATTCCATTCCATTCCATTCCATTCCATTCCATTCCATTCCATTCGCGTTAATACCATTCCATTCCTTTCCATTCCATTTCATTCCATTCGGGTTAATTTCATTCCATTCCTTTCAGTTCCATTCCATTCCATTCCATGCCATTCCAATCCATTACATTCGAGTAGATTCGGGTTGATTCCATTCAATTCCATTCCATTCCATTCCATTCCATTCCATTCCATTACGGTCGGGTTGATTCCATTCCATTCCATTCCACGCCATTGCATTCCATTCCACTCCATTCAATTCCATTCCATTCCATTCGTGTTGATTCCATACCATTCCATTCCATTCCACTCCATTCCATTCCATTCCACTCCATTCCATTCCATTCATCTCCATTCCAATCAATTTGATTCCATTCCATTCCATTCCATTCCATTCCAATCCATTCCATTCCATTCGGGTTGTTTCCATTCCATTCCATTCCATTCTATTCCATTCCTTTCCATTCCATTCCGTTCCATTCGGGTTGTTTCCATTCCATTCCATTCCATGCCATTCCATACCATTCGGATTCATTCCATCCCATTCCATTCTATTCCACTCCATTCCATTCCACTCCATTCCATTCGGTTTGAATCCATTCCATTCCATTCCATTCCATTCCTGTTCATTCCATTCCTCTCCATTCCATTCCATTCCATTCCATACCATTTGGGTTGATTCCATCCCATCCCATTCCATTCCATTCCATTCCAATGCATTCAATTCCATTCCATTCTATTCCATTCCATTCCATTCCAATCCAGTTGCTTCCATTCCCTTCGATTCCATTCCATTCCATTCGATTCCGTTCCATTCCAGTACATTCGGGTGGCTTCCAATCCATTCCATTCCATTCCATTCCATTCCAATCCATTCGGGATGATTCCCTACGCTTCCATTCCATTCAATTCCATTCCATTCGGGTTGATTCCATTCCACTCCATTCCACTCCATTGCATTCCATTCCACTTAATTCCATTCCATTTCATTCCATTCCATTCCATTCGGGTTGATTCCATCCCATTCCATTCCATTCCATTCCATTGCATTCCATTCCATTCCATTCCACTCCATTCCAGTCAGGTTGATTCCATTCCATTCCATTCCATTGCATTCCATTCCATTCCATTCCTTTCCATTCCATTCCATGCCATTCCATTCCATTCGGGTTGTTACCGTTCCATTCCATTCCATTACATTACATTTCACTGCATTCCATGCCATTCCATACCATTCGTGTTGATTCCATCCCATTCCATTCCATTCCATTCCATCCCATTCCATTCCATTCCATTCCATTCCATTCCATTCCATACGGGTTGATACCATTCCCTTCTATTCCATTCCATTCCATTCCATTCCATTCCATTCCGGTTGATTCCATATCCTTCCTTTTCATTCCATTCCATTCCATTCCAATCCATTCGCGTTGATTCCATACGATTCCATTCCGTTCCATTCGGGTTGATTCAATGACATTCCATTCCATGCCATTCGCGTAGATACCATGCCATTCCATTCCATTCCATTCCATTCCATACCTTTCAATTGCATTCGGGTTGATTCCATTCCTTTCCATTCCTTTCCATCCCATTCCATTCCATTCCATTCCATTCCATTCCATTCCATTCCATTCGTTTCTAGTTGATTCCTTTTCATTCCATTCCACTCCATTCATATCCATTCCATTCGGGTTGATTCCATTCCATTCCATTCCATTCCACTCCACTCTGGTTGATTCCATTCCAATTCATTCCATTCCATACCATTCCATTCCATTTCATTCCATTCCATTCGGGTTGATTCCATTCCATTCCATTCCATTTCATTCCAATTTGTTGATTCCATTCCATCCAATTCCATTCCATTCCATTCGGGTTGATTCCATTCACATGCATTCCATCCCATTCCATTCTATTCCATGCCATTCCATTCCATTCCATTCCACTCCATTCCAATCAGGTTCATTCCATTCCATTCCATTCCATTCGGATTGATTCCATTCCATTCCATTCTTTTCCATTGCATTCCTTTCCATTTAATTCCATTCCATTCCACTCTGGTTGAGTCCATTCCATTCCTTTCCACTCCATTCAATTACGTTCAATTCCATTCCATTCGGGTTGATTCCATCCAATTCCATTTCATTCCATTCCATTCTTCTCCATACCAGTCAGGTTGATTCCATTCCATTCCATTGCATTCCATTCCATTCCATTCGGATTGATTCCATTCCATTCCATTCGATTCCGTTCCATTCCATTCCATTCGGGTGGCTTCGAATCCATTCCATTCCATTCCATTCCATTCCATTCCATTCCATTCCATTCCTTTCCATTCCATTCCATTCCAATCCATTCGAGCTGATTCCCTACGCTTCCATTCCATTCAATTCCATTCCATTCGGGTTCATTCCATTCCATTCCATTCCATTTCATTCCATTACATTCGGGTTGATTCCATTCCATTCCATTCCACTCCATTGCATTCCATTCCACTTAATTCCATTCCAATCCATTCCATTCCATTCCATTCGGGTTGATTCCATCCCATTCCTTTCCATTCCATTCCATTGCATTGCATTCCATTCCTTACCATTCCGCGCCATTCCAATCAGGTTGATTCCATTCCATTCCATTCCATTACATTCCATTCCAATCCATTCGGGTTGATTCCATTCCATTCCAATACATTCGGGTTGATTCCATTCCATTCCATTCCATTCCATTCCATTGCATTCTGGTAGTTTCCATTCCATTCCATTCCATTACATTCCACTGCATTCCATGCCAGTCCATACCATTCGTGTTGATTCCATCCCATTCCAATCCATTCCATCCCATCCCATTCCATTCCATTCCATTCCATTCCATTCCATTCCATACGTGTTCATTCCATTCCCTTCTATTCCAATCCATTCCGTTCCATTCCATTCCATTCCATTCCATTCCGGTTGATTCCATATCCTTCCTTTTCATTCCATTCCATTCCATTCCAATCCATTCGTGTTGAATCCATACAATTCCATTCCATTATATTCGGGTTGATGAAATGCCATTCCATTCCATTCCATTCGCGTTGATACCATGCCATTCCATTCCATTCCATTCCATTCCTTTCCATTCCAAACGGGTTGATTCCATTCCTTTCCATTCCTTTCCATCCCATTCCATTCCATTCCATTCCATTCCATTCCATTCCATTCCATTCCATTTCATTACATTCCATTCGTTTCTGTTTGAATCCTTTTCATTCCATTCCATTCCATTCCATTCCATTCCATTCCATTCCATTCCATTCCTGTTGATTCCATTCCATTCCTTTCCATTCCATTCAATTCCGTTCCATTACATTCCCTTCGGGTTGATTGCATTCCGTTACACTCCATTGCATTCCATTGCATTCCATTCCGTTCCATTCCATTCCATTACATTCCATTCGGGTTGATTTCACTCCATTCCATTGCATTCCATTCCATTCTGGTTGATTCCATTCCATTCAATTCCATTCATATCCATTCCATTCGGGTTGATTCCATTCCATTCCATTCCATTCCACTCCATTCGGGTTGATTCCATTCCATTTCTTTCTATTCCATACCATTCCATTCCATTCCATTCCATTCCATTCGGGTTGATTCCATTCCATTCAATTCCATTGCATTCCTATTTGTTGATTTCATTCCATCCAATTCCATTCCATTCCATTCGGGTTGATTCCATTCACATCCATTCCATCCCATTGCATTCCATTCCATTAGGGTTGATTCCATTCCGTTCCATTCCATTTCATTCCATTCCATTCCAACCCATTTGGGTTGATTCCATATCCTTCCCTTCCATTCCATTCTATTCCATTCCAATACACTCAGGTTGATTCCATAAGCTTCCATTGCATTCCAATTCATTCCATTCTGGTGGATACCATTCCATCCCATTCTATTCCATTCCATTCCATTCCATTCCATTCCATTCAATTCCATTCCTTTCGCGTTAATACCATTCCATCCATTCCATTCCACTCCATTTCATTCCATTCGGGTTGATTCCATTCCATTCCATTCAGTTCCATTCCATTTCATTCCTTGCCATTCGAATCCATTATGTTCGATTACATTCTGGTTGATTCAATTCCTTTCCTATATATTCCATTACATTCGGGTTGATTCCATTCCATTCCATTCCACTCCATTGCATTCCATTCCACTCCATTCCATTCCATTCCTTTCCACTCGGGTTGATTCCATTCCATTCCATTCCATTCCCTTCCATTCCATTCCATTCCATTGCATTCGGGTTGATTCCATTCCATTCAATTCCATTCTATTCCATACCATTCCATTACATTACATTCGGGTTGTTTCCATTGCATTCCTTTCCTTTCCATTCCATTCCACACCACTCCATTCTATATGGGTTCATTCCATCAAATTCCATTCTATTCCACTCCTTTCCATTCCATACCATTCCATTCCATTTCATTCCAATCCATTCGGTTTGATTCCATTCCATTCCTTTCCATTCCATTCGTGTTTATTCCGTTCCCTTCCATTCCTTCCATTCCATTGCATTCCATTCCATTTTATACGGGTTGATTCCATTCCATTCCATTCCATTCCATTCCATTCCAATCCATTCGGGTTGATTCCATACACTTCCATTCCACTCCAATCCATTCCATTCCGTTGCATTCCATTCCATGCCATTCCAATCCATTACACTCGATTCCATTCGGGTTGATTCCATTCCATTCCATTCCACTTCATTGCATTCCATTCCACTCCATTGCATTGCATTCCATTCCATTCGGGTTGATTCCAACCCATCCCATTAGATTCCATTGCTTTCCATTGCATTTGGTTTGATACCATTCCATTCCATTCCTTTCCATTTCATTCAATTCCGTTCCATTCCATTCCATTCGTGTTGATTACATTCCCTTCCACTCCATTGCATTCCATTCCATTCCATTCCATTCGGTTTGATTCCATTCCCTTATATTCCATTCCATTCCATACCATTCCATTCGATTCCATTCCATTCCTTTCTGGTTGATTCCATTCCATTCCATTCCATTCCATTCCATTAGGGTTGATTATATCCTATTCCATTCCATTCCATTTCTTTCCAATCCATTCCAGTCAGGTTGATTCCATTCCATTCCATTCCATTCCATTCCATTCCATTCCATTCCATTCCATTCCATTCCATTGCATTCCATTCCATTCGGGTTGATTACATTCAATTCCATTCCATTGCACTCCATTCGGGTTGATTCCATTCCCTTCCTCTCCATTCCATTGCATTCCATTCCATACCATTTGGGTTGATTCCATCTCATTCCATTCCATTCCATTAAATTCCATTCCATGGCATTCCATTCCATTCCATTCAATTCCATTTTATTCGGGTTGATTCCATCCCGTTACATTCCATTCCATTCCATTCCATTCCATTCCATTCCATTCCACTCCATTCCAGTCAGATTGATTCCATTCCATTCCATTCCATTCCATTCCATTCCATTCCATTCCATTCCATTCCATTCGGGTTGAGTTCATCCCATTCCATTCCATTCCATTCCACTCCATTCCATTCCATTCCACTCCATTGCAATCAGGTTGATTCCATTCCATTCCATTCCATTCCATTCCATTCCATTCCATTCCATTCCATTCGGGTTGTTTCCATTCCATTCCATTCCATTCTATTCCATTCCATTCCATTCCATTCCATTCCATTCCATTCCACTCCATTGCAATCAGGTTGATTCCATTCCATTCCTCTCCATTCCATTCCATTCCATTCCATTCAGTTCCATTCCATTCCGTTCCTTGCCATTCTAATCCATTACGTTCGATTACATTCGGGTTGATTCCATTCCATTCCATTCCACTCCATTGCATTCCATTCCACTCCATTCCATTCCATTCCATTCCATTCGGGTTGATTCCACCCCATTCCATTCCATTCCATTCCATTCCTTTCCAATCCATTCCAATCAGGATGATTCCATTCCATTCCATTCCATTCCATTCCATTCCATTCCATTCCATTCCATTCCATTCGGATTGATTCCATTCCATTCCATTCCATTCCATTCTATTCCACTCCATTTCATTCCATTCCATTCGGATTGTTTCCATTGCATTCCTTTCCATTCCATTCCATTCCATGCCATTCCATGCCATTCCATTCCATTCGGGTTCATTCCATCAAATTCTACTCTATTCCACTCCATTCCATTCCATTCCAATCCATTAGGTTTGATTCCATTCCATTCCATTCCATTCCATTCCATTTGTGTTTATTCCGTTACCTTAAATTCCTTCCATTCCATTGCATTCCATTCCGTTTTATTCGGTTTGATTCCATTCCATTCCATTCCATTCCATTTCATTCCTTTCCATTCCATTTGGGGTGATTCCATTCCCTTCAATTTTTTCCTTTCCATTGCGTCCCATTCCATTCCATTCCATTAGGGTTGATTATATCCCATTCAATTTCATTCCACTCCATTCCAGTCAGGTTCATACCATTCCATTCCATTCCATTCCATTCCATTCCATTCCATTCCATTCCATTCCATTCGGGTTGACTCCATTACATTCCATTCCATTCAACTCCATTCGGGTTGATTCCATTCCATTCCTCTCCATTCCATTCCATTCCATTCCATACCATTTGGGTTGATTCCATCCCATTCCATTCCATTCCATTCCATTCCAATCCATTCCATTCTATTCCATTCCAGTTGATTCCATTCCCTTCGATTCCATTCCTTTCCATTCGATTCCGTTCCATTCCATTCCATTCGGGTGACTTCCAATCCATTCCATTCCATTCCATTCCACTCCATTCCATTCCAATCCATTCGGGTTGATTCCCTACGCTTCCATTCCCTTCAATTCCATTTCATTCGGGTTGATATCATTCCATTTCATTCCATTCCATTCCATTCCATTCCATTAGGGTTGATTCCATTCCATTCCTTTCCATTACATTACATTCAGGTTGATTCCAATCCATTCCATTCCATTCCATTCCATTCCATTCCATTCCATGGCATTCCAATCCATTATATTCGAATCCATTCGGGTTGATTCCATTCCATTCCATTCCACTCCATTGCATTCCATTCCACTCCATTCCATTCCATTCTATTCCATTCGGGCTGATTCCATCCCATCCCACTAGATTCCATTCCATTGCATTGCATTGGGGTTGATACCATTCCATTCCATTCCTTTCCATTCCATTCAATTCCGTTCCATTCCATTCCATTTGGTTTGATTACATTCGCTTCCACTCCATTGCATTCCATTCCATTCCATTCCATTCGGGTTGATTCCATTCCCTTATATTCCTTTCCATTCCATTACATTACATTCCATTCCTTTCTGGTTGATTCCATTCCATTCCATTCAATTCCATTCCATTCCATTAGGGTTGATTATATCCTATTCCATTCCATTCCATTTCTTTCCAATCCATTCCAGTCAGGTTGATTCCATTCCATTCCATTCCATTCTATTCGATTCCATTCCATTCCATTCCATTCCATTCCATTCCAATCCATTCGGGTTGATTCCCTGCGCTTCCACTCCATTCTATTCCATTCCATTCGGGTTGATTCCATTCCATTCCATTCCATTCCATTCGTGTTTATTCCGTTCCCTTCCATTCCTTCCATTCCATTGCATTCCATTCCATTTTATTCGGGTTGATTCCATTCCATTCCATTGCATTCCATTCCATTCCATTCCATTCCATTCCATTCCATTCCAATCCATTCGCGTTGATTCCATACACTTCCATTCCATTCCATTCCATTCCATTCCATTCCATTTCATTCCATTAGGGTTGATTCCATTCCATTCCTTTCCCTTACATTACATTCGGGTTGATTCCATTCTATTCCATTCCATTCCATTCGATTCCATTCCATTCCATGGCATTCCAATCCATTACATTCGATTCCATTCGGGTTGATTCCATTCCATTCCATTCCATTCCATTCCGGTTGATTCCGTTCCATTCCATTCCATTCCATTCCATTCCATTCCATTCCATTCCATTCAATGCCATTCCAATCCATTACATTCTATTCCATTCTGGTTGATTCCATTCTATTCCATTCCACTCCATTGCATTCCATTCAACTCCATTCCATTCCATTCGGGTGGATTCCATCCCATTACCTTCCATTCTATTCCATGCCACTACATTCCAGTCAGGTTGATTCTATTTCATTCCATTCCATTCCATTCCATTGCATTCCATGCCGTTCCATTCCTTTCAGGTTGATTCCATTCCATTCCATTCCACTCCATTCCATTCCATTCCAATCCATTCCATTAGGTTTGACTCCATTCCATTCCATTCCACTCCATTCCATTCGGATTGATTCCACTCCCTTCCATTCCATCCCATTCCATTGCATTCCATTCCATTCCATTCGCGTTGATTCCATTCCATTCCATTCCATTCTGGTTGATTCCATATCCTTCTCTTCAATTCCATTCCATTCCATTCCTGTTCATTCCATTCCATTCCATTCCATTCCATTCCATTCCATTCAATTCGGATTGATTCCATTCCATGCCATTCCTTTCAATTGCATTCCATTCCATTCCATTCCTTTCTGGATGATTCCATTCCATTCCATTCCATTCCATTCCATTCGCGTTAATACCATTCCATTCCATTCCATTCCATTCCTTTCCATTCCATTTCATTCCATTCGGGTTGATTCCATTCCAATCCATTCAGTTCCATTCCATTCCATTCCATGCCATTCCAATCCATTTCGTTTGATTAGATTCGGGTTGTTTCCATTCCATTCCATTCCATTCCTTTACATTCGTTTTGCTTCCATTCCATTCGATTCCACGCCATTGCATTCCATACCACTCCATTCCATTCCATTAGATTCTATTCGGGTTGATTCCATCCCATTCCATTCCATTCCATTCCATTCCACTCCATTCCATTGAAGTCCACTCCATTCCATTCAGGTTGTTTCCATTCCATTCCATTCCATTCTATGCCATTCCATTCCATTCCGTTCCATTCCATTCGGGTTGTTTCCATTCCATTCCATTCCATGCCATTCCATACCATTGGGGTTCATTCCATCCCATTCCGTTCTACCCCACTCCATTCCATTCCATTCCATTCAATTCGGTTTGATTCCATTCCATTCCATTCCATTCCATTCCATTCCATTCCAGTTAATTCCATTCCCATCCATTCCTTCCATTCCATTGCATTCTATTCCATTTTATTCGGGTTGATTCCATTCCATTCCATCCCATTCCATTCGGGTTGATTCCATATCCTTCCCTTCCATGCCATTCCATTCCATTCCAATCCATTCGGGTTAATTCCATACACTTCCATTCCATTCCATTCCATTCCATTCCATTCCATTCGGGTTTTTTCCATTCCATTCCATTCCATTACATTCCACTGCGTTCCAGGCCATTCCATACCATTCGTGTTGATTCCATCCCATTCCATTCTATTCCATTCCATTCCATTCCATTCCATACGGATTGATTCCATTCCCTTCTATTCCATTCCATTCCATTCCATTCCATTTCATTCCATTCCGGTTGATTCCATATCCTTCCTTTTCATTCCATTCCATTCCATTCCAATACATTCCTGTTGATTCCATACGATTCCATTCCATTCAATTCGTGTTGATTCTATGCCATTCCATTCCATTCCATTCGGGTTGATTCCATTCCATTCCATTCCATTGCATTCAAATTTTTTGATTCCATTCCATCCAATTCCATTCCATTCCATTCGGGTTGATTCCATTCACATCCATTCCATCCCATTCCATTCCATTCCATTAGGGTTGATTCCATTCCGTTCCATTCCATTCCATTCCATTCCATTCCATTCCATTCCATTCCATTTGGGTTGATTCCATATCCTTCCCTTCCATTCCATTCTATTCCTTTCCAATACACTCGGGTTGATTCCATATGCTTCCATTGCATTCAATTTCATTCCATTCTGGTGGATTCCATTCCATCCCCTTCCATTCCATTCCATTCCATTCCTGTCGCGTTAATACCACTCCATTCCATTCCATTCCATTCCATTCCATTCAATTTCATTCCATTCGGGTTGATTCCATTCCATTCCATTCCACTCCATTGCATTCCATTCCACTCCATTCCATTCCATTCCTTTCCATTCGGGTTGATTCCACCACATTCCATTCCATTCCATGCCATTCCATTCCATTCCATTCCACTCCATTCCAATCAGGTTGATTCCATTCCATTCCATTCCATTCCATTCGGATTGATTCCATTCCATTCCATTCCTTTCCATTGCATTCCTTTCCATTTAATTCCATTCCATTCCACTCTGGTTGATTCCATTCCATTCCTTTCCATTCCATTCAATTCCGTTCCATTCCATTCCATTCGGGTTGATTCCATCCAATTCCATTCCATTCCATTCCATTCTTCTCCATACCAATCAGGTTGATTCCATTCCATTCCATTGCATTCCATTCCATTCCATTCTTGTTAATAACCTTCCATTCCATTCCATTCCATTACATTACATTTCATTCCATTCGGGTTGATTCCATTCCATTCCATTACATTACATTCGCGTGGATTCCATTCCGTTGCATTCCAGTCCATTCCATTCCATTCCATTCCATTCCATTCGTGTTGATTCCATTCAATTCCATTCCATTCTAATCCCTTCCATTCCATTCCATTACATTTGGATTGTTTCTATTGCATTCCTTTCCTTTCCTTTCCATTCCATTCCATTCCATGCCATTCCATTCCATTTGTGTTCATTCCATCAAATTCCATTCTATTCCACTCCATTCCATTCCATTCCATTGCAATCCATAAGGTTTATTGCATTCCAGTCCATTCCATTCTATTCCATTCGTGTTTATTCCGTTCCCTTCCATTCCTTCCATTCCATTGCATTCCATTCCATTTTATTCGTGTTGATTCCATTCCATTCCATTCCAATCCATTCGGGTTGATTCCATACACTTCCATTGCATTCAATTCCATTCCATTCCATTCCATTATGGTTGATTCCATTCCATTCCTTTCCATTACATTACATTCGGATTGATTCCATTCCATTCCATTCCATTCAATTCCATTCCATTCCATGGCATTCCAATCCATTACATTCGATTCCATTCGGGTTTGATTCCATTCCATTCCATTCCACTCCATAGCATTCCATTCCACTCCATTCCATTCCATTCCATTCCATTCGGGTTGTTTCCATCCCATCCCATTAGATTCCATTCCATTCCATTGCATTTGTGTAGATACCATTCCATTCCGTTCCTTTCCATTCCATTCAATTCCGTTCCATTCCATTCCATTCGGGTTGATTACATTCCCTTCCACTCCATTGCATTCCTGTCCATTCAATCCATTCGGTTTGATTCCATTCCCTTATATTCCATTCCATTCCATTCCATTGCATTCCATTCCATTCCATTCCATTAGGGTTGATTATATCCTATTCCATTCAATTCCATTTCTTTCCAATCCATTATAGTCAGGTTGATTCCATTCCCTTCAATTCCTTTCCATTCCATTCCATTCCATTCCATTCGGATTGATTCCATTCCATTCCATTCCTTTCCATTGCATTCCATTATATTCCATTCCTTTCTGGATGATTCCATTCCGTTCCATTCCATTCCATGCCATTTAATTCCATTCTATTCCACTCTGGTTGATTCCATTCCAATCCTCTCCATTCCATTCAATTCCTTTCCATTCCATTCCATTCTGGTTGATTCCAACCAATTCCATTCCATTCCATTCCATTCTTCTCCATACCAGTCAGGTTGATTCCATTCCATTCCATTGCATTCCATTCCATTCCCTTCCTTTCCATTCGCGTTAATAACGTTCCATTCCATTTCATTACATTTCATTCCATTCTGGTTGATTCCATTCCTTTCCATTCCATTCCATTCCATTCCATTCCATTCGCGTTGATTCCATTCCGTTGCATTCCATTCCATTCCATTCCATGCCATGCTATTCCTATCCATTACGTTAGAATCCATTAGGGTTGATTCCATTCCACTCCATTGCATTCCATTCCACTCCATTCCATTCCATTCCATTCGTCTCAATTACATTCCATTCCATAACATTCGGGTTGATTCCATCTCACTCCATTCCATTCCGTTCCATTCCATGCCGGTGGATTCCAATTCATTCCATTCCATTCCATTCCAGTAGATTCCATTCCCTTCGAATTCATTCCATTTTATTCGATTCCATTCCATTCAATTACATTGCATTCGAGTGGATTCCAATCCATTTAATTCCATTCCATTCCATTCCATTCCAATCCATTCAGTTGGATTCCCTACGCTTCCATTCCATTCAATTCCATTCCACTCGGGTTCATTCCATTCCATTCCAGTCCATTCCATTACATTCGGGTTGATTCCATTCCATTCCATTCCACTCCTTTGCATTCCCTTCCATTCCATTCCATTCCATTTCATAGCATTCCATTCGGGTTGATTCCATCCAATTCCATTCCATTCCATTCCATTCCATTCCATTCCATTCCATTCCCCACCATTCCAGTGAGGTTGATTCCATTCCATTCCACTCCATTCCATTCCATTCCATTCCATTCCATTCCATTCCATTCGGGTTGATTCCATTCCATTCCTTTCCATTCCATTCCATTCCATTCGGGTTGTTTCCATTCCATTCCATTCCATTCCATTTCATTCGACTCCATTCCATTCCGTTCCATACCATTCTGGTTGACTCCATCCCATCCCATTCCATTCCATTCCATTCCATTCCACTCGGTTTTCTTCGATTCCATTCCATTCCATTCCATTCCATTCCATTCCATTCGGGTTGATTCCGTTCCCTTCCATTCCTTCCATTCAATTGCATTCCATTCCATTTTATTCGGGTTGATTCCATTCCATTCCATGCCATTCCATTCCATTGCATTCCATTCCTTTCGGATTGATTCCATATCCTTCCTTTCCATTCCATTCCATTCCAATCCATTCGTGTTGATTCCATACTCTTGCATTGCGTTTCATTCCATTCCATACGAGTTGATTCCATTCCATTCCATTCCATTCCATTCCATTCCATTCCATTCCATTCCATTACATTTGGGGTGATTCCATTCCCTTCCATTTCTTCCATTCCATTGCATTCCATTCCATTTCATTCGGGTTGATTCCATTCCATTCCATTCTATTTGGGTTGATTCCATATCCTTCCCTTCCATTCCATTCCATTCAATTCCAACACACTCGGGTTGATTCCATACGCTTCCATTGCATTCCATTCCATTCCATGTGGGTGAATTCCATTCCATTCCATTCCATTCCATTCCATTCGCGTTAATACCATTCCATTCCATTCCATTCCATTCCTTTACATTCCATTTCATTCCATTCGGGTTGATTCCATTTCATTCCATTACTTTCGTTTTGATTCCATTCCATTCCATTCCACGCCATTGCATTCCATACCACTCCATTCCATTCCATTCCATTCCATTCGGGTTGATTCCATCCCATTCCATTCCATTTCACTCCATTCCATTCAATTCCACTCCATTCCAATCAGGTTGATTCCATTGCATTCCATTCTATTCCATTCGGGTTGTTTCCATTCCATTCCATTCCATTCTATTCCATTCCATTCCATTCCATTCCATTCCATTGCATTGCATTAGGGTTGATTATATCCCATTCCATTTCATTCCATTTCATTCCACTCCATTCCAGTGAGGTTGATTCCATTCCATTCCATTCCATTCCATTCCATTCCATTCCATTCCATTCCATTCCGGTTGATTGCATTCCATTCCATTCCATTCAACTCCATTCGGGTTGATTCCATTCCATTCCATTCCATTTGGGTTGATTCCATATCCTTCCCTTCCATTCCATTCCGTTGCATTCGAATACACTCGGGTTGATTCCATACGCTTCCATTGCATTCCATTCCATTCCATTCGGGTGGATTCCATTCCTTTGCATTCCATTCCATTCCATTCCATTCCATTCCATTCCATTCCATTCGCGTTAATACCATTCCATTCCTTTCCATTCCATTTCATTCCATTCGGGTTAATTTCATTCCATTCCTTTCAGTTCCATTCCATTCCATTCCATGCCATTCCAATCCATTACATTCGAGTAGATTCGGGTTGATTCCATTCAATTCCATTCCATTCCATTCCATTCCATTCCATTCCATTACGGTCGGGTTGATTCCATTCCATTCCATTCCACGCCATTGCATTCCATTCCACTCCATTCAATTCCATTCCATTCCATTCGTGTTGATTCCATACCATTCCATTCCATTCCACTCCATTCCATTCCATTCCACTCCATTCCATTCCATTCATCTCCATTCCAATCAATTTGATTCCATTCCATTCCATTCCATTCCATTCCAATCCATTCCATTCCATTCGGGTTGTTTCCATTCCATTCCATTCCATTCTATTCCATTCCTTTCCATTCCATTCCGTTCCATTCGGGTTGTTTCCATTCCATTCCATTCCATGCCATTCCATACCATTCGGATTCATTCCATCCCATTCCATTCTATTCCACTCCATTCCATTCCACTCCATTCCATTCGGTTTGAATCCATTCCATTCCATTCCATTCCATTCCTGTTCATTCCATTCCTCTCCATTCCATTCCATTCCATTCCATACCATTTGGGTTGATTCCATCCCATCCCATTCCATTCCATTCCATTCCAATGCATTCAATTCCATTCCATTCTATTCCATTCCATTCCATTCCAATCCAGTTGCTTCCATTCCCTTCGATTCCATTCCATTCCATTCGATTCCGTTCCATTCCAGTACATTCGGGTGGCTTCCAATCCATTCCATTCCATTCCATTCCATTCCAATCCATTCGGGATGATTCCCTACGCTTCCATTCCATTCAATTCCATTCCATTCGGGTTGATTCCATTCCACTCCATTCCACTCCATTGCATTCCATTCCACTTAATTCCATTCCATTTCATTCCATTCCATTCCATTCGGGTTGATTCCATCCCATTCCATTCCATTCCATTCCATTGCATTCTATTCCATTCCATTCCACTCCATTCCAGTCAGGTTGATTCCATTCCATTCCATTCCATTGCATTCCATTCCATTCCATTCCTTTCCATTCCATTCCATGCCATTCCATTCCATTCGGGTTGTTACCGTTCCATTCCATTCCATTACATTACATTTCACTGCATTCCATGCCATTCCATACCATTCGTGTTGATTCCATCCCATTCCATTCCATTCCATTCCATCCCATTCCATTCCATTCCATTCCATTCCATTCCATACGGGTTGATACCATTCCCTTCTATTCCATTCCATTCCATTCCATTCCATTCCATTCCGGTTGATTCCATATCCTTCCTTTTCATTCCATTCCATTCCATTCCAATCCATTCGCGTTGATTCCATACGATTCCATTCCGTTCCATTCGGGTTGATTCAATGACATTCCATTCCATGCCATTCGCGTAGATACCATGCCATTCCATTCCATTCCATTCCATTCCATACCTTTCAATTGCATTCGGGTTGATTCCATTCCTTTCCATTCCTTTCCATCCCATTCCATTCCATTCCATTCCATTCCATTCCATTCCATTCCATTCGTTTCTAGTTGATTCCTTTTCATTCCATTCCACTCCATTCATATCCATTCCATTCGGGTTGATTCCATTCCATTCCATTCCATTCCACTCCACTCTGGTTGATTCCATTCCAATTCATTCCATTCCATACCATTCCATTCCATTTCATTCCATTCCATTCGGGTTGATTCCATTCCATTCCATTCCATTTCATTCCAATTTGTTGATTCCATTCCATCCAATTCCATTCCATTCCATTCGGGTTGATTCCATTCACATGCATTCCATCCCATTCCATTCTATTCCATGCCATTCCATTCCATTCCATTCCACTCCATTCCAATCAGGTTCATTCCATTCCATTCCATTCCATTCCATTCCATTCGGATTGATTCCATTCCATTCCATTCTTTTCCATTGCATTCCTTTCCATTTAATTCCATTCCATTCCACTCTGGTTGAGTCCATTCCATTCCTTTCCACTCCATTCAATTACGTTCAATTCCATTCCATTCGGGTTGATTCCATCCAATTCCATTTCATTCCATTCCATTCTTCTCCATACCAGTCAGGTTGATTCCATTCCATTCCATTGCATTCCATTCCATTCCATTCGGATTGATTCCATTCCATTCCATTCGATTCCGTTCCATTCCATTCCATTCGGGTGGCTTCGAATCCATTCCATTCCATTCCATTCCATTCCATTCCATTCCATTCCATTCCTTTCCATTCCATTCCATTCCAATCCATTCGAGCTGATTCCCTACGCTTCCATTCCATTCAATTCCATTCCATTCGGGTTCATTCCATTCCATTCCATTCCATTTCATTCCATTACATTCGGGTTGATTCCATTCCATTCCATTCCACTCCATTGCATTCCATTCCACTTAATTCCATTCCAATCCATTCCATTCCATTCCATTCGGGTTGATTCCATCCCATTCCTTTCCATTCCATTCCATTGCATTGCATTCCATTCCTTACCATTCCGCGCCATTCCAATCAGGTTGATTCCATTCCATTCCATTCCATTACATTCCATTCCAATCCATTCGGGTTGATTCCATTCCATTCCAATACATTCGGGTTGATTCCATTCCATTCCATTCCATTCCATTCCATTGCATTCTGGTAGTTTCCATTCCATTCCATTCCATTACATTCCACTGCATTCCATGCCAGTCCATACCATTCGTGTTGATTCCATCCCATTCCAATCCATTCCATCCCATCCCATTCCATTCCATTCCATTCCATTCCATTCCATTCCATTCCATACGTGTTCATTCCATTCCCTTCTATTCCAATCCATTCCGTTCCATTCCATTCCATTCCATTCCATTCCGGTTGATTCCATATCCTTCCTTTTCATTCCATTCCATTCCATTCCAATCCATTCGTGTTGAATCCATACAATTCCATTCCATTATATTCGGGTTGATGAAATGCCATTCCATTCCATTCCATTCGCGTTGATACCATGCCATTCCATTCCATTCCATTCCATTCCTTTCCATTCCAAACGGGTTGATTCCATTCCTTTCCATTCCTTTCCATCCCATTCCATTCCATTCCATTCCATTCCATTCCATTCCATTCCATTTCATTACATTCCATTCGTTTCTGTTTGAATCCTTTTCATTCCATTCCATTCCATTCCATTCCATTCCATTCCATTCCATTCCATTCCATTCCTGTTGATTCCATTCCATTCCTTTCCATTCCATTCAATTCCGTTCCATTACATTCCCTTCGGGTTGATTGCATTCCGTTACACTCCATTGCATTCCATTGCATTCCATTCCGTTCCATTCCATTCCATTACATTCCATTCGGGTTGATTTCACTCCATTCCATTGCATTCCATTCCATTCTGGTTGATTCCATTCCATTCAATTCCATTCATATCCATTCCATTCGGGTTGATTCCATTCCATTCCATTCCATTCCATTCCACTCCATTCGGGTTGATTCCATTCCATTTCTTTCTATTCCATACCATTCCATTCCATTCCATTCCATTCCATTCGGGTTGATTCCATTCCATTCAATTCCATTGCATTCCTATTTGTTGATTTCATTCCATCCAATTCCATTCCATTCCATTCGGGTTGATTCCATTCACATCCATTCCATCCCATTGCATTCCATTCCATTAGGGTTGATTCCATTCCGTTCCATTCCATTTCATTCCATTCCATTCCAACCCATTTGGGTTGATTCCATATCCTTCCCTTCCATTCCATTCTATTCCATTCCAATACACTCAGGTTGATTCCATAAGCTTCCATTGCATTCCAATTCATTCCATTCTGGTGGATACCATTCCATCCCATTCTATTCCATTCCATTCCATTCCATTCCATTCCATTCAATTCCATTCCTTTCGCGTTAATACCATTCCATCCATTCCATTCCACTCCATTTCATTCCATTCGGGTTGATTCCATTCCATTCCATTCAGTTCCATTCCATTTCATTCCTTGCCATTCGAATCCATTATGTTCGATTACATTCTGGTTGATTCAATTCCTTTCCTATATATTCCATTACATTCGGGTTGATTCCATTCCATTCCATTCCACTCCATTGCATTCCATTCCACTCCATTCCATTCCATTCCTTTCCACTCGGGTTGATTCCATTCCATTCCATTCCATTCCCTTCCATTCCATTCCATTCCATTGCATTCGGGTTGATTCCATTCCATTCAATTCCATTCTATTCCATACCATTCCATTACATTACATTCGGGTTGTTTCCATTGCATTCCTTTCCTTTCCATTCCATTCCACACCACTCCATTCTATATGGGTTTATTCCATCAAATTCCATTCTATTCCACTCCTTTCCATTCCATACCATTCCATTCCATTTCATTCCAATCCATTCGGTTTGATTCCATTCCATTCCTTTCCATTCCATTCGTGTTTATTCCGTTCCCTTCCATTCCTTCCATTCCATTGCATTCCATTCCATTTTATACGGGTTGATTCCATTCCATTCCATTCCATTCCATTCCATTCCAATCCATTCGGGTTGATTCCATACACTTCCATTCCACTCCAATCCATTCCATTCCGTTGCATTCCATTCCATGCCATTCCAATCCATTACACTCGATTCCATTCGGGTTGATTCCATTCCATTCCATTCCACTTCATTGCATTCCATTCCACTCCATTGCATTGCATTCCATTCCATTCGGGTTGATTCCAACCCATCCCATTAGATTCCATTGCTTTCCATTGCATTTGGTTTGATACCATTCCATTCCATTCCTTTCCATTTCATTCAATTCCGTTCCATTCCATTCCATTCGTGTTGATTACATTCCCTTCCACTCCATTGCATTCCATTCCATTCCATTCCATTCGGTTTGATTCCATTCCCTTATATTCCATTCCATTCCATACCATTCCATTCGATTCCATTCCATTCCTTTCTGGTTGATTCCATTCCATTCCATTCCATTCCATTCCATTAGGGTTGATTATATCCTATTCCATTCCATTCCATTTCTTTCCAATCCATTCCAGTCAGGTTGATTCCATTCCATTCCATTCCATTCCATTCCATTCCATTCCATTCCATTCCATTCCATTGCATTCCATTCCATTCGGGTTGATTACATTCAATTCCATTCCATTGCACTCCATTCGGGTTGATTCCATTCCCTTCCTCTCCATTCCATTGCATTCCATTCCATACCATTTGGGTTGATTCCATCTCATTCCATTCCATTCCATTAAATTCCATTCCATGGCATTCCATTCCATTCCATTCAATTCCATTTTATTCGGGTTGATTCCATCCCGTTACATTCCATTCCATTCCATTCCATTCCATTCCATTCCATTCCACTCCATTCCAGTCAGATTGATTCCATTCCATTCCATTCCATTCCATTCCATTCCATTCCATTCCATTCCATTCCATTCCATTCCATTCGGGTTGAGTTCATCCCATTCCATTCCATTCCATTCCATTCCACTCCATTCCATTCCATTCCACTCCATTGCAATCAGGTTGATTCCATTCCATTCCATTCCATTCCATTCCATTCCATTCCATTCCATTCCATTCGGGTTGTTTCCATTCCATTCCATTCCATTCTATTCCATTCCATTCCATTCCATTCCATTCCATTCCATTCCACTCCATTGCAATCAGGTTGATTCCATTCCATTCCTCTCCATTCCATTCCATTCCATTCCATTCAGTTCCATTCCATTCCGTTCCTTGCCATTCTAATCCATTACGTTCGATTACATTCGGGTTGATTCCATTCCATTCCATTCCACTCCATTGCATTCCATTCCACTCCATTCCATTCCATTCCATTCCATTCGGGTTGATTCCACCCCATTCCATTCCATTCCATTCCATTCCTTTCCAATCCATTCCAATCAGGATGATTCCATTCCATTCCATTCCATTCCATTCCATTCCATTCCATTCCATTCCATTCCATTCGGATTGATTCCATTCCATTCCATTCCATTCCATTCTATTCCACTCCATTTCATTCCATTCCATTCGGATTGTTTCCATTGCATTCCTTTCCATTCCATTCCATTCCATGCCATTCCATGCCATTCCATTCCATTCGGGTTCATTCCATCAAATTCTACTCTATTCCACTCCATTCCATTCCATTCCAATCCATTAGGTTTGATTCCATTCCATTCCATTCCATTCCATTCCATTTGTGTTTATTCCGTTACCTTAAATTCCTTCCATTCCATTGCATTCCATTCCGTTTTATTCGGTTTGATTCCATTCCATTCCATTCCATTCCATTTCATTCCTTTCCATTCCATTTGGGGTGATTCCATTCCCTTCAATTTTTTCCTTTCCATTGCGTCCCATTCCATTCCATTCCATTAGGGTTGATTATATCCCATTCAATTTCATTCCACTCCATTCCAGTCAGGTTCATACCATTCCATTCCATTCCATTCCATTCCATTCCATTCCATTCCATTCCATTCGGGTTGACTCCATTACATTCCATTCCATTCAACTCCATTCGGGTTGATTCCATTCCATTCCTCTCCATTCCATTCCATTCCATTCCATACCATTTGGGTTGATTCCATCCCATTCCATTCCATTCCATTCCATTCCAATCCATTCCATTCTATTCCATTCCAGTTGATTCCATTCCCTTCGATTCCATTCCTTTCCATTCGATTCCGTTCCATTCCATTCCATTCGGGTGACTTCCAATCCATTCCATTCCATTCCATTCCACTCCATTCCATTCCAATCCATTCGGGTTGATTCCCTACGCTTCCATTCCCTTCAATTCCATTTCATTCGGGTTGATATCATTCCATTTCATTCCATTCCATTCCATTCCATTCCATTAGGGTTGATTCCATTCCATTCCTTTCCATTACATTACATTCAGGTTGATTCCAATCCATTCCATTCCATTCCATTCCATTCCATTCCATTCCATGGCATTCCAATCCATTATATTCGAATCCATTCGGGTTGATTCCATTCCATTCCATTCCACTCCATTGCATTCCATTCCACTCCATTCCATTCCATTCTATTCCATTCGGGCTGATTCCATCCCATCCCACTAGATTCCATTCCATTGCATTGCATTGGGGTTGATACCATTCCATTCCATTCCTTTCCATTCCATTCAATTCCGTTCCATTCCATTCCATTTGGTTTGATTACATTCACTTCCACTCCATTGCATTCCATTCCATTCCATTCCATTCGGGTTGATTCCATTCCCTTATATTCCTTTCCATTCCATTACATTACATTCCATTCCTTTCTGGTTGATTCCATTCCATTCCATTCAATTCCATTCCATTCCATTAGGGTTGATTATATCCTATTCCATTCCATTCCATTTCTTTCCAATCCATTCCAGTCAGGTTGATTCCATTCCATTCCATTCCATTCTATTCGATTCCATTCCATTCCATTCCATTCCATTCCATTCCAATCCATTCGGGTTGATTCCCTGCGCTTCCACTCCATTCTATTCCATTCCATTCGGGTTGATTCCATTCCATTCCATTCCATTCCATTCGTGTTTATTCCGTTCCCTTCCATTCCTTCCATTCCATTGCATTCCATTCCATTTTATTCGGGTTGATTCCATTCCATTCCATTGCATTCCATTCCATTCCATTCCATTCCATTCCATTCCATTCCAATCCATTCGCGTTGATTCCATACACTTCCATTCCATTCCATTCCATTCCATTCCATTCCATTTCATTCCATTAGGGTTGATTCCATTCCATTCCTTTCCCTTACATTACATTCGGGTTGATTCCATTCTATTCCATTCCATTCCATTCGATTCCATTCCATTCCATGGCATTCCAATCCATTACATTCGATTCCATTCGGGTTGATTCCATTCCATTCCATTCCATTCCATTCCGGTTGATTCCGTTCCATTCCATTCCATTCCATTCCATTCCATTCCATTCCATTCCATTCAATGCCATTCCAATCCATTACATTCTATTCCATTCTGGTTGATTCCATTCTATTCCATTCCACTCCATTGCATTCCATTCAACTCCATTCCATTCCATTCGGGTGGATTCCATCCCATTACCTTCCATTCTATTCCATGCCACTACATTCCAGTCAGGTTGATTCTATTTCATTCCATTCCATTCCATTCCATTGCATTCCATGCCGTTCCATTCCTTTCAGGTTGATTCCATTCCATTCCATTCCACTCCATTCCATTCCATTCCAATCCATTCCATTAGGTTTGACTCCATTCCATTCCATTCCACTCCATTCCATTCGGATTGATTCCACTCCCTTCCATTCCATCCCATTCCATTGCATTCCATTCCATTCCATTCGCGTTGATTCCATTCCATTCCATTCCATTCTGGTTGATTCCATATCCTTCTCTTCAATTCCATTCCATTCCATTCCTGTTCATTCCATTCCATTCCATTCCATTCCATTCCATTCCATTCAATTCGGATTGATTCCATTCCATGCCATTCCTTTCAATTGCATTCCATTCCATTCCATTCCTTTCTGGATGATTCCATTCCATTCCATTCCATTCCATTCCATTCGCGTTAATACCATTCCATTCCATTCCATTCCATTCCTTTCCATTCCATTTCATTCCATTCGGGTTGATTCCATTCCAATCCATTCAGTTCCATTCCATTCCATTCCATGCCATTCCAATCCATTTCGTTTGATTAGATTCGGGTTGTTTCCATTCCATTCCATTCCATTCCTTTACATTCGTTTTGCTTCCATTCCATTCGATTCCACGCCATTGCATTCCATACCACTCCATTCCATTCCATTAGATTCTATTCGGGTTGATTCCATCCCATTCCATTCCATTCCATTCCATTCCACTCCATTCCATTGAAGTCCACTCCATTCCATTCAGGTTGTTTCCATTCCATTCCATTCCATTCTATGCCATTCCATTCCATTCCGTTCCATTCCATTCGGGTTGTTTCCATTCCATTCCATTCCATGCCATTCCATACCATTGGGGTTCATTCCATCCCATTCCGTTCTACCCCACTCCATTCCATTCCATTCCATTCAATTCGGTTTGATTCCATTCCATTCCATTCCATTCCATTCCATTCCATTCCAGTTAATTCCATTCCCATCCATTCCTTCCATTCCATTGCATTCTATTCCATTTTATTCGGGTTGATTCCATTCCATTCCATCCCATTCCATTCGGGTTGATTCCATATCCTTCCCTTCCATGCCATTCCATTCCATTCCAATCCATTCGGGTTAATTCCATACACTTCCATTCCATTCCATTCCATTCCATTCCATTCCATTCGGGTTTTTTCCATTCCATTCCATTCCATTACATTCCACTGCGTTCCAGGCCATTCCATACCATTCGTGTTGATTCCATCCCATTCCATTCTATTCCATTCCATTCCATTCCATTCCATTCCATTCCATACGGATTGATTCCATTCCCTTCTATTCCATTCCATTCCATTCCATTCCATTTCATTCCATTCCGGTTGATTCCATATCCTTCCTTTTCATTCCATTCCATTCCATTCCAATACATTCCTGTTGATTCCATACGATTCCATTCCATTCAATTCGTGTTGATTCTATGCCATTCCATTCCATTCCATTCGGGTTGATTCCATTCCATTCCATTCCATTGCATTCAAATTTTTTGATTCCATTCCATCCAATTCCATTCCATTCCATTCGGGTTGATTCCATTCACATCCATTCCATCCCATTCCATTCCATTCCATTAGGGTTGATTCCATTCCGTTCCATTCCATTCCATTCCATTCCATTCCATTCCATTCCATTCCATTTGGGTTGATTCCATATCCTTCCCTTCCATTCCATTCTATTCCTTTCCAATACACTCGGGTTGATTCCATATGCTTCCATTGCATTCAATTTCATTCCATTCTGGTGGATTCCATTCCATCCCCTTCCATTCCATTCCATTCCATTCCTGTCGCGTTAATACCACTCCATTCCATTCCATTCCATTCCATTCCATTCAATTTCATTCCATTCGGGTTGATTCCATTCCATTCCATTCTACTCCATTGCATTCCATTCCACTCCATTCCATTCCATTCCTTTCCATTCGGGTTGATTCCACCACATTCCATTCCATTCCATGCCATTCCATTCCATTCCATTCCACTCCATTCCAATCAGGTTGATTCCATTCCATTCCATTCCATTCCATTCGGATTGATTCCATTCCATTCCATTCCTTTCCATTGCATTCCTTTCCATTTAATTCCATTCCATTCCACTCTGGTTGATTCCATTCCATTCCTTTCCATTCCATTCAATTCCGTTCCATTCCATTCCATTCGGGTTGATTCCATCCAATTCCATTCCATTCCATTCCATTCTTCTCCATACCAATCAGGTTGATTCCATTCCATTCCATTGCATTCCATTCCATTCCATTCTTGTTAATAACCTTCCATTCCATTCCATTCCATTACATTACATTTCATTCCATTCGGGTTGATTCCATTCCATTCCATTACATTACATTCGCGTGGATTCCATTCCGTTGCATTCCAGTCCATTCCATTCCATTCCATTCCATTCCATTCGTGTTGATTCCATTCAATTCCATTCCATTCTAATCCCTTCCATTCCATTCCATTACATTTGGATTGTTTCTATTGCATTCCTTTCCTTTCCTTTCCATTCCATTCCATTCCATGCCATTCCATTCCATTTGTGTTCATTCCATCAAATTCCATTCTATTCCACTCCATTCCATTCCATTCCATTGCAATCCATAAGGTTTATTGCATTCCAGTCCATTCCATTCTATTCCATTCGTGTTTATTCCGTTCCCTTCCATTCCTTCCATTCCATTGCATTCCATTCCATTTTATTCGTGTTGATTCCATTCCATTCCATTCCAATCCATTCGGGTTGATTCCATACACTTCCATTGCATTCAATTCCATTCCATTCCATTCCATTATGGTTGATTCCATTCCATTCCTTTCCATTACATTACATTCGGATTGATTCCATTCCATTCCATTCCATTCAATTCCATTCCATTCCATGGCATTCCAATCCATTACATTCGATTCCATTCGGGTTTGATTCCATTCCATTCCATTCCACTCCATAGCATTCCATTCCACTCCATTCCATTCCATTCCATTCCATTCGGGTTGTTTCCATCCCATCCCATTAGATTCCATTCCATTCCATTGCATTTGTGTAGATACCATTCCATTCCGTTCCTTTCCATTCCATTCAATTCCGTTCCATTCCATTCCATTCGGGTTGATTACATTCCCTTCCACTCCATTGCATTCCTGTCCATTCAATCCATTCGGTTTGATTCCATTCCCTTATATTCCATTCCATTCCATTCCATTGCATTCCATTCCATTCCATTCCATTAGGGTTGATTATATCCTATTCCATTCAATTCCATTTCTTTCCAATCCATTATAGTCAGGTTGATTCCATTCCCTTCAATTCCTTTCCATTCCATTCCATTCCATTCCATTCGGATTGATTCCATTCCATTCCATTCCTTTCCATTGCATTCCATTATATTCCATTCCTTTCTGGATGATTCCATTCCGTTCCATTCCATTCCATGCCATTTAATTCCATTCTATTCCACTCTGGTTGATTCCATTCCAATCCTCTCCATTCCATTCAATTCCTTTCCATTCCATTCCATTCTGGTTGATTCCAACCAATTCCATTCCATTCCATTCCATTCTTCTCCATACCAGTCAGGTTGATTCCATTCCATTCCATTGCATTCCATTCCATTCCCTTCCTTTCCATTCGCGTTAATAACGTTCCATTCCATTTCATTACATTTCATTCCATTCTGGTTGATTCCATTCCTTTCCATTCCATTCCATTCCATTCCATTCCATTCGCGTTGATTCCATTCCGTTGCATTCCATTCCATTCCATTCCATGCCATGCTATTCCTATCCATTACGTTAGAATCCATTAGGGTTGATTCCATTCCACTCCATTGCATTCCATTCCACTCCATTCCATTCCATTCCATTCGTCTCAATTACATTCCATTCCATAACATTCGGGTTGATTCCATCTCACTCCATTCCATTCCGTTCCATTCCATGCCGGTGGATTCCAATTCATTCCATTCCATTCCATTCCAGTAGATTCCATTCCCTTCGAATTCATTCCATTTTATTCGATTCCATTCCATTCAATTACATTGCATTCGAGTGGATTCCAATCCATTTAATTCCATTCCATTCCATTCCATTCCAATCCATTCAGTTGGATTCCCTACGCTTCCATTCCATTCAATTCCATTCCACTCGGGTTCATTCCATTCCATTCCAGTCCATTCCATTACATTCGGGTTGATTCCATTCCATTCCATTCCACTCCTTTGCATTCCCTTCCATTCCATTCCATTCCATTTCATAGCATTCCATTCGGGTTGATTCCATCCAATTCCATTCCATTCCATTCCATTCCATTCCATTCCATTCCATTCCCCACCATTCCAGTGAGGTTGATTCCATTCCATTCCACTCCATTCCATTCCATTCCATTCCATTCCATTCCATTCCATTCGGGTTGATTCCATTCCATTCCTTTCCATTCCATTCCATTCCATTCGGGTTGTTTCCATTCCATTCCATTCCATTCCATTTCATTCGACTCCATTCCATTCCGTTCCATACCATTCTGGTTGACTCCATCCCATCCCATTCCATTCCATTCCATTCCATTCCACTCGGTTTGCTTCGATTCCATTCCATTCCATTCCATTCCATTCCATTCCATTCGGGTTGATTCCGTTCCCTTCCATTCCTTCCATTCAATTGCATTCCATTCCATTTTATTCGGGTTGATTCCATTCCATTCCATGCCATTCCATTCCATTGCATTCCATTCCTTTCGGATTGATTCCATATCCTTCCTTTCCATTCCATTCCATTCCAATCCATTCGTGTTGATTCCATACTCTTGCATTGCGTTTCATTCCATTCCATACGAGTTGATTCCATTCCATTCCATTCCATTCCATTCCATTCCATTCCATTCCATTCCATTACATTTGGGGTGATTCCATTCCCTTCCATTTCTTCCATTCCATTGCATTCCATTCCATTTCATTCGGGTTGATTCCATTCCATTCCATTCTATTTGGGTTGATTCCATATCCTTCCCTTCCATTCCATTCCATTCAATTCCAATACACTCGGGTTGATTCCATACGCTTCCATTGCATTCCATTCCATTCCATGTGGGTGAATTCCATTCCATTCCATTCCATTCCATTCCATTCGCGTTAATACCATTCCATTCCATTCCATTCCATTCCTTTACATTCCATTTCATTCCATTCGGGTTGATTCCATTTCATTCCATTACTTTCGTTTTGATTCCATTCCATTCCATTCCACGCCATTGCATTCCATACCACTCCATTCCATTCCATTCCATTCCATTCGGGGTGATTCCATCCCATTCCATTCCATTTCACTCCATTCCATTCAATTCCACTCCATTCCAATCAGGTTGATTCCATTGCATTCCATTCTATTCCATTCGGGTTGTTTCCATTCCATTCCATTCCATTCTATTCCATTCCATTCCATTCCATTCCATTCCATTGCATTGCATTAGGGTTGATTATATCCCATTCCATTTCATTCCATTTCATTCCACTCCATTCCAGTGAGGTTGATTCCATTCCATTCCATTCCATTCCATTCCATTCCATTCCATTCCATTCCATTCCGGTTGATTGCATTCCATTCCATTCCATTCAACTCCATTCGGGTTGATTCCATTCCATTCCATTCCATTTGGGTTGATTCCATATCCTTCCCTTCCATTCCATTCCGTTGCATTCGAATACACTCGGGTTGATTCCATACGCTTCCATTGCATTCCATTCCATTCCATTCGGGTGGATTCCATTCCTTTGCATTCCATTCCATTCCATTCCATTCCATTCCATTCCATTCCATTCGCGTTAATACCATTCCATTCCTTTCCATTCCATTTCATTCCATTCGGGTTAATTTCATTCCATTCCTTTCAGTTCCATTCCATTCCATTCCATGCCATTCCAATCCATTACATTCGAGTAGATTCGGGTTGATTCCATTCAATTCCATTCCATTCCATTCCATTCCATTCCATTCCATTACGGTCGGGTTGATTCCATTCCATTCCATTCCACGCCATTGCATTCCATTCCACTCCATTCAATTCCATTCCATTCCATTCGTGTTGATTCCATACCATTCCATTCCATTCCACTCCATTCCATTCCATTCCACTCCATTCCATTCCATTCATCTCCATTCCAATCAATTTGATTCCATTCCATTCCATTCCATTCCATTCCAATCCATTCCATTCCATTCGGGTTGTTTCCATTCCATTCCATTCCATTCTATTCCATTCCTTTCCATTCCATTCCGTTCCATTCGGGTTGTTTCCATTCCATTCCATTCCATGCCATTCCATACCATTCGGATTCATTCCATCCCATTCCATTCTATTCCACTCCATTCCATTCCACTCCATTCCATTCGGTTTGAATCCATTCCATTCCATTCCATTCCATTCCTGTTCATTCCATTCCTCTCCATTCCATTCCATTCCATTCCATACCATTTGGGTTGATTCCATCCCATCCCATTCCATTCCATTCCATTCCAATGCATTCAATTCCATTCCATTCTATTCCATTCCATTCCATTCCAATCCAGTTGCTTCCATTCCCTTCGATTCCATTCCATTCCATTCGATTCCGTTCCATTCCAGTACATTCGGGTGGCTTCCAATCCATTCCATTCCATTCCATTCCATTCCAATCCATTCGGGATGATTCCCTACGCTTCCATTCCATTCAATTCCATTCCATTCGGGTTGATTCCATTCCACTCCATTCCACTCCATTGCATTCCATTCCACTTAATTCCATTCCATTTCATTCCATTCCATTCCATTCGGGTTGATTCCATCCCATTCCATTCCATTCCATTCCATTGCATTCTATTCCATTCCATTCCACTCCATTCCAGTCAGGTTGATTCCATTCCATTCCATTCCATTGCATTCCATTCCATTCCATTCCTTTCCATTCCATTCCATGCCATTCCATTCCATTCGGGTTGTTACCGTTCCATTCCATTCCATTACATTACATTTCACTGCATTCCATGCCATTCCATACCATTCGTGTTGATTCCATCCCATTCCATTCCATTCCATTCCATCCCATTCCATTCCATTCCATTCCATTCCATTCCATACGGGTTGATACCATTCCCTTCTATTCCATTCCATTCCATTCCATTCCATTCCATTCCGGTTGATTCCATATCCTTCCTTTTCATTCCATTCCATTCCATTCCAATCCATTCGCGTTGATTCCATACGATTCCATTCCGTTCCATTCGGGTTGATTCAATGACATTCCATTCCATGCCATTCGCGTAGATACCATGCCATTCCATTCCATTCCATTCCATTCCATACCTTTCAATTGCATTCGGGTTGATTCCATTCCTTTCCATTCCTTTCCATCCCATTCCATTCCATTCCATTCCATTCCATTCCATTCCATTCCATTCGTTTCTAGTTGATTCCTTTTCATTCCATTCCACTCCATTCATATCCATTCCATTCGGGTTGATTCCATTCCATTCCATTCCATTCCACTCCACTCTGGTTGATTCCATTCCAATTCATTCCATTCCATACCATTCCATTCCATTTCATTCCATTCCATTCGGGTTGATTCCATTCCATTCCATTCCATTTCATTCCAATTTGTTGATTCCATTCCATCCAATTCCATTCCATTCCATTCGGGTTGATTCCATTCACATGCATTCCATCCCATTCCATTCTATTCCATGCCATTCCATTCCATTCCATTCCACTCCATTCCAATCAGGTTCATTCCATTCCATTCCATTCCATTCCATTCCATTCGGATTGATTCCATTCCATTCCATTCTTTTCCATTGCATTCCTTTCCATTTAATTCCATTCCATTCCACTCTGGTTGAGTCCATTCCATTCCTTTCCACTCCATTCAATTACGTTCAATTCCATTCCATTCGGGTTGATTCCATCCAATTCCATTTCATTCCATTCCATTCTTCTCCATACCAGTCAGGTTGATTCCATTCCATTCCATTGCATTCCATTCCATTCCATTCGGATTGATTCCATTCCATTCCATTCGATTCCGTTCCATTCCATTCCATTCGGGTGGCTTCGAATCCATTCCATTCCATTCCATTCCATTCCATTCCATTCCATTCCATTCCTTTCCATTCCATTCCATTCCAATCCATTCGAGCTGATTCCCTACGCTTCCATTCCATTCAATTCCATTCCATTCGGGTTCATTCCATTCCATTCCATTCCATTTCATTCCATTACATTCGGGTTGATTCCATTCCATTCCATTCCACTCCATTGCATTCCATTCCACTTAATTCCATTCCAATCCATTCCATTCCATTCCATTCGGGTTGATTCCATCCCATTCCTTTCCATTCCATTCCATTGCATTGCATTCCATTCCTTACCATTCCGCGCCATTCCAATCAGGTTGATTCCATTCCATTCCATTCCATTACATTCCATTCCAATCCATTCGGGTTGATTCCATTCCATTCCAATACATTCGGGTTGATTCCATTCCATTCCATTCCATTCCATTCCATTGCATTCTGGTAGTTTCCATTCCATTCCATTCCATTACATTCCACTGCATTCCATGCCAGTCCATACCATTCGTGTTGATTCCATCCCATTCCAATCCATTCCATCCCATCCCATTCCATTCCATTCCATTCCATTCCATTCCATTCCATTCCATACGTGTTCATTCCATTCCCTTCTATTCCAATCCATTCCGTTCCATTCCATTCCATTCCATTCCATTCCGGTTGATTCCATATCCTTCCTTTTCATTCCATTCCATTCCATTCCAATCCATTCGTGTTGAATCCATACAATTCCATTCCATTATATTCGGGTTGATGAAATGCCATTCCATTCCATTCCATTCGCGTTGATACCATGCCATTCCATTCCATTCCATTCCATTCCTTTCCATTCCAAACGGGTTGATTCCATTCCTTTCCATTCCTTTCCATCCCATTCCATTCCATTCCATTCCATTCCATTCCATTCCATTCCATTTCATTACATTCCATTCGTTTCTGTTTGAATCCTTTTCATTCCATTCCATTCCATTCCATTCCATTCCATTCCATTCCATTCCATTCCATTCCTGTTGATTCCATTCCATTCCTTTCCATTCCATTCAATTCCGTTCCATTACATTCCCTTCGGGTTGATTGCATTCCGTTACACTCCATTGCATTCCATTCCATTCCATTCCGTTCCATTCCATTCCATTACATTCCATTCGGGTTGATTTCACTCCATTCCATTGCATTCCATTCCATTCTGGTTGATTCCATTCCATTCAATTCCATTCATATCCATTCCATTCGGGTTGATTCCATTCCATTCCATTCCATTCCACTCCATTCGGGTTGATTCCATTCCATTTCTTTCTATTCCATACCATTCCATTCCATTCCATTCCATTCCATTCGGGTTGATTCCATTCCATTCAATTCCATTGCATTCCTATTTGTTGATTTCATTCCATCCAATTCCATTCCATTCCATTCGGGTTGATTCCATTCACATCCATTCCATCCCATTGCATTCCATTCCATTAGGGTTGATTCCATTCCGTTCCATTCCATTTCATTCCATTCCATTCCAACCCATTTGGGTTGATTCCATATCCTTCCCTTCCATTCCATTCTATTCCATTCCAATACACTCAGGTTGATTCCATAAGCTTCCATTGCATTCCAATTCATTCCATTCTGGTGGATACCATTCCATCCCATTCTATTCCATTCCATTCCATTCCATTCCATTCCATTCAATTCCATTCCTTTCGCGTTAATACCATTCCATCCATTCCATTCCACTCCATTTCATTCCATTCGGGTTGATTCCATTCCATTCCATTCAGTTCCATTCCATTTCATTCCTTGCCATTCGAATCCATTATGTTCGATTACATTCTGGTTGATTCAATTCCTTTCCTATATATTCCATTACATTCGGGTTGATTCCATTCCATTCCATTCCACTCCATTGCATTCCATTCCACTCCATTCCATTCCATTCCTTTCCACTCGGGTTGATTCCATTCCATTCCATTCCATTCCCTTCCATTCCATTCCATTCCATTGCATTCGGGTTGATTCCATTCCATTCAATTCCATTCTATTCCATACCATTCCATTACATTACATTCGGGTTGTTTCCATTGCATTCCTTTCCTTTCCATTCCATTCCACACCACTCCATTCTATATGGGTTCATTCCATCAAATTCCATTCTATTCCACTCCTTTCCATTCCATACCATTCCATTCCATTTCATTCCAATCCATTCGGTTTGATTCCATTCCATTCCTTTCCATTCCATTCGTGTTTATTCCGTTCCCTTCCATTCCTTCCATTCCATTGCATTCCATTCCATTTTATACGGGTTGATTCCATTCCATTCCATTCCATTCCATTCCATTCCAATCCATTCGGGTTGATTCCATACACTTCCATTCCACTCCAATCCATTCCATTCCGTTGCATTCCATTCCATGCCATTCCAATCCATTACACTCGATTCCATTCGGGTTGATTCCATTCCATTCCATTCCACTTCATTGCATTCCATTCCACTCCATTGCATTGCATTCCATTCCATTCGGGTTGATTCCAACCCATCCCATTAGATTCCATTGCTTTCCATTGCATTTGGTTTGATACCATTCCATTCCATTCCTTTCCATTTCATTCAATTCCGTTCCATTCCATTCCATTCGTGTTGATTACATTCCCTTCCACTCCATTGCATTCCATTCCATTCCATTCCATTCGGTTTGATTCCATTCCCTTATATTCCATTCCATTCCATACCATTCCATTCGATTCCATTCCATTCCTTTCTGGTTGATTCCATTCCATTCCATTCCATTCCATTCCATTAGGGTTGATTATATCCTATTCCATTCCATTCCATTTCTTTCCAATCCATTCCAGTCAGGTTGATTCCATTCCATTCCATTCCATTCCATTCCATTCCATTCCATTCCATTCCATTGCATTCCATTCCATTCGGGTTGATTACATTCAATTCCATTCCATTGCACTCCATTCGGGTTGATTCCATTCCCTTCCTCTCCATTCCATTGCATTCCATTCCATACCATTTGGGTTGATTCCATCTCATTCCATTCCATTCCATTAAATTCCATTCCATGGCATTCCATTCCATTCCATTCAATTCCATTTTATTCGGGTTGATTCCATCCCGTTACATTCCATTCCATTCCATTCCATTCCACTCCATTCCAGTCAGATTGATTCCATTCCATTCCATTCCATTCCATTCCATTCCATTCCATTCCATTCCATTCGGGTTGAGTTCATCCCATTCCATTCCATTCCATTCCATTCCACTCCATTCCATTCCATTCCACTCCATTGCAATCAGGTTGATTCCATTCCATTCCATTCCATTCCATTCCATTCCATTCCATTCCATTCCATTCGGGTTGTTTCCATTCCATTCCATTCCATTCTATTCCATTCCATTCCATTCCATTCCATTCCATTCCACTCCATTGCAATCAGGTTGATTCCATTCCATTCCTCTCCATTCCATTCCATTCCATTCCATTCAGTTCCATTCCATTCCGTTCCTTGCCATTCTAATCCATTACGTTCGATTACATTCGGGTTGATTCCATTCCATTCCATTCCACTCCATTGCATTCCATTCCACTCCATTCCATTCCATTCCATTCCATTCGGGTTGATTCCACCCCATTCCATTCCATTCCATTCCATTCCTTTCCAATCCATTCCAATCAGGATGATTCCATTCCATTCCATTCCATTCCATTCCATTCCATTCCATTCCATTCGGATTGATTCCATTCCATTCCATTCCATTCCATTCTATTCCACTCCATTTCATTCCATTCCATTCGGATTGTTTCCATTGCATTCCTTTCCATTCCATTCCATTCCATGCCATTCCATGCCATTCCATTCCATTCGGGTTCATTCCATCAAATTCTACTCTATTCCACTCCATTCCATTCCATTCCAATCCATTAGGTTTGATTCCATTCCATTCCATTCCATTCCATTCCATTTGTGTTTATTCCGTTACCTTAAATTCCTTCCATTCCATTGCATTCCATTCCGTTTTATTCGGTTTGATTCCATTCCATTCCATTCCATTCCATTTCATTCCTTTCCATTCCATTTGGGGTGATTCCATTCCCTTCAATTTTTTCCTTTCCATTGCGTCCCATTCCATTCCATTCCATTAGGGTTGATTATATCCCATTCAATTTCATTCCACTCCATTCCAGTCAGGTTCATACCATTCCATTCCATTCCATTCCATTCCATTCCATTCCATTCCATTCCATTCGGGTTGACTCCATTACATTCCATTCCATTCAACTCCATTCGGGTTGATTCCATTCCATTCCTCTCCATTCCATTCCATTCCATTCCATACCATTTGGGTTGATTCCATCCCATTCCATTCCATTCCATTCCATTCCAATCCATTCCATTCTATTCCATTCCAGTTGATTCCATTCCCTTCGATTCCATTCCTTTCCATTCGATTCCGTTCCATTCCATTCCATTCGGGTGACTTCCAATCCATTCCATTCCATTCCATTCCACTCCATTCCATTCCAATCCATTCGGGTTGATTCCCTACGCTTCCATTCCCTTCAATTCCATTCCATTCGGGTTGATATCATTCCATTTCATTCCATTCCATTCCATTCCATTCCATTAGGGTTGATTCCATTCCATTCCTTTCCATTACATTACATTCAGGTTGATTCCAATCCATTCCATTCCATTCCATTCCATTCCATTCCATTCCATGGCATTCCAATCCATTATATTCGAATCCATTCGGGTTGATTCCATTCCATTCCATTCCACTCCATTGCATTCCATTCCACTCCATTCCATTCCATTCTATTCCATTCGGGCTGATTCCATCCCATCCCACTAGATTCCATTCCATTGCATTGCATTGGGGTTGATACCATTCCATTCCATTCCTTTCCATTCCATTCAATTCCGTTCCATTCCATTCCATTTGGTTTGATTACATTCGCTTCCACTCCATTGCATTCCATTCCATTCCATTCCATTCGGGTTGATTCCATTCCCTTATATTCCTTTCCATTCCATTACATTACATTCCATTCCTTTCTGGTTGATTCCATTCCATTCCATTCAATTCCATTCCATTCCATTAGGGTTGATTATATCCTATTCCATTCCATTCCATTTCTTTCCAATCCATTCCAGTCAGGTTGATTCCATTCCATTCCATTCCATTCTATTCGATTCCATTCCATTCCATTCCATTCCATTCCATTCCAATCCATTCGGGTTGATTCCCTGCGCTTCCACTCCATTCTATTCCATTCCATTCGGGTTGATTCCATTCCATTCCATTCCATTCCATTCGTGTTTATTCCGTTCCCTTCCATTCCTTCCATTCCATTGCATTCCATTCCATTTTATTCGGGTTGATTCCATTCCATTCCATTGCATTCCATTCCATTCCATTCCACTCCATTCCATTCCATTCCAATCCATTCGCGTTGATTCCATACACTTCCATTCCATTCCATTCCATTCCATTCCATTCCATTTCATTCCATTAGGGTTGATTCCATTCCATTCCTTTCCCTTACATTACATTCGGGTTGATTCCATTCTATTCCATTCCATTCCATTCGATTCCATTCCATTCCATGGCATTCCAATCCATTACATTCGATTCCATTCGGGTTGATTCCATTCCATTCCATTCCACTCCATTGCATTCCATTCCACTCCATTCCATTCCATTCCATTCCATTCGGTTTGATTCCACCCCATTCCATTCCATTCCATGCCATTCCATTCCATTCCATTGCACTCCATTGCAATCAGACTGATTCCATTCCGTTCCATTCCATTCCATTCCATTCCATTCCATTCCATTCTGGTTGATTCCATTGAATTCCATTCCATTCGATTCCATTCCATTCCATTTCATTCCATTCGGGTTGTTTCCATTGCATTCCTTTCCATTCCATTCCATTCCACTCCATTGCATGCCATTCCATTCCATTCGGGTTCATTCCATCAAATTCCATTCTATTCCATTCCATTCCATTCCATTCCATTCCATTCCATTCCATTCCATTCGGTGTGATTGCATTCCATTCCATTCCATTCCATTCCATTCCATTCCATTCCATTCGTGTTTATTCCGTTCCCTTCCATTCCTTCCATTCCATTGCATTCCATTCCATTTTATTCGGGTTGATTCCATACACTTCCATTCCATTCCGTTACATTCCATTCCATTCCATTAGGGTTGATCCCATTCCATTCCTTTCCATTACATTACATTCGGGTTGATTCCATTCCATACCATTCCATTCCATTCCATTCCATTCCATTCCATTCCATTCCAATCAATTCGGTTTGATTGCATTCCATTCCATTCCATTCCATTCCATTCGTGTTTATTCCGTTCCCTTCCATTCCTTCCATTCCATTGCCTTCCATTCAATTTTATTTGAGTTGATTCCATTCCATTCCATTCCATTCCATTCCATTCCATTCCATTTGGGTGGATTCCGTACACTTCCATTCCATTCCATTCCATTCAATTCCATTCCATTAGGTTTGATTCCATTCCATTCCTTTCCATTACATTACATTCGGGTTGATTCCATTCCATAAAATTCCATTCCATTCCATTCCATGCCATTCCATGGCATTCCAATCCATTGCATTCGATTCCATATGGGTTGATTCCATTCCATTAAATTCCACTCCATTGCATTCCATTCCACTGCATTCCATTCCATTCCATTCCATTCCATTCGGGTTGATTCCATCCCATCCCATTAGATTCCCTTCTTTTCATTGCATTTGGGTTGATACAATTCCATTCCATTCCTTTCCATTCCATTCTATTCCGTTCCATTCCATTCCATTCGGGTTGATTACATTCCCTTCCACTCCATTGCTTTCCATTGCATTCCATTCCATTCGGTTTGATTCCATTCCCTTATATTCCATTCCATTCCATTCCATTCCATTCTTTTCTGCTTGATTCAATTCCATTCCATTGCATGCCATTCCATTCCATTCCATTCCATTAGGGTTGATTATATCCTATTCCATTCCATTCCATTTCTTTCCAATCCTTTCCAGTCAGGTTGATTCCATTCCATTCCATTCCATTCCATTCCATTCCATTCCAGTTGATTCCATTCCCTTCGTTTCCATTCCATTCCATTCGGGTGGATTCCAATCCATTTCATTCCATTCCATTCCATTCCAATCCATTCGTGTTGATTCCCTAAGGCTTCCATTCCATTCAATTCCATTCCTTTAGGGTTGATTCCATTCCATTCCATTCCAATCCATTCGTGTTGATTCCCTAAGGCTTCCATTCCATTCAATTCCATTCCTTTAGGGTTGATTCCATTCCATTCCATTCCAATCCATTCGGGTTGATTCCATCCCATTCCATTCCATTACATTACATTCCATTCAATTCGGGTTTATTCCATTCCCATCCATTCCTTCCATTCCATTGCATTCCATTCCATTAGGTTGATTCCATTCCATTCCATTCCATTCCATTCCATTCGCATTGATACCATAGCTTTCCATTCCATTCCATTCCATTCCATTGGAGTTGATTCCATTCCATTCCATTCCATTCCATTCCATTCGGGTTGATTCCATTCCATTCCAATCCATTCCATTCCATTCCATTCCATTCCATGCCATTCCAATCCATTCCATTCCATTCCATTCCATTCCATGCCATTCCAATCCATTACATTCTATTCCATTCGGATTGATTCCATTCCATTCCATTCAACTCCATTGCATTCCATTCCACTCCTTTCCATTCCATTCCATTCCATTCGGGTGGATTCCTTCCCATTCCATTCCATTCCATTCCATGCCACTCCATTCCAGTCAGATTGATTCCATTTCATTTCATTCCATTCCATTCCATTCGGGTTTATTTCATTCCATTTCATTCTAATCCATTCCACTCCATTCCATTGCATTTCATACCATTCTGGTAAATTCCATTCCATTCCATTAAATTCCATTCCATTCCATTCCATTCGGGTTGACTCCATTCCATTCCATTCCACTTCATTCCATTCGGATTGATTCCATTCCCTTCCATTCCATCCCATTCCATTGCATTCCATTCCATTCCATTCGCGTTGATTCCATTCCATTCCATTCCATTCCATTCGGATTGATTCCAGTCCATTCCATTCCTTTCCATTGCATTCAATTCCGTTCCATTCCATTCCATTCGGGTTGATTCCATCCAATTCCATTCGATTCCATTCCATTTTTCTCCATACCAGTCAGGTTGATTCCATTCCATTCCATTCCATTCGGATTGATTCCATTCCATTCCATTCCTTTCCATTGCATTCAATTCCGTTCCACTCCATTCCATTCGGGTTGATTCCATCCAATTCCATTCTATTCCATTCCATTCTTCTCCATACCAGTCAGGTTGATTCCATTCCATTCCATTGCATTCCATTCCATTCAATTCCATTCCATTCGCGTTAATAACGTTCCATTCCATTACATTACATTTCATTCCATTCGGGTTGATTCCATTCCATTCCATTCCATTACATTCGCGTTGATTCCATTCCGTTGCATTCCATTCCATTCCATTCAATTCTTGCTATTCCAATCCATTACGTTAGAATCCATTAGGGTTGATTCAATTCCACTCCATTCCACTCCATTACATTCCATTCCACTCCATTCCATTCCATTCCATTCCACTCCATTCCATTCCATTCCATTCCATTCCATTCCACTCCATTCGGGTTGATTCCATTCCATTCCTCTCCATTACATTCCATTCCATAACATTCGAGTTGATTCCATCACATTCCATTCCATTCCATTCCATTCCGTTCCATTCCATACCGGTTGACTCTAATTGATTCCATTCGATTCCATTCCATTCCAGTAGATTCCATTCCCTTCGATTCCATTCCATTCCATTCCATTCGATTCCATTCCATTCCATTCCATTGCATTCGAGTGGATTCCAATCCATTTAATTCCATTCCATTCCATTCCATTCAAATCCATTCAGATTGATTCCCTACGCTTCCACTCCATTCAATTCCATTCCACTCGGGTTGATTCCATTCCATTCCACTCCATTCCATTACATTCGGGTTGATTCCATTCCATTCCATTCCACTCCATTGCATTGCCTTCCATTCCATTCCATTCCATACCATTCCATTCGGGTTGATTCCATCCCATTCCATTCCATTCCATTCCATTCCATTCCATTCCATTCCCCTCCATTCCAGTGAGGTTGATTCCATTCCATTCCATTCCATTCCATTCCATTCCATTCCATTCCATTCGGGTTGATTCCATTCCATTCCTTTCCATTCCATGCCATTCCATTGCATTCGGGTTGTTTCCATTCCATTCCATTCCATTCCATTCCATTCGACTGCATTCCATTCCGTTCCATACCATTCTTGTTGACTCCATTCCATTCCATTCCATTCCATTCCATTCCACTCAGTGTGCTTCGATTCCATTCCATTCCATTCCATTCCATTGAAGTTGATTCCATTCCCTTCGATTCCATTCCATTCCATTCGATTCCGTTCCATTCCATTCCATTCGGGTGGCTTCCAATCCTTTCCACTCCATTCCATTCCATTCAATTCCATTCCATTCGGGTTGATTCCATTCCATTCCATTCCATTTAATTCCATTACATTCGGGTTGATTCCATTCCATTCCATTCCACTCCATTACATTCCATTCCACTTAATTCCATTCCATTCCATTCCATTCCATTCCACTCCATTCCATTCCATTCGGGTTGATTCCATCCCATTCCTTTCCATTACATTCCATTCCACTGCATTCCATTCCTTACCATTCCACGCCATTCCAATCAGGTTGATTCCATTCCATTCCACTCCATTCCATTCCATTCCATTCCATTCCATTCCATTCCATTCCAATCCATTCGGGTTGATTCCATTCCATTCCAATTCATTCGGGTTGATTCCATTCCATTGCATTCCATTCCATTCCATTGCATTCTGGTTGCTTCCATTCCATTCCATTCCATTACATTCCACTTCATTCCATGCCATTCCATACCATTCGTGTTGATTCCATCCCATTCCATTCCATCCCATTCCATTCCATTCCATTCCATTCCATTCCATTCCATTCCATTCCATTCCATACGGGTTGATTCCTTTCCCTTCTATTCCATTCCATTCCGTTCCATTCCATTCCATTACATTCCGGTTGATTCCATATCTTTCTTTTTCATTCCATTCCATTCCATTCCAATCCATTCGTGTTGATTCCATTCAACTCCATTCCACTATATTTGGGTTGATTAAATGCCATTCCATTCCATTCCATTCGCGTTGATACCATGCCATTCCATTGCATTCCATTCCATTCCTTTACATTCCTTTCCATCCCTTTCCATTCCATTCCAATCCATTCCATTCCATTCCATTACATTCCATTCGTTTCTTGTTGAATCCTTTTCATTCCATTCCATTCCATTCCATTCCATTCCATTCCATTCCATTCCATTCCATTCCATTCCATTCCTGTTGATTCCATTCCATTTCTTTCCATTCCATTCAATTCCGTTCCATTACATTCCATTCGGGTTGATTGCATTCCTTTCCACTCCATTGCATTCCATTCCATTCCATTCCGTTCCATTCCATTCCATTCCATTCCATTCGGGTTGATTTCATTCCATTCCATTCCATTCCATTCCATTCTCGTTGATTCCATTCCATTCAATTCCATTCACATCCATTCCATTCGGGTTGATTCCATTCAATTCCATTCCATTCCACTCCATTCGGGTTGATTCCATTCCATTTCATTCCATTCCATACCATTCCATTCCATTCCATTCCATTCCATTCCATTCGGGTTGATTCCATGCCATTCCATTCCATTGCATTCCTATTTGTTGATTCCATTCCATCCAATTCCATTCCATTCCATTCGGTTTGATTCCATTCACGTCCATTCCATCCCATTCCATTGCATTCCATTAGGGTTGATTCCATTCCTTTCCATTCCATTTCGTTCCATTCCATTTGGGTTGATTCCATATCCTTCCCTTCCATTCCATTCTATTCCATTCCAATACACTCAGGTTGATTCCATACGCTTCCATTGCATTCCAATTCATTCCATTCTGGTGGATTCCATTCCATCCCATTCTATTCCATTCCATTCCATTCCATTCCATTCCATTCCATTCCATTCCATTCCTTTCGCGTTAATACCATTCCATCCATTCCATTCCACTCCATTTCATTCCATTCCGGTTGATTCCATTCCATTCCATTCAGTTCCATTCCATTCCATTACATGCCATTCTAATCCATTACATTCGATTACATTCTGGTTGATTCAATTCCTTTCCAATATATTCCATGACATTCGTGTTGATTCCATTCCATTCCATGCCATTCCATTCCATTCCTTCCACTCCATTCCAATCAGGTTGATTTCATTCCACTCCATTCCATTCCATTCCATTCCATTCCATTGCATTCGGGTTGATTCCATTCCATTCAATTCCATTCTCTTCCATACCATTCCATTACATTACATTCGGATTGTTTCCATTGCATTCCTTTCCATTCCATTCCATTCCACTCCATTCCATTCCATTCGGGTTCATTCCATCAAATTCCATTCTATTCCACTCCATTCCATTCCATACCATTCCATTACATTCCATTCCAATCCATTCGGTTTGATTCCATTCCATTCCTTTCCATTCCATTCGTGTTTATTCCGTTCCCTACCATTCCTTCCATTTGATTGCATTCCATTCCATTTTATTCGGGTTGATTCCATTCCATTCCATTCCATTGCATTCCATTCCATTCCCATCCATTCGGGTTGATTCCATACACTTCCATTCCACTCCATTCCATTCCATTCCATTAGGGTTGATTCCATTCCTTACGTTACCATTACATTACATTCGGGTTGATTCCATTCCATTCCATTCCATTCCATTCCATTCCATTCCATTCCATGGCATTCCAATCCATTACACTCAATTCCATTCGGGTTGATTCCATTCCATTCCATTCCACTCCATTGCATTCCATTCCACTCCATTCCATTCCATTCCATTCCATTCGGGTTGTTTCCTTCCCATCCCATTAGATTCCATTCCATTCCATTGCATTTGGGTTGATACCATTCCGTTCCATTCCTTTCAATTCCATTCCATTCCATTCCATTCGGGTTGATTACATTCCCTTCCACTCCATTGCATTCCATTCCATTCCATTCCATTCGGTTTGATTCCCTTCCCTTATATTCCATTCCATTCCATTCCATTCCATTCCATTCCATTCCATTCCATTCCATTCCTTTCTGGTGGATTCCATTCCATTCCATTCCGTTCCATTCCATTCCATTCCATTCCATAAGGGTTGATTATATCCTATTCCATTCTATTCCATTTCTTTCCAATCCATTCCAGTCAGGTTGATTCCATTCCATTCCATTCCATTCCATTCCATTCCATTCCATTCCATTCCATTCCATTCCATTCGGGTTGATTCCATTCAATTCCATTCCATTCCACTCCATTCGGGTTGATTCCGTTTCATTCCTCTCCATTCCATACCATTCCATTCCATACCATTTGGGTTGATTCCATCCCATTCCATTCCATTCCATTCCATTCCATTCCAATCCATTCCATTCCATTCCATTCCATTCCAATCCCTTCCAGTTGATTTCATTCCCTTTGTTTCCATTCCATTCCATTCGATTCCGTTCCATTCCACTCCATTCGGGTGGATTCCAATCCATGCCATTCCATTCCATTCCATTCCATTCCATTCCATTCCATTCCAATCCATTCGCGTTGATTCCCTAACGCTTCCATTCCATTCAATTCCATTAAATTCGTGTTGATTCCATTCCATTCCATTCCAATCCATTCCGGTTGATTCCATCCCATTCCATTGCATTCCATTATATTCCATTCCATTCGGGTTTATTCCATTCCCATCCATTCCTTCCATTCCATTGCATTCCATTCCATTTTATTCGGGTTGATTCCATTCCATTCCATTCCATTCCATTCCATTCCGGTTGATTCCATTCCATTCCATTCCATTCCATTCCATTTCTTTCCTTTCCATTCCATTCCATTCCATTCCATTCCATTCGCGTTGATTCCATTCCTTTCCATTCCATTCCATTCCATTCCATCCATTAGGGTTGATACCATTCCATTCCATTCCATTCCATTCCATTCCATTCGGGTTGATTCCATTGCATTCCATTCGATTCCATTCCATTCCATTCCATTCCATGTCATTCCAATCCATTACATTCTATTCCATTCGGGTTGATTGCATTCCATTCCATTCAACTCCATTGCATTCCAGTCCACTCCTTTCCATTCCATTCCATTCCATTCGGGTGGATTCCATGCCATTCCATTCCATTCCATTCCATGCCACTCCATCCCAGTCAGGTTGATTCCATTTCATTCCATTCCATTCCATTCGATTCCATTCCATTCCATTCCTTTCGGGTTGATTCCATTCCATTGCGTTCCATTCCATTCCATTCCATTCCATTCCATTCCATTCCATGCCATTCCATTCCATTCCATTCCATTCCATTCCATTCGGGTTTATTTCATTCCATTCCATTCCAATCCATTCCACTCCATTCCATTGCATTTCGTACCATTCTGGTAAATTCCAATCCATTCCATTCCATTCCATTCCATTACATTACATTACATTCGGGTTTATTTCATTCCATTCCATTACATTCCATTCCACTCCATTCCATTCGGATTGATTCCATTCCCTTCCTTTCCATCCCATTCCTTTGCATTCCATTCCATTCCATTCGCGTTGATTCCATTCCATTCCATTCCATTCCATTCCATTCCGGTTGATTCCATTCCTTTCCATTCCCTTCCATTCGGGATGTTTCCATTCATTTCCATTCCTTTCCATTCCATTCCATTCGTTTCTGGTTGATTCCCTTCCATTCCATACCGTTCCATTCCATTCCATTCCATTCCATTCCATTCCATTCCATTCCTTTCCATTGCATTCAATTCTGTTCCATTACATTCCGTTCGGATTGAATGCATTCCTTTCCACTCCATTGCATTCCATTGCATTCCATTCCATTCCATTCCATTCCATTCCATTCCATTCCATTCCATTCCATTCCATTCCATTCGGGTTGATTCCATTCCATTCCATTCCATTCTGTTTGATTCCACTCCATTCCATTCCGTTCAAATCCATTCTATTCGGGTTGATTCCATTCCATTACATTCCACTCCATTCGGGTTGATTCCATTCCATTTCATTCCATTCCATCCCATTCCATTCCATTCCATTCCACTCCATTCCAGTCAGGTTGATTCCACTCCATTGCACTCCATTCCACCCAATTCCATGCCATTCCATACCATTCGTGTTGATTCCATTACATTCCATTCAATTCCATTCCATTCCATTCCATTCTGTTTGATTTCATTCCATTCCATTCCATTCCATTCCATTCCATTCGTGGTGATTCCATCCCCTTCCATTTCTTCCATTCCATTGCATTCCATTCCATTCTATTCGAGTTGATTCTATTCCATTCCATTCCATTTGGGTTGATTCCATATCCTTCCCTTCCATTCCATTCCATTCCATTCCAACACACTGGTTGATTCCGTACGCTTCCATTGCATTCCATTCCATTCCATTCGGGTGGATTCTTTTCCATCGCATTCTATTCCATTTCATTCCATTCCACTCAATTCCATTCGGGTTAATACCATTCCATTCCATTCCATTCCATTCCATTTTATTCCATTCGGGTTGATTCCATTCCATTCCATTCAGTTCCATTCCATTCCATTCCATGCCATTCCAATCCATTACTTTCGATTCCATTCTGGTTGATTCCATTCCATTCCATTACATTCGCGTTGATTCCATTCCATTCCATTCCAATCCATTGCATTTCATTCCACTCCTTTCCATTCCATTCCATTGCATTCGTGTTGATTCCATCCCATTCCATTCCATTACTTTCCATTCCATTGCATTCCACTCCATTCCAATAAGCCTGATTCCTTTCCATTCCATATCATTCCATTACCTTCCATTCCATTCGGGTTGGTTCCATTCCATTCCATTCCATTCCGTTCCATTGCATTCCATTCCATTCGGGTTGTTTCCATTCCATTCCATTTCATTCCATTCCACTCCATTCCATTCCATTCCATTCCATTCCATTCCATTCGCGTTGATACCATGCCATTCTATTCCATTCCATTCCATTCCTTCAAATTCCATTCCGGTTGATTCCATTCCTTTCCATTCCTTTCCATCCCATTCCATTTTATGCGATTCCATTCCATTCCACTGCATTCGTTTGTGGTTGATGCCATTCCATTCCATTCCATTCCATTCCATTCCATTCCATTCCATTCCATTTCATTCCATTCGGGTTGATTCCATTCCATTCCTTTCCATTCCATTCAATTCCGTTCCATTACATTCCGTTCGGGTTGATTGCATTCCTTTCCACTCCATTGCATTCCATTCCATTGCATTCCATTCCATTCCATTCCATTCCATTCCATTCGGGTTGATTCCAGTCCATTCCATTCCATTCCATTCCATTCTGGGTGAGTCCATTCCATTCCATTCCATTCAAATCCATTCCATTCGGGTTGATTCCATTCCATTCCATTCCACTCCATTCGGGTTGATTCCATTCCATTTCATTCCATTCCATCCCATTCCATTCCATTCCATTCCACTCCATTCCAGTCAGATTGATTCCACTTCATTGCACTCCATTCCACTTCATTCAATGCCATTCCTTGCCATTTGGGTTTTTTCCATCCCATTCCATTGCATTCCATTCCATTCCATTTCATTCCGTTTCATTCCATTCCATTCCATTCCATTCCATTACATTACATTCGTGCTAATTCCATTCCCTTCCATTTCTTCCATTCCATTGCCTTCCATTCCATTCCATTCGGGTTGATTACATTCCATTCCATTCCATTTGGGATGATTCCATATCCTTTCCTTCCATTCCATTCCATTCCATTCCAATAGACTTGGGTTGATTCCATAGGCTTCCATTGCATTCCATTTCATTCCATTAGGGTAGATTCCATTACATACCATTCTATTCCATTCCATTGCATTCCATTCCATTCCATTCCATTTCATTCCATTTCATTCCATTCGGGTTGATTCCATTCCATTCCATTCAGTTCCATTCCATTCCATTCCATGCCATTCCAATCCATTACGTTCGATTCCATTCGGGGTGATTCCATTCCATTCCATTCCATTCCTTTACATTCGGTTTTATTCCATTCCATTCTATTCCACTCCATTGCATTCCATTCCACTCCATTCCAATCACGTTGATTCCATTCCATTCCATTCCATTCCATTCCATTCCATTCCATTCCATTCTGGTTGTTTCCATCCCATTCCATTCCATTCCATTCCATTCCTTTCCATTCCACTCCATTCCATGCTTTTCCATATCATTCGGGTTGATTCCATCCCATTCCAATCTATTCCAGTCCATTCCATTCCATTCCATTCCATTCCATTCCATTCCATTCCATTCGGTTTGATTCCATTCTATTCCATTGCATTCCATTCCATTCCATTCCATTCCATTCCATTCCTTTCCATTCGGGTTGATTCCGTTCCCTTCCATTGCATCCATTCAATTGCATTCCATTCCATTTTATTCGGGTTGATTTCATTCTATTCTATTCCATTCCATTCCATTCCATTCCATTCCATTCCATTCCATTCCATTCGGGTTGATTCCATATCCTTCCCTTCCATTCCATTCCATTCCATTCCATTCCAATGCATTCGGGTTGATTACATTCCATTCATTTTCATTACATTACATTCTGGTTGATTCCATTCCATTCTATTCCATTCCATTCCATTCCATTCCATGGCATTGAAATCCATTACATTCGATTCCATTCGGTTTGATTCCATTCCATTCCATTCCACTCAATTGCATTCCATTCCAATCCATTCCATTCCATTCCAATCCATTGCATTCCATTCCATTCCATTTCATTCCATTCAGGTTGATACCATTCCCTTATATTCGATTCCATTCCATTCCATTCCATTCCAAACCATTGCATTCCCTTCCATTCCATTCCAGTTGATTCCATTCCCTTCAATTCGATTCCATTCCATTCGATTCCGTTCCATTACATTCCATTCGGGTGAATTCGAATCAATTCCATTCCGTTCCATTCCATTCCATTCCAATCCATTCAGTTTGACTCCCTACGCTTCCATTCCATTCAATTCTATTCGATTCGGGTTGATTCCATTCTATTCCATTCCATTCCATTCCATTTCATTCGGTTTGATTCCATTCCATTCCATTCCACTCCATTGCATTCCATTCCACTCCACTCCATTCCATTCCATTCCATTCCATTCCATTCCATTCCCTTCCAATCAGGTTGATTCCATTCCTTTCCTTTGAATTCCATTGCATTCCATTCCATTCCATTCCATTCCATTCCATTCCATTCCATTCCATCCGGGTTGTTTCCATTCCATTCCATTCCATTCCATTCCATTCCACTCCAATCCATGCCATTCCATACCATTCGTGTTGATTCCAACACATTCCACTCCATTCCATTCAATTGCATTCCAATCCATACGGGTTGATTCCATTCCTTTCCATTCCATTGCAATCCATTCCATTCCATTCGGTTTAAATCCATTCCATTCCATTCAGGTAGATTCCGTATCCTTCCGTTCATTACATTTCATTCCATTAAAATCCATTCGTGTTGATTCCTTACGATTCCAATGCATTCCATTCCACTCCATTCGGGTTGATTCCATGCCATTCCATTCCATTCAATTCCATTCCATTCCATTCCGTTCCATTCCATTCCTTTCGCGTTGATACCATGACATTCCATTCCATTCCATTCCTTTCCATTCCATTCGGATTGATTCCATTACTTTCCATTCCTTTCCATTGCATTCCATTCCATTGCATTCCCTTCCATTCCATTCGTTTCTGGTTGATTCCCTTCCATTCCATTCCATAGCATTCCATTCCCTTCCTTTCCATTCCATTCCATTTCATTCTATCGCATTCCATTGCATTCCATTTGGGTTGATTCCATTCCATTCCTTTCCATTCCATTCAATTCCGTTCCATTACATTCCGTTGGGGTTGATTGCATTCCTTTCCACTCCATTGCATTCCATTCCATTCCATTCCATTCCACTCCATTCCATTCCATTCGGGTTGATTCCATTCCAATCCATTCCATCCTGGTTGATTCCATTCTATTCCATTCCTTTCAAATCCATTCCATTCGGGTTGATTCCATTCCATTCCATTCCAATCCATTCGGGTTGATTCCATTCCATTTCATTCCATGCCATCCCATTCCATTCCACTCCATTCCACTCCATTCCAGTCAAGTTGATTTCACTCCTTTGCACTCTATTCCACTACATTCCATGCCATTCCGTACCATTCGGGTTGATTCCATCCCATTCGATTCCATTCCATTCCATTCCATTCCGTTTGATTCCAATCCATTCCATTCCATTCCATTCCATTCGTGGTGATTCCATTCCCTTCCATTTCTTCCATTCCATTGCATTCCATTCCATTCCATTCCGTTTCATTCCATTCCAGTCCATTCCATTTCGGTTGATTCCATATCCTTCCCTTCCATTCCATTCTTTTCCATTTCAATACACTCGGGTTGATTCCATACGTTTCCATTTCATTCCATTTCATTCCATTCGGGTGGATTCCATTCCATCCCATTCTACTCCATTCCATTCCATTCCATTCCATTGCATTCCACTCCATTCCATTCCATTCCGTTTGATTTCATTCCATTCCATTCCATTCCATTCCATTCCATTCCATTCCATTCCATTCCATTCGTCGTTATTCCATCCCCTTCCATTTCTTCCATTGCATTCCATTCCATTCCATTCCATTCGACTTGATTCTATTCCATTCCATTCCATTTGGGTTGATTCCATATCCTTCCCTTCCATTCCATTCCATTCCATTCCAACCCACTGGTTGATTCCATACGCTTCCATTGCATTTCATTCCATTCCATTCGGGTGGATTCCTTTCCATCCCATTCTATTCCATTTCATTCCATTCCACTCAATTCCATTCGGGTTAATACCATTCCATTCCATTCCATTTCATTCCATGCGGGTTGATTCCATTCCATTCCACTCAGTTCCATTCCCTTCCATTCCATGCCATTCCAATCCATTACGTTCGATTCCATTCGGGTTGATTCCATTCCAATCCATTCCATTCCGTTACATTCGGGTTGATTCCATTCCATTCCATTCCACTCCATTGCATTCCATTCCACTCCATTCCATTCCATTCCATTCCATTCGTGTTGATTCCATCCCATTCCATTCCATTACATTACATTCCATTGCATTCCACTCCATTCCAATAAGGTTGATTCTTTTCCATTCCATATCATTCCATTACCTTTCATTCCATTCGGGTTGGTTCCATTCCATTCCATTCCATTCCCTTCCATTGCATTCCATTCCATTCGGGTTGATTCCATTCCATTCCATTCCACTCCATTCCACTCCATTCCTTTCCATCCCATTCCATTTTATGCCTTTCCATTCCATTCCATTCCATTGCATTCGCGTTAATACTTTTCCATTCCATTCCATTCCATTCCAATCCATTCCATTCCATTCCATTCCATTCCATTTCATTCCATTCGGGTTGATTCCATTCCATTCCATTCAGTTCCATTCCATTCCATTCCTTGCCATTCCAATCCATTACGTTCGATTGAATTCGGGTTGATTCCATTCCATTCCATTATATTCCATTTCATTCAGGTTGAATCCATTCCATTCCATTCCGCTCCATTGCATTCCATTCCACTGAACTCCATTCCATTCCATTCCGGTTGATTCCATATCCTCCTTTTAATTCCATTCCATTCCATTCAAATACATCAGTGTTGATTCCATACGATTCCATTCCATTCCGTTCCATTCCATTCCATTCGTGTTGATTCCATGCCATTCGATTCCATTCCATTCCATTCAATTCCTTTACATTCGCCTTGATACCATACCATTCAATTCCATTCCTTTCCATTCCATTCGGATTTATTCCATTCCTTTCCATTCCTTTCCATTAAATTGCAGTCCATTGCATTCCATTCCATTCCATTTCATTCCATTCTATTCCTTTCGGGTTGATTCCATTCCATTCCTTTCCATTCCATTCACTTCCGTTCCATTACATTCCGTTCGGGTTGATTGCATTCCTTTCCACTCCATTGCATTGCATTCCATTCCATTCCATTCCATTCGGGTTGATTCCACTCCATTCCATTCCATTCCATTCCATTCCATTCCATTCCATTCGGGTTGATTCCACTCCATTCCATTCCATTCCATTCCATTCCATTCTGGGTGATTTCATTCCATTCCATTCCATTCAAATCCATTCTATTCGGGTTGATTCCATTCCATTCCATTCCAATCCATTCGGGTGGATTCCATTCCATTTCATTCCATTCCATCTCATTCCATTCCATTCCATTCCACTCCATTCCAGTCAGGTTGATTCCACTCCATTGCACTCTATTCCACTCCATTCCATGCCATTCCATACCATTCGTGTTGATTCCATCCCATTCCATTCCATTCCTTTCGATTCCATTCCAATCCATACGGGTTGATTCCATTCCCTTCCATTCCATTGCAATCCATTCCATTCCATTGGGGTTGATTCCATTCTATTCCATTCCATTCCATTCAATTACATTCCATTCCAGTTGATTCCATATCCTTCCCTTTCATTCCATTCCATTCCATTCAAATCCATTAGTGTTGATTCCATACGATTCCATTCCATTCCATTCCATTTCATTCGGTTTGATTCCATACCATTCCATTCCATTCCATTCCATTCCATTCCATTCGTGGTTATTCCATACCCTGCCATTTCTTCGATTGCATTGCATTCCATTCCATTCCATTTGGGTTCATTCCATTCCATTCCATTCCATTTGGGTTGATTCCATATCCTTCCCTTCCATTCCATTCTATTCCATTCCAATACACTCGGGTTGATTACATACGCTTCCATTGCATTCCATTTCATTGCATTCGGGTGGATTCCATTCCATCCCATTCTATTCCATTCCATTCCATTCCATTCCATTCCATTCCATTCCATTCCATTTCATTCCATTCCACTCCATTTCTTTCCATTCGGGTTGTTTCCATTCCATTCCATTCAGTTCCATTCCATTCCATTCCTTGCCATTCCAATCCATTATGTTCGATTCCATTCTGGTTGATTCCATTCCATTCCATTATATTCAATTTCATTCGGGTTGATTCCATTCCATTCCATTCCACTGCAATGCATTCCATTCCACTCCATTCCATTCCATTCCATTCCGGTTGTTTCCAAATCCTTCCTTTTCATTCCATTCCATTCCATTCCAATCCATTCGAGTTGATTCCATGCCATTCCATTCCATTCGATTCCGTTCCATTCCATTCCATTCCATTCGCGTTTATACCATGCCATTCCATTCCATTCCATTCCATTCCTTTCCATTCCATTTCATTCCATTCGGGTTGTTTCCAATCCATTCCATTCAGTTCCATTCCATTCCATTCCTAGCCATTCCAATCCATTAAGTTCGATTCCATTCGAGTTGATTCCATTCCATTCCATTATATTCCATTACATTCGGGTTGATAAAATTCCATTCCATAACACTCCAATGCATTCCATTCCCCTCCATTCCATTCCATTCCATTCCGGTTGATTCCATATCCTTTCTTTCATTCCATTCCATTCCAATCCATTCGTGTTGATTCCATATGATTCCATTCCATTCCATTCCATTCCATTCGGGTTGATTCCATGCCATTCCATTCCATTCCATTCCGTGACATTCCATTCCATTCCATTCGCTTTTATACCATGCCATTCCATTCCATTCCATTCCATTCCTTTCCATTCCATTCGGGTTGATTCCATTCCTTTCCATTCCTTTCCATTCCATTCCATTCCATTGCATTCCATTCCATTCCATTCGTTTCTGGTTGATTCCCTTCCATTCTATTCCATACCATTCCATTCCATTCCATTCCATTCCATTCGTGTTGATTCCATTCCATTCCTTTCCATTGCATTCATTTCCGTTCCATTACATTCCGTTCGGGTTGATTGCATTCCTTTCCACTCCATTGCATGCCATTGCATTCCATTCCCTTCCATTCCATTCCATTACATTCCATTCCATTCTGGTTGATTCCATTCCATTCCATTCCATTCAATTCCATTCCACTCCATTCCATGCCATTCCATACCATTCGTATTGATTCCATCCCATTCCATTCCATTCAATTCCATTCCATTCCAATTCATACGGGTTGATTCCATTCCCTTCCATTCAATTGCAATCCATTCCATTCCATTGGGGTTGATTCCATTCTATTCCATTCAATTACATTCCATTACGTTTGATTCCATATCCTTCCCTTTCATTCCATTCCATTCCATTCCAATCCATTCGTGTTGATTCCATACGATTCCATTCCATTCCATTCCATTCCATTCGGGTTGATTCCATGCCATGCCATTCCATTCCATTCCATTCCTTTCCATTGCATTCCATTCGCGTTTATACCATGCCATTCCATTCCATTCCTTTCCATTCCATTCGGGTTGATTTCATTCCTATCCATTCCTTTCCATTCCATTTCATTCCATTGCATTCCATTCCATTCCATTCGTTTCTGGTTGATTCCCTTCCATTCCATTCCATACCATTCCATTCCATACCATTCCATTTCATTCGTGTTGTTTCCATTCCATTGCTTTCCATTGCATTCAATTCCGTTCCATTACATTCCGTTCGGGTTGATTGCATTCCTTTCCACTCCATTGAGTTCCATTCCATTCCATTCCATTCCATTCCATTTCATTCCATTCCATTCCATTCCATTCGAGTTGATTCCATTCCATTCCATTCCATTCCATTCGGGTTGATTCCATTCCATTCCATTCAGTTCCATTCCATTCCATTCCTTGCCATTCCAATCCATTACGTTTGATTCCATTCGGGTTGATTCCATTCCATTCCATTATATTCCATTACATTCGTGTTGACTCCATTCCATTCCATTACTCTCCATTGCATTCCGTTCCACTCCATTCCATTCCATTCCATTCCATTCCGGTTGATTCCATATCCTTCCCTGTCATTCCATTCCATTCCATTCCAATCCATTCGTGTTGATTCCATACGATTCCATTCCATTCAATTACATTCCATTCGGGTTAATTCCATGCCATTCCATTCCATTCCATTCCATTCCATTCCATTCCATTCCATTCCATTCCATTCCATTCGCGTTTATACCATGCCATTCCATTCCATTCCAATCCATTCCTTTCCATAACATTCGGGTTGATTCCATTCCATTCCATTCCATTCCATTCCATTCTGGTTGTTTCCATTCCATTCCATTCTATTCCATTACACTCCATTCCATGCCATTCCATACCATTCGTGTTGATTCCATCCCATTCCATTCCATTACTTTCCATTGCATTCCAATCCATCCGGGTGATTCCATTCCCTTCCATTCCATTGCAATCCATTCCATTCCATTGGGGTTGATTCTATTCTAATCCATTCCATTCCATTCAATTCCATTCCATTCCGGGTGATTCCATATCCTTCCCCTTCATTACATTCCATTCCATTCAAATCCATTCGTGTTGATTCCGTACGATTCCATTCCATTCCATTCCATTCCATTCGGGGTTATTCCATACCCTGCCATTTCTTCCATTCCATTGGATTCCATTCCATTCCATTCGGGTTCATTTCATTCAAATCCATTCCATTTGGGTTGATTCCATATCCTTCCCTTCCATTCCATTCTATTCCATTCCAATACACTCGGGTTGATTACATACGCTTCCATTGCATTCCATTTCATTGCATTCGGGTGGATTCCATTCCATCCCATTCTATTCCATTCCATTCCATTCCATTCCATTCCATTCCATTCCATTCCATTCCATTCCATTCCATTCCATTTCATTCCATTCGGGTTGTTTCCATTCCATTCCATTCAGTTCCATTCCATTACATTCCTTGCCATTCCAACCCATTATGATCGATTCCATTCGGGTTGATTCCATTCCATTCCATAATATTCCATTTCATTCGGGTTGATTCCATTCCATTCCATTCCACTCCAATGCATTCCATTCCACTCCATTGCATTCCATTCCATTCCTGTTGTTTCCATATCTTTCCTTTTCATTCCATTCCATTCCATTTCAATCCATTCGAGTTGATTCCATGCCATTCCATTCCATTCGATTCCGTTCCATTCCATTCCATTCCATTCGCGTTTATACCATGCCATTCCATTCCATTCCATTCGATTCCTTTCCATTCCATTTCATTCCATTCGAGTTGTTTCCAATCCATTCCATTCAGTTCCATTCCATTCCATTCCTAGCCATTCCAATCCATTAAGTTCGATTCCTTTCGGGTTGATTCCATGCCATTCCATTATATTCCATTACATTCGGGTTGATACCATTCCATTCCACAACACTCCAATGCATTCCATTCCACTCCATTCCATTCCATTCCATTCCGGTTGATTCCATATCCTTTCTTTCATTCCATTCCATTCCATTCCATTCCAATCCATTCGTGTTGATTCCATATGATTCCATGCCATTCCATTCCATTCCATTCCGTGACATTCCATTCCATTCCATTCGCTTTTATACCATGCCATTCCATTACATTCCATTCCATTCCTTTCCATTCCATTCGGGTTGATTCTATTCCTTTCCATTCCTTTCCATTCCATTCCATTCCATTCCATTGCATTCCATTCCATTCCATTCGTTTCTGGTTGATTCCCTTCCATTCTATTCCATACCATTCCATTCCATTCCATTCCATTCCATTCCATTCCATTCCATTCGTGTTGATTCCATTCCATTCCTTTCCATTGCATTCAATTCCGTTCCATTACATTCCGTTCTGGTTGATTGCATTCCTTTCCACTCCATTGCATTCCATTCCATTCCATTCCATTCCATTCCATTCCATTCCATTCCATTCCATTCCATTCCATTCCATTCGGGTTGATTCCATTCCATTCCATTCCATTCCATTCTGGTTGATTCCATTCCATTCCATTCCATTCAAATCCATCCCATTCGGGTTGATTCCATTCCGTTCCATTCCAATCCATTCGGGTTGATTCCATTCCATTTCATTCCATTCCATCCCATTCCATTGCACACCATTCCAGTCAGGTTGATTCCACTCCATTGCACTCCACTCCACTCCATTCCATGCCATTCCATTCCATTCGTGTTGATTCCATCCCATTCTTTCCATTCCATTCCATTCCATTCATTCCATTCCATTCCATTCCATTCCGTTTGATATCATTCCATTCCATTCATTTCCGTTCCATTCCATTCCATTCGTTGTGATTCAATTCCCTTCCATTTCTTCCATTCCATTGCATTCCCTTCCATTCCATTCGGATTGATTCCATTCCTTTCCATTCCATTCCATTCCACTCCTTTCGGGTTGATTCCATTCCATTCCATTCCATCCCATTCCATTCCATTCCATTCCATTCCATTCCATTCCATTCCATTCCATTCCAGTCAGCTTGATTTCACTCCATTGCACTCCATTCAACTCCATTCCATGCCTTTCCGTACCATTCGGGTTGATTCCATCCCATTCCACTCCATTCCATTCCATTCGTGGTGATTCCATTTCCTTCCATTTCTCCCTTTCCATTGCATTCCATTCCATTCCATTCGGGTTCATTGCATTCCATTCCATTACATTTGGGTTGATTCAATATCCTTCCCTTCCATTCCATTCTACTCCATTCCAATACACTCGGGGTGATTCCATACGCTTCCATTGCATTCCATTTCATTGCATTCGGGTGGAATCCATTCCATTCCATTCTATTCCATTCCATTCCATACCATTGCATTCCATTCCATTGCATTCCATTCGGGTTGATTCCATTCCATTCCATTCAGTTCCATTCCATTCCATTCCCTGCCATTCCAATCCATTACGTTCGATTCCATTCGGGTTGATTCCATTCCATTCCATTATATTCCATTACATTCGGGTTGATTCCATTCCATTCCATTACTCTGCATTGCATTCCATTCCACTCAATTCCATTCCATTCCATTCCATTCTGGTTGATTCCATATCCTTCCCTGTCATTCCATTCCGTTCCATTCCAATCCATTCGTGTTGATTCCATACGATTCCATTCCATTCCATTCCATTCGGGTTGATTCCATGCCTTTCCATTCCATTCCATTCCATTCCATTCCATTCCATTCGCGTTTATACCATGCCATTCCATTCCATTCCAATCCATTCCTTTCCATTCCATTCGGGATGATTCCATTCCATTCTATTCCATTCCATTCGGGTTGTTTCCATTCCATTCCATTCTATTCCATTCCACTCCATTCCATGCCATTCCATACCATTCGTGTTGATTCCATCAAATTGCATTCCAGTACTTTCCATTGCATTCCAATCCATACGGGTTGATTCCATTCCCTTCCATTCCATTGCAGTGCATTCCATTCCATTGCAGTTGATTCCATTCTATTCCATTCCATTCCATTCAATTACATTCCATTCCGGTTGATTACATATCCTACCCTTTCATTCCATTCCATTCCATTCAAATCCATTCGTGTTGATTCCATACGATTCCATTCCATTCCATTCCATTCCTTTCGGGTTGATTCCATGCCATTCCATTCCATTCCTTTCCATTCCATTCCATTCCATTCGTGGTTATTCCATACCCTGCCATTTCTTCCATTCCATTCCATTCCATTCCATTTGGGTTGATTCCATATCCTTCCTTTCCATTCCATTCTATTCCATTCCAATACACTCGGGTTGATTACATACGCTTCCATTGCATTCCATTTCATTGCACTCGGGTGGATTCCATTCCATCCCATTCTATTCCATTCCATTCCATTCCATTCCATTCCATTTCATTCCATTCCATTCCATTTCATTCCATTCGGGTTGTTTCCATTTCATTACATTCAGTTCCATTCCATTCCATTCCTTGCCATTCCAATCCAGTATGTTCGATTCCATTCGGGTTGATTCCATTCCATTGCATTATATTCCATTTCATTCGGGTTGATTCCATTCCATTCCATTCCACTTCAATGCATTCCATTCCACTCCATTCCATTCCATTCCATTCCGGTTGATTCCATATCCTTCCTTTTCATTCCATTCCATTCCATTCCAATCCATTCGTGTTGATTCCATGCCATTCCATTCCATTTGATTCCGTTCCATTCCATTCCATGCCATTCGCGTTTATACCATTCCATTGCATTCCATTCCATTCCATTCCTTTCTATTCCATTTCATTCCATTCGGGTTGTTTCCAATCCATTCCATTCAGTTCCATTCCATTCCATTCCTAGCCATTTCAATCCATTAAGTTCGATTCCATTCGAGTTGATTCCATTCCATTCCATTATATTCCATTACATTTGGGTTGATACCATTCCATTCCATAACACTCCAATGCATTCTATTCCACTCCATTCCATTCCATTCCATTCCGGTTGATTCCATATCCTTTCTTTCATTCCATTCCAATCCATTACATTCCAATCCATTCGTGTTGATTCCATACGATTCCATTCCATTCCATTCCATTCCATTCGGGTTGATTCCATGCCATTCCATTCCGTTCCATTCCGTGACATTCCATTCCATTACATTCGCGTTTATACCATTCCATTCCATTCCATTCCATTCCATTCCATTCCATTCCATTCCTTTCCATTCCATTCGGTTTGATTCCATTCCTTTCCATTCCTTTCCATTCCATTCCATTCCATTGCATTCCATTCCATTCCATTCGTTTCTGGTTGATTCCCTTCCATTCCATTCCATACCATTCCATTCCATTCCATTCCATTCCATTCGTGTTGATTCCATTCCATTCTTTCCATTGCATTCAATTCCGTCCCATTACATTCCCTTCGGGTTGATTGCGTTCCTTTCCACTCCATTGCATTCCATTGCATTCCATTCCATTCCATTTCATTCCATTCCATTCCATTTCATTCCATTCCATTCCATTCGGGTTGATTCCATTCCATTCCATTCCATTCCATTCCATTCCATTCCATTCCATTCCTTTCCATTCCATTCTGGTTGATTCCATTCCATTCCATTCCATTCAAATCCATTCCATTCGGGTTGATTCCATTCCATTCCATTCCAATCCATTCGGGTTGATTCCATTCCATTTCATTCCATTCCATCCCATTCCATTCCATTCCATTGCACTCCATTCCAGTCAGGTTGATTCAACTCCATTGCACTCCATTCCACTCCATTCCATGCCATTCCATACCATTCGTGTTGATTTCATCCCATTCTTTCCATTCCATTCCATTCCATTCATTCCATTCCATTCCATTCCATTCCGTTTGATTTCATTCCATTCCTTTCCTTTCCATTCCATTCCATTCCATTCGTGGTGATTCAATTCCCTTCCATTTCTTCCATTCCATTGCATTCGCTTCCATTCCATTCGGGTTGATTCCATTCCATTCCATTCCATTCCATTCCATTCCATTCCATTCGTTTCTGGTTGTTTCCTTCCAATCCATTCCACTCCATTCCATTTCATTCCATTCCATTCCATTCGGGGTGATTCCATTCCATTCCTTTCCATTCCATTCAATTCCATTCCATTACATTCCGTTCGGGTTGATTGCATTCCTTTCCACTCCATTGCATTCCATTCCATTCCATTCCATTCCAATCCATTCCATTCCATTCCATTCTGGTTGATTCCATTCCATTCCATTCCATTCTGGTTGATTCCATTCCATTCCATTCCATTCAAATCCATTCCATTCGGGATGATTCCATTCCATTCCATTCCACTCCTTTCGGGTTGATTCCATTCCATTTCATTCCATTCCATCCCATTCCATTCCATTCCATTCCATTCCACTCCATTCCAGTCAGCTTGATTTCACTCCATTGCACTCCATTCCACTACATTCCATGCCATTCCGTACCATTCGGGTTGATTCCATCCCATTCCATTCCATTCCATTCCATTCCATTCCATTCCGTTTGATGCCATTCCATTCCATTCCATTCCATTCGTGGTTATTCCATACCCTTCCATTTTTTCCATTCCATTGCACTCCATTCCATTCCATTTGGGTTCATATCATTCCATTCCATTCCATTTGGGTTGATTCAATATCCTTCCCTTCCATTCCATTCTACTCCATTCCAATACACTCGGGTTGATTCCATACGCTTCCATTGCATTCCATTTCATTACATTCTGGTGGATTCCATTCCTTCCCATTCTATTCCATTCCATTCCATTCCATTCCATTCCATTCGGGTTGATTCCATTCCATTCCATTCGGTTCCATTCCATTCCATTCCTTGCTATTCCAATCCATTACGTTCGATTCCATTCGGGTTGATTCCATTCCATTCCATTATATTCCATTACATTCGGGTTGATTCCATTCCATTCCATTACTCTCCATTTCATTCCATTCCACTCCATTCCATTCCATTCCATTCCATTCTGGTTGACTCCATATCCTTCCCTGTCATTCCATTCCATTCCGTTCCAATCCATTCCTGTTGATTCCATACGATTCCATTCCATTCCATTCCATTCCATTCCATTAGGGTTGATTCCATGCCATTCCATTCCATTCCATTCCATTCCATTCCATTCCGTTCCATTCCATTCGCGTTTATAGCATGCCATTCCATTCCATTCCAATCCATTCCGTTCCATTCCATTCGGGTTGATTCCATTCCATTCCATTCCATTCCATTCGGGTTGTTTCCATTCCATTCCATTCCATTCCATTCGGGTTGATTCCATGCCATTCCATTCCATTCCATTCCATTCCATTCCATTCCATTCCATTCCATTCGCGTTTATACCATGCCATTCCATTCCATTCCAATCCATTCCGTTCCATTCCATTCGGGTTGATTCCATTCCATTCCATTCCATTCCATTCGGGTTGTTTCCTTTCCATTCCATTCTATTCCATTCCACTCCATTCCATGCCATTCCATACCATTCGTGTTGATTCCATCCCATTCCATTCCATTCCTTTCCATTCCATTCCAATCCATACGGGTTGATTCCATTCCCTTCCATTCCATTGCAATCCATTCCATTCCATTGCGGTTGATTGCATTCTATTCCATTCCATTCCATTGAATTACATTCCATTCCGGTTGATTCAATATCCTTCCCTTTCATTCCATTCCATTCCATTCAAATCCATTCCTTTTGATTCCATACGACTCGATTCCATACCATTCCATTACATTCGGGTTGATTCCATGCCATTCCATTCCATTCCATTCCATTCCATTCGCGTTGATACCATGCCACTCCATTCCATTCCATTCCATTCCATTCCTTTCCATTCCATTCGGGTTGATTCCATTCCTTTCCATTCCATCCCATTCCATTCCATTCGTTTCTGGTTGATTCCCTTCCAATCCATTCCATTCCATTCCATTCCATTGCATTCCATTCCATTCCATTCGGGTTGATTCCATTCCATTCCTTTCCATTCCCTTCAATTCCATTCCATTATATTCCGATCGGGTTTATTGCATTCCTTTCCAATCCATTGAATTCCATTCCATTCCATTCCATTCCATTCCATTCCATTCCATTCCATTCCATTCCATTCCATTCAGGTTTATTCCATTCCATTCCATTCCATTCTGGTTGATTCCATTCCATTCCATTCCATTAAAATCCATTCCATTCCGGTTGATTCCATTCCATTCCATTCCACTCCTTTCGGGTTGATTCCATTCCATTTCATTCCATTCACTCCCATTCCTTTCCATTCCATTCCACTCCATTCCAGTCAGGTTGATTTCACTCCATTGCACTCCATTCCACTACTTTACATGCCATTCCTTACCATTCGGGTTGATTCCATTCCACTCCATTCCATTCCATTCCATTCCATTCCATTCCATTCCATTCCTTTCGGGGTTATTCCATACCCTGCCATTTCTTCCATTCCATTGCATTCCATTCCATTCCATTCGGGTTCATTGCATTCCATTCCATTCCATTTCTGTAGATTCCATATCCTTCCCTTCCATTCCATTCTATTCCATTCCAATACACTAGTATTGATTACATACGCGTAGATTGCATTCCATTTCATTGCATTCGTGTGGATTCCATTCCATCCCATTCTATTCCATTCCATTCCATTCCATTCCATTCCATTCAATTCGCGTTTTACTATGCCATTCCATTCCATTCCATTCCATTCCTTTCCATTCCATTTCATTCCATTCGGGTTGTTTCCAATCCATTCCATTCAGTTCCATTCCATTCCATTCCTAGCCATTCCAATCCATTATGTTCAATTCCATTCGGGTTGATTCCATTCCATTCCATTATATTCCATTACATTCGGTTTGATACCATTCCATTCCATAACACTCCAATGCATTCCATTCCACTCCATTCCCTTCCATTCCATTCCGGTTGATTCCATATCCTTTCTTTTCATTCCATTCCATTCCATTCCAGTCCAATCCATTCGTGTTGACTCCATACGATTCCATTCCATTCCATTTTATTCCATTCGGGTTGATTACATGCCATTCCATTCCATTCCATTCCGTTACATTCCATTCCATTCCATTCGCGTTTATACCATTCCATTCCATTCCATTCCTTTCCTTTCCATTCGGGTTGATTTCATTCTTTCCATTCCTTTCCATTCCATTCCATTCCATTCCATTCCATTCCATTCCATTCGTTTCTGGTTGATTCCCTTCCAATCCATTCCATTCCATTCCATTTCATTCCATTCCATTCCATTCGGGTTGATTCCATTCCATTCCTTTCCATTCCATTGAATTCCATAACATTACATTCCGTTCGGGTTGATTCCATTCCATTCCATTCCACTGCTTTCGGGTTGATTCCACTCCATTTCATTCCATTGCATCCCATTCCATTCCATTCCATTCCACTCCATTCCAGTCAGCTTGATTTCACTCCATTGCACTCCATTCCACTACATTCCATGCCATTCTGTACCATTCGGGTTGATTCCATCCCATTCCATTCCATTCCATTCCATTCCATTCCATTCGTGGTTATTCCATTCCCTTCCATTTCTTCCATTCCATTGCATTCCATTCCATTCCATTCGGGTTCATTCCATTCCATTCCATTCCATTTGGGTTGATTCCATATCCTTCCCTTCCATTCCATTCTATTGCATTCCAATACACTCGGGTGGATTCCATACGCTTCCATTGCATTCCATTTCATTGCATTCGGGTGGATTCCATTCCATCCCATTCTATTCCATTCCATTCCATTCCATTCCATTCCATTCCATTCCATTCCATTCGGGTTGATTCCATTCCATTCCATTCAGTTCAATTCCACTCCATTCCTTGCCATTTTAATCCATTACGTTCGATTCCATTCGGGTTGATTCCATTCCATTCCATTATATTCCATTACATTCGGGTTGATTCCATTCCATTCCATTCCTCTCCATTGCATTCCATTCCACTCCATTCCATTCCATTCCATTCCATTCCGATTGATTCCATATCCTTCCCTTTGATTCCATTCCATTCCAATCCATTCGTGTTGATTCCATACGATTCCATTCCATTCCATTCCATTCCATTCGGGTTGATTCCATGCCATTCCATTCCATTCCATTCCATTCGATTCCATTCCATTCGCGTTTATACCATACCATTCCATTCCATTCCAATCCGTTCCTTTCCATTCCATTCGGGTTGATTGCATTCCTTCCCATTCCATTCCATTCCATTGCATTCCATTCCATTCCATTCGTTTCTGGTTGATTTCCTTCCATTCCATTCCATACCATTCCATTCCATTCCATTCCATTCCATTCGTGTTGATTTAATTCCAATCCTTTCCATTCCATTCAATTCCGTTCCATTACATTCCAATCGGGTTGATTGCATTACTTTCCACTCCATTGCATTCCATTCCATTCCATACCATTCCATTCCATTCCATTCGTGTTGATTCCATTCCATTCCATTCCATTCTGGTTGATTCCATTCCATTCCATTCCATTCAAATCCATTCCATTCGGGTTGATTCCATTCCATTTCATTCCATTCCATCCCATTCCATTCCATTCCATTCCACTCCATTCCAGTCAGGTTGATTTCACTCCATTGCACTCCATTCCACACCATTCCATGCCATTCCATACCATTCGTGTTGATTCCATACCATTCCTTTCCATTCCATTCCATTCCATTCCGTTTGATTTCATTCCATTCCATTCCTTTCCATTCCATTCCATTCCATTCGTGGTGATTCAATTCCCTTCCATTTCATCCATTCCATTGCATTCCCTTCCATTCCATTCGTGTTGATTCCATTCCATGCCATTCCATTTGGGTTGATTCCATATCCTTCCCTTCCATTCCATTCCATTCCATTCCAACACTCGGGTTGATTGCATACGCTTCCATTGCATTCCATTCCAGTCCATTCGGGTGGATTCCTTTCCATCCCATTCTATTCCATTCCATTCCATTCCATTCCATTTCATTCCATTCCATTCGCGTTAATACCTATCCATTCCATTCCATTCCATTCCATTCCATTCCATTCCATTCCATTTCATTCCATTCGGGTTGATTCCATTCCATTCCATTCAGTTCCATTCCATTCCATTCCATGCCATTCCAATCCATTACGTTCGATTCCATTCGGGTTGATTCCATTCCATTCCATTCCATTCCATTCCATTACGTTCGGGTTGATTCCATTCCATTCCATTCCACACCATGGCATTCCATTAAATTCCATTCCATTCCACTAAATTCTATTCCATTCCATTCAATTCCACTCAATTCCATTCCATTCCACTACATTCCATTCCATTCCATTCCATTCGGGTTTATTCCATCCCATCCCATTAGAGCCCATTCCATTCCATTGCATTCGGGTTTATTCCATTCCATTCCATTCCTTTCCTTTCCATTCAATTCCGTTCCATTCCATTCCATCCGGGTTGATTACATTCCCTTCCACTCCATTGCATTTCATTCCATTCCATTCCATTCGGGTTGATTCCATTCCATTCCATTCCATTCCATTCCATTCCATTCCATTCCATTCGGGTTGATTCCATTCCATTCCATTCCATTCCATTCCATTCCATTCCATTCCATTCCATTCCGTTAGGGTTGATTCCATTCCCTTGCATTCCATTCCATTCCATTCCGTTAGGGTTGATTATATCCTATTCCATTCCATTTCTTTTCATTCCATTCCATTCCAGTCAGGTTGATTCCATTCCATTCCATTATATTCCATTCCATTCCATTCCACTCCATTTCTTTCGGGTTGATTCAATTCCATTCCATTCCATTCCACTCCATTCGGGTTGATTCCATTCCATTCCTCTCCATTCCATTCCATTCTATAACATTTGGGTTGATTCCATCCCATTCCATTCCATTCCATTCCATTCCATTCGTGTGGATTCCATTCCATTCCATTCCATTCCAATCCATTCCAATACATTCAGGTTGATTCCCTTCGCTTCCATTCCATTCAATTCCATTCCATTCGGGTTGATTCCATTCCATTCTATTCCATTCCATTACATTACATTCGGTTTGATCCCATTCCATTCCATTCTATTCCATTCCATTCCGTTCCATTCAGGTTGTTTCCATTTCATTCCATTCCACTCCATTCCATGCCATTCCATACCATTCGTGTTGATTCCATCCCATTCCATTCCATTCCATTACATTCCTTTCCAATCCATACGGGTTGATTCCATTCCCTTCCATTCCATTGCAATCCATTCCATTCCATTTGGTTCCATTCCTTTCGATTCCATTCCATTCCATTCGATTCCGTTCCATTCCATTCCATTCGGGTGGATTCCAATCCATTCCATTCCATTCCTTTCCCATTCATTCGGGTTGATTCCATTCCATTTCATTCCATTCCATCCCATTCCACTCCATTCCATTCCACACCATTCCAGTCAGGTTGATTCCACTCCATTGCACTCCGTTCCACTACATTCCATGCCATTCCATACCATTCTCGTTGATTCCATCCCATTCCTTTAAATTCCATTCCATTCCATTCCATTCCATTCCATTCCATTCAGTTCCATTCCATTCCATTCCATTCCATGCCATTCCATTCCATTCAACTCCATTTCTGTACATTCCACTCCATTCCAGTCAGGTTGATTTCATTTCATTCTATTCCATTCCATTCCATTCCAATCCATTACGTTCGATTCCATTCGGTTTGATTCCATTCCATTCCATTACATTACATTACATTCGCGTTGATTCCATTCCATTCCATTCGACTCCATTGCATTCCATTCCACTCCATTCCAATCAGGTTAATTCCATTCCATTCCATATCATTCCATTCCAATCCAATGCATTCCATTCCATTAGGGTTGATTCCATTGCATTCCATTCCATTCCTTTCCATTCCGGTTGTTTCCATTCCATTCCATTCCATTGCATTCCATTCCATTCCATTTCATGCCATTCCATACCACTCGGGTTCATTCCATCAAATTCCATTTTATTCCACTCCATTCCATTCCATTCCATTCCATTCCATTCCATACCATTCCACTCGGTTTGATTCCATTCCATTGCATTCCATTCCATTCCATTGCATTCCATTCCATTCTGTTTGATTCCGTTCCCTTCCATTCCTTCCTTTCCATTGCATTCCATTCCATTTTATTTGGGATGATTCCATTCCATTGCATTGCATTGCATTCCATTCCATTCCAATCCAATCCATTCCAGTCAGGTTGATTCCATTCCATTCCATTCCTTTCCATTCCATTCCATTCCATTCCATTCCATTCCGGGTGATTCCATTCCCTTCCATTTCTTACATTCCATTGCATTCCATTCCATTCCATTCGGGTTGATTCCATTCCATTCCATTCCATTTGGGTTGATTCCATATTCTTCCCTTCCTTTCCATTCCATTCCATTCCAATACACTCGCGTTGATTCCATACGCTTCCTTTCCATTCCATTCCCTTCCTTTCCATTCCATTCTTGTTGATTCCATTCCATTCCATTCCATTCGTTTCTGGTTGATTCCATTCCAATCCATTCCATTTAATTCCATTCCATTCCATTCCATTCCATTCCATTTCATTCCATTCCATTCCATACGGGTTGATTCCATTCCATTCCTTTCCATTCCATTCCATTCCATTACATTACATTCCGTTCGGCTTGATTGCATTCCTTTCCACTCCATTGCATTCCATTCCATTCCATTCCAATCCATTCGTGTTGATTCCATATGATTCCATTCCATTCCATTCGGGTTGATTCCATGCCATTTTATTCCATTCCATTCCATTCCATTCCATTCCATTCCATTCCATTCCTTTCCATTCCATTCGGGTTGATTCCATTCGTTTCCATTCCTTTCCATTCCATTCCATTCCATTGCATTCCATTCCATTCCATTCGTTTCTGGATGATTCACTTCCATTCCATTGCATACCATTTCATTCCATTCCATTCCATGCCAATCCATTCCATTCCATTCGTGTTGATTCCATTCCATTCCTCTCCATTCCATTGAATTCCTTTCCATTACATTCCGTTCGAGTTGATTACATTCCTTTCCACTCCATTGCATTCCATTCTATTCCATTCAATTCCATTCCATTTCTTTCGGGTTGACTCCATTCCATTCCATTCCATTCTAATCCATTCCATTCGGGTTGATTCCATTCCATTCCATTCCAAACCATTCGGGTTGATTCCATTCCATTTCATTCCTTTCCATCCCATTCCATTCGATTCCATTCCGCTCCATTCCAGTCAGGTTGATTCCACTCCATTGCATTCCATTCCACTCCATTCCATGCCATTCCGTACCATTCATGTTGATTCCATAACATTCCTTTCCATTCCATTCCATTCCATTCCGTTCCATTCCATTCCATTCCATTCCATTCCGTTTGATTTCATTCGATTCCTTTCCTTTCCATTCCATTCCATTCCATTCGTGGTGATTCAATTGTCTTCCATTTCTTCCATTCCATTGCACTCCCTTCCATTCCATTCGGGTTGATTCCATTCCATTCCATTCCATTTGGGTTGATTCCATATCCTTCCCGTCCATTTCATTTCATTCCATTCCAACACTCGCGTTTATTCCATACGCTTCCACTGCATTCCATTCCATTCCATTCGGGTTGATTCCTTTCCTTCCCATTCTATTCCATTCCATTCCATTTCATTCCATTCCATGCGCGTTAATACCAATCCATTCCATTATATTCCATTCCATTCCATTTCATTCCATTCGGGTTGTTTCCATTCCATTCCATTCAGTTCCATTCCATTCCATTCCATTCCATGCCATTCCAATCTATTACGTTCGATTCCATTCGTGTTGATTCCATTCCATTCCATTCCATTCCATTACATTCGGGTTGATTCCATTCCATTCCAATCGACTCCACTGCATTCCATTCCACTCCATTCCAATCAAGCTGATTCCATACCATTCCATATCATTCCATTCCAATCCATTCCATTCCATTCCATTCGGGTTGATTCCATTCCATTCCATTCCATTCCATTCCATTCCATTCCATTCCGGTTGTTTCCATTCCATTCCATTCCATTCCATTCCATTCCACTCCATTTCCTGCCATTCCATACCACTCGTGTTCATTCCATCAAATTCCATTCTATTCTACTGCATTTCATTCCCTTCCATTCCATTCCATTCCATTCCATACCATTCCATTCGGTTTGATTCCATTCCATTCCATTGCATTGCATTCCATTCCATTCGGGTTAATTCCGTTCCCTTCCATTCCCTCCATTCCATTGCATTCCGTTCCATTTTATTTGGGTTGATTCCATTCCATTGCATTGCATTCCATTCCGTTCCATTCCAATCAACTCCATTCCAGACAGGTTGATTCCATTCCATTCCATTCCATTCCATTCCATTCCGAGTGATTCCATTCCCTTCCATTTCTTCCATTCCATTGCATTCCATTCCATTCCATTCGGGTTGATTCCATTCCATTCCATTCAATTTGGGTTGATTCCATATTCTTCCCTTCCATTTCATTCCATTCCATTCCATTCCAATACACTCGCGTTGATTCCATACGCTTCCATTCCATTCCATTCTATTCCTTTCCATTCCATTCGGGTTGATTCAATCCCATTCCATTCCCTTTCATTCCATTCCATTCCATTCGTTTCTGGTTGATTCCCTTCCAATCCGTTCCATTCCATTCCATTCCAATCCATTCCATTCCATTTCATTCCATTCCATTCCATACGGGTTGATTCCATTCCATTCCTTTCCATTCCATTGAATTCCATTCCATTACATTCCGTTCGGCTTGATTGCATTCCTTTCCACTCAATTGCATTGCATTGCATTCCATTCCATTCCATTGCAAAACATTCCTGTTGATTACATACGATTCCATTCCATTCCATTCCATTCTATTCGGGTTGATTCCATGCCATTCCATTCCATTCCATTCCATTCTATTCGGGTTGATTCCATGCCATTTCATTTCATTCCATTCCATTCCATTCCATTCCATTCCATTCCAGTCCATTCGCGTTGATACCATGCCATTCCATTCCATTCCATTCCATTCCATTCCATTCCATTCCTTTCCATTCCATTCGGGTTGATTACATTCCTTTCCATTCCATTCCATTCCATTCGTTTCTGGTTGATTCCCTTCCAATCCATTCCATTCCATTCCATTCCATTTCATTTCATTCCATTCCATTTCATTCGGGTTGATTCCATTCCATACCTTTCCATTCCATTCAATTACATTCCATTACATTCCGTTCGGGTTGATTCCATTCCATTCCATTCCATTCCATTTCATTCCATTCCATTTCAATCGGGTGGATTTCATTCCATTCCTTTCCTTTCCATTCCATTGCATTCCATTCGTGGTGATTCAATTCTCTTCCATTTCTTCCATTCCATTGCATTCCCTTCCACTCCATTCTGGTTGATTCCATTGTACTCTATTCCATTTGGGTTGATTCCATATTCTTCCATTCCATTCCAATCCATTCCATTCCATTCCATTCCATTCGGATTGATTCCATCCCATTCCATTCCATTCCATTCCACTCCATTCCAATCAGGTTGATTCCATTCCATACCATATCATTCCATTCCATTCCATTCCATTCCATTCCATTCCATTCCATTCCGGTTGTTTCCATTCCGTTCCATTCCATTGCATACCATTCCACTCCATTTCATGCCATTCCATACCACTCGGGTTCATTCCGTCAAATACCATTCTATTCCACTCCTTTCCCTTCCATTCCATTCCATTCTATTCCATTCCATTCCATTCCATTCCATTACATTCGGGTTGATTCCATTCCATTCCATTCGACTCCATTGCATTCCATTCCACTCCATTCCATTGCATTCCATTTCATTCCATTCGGGTTGATTCCATTCCATTCCATTCAGTTCCATTCCATTCCATTCCATGCCATTCCAATCCATTACGTTTGATTCCATTCGTGTTGATTCCATTCCATTCCATTCCATTCCATTACGTTCGGGTTGATTCCATTCCATTCCATTCCACTCCATTGCATTCCATTCAACTCCATTCCATTCCATTCCATTCCATTCGGGTTGATTCCATCCCATTCCATTCCATTCCCTTCCATTCCATTCCACTCCATTCCAATCAGGTTGATTCCATTCAATTCTTATCATTCCATTCCATTCCATTCGGTTTGATTCCATTCCATTCTATTCCATTCTATTCCATTCCATTCCATTCCATTCCATTCCATTCCATTCCATTCCATTCGGGTTGTTTCCATTCCATTCCATTCCATTCCATTCCAATCCATTCCATGCCAATCCATACCTCTCGGGTTCATTCCATCAAATTCCATTCTATTCCACTCCATTCCATTCCATTCCATTACATTCCGTTCGGTTTGATTCCATTCCATTCCATTCCATTCCATTGCATTCCATTCGGGCTGAATCTGTTCCCTTCCATTCCTTCCATTCCATTTCATTCCATTCCATTTTATTTGGGTTGATTCCATTCCATTGCATTGCATTGCATTCCATTCCATTCCATTCCATTCCACTCCATTCCAGTCAATTTGATACAATTCCATTCCATTCCATTCCTTTATTTCCGCGTGATTCCATTCCCTTCCATTTATTCCATTCCATTGCATTCCATTCCATTCAATTCGGGTTGATTCCATTGTATTCTATTCCATTTGGGTTGATTCCATATTCTTCCATTCCATTCCATTCCATTCCATTCCATTCCAATACACTCGCGTTGATTCCATAAGCTTCCATTGCATTCCATTCCATTCCATTCGGGTGGATTCCATTCCACTCCATTCCATTCCATTCCATTCCATTCCATTCCATTCCATTCCATTCCTTTCTGGTTGATTCCATTCCATTCCATTCCATTCCATTCCATTAGCGTTGATTATATCGTATTACAATCCATTCCATTGCATTCGACTCCATTTCAGTCATTTTGATTCCATTCCATTCCATTCCATTCCATTCCATTCCTTTCCATTCCATTCCATTCGGGTTGATTCCATTCCATTCCACTCCATTCGGGTTGATTCCATTCCATTCCTTTCCATTACATTACATTCGGGTTGATTCCATTCCATTCCATTCCATTCCATTCCATTCCATGTCATTCCAATCCATTATATTCTATTCCATTCCCGTTGATTCCATTCCATTCCATTCCACTCCATTGCATTACATTCCACTCCATTCCATTCCATTCCATTCCATTCCATTCGGGTTGATTCCATCCTTTCCCATTAGATCCCATTCCATTCCATTGCATTCCGGTTGATGCCATTCCATTGCATTCCTTTCCATTCCATTCAATTCCGTTCCATTGCATTCCATTCGTGTTGATAACATTCCCTTCCACTCCATTGCATTCCATTCCATTCCATTCTATTCCATTCCATTCCATTCGATTCCATTCGTGTTGATTCCATTCCCTAATATTCCATTCCATTCCATTCCATTCCACTCCATTCCATTCCATTCCATTCCTTTCTGGTTGATTCCATTCCATTAGATTCCATTCCATTCCATTCCATTCCATTCCATTCCATTCGGGTAGTTTCCATTCGATTCCATTCCACTCCATTCCATGCAATTCCATACCATTCGTGTTGATTCCTTCCCATTCCATTCCAATCCATTCCATTCCATTCCAATCCGTACGTGTTGATTCCATTCCCTTCCATTCCAGTGCAATCCATTCCATTCCACTTGATTCCATTCCCTTCGATTCCATTCCTTTCCAATCTACTCTGTTCCATTCCATGCCATTCAGGTGGATTCCAATCCATTCCATGCCATTCGGGCGGATTCCATTCCATTCCATTCCATTCAATTCAATTCCATTCCAATCCATTCAGTTTGATTCCCAAACCCTCCATTCCATTCAATTCCATTCCATTAGCGCCGATTCCGTTCAATTCCATTAAATTCCATTACATTCGGTTTTATTCCCTTCCATTCCATTCTCTCCATTGCATTCCATCCGACTCCATTCCATTCCTTTCCGGTTGCTTCCAACCCATTCCATTCAATTCCATTCCATTCCATTCCATTCCATTCCATTCGATTCCATTCAGGTTGTTTCCATTCCATTCCATTCCATTCCATTCTTGCCATTCCATACCATTCGTGTTGATTCCATCCCATTCCATTCCATTCAATTCCATTCCATTCCAATCCAATCCATACGGGTTGATTCCATTCCCTTGCATTCCATTGCAATCCATTCCATTCTATTGGGGTTCATTCCATTCCATTCCATTCCATTCCATTCCATTCCGTTCCATTCCGGTTGATTCCATATCCTTCCCTTTCATTCCATTCCATTCCATTCCAATCCATTCGTGTTGACTCCATACGATTCCATTCCATTTCATTCCATTTCATTCTGGTTGGTTCCATGCCATTCCATTCCAGTCCATTCCATTCCATTCCATTCGATTCCATTCGCGTTGATACCATGCTATTCCATTCCATTCCATTCCATTCCTTTCCATTCCATTCAGGTTGATTCCATTCCATTCCATTCCATTCCATTCCATTCGCTTCTGGTTGATTCCCTTCCAATCCATACCATTGCATTCCATTCCATTCCATTTCATTCCATTCCATTCCATTAGGGTAGATTCCATTCCTTTCCTTTCCATTACATTCAATTCCATTACATTACATTCCGTTCGGGTTGATTGCATTCCTTTCCACTCCGTTGCATTCCATTGCATTCCATTCCATTCCTTTCCATTCCATTCCATTCCATTCGTGTTTATTCCATTCCATTCCATTCCATTCCATTACGTTCGGGTTGATTCCATTCCAATCCATTCCACTCCATTGCATTCCATTCCACTCCATTCCATTCAATTTCATTCCATTCGGGTTGATTCCATCCCATTCCATTCCATTCCGTTCCATTCCATTCCATTCCACTCCATTCCAATTAGGTTGATTCCCTTGCATTCCATTCCATTCCATTCCATTCCATTCCATAAGATCCCATTCCATTCCATTGTATTCCGGTTGATTCCATTCCATTCCATTCCTTTCCATTCCATTCAATTCCGTTCCATTGCATTCCATTCGTGTTGATTACGTTCCCTTCCACTCCATTGCATTCCATTACATTCCATTCTATTCCATTCCATTCCATTCCATTCCATTCCATTCCATTCCATTCCATTCGTGTTGAATCCATTCCCTTACATTCCATACCATTCCGTTCCATTCCATTCCATTCCATTCCATTCTTTTCTGGTTGATTCCATTCCATTCCATTCCATTCCATTCCATTCCATTCCATTCTATTCCATTCCGTTCCATTACGGTTGATTTTATCCTATTCGATTCCATTTCTTTTCATTCCACTCCATTCCACTCAGGCTGATTCCATTCCATTCCATTCCATTCCATTCCATTCCATTCCATTCCTTTCCATTCCATTCCATTCCATTCGGGTTGATTCAATTCCATTCCATTCCATTCCACTACATTCGGGTTGATTCCGTTCCATTCCTCTCCATTCCATTCCATTCCATACCATTTGTGTTGATTCCATTTCATTCCATTCCATTCCAATCCATTCCATTCCATTCCAGTTGATTCCATTCCCTTCGATTCCATTCCATTCCAATAAATTCCAGTCAATTCAGGTTGATTCCCTACGCTTCCATTTCATTCAATTCCATTCCATTCGGGTTGATTCCATTCCATTCCATTCCATTCCATTCCATTCCATTCCATTCCATTCCACTGCATTCCAATCAGGTTGATTCCATTCCATTCCATACCATACCATTCCATTCCATTAGGGTTGATTCCATTCCATTCCATTCTATTCCATTACATTCGGGTTTTTTCCATTCCATTCCATTCCACTCCATTCCATGCCATTCCGTGCCATTCGTGTTGATTCCACGCCATTCCATTCCATTCCATTCCATTCCATTCCAATCCATACGTGTTGATTCCTGTCCCTTCCATTCCACTGCAATCCATTCCATTCCAGTTGATTAAATTCCCTTCGATTCCATTCTTTTCCATTCGATTCCGTTCCATTCCATGCCATACGGGTGGATTCCAATCCATTCCATTTCATTCTATTCCATTCCATTCCAATCCGTTCAGTTTGATTCCCTACGCTTCCATTCCATTCAATTCCATTCCATTAGGGCTGATTCCATTCCATTCCATTACATTCGGTTTGATTCCCTTCCATTCCATTCCACTCCATTGAATTCCATTCCACTCCATTCCATTCCATTCCGGTTCATTCCATCCCATTCCATTCCATTCCATTCCATTCCATTCCATTCCATTCCATTCGGGTTGTTTCCATTCCATTCCATTCCATTCCACTCCATTCTTGCCATTCCATACCATTCGTGTTGATTCCATCCCATTCCATTCCATTCCATTCCATTCCAATCCAATCCATACGGGTTGATTCCATTCCCTTCCATTCCATTGCATTCCATTACATTCCATTGGGGTTCATTCCATTCCATTCCATTCCATTCCATTCCATTCCATTCCATTCCGGTTGTTTCCATATCCTTCCCTTTCATTCCATTCCATTCCACTCCAATCCATTCGTGTTGATTCCATACGATTCCATTCCATTTCATTTCATTTCATTCGGGTTGGTTCCATGCCATTCCATTCCATTCCATTCCATTCCATTCGCGTTGATACCATGCCATTCCATTCCATTCCATTCCATTCCTTTCCATTCCATTCAGGATGATTCCATTCCATTCCACTCCATTCCATTCCATTCGTTTCTGGTTGATTCCCTTCCAATCCATACCATTGCACTCCATTCCATTTCATTTCATTCCATTCCATTCCATTCGGGTAGATTCCATTCCATTCCTTTCCATTCCATTCAATTCCATTCCATTACATTCCGTTCGGGTTGATTGCATTCCTTTCCACTCCATTGCAATCCATTACATTCCATACCTTTCCTTTCCATTCCATTCCATTCCATTCCGTTCCATTCGTGTTTCTTCCATTCTATTCCATTCCATTCTGGTTGATTCCATTCCATTCCATTCCATTCACATCCATTCCATTCGGGTTCATTCCATTCCATTCCAGTCAACTCCTTTCGTGTTGGTTCCATTCCATTTCATTCCATTCCAACCCATTCCATTCCATTCCATTCCACTCCATTCCTGTCTGGTTGATTTCACTCCATTGCACTCCATTCCACTACATTCCATGCCATTCCGTACCATTCGGGTTGATTCCAGCCCATTCCATTCCATTCCATTGCATTCCATTCCATTCCTTTTGATTCCATTCCATTCCATTCCATTCCATTCCATTCCATTCCATTCGTGGTGATTCCATTCCCTTCCATTTCTTCCATTCCGTTGCATTCCATTCCATTCCATTCGGGTTCATTTCTTTCCATTCCATTCCATTTGGGTTGATTCCATATCCTTCCCTTCCATTCCATTCTATTCCATTGCAATACACTCGGGTGGATTCCATACGCTTCCATTGCATTCAATTTCATACCATTCATGTGGATTCCATTCCATCCCATTCTATTCCATTGCATTCAATTCCATTCCATTCCATTCCATTCTATTTGCGTTAATACCATTCCATTCCATTCCATATCATTCCATTCGGGTTGCTTGCATTCCATTCCATTATATTCCATTAAATTCGGGTTGATTCCATTCCATTCCATTCCACACCATTGCATTCCATTAAACTCCATTCCATTCCATTCCATTCCATTTTTGTTGATTCCATCCCACACCATTCCATTCCATGCCATTCCATTCCATTCCATTCTCCTCCATTCCAATCAGGTGGATTCCATACCATTTCATTCCATTCCATTCCATTCCATTTCATTCCATTCCATTCCATTCCATTCCATTCGGGTTGCTACCATTCCATTCCATTCCATTCTATTCCATTCCATTCCATTCCATTCCGTTCGGGTTGTTTCCATTCCATTCCATTCTATTCCATTCCATTCCATTCCACTCCATTCCATGCCATTCCATTAAATGCCATTCCATTCCATTCGGGTTCATTCCATTAAATTGCATTCTATTCCACTCCATTCCATTCCATTCCATTCCATTCCGTTCCATTCGTGTTTCTTCCATTCTATTCCATTCCATTCTGGTTGATTCCATTCCATTCCATTCCATTCACATCCATTCCATTCGGGTTGATTCCATTCCATTCCATTCAACTCCTTTCGTGTTGGTTCCATTCCATTTCATTCCATTCCTACCCATTCCATTCCATTCCATTCCACTCCATTCCTGTCTGGTTGATTTCACTCCATTGCACTCCATTCCACTACATTCCATGCCATTCCGTACCATTCGGGTTGATTCCATCCCATTCCATTCCATTCCATTCCATTCGTGGTGATTCCATTCCCTTCCATTTCTTCCGTTCCGTTGCATTCCATTCCATTCCATTCGGGTTCATTTCTTTCCATTCCATTCCATTTGGGTTGATTCCATATCCTTCCCTTCCATTCCATTCTATTCCATTGCAATACACTCGGGTGGATTCCATACGCTTCCATTGCATTCAATTTCATACCATTCATGTGGATTCCATTCCATCCCATTCTATTCCATTGCATTCAATTCCATTCCATTCCATTCCATTCTATTTGCGTTAATACCATTCCATTCCATTCCATATCATTCCATTCGTGTTGCTTCCATTCCATTCCATTATATTCCATTAAATTCGGGTTGATTCCATTCCATTCCATTCCACACCATTGCATTCCATTAAACTCCATTCCATTCCATTCCATTCCATTCTTGTTGATTCCATCCCACACCATTCCATTCCATGCCATTCCATTCCATTCCATTCTCCTCCATTCCAATCAGGTGGATTCCATACCATTTCATTCCATTCCATTCCATTCCATTCCATTCCATTCCATTCGGGTTGCTACCATTCCATTCCATTCCATTCTATCCCATTCCATTCCATTCCATTCCATTCCTTTCTGATTGATTCCATTCCATTCCATTCCATTTCATTCCATTCCATTCCATTCCATTCTATTAGGTTTGATTATATCCTATTCCATTCCTTTCCATTTCATTGCAAACCATTCCAGTCAGGTGGATTCCATTCCAATCCATCCCATTCCATTCCATTCCATTCCATTCCAATCCATTCCATTCCATTCAGGTTGATTCCATTCAATTCCATTACATTCCATACCATTTGGGTTGATTCCATCCCGTTCCATTCCATTCCAATCCATTCCATTCCATTCCATTCCATTCCAGTTGTTTCCATTCCCTTCGATTCCAATCCATTCCATTCGATTCCGTTCCATTCCAATCCATTCGGGTGGATTCCAATCCATTCCATTCCATTCCATTCCATTCCATTCCATTCCAATCCATTCGTGTTGATTCTCTACGCTTCCATTCCATTCAATTCCATTCCGTTCGGGTTGATTCCACTCCATTCCATTCCACTCCATTCGGGTTGATTCCAACCCATTCCATTCCATTCCATTCCATTCCATGCCATTCTATTCCGTTTGATTCCATTCCATTCCACTCCATTCCATTCCATTCCATTAGGGTTGATTACATTCCCCTCCATTCCATTGCATTCCATTCCATTTTATTCGGGTTGATTAAATTCCATTCCATTCCATTCCATTCCATTCCTTTCCGTTTGATTCCATTCCATTCCATTCCATTCCATTCCATTCCATTCGCGTTTTTACCATTCCTTTCCCTTCCATTCCATTCCATTCGGGTTGATTCAATTCCATTCCATTCCATTCCATTACATCCGGGTTGATTCCATTCCATTACATTCCATTGCATTCCATTCCATGCCATTCCAATCCATTACATTCTATTGCATTCGGGTTCATTCCATTCCATTCCATTCCACTCCATTGCATTCCGTTCCACTCCTTTCCGTTCCATTCCATTCCATTCGGGTGGATTCCATCCCATTCCGTTCCATTCCATTCCAAGCCACTCAATTCCAGTCAGGTTGATTCCATTCCATTCCATTCCATTGCAATCCATTCCATTCCATTCCTTTCCGGTTGATTCCATTCCATTTCATTCAATTCCATTCCATTCCAATCCATTCAACTCCATTCCATTCCATTTCATACCATTCCGGTAAATTCCCTTCCATTCCATTCCATTCCATTCCATTCCATTCCATTCGGGTTGACTCCGCTCCATTCCATTCCATTCCATTCCACTCCATTCCACTCGAATTGTTTCCATTCCCTTCCATTCCATCCCATTCCATTGCATTCCATTCCATTCTATTCCATTGAGTTTGAATCCATATCCTTCCCTTCCATTCCATTCCATGCCTTTCCGGTTGATTCCATTCCATTCCATTCCATTCCATTCCATTCCATTCCATTCGGATTGATTCCACTCCATTCCATTCCTTTCCATTGCATTCCACTACATTCCATTCCTTTCTGGATGATTCCATTCCATTCCATTCCATTCCATTCCTTTCCATTTAATTCCATTCCATTCCACTGTGGTTGATTCCATTCCATTCCTTTCCATTCTATTCCATTCCGTTCCATTCCATTCCATTCGGGTTGATTCCATCCAACTCCATTCCATTCTTCTCCATACCAGTCACGTTGATTCCATTCCATTGCATTCCATTCCATTCCATTCGGGTTCATTTCTTTCCATTCCATTCCATTTGGGTTGATTCCATAACCTTCCCTTCCATTCCATTCTATTCCATTGCAATACACTCGGGTGGATTCCATACACTTCCATTGCATTCAATTTCATACCATTCATGTGGATTCCATTCCATCCCATTCTATTCCATTGCATTCAATTCCATTCCATTCCATTCCATTCTATTTGCGTTAATACCATTCCATTCCATTCCATATCATTCCATTCGGGTTGATTCCATTCCATACCATAGAGTTCCTTTCCATTCAATTCCTTGCCATTCCAATCCATTACGTTCGATTACATTCGGGTTGCTTCCATTCCATTCCATTATATTCCATTACATTCGTGTTGATTCCATTCCATTCCATTCCACACCATTGCATTCCATTAAACTCCATTCCATTCCATTCCATTCTATTCGTGTTGATTCCATCCCACACCATTCCATTCCATGCCATTCCATTCCATTCCATTCCCCTCCATTCCAATCAGGTGGATTCCATACCATTTCATTCCATTCCATTCCATTCCATTCCATTCCATTCCATTCCATTCCATTCGGGTTGCTACCATTCCATTCCATTCCATTCTATGCCATTCCATTCCATTCCATTCCATTTCATTCCATTCCTTTCCATTTCATTCCATTCCTTTCCATTCCATTCTATTAGGGTGGATTATATCCTATTCCATTCCTTTCCATTTCATTGCAATCCATTCCAGTCAGGTGGATTCCATCTCAATCCATCCCATTCCATTCCATTCCATTCCATTCCAATCCATTCCATTCAATTCAGGTTGATTCCATTCAATTCCATTACATTCCATACCATTTGGGTTGATTCCATCCCGTTCCATTCCATTCCAATCCATTCCATTCCATTCCATTCCATTCCAGTTGTTTCCATTGCCTTCGATTCCAATCCATTCCATTCGATTCCGTTCCATTCCAATCCATTCGGGTGGATTCCAATCCATTCCATTCCATTCCATTCCATTCCATTCCATTCCAATCCATTCGTGTTGATTCTCTACGCTTCCATTCCATTCAATTCCATTCCGTTCGGGTTGATTCCAATCCATTCCATTCCACTCCATTCGGGTTGATTCCAACCCATTCCATTCCATTCCATTCCATTCCATGCCATTCCATTCCGTTTGATTCCATTCCATTCCATTCCATTTCATTCCGGTAGGGTTGATTACATTCCCCTCCATTCCATTGCATTCCATTCCATTTTATTCGGGTTGATTAAATTCCATTCCATTCCATTCCATTCCATTCCTTTCCGGTTGATTCCATTCCATTCCATTCCATTCCATTCCATTCCATTCGCGTTTTTACCATTCCTTTCCCTTCCATTCCATTCCATTCGGGTTGATTCAATTCCATTCCATTCCATTCCATTACATCCGGGTTGATTCCATTCCATTCCATTCCATTGCATTCCATTCCATGCCATTCCAATCCATTACATTCTATTGCATTCGGGTTCATTCCATTCCATTCCATTCCATTCCACTCCATTGCATTCCGTTCCACTCCTTTCCATTCCATTCCATTCCATTCGGGTGGATTCCATCCCATTGCGTTCCATTCCATTCCAAGCCACTCCATTCCAGTCAGGTTGATTCCATTCCATTCCATTCCATTGCAATCCATTCCATTCCATTCCTTTCCGGTTGATTCCATTCCATTTCATTCAATTCCATTCCATTCCAATCCATTCAACTCCATTCCATTCCAATTCATACCATTCCGGTAAATTCCATTCCATTCCATTCCATTCCATTCCATTCCATTCCATTCGGGTTGACTCCGTTCCATTCCATTCCATTCCATTCCACTCCATTCCACTCAAATTGTTTCCATTCCCTTCCATTCCATCCCATTCCATTGCATTCCATTCCATTCTATTCCATTGAGTTTGAATCCATATCCTTCCCTTCCATTCCATTCCATTCCTTTCCGGTTGATTCCATTCCATTCCATTCCATTCCATTCCATTCCATTCCATTCGGATTGATTCCATTCCATTCCATTCCTTTCCATTGCATTCCACTACATTCCATTCCTTTCTGGATGATTCCATTCCATTCCATTCCATTCCGTTCCTTTCCATTTAATTCCATTCCATTCCACTCTGGTTGATTCCATTCCATTCCTTTCCATTCCATTCCATTCCGTTCCATTCCATTCCATTCGTGTTGATTCCATCCAACTCCATTCCATTCCATTCCATTCTTCTCCATACCAGTCACGTTGATTCCATTCCATTTCATTGCATTCCATTCCATTCCATTCCATTCCATTCCATTCCATTCGCCTTAATAACGTTCCATTCAATTACATTCCATTCCATTACATTTCATTCCATTCGGGTTGATTCCATTCCATTCCATTGCATTCCATTACATTACATTCGGGTTGATTCCATTCCATTGCATTCCATTACATTCCATTCTATGACATGCTATTCCAATCCATTACGTTAGAATCCATTAGGGTTGATTCCATTCCACTCCATTACACTCCATTGCATTCCATTCCACTCCACTCCATTCCATTCCATTCCACTCCATTCTGGTTGATTCCATTCCATTCCTCTCCATTACATTCCATTCCATAACATTCGGTTGTTTCCATCACATTCCATTCCATTCCGGTCCATTCCATACGGGTTGATTCCAATTCATTCCATTCCATTCCAGTAGATTCCATTCCCTTCGATTCCATTCCATTCCATTCGATTCCATTCCATTCCATTCCATTGCATTCGAGTGGATTCCAATCCATGTAATTCCATTCCATTCCATTCCATTCCAATCCATTCGGTTTGATTCCCTACGTTTCCATTCCATTCAATTCCTTTCCACTCGGGTTGATTCCATTCCATTCCACTCCATTCCTTTACATTCGTGTTGATTCCATTCCATTCCATTCCACTCCATTGCTTTCCCTTCCATTCCATACCATTCCATTCCATACCATTCCGTTCGGGTTGATTCCGTCCCATTCCATTCCATTCCATTCTCCTCCATTCCAGTCAGGTTGATTCCATTCCATTCCATTCCATTCCATTCCATTCCATTCCATTCCGTTCCATTCGGGTGGATTCCATTCCATTCCATTCCATTCCTTTCCATTCCAATCCATTCCATTCCATTCCATTCGCGTTGTTTCGATTCCATTCCATTCCATTCCATTCCATTCGACTCCATTCCATTCCGTTGCATAACATTCTGGTTGATTCCATCCCATTCCATTCCATCCCATTCCATTCCATTCCATTCCATTCCATCCCATTCGGGTTGATTCCAATCCGTTCCATTCCTTCCATTCCATTGCATTCCGTTACATTTTATTCGGGTTGATTCCATTCCATTCAATTCCATTCCATTCAATTCCATTCCATTCCATTTGGATTGATTCCATTCCATACCATTCCATTCCATTCCATTCCATTCCATGCCAATCCAATCCATTCAGGTTGATTCCAGACACTTCCATTCCATTCCATTGCATTCCATTTGGGTTGATTCCCATCCATTCCATTCCTTTCCGTTCGCGCTGACAACATTCCATTCCATTGCATTCCATTCGGGTTGTTTCCATTCCATTCTATTCCATTCCATTCCATTCCATTCCATTCCTTTCTGGATGGACCCATTCTATTCCATTCCATTCCATTCCTTTCGGGTTGATTCCATTCCATTCTTTTCCTTTCCTATCCATTCCATTCCATTCCATTACATTCCATTCGTGTTGATTACATCCCGTTACATTCCATTCCATTCCATTCCATTCCATTCCATTCCATTCCATTCCATTCCACTCCATGCCAGTCAGGTGGATTCCATTCCATTCCATTCCATTCCATTCCATTCCATTCCATTCCATTCCATTCCATTCCATTTGGGGTGATTCCATTCCCTACCATTTCTTCAATTCCATTGCATTCCATTCCATTCCATTGCATTAGGGTTGATTATATCCCATTACATTCCATTCCGTTTCATTCCACTCCATTCCAGTCAGGTTGATTCCATTCCATTCCATTTCATTCCACTCCATTGCATTCCTTTCCATTCCATTCCATTTGGGGTGATTCCATTCCCTTCAATTTATTCCATTCCATTCCATTCCATTCCATTCCTTTCCATTCGTGTTGATTCCATTCCATTCCGTTGATTTGGGTTGATTCCATATCCTTCCCTTCCATTCAATTCCATTCCATTCCTATACACTCGGGTTGATTCCATACGCTTCCATTGCATTCCATTTGATTCCATTCGGGTGGATTCCATTCCATTCCATTCCATTCCATTCGCGTTAATACCATTCCATTCCATTCCATTCCTTTCCATTCCATTTCATTCCATTCGGGTTCATTCCATTCCATTCCATTCAGTTTCATTCCATTTCTTTCCATGCCATTTCAATCCATTACGTTCGATTAGATTCGGGTTGATTCCATTCCATTCCATTCCATTACATTACATTCGGGTTGATTCCATTCCATTCCATTGCATTCCACGCCATTGCATTCCATTCCAATCCATTCCATTGCATTCCATTCCATTCCAATCCATTCCATTCCATTCCATTCCATTCCATTCCATTCCATTCCATTCCGGTTGATCCCATCCCGTTACATTCCATTCCATTCCATTCCATTCCATTCCATTCCATTCCATTCCACTCCATTCCAGTCAGTTTGATTCCATTCCATTCCATTCCATTCCATTCCACTCCATTCCATTCCATTCCATTCCATTCGGGTTGATTCCATTCCATTCCATTCCATTCAACTCCATTCTGGTTGATTCCATTCCATTCCTCTCCATTCCATTCCATTGCATTCCATACCATTTGGGTTGGTTCCGTCCCATTCCATTCCATTCCATTCCATTCCACTCCACTCCATTCAATTCCATTCCATTCCATTCCAGTTGATTCCATTCCCTTCGATTCCAGTCCATTCCATTCGATTCCGTTCCATTCCATTCAGTTCGGGCGGATTCCAATGCATTCCATTCCATTCCATTCCATTCCCATCCATTCGGGTTGATTCCCTACGCTTCCATTCCATTCAATTCCATTCCATTCTGATTGATTCCATTCCATTCAATTCCATTCCGTCGGGTTGTTTCCATTCCATTCCATTCCATTCCATTCCATTCCATTCCATTCCAATCCTTTCCAATCCATTCGGTTTGATTCCATACACTTCCATTCCATTCCATTCTATTCCATTCCATTCCATTCCATTCCATTCCATTCCATTAGGCTAGATTCCATTCCATTCCTTTCCATTACATTACATTCGGTTTAATTCCATTCCATTCCATTCCATTCCCTTCCATTTTATTCCATTCCATTGCATTCCATTCCATTCGGGTTGATTCCGTTCCCTTCCATTCGTTCCATTCCATTGCATAACATTCCATTTTATTTGGGTTGATTCCATTCCATTGCATTGCATTCCATTCCATTCCATTCCAATCCAGTCCATTCCAGTCAGGTTGATTCCATTCCATTCCATTCCATTCCATTCCATTCCATTCCATTCCATTCCGGGTGATTCCATTCCCTTCCATTTCTTCCATTCCATTGCATTCCTTTCCATTCCATTCCGGTTGATTCCATTCTATTCCATTCCATTTGGGTTGATTCCATATTCTTCCCTTCCATTCCATTCCATTACATTCCAATACACTCGCGTTGATTCCGTACGGTTCCATTTCATTCCTTTCCATTCCATTCGGGTTGATTCCATTCCATTCCATTCCATTCCATTCGTTTCTGGTTGATTCCCTTCCAATCCATTCCATTCCATTCCATTCCATTCCATTAGGGTTGATTATATCCTATTCCATTCCATTCCATTCCATTCCAATCCACTCCCGTCAGGTTGATTCCATTCCATTCCATTCCATTCCATTCCATTCCAATCCATTCCATCCCATTCCATTCCATTCCAGTTGTTTCCATTCCCTTCGATTCCATTCCATTCCATTCCATTCGGGTGGATTCCAATCCATTCCATTCCATTCCATTTCATTGCATTCCATTCCATTCCAATCCATTCGGTTTGATTCCGTACGCTTCCATTCCATTCAATTCCATTCCATTCGGGTTGATTCCATTCCATTCCATTCCATTCAATTCCATTCCATGCCATTCCAATCCATTACATTCTATTCCATTCGGGTTGATTCCATTCCATTCCATTCCACTCCATTGCATTCCATTCCACTCCTTTCCATTCCATTCCATTCCATTCGGGTTGATACCATCCCATCCCATTAGATTGCATTCCATTCCTTTGCACTTGGGTTGACACCATTCCATTCCATTACTTTCCATTCCAGTCAATTCCGTTCCATTCCATTCCATTCGGGTTGATTACATTCCCTTCCACTCCATTGCATTCCATTCCATTCCATTCGGGTTGATTCCATTCCCTTATATTCCATTCCATTCCATTCCATTCCATACCATTCCATTCCATTCCATTCCTTTCTGGTTGATTCCATTCCATTCCGTTCCATTCCATTCCATTCCATTAGGGTTGATTATATCCTATTCCATTGCATTTCATTTCATTCCAATCCATTCCAGTCAGGTTGATTCCATTCCATTCCATTCCATTCCATTCCATTCCATTCCATTCCATTATGGTTGATTCCATTCAATTCCATTCCATTCCACTCCATTCGGGTTTATTCCATTCCATTCCTCTATATTCCATTCCATTCCATACCATTTGGGTTGATTCCATCCCATTTCATTCCATTCCATTCCATTCCAATCCATTCCATTCCATTCCATTCCATTCCATTCCATTCCATTCCAGTTGATTCCATTCCCTTCGATACCATTCAATTCCATTCGATTCCGTTCCATTCCAATCCATTCGGGTGTATTCCAATCCATTCCATTCCATTCCATTCCATTCCATTAAATTCAAATCCATTAGGGTTGATTCCCTACGCTTCCATTCCATTCAATTCCATTCCATTCGGGTTGATTCCATTCCATTCCATTCCAATCAATTCGGGTTGTTTCCATCCCATTCCATTCCATTCCATTCCTTTCCATTCCATTCCATTCCGTTTGATTCCATTCCATTCCATTCCATTCCATTCGGGTTGATTTCATTCCCTTCAATTCCTTCCATTCCATTGCAATCCATTCCATTTTATTCGGGTTGATTCCATTCCATTCCATTCCGGTTGATTCCATTCCATTCCATTCCATTCCATTCCATTCCATTCCAATCCATTCGGGTTGATTCCATTCCATTCCAGTCCTTTCGGGTTGATTCCATTCCATTCCATTCCATTCCATTCCATTCCATTCCATTCCATTCTGGATGATTCCATTCCATTCCATTCCATTCCATTACATTCGGGTTGATTCCATTCCATTCCATTCCATTCCATTCAATGCCATTGCAATCCATTACATTCTATTACATTCGGGTTGATTCCATTCCATTCCATTCCACTCTATTGCATTTCATTCCACTCCATTCCATTCCATTCGGGTGGATTCCATCCTATTCCATTCCCTTCCATTCCATGCCACTCCATTCCAGTCAGGTTGATTCCATTTGGTTCCATTCCATTCCATTCAATTCCATTCCTTTCCATTCCATTCGGGTTAATTCAATTCCATTCCATTCCATTCCATTCTGGTTGATTCCAATCCATTCCATTCCATTCTTATCCATTCCATTCGGTTTGATTCCATTCCATTCCATTCCATTCGGGTTTATTTCATTCCATTCCATTCCAATCCATTCCACTGCATTCCATTCCATTTCATACCATTCTGGTAAATTCCATTCCATTCCATTCCATTCCATTCCATTCCTTTCCATTCCATTCAATTCCATTCCATTCCATTCCATATGGGTTGATTACATTCCCTTCCACTCCATTGCATTCCATTCCATTCCATTCCATTCTGGTTGATTCCATTCCCTTACATTCCTTTCCATTCCATTCCATTCCATTCCATACCATTCCATTCCATTCCATTCCATTCCTTTCTGGTTGATTCCATTCCATTCCATTCCATTCCATTCCATTCCATTCAATTAGGGTTGATTATATACCATTCCATTCCATTCCATTTCATTCCACTCCATTCCAGTGAGGTTGATTCCATTCCATTCCATTCCATTCCATTCGGGTTGATTCCATTCCATTCCATTCCATTCAACTCCATTCGGGTTGATTCCATTCCATTTCTCTCCATTCCATTCCATTCCATTCCATCCCATACCATTTGGGTTGATTCCATCCCATTCCATTCCATTCCACTGCAATCCATCCCATTCCATTCCATTCCATTCCATTCCATTCCAGTGGATTCCATTCCCTTCGATTCCATTCCATTCCATTCGATTCCTTTCCATTCCGTTCCATTCGTGTGGTTTCCAATCCATTCCACTCCATTCCCTTCCATTCCATTCCATTCCATTCCAATCCATTCGGGCTGATTCCCTACGCTTCCATTCCATTCAATTCCATTCCATTCGGGTTGATTCCATTCCATTCCATTCCATTCCATTCCATTCCATTCCATTCCATTCGGGTTGATTCCATCCCATTCCATTCCATTCCATTCCATTGCATTCCATTCCTTACCATTCCACTCCATTCCAATCAGATTGATTCCATTCCATTCCATTCCATTCCATTCCAATCCATTCGGGTTGATTCCATTCCATTCCAATCCATTCGGGTTGATTCCATTCCATTCCATGCCATTCCATTCCATTCCATTCCATTCCATTCCATTCCATTCCATTCCATTCGGGTTGTTTCCATTCCATTCCATTCCATTCCATTCCACTGCATTCCATGCCATTCCATACGATTCGTGTTGATTCCATCCCATACGATTCCATTCCATTCCATTCGGGTTGATTCAATGCCATTCCATTCCATACCATTCGCGTTGATACCATGCCATTCCATTCCATTCCATTCCATTCCATTCCATTCCATTCAGGTTGATTCCATTCCTTTCCATACCTTTCCATCCCATTCCATTCCACTCCATTGCATTCTGTCCATTCCATTCCATTCGTTTCTGGTTGATTCCTTTTCATTCCATTCCATTCCATTCAATTTCATTCCATTTCGGTTGATTCCATTCCTTTCCTTTCCATTCCATTCAATTCCTTTCCATTACATTCCATTCGGTTTGATTGCATTCCTTTCCACTCCATTGCATTCCATTCCATTACATTCCATTCAATTGCATTCCATTCCATTCCATTCATATCCATTCCATTCGGGTTGATTCCATTCCATTCCATTCCATTGCGTTCCAATTTGCTGATTCCATTCCATGCAATTCCATTCCATTGCATTCGGTTTGATGCCATTCACATCCATTCCATCCCATTCCATTCCATTCCATTAGGGTTGATTCCATTCCGTTCCATTCCATTCCATTCCATTCCATTCCATTTGGGTTGATTCCATATCCTTCCCTTCCATTCCATTCTATTCCATTCCAATACACTCGGGTTGATTCCCTACGCTTCCATTGCATTCCATTTCATTCCATTCTGGTGGATTCCATTCCATCCCATTCTATTCCATTCCATTCCATTCCATTCCATTCCATTCCATTCGCGTTAATACCATTCCATTCCATTCCATTCGGGTATATTCCATTCCATTCCATTCCATTCCTTTCGCGTTAATACCATGCCATTCCATTCCATACCCTTCCATTCCATTCCATTCCATTTCATTCCATTCGGGTTGATTCCATTCCATTCCATTCAGTTCCATTCCTTTCCATTCCTTGCCATTCCAATCCATTACGTTCAATTACATTCGGGTTGATTCAATTCCTTTCCTTATATTCCATTACATTCGTTTTGATTCCATTCCATTCCATTCCACTCAATTGCATTCCATTCCACTCCATTCCATTCCATTCCATTCCATTCGGGTGGATTCCACCCCATTCCATTCCATTCCATGCCATTCCATTTCATTCCATTCCACTGCATACCAATCAGGTTGATTCCCTTCCATTCCATTCCATTCCATTCCATTCCATTCGGGTTGATTCCATTCCATTCCGTTCCCTTCTATTCCTTCAATTCCATTGCATTCCATTCCATTTTATTCGGGTTGATTCCATTCCATTCCATTCCATTCCATTCCATTCCATTCCATTCCAATCCATTCCATTCCATTCCGTTCCATTCCAGTTGATTCCATTCCCTTCGATTCCATTCCATTCCATTCGATTCTGTTCCATTCCATTTCATTCGGGTGGACTCCTATCCATTCCATTCCATTCCATTCCATTAAATTCCTATCCATTAGGGTTGATTCCCTACGCATCCGTGCCATACAATTCAATTCCATGCGGGTTGATCCATTCTATTCCATTCCAATCCATTCGGGTTGATTCCATCCCATTCCATTCCATTCCATTCCATTCCGTTCCATTCCGCTTGATTCCATTCCATTCCATTCCATTCCATTCCATTCCATTCCATTCCATTGAATTCCATTCCTTTCCATTCCATTCGGGTTGATTCCATTCCATTCCATTCCATTCCATTCCATTCCATTCCATTCTGGTTGATTCCAATCCATTCCATTCCATTCATATCCATTCCATTCGGGTTGATTCCATTCCATTCCATTCCACTCCATTCGGGTTGATTCCATTCCATTTCATTCCATTCCATCCCATTCCATTCCATTCCATTCCATTCGGGTTGATTCCATTCCATTCCATTCCATTGCACTACAATTTGTTGCTTCCATTCCATCCAATTGCATTACATTCCATTCGGGTTGATTCCATTCCCATCCATTCCATCCCATTCCATTCCATTCCATTACGGTTGATTCCATTCCGTTCCATTCCATTCCATTCCATTCCATTCCATTCCATTTCATTACATTTGTGTTGATTCCACATCCTTCACTTCCATTACATTCTATTCCATTCCAATACACTCGGGTTGATTCCATACGCTTCCATTGCATTCCATTTCATTCCATTCTGGTGGATTCCATTCCATCCCATTCTATTCCATTCCATTCCATTCCATTCCATTCCATTCCATTCGCGTTAATACCATTCCATTCCATTCCATTCCATTCCAATTCATTCCATTCGGGTATATTCCATTCCATTCCATTCAATTCCATTCCATTCCATTCCTTGCCATTCCAATACATTACGTTCGATTACATTCGAGTTGATTCCATTTAATTTCATTATATTCCATTACATTCGAGTTGATTCCATTCCATTCCATTCCAGTCCAGTGCATTCAATTCCATTCCATTCCATTCCATTCCATTCCATTCGGGTTGATTCGAACCCATTCCATTCCATTACATGCCATTCCATTGCATTCCATTCCATGCCATTCCATTCGGGTTGATTCCATTCCATTCCATTCCATTCTATTCTATTCCATTCCATTCCATTCCATTCGGTTTGTTCACATTGCTTTCCATTCCATTCGATTCCATTACACTCCATTCCATGCCATTCCATTCCATTCGTGTTCATTCCATAAAATTCCATTCTATTCCATTCCATTCCATTCCATTCCATTCCATTCCATTCCATTCGGGTTGATTCGAACCCATTCCATTCCATTAGATGCCATTCCATTCCATTCCATTCCATTCCATTCGGGTTGATTCCATTCCATTCTATTCCATTCCATTCCATTCCATTTCATTCGTTTTGTTTACATTGCATTCCATTCCATTCCATTCCATTACACTCCATACCATGCCATTCCATTCCATTCGTGTTCATTCCATCAAATTCCATTCTATTCCATTCCATTCCATTCCATTCCATTCCATTCCATTCCAATCCATTCGGTTTTATTTCATTCCATTCCATTCCATTGCATTCCATTCGTGTTGATTCCGTTCCCTTCCATTGCTTCCATTCCATTGCATTCCATTCCATTTTATTCGGGTTGTTTCCATTCCATTCCATTCCATTCTATTCGATTCCATTCCAATCCGTTCAGGTTGATTCCATACACTTCCATTCCATTCCATTCCATTCCATTCCATTCCATTCCATTAGTGTTGATTCCATTCCATTCCTTTCCATTACATTACATTCGGTTTGATTCCATTCCATTCCATTCCATTTCATTCCATTCCATGGCATTCCAATCCATTACTTTCGATTCCATTCGGGTTGATTCCATTCCATTCCATTCCACTCCATTGCATTCCATTCCTCTCCATTCCATTCCATTCCATTCCTTTCGAGTTGATTCCATCCCATCCCACTAGATTCCATTCCATTCGTTTGCATTTGGGTTGATACCATTCTATTCCATTCCTTTCCATTCCATTCAATTCCGTTCCATTCCATACCATTCGTATCGATTACATTCCCTTCCACTCCATTGCATTCCATTCCATTCCATTCCATTCCAATCGTGTTGATTCCATTCCCTTATATTCCATTCCATTCCGTTCCATTCCATTCCTTTCTGGTTGATTCCTTTCCATTCCATTCCATTCCATTCGATTCCATTCCATTCCTTTCTGGTTGATTCCATTCCATTCCATTCCATTCCATTCCATTAGGGTTGATTATATCCTATTCCATTCCATTCCAATTCATTACAATAAATTCCAGTCAGGTTGATTCCATTCCATTCCAATCCATTCCATTCCATTCCATTCCGTTCCATTCCATTCCTTTCTGGTTGATTCCATTCCATTCCATTCCATTCCATTCCATTCCATTCCATTCCATTAGGGTTGATTATATCCTATTCCATTCCATGCCATTTCTTTCCAATCCATTCCAGTCAGATAGATTCCATTCCATTCCATTCCATTCCATTCCTTTCCATTCCATTCCATTCCATTCCATTCTGGTTGACTCCATTCAATTCCATTCCATTCCACTCCATTCGGGTTGATTCCATTCCATTCCTATCCATTCCATTCCATTCCATACCATTTGTGTGGATTCCATCCCATTCCATTCCATTCCATTCCATTCCAATCCATTCCATTCCATTCCATTCCATTCCAATTGATTCCATTCCCTTCGATTCCTTTCCATTCCATTCGATTCCGTTCCATTCCATTCCATTCGGGTGGATTCCATTCCATTCCATTCCATTCCAATCCATTCCATTCCATTCTATTCCATTCCATTCGGGTTGATTCCCTGAGCTTCCATTCCATTCAATTCCATTCCATTCGGGTTGATTCCATTCCATTCCATTCCAATCCATTCGGGTTGATTCCATCCCATTCCATTCCATTCCATTCCATTCCGTAAGATTCCATTCCATTCCACTCCATTCCATTCCATTCGGGTTTATTCCATTCCCATCCATTCCTTCCATTCCATTGCATTCCATTCCATTTTATTCGGGTTGAATTCATTCCATTCCATTCCATTCCATTCCATTCCGGTTGATTCCATTCCATTCCATTCCATTCCATTCCATTCCATTCCATTCCATTGGCGTTGATACCATTCCTTTCCATTCCATTCCATTCCATTCGTTTGATTCCATTCCATTCCATTCCATTCCATTCGGGTTGATTCCATTCCATTCCATTCCATTCCATTCCATTCCATTCCATTCCATTCCATGGCATTCCAATCCATTACATTCTATTACATTCGGGTTGATTCCATTCCATTCCATTCAAATCCATTGCATTCCATTCCACTCCTTTCTATTCCATTCCATTCCATTCGTGTGGATTCCATCCCATTCCATTCAATGCCACTCCATTCCAGTCAGGTTGATTCCATTTTATTCCTTTCTATTCCATTCAATTCCATTCCTTTCCATTCCATTCGGGTTAATTCCATTCCATTCCATTCCATTCCATTCTGGTTGATTCCAATCCATTCCATTCCATTCATATCCATTCCATTCGGGTTGATTCCATTCCAATCCATTCCACTCCATTCGGATTGATTCCATTCCATTCCATTCCATTCCATTCCATTCCATTCCATTCCATTCCATTCGTATTGATTCCATTCCATTCCATTCCATTGCACTACAATTTGTTGCTTCCATTCCATCCAATTCCACTCCATTCCATTTGGGTTGATTCCATTCCCATTCATTCCATCCCATTCCATTCCATTCCATTAGGGTTGATTCCATTCCGTTCCATTCCATTCCATTCCATTCCATTTCGGTTGATTCCACATCCTTCCCTTCCATTACATTCTATTCCATTCCAATACACTCGGGTTGATTCCATACGCTTCCATTGCATTCCATTTCATTCCATTCTGGTGGATTCCATTCCATCCCATTCTATTGCATTCCATTCCATTCCATTCCATTCCATTCGCGTTAATACCATTCCATTCCATTCCATTCCATTCTATTCCATTTCATTCCATTCGGGTTTATTCCATTCCATTCCATTCAGTTCCATTCCATTCCATTCCTTGCCATTCCAATACATTACGTTCGTTTACATTCGAGTTGATTCCATTTCATTTCATTATATTCCATTACATTCGAGTTGATTCCATTCCATTCCATTCCACTCCATTGCATTCAATTCCAATCCATTCCATTCCATTCCATTCCATTCGGGTTGATTCGAACCCATTCCATTCCCTTCCATGCCACTCCATTCCATTCCATTCCACCCCATTCGGGTTGATTCCCTTCCATTCCTCTCCATTCCCTTCAATTCCATACCATTTTGGTTGACTCCATCACATTCCATTCCATTCCATTCCATTCCAATCCATTCCATTCCATTCCAGTTGATTCCATTCCCTTCGATTTCATTCCATTCCATTCGATTCCGTTCCATTCCATTCCATTCGGGTGGATTCCAATCCATTGCATTCCAATCCATTCCATTCCATTAAATTCCAATCCATTCGGGTTGATTCCCTACGGTTCCATTTCATTCAATTCCATTCCATTCGGGTTGATTTCATTCCATTCCATTCCAATCCATTCGGGTTGTTTCCATCCCATTGCATTCCATTCCATTCCATTCCGTTCCATTCCATTCCATTCCGTTTGATTCCATTCCATTCCATTCCATTCCATTCCATTCCATTCGGGTTGATTCCATTCCGTTCCATTCCTTCCATTCCATTCCGGTTGATTCCATTCCATTCCATTCCATTACATTCCATTCGCGTTGATACCATTCCTTTCCATTCCATTCCATTCCATTCCAATCCATTCCATTCGGGATGATTTCATTCCATTCCATTCCAATCCATTCGGGTTGTTTCCATCCCATTGCATTCCATTCCATTGCATTCCGTTCCATTCCATTCCATTCCGTTTGATTCCATTCCATTCCATTCCATTCCATTCCATTCCATTCCATTCCATTCGGGTTGATTCCATTCCGTTCCATTCCTTCCATTCCATTCCGGTTGATTCCATTCCATTCCATTCCATTCCATTACATTACATTCGCGTTGATACCATTCCTTTCCATTCCATTCCATTCCATTATAATCCGTTCCATTCGGGATGATTCAATTCCATTCCATTACATTCGGGTTGATTCCATTCCATTCCATTCCATTCCATTCCCTTCCATTCCATTCCATTACATTCGGGTTGATTCCATTCCATTCCATTCCAGTCCATTGCATTCCATTGCATTCAATGCCATTCCAATCCACTACAATCTATTCCATTCGGGTTGATTCCATTCCCTTCCATTCCACTCCATTGTATTCCATTCCACTCTATTCCATTCAGTTCGGGTGGATTCCATCCCATTCCCTTCCATTCCATTCCATGCCACTCCATTCCAGTCAGGTTGATTCCATTTCACTCCATTCCATTGCATTCCATTGCATTCCATTTGATTCCATACCTTTCATATTGATTCCATTCCATTCCATTCCATTCCATTCCATTCCATTCCCTTCCATTCGGGTTTATTTCATTCCATTCCATTCCAATCCATTCCACTCCATTCCATTCCATTTCATACCATTCTGGAAAATTCCATTCCATTCCATTCCCTTCCATTCGGGTTGACTCCATTCCATTCCATTCCACTCCATTCCATTCGGATTGATTCCATTCCCTTCCATTCCATCCCTTTCCATTGCATTCCATTCCATTCCATTCGCGTTGATTCCATTCCATTCCATTGCATTCCATTCCATTCCATTCCATTCCATTCGGGTTGATTCCATATCCTTCCCTTCCATTTCATTCCATTTCCATTTCATTCCATTCCACTCCTGTTCATTTCATTCCATTCCATTCCACTCCTGTTCATTTCATTCCATTCCATACCATTCCATTCCATTCCATTCGGATTGATTCCATTCCATTCCATTCCTTTCCATTGCATTCCATTCCATTCCATTCGTTACTGGATGATTCCATTCCATTCCATTCCATTCCATTCCATTTAATTCCATTCCATTCCACTCTGGTTGATACCATTCCATTCCATTCCATTGAATTCCATTCCTTTCCATTCCATTCGGGTTGATTCCATTCCATTCCATTCCACTCCATTCGGGTTGATTCCATTCCATTTCATTCCATTCCATCCCATTCCATTCCATTCCATTCCATTCGGGTTGATTCCATTCCATTCCATTCCATTGCATTACAATTTGTTGCTTCCATTCCATCCAATTCCATTACATTCCATTCGGGTTGATTCCATTCCCATCCATTCCATCCCATTCCATTCCATTCCATTCTATTCCATTTCATTCCATTCGGGTTTATTCCATTCCATTCCATTCAGTTCCATTCCATTCCATTCCTTGCCATTCCAATACATTACGTTCGTTTACATTCGAGTTGATTCCATTTCATTTCATTATATTCCATTACATTCGAGTTGATTCCATTCCATTCCATTCCACTCCATTGCATTCAATTCCAATCCATTCCATTCCATTCCATTCCATTCGGGTTGATTCGAACCCATTCCATTCCCTTCCATGCCACTCCATTCCATTCCATTCCACCCCATTCGGGTTGATTCCCTTCCATTCCTCTCCATTCCCTTCAATTCCATACCATTTTGGTTGACTCCATCACATTCCATTCCATTCCATTCCATTCCAATCCATTCCATTCCATTCCAGTTGATTCCATTCCCTTCGATTTCATCCCATTCCATTCGATTCCGTTCCATTCCATTCCATTCGGGTGGATTCCAATCCATTGCATTCCAATCCATTCCATTCCATTAAATTCCAATCCATTCGGGTTGATTCCCTACGGTTCCATTTCATTCAATTCCATTCCATTCGGGTTGATTTCATTCCATTCCATTCCAATCCATTCGGGTTGTTTCCATCCCATTGCATTCCATTCCATTCCATTCCGTTCCATTCCATTCCATTCCGTTTGATTCCATTCCATTCCATTCCATTCCATTCCATTCCATTCGGGTTGATTCCATTCCGTTCCATTCCTTCCATTCCATTCCGGTTGATTCCATTCCATTCCATTCCATTACATTCCATTCGCGTTGATACCATTCCTTTCAATTCCATTCCATTCCATTCCAATCCATTCCATTCGGGATGATTTCATTCCATTCCATTCCAATCCATTCGGGTTGTTTCCATCCCATTGCATTCCATTCCATTGCGTTCCGTTCCATTCCATTCCATTCCGTTTGATTCCATTCCATTCCATTCCATTCCATTCCATTCCATTCCATTCCATTCGGGTTGATTCCATTCCGTTCCATTCCTTCCATTCCATTCCGGTTGATTCCATTCCATTCCATTCCATTCCATTACATTACATTCGCGTTGATACCATTCCTTTCCATTCCATTCCATTCCATTATAATCCATTCCATTCGGGATGATTCAATTCCATTCCATTCCATTCCATTACATTCGGGTTGATTCCATTCCATTCCATTCCATTCCATTCCCTTCCATTCCATTCCATTACATTCGGGTTGATTCCATTCCATTCCATTCCAGTCCATTGCATTCCATTGCATTCAATGCCATTCCAATCCACTACAATCTATTCCATTCGGGTTGATTCCATTCCCTTCCATTCCACTCCATTGTATTCCATTCCACTCTATTCCATTCAGTTCGGGTGGATTCCATCCCATTCCCTTCCATTCCATTCCATGCCACTCCATTCCAGTCAGGTTGATTCCATTTCACTCCATTCCATTGCATTCCATTGCATTCCATTTGATTCCATACCTTTCATATTGATTCCATTCCATTCCATTCCATTCCATTCCATTCCATTCCCTTCCATTCGGGTTTATTTCATTCCATTCCATTCCAATCCATTCCACTCCATTCCATTCCATTTCATACCATTCTGGAAAATTCCATTCCATTCCATTCCCTTCCATTCGGGTTGACTCCATTCCATTCCATTCCACTCCATTCCATTCGGATTGATTCCATTCCCTTCCATTCCATCCCTTTCCATTGCATTCCATTCCATTCCATTCGCGTTGATTCCATTCCATTCCATTGCATTCCATTCCATTCCATTCCATTCCATTCCATTCGGGTTGATTCCATATCCTTCCCTTCCATTTCATTCCATTTCCATTCCATTCCATTCCACTCCTGTTCATTTCATTCCATTCCATTCCACTCCTGTTCATTTCATTCCATTCCATTCCATTCCATTCCATTCCATTCCATTCCATTCCATTCGGATTGATTCCATTCCATTCCATTCCTTTCCATTGCATTCCATTCCATTCCATAACTTACTGGATGATTCCATTCCATTCCATTCCATTCCATTCCATTTAATTCCATTCCATTCCACTCTGGTTGATTCCATTCCATTCCATTCCATTGAATTCCATTCCTTTCCATTCCATTCGGGTTGATTCCATTCCATTCCATTCCACTCCATTCGGGTTGATTCCATTCCATTTCATTCCATTCCATCCCATTCCATTCCATTCCATTCCATTCGGGTTGATTCCATTCCATTCCATTCCATTGCATTACAATTTGTTGCTTCCATTCCATCCAATTCCATTACATTCCATTCGGGTTGATTCCATTCCCATCCATTCCATCCCATTCCATTCCATTCCATTACGGTTGATTCCATTCCGTTCCATTCCATTCCATTCCATTCCATTCCATTCCATTTCATTACATTTGTGTTGATTCCACATCCTTCACTTCCATTACATTCTATTCCATTCCAATACACTCGGGTTGATTCCATACGCTTCCATTGCATTCCATTTCATTCCATTCTGGTGGATTCCATTCCATCCCATTCTATTCCATTCCATTCCATTCCATTCCATTCCATTCCATTCGCGTTAATACCATTCCATTCCATTCCATTCCATTCCATTTCATTCCATTCGGGTATATTCCATTCCATTCCATTCAATTCCATTCCATTCCATTCCTTGCCATTCCAATACATTACGTTCGATTACATTCGAGTTGATTCCATTTAATTTCATTATATTCCATTACATTCTAGTTGATTCCATTCCATTCCATTCCAGTCCAGTGCATTCAATTCCATTCCATTCCATTCGGGTTGATTCGAACCCATTCCATTCCATTAAATGCCATTCCATTCCATTCCATTCCATGCCATTCCATTCGGGTTGATTCCATTCCATTCCATTCCATTCTATTCTATTCCATTCCATTCCATTCCATTCGGTTTGTTCACATTGCTTTCCATTCCATTCGATTCCATTACACTCCATTCCATGCCATTCCATTCCATTCGTGTTCATTCAATAAAATTCCATTCTATTCCATTCCATTCCATTCCATTCCATTCCATTCCATTCGGGTTGATTCGAACCCATTCCATTCCATTAGATGCCATTCCATTCCATTCCATTCCATTCCATTCGGGTTGATTCCATTCCATTCCATTCCATTCTATTCCACTCCATTCCATTCCATTCCATTCGTTTTGTTTACATTGCTTTCCATTCCATTCCATTCCATTACACTCCATTCCATGCCATTCCATTCCATTCGTGTTCATTCCATCAAATTCCATTCTATTCCATTCCATTCCATTCCATTCCATTCCATTCCAATCCATTCGGTTTTATTCCATTCCATTCCATTCCATTGCATTCCATTCGTGTTGATTCCGTTCCCTTCCATTGCTTCCATTCCATTGCATTCCATTCCATTTTATTCGGGTTGATTCCATTCCATTCTATTCGATTCCATTCCAATCCGTTCAGGTTGATTCCATACACTTCCATTCCATTCCATTCCATTCCATTCCATTCCATTAGTGTTGATTCCATTCCATTCCTTTCCATTACATTACATTCGGGTTGATTCCATTCCCTTATATTCCATTCCATTCCATTCCATTCCATTCCTTTCTGGTTGATTCCTTTCCATTCCATTCCATTCCATTCCATTCGATTCCATTCCATTCCTTTCTGGTTGATTCCATTCCATTCCATTCCATTCCATTCCATTCCATTCCATTAGGGTTGATTATATCCTATTCCATTCCATTCCAATTCATTACAATCCATTCCAGTCAGGTTGATTCAATTCCATTCCATTCCATTCCATTCCATTCCATTCCATTCCATTCCATTCCGTTCCATTCCATTCCTTTCTGGTTGATTCCATTCCATTCCATTCCATTCCATTCCATTCCATTAGGGTTGATTATATCCTATTCCATTCCATGCCATTTCTTTCCAATCCATTCCAGTCAGATTGATTCCATTCCATTCCATTCCATTCCATTCCTTTCCATTCCATTCCATTCCATTCCATTCTGGTTGACTCCATTCAATTCCATTCCATTCCACTCCATTCGGGTTGATTCCATTCCATTCCTCTCCATTCCATTCCATTCCATACCATTTGTGTGGATTCCATCCCATTCCATTCCATTCCATTCCATTCCAATCCATTCCATTCCATTCCATTCCATTCCAATTGATTCCATTCCCTTCGATTCCTTTCCATTCCATTCGATTCCGTTCCATTCCATTCCATTCGGGTGGATTCCATTCCATTCCATTCCATTCCAATCCATTCCATTCCATTCTATTCCATTCCATTTGGGTTGATTCCCTGCGCTTCCATTCCATTCAATTCCATTCCATTCGGGTTGATTCCATTCCATTCCATTCCAATACATTCGGGTTGATTCCATCCCATTCCATTCCATTCCATTCCATTCCGTAAGATTCCATTCCATTCCACTCCATTCCATTCCATTCGGGTTTATTCCATTCCCATCCATTCCTTCCATTCCATTGCATTCCATTCCATTTTATTCGGGTTGAATTCATTCCATTCCATTCCATTCCATTCCATTCCGGTTGATTCCATTCCATTCCATTCCATTCCATTCCATTCCATTCCATTCCATTGGCGTTGATACCATTCCTTTCCATTCCATTCCATTCCATTCGGTTGATTCCATTCCATTCCATTCCATTCCATTCCATTCGGGTTGATTCCATTCCATTCCATTCCATTCCATTCCATTCCATTCCATTCCATTCCATGGCATTCCAATCCATTACATTCTATTACATTCGGGTTGATTCCATTCCATTCCATTCAAATCCATTGCATTCCATTCCACTCCTTTCTATTCCATTCCATTCCATTCGTGTGGATTCCATCCCATTCCATTCCATGCCACTCCATTCCAGTCAGGTTGATTCCATTTTATTCCATTCCATTCCATTCAATTCCATTCCTTTCCATTCCATTCGGGTTAATTCCATTCCATTCCATTCCATTAAATTCTGGTTGATTCCAATCCATTCCATTCCATTCATATCCATTCCTTTCGGGTTGATTCCATTCCATTCCATTCCACTCCATTCGGATTGATTCCATTCCATTCCATTCCATTCCATTCCATTCCATTCCATTCGTATTGATTCCATTCCATTCCATTCCATTGCACTACAATTTGTTGCTTCCATTCCATCCAATTCCACTCCATTCCATTTGGGTTGATTCCATTCCCATTCATTCCATCCCATTCCATTCCATTCCATTAGGGTTGATTCCATTCCGTTCCATTCCATTCCATTCCATTCCATTCCATTCCATTCCATTCCATTCCATTTTGGTTGATTCCACATCCTTCCCTTCCATTACATTCTATTCCATTCCAATACACTCGGGTTGATTCCATACGCTTCCATTGCATTCCATTTCATTCCATTCTGGTGGATTCCATTCCATCCCATTCTATTGCATTCCATTCCATTCCATTCCATTCCATTCGCGTTAATACCATTCCATTCCATTCCATTCCATTCCATTCCATTCCATTCCATTTCATTCCATTCGGGTTTATTCCATTCCATTCCATTCAGTTCCATTCCATTCCATTCCTTGCCATTCCAATACATTACGTTCGTTTACATTCGAGTTGATTCCATTTCATTTCATTATATTCCATTACATTCGAGTTGATTCCATTCCATTCCATTCCACTCCATTGCATTCAATTCCACTCCATTCCATTCCATTCCATTCCATTCGGGTTGATTCTAACCCATTCCATTCCCTTCCATGCCACTCCATTCCATTCCATTCCACCCCATTCGGGTTGATTCCATTCCATTCCTCTCCATTCTATTCAATTCCATACCATTTTGGTTGACTCCATCCCATCCCATTCCATTCCATTCCATTCCAATCCATTCCATTCCATTCCAGTTGATTCCATTCCCTTCAATTTCATTCCATTCCATTCGATTCCGTTCCATTCCATTCCATTCGGGTGGATTACAATCCATTGCATTCCAATCCATTCCATTCCATTAAATTCCAATCCATTCGGGTTGATTCCCTACGGTTCCATTTCATTCAAATCCATTCCATTCGGGTTGATTTCATTCCATTCCATTCCAATCCATTCGGGTTGTTTCCATCCCATTGCATTCCATTCCATTCCATTCCGTTCCATTCCATTCCATTCCGTTTGATTCCATTCCATTCCATTCCATTCCATTCCATTCCATTCCATTCCATTCCATTCGGGTTGATTCCATTCCGTTCCATTCCTTCCATTCCATTCCGGTTGATTCCATTCCATTCCATTCCATTACATTCCATTCGCGTTGATACCATTCCTTTCCATTCCATTCCATTCCATTCCAATCCATTCCATTCGGGATGACTCAATTCCATTCCATTCCATTCCATTACATTCGGGTTGATTCCATTCCATTCAATTCCATTCCATTCCCTTCCATTCCATTCCATTCCATTCGGGTTGATTCCATTCCATTCCATTCCAGTCCATTCCATTCCATTCCATTCAATGCCATTCCAATCCACTACAATCTATTCCATTCGGGTTGATTCCATTCCCTTCCATTCCACTCCATTGCATTCCATTCCACTCTATTCCATTCAATTCGGGTGGATTCCATCCCATTCCCTTCCATTCCATTCCATGCCACTCCATTCCAGTCAGGTTGATTCCATTTCACTCCATTCCATTCCATTCCATTGCATTCCATTTGATTCCATACCTTTCATATTGATTCCATTCCATTCCATTCCATTCCATTCCATTCCATTCCATTCCCTTCCATTCGGGTTTATTTCATTCCATTCCATTCCAATCCATTCCACTCCATTCCATTCCATTTCATACCATTCTGGAAAATTCCATTCCATTCCATTCCCTTCCATTCGGGTTGACTCCATTCCATTCCATTCCACTCCATTCCATTCGGATTGATTCCATTCCCTTCCATTCCATCCCTTTCCATTGCATTCCATTCCATTCCATTCGCGTTGATTCCATTCCAGTCCATTCCATTCCATTCCATTCGGGTTGATTCCATATCCTTCCCTTCCATTTCATTCCATTCCATTCCATTCCATTCCACTCCTGTTCATTTCATTCCATTCCATTCCACTCCTGTTCATTTCATTCCATTCCATTCCATTCCATTCCATTCCATTCCATTCCATTCGGATTGATTCCATTCCATTCCATTCCTTTCCATTGCATTCCATTCCATTCCATTCCTTACTGGATGATTCCATTCCATTCCATTCCATTCCATTCCATTTAATTCCATTCCATTCCACTCTGGTTGATTCCATTCCATTTCTTTCCATTCCATTCAATTCCGTTCCATTCCATTCCATTCGTGTTGATTCCATCCAATTCCATTCCATTCCATTCCATTCTTCTCCATACCTGTCAGGGTGATTCCGTTCCATTCCATTGCATTCCACTCCATTCCATTCCATTCCATTCGCGTCAAAAACGTTCCATTCCATTCCATTACATTACATTACATTTCATTCCATTCGGGTTGATTCCATTCCATTCCATTGCATTCCACTCCATTCCACTCCATTCCATTCGCGTCAATAAATTTCCATTCCATTCCATTCCATTAAATTACATTTCATTCCATTCGGGTTGATTCCATTCCATTCCATTCCATTCCATTTCATTACTTTCGGGATGATTCCATTCCATTGCATTCCATTCCATTCCATTCCATGCCATGCTATTCCAATCCATTACGTTAGAATCCATTAGGGTTGATTCCATTCCACTCCATTCCACTCCATTGCATTCCATTCCACTCCATTCCATTCCATTCCATTCCACTCCATTCGGGTTGATTCCGTTCCATTCCTCTCCATTACATTAAATTCCATAACATTCCGGTTGATTCCATCCCATTCCATTCCATTCCATTCCATTCCATTCCCTTCCATTCCATACGGGTTGACTCCAATTCCTTCCATTCCATTCCATTCCATTACACTTGATTCCATTCCATTCCATTCCATTCCATTCTATTCCATTGCATTCCATTCCATTGCATTCGAGTGGATTCCAATCCATTTAATTCCATTCCATTCCTTTCCATTCTAATCCATTCGGTTTGATTCCCTACGCTTCCATTCCATTCAATTCCATTCCACTCGGGTTGATTCCATTCCATTCCAATCCATTCCATTACATTCGGGTTGATTCCTTTCCATTCCATTCCACTCCATTGCATTCCCTTCCATTCCATTCCAATCCATTCGGATTGATTCCATCCAATTCCAATCCATTCCATTCCCCTCCATTCCGGTGAGGTTGATTCCATTCCATTCCATTCCATTCCATTACATTACATTCCATTCCATTCGGGTTGATTCCATTTCATTCCATTCCATTCCATTCCATTCCATTCCTTTCCATTCCATTCCATTCCATTCCATTTGGGTTGTTTCCATTCCATTCCATTCCATTCGACTCCTTTCCACTCCATTCCTTTGCATTCCATGCCATTTTGGTTGACTCCATCCCATTCCATTCCATTCCATTCCATTCCATTCCATTCCATTCCATTCCACTCGGTTTGATTCCATTCGATTCCATTCCATTCTATTCCATGCCATTCGCGTTGATTCCATTCCCTTCCATTCCTTCCACTAAATTGCATTCCATTCCATTTCATTCGGGTTGATTCAATTCCATTCCATTCCATTCCATTCCATACCATTCCATTCCATTACATTCGGGTTGATTCCATATCCTTCCTTTCCATTCCATTCCATTCCATTCCAATCCATTCGGGTTGATTCCATACCCTTGCATTGCATTCCATTTCATTCCATAAGGGTTGATTGCATTCCGTTCCATTCCATTCCATTCCATTCCATTCCATTCCATTCCACTCCGGTTGATTCTATTCCATACCATTCCAATCCATTCCATTCCATGCCATTCCATTCACGTTGATTACATATCCTTCCCTTCCGTTCCATTCCATTCCATTCCAATCCATTCGGGTTGATTCCAGACGCTTCCATTCCATTCCATTCGGGTTGATTCCAATCCATTCCATTCCACTCCGTTCGCCTTGATAACATTCCATTCCATTGCATTCCCTTCTGGTTGATTCCATTCCATTCCATTCCATTCCATTCCATTCCATTCCATTCCTTTCTGGATGGTTGCATTCCATTCCATTCCATTCCATTTCCTTCCGTTCCATTCCTTTCGGGTGGATTCCATTCCATTCCTTTCCATTCCATTCCATTCCCTTTAATTCCAATGCATTCCATTCCATTCGGGTTGATTCCCTCCCGTTACATTGCATTCCATTCCATTCCATTGCATTCCATTCCATTCCACTCCATTCCAGTCAGGTTGATTCCATTGCATTCCATTCCATTCCATTCCATTCCATTCCATTCCATTCCATTCCATTCCTTTCCGTTCCATTTGGGGTGATTTCATTCCGTTCCATTTCTTCCATTCCATTGCATTCAATTCCATTCCATTCCATTAGGGATGATTATATCCCATTCCATTCCATTCCATTTCATTCCACTCCATTCCAGTCAGGTTGACTCCATTCCATTCCATTCCATTCCATTCCATTCCATTCCATTCCATTCCATTCCATTCGGGTTGATTCAATTCCATTCCATTCCATTCCACTCCATTCGGGTTGATTCCATTCCATTCCTCTCCATTCCATTCCATTCCATATCATTTGGGTTGATTCCATCCCGTTCCATTCCATTCCAATCCATTCCATTCCATTCCATACCATTCCAATCCATTCCAGTTGATTCCATTCCTTTGGATTCCATTCCATTCCATTCGATTCCACTCCATTCCATTCCTTTCGGGTGGATTCCAATCCATTCCATTCCATTCCATTCCATTCCAATCCATTCGGGTTGATTCCCTATGCTTCCATTCCATTCAATTCCATTCCATTCTGGTTGATTCCATTCCATTCCATTCCAAACCATTCGGGTTGATTCCATCCCATTCCATTCCATTCCATTCCATTCCCTTCCATTCCGTTTGATTTCATACCATTCCATTCCATTCCATTCAGGTTTATTCCATTCCCATCCATTCCTTCCATTCCATTGCATTCCATTCCATTTTATTCGGGTTAATTCCATTCCATTCCATTCCATTCCATTCCGGTTATTCCATTCCATTCCATTCCATTCCATCCCATCCCATCCCATTCCATTCCATTCCATTCCATTCGGGTTGATTCCATTCCATTCAATTCCATTGTATTCCATTTTGTTGATTCCATTCCATCCAATTCCATTCCATTTCATTCGGGTTGATTCCATTCACATCCATTCCATCCCATTGCATTCCATTCCATTAGGTTTGGTTCCATTCCGTTCCATTCCATGCCATTCCGTTCCATTTCATTTGGGTTGATTCCATATCCTTCCCTTCCATTCCATTCTACTCCATTCCAATACACTCGGGTTGACTCCATACGCTTCCATTGCATTCTATTTCATTCCATTCTGGTGGAATCCATTCCATCCCATTCTATTCCATTCCATTCCATTCCATTCCATACCTTTCGCGTTAATACCTTTCAATTCCATTCCATTCCATTCCGTTCCATTCCATTTCATTCTACTCGGGTTGATTCCATTCCATTCCATTCAGTTCCATTCCATTCCATTCCTTGCCATTCCAATCCATTACGCTCGATTTCATTTGGGTTGATTCAATTCCTTTCCATTATATTCCACTACATTCGGGTTGATTCCACCCCATTCCATTCCATTACATGCCATTCCATTCCATTCCATTCCACTCCATTCCAATCAGGTTGAATCCATTCCATTCCATTCCATTCCATTCAATTCCATTCCATTCCATTCCATTCGGATTGATTCCATTCCATTCCATTCCATTCTATTCCATTCCATTCCATTCCATTCCATTAGGGTTGTTTCCATTGCATTCCTTTCCATTCCATTCCATTCCACCCCATTCCATTCCATTCCATGCCATTCCATTCCATTCCATTCCACTCCATTCCAATCAGGTTGAATCCACTCCATTCCATTTCATTCCATTCCAATCCATTCGGTTTGATTCCATTCCATTCCATTCCATTCCATTCCATTCCATTCGTGTTGATTCCGTTCCTTCCATTCCTTCCATTCCATTGCATTCCATCCCATTTTATTCGGTTTGATTCCATTCCATTCCATTCCATTCCATTCCATTCCATTCCATTCCATTCCATTGCATTCCAATCCATTCGGGTTGATTCCATACACTTCCTTTCCATTCCATTCCATTCCATTCCATTCCATTCCATTAGGGTTGATTCCATTCCATTCCTTTCCATTACATTACATTCGGGTTGATTCTATTCCATTCCATTCTATTCCATTCCATTACATTCCATGGCATTCCAATCCATTACATTCGATTCCATTCGGGTTGATTCCATTCCATTCCATTCCAATCCATTGCATTCCATTCCACTCCATTCCATCCCATTCCAATCCATTCCATTCCATTCCATTCGGGTTGATTCCATCCCATTCCATTAGATTCCATTCCATTCCATTGCATTTGGGTTGATACCATTCCAATCCATTCCTTCCCATTCCATTCAATTCCGTTCCAATCCATTCCATTCGGGTTGATTACATTCCCTTCCACTCCATTGCATTCCATTGCATTCCATTCCATTCCATTCGGCTTGATTCCATTCCCTTATATTCCATTCCATTCCATTCCATTCCATTCCATTCCATTCCATTCCATTCCTTTCTGGTTGATTCCATTCCATTCCATTCCCTTCCATTCCATTCCATTAGGGTTGATTATATCCCAATCCATTCCATTCCATTTCTTTCCAATCCATTCCAGTCAGGTTGATTCCATTCCATTCCATTCCATTCCAATCCATTTCATTCCAATCCATTCGGGTTGATTCCCTACGCGTTCATTCCATTCAATTCCATTCCATTCGGGTTGTTTCCATTCCATTCCATTCCAATCCATTCGGGTTGATTCCATCCCATTCCATTCCATTCCATTCCATTCCGTTTGATTCCATTCCATTCCATTCCATTCCATTCGCGTTTTTACCATTCCTTTCCCTTCCATTCCATTCCATTCCATTCCATTCGGGTTGATTCAATTCCATTCCATTCCATTCCATTACACTCGGGTTGATTCCATTCCATTCCATTCCATTCCATTCCATTCCATTCCATGCCATTCCAATCCTTTACATTCTATTGCATTCGGGTTCATTCCATTCCATTCCATTCCACTCCATTGCATTCCGTTCCACTCCTTTCCATTCCATTCCATTCCATTCGGGTGGATTCCATCCCATTACGTTCCATTCCATTCCAAGCCACTCCATTCCAGTCAGGTTGTTTCCATTCTATTCCATTCCATTGCAATCCATTCCATTCCATTCCTTTCCTGTTGATTCCATTCCATTTCATTCCATTCCATTCCATTCCAATCCATTCAACTCCATTCCATTCCATTTCATACCATTCGGGTATATTCCCTTCCATTCCATTCCATTCCATTCCATTCCATTCCATACCATTCCATTCGGGTTGACTCCGTTCCATTCCATTCCATTCCAGTCCACTCCATTCCATTCGAATTGTTTCCATTCCCTTCCATTCAATCCCATTCCATTGCATTCCATTCCATTCTATTCCATTGAGTTTGAATCCATATCCTTCCCTTCCATTCCATTCAATTCCTTTCCGGTTGATTCCATTCCATTCCATTCCATTCCATTCCAATCCATTCCATTCCATTCCATTCGGATTGATTCCATTCCATTCTATTCCTTTCCATTGCATTCCACTAAATTCCATTCCTTTCTGTATGATTCCATTCCATTCCATTCCATTCCATTCCATTCCATTCCATTCCTTTCCATTTAATTCCATTCCATTCCACTCTGGTTGATTCCATTCCATTCCTTTCCATTCCATTCCATTCCGTTCCATTCCATTCCATTCGGGTTGATTCCATCCAACTCCATTCCATTCCATTCCATTCTTCTCCATACCAGTCACGTTGATTCCATTCCATTGCATTCCATTCCATTCCATTCGGGTTCATTTCTTTCCATTCCATTCCATTTGGGTTGATTCCATAACCTTCCCTTCCATTCCATTCTATTCCATTGCAATACACTCGGGTGGATTCCATACGCTTCCATTGCATTCAATTTCATACCATTCATGTGGATTCCATTCCATCCCATTCTATTCCATTGCATTCAATTCCATTCCATTCCATTCCATTCTATTTGCGTTAATACCATTCCATTCCATTCCATATCATTCCATTCGGGTTGATTCCATTCCATTCCATTGAGTTCCGTTCCATTCAATTCCTTGCCATTCCAATCCATTACGTTCGATTACATTCGGGTGGCTTCCATTCCATTCCATTATATTCCATTACATTCGTGTTGATTCCAATCCATTCCATTCCACACTTTGCATTCCATTAAACTCCATTCCATTCCATTCCATTCTATTCGTGTTGATTCCATCCCACACCATTCCATTCCATGCCATTCCATTCCATTCCATTCCCCTCCATTCCAATCAGGTGGATTCCATACCATTTCATTCCATTCCATTCCATTCCATTCCATTCCATTCCATTCCATTCCATTCGGGTTGCTACCATTCCATTCCATTCCATTCTATGCCATTCCATTCCATTCCATTCCATTCCTTTCTGATTGATTCCATTCCATTCCATTCCAATCCATTCCATTCCATTCCATTCCATTTCATTCCATTCCATTCCATTCCATTCTATTAGGGTTGATTATATCCTAATCCATTCCTTTCCATTTCATTGCAATCCATTCCAGTCAGGTGGATTCCATCCCAATCCATCCCATTCCATTCCATTCCATTCCATTCCAATCCATTCCATTCAATTCAGGTTGATTCCATTCAATTCCATTACATTCCATACCATTTGGGTTGATTCCATCCCGTTCCATTCCATTCCAATCCATTCCATTCCATTCCATTCCATTCCAGTTGTTTCCATTCCCTTCGATTCCAATCCATTCCATTCGATTCCGTTCCATTCCAATCCATTCGGGTGGATTCCAATCCATTCCATTCCATTCCATTCCATTCCAATCCATTCGTGTTGATTCTCTACGCTTCCATTCCATTCAATTCCATTCCGTTCGGGTTGATTCCACTCCATTCCATTCCACTCCATTCGGGTTGATTCCAACCCATTCCATTCCATTCCATTCCATTCCATTCCATGCCATTCCATTCCGTTTGATTCCATTCCATTCCATTCCATTTCATTCCATTAGGGTTGATTACATTCCCCGCCATTCCATTGCATTCCATTCCATTTTATTCGGGTTGATTAAATTCCATTCCATTCCATTCCATTCCATTCCTTTCCGGTTGATTCCATTCCATTCCATTCCATTCCATTCCATTCCATTCCATTCGCGTTTTTACCATTCCTTTCCCTTCCATTCCATTCCATTCGGGTTGATTCCATTCCATTCCATTACATCCGGGTTGATTCCATTCCATTACATTCCATTGCATTCCATTCCATGCCATTCCAATCCATTACATTCTATTGCATTCGGGTTCATTCCATTCCATTCCATTCCATTCCACTCCATTGCATTCCGTTCCACTCCTTTCCATTCCATTCCATTCCATTCGGGTGGATTCCATCCCATTCCGTTCCATTCCATTCCATGCCACTCCATTCCAGTCAGGTTGATTCCATTCCATTCCATTCCATTGCAATCCATTCCATTCCATTCCTTTCCGGTTGATTCCATTCCATTTCATTCAATTCCATATCATTCCAATCCATTCAACTCCATTCCATTCCATTTCATACCATTCCGGTAAATTCCATTCCATTCCATTCCATTCCATTCCATTCCATTCGGGTTGACTCCGTTCCATTCCATTCCATTCCATTCCACTCCATTCCACTCGAATTGTTTCCATTCCCTTCCATTCCATTCCATTCCATTGCATTCCATTCCATTCTATTCCATTGAGTTTGAATCCATATCCTTCCCTTCCATTCCATTCCATTCCTTTCCGGTTGATTCCATTCCATTCCATTCCATTCCATTCGGATTGATTCCATTCCATTCCATTCCTTTCCATTGCATTCCACTACATTCCATTCCTTTCTGGATGATTCCATTCCATTCCATTCCATTCCATTCCTTTCCATTTAATTCCATTCCATTCCACTCTGGTTGATTCCATTCCATTCCTTTCCATTCCATTCCATTCCGTTCCATTCCATTCCAATCGTGTTGATTCCATCCAACTCCATTCCATTCCATTCCATTCTTCTCCATACCAGTCACGTTGATTCCATTCCATTTCATTGCATTCCATTCCATTCCATTCCATTCCATTCGCCTTAATAACGTTCCATTCAATTACATTCCATTCCATTACATTTCATTCCATTCGGGTTGATTCCATTCCATTCCATTGCATTCCATTACATTACATTCGGGTTGATTCCATTCCATTGCATTCCATTACATTCCATTCCATGCCATGCTATTCCAATCCATTACGTTAGAATCCATTAGGGTTGATTCCATTCCACTCCATTACACTCCATTGCATTCCATTCCACTCCACTCCATTCCATTCCATTCCACTCCATTCTGGTTGATTCCATTCCATTCTTCTCCATTACATTCCATTCCATAACATTCGGTTGTTTCCATCACATTCCATTCCATTCCGGTCCATTCCATACGGGTTGATTCCAATTCATTCCATTCCATTCCAGTAGATTCCATTCCCTTCGATTCCATTCCATTCCACTCGATTCCATTCCATTCCATTCCATTGCATTCGAGTGCATTCCAATCCATTTAATTCCATTCCATTCCATTCCATTCCATTCCAATCCATTCGGTTTGATTCCCTACGTTTCCATTCCATTCAATTCCTTTCCACTCGGGTTGATTCCATTCCATTCCACTCCATTCCTTTACATTCGTGTTGATTCCATTCCATTCCATTCCACTCCATTGCATTCCCTTCCATTCCATACCATTCCATTCCATACCATTCCATTCGGGTTGATTCCATCCCATTCCATTCCATTCCATTCTCCTCCATTCCAGTGAGGTTGATTCCATTCCATTCCATTCCATTCCATTCCATTCCATTCCATTCCATTCAATTCGGGTGGATTCCATTCCATTCCATTCCATTCCTTTCCATTCCAATCCATTCCATTCCATTCCATTCGCGTTGTTTCGATTCCATTCCATTCCATTCCATTCCATTCGACTCCATTCCATTCCGTTGCATAACATTCTGGTTGATTCCATACCATTCCATTCCATCCCATTCCATTCCATTCCATCCCATTCGGGTTGATTCCAATCCCTTCCATTCCTTCCATTACATTGCATTCCGTTACATTTTATTCGGGTTGATTCCATTCCATTCAATTCCATTCCATTCCATTTGGATTGATTCCATTCCATACCATTCCATTCCATTCCATTTCATGCCATTCCATTCGGGTTGATTCCATATCCTTCCCTTACGTTCCATTCCATTCCATTCCATTCCAATCCATTCAGGTTGATTACAGACACTTCCATTCCATTGCATTGCATTCCATTTGTGTTGATTCCCATCCATTCCATTCCTTTCCGTTCGCGCTGACAACATTCCATTCCATTGCATTCCATTCGGGTTGTTTCCATTCCATTCTATTCCATTCCATTCCATTCCATTCCATTCCATTCCTTTCTGGATGGACCCATTCTATTCCATTCCATTCCATTCCTTTCGGGTTGATTCCATTCCATTCTTTTCCTTTCCTTTCCATTCCATTCCATTCCATTACATTCCATTCGTGTTGATTACATCCCGTTACATTCCATTCCATTCCATTCCATTCCATTCCATTCCACTCCATGCCAGTCAGGTGGATTCCATTCCATTCCATTCCATTCCATTCCATTCCATTCCATTCCATTTGGGGTGATTCCATTCCCTACCATTTCTTCAATTCCATTGCATTCCATTCCATTCCATTCCATTATGGTTGATTATATCCCATTACATTCCATTCCGATTCATTCCACTCAATTCCAGTCAGGTTGATTCCATTCCATTCCATTTCATTCCATTCCATTGCATTCCTTTCCATTCCATTCCATTTGGGGTGATTCCATTCCCTTCAATTTATTTCATTCCATTCCATTCCATTCCATTCCATTCCTTTCCATTCGTGTTGATTCCATTCCATTCCGTTGATTTGGGTTGATTCCATATCCTTCCCTTCCATTCCATTCCATTCCATTCCTATACACTCGGGTTGATTCCATACGCTTCCATTGCATTCCATTTGATTCCATTTGGGTGGATTCCATTCCATTCCATTCCATTCCATTCCATTCGCGTTAATACCATTCCATTCCATTCCATTCCTTTCCATTCCATTTCATTCCATTCGGGTTCATTCCATTCCATTCCATTCCGTTTCATTCCATTTCTTTCCATGCCATTTCAGTCCATTACGTTCGATTAGATTCGGGTTGATTCCATTCCATTCCATTCCATTACATTACATTCGGGTTGATTCCATTCCATTCCATTCCATTCCACGCCATTGCATTCCATTCCAATCCATTCCATTGCATTCCATTCCATTCCAATCCATTCCATTCCATTCCATTCCATTCCATTCCGTTTGACCCCATCTCGTTCCATTCCATTCCATTCCATTCCATTCCATTCCATTCCACTCCATTCCAGTCAGTTTGATTCCATTCCATTCCATTCCATTCCATTCCACTCCATTCCATTCCATTCCATTCCATTCGGGTTGATTCCATTCCATTCCATTCCATTCAACTCCATTCTGGTTGATTCCATTCCATTCCTCTCCATTCCATTCCATTGCATTCCATACCATTTGGGTTGGTTCCGTCCCATTCCATTCCATTCCATTCCATTCCAATCCACTCCATTCAATTCCATTCCATTCCATTCCAGTTGATTCCATTCCCTTCGATTCCAGTCCATTCCATTCGATTCCGTTCCATTCCATTCAATTCGGGCGGCTTCCAATGCATTCCATTCCATTCCATTCCATTCCCATCCATTCGGGTTGATTCCCTACGCTTCCATTCCATACAATTCCATTCCATTCTGGTTGATTCCATTCCATTCCATTCCATTCCGTCGGGTTGTTTCCATTCCATTCCATTCCATTCCATTCCATTCCTTTCCAATCCATTCGGTTTGATTCCATACACTTCCATTCCATTCCATTCTATGCCATTCCATTCCATTCCATTCCATTCCATTAGGCTTGATTCCATTCCATTCCTTTCCATTACATTACATTCGGTTTAATTCCATTCCATTCCATTCCATTCCATTCCATTCCATTCCATTCCATTCTATTCCATTCCATTGCATTCCATTCCATTCCATTCAATGCCATTCCAATCCATTACATTCTATTACATTCGGGTTGTTTCCATTCCATTCCATTCCACTCTATTGCATTTCATTCCACTCCATTCCATTCCATTCGGGTGGATTGCATCCTATTCCATTCCATTCCATTCCATTCCATTCCATTCCATTCCATGCCACTCCATTCCAGTCAGGTTGATTCCATTTGGTTCCATTCCATTCCATTCAATTCCATTCCTTTCCATTCCATTCGGGTTAATTCCATTCCATTCCATTCTGGTTGATTCCAATCCAATCCATTCCATTCATATCCATTCCATTCGGGGTGATTCCATTCCATTCCATTCCATTCGGGTTTATTTCATTCCATTCCATTCCAATCCATTCCGCTGCATTCCATTCCATTTCATACCATTCTGGTAAATTCCATTCCATTCCATTCCATTCCATTCCATTCGGATTGATTCCATAACATTCTATTCCTTTCCATTGCATTCCACTAAATTCCATTCCTTTCTGGATGATTCCATTCCATTCCATTCCATTCCATTCCATTCCTTTCCATTTAATTCCATTCCATTCCAGTCTGTTTGATTCCATTCCATTCCTTTCCATTCCATTCCATTCCGTTCCATTCCATTCCATTCGGGTTGATTCCATCCAACTCCATTCCATTCCATTCCATTCTTCTCCATACCAGTCACGTTGATTCCATTCCATTGCATTCCATTCCATTCCATTCGGGTTCATTTCTTTCCATTCCATTCCATTTGGGTTGATTCCATAACCTTCCCTTCCATTCCATTCTATTCCATTGCAATACACTCGGGTGGATTCCATACGCTTCCATTGCATTCAATTTCATACCATTCATGTGGATTCCATTCCATCCCATTCTATTCCATTGCATTCAATTCCATTCCATTCCATTCCATTCTATTTGCGTTAATACCATTCCATTCCATTCCATATCATTCCATTCTGGTTGATTCCATTCCATTCCATTGAGTTCCGTTCCATTCAATTCCTTGCCATTCCAATCCATTACGTTCGATTACATTCGGGTTGCTTCCATTCCATTCCATTATTTTCCATTACATTCGTGTTGATTCCAATCCATTCCATTCCACACTTTGCATTCCATTAAACTCCATTCCATTCCATTCCATTCTATTCGTGTTGATTCCATCCCACACCATTCCATTCCATGCCATTCCATTCCATTCCATTCCCCTCCATTCCAATCAGGTGGATTCCATACCATTTCATTCCATTCCATTCCATTCCATTCCATTCCATTCCATTCCATTCCATTCCGGTTGCTACCATTCCATTCCATTCCATTCTATGCCATTCCATTCCATTCCATTCCATTCCTTTCTGATTGATTCCATTCCATTCCATTCCAATCCATTCCATTCCATTCCATTCCATTCCATTCCATTCCATTCCATTCCATTCTATTAGGGTTGATTATATCCTATTCCATTCCTTTCCATTTCATTGCAATCCATTCCAGTCAGGTGGATTCCATCCCAATCCATCCCATTCCATTCCATTCCATTCCATTCCAATCCATTCCATTCAATTCAGGTTGATTCCATTCAATTCCATTACATTCCATACCATTTGGGTTGATTCCATCCCGTTCCATTCCATTCCAATCCATTCCATTCCATTCCATTCCATTCCATTCCAGTTGTTTCCATTCCCTTCGATTCCAATCCCTTCCATTCGATTCCGTTCCATTCCAATCCATTCGGGTGGATTCCAATCCATTCCATTCCATTCCATTCCATTCCATTCCATTCCAATCCATTCGTGTTGATTCTCTACGCTTCCATTCCATTCAATTCCATTCCGTTCGGGTTGATTCCACTCCATTCCATTCCACTCCATTCGGGTTGATTCCAACCCATTCCATTCCATTCCATTCCATTCCATTCCATTCCATGCCATTCCATTCCGTTTGATTCCATTCCATTCCATTCCATTTCATTCCATTAGGGTTGATTACATTCCCCGCCATTCCATTGCATTCCATTCCATTTTATTCGGGTTGATTAAATTCCATTCCATTCCATTACATTCCATTCCTTTCCGGTTGATTCCATTCCATTCCATTCCATTCCATTCCATTCCATTCGCGTTTTTACCATTCCTTTCCCTTCCATTCCATTCCATTCGGGTTGATTCCATTCCATTCCATTCCATTCCATTACATCCGGGTTGATTCCATTCCATTACATTCCATTGCATTCCATTCCATGCCATTCCAATCCATTACATTCTATTGCATTCGGGTTCATTCCATTCCATTCCATTCCATTCCACTCCATTGCATTCCGTTCCACTCCTTTCCATTCCATTCCATTCCATTCGGGTGGATTCCATCCCATTCCGTTCCATTCCATTCCAAGCCACTCCATTCCAGTCAGGTTGATTCCATTCCATTCCATTCCATTGCAATCCATTCCATTCCATTCCTTTCCGGTTGATTCCATTCCATTTCATTCAATTCCATATCATTCCAATCCATTCAACTCCATTCCATTCCATTTCATACCATTCCGGTAAATTCCATTCCATTCCATTCCATTCCATTCCATTCCATTCGGGTTGACTCCGTTCCATTCCATTCCATTCCATTCCACTCCATTCCACTCGAATTGCTTCCATTCCCTTCCATTCCATTCCATTCCATTGCATTCCATTCCATTCTATTCCATTGAGTTTGAATCCATATCCTTCCCTTCCATTCCATTCCATTCCTTTCCGGTTGATTCCATTCCATTCCATTCCATTCCATTCGGATTGATTCCATTCCATTCCATTCCTTTCCATTGCATTCCACTACATTCCATTCCTTTCTGGATGATTCCATTCCATTCCATTCCATTCCATTCCTTTCCATTTAATTCCATTCCATTCCACTCTGGTTGATTCCATTCCATTCCTTTCCATTCCATTCCATTGCGTTCCATTCCATTCCAATCGTGTTGATTCCATCCAACTCCATTCCATTCCATTCCATTCTTCTCCATACCAGTCACGTTGATTCCATTCCATTTCATTGCATTCCATTCCATTCCATTCCATTCCATTCGCCTTAATAACGTTCCATTCAATTACATTCCATTCCATTACATTTCATTCCATTCGGGTTGATTCCATTCCATTCCATTGCATTCCATTACATTACATTCGGGTTGATTCCATTCCATTGCATTCCATTACATTCCATTCCATGCCATGCTATTCCAATCCATTACGTTAGAATCCATTAGGGTTGATTCCATTCCACTCCATTACACTCCATTGCATTCCATTCCACTCCACTCCATTCCATTCCATTCCACTCCATTCTGGTTGATTCCATTCCATTCTTCTCCATTACATTCCATTCCATAACATTCGGTTGTTTCCATCATATTCCATTCCATTCCGGTCCATTCCATACGGGTTGATTCCAATTCATTCCATTCCATTCCAGTAGATTCCATTCCCTTCGATTCCATTCCATTCCACTCGATTCCATTCCATTCCATTCCATTGCATTCGAGTGCATTCCAATCCATTTAATTCCATTCCATTCCATTCCATTCCAATCCATTCGGTTTGATTCCCTACGTTTCCATTCCATTCAATTCCTTTCCACTCGGGTTGATTCCATTCCATTCCACTCCATTCCTTTACATTCGTGTTGATTCCATTCCATTCCATTCCACTCCATTGCATTCCCTTCCATTCCATACCATTCCATTCCATACCATTCCATTCGGGTTGATTCCATCCCATTCCATTCCATTCCATTCTCCTCCATTCCAGTGAGGTTGATTCCATTCCATTCCATTCCATTCCATTCCATTCCATTCCATTCAATTCGGGTGGATTCCATTCCATTCCATTCCATTCCTTTCCATTCCAATCCATTCCATTCCATTCCATTCGCGTTGTTTCGATTCCATTCCATTCCATTCCATTCCATTCGACTCCATTCCATTCCGTTGCATAACATTCTGGTTGATTCCATACCATTCCATTCCATCCCATTCCATTCCATTCCATTCCATCCCATTCGGGTTGATTCCAATCCCTTCCATTCCTTCCATTACATTGCATTCCGTTACATTTTATTCGGGTTGATTCCATTCCATTCAATTCCATTCCATTCCATTTGGATTGATTCCATTCCATACCATTCCATTCCATTCCATTTCATGCCATTCCATTCGGGTTGATTCCATATCCTTCCCTTACGTTCCATTCCATTCCATTCCATTCCAATCCATTCAGGTTGATTACAGACACTTCCATTCCATTCCATTGCATTCCATTTGGGTTGATTCCCATCCATTCCATTCCTTTCCCTTCGCGCTGACAACATTCCATTCCATTGCATTCCATTCGGGTTGTTTCCATTCCATTCTATTCCATTCCATTCCATTCCATTCCATTCCATTCCTTTCTGGATGGACCCATTCTATTCCATTCCATTCCATTCCTTTCGGGTTGATTCCATTCCATTCTTTTCCTTTCCTTTCCATTCCATTACATTCCATTCGTGTTGATTACATCCCGTTCCATTCCATTCCATTCCATTCCATTCCATTCCATTCCATTCCACTCCATGCCAGTCAGGTGGATTCCATTCCATTCCATTCCATTCCATTCCATTCCATTCCATTCCATTCCATTCCATTTGGGGTGATTCCATTCCCTACCATTTCTTCAATTCCATTGCATTCCATTCCATTCCATTCCATTATGGTTGATTATATCCCATTACATTCCATTCCGATTCATTCCACTCAATTCCAGTCAGGTTGATTCCATTCCATTCCATTTCATTCCATTCCATTGCATTCCTTTCCATTCCATTCCATTTGGGGTGATTCCATTCCCTTCAATTTATTTCATTCCATTCCATTCCATTCCATTCCATTCCTTTTGCATTCGTGTTGATTCCATTCCATTCCGTTGATTTGGGTTGATTCCATATCCTTCCCTTCCATTCCATTCCATTCCATTCCTATACACTCGGGTTGATTCCATACGCTTCCATTGCATTCCATTTGATTCCATTTGGGTGGATTCCATTCCATTCCATTCCATTCCATTCGCGTTAATACCATTCCATTCCATTCCATTCCTTTCCATTCCATTTCATTCCATTCGGGTTCATTCCATTCCATTCCATTCCGTTTCATTCCATTTCTTTCCATGCCATTTCAGTCCATTACGTTCGATTAGATTCGGGTTGATTCCATTCCATTCCATTCCATTCCATTACATTCGGGTTGATTCCATTCCATTCCATTCCATTCCACGCCATTGCATTCCATTCCAATCCATTCCATTGCACTCCATTCCATTCCAATCCATTCCATTCCATTCCATTCCATTCCATTCCGTTTGACCCCATCTCGTTCCATTCCATTCCATTCCATTCCATTCCATTCCATTCCATTCCACTCCATTCCAGTCAGTTTGATTCCATTCCATTCCATTCCATTCCATTCCACTCCATTCCATTCCATTCCATTCCATTCGGGTTGTCTCCATTCCATTCCATTCCATTCAACTCCATTCTGGTTGATTCCATTCCATTCCTCTCCATTCCATTCCATTGCATTCCATACCATTTGGGTTGGTTCCGTCCCATTCCATTCCATTCCATTCCATTCCAATCCACTCCATTCAATTCCATTCCATTCCATTCCAGTTGATTCCATTCCCTTCGATTCCAGTCCATTCCATTCGATTCCGTTCCATTCCATTCAATTCGGGCGGCTTCCAATGCATTCCATTCCATTCCATTCCATTCCCATCCATTCGGGTTGATTCCCTACGCTTCCATTCCATACAATTCCATTCCATTCTGGTTGATTCCATTCCATTCCATTCCATTCCGTCGGGTTGTTTCCATTCCATTCCATTCCATTCCATTCCATTCCTTTCCAATCCATTCGGTTTGATTCCATACACTTCCATTCCATTCCATTCTATGCCATTCCATTCCATTCCATTCCATTCCATTAGGCTTGATTCCATTCCATTCCTTTCCATTACATTACATTCGGTTTAATTCCATTCCATTCCATTCCATTCCATTCCATTCTATTCCATTCCATTGCATTCCATTCCATTCCATTCAATGCCATTCCAATCCATTACATTCTATTACATTCGGGTTGTTTCCATTCCATTCCATTCCACTCTATTGCATTTCATTCCACTCCATTCCATTCCATTCGGGTGGATTGCATCCTATTCCATTCCATTCCATTCCATTCCATTCCATGCCACTCCATTCCAGTCAGGTTGATTCCATTTGGTTCCATTCCATTCCATTCAATTCCATTCCTTTCCATTCCATTCGGGTTAATTCCATTCCATTCCATTCTGGTTGATTCCAATCCAATCCATTCCATTCATATCCATTCCATTCGGGGTGATTCCATTCCATTCCATTCCATTCGGGTTTATTTCATTCCATTCCATTCCAATCCATTCCGCTGCATTCCATTCCATTTCATACCATTCTGGTAAATTCCATTCCATTCCATTCCATTCCATTCCATTCCTTTCCATTCCATTCAATTCCATTCCATTCCATTCCATATGGGTTGATTACATTCCCTTCCACTCCATTGCATTCCATTCCATTCCATTCCATTCTGGTTGATTCCATTCCCTTACATTCCTTTCCATTCCATTCCATTCCATTCCATCCCATTCCATTCCATTCCATTCCATTCCTTTCTGGTTGATTCCATTCCATTCCATTCCATTCCATTCCATTCCATTAGGGTTGGTTATATACCATTCCATTCCATTCCATTTCATTCCACTCCATTCCAGTGAGGTTGATTCCATTCCATTCCATTCCATTCCATTCGGGTTGATTCCATTCCATTCCATTCCATTCAACTCCATTCGGGTTGATTCCATTCCATTCCTCTCCATTCCATTCCATTCCATTCCATACCATTTGGGTTGATTCCATCCCATTCCATTCCATTCCACTGCAATCCATTCCATTCCATTCCATTCCATTCCATTCCAGTTGATTCCATTACCTTCGATTCCATTCCATTCCATTCGATTCCGTTCCATTCCATTCCATTCGGGTGGTTTCCAATCCATTCCACTCCATTCCCTTCCATTCCATTCCATTCCATTCCCTTCCATTCCAATCCATTCGGGCTGATTCCCTACGCTTCCATTCCATTAAATTCCATTCCATTCGGGTTGATTCCATTCCATTCCATTCCATTCCATTCAATTCCATTCCATTCCATTCGGGGTGATTCCATCCCATTCCATTCCATTTTATTCCATTGCATTCCATTCCTTACCATTCCACTCCATTCCAATCAGGTTGATTCCATTCCATTCCATTCCAATCCATTCGGGTTGATTCCATTCCATTCCAATCCATTCGGGTTGATTCCATTCCATTCCATTCCATTCCATTCCATTCCATTCCATTCGGGTTGTTTCCATTCCATTCCTTTCCATTCCATTCCACTGCATTCCATGCCATTCCATACGATTCGTGTTGATTCCATCCCATACGATTCCATTCCGTTCCATTCGGGTTGATTCAATGCCATTCCATTCCATACCATTCGCGTTGATACCATGCCATTCCATTCCATTCCATTCCATTCCATTCCATTCCATTCCATTCCATTCCATTCCATTCAGGTTGATTCCATTCCTTTCCATACCTTTCCATCCCATTCCATTCCACTCCATTGCATTCTGTCCATTCCATTCCATTCGTTTCTGGTTGATTCCTTTTCATTCCATTCCATTCCATTCCATTTCATTCCATTTGGGTTGATTCCATTCCATTCCTTTCCATTCCATTCAATTCCTTTCCATTACATTCCATTCGGTTTGATTGCATTCCTTTCCACTCCATTGCATTCCATTCCATTCCATTCCATTCCATTCCATTCCATTCCATTCATATCCATTCCATTCGGGTTGATTCCATTCCATTCCATTCCATTGCGTTCCAATTTGCTGATTCCATTCCATGCAATTCCATTCCATTGCATTCGGGTTGATTCCATTCACATCCATTCCATCCCATTCCATTCCATTCCATTAGGGTTGATTCCATTCCGTTTCATTCCATTCCATTCCATTCCATTTGGGTTGATTCCATATCCTTCCCTTCCATTCCATTCTATTCCATTCCAATACACTCGGGTTGATTCCATACGCTTCCATTGCATTCCATTTCATTCCATTCTGGTGGATTCCATTCCATCCATTCTATTCCATTCCATTCCATTCCATTCCTTTCGCGTTAATACCATGCCATTCCATTCCATACCCTTCCATTCCATTCCATTCCATTTCATTCCATTCGGGTTGCTTCCATTCCATTCCATTCAGTTCCATTCCATTCCATTCCTTGCCATTCCAATCCATTACGTTCAATTACATTCGGGTTGATTCAATTCCTTTCCTTATATTCCATTACATTCGTTTTGATTCCATTCCATTCCATTCCACTCAATTGCATTCCATTCCACTCCATTCCATTCCATTCCATTCCATTCGGGTGGATTCCACCCCATTCCATTCCATTCCATGCCATTCCATTTCATTCCATTCCACTGCATACCAATCAGGTTGATTCCCTTCCATTCCATTCCATTCCATTCCATTCCATTCCATTCCATTCCATTCGGGTTGATTCCATTCCATTCTGTTCCCTTCTATTCCTTCAATTCCATTGCATTCCATTCCATTTTATTCGGGTTGATTCCATTCCATTCCATTCCATTCCATTCCATTCCAATCCATTCCATTCCATTCCATTCCATTCCAGTTGATTCCATTCCCTTCGATTCCATTCCATTCCATTCGATTCTGTGCCATTCCATTTCATTCGGGTGGACTCCTATCCATTCCATTCCATTCCATTCCATTAAATTCCAATCCATTAGGGTTGATTCCCTACGCATCCGTGCCATACAATTCAATTCCATGCGGGTTGATCCATTCCATTCCGTTCCAATCCATTCGGGTTGATTCCATCCCATTCCATTCCATTCCATTCCATTCCGTTCCATTCCGCTTGATTCCATTCCATTCCATTCCATTCCATTGAATTCCATTCCTTTCCATTCCATTCGGGTTGATTCCATTCCATTCCATTCCATTCCATTCTGGTTGATTCCAATCCATTCCATTCCATTCATATCCATTCCATTCGGGTTGATTCCATTCCATTCCATTCCACTCCATTCGGGTTCATTCCATTCCACTTCATTCCATTCCGTCCCATTCCATTCCATTCCATTCCATTCGGGTTGATTCCATTCCACTCCGTTCCATTGCATTACAATTTGTTGCTTCCATTCCATCCAATTCCATTACATTCCATTCGGGTTGATTCCATTCCCATCCATTCCATCCCATTCCATTCCATTCCATTACGGTTGATTCCATTCCGTTCCATTCCATTCCATTCCAATGCATTCTATTTCATTACATTTGTGTTGCTTCCACATCCTTCACTTCCGTTACATTCTATTCCATTCCAATACACTCGGGTTGATTCCATACCCTTCCATTGCATTCCATTTCATTCCATTCTGGTGGATTCCATTCCATCCCATTCTATTCCATTCCATTCCATTCCATTCCATTCCATTCGCGTTAATACCATTCCATTCCATTATATTCCATTCCATTTCATTCCATTCGGGTATATTCCATTCCATTCCATTCAGTTCCATTCCATTCCATTCCTTGCCATTCCAATACATTACGTTCGATTACATTCGAGTTGATTCCATTTAATTTCATTATATTCCATTACATTCGAGTTGATTCCATTCCATTCCAGTCCAGTGCATTCAATTCCATTCCATTCCATTCCATTCGGGATGATTCGAACCCATTCCATTCCATTACATGCCATTCCATTCCATTCCATTCCATGCCATTCCATTCGGGTTGATTCCATTCCATTCCATTCCATTCTATTCTATTCCATTCCATTCCATTCCATTCGGTTTGTTCACATTGCTTTCCATTCCATTCGATTCCATTACACTCCATTCGATGCCATTCCATTCCATTCGTGTTCATTCCATAAAATTCCATTCTATTCCATTCCATTCCATTCCATTCCATTCCATTCCATTCGGGTTGATTCGAACCCATTCCATTCCATTAGATGCCATTCCATTCCATTCCATTCCATTACATTCGGGTTGATTCCATTCCATTCCATTCCATTCTATTCCATTCCATTCCATTCCATTCCATTCGTTTTGTTTGTATTGCTTTCCATTCCATTCCATTCCATTACACTCCATTCCATGCCATTCCATTCCATTCGTGTTCATTCCATCAAATTCCATTCTATTCCATTCCATTCCATTCCATTCCATTCCAATCCATTCGGTTTTATTCCATTCCATTCCATTCCATTGCATTCCATTCGTGTTGATTCCGTTCCCTTCCATTGCTTCCATTCCATTGCATTCCATTCCATTTTATTCGGGTTGATTCCATTCCATTCCATTCCATTCTATTCGATTCCATTCCAATCCGTTCGGGTTGATTCCATACACTTCCATTCCATTCCATTCCATTCCATTCCATTCCATTCCATTCCATTCCATTAGTGTTGATTCCATTCCATTCCTTTCCATTACATTACATTCGGGTTGATTCCATTCCATTCCATTCCATTTCATTCCATTCCATGGCATTCCAATCCATTACTTTCGATTCCATTCGGGTTGATTCCATTCCATTCCATTCCACTCCATTGCATTCCATTCCTCTCCATTCCATTCCATTCCATTCCGTTCGAGTTGATTCCATCCCATCCCATTAGGTTCCATTCCATTCGTTTGCATTTGGGTTGATACCATTCTATTCCATTCCTTTCCAATCCATTCAATTCCGTTCCATTCCATACCATTCGTATTGATTACATTCCCTTCCACTCCATTCCATTCCATTCCATTCCATTCCATTCCATTCCATTCGTGTTGATTCCATTCCCTTATATTCCATTCCATTCCATTCCATTCCATTCCTTTCTGGTTGATTCCTTTGCATTCCATTCCGTTCCATTCCATTCGATTCCATTCCATTCCTTTCTGGTTGATTCCATTCCATTCCATTCCATTCCATTCCATTCCATTCCATTAGGGTTGATTATATCCTATTCCATTCCATTCCAATTCATTACAATCCATTCCAGTCAGGTTGATTCCATTCCATTCCATTCCATTCCATTCCATTCCATTCCATTCCATTCCATTCCGTTCCATTCCATTCCTTTCTGGTTGATTCCATTCCATTCCATTCCATTCCATTAGGGTTGATTATATCCTATTCCATTCCATGCCATTTCTTTCCAATCCATTCCAGTCAGATTGATTCCATTCCATTCCATTCCATTCCTTTCCATTCCATTCCATTCCATTCCATTCTGGTTGATTCCATTCAATTCCATTCCATTACACTCCATTCGGGTTGATTCCATTCCATTCCTCTCCATTCCATTCCATTCCATACCATTTGTGTGGATTCCATCCCATCCCATTCCATTCCATTCCATTCCAATCCATTCCATTCCATTCCGTTCCATTCCAATTGATTCCATTCCCTTCGATTCCATTCCATTCCATTCAATTCCGTTCCATTCCATTCCATTCGGGTGGATTTCATTCCATTCCATTCCATTCCAATCCATTCCATTCCATTCTATTCCATTCCATTCGGGTTGATTCCCTGCGCTTCCATTCCATTCAATTCCATTCCATTCGGGTTGATTCCATTCCATTCCATTCCAATCCATTCGGGTTGATTCCATCCCATTCCATTCCATTCCATTCCATTCCGTAAGATTCCATTCCATTCCACTCCATTCCATTCCATTCGGGTTTATTCCATTCCCATCCATTCCTTCCATTCCATTGCATTCCATTCCATTTTATTCGGGTTGAATTCATTCCATTCCATTCCATTCCGGTTGATTCCATTCCATTCCATTCCATTCCATTCCATTGGCGTTGATACAATTCCTTTCCATTCCATTCCATTCCATTCGGTTGATTCCACTCCATTCCATTCCATTCCATTCGGGTTGATTCCATTCCATTCCATTTCATTCCATTCCATTCCATTCCATGGCATTCCAATCCATTACATTCTATTACATTCGGGTTGATTCCATTCCATTCCATTCAAATCCATTGCATTCCATTCCACTCATTTCTATTCCATTCCATTCCATTCGTGTGGATTCCATCCCATTCCATTCCATGCCACTCCATTCCAGTCAGGTTGATTCCATTTTATTCCATTCCATTCCATTCAATTCCATTCCTTTCCATTCCATTCGGGTTAATTCCATTCCATTCCATACCATTCCATTCTTGTTGATTCCAATCCATTCCATTCCATTCATATCCATTCCATTCGGGTTGATTCCATTCCATTCCATTCCAATCCATTCGGATTGATTCCATTCCATTCCATTCCATTCCATTCCATTCCATTCGTATTGATTCCATTCCATTCCATTCCATTGCACTACAATTTGTTGCTTCCATTCCATCCAATTCCACTCCATTCCATTTGGGTTGATTCCATTCCCATTCATTCCATCCCATTCCATTCCATTCCATTAGGGTTGATTCCATTCCGTTCCATTGCATTCCATTCCATTCCATTCCATTCCATTCCATTTTTGTTGATTCCACATCCTTCCCTTCCATTACATTCTATTCCATTCCAATACACTCGGGTTGATTCCATACGCTTCCATTGCATTCCATTTCCTTCCATTCTGGTGGATTCCATTCCATCCCATTCTATTGCATTCCATTCCATTCCATTCCATTCCATTCGCGTTAATACCATTCCATTCCATTCCATTCCATTCCATTCCATTCCATTCCATTTCATTCCATTCGGGTTTATTCCATTCCATTCCATTCAGTTCCATTCCATTCCATTCCTTGCCATTCCAATACATTACGTTCGTTTACATTCGAGTTGATTCCATTTCATTTCATTATATTCCATTACATTCGAGTTGATTCCATTCCATTCCATTCCACTCCATTGCATTCAATTCCAATCCATTCCATTCCATTCCATTCCATTCGGGTTGATTCGAACCCATTCCATTCCCTTCCATGCCACTCCATTCCATTCCATTCCACCCCATTCGTGTTGATTCCATTCCATTCCTCTCCATTCCATTCAATTCCATACCATTTTGGTTTACTCCATCCCATTCCATTCCATTCCATTCCAATCCATTCCATTCCATTCCAGTTGATTCCATTCCCTTCGATTTCATTCCATTCCATTCGATTCCGTTCCATTCCATTCCATTCGGGTGGATTCCAATCCATTGCATTCCAATCCATTCCATTCCATTAAATTCCAATCAATTCGGGTTGATTCCCTTCGGTTCCATTTCATTCAATTCCATTCCATTCGGGTTGATTTCATTCCATTCCATTCCAATCCATTCGGGTTGTTTCCATCCCATTGCAATCCATTCCATTCCATTCCGTTTGATTCCATTCCATTCCATTCCAGTCCATTCCATTCCATTCGGGTTGATTCCATTCCGTTCCATTCCTTCCATTCCATTCCGGTTGATTCCATTCCATTCCATTCCATTACATTCCATTCGCGTTGATACCATTCCTTTCCATTCCATTCCATTCCATTCCAATCCATTCCATTCGGGATGATTCCATTCCATTCCATTCCATTCCATTACATTCGGTTTGATTCCATTCCATTCCATTCCATTCCATTCCATTCCCTTCCATTCCATTCCATTCCATTACATTCGGGTTGATTCCATTCCATTCCATTCCAGTCCATTCCATTCCATTCCATTCAATGCCATTCCAATCCACTACAATCTATTCCATTCGGGTTGATTCCATTCCCTACCATTCCACTTCATTGCATTCCATTCCACTCTATTCCATTCAATTCGGGTGGATTCCATCCCATTCCCTTCCATTCCATTCCATGCCACTCCATTCCAGTCAGGTTGATTCCATTTCACTCCATTCCATTCCATTCCATTGCATTCCATTTGATTCCATACCTTTCATATTGATTCCATTCCATTCCATTCCATTCCATTCCATTCCATTCCATTCCATTCCATTCCCTTCCATTCGGGTTTATTTCATTCCATTCCATTCCAATCCATTCCACTCCATTCCATTCCATTTCATACCATTCTGGAAAATTCCATTCCATTCCATTCCATTCCATTCCCTTCCATTCGGGTTGACTCCATTCCATTCCATTCCATTCCATTCCACTCCATTCCATTCGGATTGATTCCATTCCCTTCCATTCCATCCCTTTCCATTGCATTCCATTCCATTCCATTCGCGTTGATTCCATTCCATTCCATTCCATTCCATTCCATTCCATACCATTCCATTCAGGTTGATTCCATATCCTTCCCTTCCCTTCCATTCCCTACCATTCCATTCCGTTCCATTCCACTCCTGTTCATTTCATTCCATTCCATTCCACTCCTGTTCATTTCATTCCATTCCATTCCATTCCATTCCATTCCATTCCATTCGGATTGATTCCATTCCATTCCATTCCTTTCCATTGCATTCCATTCCATTTCATTCCTTACTGGATGATTCCATTCCATTCCATTCCATTCCATTTAATTCCATTCCATTCCACTCTGGTTGATTCCATTCCATTGTTTTCCATTCCATTCAATTCCGTTCCATTCCATTCCATTCGTGTTGATTCCATCCAATTCCATTCCATTCCATTCCATTCTTCTCCATACCTGTCAGGTTGATTCCATTCCATTCCATTGCATTCCACTCCATTCCATTCCATTCCATTCGCGTCAAAAACGTTCCATTACTTTCCAATACATTACATTACATTTCATTCCATTCGGGTTGATTCCATTCCATTCCATTGCATTCCACTGCATTCCATTCCATTCCATTCGCGTCAATAACTTTCCATTCCATTCCATTCCATTAAATTACATTTCATTCCATTCGGGTTGATTCCATTCCATTCCATTCCATTCCATTTCATTACTTTCGGGATGATTCCATTCCATTGCATTCCATTCCATTCCATTCCATGCCATGCTATTCCAATCCATTACGTTAGAATCCATTAGGGTTGATTCCATTCCACTCCATTCCACTCCATTGCATTCCATTCCACTCCATTCCATTCCATTCCATTCCACTCCATTCGGGTTGATTCCGTTCCATTCCTATCCATTACATTAAATTCCATAACATTCCGGTTGATTCCATCCCATTCCATTCCATTCCATTCCATTCCATTCCATTCCCTTCCATTCCATACGGGTTGACTCCAATTCATTCCATTCCATTCCATTCCATTCCATTCCATTCCATTCCATTCCATTCCATTACAGTTGATTCCATTCCATTCCATTCCATTCCATTCCATTCCATTGCATTCCATTCCATTGCATTCCAGTGGATTCCAATCCATTTAATTCAATTCCATTCCATTCCATTCTAATCAATTCGGTTTGATTCCCTACGCTTCCATTCCATTCAATTCCATTCCACTCGGGTTGATTCCATTCCATTCCAATCCATTCCATTACATTCGGGTTGATTCCATTCCATTCCATTCCATTCCATTCCATTCCATTCCTTTCCATTCCATTCCATTCCATTCCATTTGGGTTGTTTCCATTCCATTCCATTCCATTCGACTCCTTTCCACTCCATTCCTTTGCATTCCATGCCATTCTGGTTGACTCCATCCCATTCCATTCCATTCCATTCCATTCCATTCCATTCCACTCGGTTTGATTCCATTTGATTCCATTCCATTCTATTCCATGCCATTCGCGTTGATTCCATTCCCTTCCATTTCTTCCATTCCATTGCATTCCATTCCATTTTATTTGGGTTGATTCTATTCCATTCCATTCCATTCCATTCCATACCATTCCGTTCCATTACATTCGGGTTGATTCCATATCCTTCCTTTCCATTCCATTCCATTCCATTCCAATCCATTCGGGTTGATCCCATACTCTTGCATTGCATTCCATTTCATTCCATAAGGGTTGATTGCATTCCGTTCCAGTCCATTCCATTTCATTCCATTCCATTCCATTCCATTCGGGTTGATTGTATTCCATGCCATTCCAATCCATTCCATTCCATGCCATTCCATTCACGTTGATTCCATATCCTTCCCTTCCGTTCCATTCCATTCCATTCCAATACATTCTGGTTGATTCCAGACGCTTCCATTCCATTCCATTCGGGTTGATTCCAATCCATTATATTCCATTCCTTTCGCCTTGATAACATTCCATTCCATTGCATTCCCTTCTGGTTGATTCCATTCCATTCAATTCCATTCCGTTCCATTCCATTCCTTTCTGGATGGTTCCATTCCATTCCATTCCATTCCATGTCATTCTGTTCCATTCCTTTGGGGTGGATTCCATTCCATTCCTTTCCATTCCATTCCATTCCGTTTAATTCCCATGCATTCCATTCCATTCGGGTTTATTCCATCCCGTTACATTGCATTCCATCCCATTCCATTGCATTCCATTCCATTCCATTCCACTCCATTCCAGTCAGGTTGATTCCATTGCATTCCATTCCATTCCATTCCATTCCATTCCATTCCTTTCCATTCCATTCCATTCCATTCCATTCCTTTCCGTTCCATTTGGGGTGATTTCATTCCCTTCCATTACTTCCATTCCATTGCATTCAATTCCATTCCATTCCATTAGGGATGATTATATCCCATTCCATTCCATTCCATTTCATTCCACTCCATTCCAGTCAGGTTGATTCCATTCCATTCCATTCCATTCCATTCCATTCCATTCCATTCCATTCCATTCGGGTTGATTCAATTCCATTCCATTCCATTCCACTCCATTCGGGTTGATTCCATTCCATTCCTCTCCATTCCATTCCATTCCATACCATTTGGGTTGATTCCATCCCGTTCCATTCCATTCCATTCCATTCCAATCCATTCCATTCCATTCCATACCATTCCAATCCATTCCAGTTGATTCCATTCCTTTGGATTCCATTCCATTCCATTCGATTCCACTCCATTCCATTCCATTCGGGTGGATTCCAATCCATTCCATTCCATTCCATTCCATTCCATTCCAATCCATTCGGGTTGATTCCCTATGCTTCCATTCCATTCAATTCCATTCCATTCTGGTTGATTCCATTCCATTCCATTCCAATCCATTAGGGTTGATTCCATCCCATTCCATTCCATTCCATTCCATTCCCTTCCATTCCGTTTGATTCCATTCCATTCCATTCCATTCCATTCAGGTTTATTCCATTCCCATCCATTCATTCCATTCCATTGCATTCCATTCCATTTTATTCGGGTTAATTCCATCCCATCCTATTCCATTCCATTCCATTCTATTCCATTCCATTCCATTCCATTCCATTCCATTCCATTCCATTCCATTCCATTCGGGTTGATTCCATTCCATTCCATTCCATTGTATTCCATTTTTTTGATTCCATTCCATCCAATTCCATTCCATTACATTCGGGTTGATTCCATTCACATCCATTCCATCCCATTCCATTCCATTCCATTAGGTTTGGTTCCATTCCGTTCCATTCCATGCCATTCCTTTCCATTTCATTTGGGTTGATTCCATATCCTTCCCTTCCATTCCATTCTATTCCATTCCAATACACTCGGGTTGACTCCATACGCTTCCATTGCATTCTATTTCATTCCATTCTGGTGGATTCCATTCCATCCCATTCTATTCCATTCCATTCCATTACATTACATTCCATTCCATTCCGTTCCATTCCATTTCATTCTACTCGGGTTGATTCCATTCCATTCCATTCAGTTCCATTCCATTCCATTCCTTGCCATTGCAATCCATTACGCTCGATTACATTCGGGTTGATTCAATTCCTTTCCATTATATTCCACTACATTCGGGTTGATTCCACCCCATTCCATTCCATTACATGCCATTCCATTCCATTCCATTCCACTCCATTCCAATCAGGGTGAATCCATTCCATTCCATTCCATTCCATTCAATTCCATTCAATTCCATTCCATTCGGGTTGATTCCATTCAATTCCATTCCATTCTATTCCATTCCATTCCATTCGGGTTGTTTCCATTGCATTCCTTTCCATTCCATTCCATTCCACCCCATTCCATTCCATTCCATGCCATTCCATACCATTCCATTCCACTCCATTCCAATCAGGTTGAATCCACTCCATTCCATTTCATTCCATTCCAATCCATTCGGTTTGATTCCATTCCATTCCATTCCATTCCATTCCATTCCATTCCATTCCATTCGTGTTGATTCCGTTCCCTTCCATTCCTTCCATTCCATTGCATTCCATCCCATTTTATTCGGGTTGATTCCATTCCATTCCATTCCATTCCATTCCATTGCATTCCAATCCATTCGGGTTGATTCCATACACTTCCATTCCATTCCATTCCATTCCATTCCATTAGGGTTGATTCCATTCCATTCCTTTCCATTACATTACATTCGGGTTGATTCTATTCCATTCCATTCTATTCCATTCCATTCCATTCCATGGCATTCCAATCCATTACATTCGATTCCATTCGGGTTGATTCCATTCCATTCCATTCCAATCCATTGCATTCCATTCCACTCCATTCCATTCCATTCCATTCCATTCCATTCCATTCCATTCCATTCCATTCCATTCGGGTTGATTCCATCCCATTCCATTAGTTTCCATTCCATTCCATTGCATTTGGGTTGATACCATTCCAATCCATTCCTTCCCATTCCATTCAATTCCGTTCCAATCCATTCCATTCGGGTTGATTACATTCCCTTCCACTCCATTGCATTCCATTGCATTCCATTCCATTCCATTCGGCTTGATTCCATTCCCTTATATTCCATTCCATTCCATTCCATTCCATTCCATTCCATTCCATTCTGGTTGATTCCATTCCATTCCATTCCCTTCCATTCCATTCCATTAGGGTTGATTATATCCCAATCCATTCCATTCCATTTCTTTCCAATCCATTCCAGTCAGGTTGATTCCATTCCATTCCATTCCATTCCAATCCATTTCATTCCAATCCATTCGGGTTGATTCCCTACGCTTTCATTCCATTCAATTCCATTCCATTCGGGTTGATTCCATTCCATTCCATTCCAATCCATTCGGGTTGATTCCATCCCATTCCATTCCATTCCATTCCATTCCGTTTGATTCCTTTCCATTCCATTCCATTCCATTCCATTCCATGCCATTCGCGTTGATACCATTACTTTCCATTCCATTCCATTCCATTCCATTCGCGTTGATACCATTACTTTCCATTCCATTCCATTCCATTCGTGTTGATTCCATTCCATTCCATTCCATTCCATTCCATTACATTCGGGTTGATTCCATTCCATTGAATTCCATTCCATTCCATGCCATTCCAATCCATTATATTCTATTCCATTCGGGTTGATTCCATTCCATTCCATTCAACTCCACTGCTTTCCATTTCACTCCTTTCTATTCCATTCCATTCCATTCAGCTGGATTCCATCCCATTCCATTCCATGCCACTCCATTCCAGTCAGGTTGATTCCATTTCATTCCATTCCAATCCATTCCACTGCATTCCATTCCATTCCATTCCATTCCTTTTGGGTTGATTCCATTCCATTCCATTCCATTCCATTCCATTCCATTCGGGTTGATTCCATTCCATTCCATTCCATTCTATTCCATTCCATTCTGGTTGATTCCAATCCATTCCATCCCATTCATATCCATTCCATTCGGGTTGATTCCATTCCATTCCATTCCAGACCATTCGGGTTGTTTCCATTCCATTTCATTCCATTCCATCCCATTCCATTCCATTCCATTCCATTCCATTCGGGTTGATTGCATTCCATTCCATTCCATTGCATTCCAATTTGTTGATTCCATTCCATCCAATTCCATTCCATTCCATTCGGGTTGATTCCATTCCCAGCAATTCAATCCCATTTCATTCCATTCCATTAGGGTTGATTCCATTCCGTTCCATTACATTCCATTCCATTCAATTTGTGTTGATTCCATATCTTTCCCTTCCATTCCATTCTCTTCCATTCCAATACACTTGGCTTGATTCCATACGCTTCCATTGCATTCCATTTCATTCCTTTCTGGTGGATTCCATCCCCTACCATTCTATTCCATTCCATTCCATTCCATTCCATTCCATTCCATGCCATTCCATTCCATTCCATTAGCGTTAATACCATTCCATTCCATTCCATTCCATTTCATTCCATTCGTGTTGATTCCATTCCATTCCATTCAGTTCCATTCCATTCCATTGCTTGCCATTCCAATACATTACGTTCGATTACATTCGAGTTGAATCCATTCCATTCCATTATATTCCATTACATTCGAGTTGATTCTATTCCATTCCATTCCACTCCATTGAATTCCATTCCACTCCATTCCATTCCATTCCATACCATTCGGGTTGATTCCACCCCAATCCATTCCATTCCATGCCATTCCATTCCATTACATTCCACTCCATTAGAATCAGGTTGATTCCATTCATTTCCATTCCATTCCATTCCATTCGGGTTGATTCCATTCCATTCCATTCCATTCCATTCCATTCCATTCGATTCCATTCCATTCCATTCCATTCCATTCGGGTTGTTTCCATTGCATTCCATTCCATTCCATTCCATTCCACTCCATTCCTTGCCATTCCATTCCATTCGGATTCATTCCATCAAATTCCATTCTATTCCACTCCATTCCATTCCATTCCATTCCAATCCATTCGGTTTGATTCCCTTCCATTCCATTCCATTGCATTCCATTCGTGTTGATTCCGTTCCCTTCCATTCCTTCCATTCCATTGCATTCCATTCCATTTTATTGGGGTTGATTCTATTCCATTCCATTCCATTCCAATCCATTCGGGTTGATTCCATACACTTCCATTCCATTCCATTCCATTTCATTCCATTCCATTCCATTCCATTAGGGTTGATTCCATTCCATTCCTTTCCATTACATTACATTCGGGTTGATTCCATTCCATTCCATTCCATTCCATTTCATTCCATTCCATGGCATTCCAATCCATTACATTCGATTCCATTCGGGTTGATTCCATTCCATTCCATTCCACTCCATTGCATTCCATTCCACTCCATTCCATTCCATTCCATTCCATTCGGGTTGATACCATCCCATCCCATTAGATTGCATTCCATTCCTTTGCATTTGGGTTGACACCATTCCATTCCATTACATTCCATTCCAGTCAATTCCGTTCCATTCCATTCCATTCGGGTTGATTACATTCCCTTCCACTCCATTGCATTCCATTCCATTCCATTCGGGTTGATTCCATTACCTTATATTCCGTTCCATTCCATTCCATTCCATACCATTGCATTCCATTCCATTCCTTTCTGGTTGATTCCATTCCATTCCATTCCATTCCATTCCATTCCATTAGGGTTGTTTATATCCTTTTCCATTGCATTTCATTTCATTCCAATCCATTCCAGTCAGGTTGATTCCATTCCATTCCATTCCATTCCATTCCATTCCATTCCATTCCATTCCATTCCATTATGGTTGATTCCATTCAATTCCATTCCATTCCACTCCATTCGGGTTGATTCCATCCCATTCCTCTACATTCAATTCCATTCCATACCATTTGGGTTGATTCCATCCCATTTCATTCCATTCCATTCCATTCCAATCCATTCCATTGCATTCCATTCCATTCCAGTTGATTCCATTCCCTTCGATACCATTCAATTGCATTCGATTCCGTTCCATTCCAATCCATTCGCGTGTACTCCAATCCATTCCATTCCATTCCATTCCATTCCATTAAATTCCAATCCATTAGGGTTGATTCCCTACGCTTCCATTCCATTCAATTCCATTCCATTCGGGTTGAGTCCATTCCATTCCATTCCAATCCATTCGGGTTGTTTCCATCCCATTCCATTCCATTCCATTCCATTCCATTCCATTCCATTCCGTTTGATTCCATTCCATTCCATTCCATTCCATTCGGGTTGATTTCATTCCCTTCAATTCCTTCCATTCCATTGCAATCCATTCCATTTTATTCGGGTTGATTCCATTCCATTCCATTCCATTCCTTTACGGTTGATTCCATTCCATTCCATTCCATTCCCTTCCATTCGCGTTGATATCATTCGTTTCCATTCCATTCCATTCCATTCCATTCCATTCCATTCGGGATGATTCAATTCCATTCCATTCCATTACATTACATTCGGGTTGATTCCATTCCATTCCTTTCCATTCCATTCCATTCCATTCAATGCCATTCCAATCCATTACATTCTATTACTTTCGGGTTGATTCCATTCCATTCCATTCCACTCTATTGCATTTAATTCCACTCCATTCCATTCCATTCGGGTGGATTCCATCCTATTCCATTCCATTCCATTCCATGCCACTCCATTCCAGTCAGGTTGATTCCATTTGGTTCCGTTCCATTCAATTCCATTGCATTCCATTCCTTTCCATTCCTTTCTGGTTGATTCCATTCCATTCCATTCCATTCCATTCCATTCCGTTCCATTCCATTCGGGTTTATTTCATTCCATTCCATTCCAATCCATTCCACTGCATTCCATTCCATTTCATACCATTCTGGTAAATTCCATTCCATTCCATTCCATTCCATTCCATTCCATTCCATTCCTTTCCATTCCATTCAATTCCATTCCATTCCATTCCATACGGGTTGATTACGTTCCCTTCCACTCCATTGCATTCCATTCCATTCCATTCCATTCTGGTTGATTCCATTCCCTTACATTCCTTTCCATTCAATTCCATTCCATTCCATCCAATTCCATTCCATTCCATTCCATTCCTTTCTGGTTGATTCCATTCCATTCCATTCCATTCCATTAGGGTTGATTATATCCCATTCCATTCCATTTCATTCCACTCCATTCCAGTGAGGTTGATTCCATTCCATTCCATTCCATTCCATTCGGGTTGATTCCATTCCATTCCATTCCATTCAACTCCATTCGGGTTGATTCCATTCCATTCCTCTCCATTCCATTCCATTCCATTCCATACCATTTGGGTTGATTCCATCCCATTCCATTCCTTTCCATTGCAATCCATTCAATTCCATTCCATTCCATTCCATTCCATTCCAGTTGATTCCATTCCCTTCGATTCCATTCCATTCCATTCGATTCCGTCCCATTCCATTCCATTCGGGTGGATTCCAATCCATTCCACTCCATTCCCTTCCATTCCATTCCATTCCATTCCATTCCATTCCATTTCATTCCATTCCAATCCATTCGGGCTGATTCCCTACGCTTCCATTCCATTCAATTCCATTCCATTCGGGTTGATTCCTTTCCATTCCATACCATTCCATTCCATTCGGGTTGATTCCATCCCATTCCATTCCATTCCATTCCATTGCATTCCATTCCTTACCATTCCACTCCATTCCAATCAGGTTGATTCCATTCCATTCCATTCCATTCCATTACAATCCATTCGGGTTGGTTCCATTCCATTCCAATCCATTCGGGTTGATTCCATTCCATTCCATTCCATTCCATTCCATTCCATTCCATTCCATTCAGGTTGTTTCCATTCCATTCCATTGCATTCCATTCCACTGCATTCCATGCCATTCCATACGATTCGTGTTGATTCCATCCCATACGATTCCATTCCATTCCATTCGGGTTGATTCAATGCCATTCCATTCCATACCATTCGCGTTGATACCATGCCATTCCATTCCATTCCATTCCATTCCATTCCATTCCATTCCATTCCATTCCATTCCATTCAGGTTGATTCCATTCCTTTCCATACCTTTCCATCCCATTCCATTCCATTCCATTGCATTCTGTCCATTCCATTCCATTCGTTTCTGGTTGATTCCTTTTCATTCCATTCCATTCCATTCAAATCCATTCCATTTGGGTTGATTCCATTCCATTCCTTTCCATTCCATTCAATTCCTTTCCATTACATTCCATTCGGGTTGATTCCATTCCATTCCATTCCACTGCGTTCCAATTTGCTGATTCCATTCCATCCAATTCCATTCCATTGCATTCGGGTTGATTCCATTCACATCCATTCCATCCCATTCCATTCCATTCCATTAGGGTTGATTCCATTCCGTTCCATTCCTTTCCATTCCATTCCATTTGGGTTGATTCCATATCCCTCCCTTCCATTCCATTCTATTCCATTCCAATACACTCGGGTTGATTCCATACGCTTCCATTGCATTCCATTTCATTCCATTCTGGTGGATTCCATTCCATCCCATTCCATTCCATTCCATTCCATTCCATTCCTTTCGCGTTAATACCATTCCATTCCATTCCATTCCGTTCCATTTCATTCCATTCGGGTTTATTCCATTCCATTCCATTCAGTTCCATTCCATTCCATTCCATTCCATTCCAATACATTTCGTTCATTTACATTCGAGTTGATTCCATTTCATTTCATTATATTCCATTCCATTCGAGTTGATTCCATTCCATTCCATTCCACTCCATTGCATTCAATTCCACTCCATTCCATTCCATTCCATTCCATTCGGGTTGATTCGAACCCATTCCATTCCCTTCCATGCCACTCCATTCCATTCCATTCCACCCCATTTGTGTTGATTCCATTCCATTCCTCTCCATTCCATTCAATTCCATACCATTTTGGTTGACTCCATCCCATTCCATTCCATTCCATTCCATTCCATTCTATTAGGCTTGATTCCATTCCGTTCCTTTCCATTACATTACATTCGGTTTAATTCCATTCCATTCCATTCCATTTAATTCCATTCCATTCCATTCCATGGCATTCCAATCCATTACAATCGATTCCATTCGGGTTGATTCAATTCCATTCCATTCCACTCCATTGCATTCCATTTCACTCCATTCAATTCCATTCCATTCCATTCGGGTTGATTCCATCGCATCCCATTAGATTCCATTCCATTCCATTGCATTTGGGTTGATAATACTCCATTCCATTCCTTTCCATTCTATTCAATTCCGTTCCAGTCCATTCCGTTCGGGTTGATTACATTCCCTTCCACTCCATTGCATTCCATTCCATTCCATTCCATTCCATTCGGGTTGATTCCATTCCCTTATATTCCATTCCATTGCTTCCCATTCCATTCCATTCCATTCCATTCTTTCCATTCCTTTCTGGTTGATTCCATTCCATTCCATTCCATTCAATTCCATTCCATTCCATTAGGGTTGATTATATCCTATTACATTCCATTCAATTCCATTCCAATGCACTCCAGTCATGTTGAATCCATTCCATTCCATTCCATTCCATTCCATTCCATTCCATTCCATTCTGGTTGGTTCCATTCAATTCCATTACTTTCCTCTCCATTCGGGTTGCTTCCATTCCATTCTTCTCCATTCCATTACATTCCTTACCATTTGGGTTGATTCCACCCCATTCCATTCCATTCCATTCCATTCCAATCCATTCCATCCCATTCCATTCCATTCCAGTTGTTTCCTTTCCCTTCGATTCCATTCCATTCCATTCCATTCCATTCCATTCCATTCCATTCTGGTTCGTTCCATTCAATTCCATTACTTTCCTCTCCATTCGGGTGGATTCCAATCCATTCCATTCCATTCCATTTCATTGCATTCCATTCCATTCAAATCCATTCGGTTTGATTCCATACGCTTCCATTCCATTCAATTCCATTCCATTCGGGTTGATTCCATTCCATTCCATTCCATTCCATTCCGTTCAATTCCATTCCATGCCATTCCAATCCATTACATTTTATTCCATTCGGGTTGATTCCATTCCATTCCATTCCACTCCATTGCATTCCATTCCACTCCTTTCCATTCCATTCCATTCCATCCGTGTGGATTCCATCCCATTCCATTCCAGTCCATTCCAAGACACACCATTCCAGTCAGGTTGATTCCATTCCATTCCATTCCTTTGCATTGCACTCCATTCCATTCCATTCCTTTCGGGTTGATTCCATTCCATTCCATTCAATTCCATTCCACTCAAATCCATTCCACCCCATTCCATTCCATTTCATACCATTCGGGTAAATTCCATTCCATTCCATTCCATTCCATTCCATTCCATTCCATTCCATTCGGGTTTACTCCATTCCATTCCATTCCATTCCATTACATTCCATTCCATTAGGGTTGATTATATCCTATTCCATTCCATTCCATTCCATTCCAATCCACTCCCATCAGGTTGATTCCATTCCATTCCATTCCGGTTTGTTTCATACAATTCCATTCCTTTCCACTCCATTCGGGTTGATTCCATTCCATTCCTCTCCATTCCATTTCATTCCATACCATTTGGGTTGATTCCATCCCATTCCATTCCATTCCATTCCATTCCATTCCATTCCATTCCATCCCATTCCATTCCATTCCAGTTGTTTCCATTCCCTTCGCTTCCATTCCATTCTATTCGATTCCGTTCCATTCCACTCCATTCGGGTGGATTCCAATCCATTCCATTCCATTCCATTTCATTCCATTCCATTCCATTTCAATCCATTCGGTTTGATTCCCTACGCTTCCATTCCATTCAATTCCATTCCATTCGGGTTTATTCCATTCCATTCCATTCCACTCCATTCGGGTTGATTCCATCCCATTCCATTCCGTTCCATTCCATTCCATGCCATTCATTTCCGTTTGATTCCATTCCATTCCATTCCATTAAATTCCGTTCCATTCCATTAGGGTTGATTACATTCCCTTCGGTTCCATTGCATTCCATTCCATTTTAATCGGGTTGATTCCATTCCATTCCATTCCATTCCATTCCGTTCCGTTCCATTCCGGTTGATTCCATTCCATTCCATTCCATTCCATTCCATTCTATTCCATTCCATTGGCCTTTTTACAATTCATTTTCCTTCCATTCCATTCCATTCCTTTCCATTCCTTTCTGGTTGATTCCATTCCAATCCATTCCCTTCCATTCCATTCCATTAGGGATGATTATATCCCATTCCATTCCATTCCATTTCTTTCCAATCCATTCCAGTCAGGCTGATTCCATTCCATTCCATTCCATTCCAATCCATTTTATTCCAATCCATATGGGTTGATTCCCTACGCTTTCATTCCATTCAATTCCATTCCATTCGGGTTGATTCCATTCCATTCCATTCCAATCCATTCGGGTTGATTCCATCCCATTCCATTCCATTCCATTCCATTCCGTTTGATTCCATTCCATTCCATTCCATTCCATTCCATTCGCGTTGATACCATTACTTTCCATTCCATTCCATTCCATTCGTGTTGATTCAATTCCATTCCATTCCATTACATTACATTCGGGTTGATTCCTTTCCATTCCATTCCATTCCATTCCATGCCATTCCAGTCCATTATATTCTATTCCATTCGGGTTGATTCCATTCCATTCCATTCAACTCCACTGCTTTCCATTTCACTCCTTTCTATTCCATTCCATTCCATTCAGCTGGATTCCATGCCATTCCATTCCATGCCACTCCATTCCAGTCTGGTTGATTCCATTTCCTTCCATTCCAATCCATTCCACTGCATTCCATTCCATTCCATTCCTTTCCTTTTGTGTTGATTCCATTCCATTCCATTCGATTCCATTCCATTCCATTCCATTCGGGTTGATTCCATTCCATTCCATTCCATTCTATTCCATTCCATTCTGGTTGATTCCAATCCATTCCATTCCATTCATATCCATTCCATTCGGGTTGATTCCATTCCATTCCATTCCATACCATTCGGGTTGATTCCATTCCATTTCATTCCATTCCATCCCATTCCATTCCATTCCATTCCATGCGGGTTGATTGCATTCCATTCCATTCCATTGCATTCCAATTTGTTGATTCCATTCCATCCAATTCCATTCCATTCCGTTCGGGTTGATTCCATTCCCAGCCATTCAATCCCATTTCATTCCATTCCATTAGGGTTGATTCCATTCCGTTCCATTCCATTCCATTGCTTTCCATTTGGGTTGATTCCATATCTTTCCCTTCCATTCCATTCTCTTCCATTCCAATACACTTGGCTTGATTCCATACGATTCCATTGCATTCCATTTCATTCCTTTCTGGTGGATTCCATCCCATCCCATTCTATTCCATTCCATTCCATTGCATTCCATTCCATTCCATTCCATTCCATGCCATTCCATTCCATTCCATTAGCGTTAATACCATTCCATTCCATTCCATTCCATTTCATTCCATTCGGGTTGATTCCATTCCATTCCATTCAGTTCCATTCCATTCCATTGCTTGCCATTCCAATACATTACGTTCGATTACATTCGAGTTGAATCCATTCCATTCCATTACATTCGGGTTGATTCCATTCCATTCCATTCCAGTCCATTCCATTCCATTCCATTCAATGCCATTCCAATCCACTACAATCTATTCCATTCGGGTTGATTCCATTCCCTTCCATTCCACTCCATTGCATTCCATTCCACTCTATTCCATTCAATTCGGGTGGATTCCATCCCATTCCCTTCCATTCCATTCCATGCCACTCCATTCCAGTCAGGTTGATTCCATTTCACTCCATTCCATTCCATTCCATTGCATTCCATTTGATTCCATACCTTTCATATTGATTCCATTCCATTCCATTCCATTCCATTCCATTCCATTCCATTCCCTTCCATTCGGGTTTATTTCATTCCATTCCATTCCAATCCATTCCACTCCATTCCATTCCATTTCATACCATTCTGGAAAATTCCATTCCATTCCATTCCATTCCCCTCCCTTCCATTCGGGTTGACTCCATTCCATTCCATTCCATTCCACTCCATTCCATTCGGATTGATTCCATTCCTTTCCATTCCATCCCTTTCCATTGCATTCCATTCCATTCCATTCGCGTTGATTCCATTCCATTCCATTCCATTCCATTCCATTCCATTCCATTCCATTCAGGTTGATTCCATATCCTTCCCTTCCATTCCATTCCATTCCATTCCATTCCATTCCATTCCATTCCACTCCTGTTCATTTCATTCCATTCCATTCCACTCCTGTTCATTTCATTCCATTCCATTCCATTCCATTCGGATTGATTCCATTCCATTCCATTCCTTTCCATTGCATTCCATTCCATTCCATTCCTTACTGGATGATTCCATTCCATTCCATTCCATTCCATTAAATTCCATTCCATTCCACTCTGGTTGATTCCATTCCATTCCTTTCCATTCCATTCAATTCCGTTCCATTCCATTCCATTCGTGTTGATTCCATCCAATTCCATTCCATTCCATTCCATTCTTCTCCATACCTGTCAGGTTGATTCCATTCCATTCCATTGCATTCCACTCCATTCCATTCCATTCCATTCGCGTCAAAAACGTTCCGTTCCATTCCATTACATTACATTACATTTCATTCCATTCGGGTTGATTCCATTCCATTCCATTGCATTCCACTCCATTCCATTCCATTCCATTCGCGTCAATAACTTTCCATTCCATTCCATTACATTAAATTACATTTCATTTCATTCGGGTTGATTCCATTCCATTCCATTCCATTCCATTTTATTACTGTCGGGATGATTCCATTCAATTTCATTCCATTCCATTGCATTCCATGCCATGCTATTCCAATCCATTACGTTAGAATCCATTAGGGTTGATTCCATTCCACTCCATTCCTCTCCATTGCATTCCATTCCATTCCACTCCATTCGGGTTGATTCCGTTCCATTCCTCTCCATTACACTTAATTCCATAACATTCCGGTTGATTCCATCCCGTTCCATTCCATTCCATTCCATTCCATTCCCTTCCATTCCATACGGGTTGACTCCAATTCATTCCATTCCATTCCATTCCATTCCATTGCATTCCATTCCATTCCAGTTGATTTTTTCCATTCCATTCCATTCCATTGCATTGCATTGCATTCCATTGTATTCGAGTGGATTCCAATCCATTTAATTCCATTCCATTCCATTCCATTCTAATCCATTCGGTTTGATTCCCTACGCTTCCATTCCATTCAATTCTATTCCACTCGGGTTGATTCCATTCCATTCCAATCCATTCCATTACATTCGGGTTGATTCCTTTCCATTCCATTCCACTCCATTGCATTCCCTTCCATTCCATTCCAATCCATTCGGGTTGATTCCATCCAATTCCAATCCATTCCATTCCCCTCCATTCCGGTGAGTTTGATTCCATTCCATTCCATTCCATTCCATTCTATTCCATTCGGGTTGATTCCATTCCATTCCATTCCATTCCATTCCATTCCATTCCATTCCATTCCTTTCCATTCCATTCCATTCCATTCCATTTGGCTTGTTTCCATTCCATTCCATTCCATTCGACTCCTTTCCACTCCATTCCTTTGCATTCCATGCCATTCTGGTTGACTCCATCCCATGCCATTCCATTCCATTCCATTCCATTCCATTCCACTCGGTTTGATTCGATTCGATTCCATTCCATTCTATTCCATGCCATTCGCGTTGATTCCATTCCCTTCCATTCCTTCCATTCCATTGCATTCCATTCCATTTTATTTGGGTTGATTCAATTCCATTCCATTCCATTCCATTCCATACCATTCCGTTCCATTACATTCGGGTTGATTCCATATCCTTCCTTTCCATTCCATTCCATTTCATTCCAATCCATTCGGGTTGATTCCATATTCTTTCATTGCATTCCATTTCATTCCATAAGGGTTGACTGCATTCCGTTCCATTCCATTCCATTCCATTCCATTCCATTCCATTCCATTCGGGTTGATTCTATTCCATACCATTCCAATCCATTCCATTCCATGCCATTCCATTCACGTGATTCCATATCCTTCCCTTCCGTTCCATTCCATTCCATTCCAATCCATTCGGGTTGATTCCAGACGCTTCCATTCCATTCCATTCGGGTTGATTCCAATCCATTCCATTCCATTCCGTTCGCCTTGATAACATTCCATTCCATTGCATTCCCTTCTGGTTGATTCCATTCCATTCAATTCCATTCCATTCCATTCCATTCCTTTCTGGATGGTTCCATTCCATTCCATTCCATTCCATTTCATTCCGTTCCATTCCTTTCGGGTGGATTCCATTCCATTCCTTTCCATTCCATTCCATTCCCTTTAATTCCAATGCATTCCATTCCATTCGTGTTGATTCCATCCCGTTACATTTCATTCCATTCCATTCCATTGCATTCCATTCCATTCCATTCCATTCCACTCCATTCCTGTCAGGTTGATTCCATTCAATTCCATTCCATTCCATTCCATTCCATTCCATTCCATTCCATTCCATTCCTTTCCGTTCCATTTGGGGTGATTTCATTCCCTTCCATTTCTTCCATTCCATTGCATTCAATTCCATTCCATGCCATTAGGGATGATTGTATCCCATTCCATTCCATTCCATTTCATTCCACTCCATTCCAGTCAGGTTGATTCCATTCCATTCCACTCCATTCCATTCCATTCCATTCCACTCCATTCCATTCCATTCGGGCTGATTCAATTCCATTCCATTCCATTCCACTCCATTCGGGTTGATTCCATCCCGTTCCATTCCATTCCATTCCATTCCAATCCATTCCATTCCATTCCATACCATTCCAATCCATTCCAGTTGATTCCATTCCTTTGGATTCCATTCCATTCCATTCGATTCCACTCCATTCCATTCCATTCGGGTGGATTCCAATCCATTCCATTCCATTCCATTCCAATCCATTCGGGTTGATTCCCTATGCTTCCATTCCATTCAATTCCATTCCATTCTGGTTGATTCCATTCCATTCCATTCCAATCCATTCGGGTTGATTCCATCCCATTCCATTCCATTCCATTCCATTCCATTCCCTTCCATTCCGTTTGATTCCATTCCATTCCATTCCATTCCATTCCATTCAGGTTTATTCCATTCCCATCCATTCCTTCCATTCCATTGCATTCCATTCCATTTTATTCGGGTTAATTCCATTCCAATCCATTCCATTCCATTCCGGTTGATTCCATTCCATTCCATTCCATTCCATCCCATCCCATTCCATTCCATTCCATTCCATTCCATTCCATTCCATTCGCGTTGATTCCATTCCATTCCATTCCATTGTATTCCATTTTGTTGATTCCATTCCATCCAATTCCATTCCATTACATTCGGGTTGATTCCATTCACATCCATTCCATCCCATTCCATTCCATTCCATTAGGTTTGGTTCCATTCCGTTCCATTCCATGGCATTCCGTTCCATTTCATTTGGGTTGATTCCATATCCTTCCCTTCCATTCCATTCTATTCCATTCCAATACACTCGGGTTGACTCCATACACTTCCATTGCATTCTATTTCATTCCATTCTGGTGGATTCCATTCCATCCCATTCTATTCCATTCCATTCCATTCCATTCCATTCCATACCTTTCGCGTTAATACCTTTCAATTCCATTCCATTCCATTCCGTTCCATTCCATTTCATTCTACTCGGATTGATTCCATTCCATTCCATTCAGTTCCATTCCATTCCATTCCTTGCCATTCCAATCCATTACGCTCGATTACATCCGGGTTGATTCAATTCCTTTCCATTTTATTCCACCACATTCGGGTTGATTCCACCCCATTCCATTCCATTACATGCCATTCCATTCCATTCCATTCCACTCCATTCCAATCAGGTTGAATCCATTCCATTCCATTCCATTCCATTCCATACAAATCCATTCCATTCCATTCCATTCGGGTTGATTCCATTCCATTCCATTCCATTCTATTCCATTCCATTCCATTCCATTCGGGTTGTTTCCATTGCATTCCTTTCCATTCCATTCCATTCCACCCCATTACATTCCATTCCATGCCATTCCATTCCATTCCATTCCACTCCATTCCAATCAGGTTGAATCCACTCTATTCCATTTCATTCCATTCCAATGCATTCGGTTGGATTCCATTCCATTCCATTCCATTCCATTCCATTCCATTCCATTCGTGTTGATTCCGTTCCCTTCCATTCCTTCCATTCCATTGCATTCCATCCCATTTTATTCGGGTTGATTCCATTCCATTCCATTCCATTGCATTCCAATCCATTCGGGTTGATTCCATACACTTCCATTCCATTCCATTCCATTCCATTCCATTCCATTAGGGTTGATTCCATTCCATTCCTTTCCATTACATTACATTCGGGTTGATTCTATTCCATTCCATTCTATTCCATTCCATTCCATTCCATGGCATTCCAATCCATTACATTCGATTCCATTCGGGTTGATTCCATTCCATTCCATTCCAATCCATTGCATTCCATTCCACTCCATTCCATTCCATTACATTCCATTCGGGTTGATTCCATCCCATTCCATTAGATTCCATTCCATTCCATTGCATTTGGGTTGATACCATTCCAATCCATTCCTTCCCATTCCATTCAATTCCGTTCCATTCCATTCCATTCGGGTTGATTACATTCCCTTCCACTCCATTGCATTCCATTCCATTCCATTCGGCTTGATTCCATTCCCTTATATTCCATTCCATTCCATTCCATTCAATTCCATTCCATTCCATTCCTTTCCTTTCTGGTTGATTCCATTCCATTCCATTCCTTTCCATTCCATTCCATTAGGGTTGATTATATCCCAATCCATTCCATTCCATTTCTTTCCAATCCATTCCAGTCAGGTTGATTCCATTCCATTCCATTCCATTCCAATCCATTTCATTCCAATCCATTCGGGTTGATTCCCTACGCTTTCATTCCTTTCAATTCCATTCCATTCGGGTTGATTCCATTCCATTCCATTCCAATCCATTCAGGTTGATTCCATCCCATTCCATTCCATTCCATTCCATTCCAATCCATTCCATCCCATTCTATTCCATTCCATTCCATTCCATTCCATTCCATACCTTTCGCGTTAATACCTTTCAATTCCATTCCATTCCATTCCGTTCCATTCCATTTCATTCTACTCGGATTGATTCCATTCCATTCCATTCAGTTCCATTCCATTCCATTCCTTGCCATTCCAATCCATTACGCTCGATTACATCCGGGTTGATTCAATTCCTTTCCATTATATTCCACTACATTCGGGTTGACTCCACCCCATTCCATTCCATTACATGCCATTCCATTCCATTCCATTCCACTCCATTCCAATCAGGTTGAATCCATTCCATTCCATTCCATTCCATTCCATACAAATCCATTCCATTCCATTCCATTCGGGTTGATTCCATTCCATTCCATTCCATTCTATTCCATTCCATTCCATTCCATTCCATTCCATTCCATTCGGGTTGTTTCCATTGCATTCCTTTCCATTCCATTCCATTCCACCCCATTCCATTCCATTCCATGCCATTCCATTCCATTCCATTCCACTCCATTCCAATCAGGTTGAATCCACTCCATTCCATTTCATTCCATTCCAATCCATTCGGTTGGATTCCGTTCCATTCCATTCCATTCCATTCCATTCCATTCGTGTTGATTCCGTTCCCTTCCATTCCTTCCATTCCATTGCATTCCATCCCTTTTTATTCGGGTTGATTCCATTCCATTCCATTCCATTGCATTCCAATCCATTCGGGTTGATTCCATACACTTCCATTCCATTCCATTCCATTCCATTCCATTAGGATTGATTCCATTCCATTCCTTTCCATTACATTACATTCGGGTTGATTCTATTCCATTCCATTCTATTCCATTCCATTCCATTCCATGGCATTCCAATCCATTACATTCGATTCCATTCGGGTTGATTCCATTCCATTCCATTCCAATCCATTGCATTCCATTCCACTCCATTCCATTCCATTACATTCCATTCGGGTGGTTCCATCCCATTCCATTAGATTCCATTCCATTCCATTGCATTTGGGTTGATACCGTTCCAATCCATTCCTTCCCATTCCATTCAATTCCGTTCCAATCCATTCCATTCGGGTTGATTACATTCCCTTCCACTCCATTGCATTCCATTGCATTCCATTCCATTCCATTCGGCTTGATTCTATTCCCTTATATTCCATTCCATTCCATTCCATTCCATTCCATTCCGTTCCTTTCTGCTTGATTCCATTCCATTCCATTCCTTTCCATTCCATTCCATTAGGGTTGATTATATCCCAATCCATTCCATTCCATTTCTTTCCAATCCATTCCAGTCAGGTTGATTCCATTCCATTCCATTCCATTCCATTCCTTTTCATTCCAATCCATTCGGGTTGATTCCTTACGCTTTCATTCCATTCAATTCCATTCCATTCGGGTTGATTCCATTCCATTCCATTCCAATCCATTCAGGTTGATTCCATCCCATTCCATTCCATTCCATTCCATTCCATTCCATTCCATTCCATTCGCGTTGATACCATTACTTTCCATTCCATTCCATTCCATTCCATTCGCGTTGATACCATTACTTTCCATTCCATTCCATTCCATTCGTGTTGATTCCATTCCATTTCATTCCATTACATTCGGGTTGATTCCATTCCATTCCATTCCATTCCATTCCATGCGATTCCAATCCATTATATTCTATTCCATTCGGGTTGATTCCATTCCATTCCGTTCAACTCCACTGCTTTCCATTTCACTCCTTTCTATTCCATTCCATTCCATTCTGGTGGATTCCATCCCATTCCATTCCATGCCACTCCATTCCAGTCAGGTTGATTGCATTTCATTCCATTCCAATCCATTCCACTGCATTCCATTCCATTCCATTCCATTCCTTTTGGGTTGATTCTATTCCATTCCATTCAATTCCATTCCATTCCGTTCCACTCGGGTTGATTCCATTCCATTCCATTCCATTCTAATCCATTCCATTCTGGTTGATTCCAATCCATTCCATCCCATTCATATCCATTCCATTCGGGTTGATTCCATTCCATTCCATTCCAGACCATTCGGGTTGATTCCATTCCATTTCATTCCATTCCATCCCATTCCATTCCAATCCATTCCATTCCATTCGGGTTGATTGCATTCCATTCCATTCCATTGCATTCCAATTTGTTGATTCCATTCCATCCAATTCCATTCCATTCCATTCGGGTTGATTCCATTCCCAGCAATTCAATCCCATTTCATTCCATTCCATTAGGGTTGATTCCATTCCGTTACATTCCATTCCATTCCATTCCATTTGGGTTGATTCCATATCTTTCCCTTCCATTCCATTCTCTTCCATTCCAATACACTTGGCTTGATTCCATACGCTTCCATTGCATTCCATTTCATTCCTTTCTGGTGGATTCCATCCCATCCCATTCTATTCCATTCCATTCCATTCCATTCCATTCCATTCCATGCCATTCCATTCCATTCCATTAGCGTTAATACCATTCCATTCCATTCCATTCCATTTCATTCCATTCGGGTTGATTCCATTCCATTCCATTCAGTTCCATTCCATTCCATTGCTTGCCATTCCAATACATTACGTTCTATTACATTCGAGTTGAATCCATTCCATTCCATTATATTCCATTACATTCGAGTTGATTCTATTCCATTCCATTCCACACCATTGCATTCCATTCCACTCCATTCCACTCCATTCCATACCATTCGGGTTGATTCCACCCCAATCCATTCCATTCCATGCCATTCCATTCCATTCCATTCCACTCCATTCGAATCAGGTTTATTCCATTCAATTCCATTCCATTCCATTCCATTCGGGTTGATTCCATTCCATTCCATTCCATTCCATTCCATTCCATTCCATTCTATTCCATTCCATTCCATTCCATTCCATTCGGGTTGTTTCCATTGCATTGCATTCCATTCCATTCCATTCCACTCCATTCCTTGCCATTCCATTCCATTCGGATTCACTCCATCAAATTCCATTCTATTCCACTCCATTCCATTCCATTCCATTCCAATCCATTCGGTTTGATTCCCTTCAATTCCATTCCATTGCATTCCATTCGTGTTGATTCCGTTCCCTTCCATTCCTTCCATTCCATTGCATTCCATTCCATTTTATTCGGGTTGATTCCATTCCATTCCATTCCATTCCATTCCATTCCATTCCAATCCATTCGGGTTGATTCCATACACTTCCATTCCATTCCATTCCATTTCATTCCATTCCATTCCATTCCATTAGGGTTGATTCCATTCCATTCCTTTCCATTACATTACATTCTGATTGATTCCATTCCATTCCATTCCATTCCATTTCATTCCATTATATGGCATTCCAATCCATTACATTCGATTCCATTCGGGTTGATTCCATTCCATTCCATTCCACTCCATTGCATTTCATTCCACTCCATTCCATTCCATTCCATTCCATTCGGGTTGATACCATCCCATCCCATTAGATTGCATTCCATTCCTTTGCATTTGGGTTGAAACCATTCCATTCCATTACTTTCCATTCCAGTCAATTCCGTTCCATTCCATTCCATTCGGGTTGATTACATTCCCTTCCACTCCATTGCATTCCATTCCATTCCATTCGGGTTGATTCCATTCCCTTATATTCCATTCCATTCCATTCCATACCATTCCATTCCATTCCATTCCTTTCTGGTTGATTCCATTCCATTCCATTCCATTCCATTCCATTCCATTCCATTAGGGTTGATTATATCCTATTCCATTGCATTTCATTTCATTCCAATCCATTCCAGTCAGGTTGATTCCATTCCATTCCATTCCATTCCATTCCATTCCATTCCATTCCATTCCATTCCATTCCATTATGGTTGATTCCATTCAATTCCATTCCATTCCACTCCATTGCGGTTGATTCCATTCCATTCCTCTACATTCAATTCCATTCCATACCATTTGTGTTAATTCCATCCCATTTCATTCCATTCCATTCCATTCCAATCCATTCCATTCCATTCCATTCCATTCCAGTTGATTCCATTCCCTTCGATACCATTCAATTCCATTCGATTCCGTTCCATTCCAATCCATTCGGGTGTATTCCAATCCATTCCATTCCATTCCATTCCATTCCATTAAATTCCAATCCATTAGGGTTGATTCCCTACGCTTCCATTCCATTCAATTCCATTCCATTCGGGTTGATTCCATTCCATTCCATTCCAATCCATTCGGGTTGTTTCCATCCCATTCCATTCCATTCCATTCCATTCCATTCCATTCCATTCCATTCCATTCCGTTTGATTCCATTCCATTCCATTCCATTCTATTCGGGTTGATTTCTTTCCCTTCAATTCCTTCCATTCCATTGCAATCCATTCCATTTTATTCGGGTTGATTCCATTCCATTCCATTCCATTCCATTCCGGTTGATTCCATTCCATTCCATTCCATTCCCTTCCATTCGCGTTGATATCATTCGTTTCCATTCCATTCCATTCCATTCCATTCCATTCCATTCCATTCGGGATGATTCAATTCCATTCCATTCCATTCCATTACATGCGGGTTGATTCCATTCCATTCCATTCCATTCCATTCCATTCCATTCAATGCCATTCCAATCCATTACATTCTATTACATTCGGGTTGATTCCATTCCATTCCATTCCACTCTATTGCATTTCATTCCACTCCATTCCATTCCATTCGGGTTGATTCCATTCTATTCCATTCCATTCCATTCCATGCCACTCCATTCCAGTCAGGTTGATTCCATTTGGTTCCATTCCATTCAATTCCATTGCATTCCATTCCATTCCATTCCTTTCTGGATGATTCCATTCCATTCCATTCCATTCCATTCCATTCCATTCCATTCCATTCCGTTCCATTCCATTCAGGTTTATTTCATTCCATTCCATTCCAATCCATTCCACTGCATTCCATTCCATTTCATACCATTCTGGTAAATTCCATTCCATTCCATTCCATTCCATTCCTTTCCATTCCATTCAATTCCATTCCATTCCATTCCATATGGGTTGATTACATTCCCTTCCACTCCATTGCATTCCATTCCATTCCATTCCATTCTGGTTGATTCCATTCCCTTACATTCCTTTCCATTCAATTCCATTCCATTCCATCCAATTCCATTCCATTCCATTCCATTCCTTTCTGGTTGATTCCATTCCATTCCATTCCATTCCATTCCATTGCATTCCATTCCATTAGCGTTGATTATATCCCATTCCATTCCATTTCATTACACTCCATTCCAGTGAGGTTGATTCCATTCCATTCCATTCCATTCCATTCGGGTTGATTCCATTGCATTCCATTCCATTCAACTCCATTCGGGTTGATTCCATTCCTTTCCTCTCCATTCCATTCCATTCCATTCCATACCATTTGGGTTGATTCCATCCCATTCCATTCCATTCCATTGCAATCCATTCCATTCCATTCCATTCCATTCCAGTTGATTCCATTCCCTTCGATTCCATTCCATTCCATTCGATTCCGTTCCATTCCATTCCATTCGGGTGGCTTCCAATCCATTCCACTCCATTCCCTTCCATTCCATTCCATTCCATTCCATTCCATTCCAATCCATTCGGGCTGATTCCCTACGCTTCCATTCCATTCAATTCCATTCCATTCGGGTTGATTCCTTTCCATTCCATTCCATTCCATTCCATTCGGGTTGATTCCATCCCATTCCATTCCATTCCATTCCATTGCATTCCATTCCTTACCATTCCACTCCATTCCAATCAGGTTGATTCCATTCCATTCCATTCCATTCCATTCCATTCCACTGCATTCCATGCCATTCCATACGATTCGTGTTGATTCCATCCCATACGATTCCATTCCATTCCATTCGGGTTGATTCAATGCCATTCCATTCCATACCATTCGCGTTGATACCATGCCATTCCATTCCATTCCATTCCATTCCATTCCATTCCATTCCATTCAGGTTGATTCCATTCCTTTCCAAACCTTTCCATCCCATTCCATTCCATTCCATTGCATTCTATCCATTCCATTCCATTCGTTTCTGGTTGATTCCTTTTCATTCCATTCCATTCCATTCAATACCATTCCATTTGGGTTGATTCCATTCCATTCCTTTCCATTCCATTCAATTCCTTTCCATTACATTCCATTCGGTTTGATTGCATTCCTTTCCACTCCATTGCATTCCATTCCATTCCATTCCATTCCATTCCATTCCATTCCATTCCATTCCATTCCATTCCATTGCATTCGGGTAGATTCCATTCCATTCCACACCATTCCATTCCATTCCATTCCATTCTGTTTGTTTCCATTCCATTCCATTCCATTCATATCCATTCCATTCGTGTTGATTCCGTTCCATTCCATTCCATTGCTTTCCAATTTGCTGATTCCATTCCATCCTGTTCCATTCCATTGCATTCGGGTTGATTCCATTCACATCCATTCCATCCCATTCCATTCCATTCCATTAGGGTTGATTCCATTCCGTTCCATTCCATTCCATTCCATTCCATTTGTTTTGATTCCATATCCTTCCCTTCCATTCAATTCTATTCCATTCCAATACACTCGGGTTGATTCCATACGCTTCCATTGCATTCCATTTCATTCCATTCTGGTGGATTCCATTCCATCCCATTCTCATCCATTCCATTCAATTCCATTCCTTTCGCGTTAATACCATGCCATTCCATTCCATACCCTTCCATTCCATTCCATTCCATTTCATTCCATTCGGGTTGATTCCATTCCATTCCATTCAGTTCCATTCCATTGCATTCCTTGCCATTCCAATCCATTACGTTCAATTACATTCGGGTTGATTCATTTACTTTCCTTTATATACCATTACATTCGTGTTGATTCCATTCCATTCCATTCCACTCCATTGCATTCCATTCCACTCCATTCCATTCCATTCCATTCCATTCGTGTGGATTCTACCCCATTCCATTCCATACCATGCCATTCCATTTCATTCCATTCCACTGCATACCAATCAGGTTGATTCCATTCCATTCCATTCCATTCCATTCCATTCCATTCCATTCCATTCCATTCGGGTTGATTCCATTCCATTCCATTCCATTCTATTCCATTCCATTACATTACATTACGTTCGGGTTGTTTCCATTGCATTCCTTTCCATTCCATTCCATTCCACTCCATTCCATGCCATCCATTCCATTCGGGTTCATTCCATCAAATTCCATTCTATTCCACTCCATTCCATTCCATTCCATTCCATTCCATTCCATTCCAATCCATTCGGTTTGATTCCATTACTTTCCATTCCATTCCATTCCATTCCATTTGTGTTTATTCCGTTCCCTTCTATTCCTTCAATTCCATTGCATTCCATTCCATTTTATTCTGGTTGATTCCATTCCATTCCATTCCATTCCATTCCAATCCATTCCATTCCATTCCATTCCATTCCAGTTGATTCCATTCCCTTCGATTCCATTCCATTCCATCCGATTCTGTTCCATTCCATTTCATTCGGGTGGATTCCTATCCATTCCATTCCATTCCATTCCATTCCATTCCATTCCATTCCATTCCATTCCATTCCATTAAATTCCAATTCATTAGGGTTGATTCCCTACGGATCCGTGCCATACAATTCAATTCCATGCGGGTTTATCCATTCCATTCCATTCCAATCCATTCGGGTTGATTCCATCCCATTCCATTCCATTCCATTCCATTCCATTCCGTTCCATTCCGCTTGATTCCATTCCATTCCATTCCATTCCATTCCATTCCATTCCATTCCATTCCAGTTGATTCAATTCCCTTCCAATCCTGCCATTCCATTGCAATCCATTCCATTCTCTGCGGGTTGATTCCATTCCATTCCATTCCATTCCATTCCGGTTGATTCCGTTCCATTCCATTCCATTCCATTCCATTCCATTCCATTCAATGCCATTCCAATCCATTACATTCTATTCCATTCTGGTTGATTCCATTCTATTCCATTCCACTCCATTGCATTCCATTCAACTCCATTCCATTCCATTCGGGTGGATTCCATCCCATTCCCTTCCATTCTATTCCATGAAACTACATTCCAGTCAGGTTGATTCTATTTCATTCCATTCCATTCCATTCCATTGCATTCCATGCCGTTCCATTCCTTTCAGGTTGATTCCATTCCATTCCATTCCATTCCATTCCATTCCATTCCATTCCACTCCATTCCATTAGGTTTGACTCCATTCCATTCCATTCCACTCCATTCCATTCGGATTGATTCCATTCCCTTCCATTCCATCCCATTCCATTGCATTCCATTCCATTCCATTCGCGTTGATTCCATTCCATTCCTTTCCATTCCATTCCATTCTGGTTGATTCCATATCCTTCTCTTCAATTCCATTCCATTCCATTCCTGTTCATTCCATTCCATTCCATTCCTTTCCATTCCATTCAATTCGGTTTAATTCCATTCCATTGCATTTCTTTCAATTGCATTCCATTCCATTCCATTCCTTTCTGGATGATTCCATTCCATTCCATTCCATTCCATTCCATTCGCGTTAATACCATTCCATTCCAATCCATTCCTTTCCATTCCATTTCATTCCATTCGGGTTGATTCCATTCCAATCCATTTCGTTCTATTAAATTCGGGTTGTTTCCATTCCATTCCTTTACATTCGTTTTGCTTCCATTCCATTCCAATCCACGCCATTGCATTCCATACCACTGCATTCCATTCCATTAGATTGTATTCGGGTTGATTCCATCCCATTCCATTCCATTCCATTCCATTCCACTCCATTCCATTGAAATCCACTCCATTACATTCAGGTTGTTTCCATTCCATTCCATTCCATTCTATGCCATTCCATTCCATTCCGTTGCATTCCATTCGGGTTGTTTCCATTCCATTCCATTCCATGCCATTCCATACCATTCGGGTTCATTCCATCCCATTCCATTCTACCCCACTCCATTCCATTCCATTCCATTCAATTCGATTTGATTCCATTCCATTCCATTCCATTCCATTCCATTCCATTCCAGTTAATTCCATTCCCTTCCATTCCTTCCATTCCATTGCATTCTATTCCATTTTATTCGGGTTGATTCCATTCCATTCCATCCCATTCCATTCGGGTTGATTCCATATCCTTCCCTTCCATGCCATTCCATTCCATTCCAAACCATTCGGGTTGATTCCATACACTTCCATTCCATTCCTTTCCATTCCATTCCATTCCATTCCATTCCATTCCATTCCATTCCATTTCATTCCATTCGGGTTGTTTCCATTCCATTCCATTCCATTACATTCCACTGCATTCCATGCCATTCCATACCATTCGTGTTGATTCCATCCCATTCCATTCTATTCCATTCCATTCTATTCCTTTCCATTCCATTCCATTCCATTCCATTTCATTCCATTCCGGTTGATTCCATATCCTTCCTTTTCATTCCATTCCATTCCATCCCAATACATTCGTGTTGATTCCATACGATTCCATTCCATTCCATTCGTGTTGATTCTATGCCATTCCATTCCATTCCATTCGGGTTGATTCCATTCCATTCCATTCCATTGCATTCAAATTTGTTGATTCCATTCCATCCAATTCCATTCCATTCCATTCGGGTTGATTCCATTCACATCCATTCCATCCCATTCCATTCCATTCCATTAGGGTTGATTCCATTCCGTTCCATTCCATTCCGTTCCATTCCATTCCACTCCATTCCATTCAATTTAGGTTGATTCCATATCCTTCCCTTCCATTCCATTCTATTCCTTTCCAATACACTCGGGTTGATTCCATATGCTTCCATTGCATTCAATTTCATTCCATTCAGGTGGATTCCATTCCATCACCTTCTATTCCATTCCATTCCATTGCATTCCATTCCTTTCGCGTTAATACCACTCCATTCCTTTCCATTCCGTTCCATTCCATTCAATTTCATTCCATTCGGGTTGATTCCATTCCATTCCATTCAGTTCCATTCCATTCCATTCCTTGCCACTCCAATCCATTAGGTTCGATTACATTCGGGTTGATTCAATTCCTTTCCATTATATTCCATTACATTCGGGATGATTCCATTCCATTCCATTCCACTCCATTGCATTCCATTCCACTCCATTCCATTCCATTCCTTTCCATTCGGGTTGATTCCACCACATTCCATTCCATTCCATGCCATTCCATTCCATTCGATTCCACTCCATTCCAATCAGGTTGATTCCATTCCATTCCATTCCATTCCATTCGGATTGATTCCATTCCATTCCATTCCTTTCCATTGCATTCCTTTCCATTTAATTCCATTCCATTCCACTCTGGTTGATTCCATTCCATTCCTTTCCATTCCATTCAATTCCGTTCCATTCCATTCCATTCGGGTTGATTCCATCCAATTCCATTCCATTCCATTCCATTCTTCTCCATACCAGTCAGGTTGATTCCATTCCTTTCCATTGCATTCCATTCCATTCCATTCTAGTTAATAACGTTCCATTCCATTCCATTCCATTCCATTACATTTCATTCCATTCGGGTTGATTCCATTCCATTCCATTACATTACATTCGCGTTGATTCCATTCCGTTGCATTCCATTCCATTCCTTTCCATTCCATTCCATTCCATTCCATTCCATTCCATTCCATTCCATTCCATTCGTGTTGATTCCATTCAATTCCATTCCATTCTATTCCCTTCCATTCCATTCCATTACATTTGGGTTGTTTCTATTGCATTCCTTTCCATTCCTTTCCATTCCATTCCATTCCATGCCATTCCATTCCAGTCGTGTTTATTCCATCAAATTCCATTCTATTCCACTCCATTCCATTCCATTCCATTCCATTGCAATCCATTCGGTTTATTGCATTCCAGTCCATTCCATTCCATTCCATTCCTGTTTATTCCGTTCCCTTCCATTCCTTCCATTCCATTGCATTCCATTCCATTTTATTCGGGTTGATTCCATTCCATTCCATTCCAATCCATTCGGGTTGATTCCATACACTTCCATTCCATTCCATTCCATTCCATTCCATTCCATTATGGTTGATTCCATTCCATTCCCTTCCATTACATTACATTCGGATTGATTCCATTCCATTCCATTCCATTCCATTCCATGGCATTCCAATCCATTACATTCGATTCCATTCGGGTTTGATTCCATTCCATTCCATTCCACTCCATAGCATTCCATTCCACTCCATTCCATTCCATTCCCTTCCATTCGGGTTGATTCCATCCCATCCCGTTAGATTCCATTCCATTCCATTGCATTTGTGTAGATACCATTCCATTCCGTTCCTTTCCATTCCATTCAATTCCGTTCCATTCCATTCGGGTTGATTACATTCCCTTCCACTCCATTGCATTCCTGTCCATTCAATTCCATTCGGTTTGATTCCATTCCCTTATATTCCATTCCATTCCATTCCATTCCATTAGGGTTGATTATATCCTATTCCATTCAATTCCATTTCTTTCCAATCCATTATAGTCAGGTTGATTCCATTCCCTTCAATTCCTTTCCATTCCATTCCATTCCATTCCATTCCATTCCATTCCATTCCATTCGGAATGATTCCATTCCATTCCATTCCTTTCCATTGCATTCCATTACATTCCATTCCTTTCTGGATGATTCCATTCCATTCCATTCCATTCCATGCCATTTAATTCCATTCTATTCCACTCTGGTTGATTCCATTCCATTCCTTTCCATTCCATTCAATTCCGTTCCATTCCATTCCATTCGGGTTGATTCCAACCAATTCCATTCCATTCCATTCCATTCTACTCCATACCAGTCAGGTTGATTCCATTCCATTCCATTGCATTCCATTCCATTCCATTCCATTCCATTCGCGTTAATAACGTTCCATTCCATTCCTTTCCATTTCATTACATTTCATTCCATTCTGGTTGATTCCATTCCTTTCCATTCCATTCCATTCCATTCCATTCCATTCGCGTTGATTCCATTCCGTTGCATTCCTTTCCATTTCATTGCATGCCATGCTATTCCTATCCATTACGTTAGAATCCATTAGGGTTGATTCCATTCCACTCCATTCCACTCCATTGCATTCCATTCCACTCCATTCCATTCCATTCCATTCCTCTCAATTACATTCCATTCCATAACATTCGGGTTGATTCCATCTCACTCCATTCCATTGCATTCCATTCCGTTCCATTCCATGCCGGTGGATTCCAATTCATTCCATTCCATTACATTCCAGTAGATTCCATTCCCTTCGAATTCATTCCATTCTATTCGATTCCTTTCCATTCAATTACATTGCATTCGAGTGGATTCCAATCCATTTAATTCCATTCCATTCCATTTCATTCCAATCCATTCAGTTTGATTCCCTACGCTTCCATTCCATTCAATTCCATTCCACTCGGGTTCATTCCATTCCATTCCAGTCCATTCCATTACATTCGGGTTGATTCCATTCCATTCCATTCCACTCCTTTGCATTCCCTTCCATTCCATTCCATTCCATTTCATAGCATTCCATTCGGGTTGATTCCATCCAATTCCATTCCATTCCATTCCATTCCATTCCCCTCCATTCCAGTGAGTTTGATTCCATTCCATTGCACTCCATTCCATTCCAATCCATTCCATTCCATTCCATTCCATTCGGGTTGATTCCATTCCATTCCTTTCCATTCCATTCCATTCCATTCGGGTTGTTTCCATTCCATTCCATTCCATTCCATTTCATTCGACTCCATTCCATTCCGTTCCATATCATTCTGGTTGACTCCATCCCATTCCATTCCATTCCATTCCATTCCATTCCACTCGGTTTGCTTCGATTCCATTCCATTCCATTCCATTCCATTCCATTCCATTCGGGTTGATTCCGTTCCCTTCCATTCCTTCCATTCAATTGCATTCCATTCCATTTTATTCGGGTTGATTCCATTCCATTCCATGCCATTCCATTCCATTGCATTCCATTCCTTTCGGGTTGATTCCATATCCTTCCTTTCCATTCCATTCCATTCCAATCCATTCGTGTTGATTCCATACTCTTGCATTGCGTTCCATTCCATTCCATACGAGTTGATTCCATTCCATTCCATTCCATTCCATTCCATTCCATTCCATTACATTTGGGGTGATTCCATTCCCTTCCATTTCTTCCATTCCATTGCATTCCATTCCATTCCATTCGGGTTGATTCCATTCCATTCCATTCTATTTGGGTTGATTCCATATCCTTCCCTTCCATTCCATTCCATTCAATTCCAATACACTCGGGTTGATTCCATACGCTTCCATTGCATTCCATTCCATTCTATGTGGGTGAATTCCATTCCATTCCATTCCATTCCATTCCATTCCATTCCATTCGCGTTAATACCATTCCATTCCATTCCATTCCATTCCTTTATATTCCATTTCATTCCATTCGGGTTGATTCCATTCCATTCCATTACTTTCGTTTTGATTCCATTCCATTCCATTCCACGCCATTGCATTCCATACCACTCCATTCCATTCCATTCCATTCCATTCGGGTTGATTCCATCCCATTCCATTCCATTCCACTCCATTCCATTCAATTCCACTCCATTCCAATCAGGTTGATTCCATTGCATTCCATTCCATTCCATTCGGGTTGTTTCCATTCCATTCCATTCCATTCTATTCCATTCCATTCCATTCCATTCCATTCCATTCGGGTTGTTTCCATGCCATTCCATTCCATGCCATGCCATACCATTCGGGTTCATTCCATCCCATTCCATTCTACCCCACTCCATTCCATTCCATTCCATTCCATTCCATTCCATTCCATTCCATTCGGTTTGATTCCATTCCATTCCATTCCATTCCATTCCATTCCAGTTAATTCCATTCCCTTCCATTACTTCCATTCCATTGCATTCCATTCCATTTTATTCGGGTTCATTCCATTCCATTCCATTCCATTCCATTCCATTCCATTCCATTCCATTTAATTCGGGTTGATTCCATATCCTTCCCGTCCATGCTTTTGCATTCCATTCCAATCCATTCGGGTTGATTCCATACACTTCCATTCCATTCCATTCCATTCCATTCCATTCCATTCCATTCGGTTTGATTCCATTCCATTCCTTTCCATTACATTACATTCGTGTTGATTCCATTCCATTCCATTCCACTCCATTCCTTCCCATTCCATTCCATTCGGGTTGATTCCATCCCATGCCATTAGATTCCATTCCATTGCATTGCATTCGGGTTGATTCCATTCCATTCCATTCCATTCCATTCCATTCTATTCCGTTCCATTCCATTCCATTCGGGTTGATTACATTCCCTTCCACTCCATTGCACTCCATTCCATTCCATTCCATTCCATTCCATTCGGATTGATTCCATTCCCTTACATTCCTTTCCATTCCATTCCATTCCATTCCATTCCATTCCTTTCTGCTTGATTACATTCCATTCCATTCCATTCCATTCCATTGCATTGCATTAGGGTTGATTATATCCCATTCCATTTCATTCCATTTCATTGACTCCATTCCAGTGAGGTTGATTCCATTCCATTCCATTCCATTCCATTCCATTTCATTCCGGTTGATTGCATTCCATTCCATTCCATTCAACTCCATTCGGGTTGATTCCATTCCATTCCATTCCATTTGGGTTGATTCCATATCCTTCCCTTCCATTCCATTCCGTTGCATTCCAATACACTCGGGTTGAATCCATATGCTTCCATTGCATTCCATTCCATTCCATTCGGGTGGATTCCATTCCATTCCATTCCATTCCATTCCCTTCCATTCCATTCCGTTGCATTCCAATACACTCGGGTTGATTCCGTACGCTTCCATTGCATTCCATTCCATTCCATTCGGGTGGATTCCATTCCATTCCATTCCATTCCATTCCATTCCATTCCATTCGCGTTAATACCATTCCATTCCTTTCCATTCCATTTCATTCCATTCGGGTTAATTTCATTCCATTCCTTTCAGTTCCATTCCATTCCATTCCATGCCATTCCAATCCATTACATTCGAGTAGATTCGGGTTGATTCCATTCAATTCCATTCCATTCCATTCCATTCCATTCCATTACGGTCGGGTTGATTCCATTCCATTCCATTCCACGCCATTGCATTCCATTCCACTCCATTCAATTCCATTCCATTCCATTCGTGTTGATTCCATACCATTCTATTCCATTCCACTCCATTCCATTCCATTCCACTCCATTCCATTCCATTCATCTCCATTCCAATCAGGTTGATTCCATTCCATTCCATTCCATTCCATTCCATTCCAATCCATTCCATTCCATTCGGGTTGTTTCCATTCCATTCCATTCCATTCTATTCCATTCCTTTCCATTCCATTCCGTTCCATTCGGGTTGTTTCCATTCCATTCCATTCCATGCCATTCCATACCATTCGGATTCATTCCATCCCATTCCATTCTATTCCACTCCATTCCATTCCACTCCATTCCATTCGGTTTGAATCCATTCCATTCCATTCCATTCCATTCCTGTTCATTCCATTCCTCTCCATTCCATTCCATTATATTACATTCGGGTTTATTTCATTCCATTCCATTCCAATCCATTCCACTCCATTCCATTGCATTCCATCCCATTTAATTCGGGTTGATTCCATATCCTTCCCTTCCGTGCCATTCCATTCCATTCCAATCCATTCGGTTTGATTCCATTCCATTCTTTCCATTCCATTCCATTCCATTCCATTCCATTCCATTCCATTCGGGTTGATTCCATCCCATCCCATTAGATTCCATTACATTGCATTGCATTCGGGTTGATTCCATTCCATTCCATTCCTTTCCATTCCATTCAATTCCGTTCCATTCCATGCCATTCGGGTTCATTACATTCCCTTCCACTCCATTGCATTGCATTCCATTCCATTCCATTCCATTCGGATTGATTCCATTCCCTTACAATCCTTTCCATTCCATTTCATTCCATTCCATTCCATTCCATTCCATTCCATTGCATTAGGGTTGATTATATCCCATTCCATTCCATTCCATTTCATTCCACTCCATTTCAGTGAGGTTGATTCCATTCCATTCCATTCCATTCCATTCCATTCCATTCCATTCCATTCGGGTTGATTGCATTCCATTCCATTCCATTCAACTCCATTCGGGTTGATTCTATTCCATTCCATTCCATTTGGGTTGATTCCATATCCTTCCCTTCCATTCCATTCCATTGCATTCCAATACACTCGGGTTGATTCCATACGCTTCCAATGCATTCCATTCCATTCCATTCGGGTGGATTCCATTCCATTCCATTCCATTCCATTCCATTCGCGTTAATACCATTCCATTCCTTTCCATTCCTTTCCATTCCATTTCATTCCATTCGGGTTGATTTCATTCCATTCCATTACATTCCATTCCACTCCATTCCATTCGGATTGATTCAATTCCCTTCCTTCCCATCCCATTCCATTGCATTCCATTCAATTCCATTCGCGTTGATTCCATTCCATTCCATTCCATTCCATTCCGGTTGATTCCATTCCTTTCCATTCCATTAGATTCGGGTTGATTCCATTCCATTCTATTCCTTTCCATTGCATTCCATTACATTGCATTCCTTTCTGGATGATTCCATTCCATTCCATTCCATTCCATTCCATGCCATTTAATTCCATTCCATTCCACTCTGGTTGATTCCATTCCATTCCTTTCCATTCCATTCAATTCCGTTCCGTTCGTTTCCATTCGGGTTGATTCCAACCATTTCCACTCCATTTCATTCCATTCTTCTCCATACCAGTCAGGTTGATTCTATTCCATGCCATTGCATTCCATTTCATTCCATTCCATTCCATTCGCGTTAATAACGTTCCATTCCATTCCATTACATTACATTACATTTCATTCCATTCGGGTTGATTCCATTCCATTCCATTCCATTCCATTCGCGTTGATTCCATTCCGTTGCATTCCATTCCATTCCATTCCATGCCATGCTATTCCAATCCATTACGTTAGAATCCATTAGGTTGGATTCCATTCCAATCCATTCCACAATATTGCATTCCATTCCACTTCATTCCATTCCATTCCATGCAATTCCACTCCATTCGGGTTGATTCCATTCCATTCCTCTCCATTACATTCCATTCCATAACATTCGGGTTGATTCCATCCCATTCCATTCCATTCCATTCCATTCCATTCCGTTCCATTCCATACGGGTTGACTCCAATTCATTCCATTCCATTCTATTCCAGTAGATTCCATTCCCTTCGATTCCATTCGATTCCATTCGATCCCATTCCATTCCATTCCATTGCCTTCGAGTGGATTCCAATCCATTGAATTCCATTCCATTGCATTGCATTCCAATCCATTCAGTTTGATTCACTACGCTTCCATTCCATTCAATTCCATTCCACTCGTGTTGATTCCATTCCATTCCACTCCATTCCATTACATTCGGTTTGATTCCATTCCATTCCATTCCACTCCATTGCATTCCCTTCCATTCCATTCCGTTCCATTGCATTCCCTTCCATTCCATTCCATTCCATTCAAGACCATTCCATTCGGGTTGATTCCATCCCATTCCATTCCATTCCACTCCATTCCATTCTATTCCATTCCCCTCCATTCCAGTGAGGTTGATTCCATTCCATTCCATGCCATTCCATTCCATTCCATTCGGGTTGATTCCATTCCATTCCTTTCCATTCCATTCCATTCCATTCCATTCGTTTTGTTTCCATTCCAATCCGTTCCATTCCATTCCATTCCATTCCATTCCATTCCATTAGACTCCATTCCATTCCGTTCCATACCATTCTGGTTGACTGCATCCCCTTCCATTCCATTCCATTCCATTACACTCCATTCCATTCGGGTTGATTCCATTCCATACCATTCCATTCCATTCCATTCCATTCCTTTCTGGATGGTTCCATTCCATTCCATTTCATTCCATTCCATTCCTTTCGGGTTGATTCCATTCCAATCCTTTCCATTCAATTCCATTTAATTCCATTCCATTCCATTCCATTCCATTCAATTCCATTTTATTTGGGTTGATTCCATCCCGTTACATTCCATTCCATTCCATTCCATTCCATTCCATTCCATTGCACTCCATTCCAGTCAGATTGATTCCATTCCATTCCATTCCATTCCATTCCATTCCATTCCATTCGGGTTGATTTCATCCCATTCCATTCCATTCCATTCCATTCCACTCCATTCCATTCCATTCCACTCCATTGCAATCAGGTTGATTCCATTCCATTCCATTCCATTCCATTCCATTCCATTCCATTCCATTCCATTCGGGTTGTTTCAATTCCATTCCATTCCATTCTATTCCATTCCATTCCATTCCATTCCATTCCATTGCATTCCACTCCATTGCAATCAGGTTGATTCCATTCCATTCCTCTCCATTCCATTCCATTCCATTCCATTCAGTTCCATTCCATTCCATTCCTTGCCATTCTAATCCATTACGTTCGATTACATTCGGGTTGATTCCTTTCCATTCCATTCCACTCCATTGCATTCCATTCCACTCCATTCCATTCCATTCCATTCCATACGGGTTGATTCCACCCCATTCCATTCCATTCCATTCCATTCCTTTCCAATCCATTCCAATCAGGATGATTCCATTCCATTCCATTCCATTCCATTCCATTCCATTCCATTCGGATTGATTCCATTCCATTCCATTCCATTCCATTCCATTCTATTCCATTCCATTTCATTCCATTCCATTCGGATTGTTTCCATTGCATTCCTTTCCATTCCATTCCATTCCATTCCATTCCTTGCCATTCCATTCCATTCGGGTTCATTCCATCAAATTCTACTCTATTCCACTCCATTCCATTCCATTCCAATCCATTAGGTTTGATTCCATTCCATTCCATTCCATTCCATTCCATTTGTGTTTATTCCGTTCCCTTAAATTCCTTCCATTCCATTGCATTTCATTCCCTTTTATTCGGTTTGATTCCATTCCATTCCATTCCATTCCATTCCATTCCATTCCATTCCATTCCATTCCATTTCATTCCTTTCCATTCCATTTGGGGTGATTCCATTCCCTTCAATTTTTTCCATTCCATTGCATCCCATTCCATTCCGTTCCATTAGGGTGGATTATATCCCATTCAATTTCATTCCACTCCATTCCAGTCAGGTTCATACCATTCCATTCCATTCCATGCCATTCCATTCCATTCCATTCCATTCGGGTTGACTCCATTCCATTCCATTCCATTCCATTCAACTCCATTCGGGTTGATTCCATTCCATTCCTCTCCATTCCATTCCATTCCATTCCATACCATTTGGGTTGATTCCATCCCATTCCATTCCATTCCATTCCATTCCAATCCATTCCATTCCATTCCATTCCTGTTGATTCCATTCCCTTCGATTCCATTCCATTCCATTCGATTCCGTTCCATTCCATTCCATTCCATTCCATTCGGCTGGCTTCCAATCAATTCCATTCCATTCCATTCCACTCCATTCCATTCCAATCCATTCGGGTTGATTCCCTACGCTTCCATTCCCTTCAATTCCATGCCATTCGGGTTGATTCCATTCCATTTCATTCCATTCCATTCCATTCCAATCCATTCGGGTTGATTCCATACACTTCCATTCCATTCCATTCCATTCCATTAGGGTTAATTCCATTCCATTCCTTTCCATTACATTACATTCAGGTTGATTCCAATCCATTCCATTCCATTCCATTCCATTCCATTCCATTCCATGGCATTCCAATCCATTACGTTCGAATCCATTCGGGTTGATTCCATTCCATTCCATTCCACTCCATTGCATTCCATTCCACTCCATTCCATTCCATTCTATTCCATTCGGGCTGATTCCATCCCATCCCATTAGATTCCATTCCATTGCATTGCATTGGGGTTGATACCATTCCATTCCATTCCTTTCCATTCCATTCAATTCCGTTCAATTCCATTCCATTCGGTTTGATTACATTCCCTTCCACTCCATTGCATTCCATTCCATTCCATTCCATTCGGGTTGATTCCTTTCCCTTATATTCCATTCCATTCCATTACATTACATTACATTCCTTTCTGGTTGATTCCATTCCATTCCATTCCATTCCATTCCATTCCATTCCATTCCATTAGGGTTGATTATATCCTATTCCATTCCATTCCATTTCTTTCCAATCCATTCCAGTCAGGTTGATTCCATTCCATTCCATTCCATTCTATTCCATTCCATTCCATTCCATTCCATTCCATTCCAATCCATTCGGGTTGATTCCCTGCGCTTCCACTCCATTCAATTCCATTCCATTCGGGTTGATTCCATTCCATTCCATTCCATTCCATTCGTGTTTATTCCGTTCCCTTCCATTCCTTCCATTCCATTGCATTCCATTCCATTTTACTCGGGTTGATTCCATTCCATTCCATTGCATTCCATTACATTCAATTCCATTCCATTCCATTCCATTCCAATCCATTCGCGTTGATTCCATACACTTCCATTCCATTCCATTTCATTCCATTATTGTTGATTCCATTCCATTCCTTTACCTTACATTACATTCGGGTTGATTCCATTCTATTCCATTCCATTCCATTTGATTCCATTCGATTCCATGGCATTCCAATCCATTACATTCGATTCCATTCGAGTTGATTCCATTCCATTCCATTCCACTCCATTGCATTCCATTCCACTCCATTCCATTCCATTCCATTCCATTCGGGTTGATTCCACCCCATTCCATTCCATTCCATGCCATTCCATTCCATTCCATTCCACTCCATTCCAATCAGATGGTTTCCATTCCATTCCATTCCATTCCATTCCATTCCATTCAGGTTGATTCCATTGAATTCCATTCCATTCTATTCCATTCCATTCCATTTCATTCCATTCGGGTTGTTTACATTGCATTCCTTTCCATTCCATTCCATTCCACTCCATTCCATGCCATTCCATTCCATTCGGGTTCATTCCATCAAATTCCATTCTATTCCACTCCATTCCATTCCATTCCATTCCATTCCAATACATTCGGTTTGATTACATTCCACACCATTCCATTCCATTCCATTCGTGTTTATTCCGTTCCCTTCCATTCCTTCCATTCCATTGCATTCCATTCCATTTTATTCGGGTTGATTCCATTCCATTCCATTCCATTCCATTCCATTCCATTCCATTCCATTCCATTCCAATCCATTCGTGTTGATTTCATACACTTCCATTCCATTCCATTCCATTCCATTCCATTCCATTCCATTCCATTCCATTCCATTAGGGTTGATTCCATTCCATTCCATTAGGGTTGGTTCCATTCCATTCCTTTCCATTACATTACATTCGGGTTTATTCCATTCCATTCCATTCCATTCCATTCCATTCCATTCCATTCCATTCCCTGGCATTCCAATCCATTACATTCGATTCCATTTGGGTTGATTCCATTCCATTCCATTCCACTCCTATGCTTTCCATTCCACTTCATTCCATTCCATTCCATTCCATTCTGGTTGATTCCAACCCATCCCATTAGATTCCATTCCATTCCATTGCATTTGGGTTGATACCATTCCATTCCATTCCTTTCCATTCCATTCAATTCCGTTCCATTCCATTCCATTCGGGTTGATTACAATCCCTTCCACTCCGTTGCATTCCAATCCATTCCATTTTATTCAGGTTGATTCCATTCCATTCCATTCCATTCCATTCCATTCCATTCCATTCCATTCCATTCCATTCCTTTCTGGTTGACTCCATTCCATTGCATTCCATTTCATTCCATTAGTGTTGATTATATCCTATTCCATTCCATTCCATTTCTTTCCAATCCATTCCAGTCAGGTTGATTCCATTCCATTCCATTCCATTCCATTCCACTCGGGTTAATTCCATTCAATTCCATTCCATTGCACTCCATTCGGGTTGATTCCATTCCATTCCTCTCCATTCCATTCCATTTCATTCCTTTTGGGTTGATTCCATCCCATTCCATTCCATTCCATTCCAATCCATTCCATTCCATTCCATTGCAGTTGATTCCATTCCCTTCGATTCCATTCCATTCCATTCGATTCCATTCCATTCCCTTCCATTCTGTTGGATTCCAATCCATTACATTCCATTACATTCCATTACATTTCATTCCATTCCAATCCATTCGGGTTGATTCCCTATGATTCCATTCCATTCAATTCCATTCCATTAGGGTTGATTCCATCCCATTCCATTCCAATCCATTCCGGTTGATTTCATCCCATTCCATTCCATTCCATTACATTACATTACATTCGGGTTTATTCCATTCCCATCCATTCCTTCCATTCCATTACATTCCATTCCATTTTATTCGGGTTGATTCCATTCCATTCCATTCCTTTCCATTCCGGTTGATTCCATTCCATTCCGTTCAATTCCATTCCATTCCATTCCATTCCATTCCTTTCGCGTTGATACCACTCCTTTCCATTCCATTCCATTCCATTCCATTCTATTCGGGTTGATTCTATTCCATTCCATTCCATTCGGGTTGATTCCATTCCATTCCATTTCTTTCCATTCCATTCCATGCCATTCCAATCCATTACATTCTATTGCATTCGGGTTGATTCCATTCCATTCCATTCAACTCCATTGCATTCCATTCCACTCCTTCACATTCCATTCCATTCCATTGGGGTGGATTCCGTCCCATTCTATTCCATTCCATTCCATTCCATGCCACTCCATTCCAGTCAGGTTGATTCCATTTCATTCCATTCCATTCCATTCCATACCATTCCATTCCATTCCATTCCATTCCACTCCATTCCTTTCGGGTTGATTCCATTCCATTCCATTCCATTCCATTCCATTCCATTCCATTCCATATCATTCTATTCCATTCCATTCCATTCGGGTTTATTTCATTCCATTCCATTCCAATCAATTCCACTCCATTCCACTCCATTTCATACCATTGATTCCATACGCTTCCATTCCATTCCATTCCATTCCGTTCGGGTTTATTCCATATCCTTCCTTTCCATTCCATTCCATTCCATTAAATTCGGATTGATTCCATTCCATTCCGGACCTTTCCATTGCATTCCATTACATTCCATTCCTTTCTGGATGATTCCATTTCATTCCATTCCATTCCATTCCATTCCCTTCCATTCCATTCCATTTAATTCCATTCCATTCCACTCTGGTTGATTCCATTCCATTCCTTTCCATTCCATTCAATTCCTTTTCATTCCATTCCATTCGGGATGATTCCATCCAATTCCATTCCATTCCATTCCATTCTTCTCCATACCAGTCAGGTTGATTCCATTCCATTCCATTGCATTCCTTTCTATTCCATTCCATTCCATACGCGCTAATAACTTTCCATTCCATTCCATTCCATTACATTACATTTCATTCCATTCGGGTTGATTCCATTCCATTCCATTCCATTCCATTCCATTAAATTACATTCGCGTTGATTCCATTCCATTGCATTCCATTCCATTCCATTCCATGCCATACTATTCCAATCCATTACGTTAGAATCCATTAGGGTTGATTCCATTTCACTCCATTCCACTCCATTGAATTCCATTCCACTCCACTCCATTGCATTCCATTCCATTCCATTCCATTTCGGGTGATTCAATTGCCTTCCATTTCTTCCATTCCATTCCATGCCACTACATTCCAGTCAGGTTGATTCCATTTCATTCCATTCCATTCCATTCCATTGCATTCCATTCCATTCCATTCCTTTCAGGTTGATTCCATTCCATTCCATTCCATTCCATTCCATTCGGGTTTATTTCGTTCCATTCCATTCCAATCCATTCCACTCTATTCCATTCCATTTCATACCATTCTGGTAAATTCCACTCCATTCCATTCCATTCCATTCCATTAGGGTTGACTCCATTCCATTCCATTCCATTCCATTCCACTCCATTCCATTCGGATTGATTCCATTCCCTTCCATTCCATCCCATTCCATTGCATGCCATTCCATTCCATTCGCGATGATTCCATTCCATTCCATTCCATTCCATTCCATTCCATTCTATTCCATTCCATTCCATTCCATTCCGGTTGATTCCATATCCTTCCCTTCAATTCCATTCCATTCCATTCCTGTTCATTCCATTCTATTCCATTCCATTCCATTCCATTCCATTCCCTTCAGATTGATTCCATTCCATTCCATTCCTTCCCATTCCATTCCATTCCATTCCATTCCTTTCTGGATGATTCCATTCCATTCCATTCCATTCCATTCCATTCCATTCGCGTTAATACCATTCCATTCCATTCCATTCCTTTCCATTCCATTTCATTCCATTCGGGTTGATTCCATTCCATTCCATTCAGTTCCATTCCAATCCATTCCATTCCATGCCATTCCAATCCATTACGTTCTATTAGATTCGGGTTGATTCCATTCCATTCCATTCCATTACATTACATTCGTTTTGATTCCATTCCATTCCATTCCACGCCATTGCATTCCATACCACTCCATTCCATTCCATTCCATTCCATTCGGGTTGATTCCACCCCATTCCATTCCATTCCATTCCACTCCATTCCATTCAACTCCACTCCATTCCAATCAGGTTGATTCCATGCCATTCCATTCCATTCCATTCCATTCCATTCCATTCCATTCCAATCCATTCGGGTTGATTCCCTGCGCTTCCACTCCATTCAATTCCATTCCATTCGGGTTGATTCCATTCCATTCCATTCCATTCCATTCGTGTTTATTCCGTTCCCTTCCATTCCTTCCATTCCATTGCATTCCATTCCATTTTACTCGGGTTGATTCCATTCCATTCCATTGCATTCCATTACATTCAATTCCATTCCATTCCATTCCATTCCAATCCATTCGCGTTGATTCCATACACTTCCATTCCATTCCATTTCATTCCATTAGGGTTGATTCCATTCCATTCCTTTACCTTACATTACATTCGGGTTGATTCCATTCTATTCCATTCCATTCCATTTGATTCCATTCGATTCCATGGCATTCCAATCCATTACATTCGATTCCATTCGAGTTGATTCCATTCCATTCCATTCCACTCCATTGCATTCCATTCCACTCCATTCCATTCCATTCCATTCCATTCGGGTTGATTCCACCCCATTCCATTCCATTCCATGCCATTCCATTCCATTCCATTCCACTCCATTCCAATCAGATGGTTTCCATTCCATTCCATTCCATTCCATTCCATTCCATTCAGGTTGATTCCATTGAATTCCATTCCATTCTATTCCATTCCATTCCATTTCATTCCATTCGGGTTGTTTACATTGCATTCCTTTCCATTCCATTCCATTCCACTCCATTCCATGCCATTCCATTCCATTCGGGTTCATTCCATCAAATTCCATTCTATTCCACTCCATTCCATTCCATTCCATTCCATTCCAATACATTCGGTTTGATTACATTCCACACCATTCCATTCCATTCCATTCGTGTTTATTCCGTTCCCTTCCATTCCTTCCATTCCATTGCATTCCATTCCATTTTATTCGGGTTGATTCCATTCCATTCCATTCCATTCCATTCCATTCCATTCCATTCCAATCCATTCGTGTTGATTTCATACACTTCCATTCCATTCCATTCCATTCCATTCCATTCCATTCCATTCCATTAGGGTTGATTCCATTCCATTCCATTAGGGTTGGTTCCATTCCATTCCTTTCCATTACATTACATTCGGGTTGATTCCAATCCATTCCATTCCATTCCATTCCATTCCATTCCATTCCATGGCATTCCAATCCATTACGTTCGAATCCATTCGGGTTGATTCCATTCCATTCCATTCCACTCCATTGCATTCCATTCCACTCCATTCCATTCCATTCTATTCCATTCGGGCTGATTCCATCCCATCCCATTAGATTCCATTCCATTGCATTGCATTGGGGTTGATACCATTCCATTCCATTCCTTTCCATTCCATTCAATTCCGTTCAATTCCATTCCATTCGGTTTGATTACATTCCCTTCCACTCCATTGCATTCCATTCCATTCCATTCCATTCGGGTTGATTCCTTTCCCTTATATTCCATTCCATTCCATTACATTACATTACATTCCTTTCTGGTTGATTCCATTCCATTCCATTCCATTCCATTCCATTCCATTCCATTAGGGTTGATTATATCCTATTCCATTCCATTCCATTTCTTTCCAATCCATTCCAGTCAGGTTGATTCCATTCCATTCCATTCCATTCTATTCCATTCCATTCCATTCCATTCCATTCCATTCCAATCCATTCGGGTTGATTCCCTGCGCTTCCACTCCATTCAATTCCATTCCATTCGGGTTGATTCCATTCCATTCCATTCCATTCCATTCGTGTTTATTCCGTTCCCTTCCATTCCTTCCATTCCATTGCATTCCATTCCATTTTACTCGGGTTGATTCCATTCCATTCCATTGCATTCCATTACATTCAATTCCATTCCATTCCATTCCATTCCAATCCATTCGCGTTGATTCCATACACTTCCATTCCATTCCATTTCATTCCATTATTGTTGATTCCATTCCATTCCTTTACCTTACATTACATTCGGGTTGATTCCATTCTATTCCATTCCATTCCATTTGATTCCATTCGATTCCATGGCATTCCAATCCATTACATTCGATTCCATTCGAGTTGATTCCATTCCATTCCATTCCACTCCATTGCATTCCATTCCACTCCATTCCATTCCATTCCATTCCATTCGGGTTGATTCCACCCCATTCCATTCCATTCCATGCCATTCCATTCCATTCCATTCCACTCCATTCCAATCAGATGGTTTCCATTCCATTCCATTCCATTCCATTCCATTCCATTCAGGTTGATTCCATTGAATTCCATTCCATTCTATTCCATTCCATTCCATTTCATTCCATTCGGGTTGTTTACATTGCATTCCTTTCCATTCCATTCCATTCCACTCCATTCCATGCCATTCCATTCCATTCGGGTTCATTCCATCAAATTCCATTCTATTCCACTCCATTCCATTCCATTCCATTCCATTCCAATACATTCGGTTTGATTACATTCCACACCATTCCATTCCATTCCATTCGTGTTTATTCCGTTCCCTTCCATTCCTTCCATTCCATTGCATTCCATTCCATTTTATTCGGGTTGATTCCATTCCATTCCATTCCATTCCATTCCATTCCATTCCATTCCATTCCAATCCATTCGTGTTGATTTCATACACTTCCATTCCATTCCATTCCATTCCATTCCATTCCATTCCTTTCCATTCCATTAGCGTTGATTCCATTCCATTCCATTAGGGTTGGTTCCATTCCATTCCTTTCCATTACATTACATTCGGGTTTATTCCATTCCATTCCATTCCATTCCATTCCATTCCATTCCATTCCATTCCCTGGCATTCCAATCCATTACATTCGATTCCATTTGGGTTGATTCCATTCCATTCCATTCCACTCCTATGCTTTCCATTCCACTTCATTCCATTCCATTCCATTCCATTCTGGTTGATTCCAACCCATCCCATTAGATTCCATTCCATTCCATTGCATTTGGGTTGATACCATTCCATTCCATTCCTTTCCATTCCATTCAATTCCGTTCCATTCCATTCCATTCGGGTTGATTACAATCCCTTCCACTCCGTTGCATTCCAATCCATTCCATTTTATTCGGGTTGATTCCATTCCATTCCATTCCATTCCATTCCATTCCATTCCATTCCATTCCATTCCTTTCTGGTTGACTCCATTCCATTGCATTCCATTTCATTCCATTAGTGTTGATTATATCCTATTCCATTCCATTCCATTTCTTTCCAATCCATTCCAGTCAGGTTGATTCCATTCCATTCCATTCCATTCCATTCCACTCGGGTTAATTCCATTCAATTCCATTCCATTGCACTCCATTCGGGTTGATTCCATTCCATTCCTCTCCATTCCATTCCATTTCATTCCTTTTGGGTTGATTCCATCCCATTCCATTCCATTCCATTCCAATCCATTCCATTCCATTCCATTGCAGTTGATTCCATTCCCTTCGATTCCATTCCATTCCATTCGATTCCATTCCATTCCCTTCCATTCTGTTGGATTCCAATCCATTACATTCCATTACATTCCATTACATTTCATTCCATTCCAATCCATTCGGGTTGATTCCCTATGATTCCATTCCATTCAATTCCATTCCATTAGGGTTGATTCCATCCCATTCCATTCCAATCCATTCCGGTTGATTTCATCCCATTCCATTCCATTCCATTACATTACATTACATTCGGGTTTATTCCATTCCCATCCATTCCTTCCATTCCATTACATTCCATTCCATTTTATTCGGGTTGATTCCATTCCATTCCATTCCTTTCCATTCCGGTTGATTCCATTCCATTCCGTTCAATTCCATTCCATTCCATTCCATTCCATTCCTTTCGCGTTGATACCACTCCTTTCCATTCCATTCCATTCCATTCCATTCTATTCGGGTTGATTCTATTCCATTCCATTCCATTCGGGTTGATTCCATTCCATTCCATTTCTTTCCATTCCATTCCATGCCATTCCAATCCATTACATTCTATTGCATTCGGGTTGATTCCATTCCATTCCATTCAACTCCATTGCATTCCATTCCACTCCTTCACATTCCATTCCATTCCATTGGGGTGGATTCCGTCCCATTCTATTCCATTCCATTCCATTCCATGCCACTCCATTCCAGTCAGGTTGATTCCATTTCATTCCATTCCATTCCATTCCATACCATTCCATTCCATTCCATTCCATTCCACTCCATTCCTTTCGGGTTGATTCCATTCCATTCCATTCCATTCCATTCCATTCCATTCCATTCCATTCCATATCATTCTATTCCATTCCATTCCATTCGGGTTTATTTCATTCCATTCCATTCCAATCAATTCCACTCCATTCCACTCCATTTCATACCATTGATTCCATACGCTTCCATTCCATTCCATTCCATTCCGTTCGGGTTTATTCCATATCCTTCCTTTCCATTCCATTCCATTCCATTAAATTCGGATTGATTCCATTCCATTCCGGACCTTTCCATTGCATTCCATTACATTCCATTCCTTTCTGGATGATTCCATTTCATTCCATTCCATTCCATTCCATTCCCTTCCATTCCATTCCATTTAATTCCATTCCATTCCACTCTGGTTGATTCCATTCCATTCCTTTCCATTCCATTCAATTCCTTTTCATTCCATTCCATTCGGGATGATTCCATCCAATTCCATTCCATTCCATTCCATTCTTCTCCATACCAGTCAGGTTGATTCCATTCCATTCCATTGCATTCCTTTCTATTCCATTCCATTCCATACGCGCTAATAACTTTCCATTCCATTCCATTCCATTACATTACATTTCATTCCATTCGGGTTGATTCCATTCCATTCCATTCCATTCCATTCCATTAAATTACATTCGCGTTGATTCCATTCCATTGCATTCCATTCCATTCCATTCCATGCCATACTATTCCAATCCATTACGTTAGAATCCATTAGGGTTGATTCCATTTCACTCCATTCCACTCCATTGAATTCCATTCCACTCCACTCCATTGCATTCCATTCCATTCCATTCCATTTCGGGTGATTCAATTGCCTTCCATTTCTTCCATTCCATTCCATGCCACTACATTCCAGTCAGGTTGATTCCATTTCATTCCATTCCATTCCATTCCATTGCATTCCATTCCATTCCATTCCTTTCAGGTTGATTCCATTCCATTCCATTCCATTCCATTCCATTCGGGTTTATTTCGTTCCATTCCATTCCAATCCATTCCACTCTATTCCATTCCATTTCATACCATTCTGGTAAATTCCACTCCATTCCATTCCATTCCATTCCATTAGGGTTGACTCCATTCCATTCCATTCCATTCCATTCCACTCCATTCCATTCGGATTGATTCCATTCCCTTCCATTCCATCCCATTCCATTGCATGCCATTCCATTCCATTCGCGATGATTCCATTCCATTCCATTCCATTCCATTCCATTCCATTCTATTCCATTCCATTCCATTCCATTCCGGTTGATTCCATATCCTTCCCTTCAATTCCATTCCATTCCATTCCTGTTCATTCCATTCTATTCCATTCCATTCCATTCCATTCCATTCCCTTCAGATTGATTCCATTCCATTCCATTCCTTTCCATTCCATTCCATTCCATTCCATTCCTTTCTGGATGATTCCATTCCATTCCATTCCATTCCATTCGCGTTAATACCATTCCATTCCATTCCATTCCTTTCCATTCCATTTCATTCCATTCGGGTTGATTCCATTCCATTCCATTCAGTTCCATTCCAATCCATTCCATTCCATGCCATTCCAATCCATTACGTTCTATTAGATTCGGGTTGATTCCATTCCATTCCATTCCATTACATTACATTCGTTTTGATTCCATTCCATTCCATTCCACGCCATTGCATTCCATACCACTCCATTCCATTCCATTCCATTCCATTCGGGTTGATTCCATCCCATTCCATTCCATTCCATTCCACTCCATTCCATTCAACTCCACTCCATTCCAATCAGGTTGATTCCATGCCATTCCATTCCATTCCATTCCATTCCATTCCATTCCAATCCATTCGGGTTGATTCCCTGCGCTTCCACTCCATTCAATTCCATTCCATTCGGGTTGATTCCATTCCATTCCATTCCATTCCATTCGTGTTTATTCCGTTCCCTTCCATTCCTTCCATTCCATTGCATTCCATTCCATTTTACTCGGGTTGATTCCATTCCATTCCATTGCATTCCATTACATTCCATTCCATTCCATTCCATTCCATTCCAATCCATTCGCGTTGATTCCATACACTTCCATTCCATTCCATTTCATTCCATTAGGGTTGATTCCATTCCATTCCTTTACCTTACATTACATTCGGGTTGATTCCATTCTATTCCATTCCATTCCATTTGATTCCATTCGATTCCATGGCATTCCAATCCATTACATTCGATTCCATTCGAGTTGATTCCATTCCATTCCATTCCACTCCATTGCATTCCATTCCACTCCATTCCATTCCATTCCATTCCATTCGGGTTGATTCCACCCCATTCCATTCCATTCCATGCCATTCCATTCCATTCCATTCCACTCCATTCCAATCAGATGGTTTCCATTCCATTCCATTCCATTCCATTCCATTCCATTCAGGTTGATTCCATTGAATTCCATTCCATTCTATTCCATTCCATTCCATTTCATTCCATTCGGGTTGTTTACATTGCATTCCTTTCCATTCCATTCCATTCCACTCCATTCCATGCCATTCCATTCCATTCGGGTTCATTCCATCAAATTCCATTCTATTCCACTCCATTCCATTCCATTCCATTCCATTCCAATACATTCGGTTTGATTACATTCCACACCATTCCATTCCATTCCATTCGTGTTTATTCCGTTCCCTTCCATTCCTTCCATTCCATTGCATTCCATTCCATTTTATTCGGGTTGATTCCATTCCATTCCATTCCATTCCATTCCATTCCATTCCATTCCAATCCATTCGTGTTGATTTCATACACTTCCATTCCATTCCATTCCATTCCATTCCATTCCATTCCATTCCATTAGGGTTGATTCCATTCCATTCCATTAGGGTTGGTTCCATTCCATTCCTTTCCATTACATTACATTCGGGTTTATTCCATTCCATTCCATTCCATTCCATTCCATTCCATTCCATTCCATTCCATTCCCTGGCATTCCAATCCATTACATTCGATTCCATTTGGGTTGATTCCATTCCATTCCATTCCACTCCTATGCTTTCCATTCCACTTCATTCCATTCCATTCCATTCCATTCTGGTTGATTCCAACCCATCCCATTAGATTCCATTCCATTCCATTGCATTTGGGTTGATACCATTCCATTCCATTCCTTTCCATTCCATTCAATTCCGTTCCATTCCATTCCATTCGGGTTGATTACAATCCCTTCCACTCCGTTGCATTCCAATCCATTCCATTTTATTCGGGTTGATTCCATTCCATTCCATTCCATTCCATTCCATTCCATTCCATTCCATTCCATTCCTTTCTGGTTGACTCCATTCCATTGCATTCCATTTCATTCCATTAGTGTTGATTATATCCTATTCCATTCCATTCCATTTCTTTCCAATCCATTCCAGTCAGGTTGATTCCATTCCATTCCATTCCATTCCATTCCACTCAGGTTAATTCCATTCAATTCCATTCCATTGCACTCCATTCGGGTTGATTCCATTCCATTCCTCTCCATTCCATTCCATTTCATTCCTTTTGGGTTGATTCCATCCCATTCCATTCCATTCCATTCCAATCCATTCCATTCCATTCCATTGCAGTTGATTCCATTCCCTTCGATTCCATTCCATTCCATTCGATTCCATTCCATTCCCTTCCATTCTGTTGGATTCCAATCCATTACATTCCATTACATTCCATTACATTTCATTCCATTCCAATCCATTCGGGTTGATTCCCTATGATTCCATTCCATTCAATTCCATTCCATTAGGGTTGATTCCATCCCATTCCATTCCAATCCATTCCGGTTGATTTCATCCCATTCCATTCCATTCCATTACATTACATTACATTCGGGTTTATTCCATTCCCATCCATTCCTTCCATTCCATTACATTCCATTCCATTTTATTCGGGTTGATTCCATTCCATTCCATTCCTTTCCATTCCGGTTGATTCCATTCCATTCCGTTCAATTCCATTCCATTCCATTCCATTCCATTCCTTTCGCGTTGATACCACTCCTTTCCATTCCATTCCATTCCATTCCATTCTATTCGGGTTGATTCTATTCCATTCCATTCCATTCGGGTTGATTCCACTCCATTCCATTTCTTTCCATTCCATTCCATGCCATTCCAATCCATTACATTCTATTGCATTCGGGTTGATTCCATTCCATTCCATTCAACTCCATTGCATTCCATTCCACTCCTTCACATTCCATTCCATTCCATTGGGGTGGATTCCGTCCCATTCTATTCCATTCCATTCCATTCCATGCCACTCCATTCCAGTCAGGTTGATTCCATTTCATTCCATTCCATTCCATTCCATACCATTCCATTCCATTCCATTCCATTCCACTCCATTCCTTTCGGGTTGATTCCATTCCATTCCATTCCATTCCATTCCATTCCATTCCATTCCATATCATTCTATTCCATTCCATTCCATTCGGGTTTATTTCATTCCATTCCATTCCAATCAATTCCACTCCATTCCACTCCATTTCATACCATTGATTCCATACGCTTCCATTCCATTCCATTCCATTCCGTTCGGGTTTATTCCATATCCTTCCTTTCCATTCCATTCCATTCCATTAAATTCGGATTGATTCCATTCCATTCCGGACCTTTCCATTGCATTCCATTACATTCCATTCCTTTCTGGATGATTCCATTTCATTCCATTCCATTCCATTCCATTCCCTTCCATTCCATTCCATTTAATTCCATTCCATTCCACTCTGGTTGATTCCATTCCATTCCTTTCCATTCCATTCAATTCCTTTTCATTCCATTCCATTCGGGATGATTCCATCCAATTCCATTCCATTCCATTCCATTCTTCTCCATACCAGTCAGGTTGATTCCATTCCATTCCATTGCATTCCTTTCTATTCCATTCCATTCCATACGCGCTAATAACTTTCCATTCCATTCCATTCCATTACATTACATTTCATTCCATTCGGGTTGATTCCATTCCATTCCATTCCATTCCATTCCATTAAATTACATTCGCGTTGATTCCATTCCATTGCATTCCATTCCATTCCATTCCATGCCATACTATTCCAATCCATTACGTTAGAATCCATTAGGGTTGATTCCATTTCACTCCATTCCACTCCATTGAATTCCATTCCACTCCATTCCATTGCATTCCATTCCATTCCATTCCATTTCGGGTGATTCAATTGCCTTCCACTTCTTCAATTCCATTCCATGCCACTACATTCCAGTCAGGTTGATTCCATTTCATTCCATTCCATTCCATTCCATTGCATTCCATTCCATTCCATTCCATTCCTTTCAGGTTGATTCCATTCCATTCCATTCCATTCCATTCCATTCGGGTTTATTTCGTTCCATTCCATTCCAATCCATTCCACTCTATTCCATTCCATTTCATACCATTCTGGTAAATTCCACTCCATTCCATTCCATTCCATTCCATTAGGGTTGACTCCATTCCATTCCATTCCATTCCATTCCACTCCATTCCATTCGGATTGATTCCATTCCCTTCCATTCCATCCCATTCCATTGCATGCCATTCCATTCCATTCGCGATGATTCCATTCCATTCCATTCCATTCCATTCCATTCCATTCTATTCCATTCCATTCCATTCCATTCAGGTTGATTCCATATCCTTCCCTTCAATTCCATTCCATTCCATTCCTGTTCATTCCATTCTATTCCATTCCATTCCATTCCATTCCATTCCCTTCAGATTGATTCCATTCCATTCCATTCCTTTCCATTCCATTCCATTCCAATCCATTCCTTTCTGGATGATTCCATTCCATTCCATTCCATTCCATTCCATTCCATTCGCGTTAATACCATTCCATTCCATTCCATTCCTTTCCATTCCATTTCATTCCATTCGGGTTGATTCCATTCCATTCCATTCAGTTCCATTCCAATCCATTCCATTCCATGCCATTCCAATCCATTACGTTCTATTAGATTCGGGTTGATTCCATTCCATTCCATTCCATTACATTACATTCGTTTTGATTCCATTCCATTCCATTCCACGCCATTGCATTCCATACCACTCCATTCCATTCCATTCCATTCCATTCGGGTTGATTCCATCCCATTCCATTCCATTCCATTCCACTCCATTCCATTCAACTCCACTCCATTCCAATCAGGTTGATTCCATGCCATTCCATTCCATTCCATTCCATTCCATTCCATTCCATTCAGGTTGTTTCCATTCCATTCCATTCCATTCTATGCCATTCCATTCCATTCCGTTCCATTCCATTCCATTCCGTTCAATTCCATTCGGGTTGTTTCCATTCCATTCCATTCCATGCCATTCCATACCATTCGGGTTCATTCCATCCCATTCCATTCTACCCCACTCCATTCCACTCCATTCCATTCAATTCGGTTTGATTCCATTCCATTCCATTCCATTCCATTCTAGTTAATTCCATTCCCTTCCATTCCTTCCATTCCATTGCATTCCATTCCATTTTATTCGGGTTGATTCCATTCCATTCCATTCCATTCCATTCCATTCAATTCGGGTTGATTCCCTATCCTTCCCTTCCATGCCATTCCATTCCATTCCAATCCATTCGGGTTGATTCCATACACTTCCACTCCATTCCATTCCATTCCATTCGGGTTGATTCCATTCCATTCCTTTCCATTACATTACATTCGGATTGATTCCATTCCATTCCATTCCACTCCATTCCTTTCCATTCCATTCCATTCGGGCTGATTCCATCCCATTCCATTAAATTCCATTCCATTGCATTGCATTCGGTTTGATTCCATTCCATTCCATTCCGTTCCATTCCATTCAATTCCGTTCCATTCCATTCCATTCGGGTTGATTACATTCCCTTCCACTCCATTGCATTCCATTCCATTCCTTTCCTTTCCATTCCATTCCATTCCTTTCTGGTTGATTCCATTCCATTCCATTCCATTCCATTCCATTTTATTAGTGTTGATTATATCCCATTCCATTCCATTCCATTTCATTCCACTCCATTCCAGTGAGGTTGATTCCATTCCATTCCATTCCATTCCGTTCCATTCCATTCCATTCCATTCGGGTTGATTCCATTCCATTGCATTCCATTCAACTCCATTCGGGTTGATTCCATTCCATTCCATTCCATTTGGGTTGATTCCTTATCCTTCCCTTCCATTCCATTCCTTTCCCTTCCAATACACTCGGGTTGATTCTTACGCTTCCATTGCATTCCATTCCATTTGATTCGGGTGGATTCCATTCCATTCCATTCCATTCCATTCCATTCCATTCCATTCCATTCCATTCGCGTTAATACCATTGCATTCCATTCCATTGCTTTCCATTCCATTGCATTCCATTCGGGTTGATTTCATTCCATTACATTCAGTTCCATTCCATTCCATTCCATGGCATTCCAATCGGGTTGGTTGCATTCCTTACAATTCCATTCAAATCTATTCGGGTTGATTCCATTCCGTTCCATTCCATTTGGGTTGATTCCATATCCTTCCCATCCATTCCATTCCATTCCACTCCATTCCATTCCATTCCACTCCATTTCATTCCATTCAACTCCATTCCATTCGGGTTGATTCCATTCCATTCCATTCCATTCCATTCCATTCCATTCCATTCAATTCCATTCCATTCGGGTTGTTTCCATTCCATTCCATTCCATTCTCTTCCATTCCATTCCATTCCATTCCATTCCATTCGGGTTATTTCCATTCCATTCCATTCCATGCCATTCCATACCATACGGATTCATTCCATCCCATTCCATTCTATTCCACTCCATTCCATTAAATTGCATTCCATTCGATTTTTTTCCATTCAATTCTATCCCATTCCATTCCATTGCATTCCATTCCAGTTAATTATTTTCCCTTGCATTCCTTCCATTCCATTGCATTCCATTCCTGTTTATTCGGGTTGATACCATTCCATTCCAATCCAATCCATTCCATTCCATTCAATTCGCGTTGATTCCATATCCTTACTTTCCATGCCGTTCCATTCCATTCCAATCTATTCGGGTTGATTCCATACACTTCCATTCCATTCCTTTCCATTCCATTCCATTCCATTCCATTCCATTCCATTCCATTCGGGTTGTTTCCATTCTATTCCATTCCATTACATTCCACTGCGTTCCATGCCATTCCATATCATTCGTGTTGATTCCATCCCATTCCATTCCATTCCATTCCATCCCAATCCATTCTATTCCATTCCATTCCATTCCATTCCATTCCATTCCATACGGATTGATTCCATTCCCTTCTATTCCATTCCATTCCATTCCATTCCATTCCATTCCGGTTGATTGCATATCCTTCCTTTTCATTCCATTCCATTCCATTCCAATACATTCGTGTTGATTCCATACGATTCCATTCCATTCCATTCGGGTTGATTCAATGCCATTCCATTCCATACCATTCGCGTTGATACCATGCCATTTCATTCCATTCCATTCCATTCCTTTCCATTCCATTCGGGTTGATTCCACTCCTTTCCATTCCTTTCCATCCCATTCCATTCCATTCCATTCCATTCCATTCCATTCCATTCCATTCCATTCGCGTTGATTCCATTCCATTCCTTTCCATTCCATTCCATTCCATTCGGGTAGTTTCCATGCCATTCCATTCCATTCGACTCCATTCCATTCCGTTCCACACCATTCTGGTTGACCCCATCCCATTCCATTCCATTCCATTCCATTCCATTCCATTCCATTCCACTCGGTTTGCTTCTATTCCATTCCATTCCATTTCATTCGGGTTGATTCCATTCCCTTCCATTCCTTCAATTCAATTGCATTCCATTCCATTTTATTCGGGTTGATTCCATTCCATTCCATGCCATTCCATTTCATTCCATTCCATTCCATTCCTTTCGGGTTGATACCATATCCTTCCTTTCCATTCCATTCCATTCCAATCTATTCGTGTTGATTCCATACTCTTGCATTGCGTTCCATTCCATTCTATACGAGGTGATTCCATTCCATTCCACTCCATTACATTCCATTTCATTCCATTTGGGGTGATTCCATTCCCTTCCATTTCTTCCATTCCATTGCATTCCATTCCATTCAATTCGGGTAGATTCCATTCCATTTGGGTTGATTCAATATCCTTCCCTTCCATTGCATTCCATTCCATTCCAATACACTCGGGTTGATTCCATACGCTTCCATTGCATTCCATTCCATTCCATTTGGTTGAATTCCATACCATTCCATTCCATTCCATTCCATTCGCGTTAATACCATTCCTTTCCATTCCTTTCCATTCCATTTCATTCCATTCGGGTTGATTCCATTCCATTCCATTCAGTTCCATTCCATTCCATTCCATGCCATTCCAATCCATTACGTTCGATTAGATTCGGGTTGATTCCATTCCATTCCATTCCATTACTTTCGTTTTGATTCCATTCCATTCCATTCCACTCCATTGAATTCCATACCACTCTATTCCATTCCATTCCATTCCATTCGGGTTGATTCCATCCCATTCCATTCCATTCCACTCCATTCCATTCTATTCCACTCCATGCCAATCAGGTTGATTCCATTCCATTCCATTCCATTCGGGTTGTTTCCATTCCATGCCATTCTATTCTACTCTACTGCATTCCATTCGATTCGATTCCATTCGGGTTGTTTCCATGCCATTCCATTCCATGCCATGCCATACCATTCGGGTTCATTCCATCCCATTCCATTCTACCCCACTCCATTCCATTCCATTCCATTCCATTCCATTCCATTCCATTCCATTCCATTCCATTCCATTCGGTTTGATTCCATTCCATTCCATTCCATTCCATTCCAGTTAATTCCATTCCCTTCCATTACTTCCATTCCATTGCATTGCATTCCATTTAATTCGGGTTGATTCCATATCCTTCCCTTCCATGCCATTCCATTCCATTCCAATCCATTCGGGTTGATTCCATACACTTCCATTCCATTCCATTCCAATCCATTCGGTTTGATTCCATTCCATTCCTTTCCATTCCATTCCATTCCATTCCATTCCATTCCATTCCATTCCATTCGGGTTGATTCCATCCCATCCCATTAGATTCCATTCCATGGCATTGCATTCGGGTTGATTCCATTCCATTCCATTCCTTTCCATTCCATTCAATTCCGTTCCATTCCATGCCATTCGGGTTCATTACATTCCCTTCCACTCCATTGCATTCCATTCCATTCCATTCGGATTGATTCCATTCCCTTACATTCCTTTCCATTCCATTTCATTCCATTCCATTCCATTCCATTCCATTCCATTCCATTCCATTCCATTCCATTCCTTTCTGGTTGATTCCATTCCATTCCATTCCATTCCATTCCATTCCATTCTATTGCATTAGGGTTGATTATATCCCATTCCATTCCATTCCATTTCATTCCACTCCATTCCAGTGAGGTTGATTCCATTCCATTCCTTTCCATTCCATTCCATTCCATTCCATTCGGGTTGATTGCATTCCATTCCATTCCATTCAACTCCAATCGTGTTGATTCTATTCCATTCCATTCCATTTGGGTTGATTCCATATCCTTCCCTTCCATTCCATTCCATTGCATTCCAATACACTCGGGTTGATTCCATACGCTTCCAATGCATTCCATTCCATTCCATTCGGGTGGATTCCATTCCATTCCATTCCATTCCATTCCATTCGCGTTAATACCATTCCATTCTTTCCATTCCTTTCCATCCCATTTCATTCCATTCGGGTTGATTTCATTCCATTCCATTCCGTTCCATTCCATTCCATTCCATGCCATTCCAATCCATTACATTCGATTAGATTCGGTTTGATTCCATTCCATTCCATTCCATTCCATTCCATTACGGTCGGATTGATTCCATTCCATTCCATTCCATTCCACGCCATTGCATTCCATTCCACTCCATTCAATTCCATTCCATTCCATTCGTGTTGATTCCATAGCATTCCATTCCATTCCATTCCATTCCACTCCATTCCATTCCATTCCACTCCACTCCATTCCATTCATCTCCATTCCAATCAGGTTGATTCCATTCCATTCCATTCCATTCCATTCCATTCCAATCCATTCCATTCCATTCGGGTTGTTTCAATTCCATTCCATTCCATTCTATTCCATTCCATTCCATTCCATTCCGTTCCATTCGGGTTGTTTCCATTCCATTCCATTCCATGCCATTCCATACCATTCGGATTCATTCCATCCCATTCCATTCTATTCCACTCCATTCCATTCGGTTTGAATCCATTCCATTCCATTCCATTCCATTCCATTCCATTCCATTCCATTCCATTCCTGTTCATTCCATTCCATTCCATTCCATTCCTTTCCATTCCATTCCATTGAATCCGGGTTGATTTCATATCCTTCCCTTCCATGCCATTCCATTCCATTCCAATTCATTCGGGTTTTTTCCGTACACTTTCATTCCATTATTTTCCATTCCATTCGGGTTGATTCCATTCCATTCCTTTCCATTACATTACATTCGGGTTGATTCCATTCCATTCCATTCCACTCCATTGCATTCCATTCCACTCCATTCCTTTCCATTCCATTCAATTCGGGTTGATTCCATCCCATTCCATTCAATTCCATTCCATTCCATTCCATACGGGTTGATTACATTCCCTTCAACTCCATTGCATTCCATTTCATTCCATTCCATTCCATTCGGGTTGATTCCATTCCGTTACAATCCTTTCCATTCCATTCCGTACCATTCCATTCCATTCCATTCCATTGCATTCCATTCCTTTCTGGTTGATTCCATTCCATTCCATTCCATTCCATTTGGGTTGATTATATCCCATTCCATTCCATTCCATTTCATTCCACTCCATTCCAGTGAGGTTGATTCCATTCCATTCCATTCCATTAGGGTTGATTCCATTCCTTACGTTTCCGTTACATTACATTCGGGTTGATTCCATTCCATTCCATTCCATTCCATTCCATTCCTTTCCATTCCATGGCATTCCAATCCATTACACTCAATTCCATTCCGGTTGATTCCATTCCATTCCATTCCACTCCATTGCATTCCATTCCACTCCATTCCATTCCATTCCATTCCATTCGTGTTGATTCCATCCCATCCCATTAGATTCCATTCCATTCCATTGCATTCCTTTCTGGTTGATTCCATTCCATTCCATTCCATTCCATTTGGGTTGATTATATCCCATTTCATTCCATTCCATTTCATTCCACTCCATTCCAGTGAGGTTGATTCCATTCCATTCCATTCCATTCCATTCCATTACATTACATTCGGGTTGATTCCATTCCATTCCATTCCATTCAACTACATTCGGGTTGATTCCATTCCATTCCTATCCATTCCATTCCATTCCATTCCATACCATTTGGGTTGATTCCATCCCATCCCATTCCATTCCATTCCAATCCATTCAATTCCATTCCATTGCATTCCATTCCATTCCAATCCAGTTGCTTCCATTCCCTTCGATTCCATTCCATTCCATTCGATTCCGTTCCATTCCATTCCATTCGGGTGGCTTCCAATCCATTCCATTCCATTCCATTCCAATCCCTTCGGGCTGATTCCCTACGCTTCCATTCCATTCAATTTTACTCCATTCGGGTTGATTCCATTCCATTCAATTCCATTCAATTCCATTACATTCGGGTTGATTCCATTCCATTCCATTCCACTCCATTGCATTCCATTCCACTTAATTCCATTCCATTCCATTCCATTCCATTCCATTCGTGTTGATTCCATCCCATTCCATTCCATTCCATTCCATTGCATTCCATTCCGTACCATTACACTCCATTCCAATCAGGTTGATTCCTTTCCATTCCAATCCATTCAAATCCATTCGGGTTGATTCCATTCCATACCAATCCATTGGGTTTGATTCCATTCCATTCCATTCCATTCCATTCCATTCCATTCCATGCCATTCCATTACATTCGGGTTGTTACCATTCCATTGCATTCCATTCCATTACATTTCACTGCATTCCATGCCATTCCAGACCATTCGTGTTGATTCCATCCCATTCCATTCCATTCCATTCAATTCCATCCCATTCCATTCCATTCCATTCCATTCCATTCCATTCCATTCCATACGGGTTGATTCCATTCCCTTCTATGCCATTCCATTCCATTTCATTTCATTCCATTCCAACCCATTCGTGTTGATTCCATACGATTCCATTCCGTTCCATTCGGGTTGATTCAATGACATTCCATTCCATGCCATTCGCGTTGATACCATGCCATTGCATTCCATTCCATTCCATTACTTTCCATTGCATTAGGGTTGATTCCGTTCCTTTCCATTCCTTTCCATCCCATTCTATTCCATTCCATTCCATTCCATTCCATTCCATTCGTTTCTAGTTGATTCCTTTTCATTCCATTCCATTCCATTCCTTTCGGGTTAATACCATTCTATTCCATTCCATTCCATTCCATTCAATTTCATTAAATTCGGGTTGATTCCATTCCATTCCATTCAGTTCCATTCCATTCCATTCCCTGCCATTCCAATCCATTACGTTCGATTACATTCGGGTTGATTCAATTCCTTTCTATTATATTCCATTACATTCGGGTTGATTACATTCCATTCTATTCCACTCCATTGCATTCCATTCCACTCCATTCCATTCCATTCCTTTCCATTTGTGTTGATTCCACCCCATTCCATTCCATTCCATGACATTCCATTCCATTCCATTCTACTCCATTCCAATCAGGTTGATTCCATTCCATTCCATTCCATTCCATTCCATTCCATTCCATTCCATTCCATTCGGGTTGATTCCATTCCATTCCATTCCATTCTATTCCATTCCATTCCATTACATTACATTCGGGTTGTTTCCATTGCATTCCTTTCCATTCCATTCCATTCCACTCCATTCCATGCCATTCCATTCAATTCGGGTTCATTCCATCAAATTCCATTCTATTCCACTCCATTCCATTCCATTCCATTCCATTCCACTCCATTCCATTCCAATCCATTCGGTTTGATTGCATTCCATTCCATTCCATTCTATTCCATTCCATTCGTGTTTATTCCGTTCCCTTCCATTCCTTCCATTCCATTGCATTCCACTCCATTATATTCGGGTTGATTCCATACACATCCATTCCATTCCGTTACATTCCATTCCATTCCATTAGGGTTGATCCCATTCCATTCCTTTCCATTACATTACATTCGGGTTGATTCCATTCCATACCATTCCATTCCATACCATTCCATTCCATTCCATTCCATTCCAATCAATTCGGTTTGATTGCATTCCATTCCATTCCATTCCATTCGTGTTTATTCCGTTTCCTTCCTTTCCTTCCATTCCATTGCCTTCCATTCAATATTATTTGGGTTGATTCCATTCCATTCCATTCCATTCCATTCCCTTCCATTCCAATCCATTTGGGTGGATTCCGTACACTTCCATTCCATTCCATTCCATTCCATTCCATTCCATTCCATTAGGTGTGATTCCATTCCATTCCTTTCCATTTCATTACATTCGGGTTGATTCCATTCCATAAAATTCCATTCCATTCCATTCCATGCCATTCCATGGCATTCCAATCCATTACATTCGATTCCAAACGGGTTGATTCCATTCCATTAAATTCCACTCCATTGCATTCCATTCCACTGCATTCCATTCCATTCCATTCGGGTTGATTCCATCCCATCCCATTAGATTCCATTCTTTTCATTGCATTTGGGTTGATACAATTCCATTCCATTCCTTTCCATTCCATTCAATTCCGTTCCATTCCATTCCATTTGGGTTGATTACATTCCCTTCCACTCCAATGACTTCCATTGCATTCCATTCCATTCGTTGTGATTCCATTCCCTTATATTCCATTCCATTCCATTCCATTCCATTCTTTTCTGGTTGATTCCATTCCATTCCATTGCATTCCATTCCATTCCATTCCATTCCATTAGGGTTGATTATATCCTATTCCATTCCATTCCATTTCTTTCCAATCCTTTCCAGTCAGATTGATTCCATTCCATTCCATTCCATTCCATTCCATTCCATTCCAGTTGATTCCATTCCCTTCGTTTCCATTCCATTCCATTCGGGTGGATTCCAATCCATTTCATTCCATTCCATTCCATTCCATTCCCATCCATTCGTGTTGATTCCCTTATGCTTCCATTCCATTCAATTCCATTCCATTAGTGTTGTTTCCATTCCATTCCATTCCAGTCTATTCGGGTTGATTCCATCCCATTCCATTCCATTCCATTCCAATCGGGTTGATTCCATCCCATCCCATTAGATTCCATTCTTTTCATTGCATTTGGGTTGATACAATTCCATTCCATTCCTTTCCATTCCATTCAATTCCGTTCCATTCCATTCCATTCGGGTTGATTACATTCCCTTCCACTCCAATGACTTCCATTGCATTCCATTCCATTCGTTTTGACTCCATTCCCTTATATTCCATTCCATTCCATTCCATTCCATTCTTTTCTGGTTGAATCCATTCCATTCCATTGCATTCCATCCCATTCCATTCCATTCCATTAGGGTTGATTATATCCTATTCCATTCCATTCCATTTCTTTCCAATCCTTTCCAGTCAGGTTGATTCCATTCCATTCCATTCCATTCCATTCCATTCCATTCCATTCCATTCCAGTTGATTCCATTCCCTTCGTTTCCATTCCATTCCATTCGGGTGGATTCCAATCCATTTCATTCCATTCCATTCCATTCCATTCCAATCCATTCGTGTTGATTCCCTAATGCTTCCATTCCATTCAATTCCGTTCCATTAGTGTTGTTTCCATTCCATTCCATTCCAGTCTATTCGGGTTGATGCCATCCCATTCCATTCCATTCCATTACATTCCATTCAATTCGGGTTTATTCCATTCCCATCCATTCCTTCTATTCCATTGCATTCAATTCCATTTTATTCGGGTTGATTCCATTCCATTCCATTCCATTCCATTAGGTTGATTCCATTCCATTCCATTCCATTCCATTCCATTCGCATTGATACCATTGCTTTCCATTCCATGCCATTCCATTCCATTCGAGTTGATTCCATTCCATTCCATTCCATTCCATTCCATTCGGGTTGATTCCATTCCATTCCAATCCATTCCATTCCATTCCATTCCATTCCATGCCATTCCAATCCATTACATTCTATTCCATTCGGGTTGATTCCATTCCATTCCATTCAACTCCATTGCATTCCATTCCACTCCTTTCCATTCCATTCCATTCCTTTCTGGTGGATTCCAACCCATTCCATTCCATTCCATTCCATGCCACTCCATTCCAGTCAGGTTGATTCCATTTCATTTCATTCCATTCCATTCCATTCGGGTTTATTTCATTCCATTTCATTCCAATCCATTCCACTCCATTCCATTGCATTTCATACCATTCTGGTAAATTCCATTCCATTCCATTCCATTCCATTCGGGTTGACTACATTCAATTCCATTCCATTCCATTCCACTTCATTCCATTCGGATTGATTCCATTCCCTTCCATTCCATCCCATTCCATTGCATTCCATTCCATTCCATTCGCGTTGATTCCATTCCATTCCATTCCTTTCCATTCGGGTTGATTCCATTCCATTCCATTCCATTCGGATTGATTCCATTCCATTCCATTCCTTTCCATTGCATTCAATTCCGTTCCATTCCATTACATTCGGGTTGATTCCATCCAATTCCATTCCATTCTTCTCCATACCAGTCAGGTTGATTCCATTCCATTCCATTGCATTCCATTCCATTCCATTCCATTACATTCGCGTTGATTCCATTCCGTTGCATTCCACTCCATTCCATTCAATGCTTGCTATTCCAATCCATTACGTTAGAATCCATTAGGGTTGATTCCATTCCACTCCATTCCACTCCATTGCATTCCATTCCACTCCATTCCTTTACATTCCATTCCATTCCATTACACTCCAGTCGGGTTGATTCCATTCCATTCCTCTCCATTACATTCCATTCCATAACATTCGGGTTGATTCCATCCCATTCCATTCCATTCCATTCCATTCCGCTCCATTCCATACCGGTTGATTCCAATTGATTCCATTCCATTCCAGTAGATTCCATTCCCTTCGATTCCATTCCATTCCATTCGATTCCATTCCATTCCATTCCATTGCATTCGAATGGATTCCAATCCATTTAATTCCATTCCATTCCATTCCCTTCAAATCCATTCAGTTTGATTCCCTACGCTTCCACTCCGTTCAATTCCATTCCACTCGGGTTGATTCCATTCCATTCCACGCCATTCCATTACATTCGGGTTGCTTCCATTCCATTCCATTCCACTCCATTGCATTCCCTTCCATTCCATTCCATTCCATTCCATTCCATTCCATTCCATTCGGGTTGATTCCATCCCATTCCATTCCATTCCATTCCATTCCATTCCATTCCATTCCCCTCCATTCCAGTGAGGTTGATTCCATTCCATTCCATTCCATTGCATTCCATTTCATTCCATTCCTTCCATTCGGGTTGATTCCATTCCATTCCTTTCCATTCCATGCCATTCCATTCCATTCGGGTTGTTTCCATTCCATTCCATTCCATTCCATTCCATTCGACTCCATTCCATTCCGTTCCATACCATTCTGGTTGACTCCATCCCATTCCATTCCATTCCATTCCATTCCATTCCACTCGGTGTGCTTCGATTCCATTCCATTCCTTTCCATTCCATTGAAGTTGATTCCATTCCCTTCGATTCCATTCCATTCCAATCGATTCCGTTCCATTCCATTCCATTCGGGTGGCTTCCAATCCTTTCCACTCCATTCCATTCCATTCCATTCCATTCCATTCCATTCCAATCAATTCGGGCTGATTCCCTACGCTTCCATTCCATTCAATTCCATTCCATTCGGGTTGATTCCATTCCATTCCATTCCATTTCATTCCATTACATTCGGGTTGATTACATTCCATTCCATTCCACTCCATTGCATTCCATTCCATTTAATTCCTTTCCATTCCATTCCATTCCATTCCATTCCATTCGGGTTGGTTCCATCCCATTCCTTTCCATTCCATTCCATTCCACTGCATTCCATTCCTTACCATTCCACGCCATTCCAATCAGGTTGATTCCATTCCATTCCATTCCATTCCATTCCAATCCATTCGGGTTGATTCCATTCCATTCCAAATCATTCGGGTTGATTCCATTGCATTGCATTCCATTCCATTCCATTGCATTCTGGTTGTTGCATTCCATTCCATTCCATTCCACTGCATTCCATGCCATTCCATACCATTCGTGTTGATTCCATCCCATTCCATTCCATCCCATTCCATTCCATTCCATTCCATTCCATTCCATTCCATTCCATTCCATTCCATACGGGTTGATTCCTTTCCCTTCTATTCCATTCCATTCCGTTCCATTCCATTCCATTACATTCCGGTTTATTCCATATCCTTCCTTTTCATTTCATTCCATTCCATTCCAATCCATTCGTGTTGATTCCATTCAATTCCATTCCATTATATTCGGGTTGATTAAATGCCATTCCATTCCATTCCATTCGCGTTGATACCATGCCATTCCATTCCATTCCATTCCATTCCTTTCCATTCCTTTCCATCCCTTTCCATTCCATTCCAATCCATTCCATTCCATTCCATTACATTACATTCTTTTCTTGTTGTATCCTTTTCATTCCATTCCATTCCATTCCATTCCATTCCATTCCATTCCATTCTATTCCATTCCTGTTGATTCCATTCCATTCCTTTCCATTCCATTCAATTCCGTTCCATTACATTCCATTCGGGTTGATTGCATTCCTTTCCACTCCATTGCATTCCATTCCATTCCATTCCGTTCCATTCCATTCCATTCCATTCCATTCCATTCGGGTTGATTTCATTCCATTCCATTGCATTCCATTCCATTCTGGTTGATTCCATTCCATTCAATTCCATTCACATCCATTCCATTCGGGTTGATTCCATTCCATTCCATTCCATTCCACTCCATTCGGGTTGATTCCATTCCATTTCATTCCATTCTTACCATTCCATTCCATTCCATTCCATTCCATTCCATTCGGGTTGATTCCATGCCATTCCATTCCACTGCATTCCTATTTGTTGATTCCATTCCATCCAATTCCATTCCATTCCATTCGGGTTGATTCCATTCACATCCATTCCATCCCATTCCATTCCATTCCATTAGGGTTGATTCCATTCCGTTCCATTCCGTTTCATTCCATTCCATTCCATTCCATTTGGGTTGATACCATATCCTTCCCTTCCATTCCATTCTATTCCATTCCAATACACTCAGGTTGATTCCATACGCTTCCATTGCATTCCAATTCATTCCATTCTGGTGGATTCCATTCCATCCCATTCTATTCCATTCCATTCCATTCCATTCCATTCCTTTCGCGTTAATACCATTCCATCCATTCCATTCCACTCCATTTCATTCCATTCGGGTTGATTCCATTCCATTCCATTCAGTTCCATTCCATTCCATTACATGCCATTCCAATCCATTACATTCGATTACATTCTGGTTGATTCAACTCCTTTCCAATATATTCCATTATATTCGGGTTGATTCCATTCCATTCGGGTTGATTCCATTCCATTCCATTCCACTCCAATGCATTCCATATCACTCCATTCCATTCCATTCCATTACATTCGGGTTGATTCCAACCCATTCCATTCCATTCCATGCCATTCCATTCCATTCATTCCACTCCATTCCAATCAGGTTGATTCCATTCCACTCCATTCCATTCCATTCCATTGCATTCGGGTTGATTCCATTCCATTCAATTCCATTCTATTCCATACCATTCCATTACATTACATTCGGGTTGTTTCCATTGCATTCCTTTCCATTCCATTCCATTCCACTCCATTCCATTCCATTCGGGTTCATGCCATCAAATTCCATTCTATTCCACTCCATTCCATTCCATACTATTCCATTCCATTCCATTCCAATCCATTCGGTTTGATTCCATTCCATTCCTTTCCATTCCATTCGTGTTTATTCCGTTCCCTACCATTCCTTCCATTCCATTGAATTCCATTCCATTTTATTCGGGTTGATTCCATTCCATTCCATTCCATTCCATTCCATTCCATTCCAATCCATTCGGGTTGATTCCATACACTTCCAATCCACTCCATTCCATTCCATTCCATTAGGGTTGATTCCATTCCTTACGTTTCCATTCTATTACATTCGGGTTGATTCCATTCCATTCCATTCCACTCTATTGCATTTCATTCCACTCCATTCCATTCCATTCGGGTGGATTCCATCCTATTCCATTCCATTCCATTCCATGCCACTCCATTCCAGTCAGGTTGATTCCATTTGGTTCCATTCCATTCAATTCCATTGCATTCCATTGCATTCCATTCCTTTCAGGTTGATTCCATTCCATTCCATTCCATTCCATTCCGTTCCATTCCATTCGGGTTTATTTCATTCCATTCCATTCCAATCCATTCCACTGCATTCCATTCCATTTCATACCATTCTGGTAAATTCCATTCCATTCCATTCCATTCCATTCCATTCCTTTCCATTCCATTCAATTCCATTCCATTCCATTCCATATGGGTTGATTACATTCCCTTCCACTCCATTGCATTCCATTCCATTCCATTCCATTCTGGTTGATTCCATTCCCTTACATTCCTTTCCATTCCATTCCATTCCATTCCATCCCATTCCATTCCATTCCAGTCCATTCCTTTCTGATTGATTCCATTCCATTCCATTCCATTCCATTCCATTCCATTCCATTCCATTAGGGTTGATTATATCCCATTCAATTCCATTCCATTTCATTCCACTCCATTCCAGTGAGGTTGATTCCATTCCATTCCACTCGGGTTGATTCCATTCAATTCCATTCCATTCAACTCCATTCGGGTTGATTCCATTCCATTCCTCTCCATTCCATTCCATTCCATTCCATACCATTTGGGTTGATTCCATCCCATTCCATTCCATTCCACTGCAATCCATTCAATTCCATTCCATTCCACTCCATTCCATTCCAGTTGATTCCATTCCCTTCGATTCCATTCCATTCCACTCGATTCCGTTCCATTCCATTCCATTCGGGTGGTTTCCATTCCATTCCACTCCATTCCCTTCCATTCCATTCCATTCCATTCCATTCCATTCGGGCTGATTCCCTACGCTTCCATTCCATTCAATTCCATTCCATTCGGGTTGATTCCATTCCATTCCATTCCATTCCATTCCATTCCATTCCATGCGGGTTGATTCCATCCCATTCCATTCCATTCCATTCCATTGCATTCCATTCCTTACCATTCCACTCCATTCCAATCAGGATGATTCCATTCCATTCCATTCCATTCCATTCCAATCCATTCGGGTTGATTCCATTCCATTCCAATCCATTGGGGTTGATTCCATTCCATTCCATTCCATTCCATTCCATTCCAATCCATTCCATTCCATTCGGGTTGTTTCCATTCCATTCCATTCCATTCCATTCCACTGCATTCCATGCCATTCCATACGATTCGTGTTGATTCCATCCCATACGATTCCATTCCATTCCATTCGGTTTGATTCAATGCCATTCCATTCCATACCATTCGCGTTGATACCATGCCATTCCATTCCATTCCATTCCATTCAGGTTGATTCCATTCCTTTCCATACCTTTCCATCCCATTCCATTACACTCCATTGCATTCTGTCCATTCCATTCCATTCGTTTCTGGTTGATTCCTTTTCATTCCATTCCATTCCATTCAATTTCATTCCATTTGGGTTGATTCCATTCCATTCCTTTCCATTCCATTCAATTCCTTTCCATTACATTCCATTCGGTTTGATTGCATTCCTTTCCACTCCATTGCATTCCATTCCATTACATTCCATTCAATTCCATTCCATTCGGGTTGATTCCATCGCATCCCATTAGATTCCATTCCATTCCATTGCATTTGGGTTGATAATACTCCATTCCATTCCTTTCCATTCTTTTCAATTCCGTTCCACTCCATTCCGTTCGGGTTGATTACATTCCCTTCCACTCCATTGCATTCCATTCCATTCCATTCCATTCCATTCGGGTTGATTCCATTCCCTTATATTCCATTCTATTGCTTTCCATTCCATTCCATTCCATTCCATTCCATTCTTTCCATTCCTTTCTGGTTGATTCCATTCCATTCCATTCCATTCAATTCCATTCCATTCCATTAGGGTTGATTATATACTATTACATTCCATTCAATTCCATTCCAATGCACTGCAGTCATGTTGAATCCATTCCATTCCATTCCATTCCATTCCATTCCATTCTGGTTGGTTCCATTCAATTCCATTACTTTCCTCTCCATTCGGGTTGCTTCCATTCCATTCTTCTCCATTCCATTACATTCCTTACCATTTGGGTTGATTCCACCCCATTCCATTCCATTCCATTCCATTCCAATACATTCCATCCCATTCCATTCCATTCCAGTTGTTTCCTTTCCCTTCGATTCCATTCCATTCCATTCCATTCCATTCCATTCCATTCCATTCTGGTTCGTTCCATTCAATTCCATTACTTTCCTCTACATTCGGGTGGATTCCAATCCATTCCATTCCATTCCATTTCATTGCATTCCATTCCATTCAAATCCATTCGGTTTGATTCCGTACGCTTCCATTCCATTCAATTCCATTCCATTCGGGTTGATTCCATTCCATTCCATTCCTTTCAATTCCATTCCATGCCATTCCAATCCATTACATTTTATTCCATTCGGGTTGATTCCATTCCATTCCATTCCACTCCATTGCATTCCATTCCACTCCTTTCCATTCCATTCCATTCCATCCGTGTGGATTCCATCCCATTCCATTCCAGTCCATTCCAAGACACACCATTCCAGTCAGGTTGATTCCATTCCATTCCATTCCTTTGCATTGCACTCCATTCCATTCCATTCCTTTCGGGTTGATTCCATTCCATTCCATTCAATTCCATTCCACTCAAATCCATTGCACCCCATTCCATTCCATTTCATACCATTCGGGTAAATTCCATTCCATTCCATTCCATTCCATTCCATTCGGGTTTACTCCATTCCATTCCATTCCATTCCATTCCATTCCATTCCATTCCATTAGGGTTGATTATATCCTATTCCATTCCATTCCATTCCATTCCAATCCACTCCCATCAGGTTGATTCCATTCCATTCCATTCCATTCCATTCCGGTTTGTTTCATTCAATTCCATTCCTTTCCACTCCATTCGGGTTGATTCCATTCCATTCCTCTCCATTCCATTTCATTCCATACCATTTGGGTTGATTCCATCCCATTCCATTCCATTCCATTCCATTCCATTCCATTCCATCCCATTCCATTCCATTCCAGTTGTTTCTATTCCCTTCGCTTCCATTCCATTCCATTCGATTCCGTTCCATTCCACTCCATTCGGGTGGATTCCAATCCATTCCATTCCATTCCATTTCATTCCATTCCATTCCATTTCAATCCATTCTGTTTGATTCCCTACGCTTCCATTCCATTCAATTCCATTCCATTCGGGTTTATTCCATTCCATTCCATTCCACTCCATTCGGGTTGATTCCATCCCATTCCATTCCGTTCCATTCCATTCCATGCCATTCATTTCCGTTTGATTCCATTCCATTCCATTCCATTCCATTCCGTTCCATTCCATTAGGGTTGATTACATTCCCTTCGGTTCCATTGCATTCCATTCCATTTTAATCGGGTTGATTCCATTCCATTCCATTCCATTCCATTCCATTCCATTCCATTCCATTCCATTCCGGTTGATTACATTCCATTCCATTCCATTCTATTCCATTCCATTGGCCTTTTTACAATTCCTTTTCCTTTCATTCCATTCCATTCCTTTCCATTCCTTTCTGGTTGATTCCATTCCAATCCATTCCCTTCCATTCCATTCCATTAGGGTTGATTATATCCCATTCCATTCCATTCCATTTCTTTCCAATCCATTCCAGTCAGGTTGATTCCATTCCATTCCATTCCATTCCAATCCATTTCATTCCAATCCATACGGGTTGATTCCCTACGCTTTCATTCCATTCAATTCAATTCCATTCGGGTTGATTCCATTCCATTCCATTCCAATCAATTCGGGTTGATTCCATCCCATTCCATTCCATTCCATTCCATTCCGTTTGTTTCCATTCCATTCCATTCCATTCCATTCCATTCGCGTTGATACCATTACTTTCCATTCCATTCCATTCCATTCGTGTTGATTCAATTCCATTCCATTCCATTCCATTCCATTCGGGTTGTTTCCATTGCATTCCATTCCATTCCATTCCATTCCACTCCATTCCATGCCATTCCATTCCATTCGGATTCATTCCATCAAATTCCATTCTATTCCACTCCATTCCATTCCATTCCATTCCAATCCATTCGGTTTGATTCCCTTCCATTCCATTCCATTGCATTCCATTCGTGTTGATTCCGTTCCCTTCCATTCCTTCCATTCCATTGCATTCCATTCCATTTTATTCGGGTTGATTCCATTCCACTCCATTCCATTCCATTCCATTCCAATCCATTCGGGTTGATTCCATAAACTTCCATTCCATTCCATTCCATTTCATTCCATTCCATTCCATTCCATTAGGGTTGATTCCATTCCATTCCTTTCCATTACATTACATTCGGGTTGATTCCATTCCATTCCATTCCATTCCATTTCATTCCATTCCATGGCATTCCAATCCATTACATTCGATTCCATTCGGGTTGATTCCATTCCATTCCATTCCACTCCATTGCATTCCATTCCACTCCATTCCATTCCATTCCATTCCATTCGGGTTGATACCATCCCATCCCATTAGATTGCATTCCATTCCTTTGCATTTGGGTTGACACCATTCCATTCCATTACTTTCCATTCCAGTCAATTCCGTTCCACTCCATTCCATTCGGGTTGATTAGATTCCCTTCCACTCCATTGCATTCCATTCCATTCCATTCGGGTTGATTCCATTCCCTTATATTCCATTCCATTCCATTCCATTCCATACCATTCCATTCCATTCCATTCCTTTCTGGTTGATTCCATTCCATTCCGTTCCATTCCATTCCATTCCATTAGGATTGATTATATCCTATTCCATTGCATTTCATTTCATTCCAATCCATTCCAGTCAGGTTGATTCCATTCCATTCCATTCCATTCCATTCCATTCCATTCCATTCCATTCCATTATGGTTGATTCCATTCAATTCCATTCCATTCCACTCCATTCGGGTTGATTCCATTCCATTCCTCTACATTCCATTCCATTCCATACCATTTGGGTTAATTCCATCCCATTTCATTCCATTCCATTCCATTCCAATCCATTCCATTCCATTCCATTCCATTAAATTCCAATCCATTAGGGTTTATTCCCTACGCTTCCATTCCATTCAATTCCATTCCATTCGGGTTGATTCCATTCCATTCCATTCCAATCCATTCGGGTTGTTTCCATCCCATTCCATTCCATTCCATTCCATTCCATTCCATTCCGTTTGATTCCATTCCATTCCATTCCATTCCATTCGGGTTGATTTCATTCCCTTCAATTCCTTCCATTCCATTGCAATCCATTCCATTTTATTCGGGTTGATTCCATTCCATTCCATTCCATTCCATTCCGGTTGATTCCATTCCATTCCATTCCATTCGCTTTGATACCATTCGTTTCCATTCCATTCCATTCCATTCCATTCCATTCCATTCCATTCCATTCCATTCCATTCGGTATGATTCAATTCCATTCCATTCCATTCCATTACATTCGGGTTGATTCCATTCCATTCCATTCCATTCAATGCCATTCCAATCCATTACATTCTATTACATTCGGGTTGATTCCATTCCATTCCATTCCACTCTATTGCATTTCATTCCACTCCATTCCATTCCATTCGGGTGGATTCCATCCTATTCCATTCCATTCCATTCCATGCCACTTCATTCCAGTCAGGTTGATTCCAATTGGTTCCATTCCATTCAATTCCATTGCATTCCATTCCATTCCATTCCTTTCTGGTTGATTCCATTCCATTCCATTCCATTCCATTCCATTCCGTTCCATTCCATTCGGGTTTATTTCATTCCATTCCATTCCAATCCATTCCACTGCATTCCATTCCATTTCATACCATTCTGGTAAATTCCATTCCATTCCATTCCATTCCATTCCATTCCATTCCTTTCCATTCCATTCCATTCCATCCAATTCCATTCCATTCCATTCCATTCCTTTCTGGTTGATTCCATTCCATTCCATTCCATTCCATTAGGGTTGATTATATCCCATTCCATTCCATTCCATTCCTTTCTGGTTGATTCCATTCCATTCCATTCCATTCCAATCCATTCGGGTTGTTTCCATCCCATTCCATTCCATTCCATTCCATTCCGTTTGATTCCATTCCATTCCATTCCATTCCATTCGGGTTGATTTCATTCCCTTCAATTCCTTCCATTCCATTGCAATCCATTCCATTTTATTCGGGTTGATTCCATTCCATTCCATTCCATTCCATTCCGGTTGATTCCATTCCATTCCATTCCATTCGCTTTGATACCATTCGTTTCCATTCCATTCCATTCCATTCCATTCCATTCCATTCCATTCTGGATGATTCAATTCCATTCTATTCCATTCCATTACATGCGGGTTGATTCCATTCCATTCCATTCCATTCCATTCCATTCCATTCCATGCAATGCCATTCCAATCCATTACATTCTATTACATTCGGGTTGATTCCATTCCATTCCATTCCACTCTATTGCATTTCATTCCACTCCATTCCATTCCATTCGGGTGGATTCCATCCTATTCCATTCCATTCCATTCCATGCCACTCCATTCCAGTCAGGTTGATTCCATTTGGTTCCATTCCATTCAATTCCATTGCATTCCATTGCATTCCATTCCTTTCAGGTTGATTCCATTCCATTCCATTCCATTCCATTCCGTTCCGTTCCATTCGGGTTTATTTCATTCCATTCCATTCCAATCCATTCCACTGCATTCCATTCCATTTCATACCATTCTGGTAAATTCCATTCCATTCCATTCCATTCCATTCCTTTCCATTCCATTCAATTCCATTCCATTCCATTCCATATGGGTTGATTACATTCCCTTCCACTCCATTGCATTCCATTCCATTCCATTCCATTCTCGTTGATTCCATTCCCTTACATTCCTTTCCATTCCATTCCATTCCATTCCATCCCATTCCATTCCATTCCATTCCATTCCTTTCTGGTTGATTCCATTCCATTCCATTCCATTCCATTCCACTCCATTCCATTAGGGTTGATTATATCCCATTCCATTCCATTCCATTTCATTCCACTCCATTCCAGTGAGGTTGATTCCATTCCATTCCATTCGGGTTGATTCCATTCCATTCCATTCCATTCAACTCCATTCGGGTTGATTCCATTCCATTCCTCTCCATTCCATTCCATTCCATTCCATACCATTTGGGTTGATTCCATCCCATTCCATTCCATTCCACTGCAATCCATTCAATTCCATTCCATTCCATTCCATTCCATTCCAGTTGATTCCATTCCCTTCGATTCCATTCCATTCCACTCGATTCCGTTCCATTCCATTCCATTCGGGTGGTTTCCATTCCATTCCACTCCATTCCCTTCCATTCCATTCCATTCCATTCCATTCCATTCCATTCCATTCCAATCCATTCGGGCTGATTCCCTACGCTTCCATTCCATTCAATTCCATTCCATTCGGGTTGATTCCATTCCATTCCATTCCATTCCATTCCATTCCATTCCATTCCATTCGGGTTGATTCCATCCCATTCCATTCCATTCCATTCCATTGCATTCCATTCCTTACCATTCCACTCCATTCCAATCAGGATGATTCCATTCCATTCCATTCCATTCCATTCCAATCCATTCGGGTTGATTCCATTCCATTCCAATCCATTGGGGTTGATTCCATTCCATTCCATTCCATTCCATTCCATTCCAATCCATTCCATTCCATTCGGGTTGTTTCCATTCCATTCCATTCCATTCCATTCCACTGCATTCCATGCCATTCCATACGATTCGTGTTGATTCCATCCCATACGATTCCATTCCATTCCATTCGGTTTGATTCAATGCCATTCCATTCCATACCATTCGCGTTGATACCATGCCATTCCATTCCATTCCATTCCATTCAGGTTGATTCCATTCCTTTCCATACCTTTCCATCCCATTCCATTACACTCCATTGCATTCTGTCCATTCCATTCCATTCGTTTCTGGTTGATTCCTTTTCATTCCATTCCATTCCATTCAATTTCATTCCATTTGGGTTGATTCCATTCCATTCCTTTCCATTCCATTCAATTCCTTTCCATTACATTCCATTCGGTTTGATTGCATTCCTTTCCACTCCATTGCATTCCATTCCATTACATTCCATTCCATTCCATTCCATTCCATTCCATTCGGGTTGATTCAATGCCATTCCATTCCATACCATTCGCGTTGATACCATGCCATTCCATTCCATTCCATTCCATTCCATTCCATTCAGGTTGATTCCATTCCTTTCCATACCTTTCCATCCCATTCCATTACACTCCATTGCATTCTGTCCATTCCATTCCATTCGTTTCTGGTTGATTCCTTCTCATTCCATTCTATTCCATTCTATTTCATTCCATTTGGGTTGATTCCATTCCGTTCCTTTCCATTCCATTCAATTCCTTTCCATTACATTCCATTCGGTTTGATTGCATTCCTTTCCACTCCATTGCATTCCATTCCATTACATTCCATTCAATTCCATTCCATTCCATTCCATTCCATTCCATTCCATTCCATTCCATTCATATCCATTCCATTCGGGTTGATTCCATTCCATTCCATTCCATTGCGTTCCAATTTGCTGATTCCATTCCATGCAATTCCATTCCATTGCATTCGGGTTGATTCCATTCACATCCATTCCATCCCATTCCATTCCATTCCATTAGGGTTGATTCCATTCCGTTCCATTCCATTCCATTCCATTCCATTTGGGTTGATTCCTTATCCTTCCCTTCCATTCCATTCTATTCCTTTCTAATACACTCGGGTTGATTCCCTACGCTTCCATTGCATTCCATTTCATTCCATTCTGGTGGATTCCATTCCATCCCATTCTATTCCATTCCATTCCATTCCATTCTTTTCGCGTTAATACCATGCCATTCCATTCCATACCCTTCCATTCCATTCCATTCCATTTCATTCCATTCGGGTTGATTCCATTCCATTCCATTCAGTTCCATTCCATTCCATTCCTTGCCATTCCAATACATTACGTTCGTTTACATTCGAGTTGATTCCATTTCATTTCATTATATTCCATTCCATTCGAGTTGATTCCATTCCATTCCATTCCACTCCATTGCATTCAATTCCACTCCATTCCATTCCATTCCATTCCATTCGGGTTGATTCGAACCCATTCCATTCCCTTCCATGCCACTCCATTCCATTCCATTCCACCCCATTCGGGTTGATTCCATTCCATTCCTCTCCATTCCATTCAATTCCATACCATTTTGGTTGACTCCATCCCATTCCATTCCATTCCAATCCATGCCATTCCATTCCAGGTGATTCCATTCCCTTCGATTTCATTCCATTCCATTCGATTCCGTTCCATTCCATTCCATTCGGGTGGATTCCAATCCATTGCATTCCAATCCATTCCATTCCATTAAATTCCAATCCATTCGGGTTGATTCCCTACGGTTCCATTTCATTCAATTCCATTCCATTCGGGTTGATTTCATTCCATTCCATTCCAATCCATTCGGGTTGTTTCCCTCCCATTGCATTCCATTCCATTCCATTCCGTTCCATTCCATTCCACTCCGTTTGATTCCATTCCATTCCATTCCATTCCATTCCATTCGGGTTGATTCCATTCCTTTCCATTCCTTCCATTCCATTCCGGTTGATTCCATTCCATTCCATTCCATTCCAATCCATTCCATTCGGGATGATTCAATTCCATGCCATTCCATTCCATTACATTCGGGTTGATTCCATTCCATTCCATTCCATTCCCTTCCATTCCATTCCATTACATTCGGGTTGATTCCATTCCATTCCATTCCAGTCCATTCCATTCCATTCCATTCAATGCCATTCCAATCCACTACAATCTATTCCATTCTGGTTGATTCCATTCCCTTCCATTCCACTCCATTGCATTCCATTCCACTCTATTCCATTCAATTCGGGTGGATTCCATCCCATTCCCTTCCATTCCATTCCATGCCACTCCATTCCAGTCAGGTTGATTCCATTTCACTCCATTCCATTCCATTCCATTGCATTCCATTTGATTCCATACCTTTCATATTGATTCCATTCCATTCCATTCCATTCCATTCCATTCCCTTCCATTCGGGTTTATTTCATTCCATTCCATATCAATCCATTCCACTCCATTCCATTCCATTTCATACCATTCTGGAAAATTCCATTCCATTCCATTCCATTCCACTCCCTTCCATTAGGGTTGACTCCATTCCATTCCATTCCATTCCACTCCATTCCATTCGGATTGATTCCATTCCCTTCCATTCCATCCCTTTCCATTGCATTCCATTCCATTCCATTCGCGTTGATTCCATTCCATTCCATTCCATTCCATTCCATTCCATTCCATTCCATTCCATTCCATTCAGGTTGATTCCATATCCTTCCCTTCCATTCCATTCCATTCCATTCCATTCCATACCATTCCATTCCACTCCTGTTCATTTCATTCCATTCCATTCCACTCCTGTTCATTTCATTCCATTCCATTCCTTTCCATTCCATTCCATTCGGATTGATTCCATTCCATTCCATTCCTTTCCATTGCATTCCATTCCATTCCATTCCTTACTGCATGATTCCATTCCATTCCATTCCATTCCATTCCATTCCATTTAATTCCATTCCATTCCACTCTGGTTGATTCCATTCCATTCCTTTCCATTCCATTCAATTCCGTTCCATTCCATTCCATTCGTGTTGATTCCATCCAATTCCATTCCATTCCATTCCATTCTTGTCCATACCTGTCAGGTTGATTCCATTCCATTCCATTGCATTCCACTCCATTCCATTCCATTCCATTCGCGTCAAAAACGTTCCATTCCATTCCATTCCATTACATTACATTTCATTCCATTCGGGTTGATTCCATTCCATTCCATTGCATTCCACTCCATTCCATTCGCGTCAATAACTTTCCATTCCATTCCATTCCATTAAATTACATTTCATTCCATTCGGGTTGATTCCATTCCATTCCATTCCATTCCATTTCATTACTGTCGGGATGATTCCATTCAATTGCATTCCATTCCATTCCATTCCACGCCATGCTATTCCAATCTATTACGTTAGAATCCATTAGGGTTGATGCCATTCCACTCCATTCCACTCCATTGCATTCCATTCCATTCCACTCCATTCGGGTTGATTCCGTTCCATTCCTCTCCATTACATTAAATTCCATAACATTCCGGTTGATTCCATCCCATTCCATTCCATTCCATTCCATTCCATTCCATTCCATTCCATTCCATACGGGTTGACTCCAATTCATTCCATTCCATTCCATTCCATTCCATTCCATTCCAGTTGATTTTTTCCATTCCATTCCATTCCATACCATTCCATTGCATTCCATTCCATTGTATTCGAGTGGATTCCAATCCATTTAATTCCATTCCATTCCATTCCATTCTAATCCATTCGGTTTGATTCCCTACGCTTCCATTCCATTCAATTCCATTCCACTCGGGTTGATTTCATTCCATTCCAATCCATTCCATTACATTCGGGTTGATTCCTTTCCATTCCATTCCACTCCATTGCATTCCCTTCCATTCCATTCCAATCCATTCGGGTTGATTCCATCCAATTCCAATCCATTCCGTTCCCCTCCATTACGGTGAGTTTGATTCCATTGCATTCCATTCCATTTCATTCCATTCCATTCCATTCTATTCCATTCGGGTTGATTCCATTCCATTCCATTCCATTCCATTCCATTCCATTCCATTCCTTTCCATTCCATTCCATTCCATTCCATTTGGCTTGTTTCCATTCCATTCCATTCCATTCGACTCCTTTCCACTCCATTCCTTTGCATTCCATGCCATTCTGGTTGACTCCATCCCATGCCATTCCATTCCATTCCATTCCATTCCATTCCACTCGGTTTGATTCGATTCGATTCCATTCCATTCTATTCCATGCCATTCGCGTTTATTCCATTCCCTTCCATTCCTTCCATTCCATTGCATTCCATTCCATTTTATTTGGGTTGATTCAATTCCATTCCATTCCATTCCATTCCATACCATTCCGTTCCATTACATTCGGGTTGATTCCATATCCGTCCTTTCCATTCCATTCCATTCCATTCCAATCCATTCGGGTTGATTCCATATTCTTGCATTGCATTCCATTTCATTCCATAAGCGTTGACTGCATTCCGTTCCATTCCATTCCATTCCATTCCATTCCATTCCATTCCATTCGGGTTGATTCTATTCCATACCATTCCAATCCATTCCATTCAATGCCATTCCATTCACGTGATTCCATATCCTTCCCTTCCGTTCCATTCCATTCCATTCCAATCCATTAGGGTTGATTCCAGACGCTTCCATTCCACTCCATTCGGGTTGACTCCAATCCATTCCATTCCATTCCGTTCGCCTTGATAACATTCCATTCCATTGCATTCCCTTCTGGTTGATTCCATTCCATTCAATTCCATTCCATTCCATTCCATTCCTTTCTGAATGGTTCCATTCCATTCCATTTCATTCCGTTCCATTCCTTTCGGGTGGATTCCATTCCATTCCTTTCCATTCCATTCCATTCCCTTTAATTCCAATGCATTCCATTCCATTCGTGTTGATTCCATCCCGTTACATTGCATTCCATTCCATTCCATTGCATTCCATTCCATTCCATTCCATTCCACTCCATTGCTGTCAGGTTGATTCCATTCCATTCCATTCCATTCCATTCCATTCCATTCCATTCTTTTCCGTTCCATTTGGGGTGATTTCATTCCCTTCCATTTCTTGCATTCCATTGCATTCAATTCCATTCCATTCCATTAGGGATGATTGTATCCCATTCCATTCCATTCCATTTCATTCCGCTCCATTCCAGTCAGGTTGATTCCATTCCATTCCTCTCTATTCCATTCCATTCCATTCCACTCCATTCCATTCCATTCGGGTTGATTCAATTCCATTCCATTCCATTCCACTCCATTCGGGTTGATTCCATTCCATTCCTCTCCATTCCATTCCATTCCATACCATTTGGGTTGATTCCATCCCGTTCCATTCCATTCCATTCCATTTCATTCCACTCCATTCCAGTGAGGTTGATTCCATTCCATTCCATTCGGGTTGATTCCATTCCATTCCATTCCATTCAACTCCATTCGGGTTGATTCCATTCCATTCCTCTCCATTCCATTCCATTCCATTCCATACCATTTGGGTTGATTCCATCCCATTCCATTCCATTCCACTGCAATCCATTCAATTCCATTCCATTCCATTCCATTCCATTCCAGTTGATTCCATTCCCTTCGATTCCATTCCATTCCACTCGATTCCGTTCCATTCCATTCCATTCGGGTGGTTTCCATTCCATTCCACTCCATTCCCTTCCATTCCATTCCATTCCATTCCATTCCATTCCATTCCATTCCAATCCATTCGGGCTGATTCCCTACGCTTCCATTCCATTCAATTCCATTCCATTCGGGTTGATTCCATTCCATTCCATTCCATTCCATTCCATTCCATTCCATTCCATTCGGGTTGATTCCATCCCATTCCATTCCATTCCATTCCATTGCATTCCATTCCTTACCATTCCACTCCATTCCAATCAGGATGATTCCATTCCATTCCATTCCATTCCATTCCAATCCATTCGGGTTGATTCCATTCCATTCCAATCCATTGGGGTTGATTCCATTCCATTCCATTCCATTCCATTCCATTCCATTCCATTCCATTCCATTCCAATCCATTCCATTCCATTCGGGTTGTTTCCATTCCATTCCATTCCATTCCATTCCACTGCATTCCATGCCATTCCATACGATTCGTGTTGATTCCATCCCATACGATTCCATTCCATTCCATTCGGTTTGATTCAATGCCATTCCATTCCATACCATTCGCGTTGATACCATGCCATTCCATTCCATTCCATTCCATTCCATTCCATTCAGGTTGATTCCATTCCTTTCCATACCTTTCCATCCCATTCCATTACACTCCATTGCATTCTGTCCATTCCATTCCATTCGTTTCTGGTTGATTCCTTTTCATTCCATTCCATTCCATTCAATTTCATTCCATTTGGGTTGATTCCATTCCATTCCTTTCCATTCCATTCAATTCCTTTCCATTACATTCCATTCGGTTTGATTGCATTCCTTTCCACTCCATTGCATTCCATTCCATTACATTCCATTCAATTCCATTCCATTCCATTCCATTCGGGTTGATTCAATGCCATTCCATTCCATACCATTCGCGTTGATACCATGCCATTCCATTCCATTCCATTCCATTCCATTCCATTCAGGTTGATTCCATTCCTTTCCATACCTTTCCATCCCATTCCATTACACTCCATTGCATTCTGTCCATTCCATTCCATTCGTTTCTGGTTGATTCCTTCTCATTCCATTCTATTCCATTCTATTTCATTCCATTTGGGTTGATTCCATTCCGTTCCTTTCCATTCCATTCAATTCCTTTCCATTACATTCCATTCGGTTTGATTGCATTCCTTTCCACTCCATTGCATTCCATTCCATTACATTCCATTCAATTCCATTCCATTCCATTCCATTCCATTCCATTCCATTCCATTCATATCCATTCCATTCGGGTTGATTCCATTCCATTCCATTCCATTGCGTTCCAATTTGCTGATTCCATTCCATGCAATTCCATTCCATTGCATTCGGGTTGATTCCATTCACATCCATTCCATCCCATTCCATTCCATTCCATTAGGGTTGATTCCATTCCGTTCCATTCCATTTCATTCCATTCCATTTGGGTTGATTCCTTATCCTTCCCTTCCATTCCATTCTATTCCTTTCTAATACACTCGGGTTGATTCCCTACGCTTCCATTGCATTCCATTTCATTCCATTCTGGTGGATTCCATTCCATCCCATTCTATTCCATTCAATTCCATTCCATTCTTTTCGCGTTAATACCATGCCATTCCATTCCATACCCTTCCATTCCATTCCATTCCATTTCATTCCATTCGGGTTGATTCCATTCCATTCCATTCAGTTCCATTCCATTCCATTCCTTGCCATTCCAATACATTACGTTCGTTTACATTCGAGTTGATTCCATTTCATTTCATTATATTCCATTCCATTCGAGTTGATTCCATTCCATTCCATTCCACTCCATTGCATTCAATTCCACTCCATTCCATTCCATTCCATTCCATTCGGGTTGATTCGAACCCATTCCATTCCCTTCCATGCCACTCCATTCCATTCCATTCCACCCCATTCGGGTTGATTCCATTCCATTCCTCTCCATTCCATTCAATTCCATACCATTTTGGTTGACTCCATCCCATTCCATTCCATTCCAATCCATGCCATTCCATTCCAGGTGATTCCATTCCCTTCGATTTCATTCCATTCCATTCGATTCCGTTCCATTCCATTCCATTCGGGTGGATTCCAATCCATTGCATTCCAATCCATTCCATTCCATTAAATTCCAATCCATTCGGGTTGATTCCCTACGGTTCCATTTCATTCAATTCCATTCCATTCGGGTTGATTTCATTCCATTCCATTCCAATCCATTCGGGTTGTCTCCCTCCCATTGCATTCCATTCCATTCCATTCCGTTCCATTCCATTCCACTCCGTTTGATTCCATTCCATTACATTCCATTCCATTCCATTCGGGTTGATTCCATTCCTTTCCATTCCTTCCATTCCATTCCGGTTGATTCCATTCCATTCCATTCCATTCCAATCCATTCCATTCGGGATGATTCAATTCCATGCCATTCCATTCCATTACATTCGGGTTGATTCCATTCCATTCCATTCCATTCCCTTCCATTCCATTCCATTACATTCGGGTTGATTCCATTCCATTCCATTCCAGTCCATTCCATTCCATTCCATTCAATGCCATTCCAATCCACTACAATCTATTCCATTCTGGTTGATTCCATTCCCTTCCATTCCACTCCATTGCATTCCATTCCACTCTATTCCATTCAATTCGGGTGGATTCCATCCCATTCCCTTCCATTCCATTCCATGCCACTCCATTCCAGTCAGGTTGATTCCATTTCACTCCATTCCATTCCATTCCATTGCATTCCATTTGATTCCATACCTTTCATATTGATTCCATTCCATTCCATTCCATTCCATTCCATTCCCTTCCATTCGGGTTTATTTCATTCCATTCCATATCAATCCATTCCACTCCATTCCATTCCATTTCATACCATTCTGGAAAATTCCATTCCATTCCATTCCATTCCACTCCCTTCCATTAGGGTTGACTCCATTCCATTCCATTCCATTCCACTCCATTCCATTCGGATTGATTCCATTCCCTTCCATTCCATCCCTTTCCATTGCATTCCATTCCATTCCATTCGCGTTGATTCCATTCCATTCCATTCCATTCCATTCCATTCCATTCCATTCAGGTTGATTCCATATCCTTCCCTTCCATTCCATTCCATTCCATTCCATTCCATACCATTCCATTCCACTCCTGTTCATTTCATTCCATTCCATTCCACTCCTGTTCATTTCATTCCATTCCATTCCTTTCCATTCCATTCCATTCGGATTGATTCCATTCCATTCCATTCCTTTCCATTGCATTCCATTCCATTCCATTCCTTACTGCATGATTCCATTCCATTCCATTCCATTCCATTTAATTCCATTCCATTCCACTCTGGTTGATTCCATTCCATTCCTTTCCATTCCATTCAATTCCGTTCCATTCCATTCCATTCGTGTTGATTCCATCCAATTCCATTCCATTCCATTCCATTCTTGTCCATACCTGTCAGGTTGATTCCATTCCATTCCATTGCATTCCACTCCATTCCATTCCATTCCATTCGCGTCAAAAACGTTCCATTCCATTCCATTCCATTACATTACATTTCATTCCATTCCGGTTGATTCCATTCCATTCCATTGCATTCCACTCCATTCCATTCCATTCCATTCGCGTCAATAACTTTCCATTCCATTCCATTCCATTAAATTACATTTCATTCCATTCGGGTTGATTCCATTCCATTCCATTCCATTCCATTTCATTACTGTCGGGATGATTCCATTCAATTGCATTCCATTCCATTCCATTCCACGCCATGCTATTCCAATCTATTACGTTAGAATCCATTAGGGTTGATGCCATTCCACTCCATTCCACTCCATTGCATTCCATTCCATTCCACTCCATTCGGGTTGATTCCGTTCCATTCCTCTCCATTACATTAAATTCCATAACATTCCGGTTGATTCCATCCCATTCCATTCCATTCCATTCCATTCCATTCCATTCCATTCCATACGGGTTGACTCCAATTCATTCCATTCCATTCCATTCCATTCCATTCCATTCCATTCCAGTTGATTTTTTCCATTCCATTCCATTCCATACCATTCCATTGCATTCCATTCCATTGTATTCGAGTGGATTCCAATCCATTTAATTCCATTCCATTCCATTCCATTCTAATCCATTCGGTTTGATTCCCTACGCTTCCATTCCATTCAATTCCATTCCACTCGGGTTGATTTCATTCCATTCCAATCCATTCCATTACATTCGGGTTGATTCCTTTCCATTCCATTCCACTCCATTGCATTCCCTTCCATTCCATTCCAATCCATTCGGGTTGATTCCATCCAATTCCAATCCATTCCGTTCCCCTCCATTACGGTGAGTTTGATTCCATTGCATTCCATTCCATTCCATTCCATTCCATTCCATTCTATTCCATTCGGGTTGATTCCATTCCATTCCATTCCATTCCATTCCATTCCATTCCATTCCATTCCATTCCTTTCCATTCCATTCCATTCCATTCCATTTGGCTTGTTTCCATTCCATTCCATTCCATTCGACTCCTTTCCACTCCATTCCTTTGCATTCCATGCCATTCTGGTTGACTCCATCCCATGCCATTCCATTCCATTCCATTCCATTCCATTCCACTCGGTTTGATTCGATTCGATTCCATTCCATTCTATTCCATGCCATTCGCGTTGATTCCATTCCCTTCCATTCCTTCCATTCCATTGCATTCCATTCCATTTTATTTGGGTTGATTCAATTCCATTCCATTCCATTCCATTCCATACCATTCCGTTCCATTACATTCGGGTTGATTCCATATCCGTCCTTTCCATTCCATTCCATTCCATTCCAATCCATTCGGGTTGATTCCATATTCTTGCATTGCATTCCATTTCATTCCATAAGCGTTGACTGCATTCCGTTCCATTCCATTCCATTCCATTCCATTCCATTCCATTCCATTCCATTCGGGTTGATTCTATTCCATACCATTCCAATCCATTCCATTCAATGCCATTCCATTCACGTGATTCCATATCCTTCCCTTCCGTTCCATTCCATTCCATTCCAATCCATTCGGGTTGATTCCAGACGCTTCCATTCCACTCCATTCGGGTTGACTCCAATCCATTCCCTTCCATTCCGTTCGCCTTGATAACATTCCATTCCATTGCATTCCCTTCTGGTTGATTCCATTCCATTCAATTCCATTCCATTCCATTCCATTCCTTTCTGAATGGTTCCATTCCATTCCATTCCATTCCATTTCATTCCGTTCCATTCCTTTCGGGTGGATTCCATTCCATTCCTTTCCATTCCATTCCATTCCCTTTAATTCCAATGCATTCCATTCCATTCGTGTTGATTCCATCTCGTTACATTGCATTCCATTCCATTCCATTGCATTCCATTCCATTCCATTCCATTCCACTCCATTGCTGTCAGGTTGATTCCATTCCATTCCATTCCATTCCATTCCATTCCATTCCATTCCTTTCCGTTCCATTTGGGGTGATTTCATTCCCTTCCATTTCTTGCATTCCATTGCATTCAATTCCATTCCATTCCATTAGGGATGATTGTATCCCATTCCATTCCATTCCATTTCATTCCGCTCCATTCCAGTCAGGTTGATTCCATTCCATTCCTCTCTATTCCATTCCATTCCATTCCACTCCATTCCATTCCATTCGGGTTGATTCAATTCCATTCCATTCCATTCCACTCCATTCGGGTTGATTCCATTCCATTCCTCTCCATTCCATTCCATTCCATACCATTTGGGTTGATTCCATCCCGTTCCATTCCATTCCATTCCATTCCAATCCATTCCATTCCATTCCATACCATTCCAATCCATTCCAGTTGATTCCATTCCTTTGGATTCCATTCCATTCCATTCGATTCCACTCCATTCCATTCCATTCGGGTGGATTCCAATCCATTCCATTCCATTCCATTCCATTCCATTCCAATCCATTCGGGTTGATTCCCTATGCTTCCATTCCATTCAATTCCATTCCATTCTGGTTGATTCCATTCCATTCCATTCCAATCCATTCGGGTTGATTCCATCCCATTCCATTCCATTCCATTCCATTCCATTCCCTTCCATTCCATTTGATTCCATTCCATTCCATTCCATTCCATTCCATTCCATTCAGGTTTATTCCATTCCCATCCATTCCTTCCATTCCATTGCATTCCATTCCATTTTATTCGGGTTAATTCCATTCCAATCCATTCCATTCCGTTCCGGTTGATTCCATTCCATTCCATTCCATTCCATCCCATCCCATTCCATTCCATTCCACTCCATTCCATTCCATTCCATTCGCGTTGATTCCATTCCATTCCATTCCATTGTATTCCATTTTGTTGATTCCATTCCATCCAATTCCATTCCATTACATTCGGGTTGATTCCATTCACATCTATTCCATTCCATTCCATTAGGTTTGGTTCCATTCCGTTCCATTCCATGGCATTCCGTTCCATTTCATTTGGGTTGATTCCATATCCTTCCCTTCCATTCCATTCTATTCCATTCCAATACAATCGGGTTGACTCCATACGCTTCCATTGCATTCTATTTCATTCCATTCTGGTGGATTCCATTCCATCCCATTCTATTCCATTCCATTCCATTCCATTCCATACCTTTCGCGTTAATACCTTTCAATTCCATTCCATTCCATTCCGTTCCATTCCATTTCATTCTACTCTGATTGATTCCATTCCATTCCATTCAGTTCCATTCCATTCCATTCCTTGCCATTCCAATCCATTACGCTCGATTACATCCGGGTTGATTCAATTCCTTTCCATTATATTCCACTACATTCGGGTTGATTCCACCCCATTCCATTCCATTACATGCCATTCCATTCCATTCCATTCCACTCCATTCCAATCAGGTTGAATCCATTCCATTCCATTCCATTCCATTCCATACAAATCCATTCCATTCCATTCCATTCGGGTTGATTCCATTCCATTCCATTCCATTCTATTCCATTCCATTCCATTCCATTCCATTCGGGTTGTTTCCATTGCATTCCTTTCCATTCCATTCCATTCCACCCCATTCCATTCCATTCCATGCCATTCCATTCCATTCCATTCCACTCCATTCCAATCAGGTTGAATCCACTCCATTCCATTTCATTCCATTCCAATCCATTCGGTTGGATTCCATTCCATTCCATTCCATTCCATTCCATTCCATTCCATTCGTGTTGATTCCGTTCCCTTCCATTCCTTCCATTCCATTGCATTCCATCCCATTTTATTCGGGTTGATTCCATTCCATTCCATTCCATTGCATTCCAATCCATTCGGGTTGATTCCATACACTTCCATTCCATTCCATTCCATTCCATTCCATTCCATAAGGGTTGATTCCATTCCATTCCTTTCCATTACATTACATTCGGGTTGATTCTATTCCATTCCATTCTATTCCATTAAATTCCATTCCATGGCATTCCAATCCATTACATTCGATTCCATTCGGGTTGATTCCATTCCATTCCATTCCAATCCATTGCATTCCATTCCACTCCATTCCATTCCATTGCATTCCATTCGGGTTGATTCCATCCCATTCAATTAGATTCCATTCCATTCCATTGCATTTGGGTTGATACCATTCCAATCCATTCCTTCCCATTCCATTCAATTCCGTTCCAATCCATTCCATTCGGGTTGATTACATTCCCTTCCACTCCATTGCATTCCATTGCATTCCATTCCATTCCATTCGGCTTGATTCCATTCCCTTATATTCCATTCCATTCCATTCCATTCCATTCCATTCCATTCCATTCCTTTCCTTTCTGGTTGATTCCATTCCATTCCATTCCTTTCCATTCCATTCCATTAGGGTTGATTATATCCCAATCCATTCCATTCCATTTCTTTCCAATCCATTCCAGTCAGGTTGATTCCATTCCATTCCATTCCATTCCAATCCATTTCATTCCAATCCATTCGGGTTGATTCCCTACGCTTTCATTCCATTCAAAACCATTCCATTCGGGTTGATTCCATTCCATTCCATTCCAATCCATTCCATTCCATTCCATTCCATTCCATTCCATTCCATTCGCGTTGATACCATTACTTTCCATTCCATTCCATTCCATTCCATACGCGTTGATACCATTACTTTCCATTCCATTCCATTCCATTCGTGTTGATTCCATTCCATTCCATTCCATTACATTCGGGTTGATTCCATTCCATTCCATTCCATTCCATTCCATGCCATTCCAATCCATTATATTCTATTCCATTCGGATTGATTCCATTCCATTCCATTCAACTCCACTGCTTTCCATTTCACTCCTTTCTATTCCATTCCATTCCATTCAGGTGGATTCCATCCCATTCCATTCCATGCCACTCCATTCCAGTCAGGTTGATTCCATTTCATTCCATTCCAATCCATTCCACTGCATTCCATTCCATTCCATTCCATTCCTTTTGGGTTGATTCCATTCCATTCCATTCAATTCAATTCCATTCCATTCAATTCGGGTTGATTCCATTCCATTCCATTCCATTCTATTCCATTCCATTCTGGTTGATTCCAATCCATTCCATCCCATTCATATCCATTCCATTCGGGTTGATTCCATTCCATTCCATTCCAGACCATTCGGGTTGATTCCATTCCATTTCATTCCATTCCATCCCATTCCATTCCAATCCATTCCATTCCATTCGGGTTGATTGCATTCCATTCCATTCCATTGCATTCCAATTTGTTGATTCCATTCCATCCAATTCCATTCCATTCCATTCGGGTTGATTCCATTCCCAGCAATTCAATCCCATTTCATTCCATTCCATTAGGGTTGATTCCATTCCGTTCCATGCCATTCCATTCCATTCCATTTGGGTTGATTCCATATCTTTCCCTTCCATTCCATTCTCTTCCATTCCAATACACTTGGCTTGATTCCATACGCTTCCATTGCATTCCATTTCATTCCTTTCTGGTGGATTCCATGCCATCCCATTCTATTCCATTCCATTCCATTCCATTCCATTCCATTCCATTCCATGCCATTCCATTCCATTCCATTAGCGTTAATACCATTCCATTCCATTCCATTCCATTTCATTCCATTCGGGTTGATTCCATTCCATTCCATTCAGTTCCATTCCATTCCATTGCTTGCCATTCCAATACATTACGTTCGATTACATTCGAGTTGAATCCATTCCATTCCATTATATTCCATTACATTCGAGTTGATTCTATTCCATTCCATTCCACTCCATTGCATTCCATTCCACTCCATTCCATTCCATTCGATACCATTCGGGTTGATTCCACCCCATTCCATTCCATTCCATGCCATTCCATTCCATTCCATTCCACTCCATTCGAATCAGGTTGATTCCATTCCATTCCATTCCATTCCATTCCATTCGGGTTGATTCCATTCCATTCCATTCCATTCCATTCCATTCCATTCCATTCTATTCCATTCCATTCCATTCCATTCCATTCGGGTTGTTTCCATTGCATTCCATTCCATTCCATTCCATTCCATTCCACTCCATTCCTTGCCATTCCATTCCATTCGGATTCACTCCATCAAATTCCATTCTATTCCACTCCATTCCATTCCATTCCATTCCAATCCATTCGGTTTGATTCCCTTCCATTCCATTCCATTGCATTCCATTCGTGTTGATTCCGTTCCCTTCCATTCCTTCCATTCCATTGCATTCCATTCCATTTTATTCGGGTTGATTCCATTCCATTCCATTCCATTCCATTCCATTCCATTCCAATCCATTCGGGTTGATTCCATACACTTCCATTCCATTCCATTCCATTTCATTCCATTCCATTCCATTCCATTAGGGTTGATTCCATTCCATTCCTTTCCATTACATTACATTCTGATTGATTCCATTCCATTCCATTCCATTCCATTTCATTCCATTCCATGGCATTCCAATCCATTACATTCGATTCCATTCGGGTTGATTCCATTCCATTCCATTCCACTCCATTGCATTTCATTCCACTCCATTCCATTCCATTCCATTCCATTCGGGTTGATACCATCCCATCCCATTAGATTGCATTCCATTCCTTTGCATTTGGGTTGACACCATTCCAATCCATTACTTTCCATTCCAGTCAATTCCGTTCCATTCCATTCCATTCGGGTTGATAACATTCCCTTCCACTCCATTGCATTCCATTCCATTCTATTCGGGTTGATTCCATTCCCTTATATTCCATTCCATTCCATTCCATTCCATACCATTCCATTCCATTCCATTCCTTTCTGGTTGATTCCATTCCATTCCATTCCATTCCATTCCATTCCATTAGGGTTGATTATATCCTATTCCATTGCATTTCATTTCATTCCAATCCATTCCAGTCAGGTTGATTCCATTCCATTCCATTCCATTCCATTCCATTCCATTCCATTCCATTATGGTTGATTCCATTCAATTCCATTCCATTCCACTCCATTGCGGTTGATTCCATTCCATTCCTCTACATTCAATTCCATTCCATACCATTTGGGTTAATTCCATCCCATTTCATTCCATTCCATTCCATTCCAATCCATTCCATTCCATTCCATTCCATTCCAGTTGATTCCATTCCCTTCGATACCATTCAATTCCATTCGATTCCGTTCCATTCCAATCCATTCGGGTGTATTCCAATCCATTCCATTCCATTCCATTAAATTCCAATCCATTAGGGTTGATTCCCTACGCATCCATTCCATTCAATTCCATTCCATTCGGGTTGATTCCATTCCATTCCATTCCAATCCATTCGGGTTGTTTCCATCCCATTCCATTCCATTCCATTCCATTCCATTCCGTTTGATTCCATTCCATTCCATTCCATTCTATTCGGGTTGATTTCATTCCCTTCAATTCCTTCCATTCCATTGCAATCCATTCCATTTTATTCGGGTTGATTCCATTCCATTCCATTCCATTCCATTCCGGTTGATTCCATTCCATTCCATTCCATTCCCTTCCATTCGCGTTGATATCATTCGTTTCCATTCCATTCCATTCCATTCCATTCCATTCCATTCCATTCCATTCGGGATGATTCAATTCCATTCCATTCCATTCCATTACATGCGGGTTGATTCCATTCCATTCCATTCCATTCCATTCCATTCCATTCAATGCCATTCCAATCCATTACATTCTATTACATTCGGGTTGATTCCATTCCATTCCATTCCACTCTATTGCATTTCATTCCACTCCATTCCATTCCATTCGGGTGGATTCCATCCTATTCCATTCCATTCCATTCCATGCCACTCCATTCCAGTCAGGTTGATTCCATTTGGTTCCATTCCATTCAATTCCATTGCATTCCATTCCATTCCATTTATTTCTGGTTGATTCCATTCCATTCCATTCCATTCCATTCCGTTCCATTCCATTCGGGTTTATTTCATTCCATTGCATTCCAATCCATTCCACTGCATTCCATTCCATTTCATACCATTCTGGTAAATTCCATTCCATTCCATTCCATTCCATTCCTTTCCATTCCATTCAATTCCATTCCATTCCATTCCATATGGGTTGATTACATTCCCTTCCACTCCATTGCATTCCATTCCATTCCATTCCATTCTGGTTGATTCCATTCCCTTACATTCCTTTCCATTCAATTCCATTCCATTCCATCCAATTCCATTCCATTCCATTCCATTCCTTTCTGGTTGATTCCATTCCATTCCATTCCATTCCATTCCATTCCATTCCATTCCATTAGCGTTGATTATATCCCATTCCATTCCATTTCATTCCACTCCATTCCAGTGAGGTTGATTCCATTCCATTCCATTCCATTCCATTCGGGTTGATTCCATTCCATTCCATTCCATTCAACTCCATTCGGGTTGATTCCATTGCTTTCCTCTCCGTTCCATTCCATTCCATTCCATACCATTTGCGTTGATTCCTTCCCATTCCATTCCATTCCATTGCAATCCATTCCATTCCATTCCATTCCATTCCATTCCATTCCAGTTGATTCCATTCCCTTCGATTCCATTCCATTCCATTCGATTCCGTTCCATTCCATTCCATTCGGGTGGCTTCCAATCCATTCCACTCCATTCCCTTCCATTCCATTCCATTCCATTCCATTCCAATCCATTCGGGCTGATTCCCTACGCTTCCATTCCATTCATTTCCATTCCATTCGGGTTGATTCCTTTCCATTCCATTCCATTCCATTCCATTCGGGTTGATTCCATCCCATTCCATTCCATTCCATTCCATTGCATTCCATTCCTTACCATTCCACTCCATTCCAATCAGGTTGATTCCATTCCATTCCATTCCATTCCATTCCAATCCATTCGGGTTGATTCCATTCCATTCCAATCCATTCGGGTTGATTCCATTCCATTCCATTCCATTCCATTCCATTCCATTCCACTCCATTCGGGTTGTTTCCATTCCATTCCATTCCATTCCATTCCACTGCATTCCATGCCATTCCATACGATTCGTGTTGATTCCATCCCATACGATTCCATTCCATTCCATTCGGGTTGATTAAATGCCAATCCATTCCATACCATTCGCGTTGATACCATGCCATTCCATTCCATTCCATTCCATTCCATTCCATTCAGGTTGATTCCATTCCTTTCCATACCTTTCCATCCCATTCCATTCCATTCCATTGCATTCTATCCATTCCATTCCATTCGTTTCTGGTTGATTCCTTTTCATTCCATTCCATTCCATTCAATACCATTCCATTTGGGTTGATTCCATTCCATTCCTTTCCATTCCATTCAATTCCTTTCCATTACATTCCATTCGGTTTGATTGCATTCCTTTCCACTCCATTGCATTCCATTCCATTCCATTCCATTCCATTCCATTCCATTCCATTCCATTCCATTCCATTGCATTCGGGTAGATTCCATTCCATTCCACACCATTCCATTCCATTCCATTCCATTCTGTTTGTTTCCATTCCATTCCATTCCATTCATATCCATTCCATTCGTGTTGATTCCGTTCCATTCCATTCCATTGCTTTCCAATTTGCTGATTCCATTCCATCCAATTCCATTCCATTGCATTCGGGTTCATTCCATTCACATCCATTCCATCCCATTCCATTCCATTCCATTAGGGTTGATTCCATTCCGTTCCATTCCATTCCATTCCATTCCATTTGTTTTGATTCCATATCCTTCCCTTCCATTCCATTCTATTCCATTCCAATACACTCGGGTTGATTCCATACGCTTCCATTGCATTCCATTTCATTCCATTCTGGTGGATTCCATTCCATCCCATTCTCTTCCATTCCATTCAATTCCATTCCTTTCGCGTTAATACCATGCCATTCCATTCCATACCCTTCCATTCCATTCCATTCCATTTCATTCCATTCGGGTTGATTCCATTCCATTCCATTCAGTTCCATTCCATTGCATTCCTTGCCATTTCAATCCATTACGTTCAATTACATTCGGGTTGATTCAATTACTTTCCTTTATATACCATTACATTCGTGTTGATTCCATTCCATTCCATTCCACTCCATTGCATTCCATTCCACTCCATTCCATTCCATTCCATTCCATTCGGGTGGATTCTACCCCATTCCATTCCATTCCATGCCATTCCATTTCATTCCATTCCACTGCATACCAATCAGGTTGATTCCATTCCATTCCATTCCATTCCATTCCATTCCATTCCATTGCATTCCATTCGGGTTGATTCCATTCCATTCCATTCCATTCTATTCCATTCCATTCCATTCCATTACATTCGGGTTGTTTCCATTGCATTCCTTTCCATTCCATTCCATTCCACTCCATTCCATGCCATTCCATTCCATTCGGGTTCATTCCATCAAATTCCATTCTATTCCACTCCATTCCATTCCATTCCATTCGTGTTTATTCCGTTCCCTTCTATTCCTTCAATTCCATTGCATTCCATTCCATTTTATTCGGGTTGATTCCATTCCATTCCATTCCATTCCATTCCAATCCATTCCATTCCATTCCATTCCATTCCAGTTGATTCCATTCCCTTCGATTCCATTCCATTCCATCCGATTCTGTTCCATTCCATTTCATTCGGGTGGATTCCTATCCATTCCATTCAATTCCATTCCATTCCATTCCATTCCATTAAATTCCAATCCATTAGGGTTGATTCCCTACGCATCCGTGCCATACAATTCAATTCCATGCGGGTTTATCCATTCCATTCCATTCCAATCCATTCGGGTTGATTCCATCCCATTCCATTCCATTCCATTCCATTCCATTCCGTTCCATTCCGCTTGATTCCATTCCATTCCATTCCATTCCATTCCAGTTGATTCAATTCCCTTCCAATCCTGCCATTCCATTGCAATCCATTCCATTCTCTGCGGGTTGATTCCATTCCATTCCATTCCATTCCGGTTGATTCCGTTCCATTCCATTCCATTCCATTCCATTCCATTCCATTCCATTCCATTCAATGCCATTCCAATCCATTACATTCTATTCCATTCTGGTTGATTCCATTCTATTCCATTCCACTCCATTGCATTCCATTCAACTCCATTCCATTCCATTCGGGTGGATTCCATCCCATTCCCTTCCATTCTATTCCATGCCACTATATTCCAGTCAGGTTTATTCTATTTCATTCCATTCCATTCCATTCCATTGCATTCCATGCCGTTCCATTCCTTTCAGGTTGATTCCATTCCATTCCATTCCATTCCATTCCATTCCATTCCATTCCATTCCATTAGGTTTGACTCCATTCCATTCCATTCCACTCCATTCCATTCGGATTGATTCCATTCCCTTCCATTCCATCCCATTCCATTGCATTCCATTCCATTCCATTCGCGTTGATTCCATTCCATTCCTTTCCATTCCATTCCATTCTGGTTGATTCCATATCCTTCTCTTCAATTCCATTCCATTCCATTCCTGTTCATTCCATTCCATTCCATTCCTTTCCATTCCATTAAATTCGGATTGATTCCATTCCATTCCATTCCTTTCAATTGCATTCCATTCCATTCCATTCCTTTCTGGATGATTCCATTCCATTCCATTCCATTCCATTCCATTCCATTCCATTCCATTCGCGTTAATACCATTCCATTCCAATCCATTCCTTTCCATTCCATTTCATTCCATTCGGGTTGATTCCATTCCAATCCATTCAGTTCCATTCCATTCCATTCCATGCCATTCCAATCCATTTCGTTCTATTAGATTCGGGTTGTTTCCATTCCATTCCTTTATATTCGTTTTGCTGCCATTCCATTCCAATCCACGCCATTGCATTCCATACCACTCCATTCCATTCCATTAGATTGTATTCGGGTTGATTCCATCCCATTCCATTCCATTCCATTCCATTCCACTCCATTCCATTGAAATCCACTCCATTACATTCAGGTTGTTTCCATTCCATTCCATTCCATTCTATGCCATTCCATTCCATTCCGTTCTATTCCATTCGGGTTGTTTCCATTCCATTCCATTCCATGCCATTCCATACCATTCGGGTTCATTCCATCCCATTCCATTCTACCCCACTCCATTCCATTCCATTCCATTCAATTCGATTTGATTCCATTCCATTCCATTCCATTCCATTCCATTCCAGTTAATTCCATTCCCTTCCATTCCTTCCATTCCATTGCATTCTATTCCATTTTATTCGGGTTGATTCCATTCCATTCCATCCCATTCCATTCGGGTTGATTCCATATCCTTCCCTTCCATGCCATTCCATTCCATTCCAAACCATTCGGGTTGATTCCATACACTTCCATTCCATTCCTTTCCATTCCATTCCATTCCATTCCATTCCATTTCATTCCATTCGGGTTGTTTCCATTCCATTCCATTCCATTTCATTCCACTGCATTCCATGCCATTCCATAGCATTCGTGTTGATTCCATCCCATTCCATTCTATTCCATTCCATTCCATTCCATTCCATTCCATACGGATTGATTCCATTCCCTTCTATTCCTTTCCATTCCATTCCATTCCATTCCATTTCATTCCATTCCGGTTGATTCCATATCCTTCCTTTTCATTCCATTCCATTCCATCCCAATACATTCGTGTTGATTCCATACGATTCCATTCCATTCCATTCGTGTTGATTCTATGCCATTCCATTCCATTCAATTCGGGTTGATTCCATTCCATTCCATTCCATTGCATTCAAATTTGTTGATTCCATTCCATCCAATTCCATTCCATTCCATTCGGGTTGATTCCATTCACATCCATTCCATCCCATTCCATTCCATTCCATTAGGGTTGATTCCATTCCGTTCCATTCCATTCCGTTCCATTCCATTCCATTCCATTCCATTCAATTTATGTTGATTCCATATCCTTCCCTTCCATTCCATTCTATTCCTTTCCAATACACTCGGGTTGATTCCATATGCTTCCATTGCATTCAATTTCATTCCATTCAGGTGGATTCCATTCCATCACCTTCTATTCCATTCCATTCCATTGCATTCCATTCCTTTAGCGTTAATACCACTCCATTCCTTTCCATTCCGTTCCATTCCATTCAATTTCATTCCATTCGGGTTGATTCCATTCCATTCCATTCAGTTCCATTCCATTCCATTCCTTGCCACTCCAATCCATTAGGTTCGATTACATTCGGGTTGATTCAATTCCTTTCCATTATATTCCATTACATTCGGGATGATTCCATTCCATTCCATTCCACTCCATTGCATTCCATTCCACTCCATTCCATTCCATTCCTTTCCATTCGGGTTGATTCCACCACATTCCATTCCATTCCATGCCATTCCATTCCATTCCATTCCACTCCATTCCAATCAGGTTGATTCCATTCCATTCCATTCCATTCCATTCGGATTGATTCCATTCCATTCCATTCCTTTCCATTGCATTCCTTTCCATTTAATTCCATTCCATTCCACTCTGGTTGATTCCATTCCATTCCTTTCCATTCCATTCAATTCCGTTCCATTCCATTCCATTCGGGTTGATTCCATCCAATTCCATTCCATTCCATTCCATTCTTCTCCATACCAGTCAGGTTGATTCCATTCCATTCCATTGCATTCCATTCCATTCCATTCTTGTTAATAACGTTCCCTTCCATTCCATTCCATTCCATTACATTTCATTCCATTCGGGTTGATTCCATTCCATTCCATTACATTACATTCGCGTTGATTCCATTCCGTTGCATTCCATTCCATTCCATTCCATTCCATTCCATTCCATTCGATGCCATTCCATTCCATTCGTGTTGATTCCATTCAATTCCATTCCATTCTATTCCCTTCCATTCCATTCCATTACATTTGGGTTGTTTCTATTGCATTCCTTTCCATTCCTTTCCATTCCATTCCATTCCATGCCATTCCATTCCATTCGTGTTTATTCCATCAAATTCCATTCTATTCCACTCCATTCCATTCCATTCCATTCCATTCCATTCCATTGCAATCCATTCTGTTTATTGCATTCCAGTCCATTCCATTCCATTCCATTCCTGTTTATTCCGTTCCCTTCCATTCCTTCCATTCCATTGCATTCCATTCCATTTTATTCGGGTTGATTCCATTCCATTCCATTCCAATCCATTCGGGTTGATTCCATACACTTCCATTCCATTCCATTCCATTCCATTCCATTATGGTTGATTCCATTCCATTCCTTTCCATTACATTACATTCGGATTGATTCCATTCCATTCCATTCCATTCCATTCCATTCCATTCCATGGCATTCCAATCCATTACATTCGATTCCATTCGGTTTTGATTCCATTCCATTCCATTCCACTCCATAGCATTCCATTCCACTCCATTCCATTCCATTCCATTCCATTCGGGTTGATTCCATCCCATCCCGTTAGATTCCATTCCATTCCATTGCATTTGTGTAGATACCATTCCATTCCGTTCCTTTCCATTCCATTCAATTCCGTTCCATTCCATTCGGGTTGATTACATTCCCTTCCACTCCATTGCATTCCTGTCCATTCAATTCCATTCGGTTTGATTCCATTCCCTTATATTCCATTCCATTCCATTCCATTCCATTAGGGTTGATTATATCCTATTCCATTCAATTCCATTTCTTTCCAATCCATTATAGTCAGGTTGATTCCATTCCCTTCAATTCCTTTCCATTCCATTCCATTCCATTCCATTCGGAATGATTCCATTCCATTCCATTCCTTTCCATTGCATTCCATTACATTCCATTCCTTTCTGGATGATTCCATTCCATTCCATTCCATTCCATGCCATTTAATTCCATTCTATTCCACTCTGGTTGATTCCATTCCATTCCTTTCCATTCCATTCAATTCCGTTCCATTCCATTCCATTCGGGTTGATTCCAACCAATTCCATTCCATTCCATTCCATACTACTCCATACCAGTCAGGTTGATTCCATTCCATTCCATTGCATTCCATTCCATTCCATTCCATTCCATTCGCGTTAATAACGTTCCATTCCATTCCATTCCATTTCATTACATTTCATTCCATTCTGGTTGATTCCATTCCTTTCCATTCCATTCCATTCCATTCCATTCCATTCCATTCCATTCGCGTTGATTCCATTCCGTTGCATTCCTTTCCATTTCATTGCATGCCATGCTATTCCTATCCATTACGTTAGAATCCATTAGGGTTGATTCCATTCCACTCCATTCCACTCCATTGCATTCCATTCCACTCCATTCCATTCCATTCCATTCCTCTCAATTACATTCCATTCCATAACATTCGGGTTGATTCCATCTCACTCCATTCCATTCCATTCCATTCCGTTCCATTCCATGCCGGTGGATTCCAATTCATTCAATTCCATTTCATTCCAGTAGATTCCATTCCCTTCGAATTCATTCCATTCTATTCGATTCCATTCCATTCAATTACATTGCATTCGAGTGGATTCCAATCCATTTAATTCCATTCCATTCCATTCCATTCCAATCCATTCAGTTTGATTCCCTACGCTTCCATTCCATTCAATTCCATTCCACTCGGGTTCATTCCATTCCATTCCAGTCCATTCCATTACATTCGGGTTGATTCCATTCCATTCCATTCCACTCCTTTGCATTCCCTTCCATTCCATTCCATTCCATTTCATAGCATTCCATTCGGGTTGATTCCATCCAATTCCATTCCATTCCATTCCATTCCATTCCATTCCATTCCATTCCATTCCCCTCCATTCCAGGGAGGTTGATTCCATTCCATTCCACTCCATTCCATTCCAATCCATTCCATTGCATTCCATTCCATTCGGGTTGATTCCATTCCATTCCTTTCCATTCCATTCCATTCCATTCGGGTTGTTTCCATTCCATTCCATTCCATTCCATTTCATTCGACTCCATTCCATTCCGTTCCATACCATTCTGGTTGACTCCATCCCATCCCATTCCATTCCATTCCACTCGGTTTGCTTCGATTCCATTCCATTCCATTCCATTCCATTCCATTCCATTCGGGTTGATTCCGTTCCCTTCCATTCCTTCCATTCAATTGCATTCCATTCCATTTTATTCGGGTTGATTCCATTCCATTCCATGCCATGCCATTCCATTGCATTCCATTCCTTTCTGGTTGATTCCATATCCTTCCTTTCCATTCCATTCCATTCCAATCCATTCGTGTTGATTCCATACTCTTGCATTGCGTTCCATTCCATTCCATACGAGTTGATTCCATTCCATTCCATTCCATTCCATTCCATTCCATTCCATTACATTTGGGGTGATTCCATTCCCTTCCATTTCTTCCATTCCATTGCATTCCATTCCATTCCATTCGGGTTGATTCCATTCCATTCCATTCTATTTGGGTTGATTCCATATCCTTCCCTTCCATTCCATTCCATTCAATTCCAATACACTCGGGTTGATTCCATACGCTTCCATTGCATTCCATTCCATTCTATGTGGGTGAATTCCATTCCATTCCATTCCATTCCATTCCATTCGCGTTAATACCATTCCATTCCATTCCATTCCATTCCTTTACATTCCATTTCATTTCATTCGGGTTGATTCCATTCCATTCCATTACTTTCGTTTTGATTCCATTCCATTCCATTCCACGCCATTGCATTCCATACCACTCCGTTCCATTCCATTCCATTCCATTCGGGTTGATTCCATCCCATTCCATTCCATTCCACTCCATTCCATTCAATTCCACTCCATTCCAATCAGGTTGATTCCATTGCATTCCATTCCATTCCACTCGGGTTGTTTCCATTCCATTCCATTCCATTCTATTCCATTCCATTCCATTCCATTCGGGTTGTTTCCATGCCATTCCATTCCATGCCATGCCATACCATTCGGGTTCATTCCATCCCATTCCATTCTACCCCACTCCATTCCATTCCATTCCATTCCATTCCATTCCATTCCATTCCATTCCATTCGGTTTGATTCCATTCCATTCCATTCCATTCCAGTTAATTCCATTCCCTTCCATTACTTCCATTCCATTGCATTCCATTCCATTTTATTCGGGTTCATTCCATTCCATTCCATTCCATTCCATTCCATTCCATTCCATTCCATTTAATTCGGGTTGATTCCATATCCTTCCCGTCCGTGCTATTGCATTCCATTCCAATCCATTCGGGTTGATTCCATACACTTCCATTCCATTCCATTCCATTCCATTCCATTCGGTTTGATTCCATTCGATTCCTTTCCATTACATTACATTCGTGTTGATTCCATTCCATTCCATTCCACTCCATTCCTTCCCATTCCATTCCATTCGGGTTGATTCCATCCCATGCCATTAGATTCCATTCCATTGCATTGCATTCGGGTTGATTCCATTCCATTCCATTCCATTCCATTCCATTCTATTCCGTTCCATTCCATTCCATTCGGGTTGATTACATTCCCTTCCACTCCATTGCACTCCATTCCATTCCATTCCATTCCATTCCATTCGGATTGATTCCATTCCCTTACATTCCTTTCCATTCCATTCCATTCCATTCCATTACATTCCTTTCTGCTTGATTCCATTCCATTCCATTCCATTCCATTCCATTCCATTGCATTGCATTAGGGTTGATTATATCCCATTCCATTTCATTCCATTTCATTCCACTCCATTCCAGTGAGGTTGATTCCATTCCATTCCATTCCATTCCATTCCATTCCATTCCATTTCATTCCGGTTGATTGCATTCCATTCCATTCCATTCAACTCCATTCGGGTTGATTCCATTCCATTCCATTCCATTTGGGTTGATTCCATATCCTTCCCTTCCATTCCATTCCGTTGCATTCCAATATACTCGGGTTGAATCCATATGCTTCCATTGCATTCCATTCCATTCCATTCGGGTGGATTCCATTCCATTCCATTCCATTCCATTCCCTTCCATTCCATTCCGTTGCATTCTAAAACACTCGGGTTGATTCCATACGCTTCCATTGCATTCCATTCCATTCCATTCGGGTGGATTCCATTCCATTCCATTCCATTCCATTCCATTCCATTCCATTCGCGTTAATACCATTCCATTTCTTTCCATTCCATTTCATTCCATTCGGGTTAATTTCATTCCATTCCTTTCAGTTCCATTCCATTCCATTCCATGCCATTCCAATCCATTACATTCGAGTAGATTCGGGTTGATTCCATTCAATTCCATTCCATTCCATTCCATTCCATTCCATTCCATTCCATTCCATTACGGTCGGGTTGATTCCATTCCATTCCATTCCACGCCATTGCATTCCATTCCACTCCATTCAATTCCATTCCATTCCATTCGTGTTGATTCCATACCATTCTATTCCATTCCACTCCATTCCATTCCATTCCACTCCATTCCATTCCATTCATCTCCATTCCAATCAGGTTGATTCCATTCCATTCCATTCCATTCCATTCCAATCCATTCCATTCCATTCGGGTTGTTTCCATTCCATTCCATTCCATTCTATTCCATTCCTTTCCATTCCATTCCGTTCCATTCGGGTTGTTTCCATTCCATTCCATTCCATGCCATTCCATACCATTCGGATTCATTCCATCCCATTCCATTCTATTCCACTCCATTCCATTCCACTCCATTCCATTCGGTTTGAATCCATTCCATTCCATTCCATTCCATTCCTGTTCATACCTTTCCTCTCCATTCCATTCCATTATATTACATTCGGGTTTATTTCATTCCATTCCATTCCAATCCATTCCACTCCATTCCATTGCATTCCATCCCATTTAATTCGGGTTGATTCCATATCCTTCCCTTCCGTGCCATTCCATTCCATTCCAATCCATTCGGTTTGATTCCATTCCATTCCATTCCATTCAATTCCATTCCATTCCATTCGGGTTGATTCCATCCCATCCCATTAGATTCCATTCCATTGCATTGCATTCGGGTTGATTCCATTCCATTCCATTCCTTTCCATTCCATTCAATTCCGTACCATTCCATGCCATTCGGGTTCATTACATTCCCTTCCACTCCATTGCATTCCATTCCATTCCATTCCATTCCATTCGGATTGATTCCATTCCCTTACAATCCTTTCCATTCCATTTCATTCCATTCCATTCCATTCCATTCCATTCCATTGCATTAGGGTTGATTATATCCCATTCCACTCCATTCCATTTCATTCCACTCCATTTCAGTGAGGTTCATTCCATTCCATTCCATTCCATTCCATTCCATTCCATTCCATTCGGGTTGATTGCATTCCATTCCATTCCATTCAACTCCATTCGGGTTGATTCTATTCCATTCCATTCCATTTGGGTTGATTCCATATCCTTCCCTTCCATTCCATTCCATTGCATTCCAATACACTCGGGTTGATTCCATACGCTTCCATGCATTCCATTCCATTCCATTCTGGTGGACTCCATTCCATTCCATTCCATTCCATTCCATTCGCGTTAATACCATTCCATTCCTTTCCATTCCTTTCCTTTCCATTTCATTCCATTCGGGTTGATTTCATTCCATTCCATTACATTCCATTCCACTCCATTCTATTCGGATTGATTCAATTCCTTTCCTTTCCATCCCATTCCATTGCATTCCATTCAATTCCATTCGCGTTGATTCCATTCCATTCCATTCCATTCCATTCCGGTTGATTCCATTCCTTTCCATTCCATTAGATTCGGGTTGATTCCATTCCATTCTATTCCTTTCCATTGCATTCCATTACATTGCATTCCTTTCTGGATGATTCCATTCCATTCCATTCCATTCCATTCCATGCCATTTAATTCCATTCCATTCCACTCTGGTTGATTCCATTCCATTCCTTTCCATTCCATTCAATTCCGTTCCGTTCGATTCCATTCGGGTTGATTCCATCCATTTCCACTCCATTCCATTCCATTCTTCTCCATACCAGTCAGGTTGATTCTATTCCATACCATTGCATTCCATTTCATTCCATTCCATTCCATTCGCGTTAATAACTTTCCATTCCATTCCATTCCATTACATTACATTTCATTCCATTCGGGTTGATTCCATTCCATTCCATTCCATTCCATTCGCGTTGATTCCATTCCGTTGCATTCCATTCCATTCCATTCCATGCCATGCTATTCCAATCCATTACGTTAGAATCCATTAGGTTGGATTCCATTCCAATCCATTCCACAATATTGCATTCCATTCCACTCCATTCCATTCCATTCCATGCCATTCCACTCCATTCGGGTTGATTCCATTCCATTCCTCTCCATTACATTCCATTCCATAACATTCGGGTTGATTCCATCCCATTCCATTCCATTCCATTCCATTCCATTCCGTTCCATTCCATACGGGTTGACTCCAATTCATTCCATTCCATTCTATTCCAGTAGATTGCATTCCCTTCGATTCCATTCGATTCCATTCGATCCCATTCCATTCCATTCCATTGCATTCGAGTGGATTCCAATCCATTTAATTCCATTCCATTGCATTGCATTCCAATCCATTCAGTTTGATTCACTACGCTTCCATTCCATTCAATTCCATTCCACTCGTGTTGATTCCATTCCATTCCACTCCATTCCATTACATTCGGTTTGATTCCATTCCATTCCATTCCACTCCATTGCATTCCCTTCCATTCCATTCCATTCCATTGCATTCCCTTCCATTCCATTCCATTCCATTCAAGACCATTCCATTCGGGTTGATTCCATCCCATTCCATTCCATTCCACTCCATTCCATTCTATTCCATTCCCCTCCATTCCAGTGAGGTTGATTCCATTCCATTCAATGCCATTCCATTCCATTCCATTCGGGTTGATTCCATTCCATTCCTTTCCATTCCATTCCATTCCATTCCATTCCATTCGTTTTGTTTCCATTCCAATCCGTTCCATTCCATTCCATTCCATTCCATTCCATTCCATTCCATTAGACTCCATTCCATTACGTTCCATACCATTCTGGTTGACTCCATCCCCTTCCATTCCATTCCATTCCATTCCATTACACTCCATTCCATTCGGGTTGATTCCATTCCATACCATTCCATTCCATTCCATTCCTTTCTGGATGGTTCCATTCCATTCCATTTCATTCCATTCCAATCCTTTCGGGTTGATTCCATTCCAATCCTTTCCATTCAATTCCATTTAATTCCATTCCATTCCATTCCATTCCATTCAATTCCATTTTATTCGGGTTGATTCCATCCCGTTACATTCCATTCCATTCCATTCCATTCCATTCCATTCCATTTCATTCCGGTTGATTGCATTCCATTCCATTCCATTCAACTCCATTCGGGTTGATTCCATTCCATTCCATTCCATTAGGGTTGATTCCATATCCTTCCCTTCCATTCCATTCCGTTGCATTTCAATACACTCGGGTTGAATCCATATGCTTCCATTGCATTCCATTCCATTCCATTCGGGTGGATTCCATTCCATTCCATTCCATTCCATTCCCTTCCATTCCATTCCGTTGCATTCCAAAACACTCGGGTTGATTCCATACGCTTCCATTGCATTCCATTCCATTCCATTCGGGTGGATTCCATTCCATTCCATTCCATTCCATTCCATTCCATTCCATTCCATTCGCGTTAATACCATTCCATTCCTTTCCATTCCATTTCATTCCATTCGGGTTAATTTCATTCCATTCCTTTCAGTTAAATTCCATTCCATTCCATGCCATTCCAATCCATTACATTCGAGTAGATTCGGGTTGATTCCATTCAATTCCATTCCATTCCATTCCATTCCATTCCATTCCATTCCATTACGGTCGGGTTGATTCCATTCCATTCCATTCCACGCCATTGCATTCCATTCCACTCCATTCAATTCCATTCCATTCCATTCGTGTTGATTCCATACCATTCTATTCCATTCCACTCCATTCCATTCCATTCCACTCCATTCCATTCCATTCATCTCCATTCCAATCAGGTTGATTCCATTCCATTCCATTCCATTCCATTCCAATCCATTCCATTCCATTCGGGTTGTTTCCATTCCATTCCATTCCATTCTATTCCATTCCTTTCCATTCCATTCCGTTCCATTCGGGTTGTTTCCATTCCATTCCATTCCATGCCATTCCATACCATTCGGATTCATTCCATCCCATTCCATTCTATTCCACTCCATTCCATTCCACTCCATTCCATTCGGTTTGAATCCATTCCATTCCATTCCATTCCATTCCTGTTCATTCCATTCCTCTCCATTCCATTCCATTATATTACATTCGGGTTTATTTCATTCCATTCCATTCCAATCCATTCCACTCCATTCCATTGCATTCCATCCCATTTAATTCGGGTTGATTCCATATCCTTCCCTTCCGTGCCATTCCATTCCATTCCAATCCATTCGGTTTGATTCCATTCCATTCCATTCCATTCCATTCCATTCCATTCCATTCGGGTTGATTCCATCCCATCCCATTAGATTCCATTCCATTGCATTGCATTCGGGTTGTTTCCATTCCATTCCATTCCTTTCCATTCCATTCAATTCCGTACCATTCCATGCCATTCGGGTTCATTACATTCCCTTCCACTCCATTGCATTCCATTCCATTCCATTCCATTCCATTCGGATTGATTCCATTCCCTTACAATCCTTTCCATTCCATTTCATTCCATTCCATTCCATTCCATTCCATTCCATTGCATTAGGGTTGATTATATCCCATTCCACTCCATTCCATTTCATTCCACTCCATTTCAGTGAGGTTCATTCCATTCCATTCCATTCCATTCCATTCCATTCGGGTTGATTGCATTCCATTCCATTCCATTCAACTCCATTCGGGTTGATTCTATTCCATTCCATTCCATTTGGGTTGATTCCATATCCTTCCCTTCCATTCCATTCCATTGCATTCCAATACACTCGGGTTGATTCCATACGCTTCCATGCATTCCATTCCATTCCATTCTGGTGGACTCCATTCCATTCCATTCCATTCCATTCCATTCGCGTTAATACCATTCCATTCCTTTCCATTCCTTTCCATTCCATTTCATTCCATTCGGGTTGATTTCATTCCATTCCATTACATTCCATTCCACTCCATTCCATTCGGATTGATTCAATTCCTTTCCTTTCCATCCCATTCCATTGCATTCCATTCAATTCCATTCGCGTTGATTCCATTCCATTCCATTCCATTCCATTCCGGTTGATTCCATTCCTTTCCATTCCATTAGATTCGGGTTGATTCCATTCCATTCTATTCCTTTCCATTGCATTCCATTACATTGCATTCCTTTCTGGATGATTCCATTCCATTCCATTCCATTCCGTTCCATGCCATTTAATTCCATTCCATTCCACTCTGGTTGATTCCATTCCATTCCTTTCCATTCCATTCAATTCCGTTCCGTTAGATTCCATTCGGGTTGATTCCATCCATTTCCACTCCATTCCATTCCATTCTTCTCCATACCAGTCAGGTTGATTCTATTCCATACCATTGCATTCCATTTCATTCCATTCCATTCCATTCGCGTTAATAACTTTCCATTCCATTCCATTCCATTACATTACATTTCATTCCATTCGGGTTGATTCCATTCCATTCCATTCCATTCCATTCGCGTTGATTCCATTCCGTTGCATTCCATTCCATTCCATTCCATGCCATGCTATTCCAATCCATTACGTTAGAATCCATTAGGTTGGATTCCATTCCAATCCATTCCACAATATTGCATTCCATTCCACTCCATTCCATTCCATTCCATGCCATTCCACTCCATTCGGGTTGATTCCATTCCATTCCTCTCCATTACATTCCATTCCATAACATTCGGGTTGATTCCATCCCATTCCATTCCATTCCATTCCATTCCATTCCGTTCCATTCCATACGGGTTGACTCCAATTCATTCCATTCCATTCTATTCCAGTAGATTGCATTCCCTTCGATTCCATTCGATTCCATTCGATCCCATTCCATTCCATTCCATTGCATTCGAGTGGATTCCAATCCATTTAATTCCATTCCATTGCATTGCATTCCAATCCATTCAGTTTGATTCACTACGCTTCCAATCCATTCAATTCCATTCCACTCGTGTTGATTCCATTCCATTCCACTCCATTCCATTACATTCGGTTTGATTCCATTCCATTCCATTCCACTCCATTGCATTCCCTTCCATTCCATTCCATTCCATTGCATTCCCTTCCATTCCATTCCATTCCATTCAAGACCATTCCATTCGGGTTGATTCCATCCCATTCCATTCCATTCCACTCCATTCCATTCTATTCCATTCCCCTCCATTCCAGTGAGGTTGATTCCATTCCATTCCATGCCATTCCATTCCATTCCATTCGGGTTGATTCCATTCCATTCCTTTCCATTCCATTCCATTCCATTCCATTCCATTCGTTTTGTTTCCATTCCAATCCGTTCCATTCCATTCCATTCCATTCCATTCCATTCCATTAGACTCCATTCCATTACGTTCCATACCATTCTGGTTGACTCCATCCCCTTCCATTCCATTCCATTCCATTCCATTACACTCCATTCCATTCGGGTTGATTCCATTCCATACCATTCCATTCCATTCCATTCCATTCCTTTCTGGATGGTTCCATTCCATTCCATTTCATTCCATTCCATTCCTTTCGGGTTGATTCCATTCCAATCCTTTCCATTCAATTCCATTTAATTCCATTCCATTCCATTCCATTCCATTCAATTCCATTTTATTCGGGTTGATTCCATCCCGTTACATTCCATTCCATTCCATTCCATTCCATTGCATTCCACTCCATTCCAGTCAGATTGATTCCATTCCATTCCATTCCATTCCATTCCATTCCATTCGGGTTGATTTCATCCCATTCCATTCCATTCCATTCCATTCCACTCCATTCCATTCCATTCCACTCCATTGCAATCAGGTTGATTCCATTCCATTCCATTCCATTCCATTCCATTCCATTCCATTCCATTCCATTCCATTCCATTCGGGTTGTTTCAATTCCATTCCATTCCATTCTATTCCATTCCATTCCATTCCGTTCCATTCCATTCCATTCCATTCCATTCCACTCCATTGCAATCAGGTTGATTCCATTACATTCCTCTCCATTCCATTCCATTCCATTCCATTCAGTTCCATTCCATTCCATTCCTTGCCATTCTAATCCATTACGTTCGATTACATTCGGGTTGATTCCATTCCATTCCATTCCACTCCATTGCATTCCATTCCACTCCATTCCATTCCATTCCATTCCATTCCATTCGGGTTGATTCCACCCCATTCCATTCCATTCCATTCCATTCCTTTCCAATCCGTTCCAATCAGGATGATTCCATTCCATTCCATTCCATTCCATTCCATTCCATTCCTTTCCATTCTATTCCATTCCATTTCATTCCATTCCATTCGGATTGTTTCCATTGCATTCCTTTCCATTCCATTCCATTCCATGCCATTCCATTCCATTCGGGTTCATTCCATCAAATTCTACTCTATTCCACTCCATTCCATTCCATTCCAATCCATTAGGTTTGATTCCATTCCATTCCATTCCATTCCATTCCATTCCATTCCATTTCATTCCTTTCCATTCCATTTGGGGTGATTCCATTCCCTTCAATTTTTTCCATTCCATTGCATCCCATTCCATTCCATTCCATTAGGGTTGATTATATCCCATTCAATTTCATTCCACTCCATTCCAGTCAGGTTCATACCATTCCATTCCATTCCATGCCATTCCATTCCATTCCATTCCATTCGGGTTGACTCCATTCCATTCCATTCCATTCAACTCCATTCGGGTTGATTCCATTCCATTCCTCTCCATTCCATTCCATTCCATTCCATACCATTTGGGTTGATTCCATCCCATTCCATTCCATTCCATTCCATTCCAATCCATTCCATTCCATTCCATTCCAGTTGATTCCATTCCCTTCGATTCCATTCCATTCCATTAGATTCCGTTCCATTCCATTCCATTCGGGTGGCTTCCAATCCATTCCATTCCATTCCATTCCACTCCATTCCATTCCAATCCATTCGGGTTGATTCCCTACGCTTCCATTCCCTTCAATTCCATTCCATTCGGGTTGATTCCATTCCATTTCATTCCATTCCATTCCATTCCAATCCATTCGGGTTGATTCCATACACTTCCATTCCATTCCATTCCATTCCATTCCATTCCATTCCATTAGGGTTGATTCCATTCCATTCCTTTCCATTACATTACATTCAGGTTGATTTCAATCCATTCCATTCCATTCCATTCCATTCCTTTCCATTCCATTCAATTCCGTTCAATTCCATTCCATTCGGTTTGATTACATTCCATTCCACTCCATTTCATTCCATTCCATTCCATTCCATTCGGGTTGATTCCATTCCCTTATATTCCATTCCATTCCATTCCATTACATTACATTCCTTTCTGGTTGATTCCATTCCATTCCATTCAATTCCATTCCATTCCATTCCATTAGGGTTGATTATATCCTATTCCATTCCATTCCATTTCTTTCCAATCCATTCCAGTCAGGTTGATTCCATTCCATTCCATTCCATTCTATTCCATTCCATTCCATTCCATTCCATTCCATTCCATTCCATTCCAATCCATTCGGGTTGATTCCCTGCGCTTCCACTCCATTCAATTCCATTCCATTCGGGTTGATTCCATTCCATTCCATTCCATTCCATTCGTGTTTATTCCGTTCCCTTCCATTCCTTCCATTCCATTGCATTCCATTCCATTTTATTCGGGTTGATTCCATTCCATTCCATTGCATTCCATTCCATTCAATTCCATTCCATTCCATTCCATTCCATTCCAATCCATTCGCGTTGATTCCATACACTTCCATTCCATTCCATTCCATTCCATTCCATTCCATTTCATTCCATTAGGGTTGATTCCATTACATTCCTTTCCCTTACATTACATTCGGGTTGATTCCATTCTATTCCATTCCATTCCATTTGATTCCATTCGATTCCATGGCATTCCAATCCATTACATTCGATTCCATTCGAGTTGATTCCATTCCATTCCATTGCACTCCATTGCATTCCATTCCACTCCATTCCATTCCATTCCATTCCATTCGGGTTGATTCCACGCCATTCCATTCCATTCCATGCCATTCCATTCCATTCCATTCCACTCCATTCCAATCAGATGTTTTCCATTCCATTCCATTCCATTCCATTCCATTCAGGTTGATTCCATTGAATTCCATTCCATTCTATTCCATTCCATTCCATTTCATTCCATTCGGGTTGTTTCCATTGCATTCCTTTCCATTCCATTCCATTCCACTCCATTCCATGCCATTCCATTCCATTCGGGTTCATTCCATCAAATTCCATTCTATTCCACTCCATTCCATTCCATTCCATTCCATTCCAATACATTCGGTTTGATTCCATTCCACACCATTCCATTCCATTCCATTCGTGTTTATTCCGTTCCCTTCCATTCCTTCCATTCCATTGCATTCCATTCCATTTTATTCGGGTTGATTCCATTCCATTCCATTCCATTCCATTCCAATCCATTCGTGTTGATTTCATACACTTCCATTCCATTCCATTCCATTCCATTCCATTCCATTCCATTCCATTCCATTCCATTAGGGTCGATTCCATTCCATTCCATTAGGGTTGGTTCCATTCCATTCCTTTCCATTACATTACATTCGGGTTTATTCCATTCCATTCCATTCCATTCCATTCCATTCCATTCCATTCCATTCCATTTCATTCCCTGGCATTCCAATCCATTACATTCGATTCCATTTGGGTTGATTCCATTCCATTCCATTCCACTCCTTTGCTTTCCATTCCACTTCATTCCATTCCATTCCATTCCATTCTGGTTGATTCCAACCCATCCCATTAGATTCCATTCCATTCCATTGCATTTGGGTTGATACCATTCCATTCCATTCCTTTCCATTCCATTCAATTCCGTTCCATTCCATTCCATTCGGGTTGATTACAATCCCTTCCACTCCGTTGCATTCCAATCCATTGCATTTTATTCGGGTTGATTCCATTCCATTCCATTCCATTCCATTCCATTCCATTCCATTCCTTTCTGGTTGACTCCATTCCATTGCATTCCATTTCATTCCATTAGTGTTGATTATATCCTATTCCATTCCATTCCATTTCTTTCCAATCCATTCCAGTCAGGTTGATTCCATTCCATTCCATTCCATTCCATTCCACTCGGGTTAATTCCATTCAATTCCATTCCATTGCACTCCATTCGGGTTGATTCCATTCCATTCCTCTCCATTCCATTCCATTTCATTCCTTTTGGGTTGGTTCCATCCCATTCCATTCCATTCCATTCCAATCCATTCCATTCCATTCCATTGCAGTTGATTCCATTCCCTTCGATACCATTCCATTCCATTCGATTCCATTCCATTCCATTCAATTCTGTTGGTTTCCAATCCCTTACATTCCATTACATTCCATTACATTTCATTCCATTCCAATCCATTGGGGTTGATTCCCTATGAATCCATTCCATTCAATTCCATTCCATTAGGGTTGATTCCATCCCATTCCATTCCAATCCATTCCGGTTGATTTCATCCCATTCCATTCCATTCCATTACATTACATTGCATTCGGGTTTATTCCATTCCCATCCATTCCTTCCATTCCATTACATTCCATTCCATTTTATTCGGGTTGATTCCATTCCATTCCATTCCTTTCCATTCCGGTTGATTCCATTCCATTCCGTTCAATTCCATTCCATTCCATTCCATTCCATTCCTTTCGCGTTGATACCACTCCTTTCCATTCCATTCCATTCCGTTCCATTCTATTCGGGTTGATTCTATTCCATTCCATTCCATTCGGGTTGATTCCATTCCATTCCATTTCTTTCCATTCCATTCCATGCCATTCCAATCCATTACATTCTATTCCATTCGGGTTGATTCCATTCCATTCCATTCAACTCCATTGCATTCCATTCCACTCCTTCACATTCCATTCCATTCCATTGGGGTGGATTCCGTCCCATTCTATTCCATTCCATTCCATTCCATGCCACTCCATTCCAGTCAGGTTGATTCCATTTCATTCCATTCCATTCCATTCCATACCATTCCATTCCATTCCATTCCATTCCACTCCATTCCTTTCGGGTTGATTCCATTCCATTCCATTCCATTCCATTCCATTCCATTGCATTCCATTTCATTCTATTCCATTCCATTCCATTCGGGTTTATTTCATTCCATTCCATTCCAATCAATTCCACTCCATTCCACTCCATTTCATACCATTGATTCCATACGCTTCCATTCCATTCCATTTCATTCCGTTCGGGTTTATTCCATATCCTTCCTTTCCATTCCATTCCATTCCATTCCATTAAATTCGGATTGATTCCATTCCATTCCGTACCTTTCCATTGCATTCCATTACATTCCATTCCTTTCTGGATGATTCCATTTCATTCCATTCCATTCCATTCCATTCCCTTCCATTCCATTCCATTTAATTCCATTCCATTCCACTCTGGTTGATTCCATTCCATTCCTTTCCATTCCATTCAATTCCTTTTCATTCCATTCCATTCGGGATGATTCCATCCAATTCCATTCGATTCCATTCCATTCTTCTCCATACCAGTCAGGTTGATTCCATTCCATTCCATTGCATTCCTTTCTATTCCATTCCATTCCATACGCGCTAATAACCTTCCATTCCATTCCATTACATTACATTACATTTCATTCCATTCGGGTTGATTCCATTCCATTCCATTACATTCCATTCCATTAAATTACATTCGCGTTGATTCCATTCCATTGCATTCCATTCCATTCCATTCCATGCCATACTATTCCAATCCATTACGTTAGAATCCATTAGGGTTGATTCCATTTCACTCCATTCCACTCCATTGCATTCCATTCCACTCCATTCCATTGCATTCCATTCCATTCCATTCCATTTCGGGTGATTCAATTGCCTTCCATTTCTTCCATTCCATTCCATGCCACTACATTCCAGTCAGGTTGATTCCATTTCATCCCATTCCATTCCATTCCATTGCATTCCATTCCATTCCATTCCTTTCAGGTTGATTCCATTCCATTCCATTCCATTCCATTCCATTCGGGTTTATTTCGTTCCATTCCATTCCAATCCATTCCACTCTATTCCATTCCATTTCATACCATTCTGGTAAATTCCACTCCATTCCATTCCATTCCATTCCATTAGGGTTGACTCCATTCCATTCCATTCCATTCCATTCCACTCCATTCCATTCGGATTGATTCCATTCCCTTCCATTCCATCCCATTCCATTGCATGCCATTCCATTCCATTCGCGTTGATTCCATTCCATTCCATTCCATTCCATTCCATTCCATTCCATTCTATTCCATTCCATTCCATTCCATTCAGGTTGATTCCATATCCTTCCCTTCAATTCCATTCCATTCCATTCCTGTTCATTCCATTCTATTCCATTCCATTCCATTCCATTCCATTCCATTCAGATTGATTCCATTCCATTCCATTCCTTTCCATTGCATTCCATTCCATTCCATTCGCGTTAATACCATTCCATTCCATTCCATTCCTTTCCATTATATTTCATTCCATTCGGGTTGATTCCATTCCATTCCATTCAGTTCCATTCCAATCCATTCCATTCCATGCCATTCCAATCCATTACGTTCTATTAGATTCGGGTTGATTCCATTCCATTCCATTCCATTACATTACATTCGTTTTGATTCCATTCCATTCCATTCCACGCCATTGCATTCCATACCACTCCATTCCATTCCATTCCATTCCATTCGGGTTGATTCCATCCCATTCCATTCCATTCCATTCCACTCCATTCCATTCAACTCCACTCCATTCCAATCAGGTTGATTCCATGCCATTCCATTCCATTCCATTCCATTCCATTCCATTCAGGTTGTTTCCATTCCATTCCATTCCATTCTATGCCATTCCATTCCATTCCGTTCCATTCCATTCCATTCCGTTCAATTCCATTCGGGTTGTTTCCATTCCATTCCATTCCATGCCATTCCATACCATTCGGGTTCATTCCATCCCATTCCATTCTACCCCACTCCATTCCACTCCATTCCATTCAATTCGGTTTGATTCCATTCCATTCCATTCCATTCCATTCTAGTTAATTCCATTCCCTTCCATTCCTTCCATTCCATTGCATTCCATTCCATTTTATTCGGGTTGATTCCATTCCATTCCATTCCATTCCATTCCATTCAATTCGGGTTGATTCCATATCCTTCCCTTCCATGCCATTCCATTCCATTCCAATCCATTCGGGTTGATTCCATACACTTCCACTCCATTCCATTCCATTCCATTCGGGTTGATTCCATTCCATTCCTTTCCATTACATTACATTCGGGTTGATTCCATTCCATTCCATTCCACTCCATTCCTTTCCATTCCATTCCATTCGGGCTGATTCCATCCCATTCCATTAAATTCCATTCCATTGCATTGCATTCGGTTTGATTCCATTCCATTCCATTCCGTTCCATTCCATTCAATTCCGTTCCATTCCATTCCATTCGGGTTGATTACATTCCCTTCCACTCCATTGCATTCCATTCCATTCCTTTCCTTTCCATTCCATTCCATTCCTTTCTGGTTGATTCCATTCCATTCCATTCCATTCCATTCCATTTTATTAGTGTTGATTATATCCCATTCCATTCCATTCCATTTCATTCCACTCCATTCCAGTGAGGTTGATTCCATTCCATTCCATTCCATTCCGTTCCATTCCATTCCATTCCATTCGTGTTGATTCCATTCCATTGCATTCCATTCAAGTCCATTCGGGTTGATTCCATTCCATTCCATTCCATTTGGGTTGATTCCTTATCCTTCCCTTCCATTCCATTCCTTTCCATTCCAATACACTCGGGTTGATTCTTACGCTTCCATTGCATTCCATTCCATTTGATTCTGGTGGATTCCATTCCATTCCATTCCATTCCATTCCATTCCATTCGCGTTAATACCATTGCATTCCATTCCATTGCTTTCCATTCCATTGCATTCCATTCGGGTTGATTTCATTCCATTACATTCAGTTCCATTCCATTCCATTCCATGGCATTCCAATCGGGTTGATTGCATTCCTTACAATTCCATTCAAATCTATTCGGGTTGATTCCATTCCGTTCCATTCCATTTGGGTTGATTCCATATCCTTCCCATCCATTCCATTCCATTCCACTCCATTCCATTCCATTCCACTCCATTTCATTCCATTCAACTCCATTCCATTCGGGTTGATTCCATTCCATTCCATTCCATTCCATTCCATTCCATTCCATTCAATTCCATTCCATTCGGGTTGTTTCCATTCCATTCCATTCCATTCTCTTCCATTCCATTCCATTCCATTCCATTCCATTCCATTCCATTCCATTCCATTCGGGTTATTTCCATTCCATTCCATTCCATGCCATTCCATACCATACGGATTCATTCCATCCCATTCCATTCTATTCCACTCCATTCCATTAAATTGCATTCCATTCTTTTTTATTCCATTCAATTCCATCCCATTCCATTCCATTGCATTCCATTCCAGTTAATTATTTTCCCTTGCATTCCTTCCATTCCATTGCATTCCATTCCTGTTTATTCGGGTTGATACCATTCCATTCCAATCCAATCCATTCCATTCCATTCAATTCGCGTTGATTCCATATCCTTACTTTCCATGCCGTTCCATTCCATTCCAATCCATTCGGGCTGATTCCATACACTTCCATTCCATTCCTTTCCATTCCATTCCATTCCATTCCATTCCATTCCATTCCATTCCATTCGGGTTGATTGTATTCCATACCATTCCAATCCATTCCATTCCATTCCATTCCATTCGGGTTGATTCCACGCCATTCCATTCCATTCCATGCCATTCCATTCCATTCCATTCCACTCCATTCCAATCAGATGTTTTCCATTCCATTCCATTCCATTCCATTCCATTCAGGTTGATTCCATTGAATTCCATTCCATTCTATTCCATTCCATTCCATTTCATTCCATTCGGGTTGTTTCCATTGCATTCCTTTCCATTCCATTCCATTCCACTCCATTCCATGCCATTCCATTCCATTCGGGTTCATTCCATCAAATTCCATTCTATTCCACTCCATTCCATTCCATTCCATTCCATTCCAATACATTCGGTTTGATTCCATTCCACACCATTCCATTCCATTCCATTCCTGTTTATTCGGGTTGATACCATTCCATTCCAATCCAATCCATTCCATTCCATTCAATTCGCGTTGATTCCATATCCTTACTTTCCATGCCGTTCCATTCCATTCCAATCCATTCGGGTTGATTCCATACACTTCCATTCCATTCCTTTCCATTCCATTCCATTCCATTCCATTCCATTCCATTCCATTCCATTCCATTCCATTCCATTCGGGTTGTTTCCATTCCATTCCATTCCATTACATTCCACTGCGTTCCATGCCATTCCATATCATTCGTGTTGATTCCATCCCATTCCATTCCATTCCATTCCATCCCAATCCATTCTATTCCATTCCATTCCATTCCATTCCATTCCATACGGATTGATTCCATTCCCTTCTATTCCATTCCATTCCATTCCATTCCATTCCATTCCGGTTGATTGCATATCCTTCCTTTTCATTCCATTCCATTCCATTCCAATACATTCGTGTTGATTCCATACGATTCCATTCCATTCCATTCGGGTTGATTCAATGCCATTCCATTCCATACCATTCGCGTTGATACCATGCCATTTCATTCCATTCCATTCCATTCCTTTCCATTCCATTCGGGTTGATTCCACTCCTTTCCATTCCTTTCCATCCCATTCCATTCCATTCCATTCCATTCCATTCCATTCCATTCCATTCCATTCGCGTTGATTCCATTCCATTCCTTTCCATTCCATTCAATTCCATTCCATTCGGGTAGTTTCCATGCCATTCCATTCCATTCGACTCCATTCCATTCCGTTCCACACCATTCTGGTTGACCCCATCCCATTCCATTCCATTCCATTCCATTCCATTCCATTCCACTCGGTTTGCTTCGATTCCATTCCATTCCATTCCATTCGGGTTGATTCCATTCCCTTCCATTCCTTCAATTCAATTGCATTCCATTCCATTTTATTCGGGTTGATTCCATTCCATTCCATGCCATTCCATTTCATTCCATTCCATTCCATTCCTTTCGGGTTGATACCATATCCTTCCTTTCCATTCCATTCCATTCCAATCTATTCGTGTTGATTCCATACTCTTGCATTGCGTTCCATTCCATTCTATACGAGGTGATTCTATTCCATTCCATTCCACTACATTCCATTTCATTCCATTTGGGGTGATTCCATTCCCTTCCATTTCTTCCATTCCATTGCATTCCATTCCATTCAATTCGGGTAGATTCCATTCCATTCCATTCCATTTTGGTTGATTCAATATCCTTCCCTTCCATTGCATTCCATTCCATTCCAATACACTCGGGTTGATTCCATACGCTTCCATTGCATTCCATTCCATTCCATTTGGTTGAATTCCATTCCATTCCATTCCATTCCATTCCATTCGCGTTAATACCATTCCTTTCCATTCCTTTCCATTCCATTTCATTCCATTCGGGTTAATTCCATTCCATTCCATTCAGTTCCATTCCATTCCATTCCATGCCATTCCAATCCATTACGTTCGATTAGATTCGGGTTGATTCCATTCCATTCCATTCCATTCCATTCCATTACCTTCGTTTTGATTCCATTCCATTCCATTCCACTCCATTGAATTCCATACCACTCTATTCCATTCCATTCCATTCCATTCGGGTTGATTCCATCCCATTCCATTCCATTCCACTCCATTCCATTCTATTCCACTCCATGCCAATCAGGTTGATTCCATTCCATTCCATTCCATTCGGGTTGTTTCCATTCCATGCCATTCCATTCTACTCTACTGCATTCCATTCGATTCGATTCCATTCGGGTTGTTTCCATGCCATTCCATTCCATGCCATGCCATACCATTCGGGTTCATTCCATCCCATTCCATTCTACCCCACTCCATTCCATTCCATTCCATTCCATTCCATTCCATTCCATTCCATTCCATTCGGTTTGATTCCATTCCATTCCATTCCATTCCATTCCATTCCAGTTAATTCCATTCCCTTCCATTACTTCCATTCCATTGCATTGCATTCCATTTAATTCGGGTTGATTCCATATCCTTCCCTTCCATGCCATTCCATTCCATTCCAATCCATTCGGGTTGATTCCATACACTTCCATTCCATTCCATTCCAATCCATTCGGTTTGATTCCATTCCATTCCTTTCCATTCCATTCCATTCCATTCCATTCCATTCCATTCGGGTTGATTCCATCCCATCCCATTAGATTCCATTCCATGGCATTGCATTCGGGTTGATTCCATTCCATTCCATTCCTTTCCATTCCATTCAATTCCGTTCCATTCCATGCCATTCGGGTTCATTACATTCCCTTCCACTCCATTGCATTCCATTCCATTCCATTCGGATTGATTCCATTCCCTTACATTCCTTTCCATTCCATTTCATTCCATTCCATTCCATTCCATTCCATTCCATTCCATTCCATTCCATTCCTTTCTGGTTGATTCCATTCCATTCCATTCCATTCCATTCCATTCCATTGCATTAGGGTTGATTATATCCCATTCCATTCCATTCCATTTCATTCCACTCCATTCCAGTGAGGTTGATTCCATTTCATTCCTTTCCATTCCATTCCATTCCATTCCATTCGGGTTGATTGCATTCCATTCCATTCCATTCAACTCCATTCGGGTTGATTCTATTCCATTCCATTCCATTTGGGTTGATTCCATATCCTTCCCTTCCATTCCATTCCATTGCATTCCAATACACTCGGGTTGATTCCATACGCTTCCAATGCATTCCATTCCATTCCATTCGGGTGGATTCCATTCCATTCCATTCCATTCCATTCCATTCGCGTTAATACCATTCCATTCTTTCCATTCCTTTCCATCCCATTTCATTCCATTCGGGTTGATTTCATTCCATTCCATTCCGTTCCATTCCATTCCATTCCATGCCATTCCAATCCATTACATTCGATTAGATTCGGGTTGATTCCATTCCATTCCATTCCATTCCATTCCATTCCATTCCATTACGGTCGGATTGATTCCATTCCATTCCATTCCATTCCACGCCATTGCATTCCATTCCACTCCATTCAATTCCATTCCATTCCATTCGTGTTGATTCCATACCATTCCATTCCATTCCATTCCATTCCACTCCATTCCATTCCATTCCACTCCACTCCATTCCATTCATCTCCATTCCAATCAGGTTGATTCCATTCCATTCCATTCCATTCCATTCCAATCCATTCCAATCCATTCGGGTTGTTTCAATTCCATTCCATTCCATTCTATTCCATTCCATTCCATTCCATTCCGTTCCATTCGGGTTGTTTCCATTCCATTCCATTCCATGCCATTCCATACCATTCGGATTCATTCCATCCCATTCCATTCTATTCCACTCCATTCCATTCGGTTTGAATCCATTCCATTCCATTCCATTCCATTCCATTCCATTCCATTCCATTCCATTCCATTCCATTCCTGTTCATTCCATTCCATTCCATTCCATTCCATTCCTTTCCATTCCATTCCATTGAATCCGGGTTGATTTCATATCCTTCCCTTCCATGCCATTCCATTCCATTCCAATTCATTCGGGTTGATTCCGTACACTTTCATTCCATTATTTTCCATTCCATTCGGGTTGATTCCATTCCATTCCATTCCACTCCATTGCATTCCATTCCACTCCATTCCTTTCCATTCCATTCAATTCGGGTTGATTGCATCCCATTCCATTCAATTCCATTCCATTCCATTCCATACGGGTTGATTACATTCCCTTCAACTCCATTGCATTCCATTTCATTCCATTCCATTCCATTCGGGTTGATTCCATTCCGTTACAATCCTTTCCATTCCATTCCGTACCATTCCATTCCATTCCATTCCATTGCATTCCATTCCTTTCTGGTTGATTCCATTCCATTCCATTCCATTCCATTTGGGTTGATTATATCCCATTCCATTCCATTCCATTTCATTCCACTCCATTCCAGTGAGGTTGATTCCATTCCATTCCATTCCATTAGGGTTGATTCCATTCCTTACGTTTCCATTACATTACATTCGGGTTGATTCCATTCCATTCCATTCCATTCCATTCCATTCCATTCCATTCCATGGCATTCCAATCCATTACACTCAATTCCATTCCGGTTGATTCCATTCCATTCCATTCCACTCCATTGCATTCCATTCCACTCCATTCCATTCCATTCCATTCCATTCGGGTTGATTCCGTCCCATCCCATTAGATTCCATTCCATTCCATTGCATTCCTTTCTGGTTGATTCCATTCCATTCCATTCCATTCCATTTGGGTTGATTATATCCCATTCCATTCCATTCCATTTCATTCCACTCCATTCCAGTGAGGTTGATTCCATTCCATTCCATTCCATTCCATTCCATTCCATTCCATTCCATTACATTACATTCGGGTTGATTCCATTCCATTCCATTCCATTCAACTACATTCGGGTTGATTCCATTCCATTCCTATCCATTCCATTCCATTCCATTCCATACCATTTGGGTTGATTCCATCCCATCCCATTCCATTCCATTCCAATCCATTCAATTCCATTCCATTGCATTCCATTCCATTCCAATCCAGTTGCTTCCATTCCCTTCGATTCCATCCCATTCCATTCGATTCCGTTCCATTCCATTCCATTCGGGTGGCTTCCAATCCATTCCATTCCATTCCATTCCAATCCCTTCGGGCTGATTCCCTACGCTTCCATTCCATTCAATTTTACTCCATTCGGGTGGATTCCATTCCATTCAATTCCATTCAATTCCATTACATTCGGGTTGATTCCATTCCATTCCATTCCACTCCATTGCATTCCATTCCACTTAATTCCATTCCATTCCATTCCATTCCATTCCATTCCATTCGTGTTGATTCCATCCCATTCCATTCCATTCCATTCCATTGCATTCCATTCCATACCATTACACTCCATTCCAATCAGGTTGATTCCTTTCCATTCCAATCCATTCCAATCCATTCGGGTTGATTCCATTCCATACCAATCCATTGGGTTTGATTCCATTCCATTCCATTCCATTCCATTCCATGCCATTCCATTCCATTCGGATTGTTACCATTCCATTGCATTCCATTCCATTACATTTCACTGCATTCCATGCCATTCCAGACCATTCGTGTTGATTCCATCCCATTCCATTCCATTCCATTCAATTCCATCCCATTCCATTCCATTCCATTCCATTCCATTCCATTCGGGTTGGTTCCATCCCATTCCTTTCCATTCCATTCCATTCCACTGCATTCCATTCCTTACCATTCCACGCCATTCCAATCAGGTTGATTCCATTCCATTCCATTCCATTCCATTCCAATCCATTCGGGTTGATTCCATTCCATTCCAAATCATTCGGGTTGATTCCATTGCATTGCATTCCATTCCATTCCATTGCATTCTGGTTGTTGCATTCCATTCCATTCCATTCCATTACATTCCACTGCATTCCATGCCATTCCATACCATTCGTGTTGATTCCATCCCATTCCATTCCATCCCATTCCATTCCATTCCATTCCATTCCATTCCATTCCATTCCATTCCATTCCATACGGGTTGATTCCTTTCCCTTCTATTCCATTCCATTCCGTTCCATTCCATTCCATTACATTCCGGTTTATTCCATATCCTTCCTTTTCATTCCATTCCATTCCACTCCAATCCATTCGTGTTGATTCCATTCAATTCCATTCCATTATATTCGGGTTGATTAAATGCCATTCCATTCCATTCCATTCGCGTTGATACCATGCCATTCCATTCCATTCCATTCCTTTCCATTCCTTTCCATCCCTTTCCATTCCATTCCAATCCATTCCATTCCATTCCATTACATTCCATTCTTTTCTTGTTGTATCCTTTTCATTCCATTCCATTCCATTCCATTCCATTCCATTCCATTCCATTCTATTCCATTCCTGTTGATTCCATTCCATTCCTTTCCATTCCATTCAATTCCGTTCCATTACATTCCATTCGGGTTGATTGCATTCCTTTCCACTCCATTGCATTCCATTCCATTCCATTCCGTTCCATTCCATTCCATTCCATTCCATTACATTCCATTCGGGTTGATTTCATTCCATTCCATTGCATTCCATTCCATTCTGGTTGATTCCATTCCATTCAATTCCATTCACATCCATTCCATTCGGGTTGATTCCATTCCATTCCATTCCATTCCACTCCATTCGGGTTGATTCCATTCCATTTCATTCCATTCTTACCATTCCATTCCATTCCATTCCATTCCATTCCATTCCATTCCATTCGGGTTGATTCCATGCCATTCCATTCCACTGCATTCCTATTTGTTGATTCCATTCCATCCAATTCCATTCCATTCCATTCGGGTTGATTCCATTCACATCCATTCCATCCCATTCCATTCCATTCCATTAGGGTTGATTCCATTCCGTTCCATTCCATTTCATTCCATTCCATTCCATTCCATTTGGGTTGATACCATGTCCTTCCCTTCCATTCCATTCTATTCCATTCCAATACACTCAGGTTGATTCCATACGCTTCCATTGCATTCCAATTCATTCCATTCTGGTGGATTCCATTCCATCCCATTCTATTCCATTCCATTCCATTCCATTCCTTTCCATTCCTTTCGCGTTAATACCATTCCATCCATTCCATTCCACTCCATTTCATTCCATTCGGGTTGATTCCATTCCATTCCATTCAGTTCCATTCCATTCCATTACATGCCATTCCAATCCCTTACATTCGATTACATTCTGGTTGATTCAACTCCTTTCCAATATATTCCATTATATTCGGGTTGATTCCATTCCATTCGGGTTGTTTCCATTCCATTCCATTCCACTCCAATGCATTCCATATCACTCCATTCCATTCCATTCCATTCCATTCGGGTTGATTCCAACCCATTCCATTCCATTCCATGCCATTCCATTCCATTCATTCCACTCCATTCCAATCAGGTTGATTCCATTCCACTCCATTCCATTACATTCCATTCCATTCCATTGCATTCGGGTTGATTCCATTCCATTCAATTCCATTCTATTCCATACCATTCCATTACATTACATTCGGGTTGTTTCCATTGCATTCCTTTCCATTCCATTCCATTCCACTCCATTCCATTCCATTCGGGTTCATTCCATCAAATTCCATTCTATTCCACTCCATTCCATTCCATACTATTCCATTCCATTCCATTCCAATCCATTCGGTTTGATTCCATTCCATTCCTTTCCATTCCATTCGTGTTTATTCCGTTCCCTACCATTCCTTCCATTCCATTGAATTCCATTCCATTTTATTCGGGTTGATTCCATTCCATTCCATTCCATTCCATTCCAATCCATTCGGGTTGATTCCATACACTTCCAATCCACTCCATTCCATTCCATTCCATTAGGGTTGATTCCATTCCTTACGTTTCCATTACATTACATTCGGGTTGATTCCATTCCATTCCATTCCATTCCATTCCATTCCATTCCATTCCATTCCATGGCATTCCAATCCATTACACTCAATTCCATTCAGGTTGATTCCATTCCATTCCATTCCACTCCATTGCATTCCATTCCACTCCATTCCATTCCATTCCATTCCATTCGGGTTGATTCCATCCCATCCCATTAGATTCCATTCCATTCCATTGCATTCCTTTCTGGTTGATTCCATTCCATTCCATTCCATTCCATTTGGGTTGATTATATCCCATTCCATTCCATTCCATTTCATTCCACTCCATTCCAGTGAGGTTGATTCCATTCCATTCCATTCCATTCCATTCCATTACATTACATTCGGGTTGATTCCATTCCATTCCATTCCATTCAACTACATTCGGGTTGATTCCATTCCATTCCTATCCATTCCATTCCATTCCATTCCATACCATTTGGGTTGATTCCATCCCATCCCATTCCATTCCATTCCAATCCATTCAATTCCATTCCATTGCATTCCATTCCATTCCAATCCAGTTGCTTCCATTCCCTTCGATTCCATTCCATTCCATTCGATTCCGTTCCATTCCATTCCATTCGGGTGGCTTCCAATCCATTCCATTCCATTCCATTCCAATCCCTTCGGGCTGATTCCCTACGCTTCGATTCCATTCAATTTTACTCCATTCGTGTTGATTCCATTCCATTCAATTCCATTCAATTCCATTACATTCTGGTTGATTCCATTCCATTCCATTCCACTCCATTGCATTCCATTCCACTTAATTCCATTCGATTCCATTCCATTCCATTCCATTCCATTCGTGTTGATTCCATCCCATTCCATTCCATTCCATTCCATTGCATTCCATTCCATACCATTACACTCCATTCCAATCAGGTTGATTCCTTTCCATTCCAATCCATTCCAATCCATTCGGGTTGATTCCATTCCATACCAATCCATTGGGTTTGATTCCATTCCATTCCATTCCATTCCATTCCATGCCATTCCATTCCATTCGGGTTGTTACCATTCCATTGCATTCCATTCCATTACATTTCGCTGCATTCCATGCCATTCCAGACCATTCGTGTTGATTCCATCCCATTCCATTCCATTCCATTCAATTCCATCCCATTCCATTCCATTCCATTCCATTCCATTCCATTCCATTCCATTCCATTCCATACGGGTTGATTCCATTCCCTTCTATGCCATTCCATTCCATTCCATTTCATTCCATTCCAATCCATTCATGTTGATTCCATACGATTCCATTCCGTTCCATTCGGGTTGATTCAATGACATTCCATTCCATGCCATTCGCGTTGATACCATGCCATTGCATTCCATTCCATTCCATTACTTTCCATTGCATTCGGGTTGATTCCATTCCTTTCCATTCCTTTCCATCCCATTCTATTCCATTCCATTCCATTCCATTCCATTCCATTCCATTCCATTCCATTCGTTTCTAGTTGATTCCTTTTCATTCCATTCCATTCCATTCCTTTCGGGTTAATACCATTCCATTCCATTCCATTCCATTCCATTCCATTCAATTTCATTAAATTCGGGTTGATTCCATTCCATTCCATTCAGTTCCATTCCATTCCATTCCTTGCCATTCCAATCCATTACGTTCGATTATATTCGGGTTGATTCAATTCCTTTCTATTATATTCCATTACATTCGGGTTGATTCCATTCCATTCCATTCCACTCCATTGCATTCCATTCCACTCCATTCCATTCCATTCCTTTCCATTTGTGTTGATTCCACCCCATTCCATTCCATTCCATGACATTCCATTCCATTCCATTCTACTCCATTCCAATCAGGTTGATTCCATTCCATTCCATTCCATTCCATTCCATTCCATTCCATTCCATTCCATTCGGGTTGATTCCATTCCATTCCATTCCATTCTATTCCATTCCATTCCATTACATTACATTCGGGTTGATTCCATTGCATTCCTTTCCATTACATTCCATTCCACTCCATTCCATGCCATTCCATTCAATTCGGGTTCATTCCATCAAATTCCATTCTATTCCACTCCATTCCATTCCATTCCATTCCATTCCACTCCATTCCATTCCAATCCATTCGGTTTGATTGCATTCCATTCCATTCCATTCTATTCCATTCCATTCGTGTTTATTCCGTTCCCTTCCATTCCTTCCATTCCATTGCATTCCACTCCATTTTATTCGGGTTGATTCCATACACATCCATTCCATTCCGTTACATTCCATTCCATTCCATTAGGGTTGATCCCATTCCATTCCTTTCCATTCCATTCCATTCGGGCTGATTCCATCCCATTCCATTAAATTCCATTCCATTGCATTGCATTCGGTTTGATTCCATTCCATTCCATTCCGTTCCATTCCATTCAATTCCGTTCCATTCCATTCCATTCGGGTTGATTACATTCCCTTCCACTCCATTGCATTCCATTCCATTCCTTTCCTTTCCATTCCATTCCATTCCTTTCTGGTTGATTCCATTCCATTCCATTCCATTCCATTCCATTTTATTAGTGTTGATTATATCCCATTCCATTCCATTCCATTTCATTCCACTCCATTCCAGTGAGGTTGATTCCATTCCATTCCATTCCATTCCGTTCCATTCCATTCCATTCCATTCGTGTTGATTGCATTCCATTGCATTCCATTCAACTCCATTCGGGTTGATTCCATTCCATTCCATTCCATTTGGGTTGATTCCTTATCCTTCCCTTCCATTCCATTCCTTTCCATTCCAATACACTCGGGTTGATTCTTACGCTTCCATTGCATTCCATTCCATTTGATTCTGGTGGATTCCATTCCATTCCATTCCATTCCATTCCATTCCATTCGCGTTAATACCATTGCATTCCATTCCATTGCTTTCCATTCCATTGCATTCCATTCGGGTTGATTTCATTCCATTACATTCAGTTCCATTCCACTCCATTCCATGGCATTCCAATCGGGTTGATTGCATTCCTTACAATTCCATTCAAATCTATTCGGGTTGATTCCATTCCGTTCCATTCCATTTGGGTTGATTCCATATCCTTCCCATCCATTCCATTCCATTCCACTCCATTCCATTCCATTCCACTCCATTTCATTCCATTCAACTCCATTCCATTCGGGTTGATTCCATTCCATTCCATTCCATTCCATTCCATTCCATTCCATTCCATTCCATTCCATTCGGGTTGTTTCCATTCCATTCCATTCCATTCTCTTCCATTCCATTCCATTCCATTCCATTCCATTCCATTCCATTCCATTCGGGTTATTTCCATTCCATTCCATTCCATGCCATTCCATACCATACGGATTCATTCCATCCCATTCCATTCTATTCCACTCCATTCCATTAAATTGCATTCCATTCTTTTTTATTCCATTCAATTCCATCCCATTCCATTCCATTGCATTCCATTCCAGTTAATTATTTTCCCTTGCATTCCTTCCATTCCATTGCATTCCATTCCTGTTTATTCGGGTTGATACCATTCCATTCCAATCCAATCCATTCCATTCCATTCAATTCGCGTTGATTCCATATCCTTACTTTCCATGCCGTTCCATTCCATTCCAATCCATTCGGGTTGATTCCATACACTTCCATTCCATTCCTTTCCATTCCATTCCATTCCATTCCATTCCATTCCATTCCATTCCATTCCATTCCATTCGGGTTGTTTCCATTCCATTCCATTCCATTACATTCCACTGCGTTCCATGCCATTCCATATCATTCGTGTTGATTCCATCCCATTCCATTCCATTCCATTCCATCCCAATCCATTCTATTCCATTCCATTCCATTCCATTCCATTCCATACGGATTGATTCCATTCCCTTCTATTCCATTCCATTCCATTCCATTCCATTCCATTCCGGTTGATTGCATATCCTTCCTTTTCATTCCATTCCATTCCATTCCAATACATTCGTGTTGATTCCATACGATTCCATTCCATTCCATTCGGGTTGATTCAATGCCATTCCATTCCATACCATTCGCGTTGATACCATGCCATTTCATTCCATTCCATTCCATTCCTTTCCATTCCATTCGGGTTGATTCCACTCCTTTCCATTCCTTTCCATCCCATTCCATTCCATTCCATTCCATTCCATTCCATTCCATTCCATTCCATTCGCGTTGATTCCATTCCATTCCTTTCCATTCCATTCCATTCCATTCCATTCGGGTAGTTTCCATGCCATTCCATTCCATTCGACTCCATTCCATTCCGTTCCACACCATTCTGGTTGACCCCATCCCATTCCATTCCATTCCATTCCATTCCATTCCATTCCACTCGGTTTGCTTCGATTCCATTCCATTCCATTCCATTCGGGTTGATTCCATTCCCTTCCATTCCTTCAATTCAATTGCATTCCATTCCATTTTATTCGGGTTGATTCCATTCCATTCCATGCCATTCCATTTCATTCCATTCCATTCCATTCCTTTCGGGTTGATACCATATCCTTCCTTTCCATTCCATTCCATTCCAATCTATTCGTGTTGATTCCATACTCTTGCATTGCGTTCCATTCCATTCTATACGAGGTGATTCTATTCCATTCCATTCCACTACATTCCATTTCATTCCATTTGGGGTGATTCCATTCCCTTCCATTTCTTCCATTCCATTGCATTCCATTCCATTCAATTCGGGTAGATTCCATTCCATTCCATTCCATTTGGGTTGATTCAATATCCTTCCCTTCCATTGCATTCCATTCCATTCCAATACACTCGGGTTGATTCCATACGCTTCCATTGCATTCCATTCCATTCCATTTGGTTGAATTCCATTCCATTCCATTCCATTCCATTCCATTCGCGTTAATACCATTCCTTTCCATTCCTTTCCATTCCATTTCATTCCATTCGGGTTAATTCCATTCCATTCCATTCAGTTCCATTCCATTCCATTCCATGCCATTCCAATCCATTACGTTCGATTAGATTCGGGTTGATTCCATTCCATTCCATTCCATTCCATTCCATTCCATTACCTTCGTTTTGATTCCATTCCATTCCATTCCACTCCATTGAATTCCATACCACTCTATTCCATTCCATTCCATTCCATTCGGGTTGATTCCATCCCATTCCATTCCATTCCACTCCATTCCATTCTATTCCACTCCATGCCAATCAGGTTGATTCCATTCCATTCCATTCCATTCGGGTTGTTTCCATTCCATGCCATTCCATTCTACTCTACTGCATTCCATTCGATTCGATTCCATTCGGGTTGTTTCCATGCCATTCCATTCCATGCCATGCCATACCATTCGGGTTCATTCCATCCCATTCCATTCTACCCCACTCCATTCCATTCCATTCCATTCCATTCCATTCCATTCGGTTTGATTCCATTCCATTCCATTCCATTCCATTCCATTCCAGTTAATTCCATTCCCTTCCATTACTTCCATTCCATTGCATTGCATTCCATTTAATTCGGGTTGATTCCATATCCTTCCCTTCCATGCCATTCCATTCCATTCCAATCCATTCGGGTTGATTCCATACACTTCCATTCCATTCCATTCCAATCCATTCGGTTTGATTCCATTCCATTCCTTTCCATTCCATTCCATTCCATTCCATTCCATTCCATTCGGGTTGATTCCATCCCATCCCATTAGATTCCATTCCATGGCATTGCATTCGGGTTGATTCCATTCCATTCCATTCCTTTCCATTCCATTCAATTCCGTTCCATTCCATGCCATTCGGGTTCATTACATTCCCTTCCACTCCATTGCATTCCATTCCATTCCATTCGGATTGATTCCATTCCCTTACATTCCTTTCCATTCCATTTCATTCCATTCCATTCCATTCCATTCCATTCCATTCCATTCCATTCCATTCCTTTCTGGTTGATTCCATTCCATTCCATTCCATTCCATTCCATTCCATTCCATTCCATTGCATTAGGGTTGATTATATCCCATTCCATTCCATTCCATTTCATTCCACTCCATTCCAGTGAGGTTGATTCCATTTCATTCCTTTCCATTCCATTCCATTCCATTCCATTCGGGTTGATTGCATTCCATTCCATTCCATTCAACTCCATTCGGGTTGATTCTATTCCATTCCATTCCATTTGGGTTGATTCCATATCCTTCCCTTCCATTCCATTCCATTGCATTCCAATACACTCGGGTTGATTCCATACGCTTCCAATGCATTCCATTCCATTCCATTCGGGTGGATTCCATTCCATTCCATTCCATTCCATTCCATTCGCGTTAATACCATTCCATTCTTTCCATTCCTTTCCATCCCATTTCATTCCATTCGGGTTGATTTCATTCCATTCCATTCCGTTCCATTCCATTCCATTCCATGCCATTCCAATCCATTACATTCGATTAGATTCGGGTTGATTCCATTCCATTCCATTCCATTCCATTCCATTCCATTCCATTACGGTCGGAGTGATTCCATTCCATTCCATTCCATTCCACGCCATTGCATTCCATTCCACTCCATTCAATTCCATTCCATTCCATTCGTGTTGATTCCATACCATTCCATTCCATTCCATTCCATTCCACTCCATTCCATTCCATTCCACTCCACTCCATTCCATTCATCTCCATTCCAATCAGGTTGATTCCATTCCATTCCATTCCATTCCATTCCAATCCATTCCAATCCATTCGGGTTGTTTCAATTCCATTCCATTCCATTCTATTCCATTCCATTCCATTCCATTCCGTTCCATTCGGGTTGTTTCCATTCCATTCCATTCCATGCCATTCCATACCATTCGGATTCATTCCATCCCATTCCATTCTATTCCACTCCATTCCATTCGGTTTGAATCCATTCCATTCCATTCCATTCCATTCCATTCCATTCCATTCCATTCCATTCCATTCCTGTTCATTCCATTCCATTCCATTCCATTCCATTCCTTTCCATTCCATTCCATTGAATCCGGGTTGATTTCATATCCTTCCCTTCCATGCCATTCCATTCCATTCCAATTCATTCGGGTTGATTCCGTACACTTTCATTCCATTATTTTCCATTCCATTCGGGTTGATTCCATTCCATTCCATTCCACTCCATTGCATTCCATTCCACTCCATTCCTTTCCATTCCATTCAATTCGGGTTGATTGCATCCCATTCCATTCAATTCCATTCCATTCCATTCCATACGGGTTGATTACATTCCCTTCAACTCCATTGCATTCCATTTCATTCCATTCCATTCCATTCGGGTTGATTCCATTCCGTTACAATCCATTCCATTCCATTCCGTACCATTCCATTCCATTCCATTCCATTGCATTCCATTCCTTTCTGGTTGATTCCATTCCATTCCATTCCATTCCATTTGGGTTGATTATATCCCATTCCATTCCATTCCATTTCATTCCACTCCATTCCAGTGAGGTTGATTCCATTCCATTCCATTCCATTAGGGTTGATTCCATTCCTTACGTTTCCATTACATTACATTCGGGTTGATTCCATTCCATTCCATTCCATTCCATTCCATTCCATTCCATTCCATTCCATGGCATTCCAATCCATTACACTCAATTCCATTCCGGTTGATTCCATTCCATTCCATTCCACTCCATTGCATTCCATTCCACTCCATTCCATTCCATTCCATTCCATTCGGGTTGATTCCGTCCCATCCCATTAGATTCCATTCCATTCCATTGCATTCCTTTCTGGTTTATTCCATTCCATTCCATTCCATTCCATTTGGGTTGATTATATCCCATTCCATTCCATTCCATTTCATTCCACTCCATTCCAGTGAGGTTGATTCCATTCCATTCCATTCCATTCCATTCCATTCCATTCCATTACATTACATTCGGGTTGCTTCCATTCCATTCCATTCCATTCAACTACATTCGGGTTGATTCCATTCCATTCCTATCCATTCCATTCCATTCCATTCCATACCATTTGGGTTGATTCCATCCCATCCCATTCCATTCCATTCCAATCCATTCAATTCCATTCCATTGCATTCCATTCCATTCCAATCCAGTTGCTTCCATTCCCTTCGATTCCATCCCATTCCATTCGATTCCGTTCCATTCCATTCCATTCGGGTGGCTTCCAATCCATTCCATTCCATTCCATTCCAATCCCTTCGGGCTGATTCCCTACGCTTCCATTCCATTCAATTTTACTCCATTCGGGTGGATTCCATTCCATTCAATTCCATTCAATTCCATTACATTCGGGTTGATTCCATTCCATTCCATTCCACTCCATTGCATTCCATTCCACTTAATTCCATTCCATTCCATTCCATTCCATTCCATTCGTGTTGATTCCATCCCATTCCATTCCATTCCATTCCATTGCATTCCATTCCATACCATTACACTCCATTCCAATCAGGTTGATTCCTTTCCATTCCAATCCATTCCAATCCATTCGGGTTGATTCCATTCCATACCAATCCATTGGGTTTGATTCCATTCCATTCCATTCCATTCCATTCCATGCCATTCCATTCCATTCGGATTGTTACCATTCCATTGCATTCCATTCCATTACATTTCACTGCATTCCATGCCATTCCAGACCATTCGTGTTGATTCCATCCCATTCCATTCCATTCCATTCAATTCCATCCCATTCCATTCCATTCCATTCCATTCCATTCCATTCGGGTTGGTTCCATCCCATTCCTTTCCATTCCATTCCATTCCACTGCATTCCATTCCTTACCATTCCACGCCATTCCAATCAGGTTGATTCCATTCCATTCCATTCCATTCCATTCCAATCCATTCGGGTTGATTCCATTCCATTCCAAATCATTCGGGTTGATTCCATTGCATTGCATTCCATTCCATTCCATTGCATTCTGGTTGTTGCATTCCATTCCATTCCATTCCATTACATTCCACTGCATTCCATGCCATTCCATACCATTCGTGTTGATTCCATCCCATTCCATTCCATCCCATTCCATTCCATTCCATTCCATTCCATTCCATTCCATTCCATTCCATACGGGTTGATTCCTTTCCCTTCTATTCCATTCCATTCCGTTCCATTCCATTCCATTACATTCCGGTTTATTCCATATCCTTCCTTTTCATTCCATTCCATTCCACTCCAATCCATTCGTGTTGATTCCATTCAATTCCATTCCATTATATTCGGGTTGATTAAATGCCATTCCATTCCATTCCATTCGCGTTGATACCATGCCATTCCATTCCATTCCATTCCTTTCCATTCCTTTCCATCCCTTTCCATTCCATTCCAATCCATTCCATTCCATTCCATTACATTCCATTCTTTTCTTGTTGTATCCTTTTCATTCCATTCCATTCCATTCCATTCCATTCCATTCCATTCCATTCTATTCCATTCCTGTTGATTCCATTCCATTCCTTTCCATTCCATTCAATTCCGTTCCATTACATTCCATTCGGGTTGATTGCATTCCTTTCCACTCCATTGCATTCCATTCCATTCCATTCCGTTCCATTCCATTCCATTCCATTCACATCCATTCCATTCGGGTTGATTCCATTCCATTCCATTCCATTCCACTCCATTCGGGTTGATTCCATTCCATTTCATTCCATTCTTACCATTCCATTCCATTCCATTCCATTCCATTCCATTCCATTCGCGTTGATTCCATGCCATTCCATTCCACTGCATTCCTATTTGTTGATTCCATTCCATCCAATTCCATTCCATTCCATTCGGGTTGATTCCATTCACATCCATTCCATCCCATTCCATTCCATTCCATTAGGGTTGATTCCATTCCGTTCCATTCCATTTCATTCCATTCCATTCCATTCCATTTGGGTTGATACCATGTCCTTCCCTTCCATTCCATTCTATTCCATTCCAATACACTCAGGTTGATTCCATACGCTTCCATTGCATTCCAATTCATTCCATTCTGGTGGATTCCATTCCATCCCATTCTATTCCATTCCATTCCATTCCATTCCTTTCCATTCCTTTCGCGTTAATACCATTCCATCCATTCCATTCCACTCCATTTCATTCCATTCGGGTTGATTCCATTCCATTCCATTCAGTTCCATTCCATTCCATTACATGCCATTCCAATCCATTACATTCGATTACATTCTGGTTGATTCAACTCCTTTCCAATATATTCCATTATATTCGGGTTGATTCCATTCCATTCGGGTTGTTTCCATTCCATTCCATTCCACTCCAATGCATTCCATATCACTCCATTCCATTCCATTCCATTCCATTCGGGTTGATTCCAACCCATTCCATTCCATTCCATGCCATTCCATTCCATTCATTCCACTCCATTCCAATCAGGTTGATTCCATTCCACTCCATTCCATTCCATTCCATTCCATTCCATTGCATTCGGGTTGATTCCATTCCATTCAATTCCATTCTATTCCATACCATTCCATTACATTACATTCGGGTTGTTTCCATTGCATTCCTTTCCATTCCATTCCATTCCACTCCATTCCATTCCATTCGGGTTCATTCCATCAAATTCCATTCTATTCCACTCCATTCCATTCCATACTATTCCATTCCATTCCATTCCAATCCATTCGGTTTGATTCCATTCCATTCCTTTCCATTCCATTCGTGTTTATTCCGTTCCCTACCATTCCTTCCATTCCATTGAATTCCATTCCATTTTATTCGGGTTGATTCCATTCCATTCCATTCCATTCCATTCCAATCCATTCGGGTTGATTCCATACACTTCCAATCCACTCCATTCCATTCCATTCCATTAGGGTTGATTCCATTCCTTACGTTTCCATTACGTTACATTCGGGTTGATTCCATTCCATTCCATTCCATTCCATTCCATTCCATTCCATTCCATTCCATGGCATTCCAATCCATTACACTCAATTCCATTCAGGTTGATTCCATTCCATTCCATTCCACTCCATTGCATTCCATTCCACTCCATTCCATTCCATTCCATTCCATTCGGGTTGATTCCATCCCATCCCATTAGATTCCATTCCATTCCATTGCATTCCTTTCTGGTTGATTCCATTCCATTCCATTCCATTCCATTTGGGTTGATTATATCCCATTCCATTCCATTCCATTTCATTCCACTCCATTCCAGTGAGGTTGATTCCATTCCATTCCATTCCATTCCATTCCATTACATTACATTCGGGTTGATTCCATTCCATTCCATTCCATTCAACTACATTCGGGTTGATTCCATTCCATTCCTATCCATTCCATTCCATTCCATTCCATACCATTTGGGTTGATTCCATCCCATCCCATTCCATTCCATTCCAATCCATTCAATTCCATTCCATTGCATTCCATTCCATTCCAATCCAGTTGCTTCCATTCCCTTCGATTCCATTCCATTCCATTCGATTCCGTTCCATTCCATTCCATTCGGGTGGCTTCCAATCCATTCCATTCCATTCCATTCCAATCCCTTCGGGCTGATTCCCTACGCTTCGATTCCATTCAATTTTACTCCATTCGTGTTGATTCCATTCCATTCAATTCCATTCAATTCCATTACATTCTGGTTGATTCCATTCCATTCCATTCCACTCCATTGCATTCCATTCCACTTAATTCCATTCGATTCCATTCCATTCCATTCCATTCCATTCGTGTTGATTCCATCCCATTCCATTCCATTCCATTCCATTGCATTCCATTCCATACCATTACACTCCATTCCAATCAGGTTGATTCCTTTCCATTCCAATCCATTCCAATCCATTCGGGTTGATTCCATTCCATACCAATCCATTGGGTTTGATTCCATTCCATTCCATTCCATTCCATTCCATGCCATTCCATTCCATTCGGGTTGTTACCATTCCATTGCATTCCATTCCATTACATTTCACTGCATTCCATGCCATTCCAGACCATTCGTGTTGATTCCATCCCATTCCATTCCATTCCATTCAATTCCATCCCATTCCATTCCATTCCATTCCATTCCATTCCATTCCATTCCATTCCATTCCATACGGGTTGATTCCATTCCCTTCTATGCCATTCCATTCCATTCCATTTCATTCCATTCCAATCCATTCATGTTGATTCCATACGATTCCATTCCGTTCCATTCGGGTTGATTCAATGACATTCCATTCCATGCCATTCGCGTTGATACCATGCCATTGCATTCCATTCCATTCCATTACTTTCCATTGCATTCGGGTTGATTCCATTCCTTTCCATTCCTTTCCATCCCATTCTATTCCATTCCATTCCATTCCATTCCATTCCATTCCATTCGTTTCTAGTTGATTCCTTTTCATTCCATTCCATTCCATTCCTTTCGGGTTAATACCATTCCATTCCATTCCATTCCATTCCATTCAATTTCATTAAATTCGGGTTGATTCCATTCCATTCCATTCAGTTCCATTCCATTCCATTCCTTGCCATTCCAATCCATTACGTTCGATTATATTCGGGTTGATTCAATTCCTTTCTATTATATTCCATTACATTCGGGTTGATTCCATTCCATTCCATTCCACTCCATTGCATTCCATTCCACTCCATTCCATTCCATTCCTTTCCATTTGTGTTGATTCCACCCCATTCCATTCCATTCCATGACATTCCATTCCATTCCATTCTACTCCATTCCAATCAGGTTGATTCCATTCCATTCCATTCCATTCCATTCCATTCCATTCCATTCCATTCCATTCGGGTTGATTCCATTCCATTCCATTCCATTCTATTCCATTCCATTCCATTACATTACATTCGGGTTGATTCCATTGCATTCCTTTCCATTACATTCCATTCCACTCCATTCCATGCCATTCCATTCAATTCGGGTTCATTCCATCAAATTCCATTCTATTCCACTCCATTCCATTCCATTCCATTCCATTCCACTCCATTCCATTCCAATCCATTCGGTTTGATTGCATTCCATTCCATTCCATTCTATTCCATTCCATTCGTGTTTATTCCGTTCCCTTCCATTCCTTCCTTTCCATTGCATTCCACTCCATTTTATTCGGGTTGATTCCATACACATCCATTCCATTCCGTTACATTCCATTCCATTCCATTAGGGTTGATCCCATTCCATTCCTTTCCATTACATTACATTCGGGTTGATTCCATTCCATACCATTCCATTCCATTCCATTTCATTCCATTCCATTCCTTTCCATTCCAATCAATTCGGTTAGATTGCATTCCATTCCATTCCATTCCATTCGTGTTTATTCCGTTTCCTTCCATTCCTTCCATTCCATTGCCTTCCATTCAATATTATTTGGGTTGATTCCATTCCATTCCATTCCATTCCAATCCATTTGGGTGGATTCCGTACACTTCCATTCCATTCCATTCCATTCAATTCCATTCCATTAGGTGTGATTCCATTCCACTCCTTTCCATTTCATTACATTCGGGTTGATTCCATTCCATAAAATTCCATTCCATTCCATTCCATGCCATTCCATGGCATTCCAATCCATTACATTCGATTCCATACGGGTTGATTCCATTCCATTAAATTCCACTCCATTGCATTCCATTCCACTGCATTCCATTCCATTCCATTCGGGTTGATTCCATCCCATCCCATTAGATTCCATTCTTTTCATTGCATTTGGGTTGATACAATTCCATTCCATTCCTTTCCATTCCATTCAATTCCGTTCCATTCCATTCCATTCGGGTTGATTACATTCCCTTCCACTCCAATGACTTCCATTGCATTCCATTCCATTCGTTTTGATTCCATTCCCTTATATTCCATTCCATTCCATTCCATTCCATTCTTTTCTGGTTGATTCCATTCCATTCCATTGCATTCCATTCCATTCCATTCCATTCCATTAGGGTTGATTATATCCTATTCCATTCCATTCCATTTCTTTCCAGTCCTTTCCAGTCAGGTTGATTCCATTCCATTCCATTCCATTCCATTCCATTCCATTCCAGTTGATTCCATTCCCTTCGTTTCCATTCCATTCCATTCGGGTGGATTCCAATCCATTTCATTCCATTCCATTCCATTCCATTCCAATCCATTCGTGTTGATTCCCTAATGCTTCCATTCCATTCAATTCCATTCCATTAGTGTTGTTTCCATTCCATTCCATTCCAGTCTATTCGGGTTGATTCCATCCCATTCCATTCCATTCCATTACATTCCATTCAATTCGGGTTTATTCCATTCCCATCCATTCCTTCCATTCCATTGCATTCCATTCCATTTTATTCGGGTTGATTCCATTCCATTCCATTAGATTCCATTCTTTTCATTGCATTTGGGTTGATACAATTCCATTCCATTCCTTTCCATTCCATTCAATTCCGTTCCATTCCATTCCATTCGGGTTGATTACGTTCCCTTCCACTCCAATGACTTCCATTGCATTCCATTCCATTCGTTTTGATTCCATTCCCTTATATTCCATTCCATTCCATTCCATTCCATTCTTTTCTGGTTGATTCCATTCCATTCCATTGCATTCCATTCCATTCCATTAGGGTTGATTATATCCTATTCCATTCCATTCCATTTCTTTCCAATCCTTTCCAGTCAGGTTGATTCCATTCCATTCCATTCCATTCCATTCCATTCCATTCCATTCCAGTTGATTCCATTCCCTTCGTTTCCATTCCATTACATTCGGGTGGATTCCAATCCATTTCATTCCATTCCATTCCATTCCATTCCAATCCATTCGTGTTGATTCCCTAATGCTTCCATTCCATTCAATTCCATTCCATTAGTGTTGTTTCCATTCCATTCCATTCCAGTCTATTCGGGTTGATTCCATCCCATTCCATTCCATTCCATTACATTCCATTCAATTCGGGTTTATTCCATTCCCATCCATTCCTTCCATTCCATTGCATTCCATTCCATTTTATTCGGGTTGATTCCATTCCATTCCATTCCATTCCATTAGGTTGATTCCATTCCATTCCATTCCATTCCATTCCATTCCATTCCATTCGCATTGATACCATTGCTTTCCATTCCATTCCATTCCATTCCATTCGAGTTGATTCCATTCCATTCCATTCCATTCCATTCCATTCGGGTTGATTCCATTCCATTCTAATCCATTCCATTCCATTCCATTCCATTCCATTCCATTCCATTCCATGCCATTCCAATCCATTACATTCTATTCCATTCGGGTTGATTCCATTCCATTCCATTCAACTCCATTGCATTCCATTCCACTCCTTTCCATTCCATTCCATTCCTTTCTGGTGGATTCCAACCCATTCCACTCCGTTCCATTCCATGCCACTCCATTCCAGTCAGGTTGATTCCATTTCATTTCATTCCATTCCATTCCATTCGGGTTTATTTCATTCCATTTCATTCCAATCCATTCCACTCCATTCCATTGCATTTCATACCATTCTGGTAAATTCCATTCCATTTCATTCCGTTCCATTCCATTCCATTCGGGTTGACTCCATTCAATTCCATTCCATTCCATTCCACTTCATTCCATTCGGATTGATTCCATTCCCTTCCTTTCCATCCCATTCCATTGCATTCCATTCCATTCCATTCGCGTTGATTCCATTCCATTCCATTCCTTTCCATTCGGGTTGATTCCATATCCTTCCTTTCCATTCCATTCCATTCCATTCCATTCCATTCCATTCCGGTTGATTCCATTCCATTCCATTCCATTCGGATTGATTCCATTCCATTCCATTCCTTTCCATTGCATTCAATTCCGTTCCATTCCATTACATTCGGGTTGATTCCATCCAATTCCATTCCATTCCATTCCATTCTTCTCCATACCAGTCAGGTTGATTCCATTCCATTCCATTGCATTCCATTCCATTCAATTCCATTCCATTCGCGTTAATAACGTTCCATTCCATTCCATTCCCTTACATTACATTTCATTCCATTCGGGTTGATTCCATTCCATTCCATTCCATTACATTCGCGTTGATTCCATTCCGTTGCATTCAATTCCATTCCATTCCATTCAATGCTTGCTATTCCAATCCATTACGTTAGAATCCATTAGGGTTGATTCCATTCCACTCCATTCCACTCCATTGCATTCCATTCCACTCCATTCCTTTACATTCCATTCCATTCCATTCCACTCCAGTCGGGTTGATTCCATTCCATTCCTCTCCACATTCCATTCCATAACATTCGGGTTGATTCCATCCCATTCCATTCCATTCCATTCCATTCCGCTCCATTCCATACCGGTTGATTCCAATTGATTCCATTCCATTCCATTCCATTCCAGTAGATTCCATTCCCTTCGATTCCATTCCATTCCATTCGATTCCATTCCATTCCATTCCATTGCATTCGAGTGGATTCCAATCCATTTAATTCCATTCCATTCCATTCCATTCAAATCCATTCAGTTTGATTCCCTACGCTTCCACTCCGTTCAATTCCATTCCAGTCGGGTTGATTCCATTCCATTCCACGCCATTCCATTACATTCGGGTTGCTTCCATTCCATTCCATTCCACTCCATTGCATTCCCTTCCATTCCATTCCATTCCATTCCATTCCATTCCATTCCATTCGGGTTGATTCCATCCCATTCCATTCCATTCCATTCCATTCCATTCCATTCCATTCCCCTCCATTCCAGTGAGGTTGATTCCATTCCATTCCATTCCATTTCATTCCATTCCATTGCATTCGGGTTGATTCCATTCCATTCCTTTCCATTCCATGCCATTCGGTTCCATTCGGGTTGTTTCCATTCCATTCCATTCCATTCCATTCCATTCCATTCGACTCCATTCCATTCCGTTCCATACCATTCTGTTTGACTCCATCCCATTCCATTCCATTCCATTCCATTCCATTCCATTCCACTCGGTGTGCTTCGATTCCATTCCATTCCTTTCCATTCCATTGAAGTTGATTCCATTACCTTCGATTCCATTCCATTCCAATCGATTCCGTTCCATTCCATTCCATTCGGGTGGCTTCCAATCCTTTCCACTCCATTGCATTCCATTCCATTCCATTCCATTCCATTCCATTCCATTCCATTCCAATCAATTCGGGCTGATTCCCTACGCTTCCATTCCATTGAATTCCATTCCATTCGGGTTGTTTCCATTCCATTCCATTCCATTGCATTCCATTCCATTCCTTTTGATTCCATTCCATTCCATTCCATTCCATTCCATTCCATTCCATTCCATTCGTGGTGATTCCATTCCCTTCCATTTCTTCCATTCCGTTGCATTCCATTCCATTCCATTCGGGTTCATTTCTTTCCATTCCATTCCATTTGGGTTGATTCCATATCCTTCCCTTCCATTCCATTCTATTCCATTGCAATACACTCGGGTGGATTCCATACGCTTCCATTGCATTCAATTTCATACCATTCATGTGGATTCCATTCCATCCTATTCTATTCCATTGCATTCAATTCCATTCCATTCCATTCCATTCTATTTGCGTTAATACCATTCCATTCCATTCCATTCCATTCCATATCATTCCATTCGGGTTGCTTCAATTCCATTCCATTATATTCCATTAAATTCGGGTTGATTCCATTCCATTCCATTCCACACCATTGCATTCCATTAAACTCCATTCCATTCCATTCCATTCCATTCTTGTTGATTCCATCCCACACCATTCCATTCCATGCCATTCCATTCCATTCCATTCCCCTCCATTCCAATCAGGTGGATTCCATACCATTTCATTCCATTCCATTCCATTCCATTCCATTCCATTCCATTCCATTCCATTCCATTCGGGTTGCTACCATTCCATTCCATTCCATTCTATTCCATTCCATTCCATTCCATTCCGTTCGGGTTGTTTCCATTCCATTCCATTCCATTCCATTCCATTCCATTCCACTCCATTCCATGCCATTCCATTAAATGCCATTCCATTCCATTCGGGTTCATTCCATTAAATTCCATTCTATTCCACTCCATTCCATTCCATTCCATTCCATTCCATTCCATTCCATTCTTTTTGATTCCATTCCATTCCGTTCCATTCCATTCGTGTTGATTCCATTCCCTTCCATTTCTTCCATTCCATTTCATTCCATTCCATTTTATTCCTGTTGATTCCATTCCATTCCATTCCATTCCATTCCAATCCATTCGGGTTGATTCCATACACTTCCATTCCATTCCATTCCATTAGCGTTGATTCCATTCCATTCCTTTCCATTACATTACATTCGGTTTGATTCCATTCCATTCCATTCCATTCCATGGCATTCCAATCTATTACATTCGATTCCTTTCGAGTTGATTCAATTCCATTCCATTCCTCTCCATTGCATTCCACTCCACTCCATTCCATTCCATTCCATTCCATTCGTGTTGATTCCATCCCATCCGATTAGCTTCCATTCCATTCCATTGCATTTCGGTTGATAATATTCCATTCCATTCCTTTCCATTCCATTCAATTCCGTTCCATTCCATTCTATTCGGGTTGATTACATTCCCTTCCACTCCATTGCATTCCATTCCATTCCATTCGGGTTGATTCCATTCCCTTATATTCCATTCCATTCAATTAAATTCCATTCCATTCCATTCCATTCCATTCCATTCCATTCCTTTCTGGTTGATTCCATTCCATTCCATTCCATTCCATTCCATTCCATTGCATTCTATTAGGATTGATTATATCCTATTCCATTCCTTTCCATTTCATTGCAATCCATTCCAGTCAAGTTGATTCCATTCCAATCCATCCCATTCCATTCCATTCCATTCCATTCCAATCCATTCCATTCCATTCAGGTTGATTCCATTCAATTCCATTACATTCCATACCATTCGGGTTGATTCCATCGCATTCCATTCCATTCCATTCCATTCCATTCCATTCCAATCCATTCCATTCCATTCCATTCCAGTTGTTTCCATTCCCTTCGATTCCAATCCATTCCATTCGATTCCGTTCCATTCCAATCCATTCGGGTGGATTCCAATCCATTCCATTCCATTCCATTCCAATCCATTCGTGTAGATTCTCTACGCTTCCATTCCATTCAATTCCATTCTGTTCGGGTTGATTCCACTCCATTCCATTCCACTCCATTCGGGTTGATTCCAACCCATTCCATTCCATTCCATGCCATTCCATTCCGATTGATTCCATTCCATTCCATTCCATTCCATTCCATTCCATTAGGGTTGATTACATTCCCCTCCATTCCATTGCATTCCATTCCATTTTATTCGAATTGATTCCATTCCATTCCATTCCATTCCATTCCATTCCATTCATTTCCGGTTGACTCCATTCCATTCCATTCGATTCCATTCCATTCCATTCCATTCGCGTTTTTACCATTCCTTTCCCTTCCATTCCATTCCATTCCATTCCATTCGGGTTGATTCCATTCCATTCCATTCCATTCCATTACACTCGGGTTGATTCCATTCCATTACATTCCATTCCATTCCATTCCATGCCATTCCAATCCATTACATTCTATTGCATTCGGGTTCATTCCATTCCATTCCATTCCACTCCATTGCATTCCGTTCCACTCCTTTCCATTCCATTCCATTCCATTCGGGTGGATTCCATCCCATTACGTTCCATTCCATTCCAAGCCACTCCATTCCAGTCAGTTTGTTTCCATTCCATTCCATTCCATTGCAATCCATTCCATTCCATTCCTTTCCTGTTGATTCCATTCCATTTCATTCCATTCCATTCCATTCCAATCCATTCAACTCCATTCCATTCCATTTCATACCATTCGGGTATATTCCCTTCCATTCCATTCCATTCCATTCCATTCCATACCATTCCATTCGGGTTGACTCCGTTCCATTCCATTCCATTCCAGTCCACTCCATTCCATTCGAATTGTTTCCATTCCCTTCTATTCAATCCCATTCCACTGCATTCCATTCCATTCTATTCCATTGAGTTTGAATCCATATCCTTCCCTTCCATTCCATTCAATTCCTTTCCGGTTGATTCCATTCCATTCCATTCCATTCCATTCCACTCCATTCCATTCCATTCGGATTGATTCCATTCCATTCCATTCCTTTCCATTGCATTCCACTACATTCCATTCCTTTCTGGATGATTCCATTCCATTCCATTCCATTCCATTCCATTCCATTCCTTTCCATTTAATTCCATTCCATTCCACTCTGGTTGATTCCATTCCATTACTTTCCATTCCATTCCATTCCGTTCCATTCCATTCCATTCGGGTTGATTCCATCCAACTCCATTCCATTCCATTCCATTCTTCTCCATACCAGTCACGTTGATTCCATTCCATTGCATTCCATTCCATTCCATTCGGGTTCATTTCTTTCCATTCCATTCCATTTGGGTTGATTCCATATCCTTCCCTTCCATTCCATTCTATTCCATTGCAATACACTCGGGTGGATTCCATACGCTTCCATTGCATTCAATTTCATACCATTCATGTGGATTCCATTCCATCCCATTCTATTCCATTGCATTAAATTCCATTCCATTCCATTCCATTCTATTTGCGTTAATACCATTCCATTCCATTCCATATCATTCCATTCGTGTTGCTTCCATTCCATTCCATTATATTCCATTAAATTCGGGTTGATTCCATTCCATTCCATTCCACACCATTGCATTCCATTAAACTCCATTCCATTCCATTCCATTCCATTCTTGTTGATTCCATCCCACACCATTCCATTCCATGCCATTCCATTCCATTCCATTCCCCTCCATTCCAATCAGGTGGATTCCATACCATTTCATTCCATTCCATTCCATTCCATTCCATTCCATTCCATTCCATTCCATTCGGGTTGCTACCATTCCATTCCAATCCATTCTATGCCATTCCATTCCATTCCATTCCATTCCTTTCTGATAGATTCCATTCCATTCCATTCCATTCCAATCCATTCCATTCCATTCAGGTTGATTCCATTCAATTCCATTACATTCCATACCATTTGGGTTGATTCCATCCCGTTCCATTCCATTCCAATCCATTCCATTCCATTCCATTCCATTCCAGTTGTTTCCATTCCCTTCGATTCCAATCCATTCCATTCGATTCCGTTCCATTCCAATCCATTCGGGTGGATTCCAATCCATTCCATTCCATTCCATTCCATTCGTGTTGATTCTCTACGCTTCCATTCCATTCAATTCCATTCCGTTCGGGTTGATTCCACTCCATTCCATTCCACTCCATTCGGGTTGATTACAACCCATTCCATTCCATTCCATTCCATTCCATGCCATTCCATTCCGTTTGATTCCATTCCATTCCATTCCATTCCATTCCATTCCATTCCATTCCATTAGGGTTGATTACATTCCCCTCCATTCCATTGCATTCCATTCCATTTTATTCGGGTTGATTAAATTCCATTCCATTCCATTCCATTCCATTCCTTTCCGGTTGATTCCATTCCATTCCATTCCATTCCATTCCATTCCATTCCATTCGCGTTTTTACCATTCCTTTCCCTTCCATTCCATTCCATTCGGGTTGATTCAATTCCATTCCATTCCATTCCATTACATCCGGGTTGATTCCATTCCATTACATTCCATTGCATTCCATTCCATGCCATTCCAATCCATTACATTCTATTGCATTCGGGTTCATTCCATTCCATTCCATTCCACTCCATTGCATTCCGTTCCACTCCTTTCCGTTCCATTCCATTCCATTCGGGTGGATTCCATCCCATTCCGTTCCATTCCATTCCAAGCCACTCCATTCCAGTCAGGTTGATTCCATTCCATTCCATTCCATTGCAATCCATTCCATTCCATTCCTTTCCGGTTGATTCCATTCCATTTCATTCAATTCCATTCCATTCCAATCCATTCAACTCCATTCCATTCCATTTCATACCATTCCGGTAAATTCCATTCCATTCCATTCCATTCCATTCCATTCCATTCCATTCCATTCCATTCGGTTTGACTCCGCTCCATTCCATTCCATTCCATTCCACTCCATTCCACTCGAATTGTTTCCATTCCCTTCCATTCCATCCCATTCCATTGCATTCCATTCCATTCTATTCCATTGAGTTTGAATCCATATCCTTCCCTTCCATTCCATTCCATGCCTTTCCGGTTGATTCCATTCCATTCCATTCCATTCCATTCCATTCCATTTCATTCGGATTGATTCCATTCCATTCCATTCCTTTCCATTGCATTCCACTACATTCCATTCCTTTCTGGATGATTCCATTCCATTCCATTCCATTCCATTCCTTTCCATTTAATTCCATTCCATTCCACTGTGGTTGATTCCATTCCATTCCTTCCATTCCATTCCATTCCGTTCCATTCCATTCCATTCGGGTTGATTCCATCCAACTCCATTCCATTCCATTCCATTCTTCTCCATACCAGTCACGTTGATTCCATTCCATTTCATTGCATTCCATTCCATTCCATTCCATTCCATTCGCCTTAATAACGTTCCATTCCATTACATTCCATTCCATTACATTTCATTCCATTCGGGTTGATTCCATTCCATTCCATTCCATTCCATTGCATTCCAATACATTACATTCGGGTTGATTCCATTCCATTGCATTCCATTACATTCCATTCCATGCCATGCTATTCCAATCCATTACGTTAGAATCCATTAGGGTTGATTCCATTCCACTCCATTACACTCCATTGCATTCCATTCCACTCCACTCCATTCCATTCCATTCCACTCCATTCTGGTTGATTCCATTCCATTCCTCTCCATTACATTCCATTCCATAACATTCGGTTGTTTCCATCACATTCCATTCCATTCCGGTCCATTCCATACGGGTTGATTCCAATTCATTCCATTCCATTCCAGTAGATTCCATTCCCTTCGATTCCATTCCATTCCACTCGATTCCATTCCATTCCATTCCATTGCATTCGAGTGGATTCCAATCCATGTAATTCCATTCCATTCCATTCCATTCCAATCCATTCGGTTTGATTCCCTACGTTTCCATTCCATTCAATTCCTTTCCACTCGGGTTGATTCCATTCCATTCCACTCCATTCCTTTACATTCGTGTTGATTCCATTCCATTCCATTCCACTCCATTGCATTCCCTTCCATTCCATACCATTCCATTCCATACCATTCCATTCGGGTTGATTCCATCCCATTCCATTCCATTCCATTCTCCTCCATTCCAGTGAGGTTGATTCCATTCCATTCCATTCCATTCCATTCCATTCCATTCCATTCGGGTGGATTCCATTCCATTCCATTCCATTCCTTTCCATTCCAATCCATTCCATTCCATTCCATTCACGTTGTTTCGATTCCATTCCATTCCATTCCATTCCATTCGACTCCATTCCATTCCGTTGCATAACATTCTGGTTGATTCCATCCCATTCCATTCCATCCCATTCCATTCCATTCCATTCCATTCCATCCCATTCGGGTTGATTCCAATCCCTTCCATTCCTTCCATTCCATTGCATTCCGTTACATTTTATTCGGGTTGATTCCATTCCATTCAATTCCATTCCATTCAATTCCATTCCATTCCATTTGGATTGATTCCATTCCATACCATTCCATTCCATTCCATTTCATGCCATTCCATTCGGGTTGATTCCATATCCTTCCCTTACGTTCCATTCCATTCCATTCCATTCCAATCCATTCAGGTTGATTCCAGACACTTCCATTCCATTCCATTGCATTCCATTTGGGTTGATTCCCATCCATTCCATTCCTTTCCGTTCGCGCTGACAACATTCCATTCCATTGCATTCCATTCGGGTTGTTTCCATTCCATTCTAATCCATTCCATTCCATTCCATTCCATTCCTTTCTGGATGGACCCATTCTATTCCATTCCATTCCATTCCTTTCGGGTTGATTCCATTCCATTCTTTTCCTTTCCTTTCCATTCCATTACATTCCATTACATTCCATTCGTGTTGATTACATCCCGTTACATTCCATTCCATTCCATTCCATTCCATTCCATTCCATTCCATTCCATTCCACTCCATGCCAGTCAGGTGGATTCCATTCCATTCCATTCCATTCCATTCCATTCCATTCCATTTGGGGTGATTCCATTCCCTACCATTTCTTCAATTCCATTCCATTCCATTCCATTCCATTCCATTAGGGTTGATTATATCCCATTACATTCCATTCCGTTTCATTCCACTCCATTCCAGTCAGGTTGATTCCATTCCATTCCATTTCATTCCATTCCATTGCATTCCTTTCCATTCCATTCCATTTGGGGTGATTCCATTCCCTTCAATTTATTCCATTCCATTCCATTCCATTCCATTCCTTTCCATTCGTATTGTTTCCATTCCATTCCGTTGATTTGGGTTGATTCCATATCCTTCCCTTCCATTCCATTCCATTCCATTCCTATACACTCTGGTTGATTCCATACGCTTCCATTGCATTCCATTTGATTCCATTCGGGTGGATTCCATTCCATTCCATTCCATTCCATTCGCGTTAATACCACTCAATTCCATTCCATTCCTTTCCATTCCATTTCATTCCATTCGGGTTCATTCCATTCCATTCCATTCAGTTTCATTCCATTTCTTTCCATGCCATTTCAATCCATTACGTTCGATTAGATTCGGGTTGATTCCATTCCATTCCATTCCATTACATTACATTCGGGTTGATTCCATTCCATTCCATTCCATTCCACGCCATTGCATTCCATTCCAATCCATTCCATTGCATTCCATTCCATTCCAATCCATTCCATTCCATTCCATTCCATTCCATTCCATTCCATTCCATTCCATTCCGGTTGATCCCATCCCGTTACATTCCATTCCATTCCATTCCATTCCATTCCATTCCATTCCATTCCATTCCATTCCATTCCACTCCATTCCAGTCAGTTTGATTCCATTCCATTCCATTCCATTCCATTCCACTCCATTCCATTCCATTCCATTCCATTCGGGTTGATTCCATTCCATTCAACTCCATTCTGGTTGATTCCATTCCATTCCTCTCCATTCCATTCCATTGCATTCCATACCATTTGGGTTGGTTCCGTCCCATTCCATTCCATTCCATTCCATTCCACTCCACTCCATTCAATTCCATTCCATTCCATTCCAGTTGATTCCATTCCCTTCGATTCCAGTCCATTCCATTCGATTCCGTTCCATTCCATTCAATTCGGGCGGCTTCCAATGCATTCCATTCCATTCCATTCCATTCCCATCCATTCGGGTTGATTCCCTACGCTTCCATTCCATTCAATTCCATTCCATTCTGGTTGATTCCATTCCATTCCATTCCATTCCGTCGGGTTGTTTCCATTCCATTCCATTCCATTCCATTCCATTCCATTCCATTCCTTTCCAATCCATTCGGTTTGATTCCATACACTTCCATTCCATTCCATTCTATTCCATTCCATTCCATTCCATTCCATTCCATTCCATTAGGCTTGATTCCATTCCATTCCTTTCCATTACATTACATTCGGTTTAATTCCATTCCATTCCATTCCATTCCATTCCATTCTATTCCATTCCATTGCATTCCATTCCATTCGGGTTGATTCCGTTCCCTTCCATTCGTTCCATTCCATTGCATAACATTCCATTTTATTTGGGTTGATTCCATTCCATTGCATTGCATTCCATTCCATTCCATTCCAATCCAGTCCATTCCAGTCAGGTTGATTCCATTCCATTCCATTCCATTCCATTCCATTCCATTCCATTCCGGGTGATTCCATTCCCTTCCATTTCTTCCATTCCATTGCATTCCTTTCCATTCCATTCGGGTTGATTCCATTCTATTCCATTCCATTTGGGTTGATTCCATATTCTTCCCTTCCATTCCATTCCATTACATTCCAATACACTCGCGTTGATTCCGTACGGTTCCATTTCATTCCTTTCCATTCCATTCGGGTTGATTCCATTCCATTCCATTCCATTCCATTCCATTCGTTTCTGGTTGATTCCCTTCCAATCCATTCCATTCCATTCCATTCCATTCCATTAGGGTTGATTATATCCTATTCCATTCCATTCCATTCCATTCCAATCCACTCCCGTCAGGTTGATTCCATTCCATTCCATTCCATTCCATTCCATTCCATTCCATTCCAATCCATTCCATCCCATTCCATTCCATTCCAGTTGTTTCCATTCCCTTCGATTCCATTCCATTCCATTCCATTCGGGTGGATTCCAATCCATTCCATTCCATTCCATTTCATTGCATTCCATTCCATTCCATTCCAATCCATTCGGTTTGATTCCGTACGCTTCCATTCCATTCAATTCCATTCCATTCGGGTTGATTCCGTTCCATTCCATTCCATTCAATTCCATTCCATGCCATTCCAATCCATTACATTCTATTCCATTCGGGTTGATTCCATTCCATTCCATTCCACTCCATTGCATTCCATTCCACTCCTTTCCATTCCATTCCATTCCATTCGGGTTGATACCATCCCATCACATTAGATTGCATTCCATTCCTTTGCATTTGGGTTGACACCATTCCATTCCATTACTTTCCATTCCAGTCAATTCCGTTCCATTCCATTCCATTCGGGTTGATTACATTCCCTTCCACTCCATTGCATTCCATTCCATTCCATTCGGGTTGATTCCATTCCCTTATATTCCATTCCATTCCATTCCATTCCATACCATTCCATTCCATTCCATTCCTTTCTGGTTGATTCCATTCCATTCCGTTCCATTCCATTCCATTCCATTAGGGTTGAGTATATCCTATTCCATTGCATTTCATTTCATTCCAATCCATTCCAGTCAGGTTGATTCCATTCCATTCCCTTCCATTCCATTATGGTTGATTCCATTCAATTCCATTCCATTCCACTACATTCGGGTTTATTCCATTCCATTCCTCTACATTCCATTCCATTCCATACCATTTGGGTTGATTCCATCCCATTTCATTCCATTCCATTCCATTCCAATCCATTCCATTCCATTCCATTCCATTCCAGTTGATTCCATTCCCTTCGATACCATTCAATTCCATTCGATTCCGTTCCATTCCAATCCATTCGGGTGTATTCCAATCCATTCCATTCCATTCCATTAAATTCCAATCCATTAGGGTTGATTCCCTACACTTCCATTCCATTCAATTCCATTCCATTCGGGTTGATTCCATTCCATTCCATTCCAATCCATTCGGGTTGTTTCCATCCCATCCCATTCCATTCCATTCCATTCCATTCCATTCCGTTTGATTCCCTTCCATTCCATTCCATTCCATTCGGGTTGATTTCATTCCCTTCAATTCCTTCCATTCCATTGCAATCCATTCCATTTTATTCGGGTTGATTCCATTCCATTCCATTCCGGTTGATTCCATTCCATTCCATTCCATTCCATTCCATTCCATTCGCTTTGATACCATTCGTTTCCATTCCATTCCATTCCATTCCATTCCATTCCATTCCATTCCATTCCATTCCATACTGGATGATTCAATTCCATTCCATTCCATTCCATAACATTCGGGTTGATTCCATTCCATTCCATTCCATTCAATGCCATTCCAATCCATTACATTCTATTACATTCGGGTTGATTCCATTCCATTCCATTCCACTCTATTGCATTTCATTCCACTCCATTCCATTCCATTCGGGTGGATTCCATCCTATTCCATTCCATTCCATTCCATGCCACTCCATTCCAGTCAGGTTGATTCCATTTGGTTCCATTCCATTCCATTCAATTCCATTCCTTTCCATTCCATTCGGGTTAATTCCATTCCATTCCATTCCATTCCATTCTGGTTGATTCCAATCCATTCCATTCCATTCATATCCATTCCATTCGGTTTGATTCCATTCCATTCCATTCCATTCGGTTTTATTTCATTCCATTCCATTCCAATCCATTCCACTGCATTCCATTCCATTTCATACCATTCTGGTAAATTCCATTCCATTCCATTCCATTCCATTCCATTCCTTTCCATTCCATTCAATTCCATTCCATTCCATTCCATATGGGTTGATTACATTCCCTTCCACTCCATTGCATTCCATTCCATTCCATTCCATTCTGGTTGATTCCATTCCCTTACATTCCTTTCCATTCCATTCCATTCCATTCCATCCCATTCCATTCCATTCCATCCCATTCCTTTCGGGTTGATTCCATTCCATTCTTTTCCTTTCCTTTCCATTCCATTACATTCCATTACATTCCATTCGTGTTGATTACATCCCGTTACATTCCATTCCATTCCATTCCATTCCATTCCATTCCATTCCACTCCATGCCAGTCAGGTGGATTCCATTCCATTCCATTCCATTCCATTCCATTCCATTCCATTTGGGGTGATTCCATTCCCTACCATTTCTTCAATTCCATTCCATTCCATTCCATTCCATTCCATTAGGGTTGATTATATCCCATTACATTCCATTCCATTTCATTCCACTCCATTCCAGTCAGGTTGATTCCATTCCATTCCATTTCATTCCATTCCATTGCATTCCTTTCCATTCCATTCCATTTGGGGTGATTCCATTCCCTTCAATTTATTCCATTCCATTCCATTCCATTCCATTCCTTTCCATTCGTGTTGTTTCCATTCCATTCCGTTGATTTGGGTTGATTCCATATCCTTCCCTTCCATTCCATTCCATTCCATTCCTATACACTCGGGTTGATTCCATACGCTTCCATTGCATTCCATTTGATTCCATTCGGGTGGATTCCATTCCATTCCATTCCATTCCATTCGCGTTAATACCACTCAATTCCATTCCATTCCTTTCCATTCCATTTCATTCCATTCGGGTTCATTCCATTCCATTCCATTCAGTTTCATTCCATTTCTTTCCATGCCATTTCAATCCATTACGTTCGATTAGATTCGGGTTGATTCCATTCCATTCCATTCCATTCCATTACATTCGGGTTGATTCCATTCCATTCCACGCCATTGCATTCCATTCCAATCCATTCCATTGCATTCCATTCCATTCCAATCCATTCCATTCCATTCCATTCCATTCCATTCCATTCCGGTTGATCCCATCCCGTTACATTCCATTCCATTCCATTCCATTCCATTCCATTCCATTCCATTCCATTCCATTCCACTCCATTCCAGTCAGTTTGATTCCATTCCATTCCATTCCATTCCATTCCACTCCATTCCATTCCATTCCATTCCATTCGGGTTGATTCCATTCCATTCAACTCCATTCTGGTTGATTCCATTCCATTCCTCTCCATTCCATTCCATTGCATTCCATACCATTTGGGTTGGTTCCGAACCATTCCATTCCATTCCATTCCATTCCACTCCACTCCATTCAATTCCATTCCATTCCATTCCAGTTGATTCCATTCCCTTCGATTCCAGTCCATTCCATTCGATTCCGTTCCATTCCATTCAATTCGGGCGGCTTCCAATGCATTCCATTCCATTCCATTCCATTCCCATCCATTGGGGTTGATTCCCTACGCTTCCATTCCATTCAATTCCATTCCATTCTGTTTGATTCCATTCCATTCCATTCCATTCCGTCGGGTTGTTTCCATTCCATTCCATTCCATTCCATTCCATTCCATTCCTTTCCAATCCATTCGGTTTGATTCCATACACTTCCATTCCATTCCATTCTATTCCATTCCATTGCATTCCATTCCATTCCATTCCATTAGGCTTGATTCCATTCCATTCCTTTCCATTACATTACATTCGGTTTAATTCCATTCCATTCCATTCCATTCCATTCCATTCTATTCCATTCCATTGCATTCCATTCCATTCGGGTTGATTCCGTTCCCTTCCATTCGTTCCATTCCATTGCATAACATTCCATTTTATTTGGGTTGATTCCATTCCATTGCATTGCATTCCATTCCATTCCATTCCAATCCAGTCCATTCCAGTCAGGTTGATTCCATTCCATTCCATTCCATTCCATTCCATTCCATTCCATTCCATTCCGGGTGATTCCATTCCCTTCCATTTCTTCCATTCCATTGCATTCCTTTCCATTCCATTCGTGTTGATTCCATTCTATTCCATTCCATTTGGTTTGATTCCATATTCTTCCCTTCCATTCCATTCCATTACATTCCAATACACTCGCGTTGATTCCGTACGGTTCCATTTCATTCCTTTCCATTCCATTCGGGTTGATTCCATTCCATTCCATTCCATTCCATTCCATTCGTTTCTGGTTGATTCCCTTCCAATCCATTCCATTCCATTCCATTCCATTCCATTAGGGTTGATTATATCCTATTCCATTCCATTCCATTCCATTCCATTCCAATCCACTCCCGTCAGGTTGATTCCATTCCATTCCATTCCATTCCATTCCATTCCATTCCATTCCAATCCATTCCATCCCATTCCATTCCATTCCATTCCAGTTGTTTCCATTCCCTTCGATTCCATTCCATTCCATTCCATTCGGGTGGATTCCAATCCATTCCATTCCATTCCATTTCATTGCATTCCATTCCATTCCATTCCAATCCATTCGGTTTGATTCCGTACGCTTCCATTCCATTCAATTCCATTCCATTCGGGTTGATTCCATTCCATTCCATTCCATTCAATTCCATTCCATGCCATTCCAATCCATTACATTCTATTCCATTCGGGTTGATTCCATTCCATTCCATTCCACTCCATTGCATTCCATTCCACTCCTTTCCATTCCATTCCATTCCATTCGGGTTGATACCATCCCATCACATTAGATTGCATTCCATTCCTTTGCATTTGGGTTGACACCATTCCATTCCATTACTTTCCATTCCAGTCAATTCCGTTCCATTCCATTCCATTCGGGTTGATTACATTCCCTTCCACTCCATTGCATTCCATTCCATTCCATTCGGGTTGATTCCATTCCCTTATATTCCATTCCATTCCATTCCATTCCATACCATTCCATTCCATTCCATTCCTTTCTGGTTGATTCCATTCCATTCCGTTCCATTCCATTCCATTCCATTAGGGTTGAGTATATCCTATTCCATTGCATTTCATTTCATTCCAATCCATTCCAGTCAGGTTGATTCCATTCCATTCCCTTGCATTCCATTATGGTTGATTCTATTCAATTCCATTCCATTCCACTACATTCGGGTTTATTCCATTCCATTCCTCTACATTCCATTCCATTCCATACCATTTGGGTTGATTCCATCCCATTTCATTCCATTCCATTCCATTCCAATCCATTCCATTCCATTCCATTCCATTCCAGTTGATTCCATTCCCTTCGATACCATTCAATTCCATTCGATTCCGTTCCATTCCAATCCATTCGGGTGTATTCCAATCCATTCCATTCCATTCCATTCCATTCCATTAAATTCCAATCCATTAGGGTTGATTCCCTACACTTCCATTCCATTCAATTCCATTCCATTCGGGTTGATTCCATTCCATTCCATTCCAATCCATTCGGGTTGTTTCCATCCCATCCCATTCCATTCCATTCCATTCCATTCCATTCCATTCCGTTTGATTCCCTTCCATTCCATTCCATTCCATTCGGGTTGATTTCATTCCCTTCAATACCTTCCATTCCATTGCAATCCATTCCATTTTATTCGGGTTGATTCCATTCCATTCCATTCCGGTTGATTCCATTCCATTCCATTCCATTCCATTCCATTCCATTCCATTCGCTTTGATACCATTCGTTTCCATTCCATTCCATTCCATTCCATTCCATTCCATTCCATTCCATTCCATACTGGATGATTCAATTCCATTCCATTCCATTCCATAACATTCGGGTTGATTCCATTCCATTCCATTCCATTCCATTCAATGCCATTCCAATCCATTACATTCTATTACATTCGGGTTGATTCCATTCCATTCCATTCCACTCTATTGCATTTCATTCCACTCCATTCCATTCCATTCGGGTGGATTCCATCCTATTCCATTCCATTCCATTCCATGCCACTCCATTCCAGTCAGGTTGATTCCATTTGGTTCCATTCCATTCCATTCAATTCCATTCCTTTCCATTCCATTCGGGTTAATTCCATTCCATTCCATTCCATTCCATTCTGGTTGATTCCAATCCATTCCATTCCATTCATATCCATTCCATTCGGTTTGATTCCATTCCATTCCATTCCATTCGGGTTTATTTCATTCCATTCCATTCCAATCCATTCCACTGCATTCCATTCCATTTCATACCATTCTGGTAAATTCCATTCCATTCCATTCCATTCCATTCCATTCCTTTCCATTCCATTCAATTCCATTCCATTCCATTCCATATGGGTTGATTACATTCCCTTCCACTCCATTGCATTCCATTCCATTCCATTCCATTCTGGTTGATTCCATTCCCTTACATTCCTTTCCATTCCATTCCATTCCATTCCATCCCATTCCATTCCATTCCATTCCATTCCTTTCTGGTTGATTCCATTCCATTCCATTCCATTCCATTCCATTAGGGTTGATTATATACCATTCCATTCCATTTCATTCCACTCCATTCCAGTGAGGTTGATTCCATTCCATTCCATTCCATTCCATTCGGGTTGATTCCATTCCATTCCATTCCATTCAACTCCATTCGGGTTGATTCCATTCCATTCCTCTCCATTCCATTCCATTCCATTCCATACCATTTGGGTTGATTCCATCCCATTCCATTCCATTCCACTGCAATCCATTCAATTCCATTCCATTCCATTCCATTCCATTCCAGTTGATTCCATTCCCTTCGATTCCATTCCACTCCATTCGATTCCGTTCCATTCCATACCATTCGGGTGGTTTCCAATCCATTCCACTCCATTCCCTTCCATTCCATTCCATTCCATTCCAATCCATTCGGGCTGATTCCCTACGCTTCCATTCCATTCAATTCCATTCCATTCGGGTTGATTCCATTCCATTCCATTCCATTCCATTCCATTCCATTCCATTCCATTCCATTCCATTCGGGTTGATTCCATTCCATTCCATTTCATTCCATTCCATTCCATTCCATTTGGGTTGATACCATGTCCTTCCCTTCCATTCCATTCTATTCCATTCCAATACACTCAGGTTGATTCCATACGCTTCCATTGCATTCCAATTCATTCCATTCTGGTGGATTCCATTCCATCCCATTCTATTCCATTCCATTCCATTCCATTCCATTCCATTCCTTTCGCGTTAATACCATTCCATCCATTCCATTCCACTCCATTTCATTCCATTCGGGTTGATTCCATTCCATTCCATTCAGTTCCATTCCATTCCATTACATGCCATTCCAATCCATTACATTCGATTACATTCTGGTTGATTCAACTCCTTTCCAATATATTCCATTATATTCGGGTTGATTCCATTCCATTCGGGTTGATTCCATTCCATTCCATTCCACTCCAATGCATTCCATATCACTCCATTCCATTCCATTCCATTCCATTCGGGTTGATTCCAACCCATTCCATTCCATTCCATGCCATTCCATTCCATTCATTCCACTCCATTCCAATCAGGTTGATTCCATTCCACTCCATTCCATTCCATTCCATTCCATTCCATTGCATTCGGGTTGATTCCATTCCATTCAATTCCATTCTATTCCATACCATTCCATTACATTACATTCGGGTTGTTTCCATTGCATTCCTTTCCATTCCATTCCATTCCACTCCATTCCATTCCATTCGGGTTCATTCCATCAAATTCCATTCTATTCCACTCCATTCCATTCCATACTATTCCATTCCATTCCATTCCAATCCATTCGGTTTGATTCCATTCCATTCCTTTCCATTCCATTCGTGTTTATTCCGTTCCCTACCATTCCTTCCATTCCATTGAATTCCATTCCATTTTATTCGGGTTGATTCCATTCCATTCCATTCCATTCCATTCCAATCCATTCGGGTTGATTCCATACACTTCCAATCCACTCCATTCCATTCCATTCCATTAGGGTTGATTCCATTCCTTACGTTTCCATTACATTACATTCGGGTTGATTCCATTCCATTCCATTCCATTCCATTCCATTCCATTCCATTCCATTCCATGGCATTCCAATCCATTACACTCAATTCCATTCAGGTTGATTCCATTCCATTCCATTCCACTCCATTGCATTCCATTCCACTCCATTCCATTCCATTCCATTCCATTCGGGTTGATTCCATCCCATCCCATTAGATTCCATTCCATTCCATTGCATTCCTTTCTGGTTGATTCCATTCCATTCCATTCCATTCCATTTGGGTTGATTATATCCCATTCCATTCCATTCCATTTCATTCCACTCCATTCCAGTGAGGTTGATTCCATTCCATTCCATTCCATTCCATTCCATTACATTACATTCGGGTTGATTCCATTCCATTCCATTCCATTCAACTACATTCGGGTTGATTCCATTCCATTCCTATCCATTCCATTCCATTCCATTCCATACCATTTGGGTTGATTCCATCCCATCCCATTCCATTCCATTCCAATCCATTCAATTCCATTCCATTGCATTCCATTCCATTCCAATCCAGTTGCTTCCATTCCCTTCGATTCCATTCCATTCCATTCGATTCCGTTCCATTCCATTCCATTCGGGTGGCTTCCAATCCATTCCATTCCATTCCATTCCAATCCCTTCGGGCTGATTCCCTACGCTTCCATTCCATTCAATTTTACTCCATTCGTGTTGATTCCATTCCATTCAATTCCATTCAATTCCATTACATTCTGGTTGATTCCATCCCATTCCATTCCACTCCATTGCTTTCCATTCCACTTAATTCCATTCGATTCCATTCCATTCCATTCCATTCCATTCGTGTTGATTCCATCCCATTCCATTCCATTCCATTCCATTGCATTCCATTCCATACCATTACACTCCATTCCAATCAGGTTGATTCCTTTCCATTCCAATCCATTCCAATCCATTCGGGTTGATTCCATTCCATACCAATCCATTGGGTTTGATTCCATTCCATTCCATTCCATTCCATTCCATGCCATTCCATTCCATTCGGGTTGTTACCATTCCATTGCATTCCATTCCATTACATTTCACTGCATTCCATGCCATTCCAGACCATTCGTGTTGATTCCATCCCATTCCATTCCATTCCATTCAATTCCATCCCATTCCATTCAATTCCATTCCATTCCATTCCATTCCATTCCATTCCATACGGGTTGATTCCATTCCCTTCTATGCCATTCCATTCCATTCCATTTCATTCCATTCCAATCCATTCATGTTGATTCCATACGATTCCATTCCGTTCCATTCGGGTTGATTCAATGACATTCCATTCCATGCCATTCGCGTTGATACCATGCCATTGCATTCCATTCCATTCCATTACTTTCCATTGCATTCGGGTTGATTACATTCCTTTCCATTCCTTTCCATCCCATTCTATTCCATTCCATTCCATTCCATTCCATTCCATTCGTTTCTAGTTGATTCCTTTTCATTCCATTCCATTCCATTCCTTTCGGGTTAATACCATTCCATTCCATTCCATTCCATTCCATTCAATTTCATTAAATTCGGGTTGATTCCATTCCATTCCATTCAGTTCCATTCCATTCCATTCCTTGCCATTCCAATCCATTACGTTCGATTATATTCGGGTTGATTCAATTCCTTTCTATTATATTCCATTGCATTCGGGTTGATTCCATTCCATTCCATTCCACTCCATTGCATTCCATTCCACTCCATTCCATTCCATTCCTTTCCATTTGTGTTGATTCCACCCCATTCCATTCCATTCCATGACATTCCATTCCATTCCATTCTACTCCATTCCAATCAGGTTGATTCCATTCCATTCCATTCCATTCCATTCCATTCCATTCCATTCCATTCCATTCGGGTTGATTCCATTCCATTCCATTCCATTCTATTCCATTCCATTCCATTACATTACATTCGGGTTGATTCCATTGCATTCCTTTCCATTACATTCCATTCCACTCCATTCCATGCCATTCCATTCAATTCGGGTTCATTCCATCAAATTCCATTCTATTCCACTCCATTCCATTCCATTCCATTCCATTCCACTCCATTCCATTCCAATCCATTCGGTTTGATTGCATTCCATTCCATTCCATTCTATTCCATTCCATTCGTGTTTATTCCGTTCCCTTCCATTCCTTCCATTCCATTGCATTCCACTCCATTTTATTCGGGTTGATTCCATACACATCCATTCCATTCCGTTACATTCCATTCCATTCCATTAGGGTTGATCCCATTCCATTCCTTTCCATTACATTACATTCGGGTTGATTCCATACCATACCATTCCATTCCATTCCATTTCATTCCATTCCATTCCTTTCCATTCCAATCAATTCGGTTTGATTGCATTCCATTCCATTCCATTCCATTCGTGTTTATTCCGTTTTCTTCCATTCCTTCCATTCCATTGCCTTCCATTCAATATTATTTGGGTTGATTCCATTCCATTCCATTCCATTCCAATCCATTTGGGTGGATTCCGTACACTTCCATTCCATTCCATTCCATTCAATTCCATTCCATTAGGTGTGATTCCATTCCACTCCTTTCCATTTCATTACATTCGGGTTGATTCCATTCCATAAAATTCCATTCCATTCCATTCCATGCCATTCCATGGCATTCCAATCCATTACATTCGATTCCATACGGGTTGATTCCATTCCATTAAATTCCACTCCATTGCATTCCATTCCACTGCATTCCATTCCATTCCATTCGGGTTGATTCCATCCCATCCCATTAGATTCCATTCTTTTCATTGCATTTGGGTTGATACAATTCCATTCCATTCCTTTCCTTTCCATTCAATTCCGTTCCATTCCATTCCATTCGGGTTGATTACATTCCCTTCCACTCCAATGACTTCCATTGCATTCCATTCCATTCGTTTTGATTCCATTCCCTTATATTCCATTCCATTCCATTCCATTCCATTCTTTTCTGGTTGATTCCATTCCATTCCATTGCATTCCATTCCATTCCATTCCATTCCATTAGGGTTGATTATATCCTATTCCATTCCATTCCATTTCTTTCCAGTCCTTTCCAGTCAGGTTGATTCCATTCCATTCCATTCCATTCCATTCCATTCCATTCCATTCCAGTTGATTCCATTCCCTTCGTTTCCATTCCATTCCATTCGGGTGGATTCCAATCCATTTCATTCCATTCCATTCCATTCCATTCCAATCCATTCGTGTTGATTCCCTAATGCTTCCATTCCATTCAATTCCATTCCATTAGTGTTGTTTCCATTCCATTCCATTCCAGTCTATTCGGGTTGATTCCATCCCATTCCATTCCATTCCATTACATTCCATTCAATTCGGGTTTATTCCATTCCCATCAATTCCTTCCATTCCATTGCATTCCATTCCAGTTTATTCGGGTTGATTCCATTCCATTCCATTAGATTCCATTCTTTTCATTGCATTTGGGTTGATACAATTCCATTCCATTCCTTTCCATTCCATTCAATTCCGTTCCATTCCATTCCATTCGGGTTGATTACGTTCCCTTCCACTCCAATGACTTCCATTGCATTCCATTCCATTCGTTTTGATTCCATTCCCTTATATTCCATTCCATTCCATTCCATTCCATTCTTTTCTGGTTGATTCCATTCCATTCCATTGCATTCCATTCCATTCCATTAGGGTTGATTATATCCTATTCCATTCCATTCCATTTCTTTCCAATCCTTTCCAGTCAGGTTGATTCCATTCCATTCCATTCCATTCCATTCCATTCCATTCCAGTTGATTCCATTCCCTTCGTTTCCATTCCATTACATTCGGGTGGATTCCAATCCATTTCATTCCATTCCATTCCATTCCATTCCAATCCATTCGTGTTGATTCCCTAATGCTTCCATTCCATTCAATTCCATTCCATTAGTGTTGTTTCCATTCCATTCCATTCCAGTCTATTCGGGTTGATTCCATCCCATTCCATTCCATTCCATTACATTCCATTCAATTCGGGTTTATTCCATTCCCATCCATTCCTTCCATTCCATTGCATTCCATTCCATTTTATTCGGGTTGATTCCATTCCATTCCATTCCATTCCATTAGGTTGATTCCATTCCATTCCATTCCATTCCATTCCATTCCATTCCATTCGCATTGATACCATTGCTTTCCATTCCATTCCATTCCATTCCATTCGAGTTGATTCCATTCCATTCCATTCCATTCCATTCCATTCGGGTTGATTCCATTCCATTCCAATCCATTCCATTCCATTCCATTCCATTCCATTCCATTCCATGCCATTCCAATCCATTACATTCTATTCCATTCGGGTTGATTCCATTCCATTCCATTCAACTCCATTGCATTCCATTCCACTCCTTTCCATTCCATTCCATTCCTTTCTGGTGGATTCCAGCCCATTCCACTCCGTTCCATTCCATGCCACTCCATTCCAGTCAGGTTGATTCCATTTCATTTCATTCCATTCCATTCCATTCGGGTTTATTTCATTCCATTTCATTCCAATCCATTCCACTCCATTCCATTGCATTTCATACCATTCTGGTAAATTCCATTCCATTTCATTCCGTTCCATTCCATTCCATTCGGGTTGACTCCATTCAATTCCATTCCATTCCATTCCACTTCATTCCATTCGGATTGATTCCATTCCCTTCCATTCCATCCCATTCCATTGCATTCCATTCCATTCCATTCGCGTTGATTCCATTCCATTCCATTCCTTTCCATTCGAGTTGATTCCATATCCTTCCTTTCCATTCCATTCCATTCCATTCCATTCCATTCCATTCCGGTTGATTCCATTCCATTCCATTCCATTCGGATTGATTCCATTCCATTCCATTCCTTTCCATTGCATTCAATTCCGTTCCATTCCATTACATTCGGGTTGATTCCATCCAATTCCATTCCATTCCATTCCATTCTTCTCCATACCAGTCAGGTTGATTCCATTCCATTCCATTGCATTCCATTCCATTCAATTCCATTCCATTCGCGTTAATAACGTTCCATTCCATTCCATTCCGTTACATTACATTTCATTCCATTCGGGTTGATTCCATTCCATTCCATTCCATTACATTCGCGTTGATTCCATTCCGTTGCATTCAATTCCATTCCATTCCATTCAATGCTTGCTATTCCAATCCATTACGTTAGAATCCATTAGGGTTGATTCCATTCCACTCCATTCCACTCCATTGCATTCCATTCCACTCCATTCCTTTACATTCCATTCCATTCCATTCCACTCCAGTCGGGTTGATTCCATTCCATTCCTCTCCATCACATTCCATTCCATAACATTCGGGTTGATTCCATCCCATTCCATTCCATTCCATTCCATTCCGCTCCATTCCATACCGGTTGATTCCAATTGATTCCATTCCATTCCATTCCATTCCAGTAGATTCCATTCCCTTCGATTCCATTCCATTCCATTCGATTCCATTCCATTCCATTCCATTGCATTCGAGTGGATTCCAATCCATTTAATTCCATTCCATTCCATTCCATTCAAATCCATTCAGTTTGATTCCCTACGCTTCCACTCCGTTCAATTCCATTCCAGTCGGGTTGATTCCATTCCATTCCACGCCATTCCATTACATTCGGGTTGCTTCCATTCCATTCCATTCCACTCCATTGCATTCCCTTCCATTCCATTCCATTCCATTCCATTCCATTCCATTCCATTCGGGTTGATTCCATCCCATTCCATTCCATTCCATTCCATTCCATTCCATTCCATTCCCCTCCATTCCAGTGAGGTTGATTCCATTCCATTCCATTCCATTTCATTCCATTCCATTGCATTCGGGTTGATTCCATTCCATTCCTTTCCATTCCATGCCATTCGGTTCCATTCGGGTTGTTTCCATTCCATTCCATTCCATTCCATTCCATTCGACTCCATTCCATTCCGTTCCATACCATTCTGTTTGACTCCATCCCATTCCATTCCATTCCATTCCATTCCATTCCATTCCACTCGGTGTGCTTCGATTCCATTCCATTCCTTTCCATTCCATTGAAGTTGATTCCATTACCTTCGATTCCATTCCATTCCAATCGATTCCGTTCCATTCCATTCCATTCGGGTGGCTTCCAATCCTTTCCACTCCATTGCATTCCATTCCATTCCATTCCATTCCATTCCATTCCATTCCATTCCATTCCATTCCAATCAATTCGGGCTGATTCCCTACGCTTCCATTCCATTGAATTCCATTCCATTCGGGTTGTTTCCATTCCATTCCATTCCATTGCATTCCATTCCATTCCTTTTGATTCCATTCCATTCCATTCCATTCCATTCCATTCCATTCCATTCGTGGTGATTCCATTCCCTTCCATTTATTCCATTCCGTTGCATTCCATTCCATTCCATTCGGGTTCATTTCTTTCCATTCCATTCCATTTGGGTTGATTCCATATCCTTCCCTTCCATTCCATTCTATTCCATTGCAATACACTCGGGTGGATTCCATACGCTTCCATTGCATTCAATTTCATACCATTCATGTGGATTCCATTCCATCCTATTCTATTCCATTGCATTCAATTCCATTCCATTCCATTCCATTCTATTTGCGTTAATACCATTCCATTCCATTCCATTCCATTCCATATCATTCCATTCGGGTTGCTTCAATTCCATTCCATTATATTCCATTAAATTCGGGTTGATTCCATTCCATTCCATTCCACACCATTGCATTCCATTAAACTCCATTCCATTCCATTCCATTCCATTCTTGTTGATTCCATCCCACACCATTCCATTCCATGCCATTCCATTCCATTCCATTCCCCTCCATTCCAATCAGGTGGATTCCATACCATTTCATTCCATTCCATTCCATTCCATTCCATTCCATTCCATTCCATTCGGGTTGCTACCATTCCATTCCATTCCATTCTATTCCATTCCATTCCATTCCATTCCGTTCGGGTTGTTTCCATTCCATTCCATTCCATTCCATTCCATTCCATTCCATTCCATTCCACTCCATTCCATGCCATTCCATTAAATGCCATTCCATTCCATTCGGGTTCATTCCATTAAATTCCATTCTATTCCACTCCATTCCATTCCATTCCATTCCATTCCATTCCATTCCATTCTTTTTGATTCCATTCCATTCCGTTCCATTCCATTCGTGTTGATTCCATTCCCTTCCATTTCTTCCATTCCATTTCATTCCATTCCATTTTATTCCTGTTGATTCCATTCCATTCCATTCCATTCCATTCCAATCCATTCGGGTTGATTCCATACACTTCCATTCCATTCCATTCCATTAGCGTTGATTCCATTCCATTCCTTTCCATTACATTACATTCGGTTTGATTCCATTCCATTCCATTCCATTCCATGGCATTCCAATCTATTACATTCGATTCCTTTCGAGTTGATTCAATTCCATTCCATTCCTCTCCATTGCATTCCATTCCACTCCATTCCATTCCATTCCATTCCATTCGTGTTGATTCCATCCCATCCGATTAGCTTCCATTCCATTCCATTGCATTTCGGTTGATAATATTCCATTCCATTCCTTTCCATTCCATTCAATTCCGTTCCATTCCATTCTATTCGGGTTGATTACATTCCCTTCCACTCCATTGCATTCCATTCCATTCCATTCGGGTTGATTCCATTCCCTTATATTCCATTCCATTCAATTAAATTCCATTCCATTCCATTCCATTCCTTTCTGGTTTATTCCATTCCATTCCATTCCATTCCATTCCATTCCATTGCATTCTATTAGGATTGATTATATCCTATTCCATTCCTTTCCATTTCATTGCAATCCATTCCAGTCAAGTTGATTCCATTCCAATCCATCCCATTCCATTCCATTCCATTCCATTCCAATCCATTCCATTCCATTCAGGTTGATTCCATTCAATTCCATTACATTCCATACCATTCGGGTTGATTCCATCGCATTCCATTCCATTCCATTCCATTCCATTCCATTCCAATCCATTCCATTCCATTCCATTCCATTCCAGTTGTTTCCATTCCCTTCGATTCCAATCCATTCCATTCGATTCCGTTCCATTCCAATCCATTCGGGTGGATTCCAATCCATTCCATTCCATTCCATTCCAATCCATTCGTGTAGATTCTCTACGCTTCCATTCCATTCAATTCCATTCTGTTCGGGTTGATTCCACTCCATTCCATTCCACTCCATTCGGGTTGATTCCAACCCATTCCATTCCATTCCATGCCATTCCATTCCGATTGATTCCATTCCATTCCATTCCATTCCATTAGGGTTGATTACATTCCCCTCCATTCCATTGCATTCCATTCCATTTTATTCGAATTGATTCCATTCCATTCCATTCCATTCCATTCCATTCATTTCCGGTTGACTCCATTCCATTCCATTCGATTCCATTCCATTCCATTCCATTCGCGTTTTTACCATTCCTTTCCCTTCCATTCCATTCCATTCCATTCCATTCCATTCGGGTTGATTCAATTCCATTCCATTCCATTCCATTACACTCGGGTTGATTCCATTCCATTACATTCCATTCCATTCCATTCCATGCCATTCCAATCCATTACATTCTATTGCATTCGGGTTCATTCCATTCCATTCCATTCCACTCCATTGCATTCCGTTCCACTCCTTTCCATTCCATTCCATTCCATTCGGGTGGATTCCATCCCATTACGTTCCATTCCATTCCAAGCCACTCCATTCCAGTCAGTTTGTTTCCATTCCATTCCATTCCATTGCAATCCATTCCATTCCATTCCTTTCCTGTTGATTCCATTCCATTTCATTCCATTCCATTCCATTCCAATCCATTCAACTCCATTCCATTCCATTTCATACCATTCGGGTATATTCCCTTCCATTCCATTCCATTCCATTCCATTCCATACCATTCCATTCGGGTTGACTCCGTTCCATTCCATTCCATTCCAGTCCACTCCATTCCATTCGAATTGTTTCCATTCCCTTCTATTCAATCCCATTCCATTGCATTCCATTCCATTCTATTCCATTGAGTTTGAATCCATATCCTTCCCTTCCATTCCATTCAATTCCTTTCCAGTTGATTCCATTCCGTTCCATTCCATTCCATTCCATTCCATTCGGATTGATTCCATTCCATTCCATTCCTTTCCATTGCATTCCACTACATTCCATTCCTTTCTGGATGATTCCATTCCATTCCATTCCATTCCATTCCATTCCATTCCTTTCCATTTAATTCCATTCCATTCCACTCTGGTTGATTCCATTCCATTCCTTTCCATTCCATTCCATTCCGTTCCATTCCATTCCATTCGGGTTGATTCCATCCAACTCCCTTCCATTCCATTCCATTCTTCTCCATACCAGTCACGTTGATTCCATTCCATTGCATTCCATTCCATTCCATTCGGGTTCATTTCTTTCCATTCCATTCCATTTGGGTTGATTCCATATCCTTCCCTTCCATTCCATTCTATTCCATTGCAATACACTCGGGTGGATTCCATACGCTTCCATTGCATTCAATTTCATACCATTCATGTGGATTCCATTCCATCCCATTCTATTCCATTGCATTCAATTCCATTCCATTCCATTCCATTCTATTTGCGTTAATACCATTCCATTCCATTCCATATCATTCCATTCGTGTTGCTTCCATTCCATTCCATTATATTCCATTAAATTCGGGTTGATTCCATTCCATTCCATTCCACACCATTGCATTCCATTAAACTCCATTCCATTCCATTCCATTCCATTCTTGTTGATTCCATCCCACACCATTCCATTCCATGCCATTCCATTCCATTCCATTCCCCTCCATTCCAATCAGGTGGATTCCATACCATTTCATTCCATTCCATTCCATTCCATTCCATTCCATTCCATTCCATTCCATTCCATTCGGGTTGCTACCATTCCATTCCAATCCATTCTATGCCATTCCATTCCATTCCATTCCATTCCTTTCTGATTGATTCCATTCCATTCCATTCCATTCCAATCCATTCCATTCCATTCAGGTTGATTCCATTCAATTCCATTACATTCCATACCATTTGGGTTGATTCCATCCCGTTCCATTCCATTCCAATCCATTCCATTCCATTCCATTCCATTCCAGTTGTTTCCATTCCCTTCGATTCCAATCCATTCCATTCGATTCCGTTCCATTCCAATCCATTCGGGTGGATTCCAATCCATTCCATTCCATTCCATTCCATTCGTGTTGATTCTCTACGCTTCCATTCCATTCAATTCCATTCCGTTCGGGTTGATTCCACTCCATTCCATTCCACTCCATTCGGGTTGATTACAACCCATTCCATTCCATTCCATTCCATTCCATGCCATTCCATTCCGTTTGATTCCATTCCATTCCATTCCATTCCATTCCATTCCATTCCATTCCATTCCATTAGGGTTGATTACATTCCCCTCCATTCCATTGCATTCCATTCCATTTTATTCGGGTTGATTAAATTCCATTCCATTCCATTCCATTCCATTCCTTTCCGGTTGATTCCATTCCATTCCATTCCATTCCATTCCATTCCATTCGCGTTTTTACCATTCCTTTCCCTTCCATTCCATTCCATTCGGGTTGATTCAATTCCATTCCATTCCATTCCATTACATCCGGGTTGATTCCATTCCATTACATTCCATTGCATTCCATTCCATGCCATTCCAATCCATTACATTCTATTGCATTCGGGTTCATTCCATTCCATTCCATTCCACTCCATTGCATTCCGTTCCACTCCTTTCCGTTCCATTCCATTCCATTCGGGTGGATTCCATCCCATTCCGTTCCATTCCATTCCAAGCCACTCCATTCCAGTCAGGTTGATTCCATTCCATTCCATTCCATTGCAATCCATTCCATTCCATTCCTTTCCGGTTGATTCCATTCCATTTCATTCAATTCCATTCCATTCCAATCCATTCAACTCCATTCCATTCCATTTCATACCATTCCGGTAAATTCCATTCCATTCCATTCCATTCCATTCCATTCCATTCCATTCCATTCGGTTTGACTCCGCTCCATTCCATTCCATTCCATTCCACTCCATTCCACTCGAATTGTTTCCATTCCCTTCCATTCCATCCCATTCCATTGCATTCCATTCCATTCTATTCCATTGAGTTTGAATCCATATCCTTCCCTTCCATTCCATTCCATGCCTTTCCGGTTGATTCCATTCCATTCCATTCCATTCCATTCCATTCCATTTCATTCGGATTGATTCCATTCCATTCCATTCCTTTCCATTGCATTCCACTACATTCCATTCCTTTCTGGATGATTCCATTCCATTCCATTCCATTCCATTCCTTTCCATTTAATTCCATTCCATTCCACTGTGGTTGATTCCATTCCATTCCTTCCATTCCATTCCATTCCGTTCCATTCCATTCCATTCGGGTTGATTCCATCCAACTCCATTCCATTCCATTCCATTCTTCTCCATACCAGTCACGTTGATTCCATTCCATTTCATTGCATTCCATTCCATTCCATTCCATTCCATTCGCCTTAATAACGTTCCATTCCATTACATTCCATTCCATTACATTTCATTCCATTCGGGTTGATTCCATTCCATTCCATTCCATTCCATTGCATTCCAATACATTACATTCGGGTTGATTCCATTCCATTGCATTCCATTACATTCCATTCCATGCCATGCTATTCCAATCCATTACGTTAGAATCCATTAGGTTTGATTCCATTCCACTCCATTACACTCCATTGCATTCCATTCCACTCCACTCCATTCCATTCCATTCCACTCCATTCTGGTTGATTCCATTCCATTCCTCTCCATTACATTCCATTCCATAACATTCGGTTGTTTCCATCACATTCCATTCCATTCCGGTCCATTCCATACGGGTTGATTCCAATTCATTCCATTCCATTCCAGTAGATTCCATTCCCTTCGATTCCATTCCATTCCACTCGATTCCATTCCATTCCATTCCATTGCATTCGAATGGATTCCAATCCATGTAATTCCATTCCATTCCATTCCATTCCAATCCATTCGGTTTGATTCCCTACGTTTCCATTCCATTCAATTCCTTTCCACTCGGGTTGATTCCATTCCATTCCACTCCATTCCTTTACATTCGTGTTGATTCCATTCCATTCCATTCCACTCCATTGCATTCCCTTCCATTCCATACCATTCCATTCCATACCATTCCATTCGGGTTGATTCCATCCCATTCCATTCCATTCCATTCTCCTCCATTCCAGTGAGGTTGATTCCATTCCATTCCATTCCATTCCATTCCATTCCATTCCATTCCATTCGGGTGGATTCCATTCCATTCCATTCCATTCCTTTCCATTCCAATCCATTCCATTCCATTCCATTCAGGTTGTTTCGATTCCATTCCATTCCATTCCATTCCATTCGACTCCATTCCATTCCGTTGCATAACATTCTGGTTGATTCCATCCCATTCCATTCCATCCCATTCCATTCCATTCCATTCCATTCCATCCCATTCGGGTTGATTCCAATCCCTTCCATTCCTTCCATTCCATTGCATTCCGTTACATTTTATTCGGGTTGATTCCATTCCATTCAATTCCATTCCATTCAATTCCATTCCATTCCATTTGGATTGATTCCATTCCATACCATTCCATTCCATTCCATTTCATGCCATTCCATTCGGGTTGATTCCATATCCTTCCCTTACGTTCCATTCCATTCCATTCCATTCCAATCCATTCAGGTTGATTCCAGACACTTCCATTCCATTCCATTGCATTCCATTTGGGTTGATTCCCATCCATTCCATTCCTTTCCGTTCGCGCTGACAACATTCCATTCCATTGCAATCCATTCGGGTTGTTTCCATTCCATTCTAATCCATTCCATTCCATTCCATTCCATTCCTTTCTGGATGGACCCATTCTATTCCATTCCATTCCATTCCTTTCGGGTTGATTCCATTCCATTCTTTTCCTTTCTTTTCCATTCCATTACATTCCATTACATTCCATTCGTGTTGATTACATCCCGTTACATTCCATTCCATTCCATTCCATTCCATTCCATTCCATTCCACTCCATGCCAGTCAGGTGGATTCCATTCCATTCCATTCCATTCCATTCCATTCCATTCCATTTGGGGTGATTCCATTCCCTACCATTTCTTCAATTCCATTCCATTCCATTCCATTCCATTCCATTCCATTAGGGTTGATTATATCCCATTACATTCCATTCCGTTTCATTCCACTCCATTCCAGTCAGGTTGATTCCATTCCATTCCATTTCATTCCATTCCATTGCATTCCTTTCCATTCCATTCCATTTGGCTTGATTCCATTCCCTTCAATTTATTCCATTCCATTCCATTCCATTCCATTCCTTTCCATTCGTGTTGTTTCCATTCCATTCCGTTGATTTGGGTTGATTCCATATCCTTCCCTTCCATTCCATTCCATTCCATTCCTATACACTCGGGTTGATTCCATACGCTTCCATTGCATTCCATTTGATTCCATTCGGGTGGATTCCATTCCATTCCATTCCATTCCATTCGCGTTAATACCATTCAATTCCATTCCATTCCTTTCCATTCCATTTCATTCCATTCGGGTTCATTCCATTCCATTCCATTCAGTTTCATTCCATTTCTTTCCATGCCATTTCAATCCATTACGTTCGATTAGATTCGGGTTGATTCCATTCCATTCCATTCCATTACATTACATTCGGGTTGATTCCATTCCATTCCATTCCATTCCACGCCATTGCATTCCATTCCAATCCATTCCATTGCATTCCATTCCATTCCAATCCATTCCATTCCATTCCATTCCATTCCATTCCATTCCATTCCATTCCGGTTGATCCCATCCCGTTACATTCCATTCCATTCCATTCCATTCCATTCCATTCCATTCCATTCCATTCCATTCCACTCCATTCCAGTCAGTTTGATTCCATTCCATTCCATTCCATTCCATTCCACTCCATTCCATTCCATTCCATTCCATTCGGGTTGATTCCATTCCATTCAACTCCATTCTGGTTGATTCCATTCCATTCCTCTCCATTCCATTCCATTGCATTCCATACCATTTGGGTTGGTTCCGTCCCATTCCATTCCATTCCATTCCATTCCACTCCACTCCATTCAATTCCATTCCATTCCATTCCAGTTGATTCCATTCCCTTCGATTCCAGTCCATTCCATTCGATTCCGTTCCATTCCATTCAATTCGGGCGGCTTCCAATGCATTCCATTCCATTCCATTCCATTCCCATCCATTCGGGTTGATTCCCTACGCTTCCATTCCATTCAATTCCATTCCATTCTGGTTGATTCCATTCCATTCCATTCCATTCCGTCGGGTTGTTTCCATTCCATTCCATTCCATTCCATTCCATTCCATTCCATTCCTTTCCAATCCATTCGGTTTGATTCCATACACTTCCATTCCATTCCATTCTATTCCATTCCGTTCCATTCCATTCCATTCCATTCCATTAGGCTTGATTCCATTCCATTCCTTTCCATTACATTACATTCGGTTTAATTCCATTCCATTCCATTCCATTCCATTCCATTCTATTCCATTCCATTGCATTCCATTCCATTCGGGTTGATTCCGTTCCCTTCCATTCGTTCCATTCCATTGCATAACATTCCATTTTATTTGGGTTGATTCCATTCCATTGCATTGCATTCCATTCCATTCCATTCCAATCCAGTCCATTCCAGTCAGGTTGATTCCATTCCATTCCATTCCATTCCATTCCATTCCATTCCATTCCGGGTGATTCCATTCCCTTCCATTTCTTCCATTCCATTGCATTCCTTTCCATTCCATTCGGGTTGATTCCATTCTATTCCATTCCATTTGGGTTGATTCCATATTCTTCCCTTCCATTCCATTCCATTACATTCCAATACACTCGCGTTGATTCCGTACGGTTCCATTTCATTCCTTTCCATTCCATTCGGGTTGATTCCATTCCATTCCATTCCATTCCATTCCATTCGTTTCTGGTTGATTCCCTTCCAATCCATTCCATTCCATTCCATTCCATTCCATTAGGGTTGATTATATCCTATTCCATTCCATTCCATTCCATTCCAATCCACTCCCGTCAGGTTGATTCCATTCCATTCCATTCCATTCCATTCCATTCCATTCCATTCCAATCCATTCCATCCCATTCCATTCCATTCCAGTTGTTTCCATTCCCTTCGATTCCATTCCATTCCATTCCATTCGGGTGGATTCCAATCCATTCCATTCCATTCCATTTCATTGCATTCCATTCCATTCCATTCCAATCCATTCGGTTTGATTCCGTACGCTTCCATTCCATTCAATTCCATTCCATTCGGGTTGATTCCGTTCCATTCCATTCCATTCAATTCCATTCCATGCCATTCCAATCCATTACATTCTATTCCATTCGGGTTGATTCCATTCCATTCCATTCCACTCCATTGCATTCCATTCCACTCCTTTCCATTCCATTCCATTCCATTCGGGTTGATACCATCCCATCACATTAGATTGCATTCCATTCCTTTGCATTTGGGTTGACACCATTCCATTCCATTACTTTCCATTCCAGTCAATTCCGTTCCATTCCATTCCATTCGGGTTGATTACATTCCCTTCCACTCCATTGCATTCCATTCCATTCCATTCGGGTTGATTCCATTCCCTTATATTCCATTCCATTCCATTCCATTCCATACCATTCCATTCCATTCCATTCCTTTCTGGTTGATTCCATTCCATTCCGTTCCATTCCATTCCATTCCATTAGGGTTGAGTATATCCTATTCCATTGCATTTCATTTCATTCCAATCCATTCCAGTCAGGTTGATTCCATTCCATTCCCTTCCATTCCATTATGGTTGATTCCATTCAATTCCATTCCATTCCACTACATTCGGGTTTATTCCATTCCATTCCTCTACATTCCATTCCATTCCATACCATTTGGGTTGATTCCATCCCATTTCATTCCATTCCATTCCATTCCAATCCATTCCATTCCATTCCATTCCATTCCATTCCATTCCAGTTGATTCCATTCCCTTCGATATCATTCAATTCCATTCGATTCCGTTCCATTCCAATCCATTCGGGTGTATTCCAATCCATTCCATTCCATTCCATTCCATTCCATTAAATTCCAATCCATTAGGGTTGATTCCCTACACTTCCATTCCATTCAATTCCATTCCATTCGGGTTGATTCCATTCCATTCCATTCCAATCCATTCGGGTTGTTTCCATCCCATCCCATTCCATTCCATTCCATTCCATTCCATTCCGTTTGATTCCCTTCCATTCCATTCCATTCCATTCGGGTTGATTTCATTCCCTTCAATTCCTTCCATTCCATTGCAATCCATTCCATTTTATTCGGGTTGATTCCATTCCATTCCATTCCGGTTGATTCCATTCCATTCCATTCCATTCCATTCCATTCCATTCGCTTTGATACCATTCGTTTCCATTCCATTCCATTCCATTCCATTCCATTCCATTCCATTCCATTCCATTCCATACTGGATGATTCAATTCCATTCCATTCCATTCCATAACATTCGGGTTGATTCCATTCCATTCCATTCCATTCAATGCCATTCCAATCCATTACATTCTATTACATTCGGGTTGATTCCATTCCATTCCATTCCACTCTATTGCATTTCATTCCACTCCATTCCATTCCATTCGGGTGGATTCCATCCTATTCCATTCCATTCCATTCCATGCCACTCCATTCCAGTCAGGTTGATTCCATTTGGTTCCATTCCATTCCATTCAATTCCATTCCTTTCCATTCCATTCGGGTTAATTCCATTCCATTCCATTCCATTCCATTCTGGTTGATTCCAATCCATTCCATTCCATTCATATCCATTCCATTCGGTTTGATTCCATTCCATTCCATTCCATTCGGGTTTATTTCATTCCATTCCATTCCAATCCATTCCACTGCATTCCATTCCATTTCATACCATTCTGGTAAATTCCATTCCATTCCATTCCATTCCATTCCATTCCTTTCCATTCCATTCAATTCCATTCCATTCCATTCCATATGGGTTGATTACATTCCCTTCCACTCCATTGCATTCCATTCCATTCCATTCCATTCTGGTTGATTCCATTCCCTTACATTCCTTTCCATTCCATTCCATTCCATTCCATCCCATTCCATTCCATTCCATCCCATTCCTTTCGGGTTGATTCCATTCCATTCTTTTCCTTTCCTTTCCATTCCATTCCATTCCATTACATTCCATTCGTGTTGATTACATCCCGTTACATTCCATTCCATTCCATTCCATTCCATTCCATTCCATTCCACTCCATGCCAGTCAGGTGGATTCCATTCCATTCCATTCCATTCCATTCCATTCCATTCCATTCCATTTGGGGTGATTCCATTCCCTACCATTTCTTCAATTCCATTCCATTCCATTCCATTCCATTCCATTAGGGTTGATTATATCCCATTACATTCCATTCCATTTCATTCCACTCCATTCCAGTCAGGTTGATTCCATTCCATTCCATTTCATTCCATTCCATTGCATTCCTTTCCATTCCATTCCATTTGGGGTGATTCCATTCCCTTCAATTTATTCCATTCCATTCCATTCCATTCCATTCCTTTCCATTCTTGTTGTTTCCATTCCATTCCGTTGATTTGGGTTGATTCCATATCCTTCCCTTCCATTCCATTCCATTCCATTCCTATACACTCGGGTTGATTCCATACGCTTCCATTGCATTCCATTTGATTCCATTCGGGTGGATTCCATTCCATTCCATTCCATTCCATTCGCGTTAATACCACTCAATTCCATTCCATTCCTTTCCATTCCATTTCATTCCATTCGGGTTCATTCCATTCCATTCCATTCAGTTTCATTCCATTTCTTTCCATGCCATTTCAATCCATTACGTTCGATTAGATTCGGGTTGATTCCATTCCATTCCATTCCATTACATTACATTCGGGTTGATTCCATTCCATTCCACGCCATTGCATTCCATTCCAATCCATTCCATTGCATTCCATTCCATTCCAATCCATTCCATTCCATTCCATTCCATTCCATTCCATTCCATTCCGGTTGATCCCATCCCGTTACATTCCATTCCATTCCATTCCATTCCATTCCATTCCATTCCATTCCACTCCATTCCAGTCAGTTTGATTCCATTCCATTCCATTCCATTCCACTCCATTCCATTCCATTCCATTCCATTCGGGTTGATTCCATTCCATTCAACTCCATTCTGGTTGATTCCATTCCATTCCTCTCCATTCCATTCCATTGCATTCCATACCATTTGGGTTGGTTCCGAACCATTCCATTCCATTCCATTCCATTCCACTCCACTCCATTCAATTCCATTCCATTCCATTCCAGTTTATTCCATTCCCTTCGATTCCAGTCCATTCCATTCGATTCCGTTCCATTCCATTCAATTCGGGCGGCTTCCAATGCATTCCATTCCATTCCATTCCATTCCCATCCATTGGGGTTGATTCCCTACGCTTCCATTCCATTCAATTCCATTCCATTCTGTTTGATTCCATTCCATTCCATTCCATTCCGTCGGGTTGTTTCCATTCCATTCCATTCCATTCCATTCCATTCCATTCCATTCCTTTCCAATCCATTCGGTTTGATTCCATACACTTCCATTCCATTCCATTCTATTCCATTCCATTGCATTCCATTCCATTCCATTCCATTAGGCTTGATTCCATTCCATTCCTTTCCATTACATTACATTCGGTTTAATTCCATTCCATTCCATTCCATTCCATTCCATTCTATTCCATTCCATTGCATTCCATTCCATTCGGGTTGATTCCGTTCCCTTCCATTCGTTCCATTCCATTGCATAACATTCCATTTTATTTGGGTTGATTCCATTCCATTGCATTGCATTCCATTCCATTCCATTCCAATCCAGTCCATTCCAGTCAGGTTGATTCCATTCCATTCCATTCCATTCCATTCCATTCCATTCCATTCCATTCCGGGTGATTCCATTCCCTTCCATTTCTTCCATTCCATTGCATTCCTTTCCATTCCATTCGTGTTGATTCCATTCTATTCCATTCCATTTGGTTTGATTCCATATTCTTCCCTTCCATTCCATTCCATTACATTCCAATACACTCGCGTTGATTCCGTACGGTTCCATTTCATTCCTTTCCATTCCATTCGGGTTGATTCCATTCCATTCCATTCCATTCCATTCCATTCCATTCGTTTCTGGTTGATTCCCTTCCAATCCATTCCATTCCATTCCATTCCATTCCATTAGGGTTGATTATATCCTATTCCATTCCATTCCATTCCATTCCAATCCACTCCCGTCAGGTTGATTCCATTCCATTCCATTCCATTCCATTCCATTCCATTCCAATCCATTCCATCCCATTCCATTCCATTCCATTCCAGTTGTTTCCATTCCCTTCGATTCCATTCCATTCCATTCCATTCGGGTGGATTCCAATCCATTCCATTCCATTCCATTTCATTGCATTCCATTCCATTCCATTCCAATCCATTCGGTTTGATTCCGTACGCTTCCATTCCATTCAATTCCATTCCATTCGATTCCATTCCATTCCATTCCATTCAATTCCATTCCATGCCATTCCAATCCATTACATTCTATTCCATTCGGGTTGATTCCATTCCATTCCATTCCACTCCATTGCATTCCATTCCACTCCTTTCCATTCCATTCCATTCCATTCCATCCCATCCATTAGATTCCATTCCATTCCTTTGCATTTGGGTTGACACCATTCCATTCCATTACTTTCCATTCCAGTCAATTCCGTTCCATTCCATTCCATTCGGGTTGATTACATTCCCTTCCACTCCATTGCATTCCATTCCATTCCATTCGGGTTGATTCCATTCCCTTATATTCCATTCCATTCCATTCCATTCCATACCATTCCATTCCATTCCATTCCTTTCTGGTTGATTCCATTCCATTCCGTTCCATTCCATTCCATTCCATTAGGGTTGAGTATATCCTATTCCATTGCATTTCATTTCATTCCAATCCATTCCAGTCAGGTTGATTCCATTCCATTCCATTGCATTCCATTCTGGTTGATTCTATTCAATTCCATTCCATTCCATTACATTCTATTCCATTCCATTCGGGTTCATTCCATTCCATTCCATTCCATTTGGGTTGATTCCATCCCATTTCATTCCATTCCATTCCATTCCATTCCATTCCATTCCATTCCATTCCATTCCAGTTGATTCCATTCCCTTCGATACCATTCAATTCCATTCGATTCCGTTCCATTCCATTCCATTCGGGTGTATTCCAATCCATTCCATTCCATTCCATTCCATTCCATTAAATTCCAATCCATTAGGGTTGATTCCCTACACTTCCATTCCATTCAATTCCATTCCATTCGGGTTGATTCCATTCCATTCCATTCCATTCCATTCGGGTTGATTCCATTCCATTCCATTCCATTCCATTCCATTCCATTCCATTCCGTTTGATTCCCTTCCATTCCATTCCATTCCATTCGGGTTGATTCCATTCCATTCCATTCCTTCCATTCCATTGCAATCCATTCCATTTTATTCGGGTTGATTCCATTCCATTCCATTCCGGTTGATTCCATTCCATTCCATTCCATTCCATTCCATTCCATTCGCTTTGATACCATTCGTTTCCATTCCATTCCATTCCATTCCATTCCGTTCCATTCCATTCCATTCCATTCCAATGCATTCCATTCCATTCCATTCCATTCCATAACATTCGGGTTGATTCCATTCCATTCCATTCCATTCAATTCCATTCCATTCTGTTTGATTCCATTCCATTCCATTACATTCGGGTTGATTCCATTCCATTCCATTCCACTCTATTGCATTTCATTCCACTCCATTCCATTCCATTCGGGTGGATTCCATACTATTCCATTCCATTCCATTCCATTCCATTCCATTCAATTCCATTCCTTTCCATTCCATTCGGCTTGATTCCATTCCATTCCATTCCATTCCATTCTGGTTGATTCCAATCCATTCCATTCCATTCATATCCATTCCATTCGGTTTGATTCCATTCCATTCCATTCCATTCGGGTTTATTCCATTCCATTCCATTCGTTCCATTCCATTGCATTCCATTCCATTTTATTCGGGTTAATTCCATTCCATTCCATTCCATTCCATTCCATTCCTTTCCATTCCATTCAATTCCATTCCATTCCATTCAGGTTGATTCCATTCCATTCCACTCCATTGCATTCCATTCCATTCCATTCCATTCTGGTTGATTCCATTCCCTTACATTCCTTTCCATTCCATTCCATTCCATTCCATTCCATTCCATTCCATTCCATCCCATTCCTTTCGGGTTGATTCCATTCCATTCTTTTCCTTTCCTTTCCATTCCATTCCATTCCATTCCAATACACTCGCGTTGATTCCGTTACGGTTCCATTTCATTCCTTTCCATTCCATTCCATTCCATTCCATTCCACTCCATGCCAGTCAGGTGGATTCCATTCCATTCCATTCCATTCCATTCCATTCCATTCCATTCCATTTGGGGTGATTCCATTCCAATCCATTCCATTCCATTCCATTCCATTCCATTAGGGTTGATTATATCCCATTACATTCCATTCCATTTCATTCCACTCCATTCCAGTCAGGTTGATTCCATTCCATTCCATTTCATTCCATTCCATTGCATTCCTTTCCATTCCATTCCATTCCATTCCATTCCATTCAGTTGATTCCATTCCATTCCATTCCATTCCATTCCTTTCCATTCGTGTTGTTTCCATTCCATTCCATTCCATTCCTTCCCTTCCATTCCATTCCATTCCATTCCTATACACTCGGGTTGATTCCATACGCTTCCATTGCATTCCATTTGATTCCATTCGGGTGGATTCCATTCCATTCCATTCCATTCAATTCAATTCCATTCCATTCCTTTCCATTCCATTTCATTCCATTCGGGTTCATTCCATTCCATTCCATTCCATTCCATTTCATTCCATTCCATTTCATTCCATTCCATTCCATTAGATTCGGGTTGATTCCATTCCATTGCATTCCATTCCATTGCATTTGGGTTGATACCATTCCATTCCATTGCATTCCATTCCAATCCATTCCATTGCATTCCATTCCATTCCAATCCATTCCATTCCATTCCATTCCATTCCATTCCATTCCATTCCGGTTGATCCCATCCCGTTACATTCCATTCCATTCCATTCCATTCCATTCCATTCCATTCCATTCCATTCCACTCCATTCCAGTCAGTTTGATTCCATTCCATTCCATTCCATTCCATTCCAGTCAGGTTGATTCCATTCCATTCCATTCCATTCCATTCGGGTTGATTCCATTCCATTCAACTCCATTCTGGTTGATTCCATTCCATTCCTCTCCATTCCATTCCATTGCATTCCATACCATTTGGGTTGATTCCATTCCATTCCATTCCATTCCATTCCACTCCACTCCATTCAATTCCATTCCATTCCATTCCAGTTGATTCCATTCCCTTCGATTCCAGTCCATTCCATTCGATTCCGTTCCATTCCATTCAATTCGGGCGGCTTCCAATGCATTCCATTCCATTCCATTCCATTCCATTAAATTCCAATCCATTAGGGTTGATTCCCTACGCTTCCATTCCATTCAATTCCATTCCATTCTGTTTGATTCCATTCCATTCCATTCCATTCCGTCGGGTTGTTTCCATTCCATTCCATTCCATTCCATTCCATTCCATTCCATTCCATTCCTTTCCATTCCATTCGGGTTGATTTCATTCCCTTCAATTCCTTCCATTCCATTGCAATCCATTCCATTTTATTCGGGTTGATTCCATTCCATTCCATTCGGCTTGATTCCATTCCATTCCATTCCATTCCATTACATTCCATTCGCTTTAATACCATTCCATTCCATTCCATTCCATTCCATTCTATTCCATTCCATTGCATTCCATTCCATTCGGGATGATTCCATTCCATTCCATTCCATTCCATAACATTCGGGTTGATTCCATTCCATTCCATTCCATTCAATGCCATTCCAATCCATTACATTCTATTACATTCGGGTTGATTCCATTCCATTCCATTCCACTCTATTGCATTTCATTCCACTCCATTCCATTCCATTCGGGTGGATTCCATCCTATTCCATTCCATTCCATTCCATGCCACTCCATTCCAGTCAGGTTGATTCCATTTGGTTCCATTCCATTCCATTCAATTCCATTCCTTTCCATTCCATTCGGGTTAATTCCATTCCATTCCATTCCATTCCATTCTGGTTGATTCCAATCCATTCCATTCCATTCATATCCATTCCATTCGGTTTGATTCCATTCCATTCCATTCCATTCGGTTTTATTTCATTATATTCCATTCCAATCCATTCCACTGCATTCCATTCCATTTCATACCATTCTGGTAAATTCCATTCCATTCCATTCCATTCCATTCCATTCCTTTCCATTCCATTCAATTCCATTCCATTCCATTCCATATGGGTTGATTACATTCCCTTCCACTCCATTGCATTCCATTCCATTCCATTCCATTCTGGTTGATTCCATTCCCTTACATTCCTTTCCATTCCATTCCATTCCATTCCATCCCATTCCATTCCATTCCATCCCATTCCTTTCGGGTTGATTCCATTCCATTCTTTTCCTTTCCTTTCCATTCCATTCCATTCCATTCCATTCCATTCGTGTTGATTACATCCCGTTACATTCCATTCCATTCCATTCCATTCCATTCCATTCCATTCCATTCCACTCCATGCCAGTCAGGTGGATTCCATTCCATTCCATTCCATTCCATTCCATTCCATTCCATTCCATTTGGGGTGATTCCATTCCCTACCATTTCTTCAATTCCATTCCATTCCATTCCATTCCATTCCATTAGGGTTGATTATATCCCATTACATTCCATTCCATTTCATTCCACTCCATTCCAGTCAGGTTGATTCCATTCCATTCCATTTCATTCCATTCCATTGCATTCCTTTCCATTCCATTCCATTTGGGGTGATTCCATTCCCTTCAATTTATTCCATTCCATTCCATTCCATTCCATTCCTTTCCATTCGTGTTGTTTCCATTCCATTCCGTTGATTTGGGTTGATTCCATATCCTTCCCTTCCATTCCATTCCATTCCATTCCTATACACTCGGGTTGATTCCATACGCTTCCATTGCATTCCATTTGATTCCATTCGGGTGGATTCCATTCCATTCCATTCCATTCCATTCGCGTTAATACCACTCAATTCCATTCCATTCCTTTCCATTCCATTTCATTCCATTCGGGTTCATTCCATTCCATTCCATTCAGTTTCATTCCATTTCTTTCCATGCCATTTCAATCCATTACGTTCGATTAGATTCGGGTTGATTCCATTCCATTCCATTCCATTACATTACATTCGGGTTGATTCCATTCCATTCCACGCCATTGCATTCCATTCCAATCCATTCCATTGCATTCCATTCCATTCCAATCCATTCCATTCCATTCCATTCCATTCCATTCCATTCCATTCCGGTTGATCCCATCCCGTTACATTCCATTCCATTCCATTCCATTCCATTCCATTCCATTCCATTCCATTCCACTCCATTCCAGTCAGTTTGATTCCATTCCATTCCATTCCATTCCATTCCACTCCATTCCATTCCATTCCATTCCATTCGGGTTGATTCCATTCCATTCAACTCCATTCTGGTTGATTCCATTCCATTCCTCTCCATTCCATTCCATTGCATTCCATACCATTTGGGTTGGTTCCGAACCATTCCATTCCATTCCATTCCATTCCACTCCACTCCATTCAATTCCATTCCATTCCATTCCAGTTGATTCCATTCCCTTCGATTCCAGTCCATTCCATTCGATTCCGTTCCATTCCATTCAATTCGGGCGGCTTCCAATGCATTCCATTCCATTCCATTCCATTCCCATCCATTGGGGTTGATTCCCTACGCTTCCATTCCATTCAATTCCATTCCATTCTGTTTGATTCCATTCCATTCCATTCCATTCCGTCGGGTTGTTTCCATTCCATTCCATTCCATTCCATTCCATTCCATTCCTTTCCAATCCATTCGGTTTGATTCCATACACTTCCATTCCATTCCATTCTATTCCATTCCATTGCATTCCATTCCATTCCATTCCATTAGGCTTGATTCCATTCCATTCCTTTCCATTACATTACATTCGGTTTAATTCCATTCCATTCCATTCCATTCCATTCCATTCTATTCCATTCCATTGCATTCCATTCCATTCGGGTTGATTCCGTTCCCTTCCATTCGTTCCATTCCATTGCATAACATTCCATTTTATTTGGGTTGATTCCATTCCATTGCATTGCATTCCATTCCATTCCATTCCAATCCAGTCCATTCCAGTCAGGTTGATTCCATTCCATTCCATTCCATTCCATTCCATTCCATTCCATTCCGGGTGATTCCATTCCCTTCCATTTCTTCCATTCCATTGCATTCCTTTCCATTCCATTCGTGTTGATTCCATTCTATTCCATTCCATTTGGTTTGATTCCATATTCTTCCCTTCCATTCCATTCCATTACATTCCAATACACTCGCGTTGATTCCGTACGGTTCCATTTCATTCCTTTCCATTCCATTCGGGTTGATTCCATTCCATTCCATTCCATTCCATTCCATTCGTTTCTGGTTGATTCCCTTCCAATCCATTCCATTCCATTCCATTCCATTCCATTAGGGTTGATTATATCCTATTCCATTCCATTCCATTCCATTCCAATCCACTCCCGTCAGGTTGATTCCATTCCATTCCATTCCATTCCATTCCATTCCATTCCAATCCATTCCATCCCATTCCATTCCATTCCATTCCAGTTGTTTCCATTCCCTTCAATTCCATTCCATTCCATTCCATTCGGGTGGATTCCAATCCATTCCATTCCATTCCATTGCATTGCATTCCATTCCATTCCATTCCAATCCATTCGGTTTGATTCCGTACGCTTCCATTCCATTCAATTCCATTCCATTCGGGTTGATTCCATTCCATTCCATTCCATTCAATTCCATTCCATGCCATTCCAATCCATTACATTCTATTCCATTCGGGTTGATTCCATTCCATTCCATTCCACTCCATTGCATTCCATTCCACTCCTTTCCATTCCATTCCATTCCATTCGGGTTGATACCATCCCATCACATTAGATTGCATTCCATTCCTTTTCATTTGGGTTGACACCATTCCATTCCATTACTTTCCATTCCAGTCAATTCCGTTCCATTCCATTCCATTCGGGTTGATTACATTCCCTTCCACTCCATTGCATTCCATTCCATTCCATTCGGGTTGATTCCATTCCCTTATATTCCATTCCATTCCATTCCATTCCATACCATTCCATTCCATTCCATTCCTTTCTGGTTGATTCCATTCCATTCCGTTCCATTCCATTCCATTCCATTAGGGTTGAGTATATCCTATTCCATTGCATTTCATTTCATTCCAATCCATTCCAGTCAGGTTGATTCCATTCCATTCCCTTGCATTCCATTATGGTTGATTCTATTCAATTCCATTCCATTCCACTACATTCGGGTTTATTCCATTCCATTCCTCTACATTCCATTCCATTCCATACCATTTGGGTTGATTCCATCCCATTTCATTCCATTCCATTCCATTCCAATCCATTCCATTCCATTCCATTCCATTCCAGTTGATTCCATTCCCTTCGATACCATTCAATTCCATTCGATTCCGTTCCATTCCAATCCATTCGGGTGTATTCCAATCCATTCCATTCCATTCCATTCCATTCCATTAAATTCCAATCCATTAGGGTTGATTCCCTACACTTCCATTCCATTCAATTCCATTCCATTCGGGTTGATTCCATTCCATTCCATTCCATTCCATTCGCTTTGATACCATTCGTTTCCATTCCATTCCATTCCATTCCATTCCATTCCATTCCATTCCATACTGGATGATTCAATTCCATTCCATTCCATTCCATAACATTCGGGTTGATTCCATTCCATTCCATTCCATTCCATTCAATGCCATTCCAATCCATTACATTCTATTACATTCGGGTTGATTCCATTCCATTCCATTCCACTCTATTGCATTTCATTCCACTCCATTCCATTCCATTAGGGTGGATTCCATCCTATTCCATTCCATTCCATTCCATGCCACTCCATTCCAGTCAGGTTGATTCCATTTGGTTCCATTCCATTCCATTCAATTCCATTCCTTTCCATTCCATTCGGGTTAATTCCATTCCATTCCATTCCATTCCATTCTGGTTGATTCCAATCCATTCCATTCCATTCATATCCATTCCATTCGGTTTGATTCCATTCCATTCCATTCCATTCGGGTTTATTTCATTCCATTCCATTCCAATCCATTCCACTGCATTCCATTCCATTTCATACCATTCTGGTAAATTCCATTCCATTCCATTCCATTCCATTCCATTCCTTTCCATTCCATTCAATTCCATTCCATTCCATTCCATATGGGTTGATTACATTCCCTTCCACTCCATTGCATTCCATTCCATTCCATTCCATTCTGGTTGATTCCATTCCCTTACATTCCTTTCCATTCCATTCCATTCCATTCCATCCCATTCCATTCCATTCCATTCCATTCCTTTCTGGTTGATTCCATTCCATTCCATTCCATTCCATTCCATTAGGGTTGATTATATACCATTCCATTCCATTTCATTCCACTCCATTCCAGTGAGGTTGATTCCATTCCATTCCATTCCATTCCATTCGGGTTGATTCCATTCCATTCCATTCCATTCAACTCCATTCGGGTTGATTCCATTCCATTCCTCTCCATTCCATTCCATTCCATTCCATACCATTTGGGTTGATTCCATCCCATTCCATTCCATTCCACTGCAATCCATTCAATTCCATTCCATTCCATTCCATTCCATTCCATTCCAGTTGATTCCATTCCCTTCGATTCCATTCCACTCCATTCGATTCCGTTCCATTCCATACCATTCGGGTGGTTTCCAATCCATTCCACTCCATTCCCTTCCATTCCATTCCATTCCATTCCAATCCATTCGGGCTGATTCCCTAAGCTTCCATTCCATTCAATTCCATTCCATTCTGGTTGATTCCATTCCATTCCATTCCATTCCATTCCATTCCATTCCATTCGGGTTGATTCCATTCCATTCCATTCCATTCCATTCCATTGCATTCCATTCCATTCCATTCGGGTTGATTCCATCCCATTCCATTCCGTTCCATTCCATTGCATTCCAATCCTTACCATTCCACTCCATTCCAATCAGATTGATTCCATTCCATTCCATTCCATTCCATTCCAATCCATTCGGGTTGATTCCATTCCATTCCAATCCATTCGGGTTGATTCCATTAAATTCCATTCCATTCCATTCCATTCCATTCCATTCCATTCGGGTTGTTTCCATTCCATTCCATTCCATTCCATTCCACTGCATTCCATGCCATTCCATACGATTCGTGTTGATTCCATCCCATACGATTTCATTCCATTCCATTCGGGTTGATTCAAAGCCATTCCATTCCATACCATTCGCGTTGAAACCATGCCATTCCATTCCATTCCATTCCATTCCATTCCATTCAGGTTGATTCCATTCCTTTCCATACCTTTCCATCCCATTCCATTCCACTCCATTGCATTCTGTCCATTGCATTCCATTCGTTTCTGGTTGATTCCTTTTCATTCCATTCCATTCCATTCAATTCCATTCCATTCCATTCCATTCATATCCATTCCATTCGGGTTGATTCCATTCCATTCCATTCCATTGCGTTCCAATTTGCTGATTCCATTCCATGCAATTCCATTCCATTGCATTCGGGTTGATTCCATTCACATCCATTCCATCCCATTCCATTCCATTCCATTAGGGTTGATTCCATTCCGTTCCATTCCATTCCATTCCATTCCATTTGGGTTGATTCCATATCCTTCCCTTCCATTCCATTCTATTCCATTCCAATACACTCGGGTTGATTCCATACGCTTCCATTGCATTCCATTTCATTCCATTCTGGTGGATTCCATTCCATCCCATTCTATTCCATTCCATTCCATTCCATTCCTTTCGCGTTAATACCATGCCATTCCATTCCATACCCTTCCATTCCATTCAATTCCATTTCCTTCCATTCGGGTTGATTCCATTCCATTCCATTCAGTTCCATTCCATTCCATTCCTTGCCATTCCAATCCATTACGTTCAATTACATTCGGGTTGATTCAATTCCTTTCCTTATATTCCATTACATTCGTTTTGATTCCATTCCATTCCATTCCAATCCATTGCATTCCATTCCACTCAATTCCATTCCATTCCATTCCATTCGGGTGGATTCCACCCCATTCCATTCCATTCCATGCCATTCCATTTCATTCCATTCCACTGCATACCAATCAGGTTGATTCCCTTCCATTCCATTCCATTCCATTCCATTCCATTCCATTCCATTCGGGTTGATTCCATTCCATTCCGTTCCCTTCTATTCCTTCAATTCCATTGCATTCCATTCCATTTTATTCGGGTTGATTCCATTTCATTCCATTCCATTCCATTCCATTCCATTCCAATCCATTCCATTCCATTCCATTCCATTCCAGTTGATTCCATTCCCTTCGATTCCATTCCATTCCATTCGATTCTGTTCCATTCCATTTCATTCGGGTGGACTCCTATCCATTCCATTCCGTTCCATTCCATTAAATTCCAATCCATTAGGGTTGATTCGCTACGCATACGTGCCATACAATTCAATTCCATGCGGGTTGATCCATTCCATTCCATTCCAATCCATTCGGGTTGATTCCATCCCATTCCATTCCATTCCATTCCATTCCGTTCCATTCCGCTTGATTCCATTCCATTCCATTCCATTCCATTCCATTCCATTCCATTGAATTCCATTCCTTTCCATTCCATTCGGGTTGATTCCATTCCATTCCATTCCATTCCATTCTGGTTGATTCCAATCCATTCCATTCCATTCATATCCATTACATTCGGGTTGATTCCATTCCATTCCATTCCACTCCATTCGGGTTGATTCCATTCCATTTCATTCCATTCCACCCCATTCCATTCCATTCCATTCCATTCGGGTTGATTCCATTCCATTCCATTCCATTGCATTACAATTTGTTGCTTCCATTCCATCCAATTCCATTACATTCCATTCGGGTTGATTCCATTCCCATCCATTCCATTCCATTCCATTCCATTCCATTACGGTTGATTCCATTCCGTTCCATTCCATTCCATTCCATTCCATTCCATTCCATTTCATTACATTTGTGTTGATTCCACATCCTTCACTTCCATTACATTCTATTCCATTCCAATACACTCGGGTTGATTCCATACGCTTCCATTACATTCCATTTCATTCCATTCTGGTGGATTCCATTCCATCCCATTCTATTCCATTCCATTCCATTCCATTCCATTCGCGTTAATACCATTCCATTGCATTCCATTCCATTCCATTTCATTCCATTCGGGTATATTCCATTCCATTCCATTCAATTCCATTCCATTCCATTCCTTGCCATTCCAATACATTACGTTCGATTACATTCGAGTTGATTCCATTTAATTTCATTATATTCCATTACATTCGAGTTGATTCCATTCCATTCCATTCCAGTCCAGTGCATTCAATTCCATTCCATTCCATTCCATTCCATTCCATTCCATTCGGGTTGATTCGAACCCATTCCATTCCATTACATGCCATTCCATTCCATTCCATTCCATGCCATTCCATTCGGGTTGATTACATTCCATTCCATTCCATTCTATTCTATTCCATTCCATTCCATTCCATTCGGTTTGTTCACATTGCTTTCCATTCCATTCGATTCCATTACACTCCATTCCATGCCATTCCATTCCATTCGTGTTCATTCCATAAAATTCCATTCTATTCCATTCCATTCCATTCCATTCCATTCCATTCCTTTCCATTCGGATTGATTCGAACCCATTCCATTCCATTAGATGCCATTCCATTCCATTCCATTCCATTCCATTCGGGTTGATTCCATTCCATTCCATTCCATTCTATTCCATTCCATTCCATTCGTTTTGTTTACATTGCTTTCCATTTCATTCCATTCCATTACACTCCATTCCATGCCATTCCATTCCATTCGTGTTCATTCCATCAAATTCCATTCTATTCCATTCCATTCCATTCCATTCCATTCCAATCCATTCGGTTTTATTCCATTCCATTCCATTCCATTGCATTCCATTCGTGTTGATTCCGTTCCCTTCCATTGCTTCCATTCCATTGCATTCCATTCCATTTTATTCGGGTTGATTCCATTCCATTCCATTCCATTCTATTCGATTCCATTCCAATCCGTTCAGGTTGATTCCATACACTTCCATTCCATTCCATTCCATTCCATTCCATTCCATTCCATTCCATTCCATTAGTGTTGATTCCATTCCATTCCTTTCCATTACATTGCATTCGGGTTGATTCCATTCCATTCCATTCCATTTCATTCCATTCCATGGCATTCCAATCCATTACTTTCGATTCCATTCGGGTTGATTCCATTCCATTCCATTCCACTCCATTGCATTCCATTCCTCTCCATTCCATTCCATTCCATTCCGTTCGAGTTGATTCCATCCCATCCCATTAGATTCCATTCCATTCGTTTGCATTTGGGTTGATACCATTCTATTCCATTCCTTTCCATTCCATTCAATTCCGTTCCATTCCATACCATTCGTATTGATTACATTCCCTTCCACTCCATTGCATTCCATTCCATTCCATTCCATTCCATTCGTGTTGATTCCATTCCCTTATATTCCATTCCATTCCATTCCATTCCATTCCTTTCTGGTTGATTCCTTTCCATTCCATTCCATTCCATTCCACTCGATTCCATTCCATTAGGGTTGATTATATCCTATTCCATTCCATGCCATTTCTTTCCAATCCATTCCAGTCAGATTGATTCCATTCCATTCCATTCCATTCCATTCCTTTCCATTCCATTCCATTCCATTCCATTCTGGTTGACTCCATTCAATTCCATTCCATTCCACTCCATTCGGGTTGATTCCATTCCATTCCTCTCCATTCCATTCCATTCCATACCATTTGTGTGGATTCCATCCCATTCCATTCCATTCCATTCCATTCCAATCCATTCCATTCCATTCCATTCCATTCCAATTGATTCCATTCCCTTCGATTCCTTTCCATTCCATTCGATTCCGTTCCATTCCATTCCATTCCATTCCAATCCATTCCATTCCATTCTATTCCATTCCATTCGGGTTGATTCCCTGCGCTTCCATTCCATTCAATTCCATTCCATTCGGGTTTATTCCATTCCATTCCATTCCAATCCATTCGGGTTGATTCCATCCCATTCCATTCCATTCCATTCCATTCCGTAAGATTCCATTCCATTCCACTCCATTCCATTCCATTCGGGTTTATTCCATTCCCATCCATTCCTTCCATTCCATTGCATTCCATTCCATTTTATTCGGGTTTAATTCATTCCATTCCATTCCATTCCATTCCATTCCGGTTGATTCCATTCCATTCCATTCCATTCCATTCCATTCCATTCCATTCCATTCCATTGGCGTTGATACCATTCCTTTCCATTCCATTCCATTCCATTCGGTTGATTCCACTCCATTCCATTCCATTCCATTCGGGTTGATTCCATTCCATTCCATTCCATTCCATTCCATTCCATTCCATTCCATGGCATTCCAATCCATTACATTCTATTACATTCGGGTTGATTCCATTCCATTCCATTCAAATCCATTGCATTCCATTCCACTCCTTTCTATTCCATTCCATTCCATTCGTGTGGATTCCATCCCATTCCATTCCATGCCACTCCATTCCAGTCAGGTTGATTCTATTTTATTCCATTCCATTCCATTCAATTCCATTCCTTTCCATTCCATTCGGGTTAATTCCATTCCATTCCATTCCATTCCATTCTGGTTGATTCCAATCCATTCCATTCCATTCATATCCATTCCATTCGGGTTGATTCCATTCCATTCCATTCCACTCCATTCGGATTGATTCTATTCCATTCCATTCCATTCCATTCCATTCCATTCCATTCCATTCGTATTGATTCCATTCCATTCCATTCCATTGCACTACAATTTGTTGCTTCCATTCCATCCAATTCCACTCCATTCCATTTGGGTTGATTCCATTCCCATTCATTCCATCCCATTCCATTCCATTCCATTAGGGTTGATTCCATTCCGTTCCATTCCATTCCATTCCATTCCATTCCATTTTGGTTGATTCCACATCCTTCCCTTCCATTACATTCTATTCCATTCCAATACACTCTGGTTGACTCCATACGCTTCCATTGCATTCCATTTCATTCCATTCTGGTGGATTCCATTCCATCCCATTCTATTGCATTCCATTCCATTCCATTCCATTCCATTCGCGTTAATACCATTCCATTCCATTCCATTCCATTCCATTCCATTTCATTCCATTCGGGTTTATTCCATTCCATTCCATTCAGTTCCATTCCATTCCATTCCTTGCCATTCCAATACATTACGTTCGTTTACATTCGAGTTGATTCCATTTCATTTCATTATATTCCATTACATTCGAGTTGATTCCATTCCATTCCATTCCACTCCATTGCATTCAATTCCACTCCATTCCATTCCATTCCATTCCATTCCGGTTGATTCGAACCCATTCCATTCCCTTCCATGCCACTCCATTCCATTCCATTCCACCCCATTCGGGTTGATTCCATTCCATTCCTCTCCATTCCATTCAATTCCATACCATTTTGGTTGACTCCATCCCATTCCATTCTATTCCATTCCATTCCAATCCATTTCATTCCATTCCAGTTGATTCCATTCCCTTCAATTTCATTCCATTCCATTCGATTCCGTTCCATTCCATTCCATTCGGGTGGATTCCAATCCATTGCATTCCAATCCATTCCATTCCATTAAATTCCAATCCATTCGGGTTGATTCCCTACGGTTCCATTTCATTCAATTCCATTCCATTCGGGTTGATTTCATTCCATTCCATTCCAATCCATTCGGGTTGTTTCCATCCCATTGCATTCCATTCCATTCCATTCCGTTCCATTCCATTCCATTCCGTTTGATTCCATTCCATTCCATTCCATTCCATTCCATTCCATTCGGGTTGATTCCATTCCGTTCCATTCCTTCCATTCCATTCCGGTTGATTCCATTCCATTCCATTCCATTACATTCCATTCGCGTTGATACCATTCCTTACCATTCCATTCCATTCCATTCCAATCCATTCCATTCGGGATGATTCAATTCCATTCCATTCCATTCCATTACATTCGGGTTGATTCCATTCCATTCCATTCCATTCCATTCCCTTCCATTCCATTCCATTACATTCGGGTTGATTGCATTCCATTCCATTCCAGTCCATTCCATTCCATTCCATTCAATGCCATTCCAATCCACTACAATCTATTCCATTCGGGTTGATTCCATTCCCTTCCATTCCACTCCATTGGATTCCATTCCACTCTATTCCATTCAATTCGGGTGGATTCCATCCCATTCCCTTCCATTCCATTCAATGCCACTCCATTCCAGTCAGGTTGATTCCATTTCACTCCATTCCATTCCATTCCATTGCACTCCATTTGATTCCATACCTTTCATATTGATTCCATTCCATTCCATTCCATTCCACTCCATTCCATTCCATTCCATTCCCTTCCATTCGGGTTTATTTCATTCCATTCCATTCCAATCCATTCCACTCCATTCCATTCCATTTCATACCATTCTGGAAAATTCCATTCCATTCCATTCCCTTCCATTCGGGTTGACTCCATTCCATTCCATTCCATTCCATTCCACTCCATTCCATTCCAATTGATTCCATTCCCTTCCATTCCATCCCTTTCCATTGCATTCCATTCCATTCCATTCGCGTTGATTCCATTCCATTCCATTCCATTCCATTCCATTCGGGTTGATTCCATATCCTTCCCTTCCATTTCATTCCATTCCATTCCATTCCATTCCACTCCTGTTCATATCATTCCATTCCATTCCACTCCTGTTCATTTCATTCCATTCCATTCCATTCCATTCCATTCCATTCCATTCGGATTGATTCCATTCCATTCCATTCCTTTCCATTGCATTCCATTCCATTCCATTCCTTACTGGATGATTCCATTCCATTCCATTCCATTCCATTCCATTTAATTCCATTCCATTCCACTCTGGTTGATTCCATTCCATTCCTTTCCATTCCATTCAATTCCGTTCCATTCCATTCCATTCGTGTTGATTCCATCCAATTCCATTCCATTCCATTCCATTCTTCTCCATACCTGTCAGGGTGATTCCGTTCCATTCCATTGCATTCCACTCCATTCCATTCCATTCCATTCGCGTCAAAAACGTTCCATTCCATTCCATTACATTACATTACATTTCATTCCATTCGGGTTGATTCCATTCCATTCCATTGCATTCCACTCCATTCCATTCGCGTCAATAAATTTCCATTCCATTCCATTCCATTAAATTACATTTCATTCCATTCGGGTTGATTCCATTCCATTCCATTCCATTCCATTTCATTACTTTCGAGATGATTCCATTCCATTGCATTCCATTCCATTCTATTCCATGCCATGCTATTCCAATCCATTACGTTAGAATCCATTAGGGTTGATTCCATTCCACTCCATTCCACTCCATTGCATTCCATTCCACTCCATTCCATTCCATTCCATTCCACTCAATTCGGGTTGATTCCGTTCCATTCCTCTCCATTACATAAAATTCCATAACATTCCGCTTGATTCCATCCCATTCCATTCCATTCCATTCCATTCCATTCCCTTCCATTCCATACGGGTTGACTCCAATTCATTCCATTCCATTCCATTCCATTACACTTGATTCCATTCCATTCCATTCCATTCCATTCCATTGCATTCCATTCCATTGCATTCGAGTGGATTCCAATCCATTTAATTTCATTCCATTCCTTTCCATTCTAATCCATTCGGTTTGATTCCCTACGCTTCCATTCCATTCAATTCCATTCCACTCGGGTTCATTCCATTCCATTCCAATCCATTCCATTACATTCGGGTTGTTTCCTTTCCATTCCATTCCACTCCATTGCATTCCCTTCCATTCCATTCCAATCCATTCGGATTGATTCCATCCAATTCCAATCCATTCCATTCCCCTCCATTCCGGTGAGGTTGATTCCATTCCATTCCATTCCATTCCATTCCATTACATTCCATTACATTACATTCCATTCGGGTTGATTCCATTCCATTCCATTCCATTCCATTCCATTCCATTCCATTCCTTTCCATTCCATTCCATTCCATTCCATTTGGGTTGTTTCCATTCCATTCCATTCCATTCGACTCCTTTCCACTCCATTCCTTTGCATTCCATGCCATTTTGGTTGACTCCATCCCATTCCATTCCATTCCATTCCACTCGGTTTGATTCCATTCGATTCCATTCCATTCTATTCCATGCCATTCGCGTTGATTCCATTCCCTTCCATTCCTTCCATTAAATTGCATTCCATTCCATTTTATTCGGGTTGATTCAATTCCATTCCATTCCATTCCATTCCATACCATTCCATTCCATTACATTCGGGTTGATTCCATATCCTTCCTTTCCATTCCATTCCATTCCATTCCAATCCATTCGGGTTGATTCCATACCCTTGCTTTGCATTCCATTTCATTCCATAAGGGTTGATTGCATTCCGTTCCATTCCATTCCATTCCATTCCATTCCATTCCATTCCACTCCGGTTGATTCTATTCCATACCATTCCAATCCATTCCATTCCATGCCATTCCATTCACGTTGATTACATATCCTTCCCTTCTGTTCCATTCCATTCCATTCCAATCCATTCGGGTTGATTCCAGACGCTTCCATTCCATTCCATTCGGGTTGATTCCAATCCATTCCATTCCATTCCGTTCGCCTTGATAACATTCCATTCCATTGCATTCCCTTCTGGTTGATTAAATTCCATTCAATTCCATTCCATTCCATTCCATTCCTTTCTGGATGGTTGCATTCCATTCCATTCCATTCCATTTCCTTCCGTTCCATTCCTTTCGGGTGGATTCCATTCCATTCCTTTCCATTCCATTCCATTCCCTTTAATTCCAATGCATTCCATTCCATTCGGGTTGATTCCCTCCCGTTACATTGCATTCCATTCCATTCCATTGCATTCCATTCCATTCCATTCCATTCCACTCCATTCCAGTCAGGTTGATTCCATTACATTGCATTCCATTCCATTCCATTCCATTCCATTCCATTCCATTCCATTCCATTCCATTCCTTTCCGTTCCATTTGGGGTGATTTCATTCCCTTCCATTTCCTCCATTCCATTGCATTCAATTCCATTCCATTCCATTATGGATGATTATATCCCATTCCATTCCATTCCATTTCATTCCACTCCATTCCAGTCAGGTTGACTCCATTCCATTCCATTCCATTCCATTCCATTCCATTCCATTCGGGTTGATTCAATTCCATTCCATTCCATTCCACTCCATTCGGGTTGATTCCATTCCATTCCTCTCCATTCCATTCCATTCCATATCATTTGGGTTGATTCCATCCCGTTCCATTCCATTCCATTCCATTCCAATCCATTCCATTCCATTCCATACCATTCCAATCCATTCCAGTTGATTCCATTCCTTTGGATTCCATTCCATTCCATTCGATTCCACTCCATTCCATTCCTTTCGGGTGGATTCCAATCCATTCCATTCCATTCCATTCCAATCCATTCGGGTTGATTCCCTATGCTTCCATTCCATTCAATTCCATTCCATTCTGGTTGATTCCATTCCATTCCATTCCAATCCATTCGGGTTGATTCCATCCCATTCCATTCCATTCCATTCCATTCCCTTCCATTCCGTTTGATTCCATTCCATTCCATTCCATTCCATTCAGTTTTATTCCATTCCCATCCATTCCTTCCATTCCATTGCATTCCATTCCATTTTATTCGGGTTAATTCCATTCCATTCCATTCCATTCCATTCCGGTTATTCCATTCCATTCCATTCCATTCCATCCCATCCCATTCCATTCCATTCCATTCCATTCCATTCCATTCCATTCGGGTTGATTCCATTCCATTCCATTCCATTGTATTCCATTTTGTTGATTGCATTCCATCCAATTCCATTCCATTACATTCGGGTTGATTCCATTCACATCCATTCCATCCCATTCCATTCCATTCCATTAGGTTTGGTTCCATTCCGTTCCATTCCATGCCATTCCGTTCCATTTCATTTGGGTTGATTCCATATCCTTCCCTTCCATTCCATTCTATTCCATTCCAATACACTCGGGTTGACTCCATACGCTTCCATTGCATTCTATTTCATTCCATTCTGGTGGATTCCATTCCATCCCATCCCATTCCATTCCATTCCATTCCATTCCATTCCATACCTTTCGCGTTAATACCTTTCAATTCCATTCCATTCCATTCCATTCCATTCCTTTCCATTCCAATCCATTCGGGTTGATTCCCTACGCTTTCATTCCATTCAATTCCATTCCATTCGGGTTGATTCCATTCCATTCCATTCCAATCCATTCGGGTTGATTCCATCCCATCCCATTCCATTCCATTCCATTCCGTTTGATTCCATTCCATTCCATTCCATTCCATTCGCGTTTTTACCATTCCTTTCCCTTCCATTCCATTCCATTCCATTCCATTCGGGTTGATTCCAATCCATTCCATTCCATTCCATTACACTCGGGTTGATTCCATTCCATTCCATTCCATTCCATTCCATTCCATTCCATTCCATGCCATTCCAATCCATTACATTCTATTGCATTCGGGTTCATTCCATTCCATTCCATTCCACTCCATTGCATTCCGTTCCACTCCTTTCCATTCCATTCCATTCCATTCGGGTGGATTCCATCCCATTACGTTCCATTCCATTCCAAGCCACTCCATTCCAGTCAGGTTGTTTCCATTCTATTCCATTCCATTGCAATCCATTCCATTCCATTCCTTTCCTGTTGATTCCATTCCATTTCATTCCATTCCATTCCATTCCAATCCATTCAACTCCATTCCATTCCATTTCATGCCATTCGGGTAAATTCACTTCCATTCCATTCCATTCCATTCCATTCCATACCATTCCATTCGGGTTGACTCCGTTCCATTCCATTCCATTCCAGTCCACTCCATTCCATTCGAATTGTTTCCATTCCCTTCCATTCCATCCCATTCCATTGCATTCCATTCCATTCTATTCCATTGAGTTTGAATCCATATCCTTCCCTTCCATTCCATTCAATTCCTTTCCCGTTGATTCCATTCCATTCCATTCCATTCCATTCCATTCCATTCGGATTGATTCCATTCCATTCTATTCCTTTCCATTGCATTCCACTAAATTCCATTCCTTTCTGGATGATTCCATTCCATTCCATTCCATTCCATTCCATTCCTTTCCATTTAATTCCATTCCATTCCACTCTGGTTGATTCCATTCCATTCCTTTCCATTCCATTCCATTCCGTTCCATTCCATTCCATTCGGGTTGATTCCATCCAACTCCATTCCATTCCATTCCATTCTTCTCCATACCAGTCACGTTGATTCCATTCCATTGCATTCCATTCCATTCCATTCGGGTTCATTTCTTTCCATTCCATTCCATTTGGGTTGATTCCATAACCTTCCCTTCCATTCCATTCTATTCCATTGCAATACACTCGGGTGGATTCCATACGCTTCCATTGCATTCAATTTCATACCATTCATGTGGATTCCATTCCATCCCATTCTATTCCATTGCATTCAATTCCATTCCATTCCATTCCATTCTATTTGCGTTAATACCATTCCATTCCATTCCCTATCATTCCATTCGGGTTGATTCCATTCCATTACATTGAGTTCCGTTCCATTCAATTCCTTGCCATTCCAATCCATTACGTTCGATTACATTCGGGTTGCTTCCATTCCATTCCATTATATTCCATTACATTCGTGTTGATTCCATTCCATTCCATTCCACACCATTGCATTCCATTAAACTCCATTCCCTTCCATTCCATTCTATTCGTGTTGATTCCATCCCACACCATTCCATTCCATGCCATTCCATTCCATTCCATTCCCCTCCATTCCAATCAGGTGGATTCCATACCATTTCATTCCATTCCATTCCATTCCATTCCATTCCATTCCATTCGGGTTGCTACCATTCCACTCCATTCCATTCTATGCCATTCCATTCCATTCCATTCCATTCCATTTCGGGTGATTCAATTGCCTTCCATTTCTTCCATTCCATTGCATTCCATTCCATTCCATTCGGGTTGATTCCATTCCATTCCATTCCATTTGGGTTGATCCCATATCCTTCCCTTCCATTCCATTCCAATACGCTCGGGTTGTTTCCATACGCTTCCATTGTATTCCATTCCATTCCATTCGGGTGGATTCCATTCCATTCCATTCCATTCCATTCCATTCCATTCCATTCCACTCCATTCACTTCCATTCGCGTTAATACCATTGCATTCCATTCCATTCCTTTCCATTCCATTTCATTCCATTCGGGTTGATGTCATTCCATTCCATTCAGTTCCATTCCATTCCATTCCATTCCATTCCATTCCATTCCATTCAATGCCATTCCAATCAATTACATTCTATTCCATTCTAGTAGATTCCATTCTATTCCATTCCACTCCATTGCATTCCATTCAACTCCATTCCATTACATTCGGGTAGATTCCATCCCATTCCCTTCCATTCCATTCCATTCCACTACATTCCAGTCAGGTTGATTCCATTTCAGTCCATTCCATTCCATTCCATTGCATTCCATTCCATTCCATTCCTTTCAGGTTGATTCCATTCCATTGCATTCCATTCCATTCCATTCCATTCCATTCCATTCCATTCCATTCAATTCGGGTTTATTTCGTTCCATTCCATTCCAATCCATTCCACTCTATTCCATTCCATTTCATACCATTCTGGTAAATTCCACTCCATTCCATTCCATTCCATTCCATTAGGATTGACTCCATTCCATTCCATTCCATTCCATTCCACTTCATTCCATTCGGATTGATTCCATTCCCTTCCATTCCATCCCATTCCATTGCATGCCATTCCATTCCACTCGCGTTGATTCCATTCCATTCCATTCCATTCCATTCCATTCCATTCCATTCGGATTGATTCCATTCCATTCCATTCCTTTCCATAGCAATCCATTCCATTCCATTCTTTTCTGGATGATTCCATTCCATTCCATTCCATTCCATTCCATTCCATTCGCGTTAATACCATTCCATTCCATTCCATTCCTTTCCATTCCATTTCATTCCATTCGGTTTGATTCCATTCCATTCCATTCAGTTCCATTCCAATCCATTCCATTCCATGCCATTCCAATCCATTACGTTCGATTAGATTCGGGTTGATTCCATTCCAATCCATTCCATTCCATTCCATTACATTCGTTTTGATTCCATTCCATTCCATTCCACGCCATTGCATTCCATACCACTCCATTCCATTCCATTCCATTCCATTCGGGTTGATTCCATCCCATTCCATTCCATTCCATTCCATTCCATTCCACTCCATTCCATTCAACTCCACTCCATTCCAATCAGGTTGATTCCATGCCATTCCATTCCATTCCATTCCATTCCATTCCATTCCATTCCATTCCATTCAGGTTGTTTCCATTCCATTCGATTCCATTCTATGCCATTCCATTCCATTCCGTTCCATTCCATTCCATTCCGTTCCATTCCATTCGGGTTGTTTCCATTCCATTCCATTCCATGCCATTCCATACCATTCGGGTTCATTCCATCCCATTAAATTCTACCCCACTCCATTCCATTCCATTCCATTCAATTCGGTTTGATTCCATTCCATTCCATTCCATTCCATTCCATTCCATTCCAGTTAATTCCATTCCCTTCCATTCCTTCCATTCCATTGCATTCCATTCCATTTTATTCGGGTTGCTTCCATTCCATTCCATTCCATTCCATTCCATTCCATTCAATTCGGGTTGATTCCATATCCTTCCCTTCCATGCCATTCCATTCCATTCCAATCCATTCGGGTTGATTCCATACACTTCCATTCCATTCCATTCCATTCCATTCGGGTTGATTCCATTCCATTCCTTTCCATTACATTACATTCGGGTTGATTCCATTCCATTCCATTCCACTCCATTCCTTTCCATTCCATTCCATTCGGGTTGATTCCATCCCATTCCATTAAATTCCATTCCATTGCATTGCATTCGGTTTGATTCCATTCCATTCCATTCCATTCCATTCCATTCCATTCAATTCCATTCCATTCCATTCCATTCGGGTTGATTACATTCCCTTCCACTCCATTGCATCCCATTCCATTCCATTCCTTTCCATTCCATTCCATTCGGATTGATTCCATCCCATTCCATTCCATTCCATTCCACTCCATTCCAATCAGGTTGATTCCATTCCATACCATATCATTCCATTCCATTCCATTCCATTCCATTCCATTCCGGTTGTTTCCATTCCATTCCATTCCATTGCATACCATTCCACTCCATTTCATGCCATTCCATACCACTCGGGTTCATTCCGTCAAATACCATTCTATTCCACTCCTTTCCCTTCCATTCCATTCCATTCTATTCCATTCCATTCCATTCCATTCCATTACATTCGGTTGATTCCATTCCATTCCATTCGACTCCATTGCATTCCATTCCACTCCATTCCATTGCATTCCATTTCATTCCATTCGGGTTGATTCCATTCCATTCCATTCAGTTCCATTCCATTCCATTCCATGCCATTCCAATCCATTACGTTTGATTCCATTCGTGTTGATTCCATTCCATTCCATTCCATTCCATTACGTTCGGGTTGATTCCATTCCATTCCATTCCACTCCATTGCATTCCATTCAACTCCATTCCATTCCATTCCATTCCATTGCATACCATTCCACTCCATTTCATGCCATTCCATACCACTCGGGTTAATTCCGTCAAATACCATTCTATTCCACTCCTTTCCCTTCCATTCCATTCCATTCTATTCCATTCCATTCCATTCCATTCCATTACATTCGGGTTGATTCCATTCCATTCCATTCGACTCCATTGCATTCCATTCCACTCCATTCCATTGCATTCCATTTCATTCCATTCGGGTTGATTCCATTCCATTCCATTCAGTTCCATTCCATTCCATTCCATGCCATTCCAATCCATTACGTTTGATTCCATTCGTGTTGATTCCATCCCATTCCATTCCATTCCCTTCCATTCCATTCCACTCCTTTCCAATCAGGTTGATTCCATTCAATTCTTATCATTCCATTCCATTCCATTCGAGTTGATTCCATTCCATTCGATTCCATTCGATTCCATTCTATTCCATTCCATTCCATTCCATTCCATTCCATTTGGGTTGTTTCCATTCCATTCCATTCCATTCCATTCCAATCCATTCCATGCCAATCCATACCTCTCGGGTTCATTCCATCAAATTCCATTCTATTCCACGCCATTCCATTACATTCCGTTCGGTTTGATTCCATTCCATTCCATTGCATTCCATTCGGGCTGAATCCGTTCCCTTCCATTCCTTCCATTCCATTTCATTCCATTCCATTTTATTTGGGTTGATTCCATTCCATTGCATTGCATTGCATTGCATTCCATTCCATTCCATTCCACTCCATTCCAGTCAATTTGATACAATTCCATTCCATTCCATTCCATTCCTTTATTTCCGGGTGATTCCATTCCCTTCCATTTATTCCATTCCATTGCATTCCATTCCATTCAATTCGGGTTGATTCCATTGTATTCTATTCCATTTGGGTTGATTCCATATTCTTCCATTCCATTCCATTCCATTCCATTCCATTCCATTCCAATACACTCGCGTTGATTCCATACGCTTCCATTGCATTCCATTCCATTCCATTCGGGTGGATTCCATTCCATTCCATTCCATTCCATTCCATTCCTTTCTGGTTGATTCCGTTCCATTCCATTCCATTCCATTCCATTAGCGTTGATTATATCGTATTACAATCCATTCCATTGCATTCGACTCCATTTCAGTCATTTTGATTCCATTCCATTCCATTCCATTCCATTCCATTCCTTTCCATTCCATTCCATTCGGGTTGATTCCATTCCATTCCACACCATTCGGGTTGATTCCATTCCATTCCTTTCCATTACATTACATTCGGGTTGATTCCATTCCATTCCATTCCATTCCATTCCATGTCATTCCAATCCATTATATTCTATTCCATTCCCGTTGATTCCATTCCATTCCATTCCACTCCATTGCATTACATTCCACTCCATTCCATTCCATTCCATTCCATTCCATTCGGGTTGATTCCATCCTTTCCCATTAGATCCCATTCCATTCCATTGCATTCCGGTTGATTCCATTCCATTGCATTCCTTTCCATTCCATTCAATTCCGTTCCATTGCATTCCATTCGTGTTGATAACATTCCCTTCCACTCCATTGCATTCCATTCCATTCCATTCTATTCCATTCCATTCCATTCCATTCCATTCGTGTTGATTCCATTCCCTTATATTCCATTCCATTCCATTCCATTCCACTCCATTCCATTCCATTCCATTCCTTTCTGGTTGATTCCATTCCATTAGATTCCATTCCATTCCATTCCATTCCATTCCATTCGGGTAGTTTCCATTCGATTCCATTCCACTCCATTCCATGCAATTCCATACCATTCGTGTTGATTCCTTCCCATTCCATTCCATTCCATTCCAATCCATTCCATTCCATTCCAATCCGTACGTGTTGATTCCATTCCCTTCCATTCCAGTGCAATCCATTCCATTCCACTTGATTCCATTCCCTTCGATTCCATTCCTTTCCAATCTACTCTGTTCCATTCCATGCCATTCAGATGGATTCCAATCCATTCCATGCCATTCGGGCGGATTCCATTCCATTCCATTCCATTCAATTCAATTCCATTTCAATCCATTCAGTTTGATTCCCAAACCCTCCATTCCATTCAATCCCATTCCACTGGCGCTGATTCCGTTCAATTCCATTAAATTCCATTACATTCGGTTTGATTCCCTTCCATTCCATTCTCTCCAGTGCATTCCATCCCACTCCATTCCATTCCTTTCCGGTTGCTTCCAACCCATTCCATTCCATTCCATTCCATTCCATTACATTCCATTCCATTCAGGTTGTTTCCATTCCATTCCATTCCATTCCATTCCACTCCATTCTTGCCATTCCATACCATTCGTGTTGATTCCATCCCATTCCATTCCATTCAATTCCATTCCATTCCAATCCAATCCATACGGGTTGATTCCATTCCCTTGCATTCCATTGCAATCCATTCCATTCTATTGGGGTTCATTCCATTCCATTCCATTCCGTTCCATTCCGGTTGATTCCATATCCTTCCCTTTCATTCCATTCCATTCCATTCCAATCCATTCGTGTTGACTACATACGATTCCATTCCATTTCATTCCATTTCATTCTGGTTGGTTCCATGCCATTCCATTCCAGTCCATTCCATTCCATTCCATTCGATTCCATTCGCGTTGATACCATGCTATTCCATTCCATTCCATTCCATTCCTTTCCATTCCATTCAGGTTGATTCCATTCCATTCCATTCCATTCCATTCCATGTCATTCCAATCCATTATATTCTATTCCATTCCCGTTGATTCCATTCCATTCCATTCCACTCCATTGCATTACATTCCACTCCATTCCATTCCATTCCATTCCATTCCATTCGGGTTGATTCCATCCTTTCCCATTAGATCCCATTCCATTCCATTGCATTCCGGTTGATTCCATTCCATTGCATTCCTTTCCATTCCATTCAATTCCGTTCCATTGCATTCCATTCGTGTTGATAACATTCCCTTCCACTCCATTGCATTCCATTCCATTCCATTCTATTCCATTCCATTCCATTCCATTCCATTCGTGTTGATTCCATTCCCTTATATTCCATTCCATTCCATTCCATTCCACTCCATTCCATTCCATTCCATTCCTTTCTGGTTGATTCCATTCCATTAGATTCCATTCCATTCCATTCCATTCCATTCCATTCGGGTAGTTTCCATTCGATTCCATTCCACTCCATTCCATGCAATTCCATACCATTCGTGTTGATTCCTTCCCATTCCATTCCATTCCATTCCAATCCATTCCATTCCATTCCAATCCGTACGTGTTGATTCCATTCCCTTCCATTCCAGTGCAATCCATTCCATTCCACTTGATTCCATTCCCTTCGATTCCATTCCTTTCCAATCTACTCTGTTCCATTCCATGCCATTCAGATGGATTCCAATCCATTCCATGCCATTCGGGCGGATTCCATTCCATTCCATTCCATTCAATTCAATTCCATTTCAATCCATTCAGTTTGATTCCCAAACCCTACATTCCATTCAATCCCATTCCATTAGCGCTGATTCCGTTCAATTCCATTAAATTCCATTACATTCGGTTTGATTCCCTTCCATTCCATTCTCTCCATTGCATTCCATCCCACTCCATTCCATTCCTTTCCGGTTGCTTCCAACCCATTCCATTCCATTCCATTCCATTCCATTACATTCCATTCCATTCAGGTTGTTTCCATTCCATTCCATTCCATTCCATTCCACTCCATTCTTGCCATTCCATACCATTCGTGTTGATTCCATCCCATTCCATTCCATTCAATTCCATTCCATTCCAATCCAATCCATACGGGTTGATTCCATTCCCTTGCATTCCATTGCAATCCATTCCATTCTATTGGGGTTCATTCCATTCCATTCCATTCCGTTCCATTCCGGTTGATTCCATATCCTTCCCTTTCATTCCATTCCATTCCATTCCAATCCATTCGTGTTGACTACATACGATTCCATTCCATTTCATTCCATTTCATTCTGGTTGGTTCCATGCCATTCCATTCCAGTCCATTCCATTCCATTCCATTCGATTCCATTCGCGTTGATACCATGCTATTCCATTCCATTGCATTCCATTCCTTTCCATTCCATTCAGGTTGATTCCATTCCATTCCATTCCATTCCATTCCATTCCATTCGCTTCTGGTTGATTCCCTTCCAATCCATACCATTGTATTCCATTCCATTCCATTTCATTCCATTCCATTCCATTAGGGTAGATTCCATTCCTTTCCTTTCCATTACATTCAATTCCATTACATTACATTCCGTTCGGGTTGATTGCATTCCTTTCCACTCCGTTGCATTCCATTGCATTCCATTCCATTCCTTTCCATTCCATTCCATTCCATTCGTGTTTATTCCATTCCATTCCATTCCATTCCATTACGTCCGGGTTGATTCCATTCCAATCCATTCCACTCCATTGCATTCCATTCCACTCCATTCCATTCAATTTCATTCCATTCGGGTTGATTCCATCCCATCCCATTCCATTCCATTCCATTGCATTCCACTCCATTCCAATTAGGTTGATTCCCTTCCATTGCATTCCATTCCATTCCATTCCATTCCATTCCATAAGATCCCATTCCATTCCATTGCATTCCGGTTGATTCCATTCCATTCCATTCCTTTCCATTCCATTCAATTCCGTTCCATTGCATTCCATTCGTGTTGATTACGTTCCCTTCCACTCCATTGCATTCCATTACATTCCATTCTATTCCATTCCATTCCATTCCATTCCATTCCATTCGTGTTGAATCCATTCCCTTACATTCCATACCATTCCCTTCCATTCCATTCCATTCCATTCCATTCCTTTCTTTTCTGGTTGATTCCATTCCATTCCATTCCATTCCATTCCATTCCATTCTATTCCATTCCGTTCCATTACGGTTGATTATATCCTATTCGATTCCATTTCTTTTCATTCCACTCCATTCCAGTCAGGTTGATTCCATTCCATTCCATTCCATTCCATTCCATTCCATTCCTTTCCATTCCATTCCATTCCATTCGGGTTGATTCAATTCCATTCCAGTCCATTCCACTACATTCGGGTTGATTCCGTTCCATTCCTCTCCATTCCATTCCATTCCATACCATTTGTGTTGATTCCATTTCATTCCATTCCATTCCAATCCATTCCATTCCATTCCAGTTGATTCCATTCCCTTCGATTCCATTCCATTCCATTCGATTCCATTCCATTCCAATAAATTCCAGTCCATTCAGGTTGATTCCCTACGCTTCCATTTCATTCAATTCCATTCCATTCGGGTTGATTCCATTCCATTCCATTCCATTCCATTCCATTCCACTGCATTCCAATCAGGTTGATTCCATTCCATTCCATACCATACCATTCCATTCCATTAGGGTTGATTCCATTCCATTCCATTCTATTCCATTACATTCGGGTTTTTTCCATTCCATTCCATTCCACTCCATTCCATGCCATTCCGTGCCATTCGTGTTGATTCCACGCCATTCCATTCCATTCCATTCCATTCCATTCCAATCCATACGTGTTGATTCCTGTCCCTTCCATTCCACTGCAATCCATTCCATTCCAGTTGATTAAATTCCCTTCGATTCCATTCTTTTCCATTCGATTCCGTTCCATTCCATGCCATTCGGTTGGATTCCAATCCATTCCATTTCATTCTATTCCATTCCATTCCAATCCGTTCAGTTTGATTCCCTACGCTTCCATTCCATTCAATTCCATTCCATTAGGGCTGATTCCATTCCATTCCATTACATTCGGTTTGATTCCCTTCCATTCCATTCCACTCCATTGCATTCCATTCCACTCCATTCCATTCCCTTCCGGTTGATTCCATCCCATTCCATTCCATTCCATTCCATTCCATTCCATTCCATTCCATTCGGGTTGTTTCCATTCCATTCCATTCCATTCCACTCCATTCTTGCCATTCCATACCATTCGTGTTGATTCCATCCCATTCCATTCCATTCCAATCCAATCCATACGGGTTGATTCCATTCCCTTCCATTCCATTGCATTCCATTACATTCCATTGGGGTTCATTCCATTCCATTCCATTCCATTCCATTCCATTCCGGTTGTTTCCATATCCTTCCTTTTCATTCCATTCCATTCCACTCCAATCCATTCGTGTTGATTCCATACGATTCCATTCCATTTCATTGCATTTCATTCGGGTTGGTTCCATGCCATTCCATTCCATTCCATTCCATTCCATTCGCGTTGATACCATGCCATTCCATTCCATTCCATTCCATTCCTTTCCATTCCATTCAGGATGATTCCATTCCATTCCACTCCATTCCATTCCATTCGTTTCTGGTTGATTCCCTTCCAATCCATACCATTGCACTCCATTCCATTTCATTTCATTCCATTCCATTCCATTCGGGTAGATTCCATTCCATTCCTTTCCATTCCATTCAATTCCATTCCATTACATTCCGTTCGGGTTGATTGCATTCCTTTCCACTCCATTGCAATCCATTACATTCCATACCTTTCCTTTCCATTCCATTCCATTCCATTCCGTTCCATTCGTGTTTCTTCCATTCTATTCCATTCCATTCTGGTTGATTCCATTCCATTCCATTCCATTCACATCCATTCCATTCGGGTTCATTCCATTCCATTCCAGTCAACTCCTTTCGTGTTGGTTCCATTCCATTTCATTCCATTCCAACCCATTCCATTCCATTCCATTCCACTCCATTCCTGTCTGGTTGATTTCACTCCATTGCACTCCATTCCACTACATTCCATGCCATTCCGTACCATTCAGGTTGATTCCATCCCATTCCATTCCATTCCATTGCATTCCATTCCATTCCTTTTGATTCCATTCCATTCCATTGCATTCCATTCCATTCCATTCCATTCCATTCGTGGTGATTCCATTCCCTTCCATTTCTTCCATTCCGTTGCATTCCATTCCATTCCATTCGGGTTCATTTCTTTCCATTCCATTCCATTTGGGTTGATTCCATATCCTTCCCTTCCATTCCATTCTATTCCATTGCAATACACTCGGGGGGATTCCATACGCTTCCATTGCATTCAATTTCATACCATTCATGTGGATTCCATTCCATCCCATTCTATTCCATTGCATTCAATTCCATTCCATTCCATTCCATTCTATTTGCGTTAATACCATTCCATTCCATTCCATATCATTCCATTCGGGTTGCTTCAATTCTATTCCATTATATTCCATTAAATTCGGGTTGATTCCATTCCATTCCATTCCACACCATTGCATTCCATTAAACTCCATTCCATTCCATTCCATTCCATTCTTATTGATTCCATCCCACACCATTCCATTCCATGCCATTCCATTCCATTCCATTCCCCTCCATTCCAATCAGGTGCATTCCATACCATTTCATTCCATTCCATTCCATTCCATTACACTCCGTTCCATTCCATTCCATTCCATTCGGGTTGCTACCATTCCATTCCATTCCATTCTATTCCATTCCATTCCATTCCATTCCATTCCGTTCGGGTTGTTTCCATTCCATTCCATTCCATTCCATTCCATTCCATTCCACTCCATTCCATGCCATTCCATTAAATGCCATTCCATTCCATTCGGGTTCATTCCATTAAATTCCATTCTATTCCACTCCATTCCATTCCATTCCATTCCATTCCATTCCATTCTTTTTGATTCCATTCCATTCCGTTCCATTCCATTCGTGTTGATTCCATTCCCTTCCATTTCTTCCATTCCATTTCATTCCATTCCATTTTAATCCTGTTGATTCCATTCCATTCCATTCCAATCCATTCGGGTTGATTCCATACACTTCCATTCCATTCCATTCCATTAGGGTTGATTCCATTCCATTCCTTTCCATTACATTACATTCGGTTTGATTCCATTCCATTCCATTCCATTCCATGGCATTCCAATCTATTACATTCGATTCCTTTCGAGTTGATTCAATTCCATTCCATTCCTCTCCATTGCATTCCATTCCACTCCATTCCATTCCATTCCATTCCATTCGTGTTGATTCCATCCCATCCGATTAGATTCCATTCCATTCCATTGCATTTCGGTTGATAATATTCCATTCCATTCCTTTCCATTCCATTCAATTCCGTTCCATTCCATTCTATTCGGGTTGATTACATTCCCTTCCACTCCATTGCATTCCATTCCATTCCATTCGGGTTGAATCCATTCCCTTATATTCCATTCCATTCAATTCCATTCCATTCCATTCCATTCCATTCCATTCCATTCCTTTCTGGTTGATTCCATTCCATTCCATTCCATTCCATTCCATTCCATTCCATTGCATTCTATTAGGGTTGATTATATCCTATTCCATTCCTTTCCATTTCATTGCAATCCATTCCAGTCAAGTTGATTCCATTCCAATCCATCCCATTCCATTCCATTCCATTCCATTCCAATCCATTCCATTCCATTCAGGTTGATTCCATTCAATTCCATTACATTCCATACCATTTGGGTTGATTCCATCGCATTCCATTCCATTCCATTCCATTCCATTCCATTCCAATCCATTCCATTCCATTCCATTCCATTCCAGTTGTTTCCATTCCCTTCGATTCCAATCCATTCCATTCGATTCCGTTCCATTCCAATCCATTCGGGTGGATTCCAATCCGTTCCGTTCCATTCCATTCCAATCCATTCGTGTAGATTCTCTACGCTTCCATTCCATTCAATTCCATTCTGTTCGGGTTGATTCCAACCCATTCCATTCCATTCCATGCCATTCCATTCCGATTGATTCCATTCCATTCCATTCCATTCCATTCCATTCCATTCCATTCCATTAGGGTTGATTACATTCCCCTCCATTCCATTGCATTCCATTCCATTTTATTCGAATTGATTCCATTCCATTCCATTCCATTCCATTCCATTCATTTCCGGTTGACTCCATTCCATTCCATTCGATTCCATTCCATTCCATTCCATTCGCGTTTTTACCATTCCTTGCCCTTCCATTCCATTCCATTCCATTCCATTCGGGTTGATTCAATTCCATTCCATTCCATTCCATTACACTCGGGTTGATTCCATTCCATTCCATTCCATTCCATTCCATTCCATGCCATTCCAATCCATTACATTCTATTGCATTCGGGTTCATTCCATTCCATTCCATTCCACTCCATTGCATTCCGTTCCACTCCTTTCCATTCCATTCCATTCCATTCGGGTGGATTCCATCCCATTACGTTCCATTCCATTCCAAGCCACTCCATTCCAGTCAGGTTGTTTCCATTCCATTCCATTCCATTGCAATCCATTCCATTCCATTCCTTTCCTGTTGATTCCATTCCATTTCATTCCATTCCATTCCATTCCAATCCATTCAACTCCATTCCATTCCATTTCATACCATTTGGGTATATTCCCTTCCATTCCATTCCATTCCATTCCATTGCATTCCATTCCATACCATTCCATTCGGGTTGACTCCGTTCCATTCCATTCCATTCCAGTCCACTCCATTCCATTCGAATTGTTTCCATTCCCTTCCATTCAATCCCATTCCATTGCATTCCATTCCATTCTATTCCATTGAGTTTGAATCCATATCCTTCCCTTCCATTCCATTCAATTCCTTTCCGGTTGATTCCATTCCATTCCATTCCATTCCATTCCATTCGGATTGATTCCATTCCATTCCATTCCTTTCCATTGCATTCCACTACATTCCATTCCTTTCTGGATGATTCCATTCCATTCCATTCCATTCCATTCCATTCCTTTCCATTTAATTCCATTCCATTCCACTCTGGTTGATTCCATTCCATTCCTTTCCATTCCATTCCATTCCGTTCCATTCCATTCCATTCGGGTTGATTCCATCCAACTCCATTCCATTCCATTCCATTCTTCTCCATACCAGTCACGTTGATTCCATTCCATTGCATTCCATTCCATTCCATTCGGGTTCATTTCTTTCCATTCCATTCCATTTGGGTTGATTCCATATCCTTCCCTTCCATTGCATTCTATTCCATGGCAATACACTCGGGTGGATTCCATACGCTTCCATTGCATTCAATTTCATACCATTCATGTGGATTCCATTCCATCCCATTCTATGCCATTGCATTCAATTCCATTCCATTCCATTCCATTCTATTTGCGTTAATACCATTCCATTCCATTCCATATCATTCCATTCGTGTTGCTTCCATTCCATTCCATTATATTCCATTAAATTCGGGTTGATTCCATTCCATTCCATTCCACACCATTGCATTCCATTAAACTCCATTCCATTCCATTCCATTCCATTCTTGTTGATTCCATCCCACACCATTCCATTCCATGCCATTCCATTCCATTCCATTCCCCTCCATTCCAATCAGGTGGATTCCATACCATTTCATTCCATTCCATTCCATTCCATTCCATTCCATTCCATTCCATTCCATTCCATTCGGGTTGCTACCATTCCATTCCATTCCATTCTATGCCATTCCATTCCATTCCATTCCATTCCTTTCTGATTGATTCCATTCCATTCCATTCCATTTCATTCCATTCCATTCCATTCCATTCTATTAGGTTTGATTATATACTATTCCATTCCTTTCCATTTCATTGCAAACCATTCCAGTCAGGTGGATTCCATTCCAATCCATCCCATTCCATTCCATTCCATTCCATTCCAATCCATTCCATTCCATTCAGGTTGATTCCATTCAATTCCATTACATTCCATACCATTTGGGTTGATTCCATCCCGTTCCATTCCATTCCAATCCATTCCATTCCATTCCATTCCAGTTGTTTCCATTCCCTTCGATTCCAATCCATTCCATTCGATTCTGTTCCATTCCAATCCATTCGGGTGGATTCCAATCCATTCCATTCCATTCCATTCCATTCCATTCCATTCCAATCCATTCGTGTTGATTCTCTACGCTTCCATTCCATTCAATTCCATTCCGTTCGGGTTGATTCCACTCCATTCCATTCCACTCCATTCGTTTTGATTCCAACCCATTCCATTCCATTCCATTCCATTCCATGCCATTCCATTCCGTTTGATTCCATTCCATTCCATTCCATTCCATTCCATTAGGGTTGATTACATTCCCCTCCATTCCATTGCATTCCATTCCATTTTATTCGGGTTGATTAAATTCCATTCCATTCCATTCCATTCCATTCCTTTCCGGTTGATTCCATTCCATTCCATTCCATTCCATTCCATTCCAGTCCATTCCATTCGCGTTTTTACCATTCCTTTCCCTTCCATTCCATTCCATTCGGGTTGATTCAATTCCATTCCATTCCATTCCATTACATCCGGGTTGATTCCATTCCATTACATTCCATTGCATTCCATTCCATGCCATTCCAATCCATTACATTCTATTGCATTCGGGTTCATTCCATTCCATTCCATTCCACTCCATTGCATTCCGTTCCACTCCTTTCCGTTCCATTCCATTCCATTCGGGTGGATTCCATCCCATTCCGTTCCATTCCATTCCAAGCCACTCCATTCCAGTCAGGTTCATTCCATTCCATTCCATTCCATTGCAATCCATTCCATTCCATTCCTTTCCGGTTGATTCCATTCCATTTCATTCAATTCCATTCCATTCCAATCCATTCAACTCCATTCCATTCCATTTCATACCATTCCGGTAAATTCCATTCCATTCCATTCCATTCCATTCCATTCCATTCCATTCCATTCGGGTTGACTCCGCTCCATTCCATTCCATTCAATTCCACTCCATTCCACTCGAATTGTTTCCATTCCCTTCCATTCCATCCCATTCCATTGCATTCCATTCCATTGTATTCCATTGAGTTTGAATCCATATCCTACCCTTCCATTCCATTCCATGCCTTTCCGGTTGATTCCATTCCATTCCATTCCATTCCATTCCATTCCATTTCATTCGGATTGATTCCATTCCATTCCATTCCTTTCCATTGCATGCCACTACATTCCATTCCTTTCTGGATGATTCCATTCCATTCCATTCCATTCCATTCCTTTCCATTTAATTCCATTCCATTCCACTGTGGTTGATTCCATTCCATTCCTTCCATTCAATTCCATTCCGTTCCATTCCATTCCATTCGGGTTGATTCCATCCAACTCCATTCCATTCCATTCCATTCTTCTTCATACCAGTCACGTTGATTCCATTCCATTTCATTGCATTCCATTCCATTCCATTCCATTCCATTCGCCTTAATAACGTTCCATTCCATTACATTCCATTCCATTACATTTCATTCCATTCTGGTTGATTCCATTCCATTCCATTCCATTCCATTGCATTCCATTACATTACATTTGGGTTGATTCCATTCCATTGCATTCCATTACATTCCATTCCATGCCATGCTATTCCAATCCATTACGTTAGAATCCATTAGGGTTGATTCCATTCCACTCCATTACACTCCATTGCATTCCATTCCACTCCACTCCATTCCATTCCATTCCACTCCATTCTGGTTGATTCCATTCCATTCCTCTCCATTACATTCCATTCCATAACATTCGGTTGTTTCCATCACATTCCATTCCATTCCGGTCCATTCCATACGGGTTGATTCCAATTCATTCCATTCCATTCCAGTAGATTCCATTCCCTTCGATTCCATTCCATTCCACTCGATTCCATTCCATTCCATTCCATTGCATTCGAGTGGATTCCAATCCATGTAATTCCATTCCATTCCATTCCATTCCAATCCATTCGGTTTGATTCCCTACGTTTCCATTCCATTCAATTCCTTTCCACTCGGGTTGATTCCATTCCATTCCACTCCATTCCTTTACATTCGTGTTGATTCCATTCCATTCCATTCCACTCCATTGCATTCCCTTCCATTCCATACCATTCCATTCCATACCATTCCATTCGGTTTGATTCCATCCCATTCCATTCCATTCCATTCTCCTCCATTCCAGTGAGGTTGATTCCATTCCATTCCATTCCATTCCATTCCATTCCATTCCATTCCATTCGGGTGGATACCATTCCATTCCATTCCATTCCTTTTCATTCCAATCCATTCCATTCCATTCCATTCACGTTGTTTCGATTCCATTCCATTCCATTCCATTCCATTCGACTCCATTCCATTCCGTTGCATAACATTCTGGTTGATTCCATCCCATTCCATTCCATCCCATTCCATTCCATTCCATTCCATTCCATCCCATTCGGGTTGATTCCAATCCCTTCCATTCCTTCCATTCCATTGCATTCCGTTACATTTTATTCGGGTTGATTCCATTCCATTCAATTCCATTCCATTCAATTCCATTCCATTCCATTTGGATTGATTCCATTCCATACCATTCCATTCCATTCCATTTCATGCCATTCCCTTCGGGTTGATTCCATATCCTTCCCTTACGTTCCATTCCATTCCATTCCATTCCAATCCATTCAGGTTGATTCCAGACACTTCCATTCCATTCCATTGCATTCCATTTGGGTTGATTCCCATCCATTCCATTCCTTTCCGTTCGCGCTGACAACATTCCATTCCATTGCATTCCATTCGGGTTGTTTCCATTCCATTCTATTCCATTCCATTCCATTCCATTCCATTCCTTTCTGGATGGACCCATTCTATTCCATTCCATTCCATTCCTTTCGGGTTGATTCCATTCCATTCTTTTCCTTTCCTTTCCATTCCATTCCATTCCATTACATTCCATTCGTGTTGATTACATCCCGTTACATTCCATTCCATTCCATTCCATTCCATTCCATTCCACTCCATGCCAGTCAGGTGGATTCCATTCCATTCCATTCCATTCCATTCCATTCCATTCCATTCCATTTGGGGTGATTCCATTCCCTACCATTTCTTCAATTCCATTGCATTGCATTCCATTCCATTCCATTAGGGTTGATTATATCCCATTACATTCCATTCCGTTTCATTCCACTCCATTCCAGTCAGGTTGATTCCATTCCATTCCATTTCATTCCATTCCATTGCATTCCTTTCCATTCCATTCCATTTGGGGTTATTCCATTCCCTTCAATTTATTCCATTCCATTCCATTCCATTCCATTCCTTTCCATTCGTGTTGATTCCATTCCATTCCGTTGATTTGCGTTGATTCCATATCCTTCCTTTCCATTCCATTCCATTCCATTCCTATACACTCGGGTTGATTCCATACGCTTCCATTGCATTCCATTTGATTCCATTCGGGTGGATTCCATTCCATTCCATTCCATTCCATTCGCGTTAATACCATTCCCTTCCATTCCATTCCTTTCCATTCCATTTCATTCCATTCGGGTTCATTCCATTCCATTCCATTCAGTTTCATTCCATTTCTTTCCATGCCATTTCAATCCATTACGTTCGATTAGATTCGGGTTGATTCCATTCCATTCCATTCCATTCCACTACATTCGGGTTGATTCCATTCCATTCCATTCCATTCCACGCCATTGCATTCCATTCCAATCCATTCCATTGCATTCCATTCCATTCCAATCCATTCCATTCCATTCCATTCCATTCCATTCCATTCCATTCCATTCCGGTTGATCCCATCCCGTTACATTCCATTCCATTCCATTCCATTCCATTCCATTCCATTCCATTCCATTCCATTCCACTCCATTCCAGTCAGTTTGATTCCATTCCATTCCATTCCATTCCATTCCACTCCATTCCATTCCATTCCATTCCATTCGGGTTGATTCCATTCCATTCAACTCCATTCTGGTTGATTCCATTCCATTCCTCTCCATTCCATTCCATTGCATTCCATACCATTTGGGTTGGTTCCGTCCCATTCCATTCCATTCCATTCCATTCCACTCCACTCCATTCAATTCCATTCCATTCCATTCCAGTTGATTCCATTCCCTTCGATTCCAGTCCATTCCATTCGATTCCGTTCCATTCCATTCAATTCGGGCGGCTTCCAATGCATTCCATTCCATTCCATTCCATTCCCATCCATTCGGGTTGATTCCCTACGCTTCCATTCCATTCAATTCCATTCCATTCTGGTTGATTCCATTCCATTCCATTCCATTCCGTCGGGTTGTTTCCATTCCATTCCATTCCATTCCATTCCATTCCATTCCATTCCTTTCCAATCCATTCGGTTTGATTCCATACACTTCCATTCCATTCCATTCTATTCCATTCCGTTCCATTCCATTCCATTCCATTCCATTAGGCTTGATTCCATTCCATTCCTTTCCATTACATTACATTCGGTTTAATTCCATTCCATTCCATTCCATTCCATTCCATTCTATTCCATTCCATTGCATTCCATTCCATTCGGGTTGATTCCGTTCCCTTCCATTCGTTCCATTCCATTGCATAACATTCCATTTTATTTGGGTTGATTCCATTCCATTGCATTGCATTCCATTCCATTCCATTCCAATCCAGTCCATTCCAGTCAGGTTGATTCCATTCCATTCCATTCCATTCCATTCCATTCCATTCCATTCCGGGTGATTCCATTCCCTTCCATTTCTTCCATTCCATTGCATTCCTTTCCATTCCATTCGGGTTGATTCCATTCTATTCCATTCCATTTGGGTTGATTCCATATTCTTCCCTTCCATTCCATTCCATTACATTCCAATACACTCGCGTTGATTCCGTACGGTTCCATTTCATTCCTTTCCATTCCATTCGGGTTGATTCCATTCCATTCCATTCCATTCCATTCCATTCGTTTCTGGTTGATTCCCTTCCAATCCATTCCATTCCATTCCATTCCATTCCATTAGGGTTGATTATATCCTATTCCATTCCATTCCATTCCATTCCAATCCACTCCCGTCAGGTTGATTCCATTCCATTCCATTCCATTCCATTCCATTCCATTCCATTCCAATCCATTCCATCCCATTCCATTCCATTCCAGTTGTTTCCATTCCCTTCGATTCCATTCCATTCCATTCCATTCGGGTGGATTCCAATCCATTCCATTCCATTCCATTTCATTGCATTCCATTCCATTCCATTCCAATCCATTCGGTTTGATTCCGTACGCTTCCATTCCATTCAATTCCATTCCATTCGGGTTGATTCCGTTCCATTCCATTCCATTCAATTCCATTCCATGCCATTCCAATCCATTACATTCTATTCCATTCGGGTTGATTCCATTCCATTCCATTCCACTCCATTGCATTCCATTCCACTCCTTTCCATTCCATTCCATTCCATTCGGGTTGATACCATCCCATCACATTAGATTGCATTCCATTCCTTTGCATTTGGGTTGACACCATTCCATTCCATTACTTTCCATTCCAGTCAATTCCGTTCCATTCCATTCCATTCGGGTTGATTACATTCCCTTCCACTCCATTGCATTCCATTCCATTCCATTCGGGTTGATTCCATTCCCTTATATTCCATTCCATTCCATTCCATTCCATACCATTCCATTCCATTCCATTCCTTTCTGGTTGATTCCATTCCATTCCGTTCCATTCCATTCCATTCCATTAGGGTTGAGTATATCCTATTCCATTGCATTTCATTTCATTCCAATCCATTCCAGTCAGGTTGATTCCATTCCATTCCCTTCCATTCCATTATGGTTGATTCCATTCAATTCCATTCCATTCCACTACATTCGGGTTTATTCCATTCCATTCCTCTACATTCCATTCCATTCCATACCATTTGGGTTGATTCCATCCCATTTCATTCCATTCCATTCCATTCCAATCCATTCCATTCCATTCCATTCCATTCCATTCCATTCCAGTTGATTCCATTCCCTTCGATATCATTCAATTCCATTCGATTCCGTTCCATTCCAATCCATTCGGGTGTATTCCAATCCATTCCATTCCATTCCATTCCATTCCATTAAATTCCAATCCATTAGGGTTGATTCCCTACACTTCCATTCCATTCAATTCCATTCCATTCGGGTTGATTCCATTCCATTCCATTCCAATCCATTCGGGTTGTTTCCATCCCATCCCATTCCATTCCATTCCATTCCATTCCATTCCGTTTGATTCCCTTCCATTCCATTCCATTCCATTCGGGTTGATTTCATTCCCTTCAATTCCTTCCATTCCATTGCAATCCATTCCATTTTATTCGGGTTGATTCCATTCCATTCCATTCCGGTTGATTCCATTCCATTCCATTCCATTCCATTCCATTCCATTCGCTTTGATACCATTCGTTTCCATTCCATTCCATTCCATTCCATTCCATTCCATTCCATTCCATTCCATTCCATACTGGATGATTCAATTCCATTCCATTCCATTCCATAACATTCGGGTTGATTCCATTCCATTCCATTCCATTCAATGCCATTCCAATCCATTACATTCTATTACATTCGGGTTGATTCCATTCCATTCCATTCCACTCTATTGCATTTCATTCCACTCCATTCCATTCCATTCGGGTGGATTCCATCCTATTCCATTCCATTCCATTCCATGCCACTCCATTCCAGTCAGGTTGATTCCATTTGGTTCCATTCCATTCCATTCAATTCCATTCCTTTCCATTCCATTCGGGTTAATTCCATTCCATTCCATTCCATTCCATTCTGGTTGATTCCAATCCATTCCATTCCATTCATATCCATTCCATTCGGTTTGATTCCATTCCATTCCATTCCATTCGGGTTTATTTCATTCCATTCCATTCCAATCCATTCCACTGCATTCCATTCCATTTCATACCATTCTGGTAAATTCCATTCCATTCCATTCCATTCCATTCCATTCCTTTCCATTCCATTCAATTCCATTCCATTCCATTCCATATGGGTTGATTACATTCCCTTCCACTCCATTGCATTCCATTCCATTCCATTCCATTCTGGTTGATTCCATTCCCTTACATTCCTTTCCATTCCATTCCATTCCATTCCATCCCATTCCATTCCATTCCATCCCATTCCTTTCGGGTTGATTCCATTCCATTCTTTTCCTTTCCTTTCCATTCCATTCCATTCCATTACATTCCATTCGTGTTGATTACATCCCGTTACATTCCATTCCATTCCATTCCATTCCATTCCATTCCATTCCACTCCATGCCAGTCAGGTGGATTCCATTCCATTCCATTCCATTCCATTCCATTCCATTCCATTCCATTTGGGGTGATTCCATTCCCTACCATTTCTTCAATTCCATTCCATTCCATTCCATTCCATTCCATTAGGGTTGATTATATCCCATTACATTCCATTCCATTTCATTCCACTCCATTCCAGTCAGGTTGATTCCATTCCATTCCATTTCATTCCATTCCATTGCATTCCTTTCCATTCCATTCCATTTGGGGTGATTCCATTCCCTTCAATTTATTCCATTCCATTCCATTCCATTCCATTCCTTTCCATTCTTGTTGTTTCCATTCCATTCCGTTGATTTGGGTTGATTCCATATCCTTCCCTTCCATTCCATTCCATTCCATTCCTATACACTCGGGTTGATTCCATACGCTTCCATTGCATTCCATTTGATTCCATTCGGGTGGATTCCATTCCATTCCATTCCATTCCATTCGCGTTAATACCACTCAATTCCATTCCATTCCTTTCCATTCCATTTCATTCCATTCGGGTTCATTCCATTCCATTCCATTCAGTTTCATTCCATTTCTTTCCATGCCATTTCAATCCATTACGTTCGATTAGATTCGGGTTGATTCCATTCCATTCCATTCCATTACATTACATTCGGGTTGATTCCATTCCATTCCACGCCATTGCATTCCATTCCAATCCATTCCATTGCATTCCATTCCATTCCAATCCATTCCATTCCATTCCATTCCATTCCATTCCATTCCATTCCGGTTGATCCCATCCCGTTACATTCCATTCCATTCCATTCCATTCCATTCCATTCCATTCCATTCCACTCCATTCCAGTCAGTTTGATTCCATTCCATTCCATTCCATTCCACTCCATTCCATTCCATTCCATTCCATTCGGGTTGATTCCATTCCATTCAACTCCATTCTGGTTGATTCCATTCCATTCCTCTCCATTCCATTCCATTGCATTCCATACCATTTGGGTTGGTTCCGAACCATTCCATTCCATTCCATTCCATTCCACTCCACTCCATTCAATTCCATTCCATTCCATTCCAGTTTATTCCATTCCCTTCGATTCCAGTCCATTCCATTCGATTCCGTTCCATTCCATTCAATTCGGGCGGCTTCCAATGCATTCCATTCCATTCCATTCCATTCCCATCCATTGGGGTTGATTCCCTACGCTTCCATTCCATTCAATTCCATTCCATTCTGTTTGATTCCATTCCATTCCATTCCATTCCGTCGGGTTGTTTCCATTCCATTCCATTCCATTCCATTCCATTCCATTCCATTCCTTTCCAATCCATTCGGTTTGATTCCATACACTTCCATTCCATTCCATTCTATTCCATTCCATTGCATTCCATTCCATTCCATTCCATTAGGCTTGATTCCATTCCATTCCTTTCCATTACATTACATTCGGTTTAATTCCATTCCATTCCATTCCATTCCATTCCATTCTATTCCATTCCATTGCATTCCATTCCATTCGGGTTGATTCCGTTCCCTTCCATTCGTTCCATTCCATTGCATAACATTCCATTTTATTTGGGTTGATTCCATTCCATTGCATTGCATTCCATTCCATTCCATTCCAATCCAGTCCATTCCAGTCAGGTTGATTCCATTCCATTCCATTCCATTCCATTCCATTCCATTCCATTCCATTCCGGGTGATTCCATTCCCTTCCATTTCTTCCATTCCATTGCATTCCTTTCCATTCCATTCGTGTTGATTCCATTCTATTCCATTCCATTTGGTTTGATTCCATATTCTTCCCTTCCATTCCATTCCATTACATTCCAATACACTCGCGTTGATTCCGTACGGTTCCATTTCATTCCTTTCCATTCCATTCGGGTTGATTCCATTCCATTCCATTCCATTCCATTCCATTCCATTCGTTTCTGGTTGATTCCCTTCCAATCCATTCCATTCCATTCCATTCCATTCCATTAGGGTTGATTATATCCTATTCCATTCCATTCCATTCCATTCCAATCCACTCCCGTCAGGTTGATTCCATTCCATTCCATTCCATTCCATTCCATTCCATTCCAATCCATTCCATCCCATTCCATTCCATTCCATTCCAGTTGTTTCCATTCCCTTCGATTCCATTCCATTCCATTCCATTCGGGTGGATTCCAATCCATTCCATTCCATTCCATTTCATTGCATTCCATTCCATTCCATTCCAATCCATTCGGTTTGATTCCGTACGCTTCCATTCCATTCAATTCCATTCCATTCGGGTTGATTCCATTCCATTCCATTCCATTCAATTCCATTCCATGCCATTCCAATCCATTACATTCTATTCCATTCGGGTTGATTCCATTCCATTCCATTCCACTCCATTGCATTCCATTCCACTCCTTTCCATTCCATTCCATTCCATTCGGGTTGATACCATCCCATCACATTAGATTGCATTCCATTCCTTTGCATTTGGGTTGACACCATTCCATTCCATTACTTTCCATTCCAGTCAATTCCGTTCCATTCCATTCCATTCGGGTTGATTACATTCCCTTCCACTCCATTGCATTCCATTCCATTCCATTCGGGTTGATTCCATTCCCTTATATTCCATTCCATTCCATTCCATTCCATACCATTCCATTCCATTCCATTCCTTTCTGGTTGATTCCATTCCATTCCGTTCCATTCCATTCCATTCCATTAGGGTTGAGTATATCCTATTCCATTGCATTTCATTTCATTCCAATCCATTCCAGTCAGGTTGATTCCATTCCATTCCCTTGCATTCCATTATGGTTGATTCTATTCAATTCCATTCCATTCCACTACATTCGGGTTTATTCCATTCCATTCCTCTACATTCCATTCCATTCCATACCATTTGGGTTGATTCCATCCCATTTCATTCCATTCCATTCCATTCCAATCCATTCCATTCCATTCCATTCCATTCCAGTTGATTCCATTCCCTTCGATACCATTCAATTCCATTCGATTCCGTTCCATTCCAATCCATTCGGGTGTATTCCAATCCATTCCATTCCATTCCATTCCATTCCATTAAATTCCAATCCATTAGGGTTGATTCCCTACACTTCCATTCCATTCAATTCCATTCCATTCGGGTTGATTCCATTCCATTCCATTCCATTCCATTCGGGTTGTTTCCATCCCATCCCATTCCATTCCATTCCATTCCATTCCATTCCGTTTGATTCCCTTCCATTCCATTCCATTCCATTCGGGTTGATTTCATTCCCTTCAATTCCTTCCATTCCATTGCAATCCATTCCATTTTATTCGGGTTGATTCCATTCCATTCCATTCCGGTTGATTCCATTCCATTCCATTCCATTCCATTCCATTCCATTCGCTTTGATACCATTCGTTTCCATTCCATTCCATTCCATTCCATTCCGTTCCATTCCATTCCATTCCATTCCATACTGGATGATTCAATTCCATTCCATTCCATTCCATAACATTCGGGTTGATTCCATTCCATTCCATTCCATTCAATGCCATTCCAATCCATTACATTCTATTACATTCGGGTTGATTCCATTCCATTCCATTCCACTCTATTGCATTTCATTCCACTCCATTCCATTCCATTCGGGTGGATTCCATCCTATTCCATTCCATTCCATTCCATGCCACTCCATTCCAGTCAGGTTGATTCCATTTGGTTCCATTCCATTCCATTCAATTCCATTCCTTTCCATTCCATTCGGGTTAATTCCATTCCATTCCATTCCATTCCATTCTGGTTGATTCCAATCCATTCCATTCCATTCATATCCATTCCATTCGGTTTGATTCCATTCCATTCCATTCCATTCGGTTTTATTTCATTATATTCCATTCCAATCCATTCCACTGCATTCCATTCCATTTCATACCATTCTGGTAAATTCCATTCCATTCCATTCCATTCCATTCCATTCCTTTCCATTCCATTCAATTCCATTCCATTCCATTCCATATGGGTTGATTACATTCCCTTCCACTCCATTGCATTCCATTCCATTCCATTCCATTCTGGTTGATTCCATTCCCTTACATTCCTTTCCATTCCATTCCATTCCATTCCATCCCATTCCATTCCATTCCATCCCATTCCTTTCGGGTTGATTCCATTCCATTCTTTTCCTTTCCTTTCCATTCCATTCCATTCCATTCCATTCCATTCGTGTTGATTACATCCCGTTACATTCCATTCCATTCCATTCCATTCCATTCCATTCCATTCCATTCCACTCCATGCCAGTCAGGTGGATTCCATTCCATTCCATTCCATTCCATTCCATTCCATTCCATTCCATTTGGGGTGATTCCATTCCCTACCATTTCTTCAATTCCATTCCATTCCATTCCATTCCATTCCATTAGGGTTGATTATATCCCATTACATTCCATTCCATTTCATTCCACTCCATTCCAGTCAGGTTGATTCCATTCCATTCCATTTCATTCCATTCCATTGCATTCCTTTCCATTCCATTCCATTTGGGGTGATTCCATTCCCTTCAATTTATTCCATTCCATTCCATTCCATTCCATTCCTTTCCATTCGTGTTGTTTCCATTCCATTCCGTTGATTTGGGTTGATTCCATATCCTTCCCTTCCATTCCATTCCATTCCATTCCTATACACTCGGGTTGATTCCATACGCTTCCATTGCATTCCATTTGATTCCATTCGGGTGGATTCCATTCCATTCCATTCCATTCCATTCGCGTTAATACCACTCAATTCCATTCCATTCCTTTCCATTCCATTTCATTCCATTCGGGTTCATTCCATTCCATTCCATTCAGTTTCATTCCATTTCTTTCCATGCCATTTCAATCCATTACGTTCGATTAGATTCGGGTTGATTCCATTCCATTCCATTCCATTACATTACATTCGGGTTGATTCCATTCCATTCCACGCCATTGCATTCCATTCCAATCCATTCCATTGCATTCCATTCCATTCCAATCCATTCCATTCCATTCCATTCCATTCCATTCCATTCCATTCCGGTTGATCCCATCCCGTTACATTCCATTCCATTCCATTCCATTCCATTCCATTCCATTCCATTCCATTCCACTCCATTCCAGTCAGTTTGATTCCATTCCATTCCATTCCATTCCATTCCACTCCATTCCATTCCATTCCATTCCATTCGGGTTGATTCCATTCCATTCAACTCCATTCTGGTTGATTCCATTCCATTCCTCTCCATTCCATTCCATTGCATTCCATACCATTTGGGTTGGTTCCGAACCATTCCATTCCATTCCATTCCATTCCACTCCACTCCATTCAATTCCATTCCATTCCATTCCAGTTGATTCCATTCCCTTCGATTCCAGTCCATTCCATTCGATTCCGTTCCATTCCATTCAATTCGGGCGGCTTCCAATGCATTCCATTCCATTCCATTCCATTCCCATCCATTGGGGTTGATTCCCTACGCTTCCATTCCATTCAATTCCATTCCATTCTGTTTGATTCCATTCCATTCCATTCCATTCCGTCGGGTTGTTTCCATTCCATTCCATTCCATTCCATTCCATTCCATTCCTTTCCAATCCATTCGGTTTGATTCCATACACTTCCATTCCATTCCATTCTATTCCATTCCATTGCATTCCATTCCATTCCATTCCATTAGGCTTGATTCCATTCCATTCCTTTCCATTACATTACATTCGGTTTAATTCCATTCCATTCCATTCCATTCCATTCCATTCTATTCCATTCCATTGCATTCCATTCCATTCGGGTTGATTCCGTTCCCTTCCATTCGTTCCATTCCATTGCATAACATTCCATTTTATTTGGGTTGATTCCATTCCATTGCATTGCATTCCATTCCATTCCATTCCAATCCAGTCCATTCCAGTCAGGTTGATTCCATTCCATTCCATTCCATTCCATTCCATTCCATTCCATTCCGGGTGATTCCATTCCCTTCCATTTCTTCCATTCCATTGCATTCCTTTCCATTCCATTCGTGTTGATTCCATTCTATTCCATTCCATTTGGTTTGATTCCATATTCTTCCCTTCCATTCCATTCCATTACATTCCAATACACTCGCGTTGATTCCGTACGGTTCCATTTCATTCCTTTCCATTCCATTCGGGTTGATTCCATTCCATTCCATTCCATTCCATTCCATTCGTTTCTGGTTGATTCCCTTCCAATCCATTCCATTCCATTCCATTCCATTCCATTAGGGTTGATTATATCCTATTCCATTCCATTCCATTCCATTCCAATCCACTCCCGTCAGGTTGATTCCATTCCATTCCATTCCATTCCATTCCATTCCATTCCAATCCATTCCATCCCATTCCATTCCATTCCATTCCAGTTGTTTCCATTCCCTTCAATTCCATTCCATTCCATTCCATTCGGGTGGATTCCAATCCATTCCATTCCATTCCATTGCATTGCATTCCATTCCATTCCATTCCAATCCATTCGGTTTGATTCCGTACGCTTCCATTCCATTCAATTCCATTCCATTCGGGTTGATTCCATTCCATTCCATTCCATTCAATTCCATTCCATGCCATTCCAATCCATTACATTCTATTCCATTCGGGTTGATTCCATTCCATTCCATTCCACTCCATTGCATTCCATTCCACTCCTTTCCATTCCATTCCATTCCATTCGGGTTGATACCATCCCATCACATTAGATTGCATTCCATTCCTTTTCATTTGGGTTGACACCATTCCATTCCATTACTTTCCATTCCAGTCAATTCCGTTCCATTCCATTCCATTCGGGTTGATTACATTCCCTTCCACTCCATTGCATTCCATTCCATTCCATTCGGGTTGATTCCATTCCCTTATATTCCATTCCATTCCATTCCATTCCATACCATTCCATTCCATTCCATTCCTTTCTGGTTGATTCCATTCCATTCCGTTCCATTCCATTCCATTCCATTAGGGTTGAGTATATCCTATTCCATTGCATTTCATTTCATTCCAATCCATTCCAGTCAGGTTGATTCCATTCCATTCCCTTGCATTCCATTATGGTTGATTCTATTCAATTCCATTCCATTCCACTACATTCGGGTTTATTCCATTCCATTCCTCTACATTCCATTCCATTCCATACCATTTGGGTTGATTCCATCCCATTTCATTCCATTCCATTCCATTCCAATCCATTCCATTCCATTCCATTCCATTCCAGTTGATTCCATTCCCTTCGATACCATTCAATTCCATTCGATTCCGTTCCATTCCAATCCATTCGGGTGTATTCCAATCCATTCCATTCCATTCCATTCCATTCCATTAAATTCCAATCCATTAGGGTTGATTCCCTACACTTCCATTCCATTCAATTCCATTCCATTCGGGTTGATTCCATTCCATTCCATTCCATTCCATTCGCTTTGATACCATTCGTTTCCATTCCATTCCATTCCATTCCATTCCATTCCATTCCATTCCATACTGGATGATTCAATTCCATTCCATTCCATTCCATAACATTCGGGTTGATTCCATTCCATTCCATTCCATTCCATTCAATGCCATTCCAATCCATTACATTCTATTACATTCGGGTTGATTCCATTCCATTCCATTCCACTCTATTGCATTTCATTCCACTCCATTCCATTCCATTAGGGTGGATTCCATCCTATTCCATTCCATTCCATTCCATGCCACTCCATTCCAGTCAGGTTGATTCCATTTGGTTCCATTCCATTCCATTCAATTCCATTCCTTTCCATTCCATTCGGGTTAATTCCATTCCATTCCATTCCATTCCATTCTGGTTGATTCCAATCCATTCCATTCCATTCATATCCATTCCATTCGGTTTGATTCCATTCCATTCCATTCCATTCGGGTTTATTTCATTCCATTCCATTCCAATCCATTCCACTGCATTCCATTCCATTTCATACCATTCTGGTAAATTCCATTCCATTCCATTCCATTCCATTCCATTCCTTTCCATTCCATTCAATTCCATTCCATTCCATTCCATATGGGTTGATTACATTCCCTTCCACTCCATTGCATTCCATTCCATTCCATTCCATTCTGGTTGATTCCATTCCCTTACATTCCTTTCCATTCCATTCCATTCCATTCCATCCCATTCCATTCCATTCCATTCCATTCCTTTCTGGTTGATTCCATTCCATTCCATTCCATTCCATTCCATTAGGGTTGATTATATACCATTCCATTCCATTTCATTCCACTCCATTCCAGTGAGGTTGATTCCATTCCATTCCATTCCATTCCATTCGGGTTGATTCCATTCCATTCCATTCCATTCAACTCCATTCGGGTTGATTCCATTCCATTCCTCTCCATTCCATTCCATTCCATTCCATACCATTTGGGTTGATTCCATCCCATTCCATTCCATTCCACTGCAATCCATTCAATTCCATTCCATTCCATTCCATTCCATTCCATTCCAGTTGATTCCATTCCCTTCGATTCCATTCCACTCCATTCGATTCCGTTCCATTCCATACCATTCGGGTGGTTTCCAATCCATTCCACTCCATTCCCTTCCATTCCATTCCATTCCATTCCAATCCATTCGGGCTGATTCCCTAAGCTTCCATTCCATTCAATTCCATTCCATTCTGGTTGATTCCATTCCATTCCATTCCATTCCATTCCATTCCATTCCATTCGGGTTGATTCCATTCCATTCCATTCCATTCCATTCCATTGCATTCCATTCCATTCCATTCGGGTTGATTCCATCCCATTCCATTCCGTTCCATTCCATTGCATTCCAATCCTTACCATTCCACTCCATTCCAATCAGATTGATTCCATTCCATTCCATTCCATTCCATTCCAATCCATTCGGGTTGATTCCATTCCATTCCAATCCATTCGGGTTGATTCCATTAAATTCCATTCCATTCCATTCCATTCCATTCCATTCCATTCGGGTTGTTTCCATTCCATTCCATTCCATTCCATTCCACTGCATTCCATGCCATTCCATACGATTCGTGTTGATTCCATCCCATACGATTTCATTCCATTCCATTCGGGTTGATTCAAAGCCATTCCATTCCATACCATTCGCGTTGAAACCATGCCATTCCATTCCATTCCATTCCATTCCATTCCATTCAGGTTGATTCCATTCCTTTCCATACCTTTCCATCCCATTCCATTCCACTCCATTGCATTCTGTCCATTGCATTCCATTCGTTTCTGGTTGATTCCTTTTCATTCCATTCCATTCCATTCAATTCCATTCCATTCCATTCCATTCATATCCATTCCATTCGGGTTGATTCCATTCCATTCCATTCCATTGCGTTCCAATTTGCTGATTCCATTCCATGCAATTCCATTCCATTGCATTCGGGTTGATTCCATTCACATCCATTCCATCCCATTCCATTCCATTCCATTAGGGTTGATTCCATTCCGTTCCATTCCATTCCATTCCATTCCATTTGGGTTGATTCCATATCCTTCCCTTCCATTCCATTCTATTCCATTCCAATACACTCGGGTTGATTCCATACGCTTCCATTGCATTCCATTTCATTCCATTCTGGTGGATTCCATTCCATCCCATTCTATTCCATTCCATTCCATTCCATTCCTTTCGCGTTAATACCATGCCATTCCATTCCATACCCTTCCATTCCATTCAATTCCATTTCCTTCCATTCGGGTTGATTCCATTCCATTCCATTCAGTTCCATTCCATTCCATTCCTTGCCATTCCAATCCATTACGTTCAATTACATTCGGGTTGATTCAATTCCTTTCCTTATATTCCATTACATTCGTTTTGATTCCATTCCATTCCATTCCAATCCATTGCATTCCATTCCACTCAATTCCATTCCATTCCATTCCATTCGGGTGGATTCCACCCCATTCCATTCCATTCCATGCCATTCCATTTCATTCCATTCCACTGCATACCAATCAGGTTGATTCCCTTCCATTCCATTCCATTCCATTCCATTCCATTCCATTCCATTCGGGTTGATTCCATTCCATTCCGTTCCCTTCTATTCCTTCAATTCCATTGCATTCCATTCCATTTTATTCGGGTTGATTCCATTTCATTCCATTCCATTCCATTCCATTCCATTCCAATCCATTCCATTCCATTCCATTCCATTCCAGTTGATTCCATTCCCTTCGATTCCATTCCATTCCATTCGATTCTGTTCCATTCCATTTCATTCGGGTGGACTCCTATCCATTCCATTCCGTTCCATTCCATTAAATTCCAATCCATTAGGGTTGATTCGCTACGCATACGTGCCATACAATTCAATTCCATGCGGGTTGATCCATTCCATTCCATTCCAATCCATTCGGGTTGATTCCATCCCATTCCATTCCATTCCATTCCATTCCGTTCCATTCCGCTTGATTCCATTCCATTCCATTCCATTCCATTCCATTCCATTCCATTGAATTCCATTCCTTTCCATTCCATTCGGGTTGATTCCATTCCATTCCATTCCATTCCATTCTGGTTGATTCCAATCCATTCCATTCCATTCATATCCATTACATTCGGGTTGATTCCATTCCATTCCATTCCACTCCATTCGGGTTGATTCCATTCCATTTCATTCCATTCCACCCCATTCCATTCCATTCCATTCCATTCGGGTTGATTCCATTCCATTCCATTCCATTGCATTACAATTTGTTGCTTCCATTCCATCCAATTCCATTACATTCCATTCGGGTTGATTCCATTCCCATCCATTCCATTCCATTCCATTCCATTCCATTACGGTTGATTCCATTCCGTTCCATTCCATTCCATTCCATTCCATTCCATTCCATTTCATTACATTTGTGTTGATTCCACATCCTTCACTTCCATTACATTCTATTCCATTCCAATACACTCGGGTTGATTCCATACGCTTCCATTACATTCCATTTCATTCCATTCTGGTGGATTCCATTCCATCCCATTCTATTCCATTCCATTCCATTCCATTCCATTCGCGTTAATACCATTCCATTGCATTCCATTCCATTCCATTTCATTCCATTCGGGTATATTCCATTCCATTCCATTCAATTCCATTCCATTCCATTCCTTGCCATTCCAATACATTACGTTCGATTACATTCGAGTTGATTCCATTTAATTTCATTATATTCCATTACATTCGAGTTGATTCCATTCCATTCCATTCCAGTCCAGTGCATTCAATTCCATTCCATTCCATTCCATTCCATTCCATTCCATTCGGGTTGATTCGAACCCATTCCATTCCATTACATGCCATTCCATTCCATTCCATTCCATGCCATTCCATTCGGGTTGATTACATTCCATTCCATTCCATTCTATTCTATTCCATTCCATTCCATTCCATTCGGTTTGTTCACATTGCTTTCCATTCCATTCGATTCCATTACACTCCATTCCATGCCATTCCATTCCATTCGTGTTCATTCCATAAAATTCCATTCTATTCCATTCCATTCCATTCCATTCCATTCCATTCCTTTCCATTCGGATTGATTCGAACCCATTCCATTCCATTAGATGCCATTCCATTCCATTCCATTCCATTCCATTCGGGTTGATTCCATTCCATTCCATTCCATTCTATTCCATTCCATTCCATTCGTTTTGTTTACATTGCTTTCCATTTCATTCCATTCCATTACACTCCATTCCATGCCATTCCATTCCATTCGTGTTCATTCCATCAAATTCCATTCTATTCCATTCCATTCCATTCCATTCCATTCCAATCCATTCGGTTTTATTCCATTCCATTCCATTCCATTGCATTCCATTCGTGTTGATTCCGTTCCCTTCCATTGCTTCCATTCCATTGCATTCCATTCCATTTTATTCGGGTTGATTCCATTCCATTCCATTCCATTCTATTCGATTCCATTCCAATCCGTTCAGGTTGATTCCATACACTTCCATTCCATTCCATTCCATTCCATTCCATTCCATTCCATTCCATTCCATTAGTGTTGATTCCATTCCATTCCTTTCCATTACATTGCATTCGGGTTGATTCCATTCCATTCCATTCCATTTCATTCCATTCCATGGCATTCCAATCCATTACTTTCGATTCCATTCGGGTTGATTCCATTCCATTCCATTCCACTCCATTGCATTCCATTCCTCTCCATTCCATTCCATTCCATTCCGTTCGAGTTGATTCCATCCCATCCCATTAGATTCCATTCCATTCGTTTGCATTTGGGTTGATACCATTCTATTCCATTCCTTTCCATTCCATTCAATTCCGTTCCATTCCATACCATTCGTATTGATTACATTCCCTTCCACTCCATTGCATTCCATTCCATTCCATTCCATTCCATTCGTGTTGATTCCATTCCCTTATATTCCATTCCATTCCATTCCATTCCATTCCTTTCTGGTTGATTCCTTTCCATTCCATTCCATTCCATTCCACTCGATTCCATTCCATTAGGGTTGATTATATCCTATTCCATTCCATGCCATTTCTTTCCAATCCATTCCAGTCAGATTGATTCCATTCCATTCCATTCCATTCCATTCCTTTCCATTCCATTCCATTCCATTCCATTCTGGTTGACTCCATTCAATTCCATTCCATTCCACTCCATTCGGGTTGATTCCATTCCATTCCTCTCCATTCCATTCCATTCCATACCATTTGTGTGGATTCCATCCCATTCCATTCCATTCCATTCCATTCCAATCCATTCCATTCCATTCCATTCCATTCCAATTGATTCCATTCCCTTCGATTCCTTTCCATTCCATTCGATTCCGTTCCATTCCATTCCATTCCATTCCAATCCATTCCATTCCATTCTATTCCATTCCATTCGGGTTGATTCCCTGCGCTTCCATTCCATTCAATTCCATTCCATTCGGGTTTATTCCATTCCATTCCATTCCAATCCATTCGGGTTGATTCCATCCCATTCCATTCCATTCCATTCCATTCCGTAAGATTCCATTCCATTCCACTCCATTCCATTCCATTCGGGTTTATTCCATTCCCATCCATTCCTTCCATTCCATTGCATTCCATTCCATTTTATTCGGGTTTAATTCATTCCATTCCATTCCATTCCATTCCATTCCGGTTGATTCCATTCCATTCCATTCCATTCCATTCCATTCCATTCCATTCCATTCCATTGGCGTTGATACCATTCCTTTCCATTCCATTCCATTCCATTCGGTTGATTCCACTCCATTCCATTCCATTCCATTCGGGTTGATTCCATTCCATTCCATTCCATTCCATTCCATTCCATTCCATTCCATGGCATTCCAATCCATTACATTCTATTACATTCGGGTTGATTCCATTCCATTCCATTCAAATCCATTGCATTCCATTCCACTCCTTTCTATTCCATTCCATTCCATTCGTGTGGATTCCATCCCATTCCATTCCATGCCACTCCATTCCAGTCAGGTTGATTCTATTTTATTCCATTCCATTCCATTCAATTCCATTCCTTTCCATTCCATTCGGGTTAATTCCATTCCATTCCATTCCATTCCATTCTGGTTGATTCCAATCCATTCCATTCCATTCATATCCATTCCATTCGGGTTGATTCCATTCCATTCCATTCCACTCCATTCGGATTGATTCTATTCCATTCCATTCCATTCCATTCCATTCCATTCCATTCCATTCGTATTGATTCCATTCCATTCCATTCCATTGCACTACAATTTGTTGCTTCCATTCCATCCAATTCCACTCCATTCCATTTGGGTTGATTCCATTCCCATTCATTCCATCCCATTCCATTCCATTCCATTAGGGTTGATTCCATTCCGTTCCATTCCATTCCATTCCATTCCATTCCATTTTGGTTGATTCCACATCCTTCCCTTCCATTACATTCTATTCCATTCCAATACACTCTGGTTGACTCCATACGCTTCCATTGCATTCCATTTCATTCCATTCTGGTGGATTCCATTCCATCCCATTCTATTGCATTCCATTCCATTCCATTCCATTCCATTCGCGTTAATACCATTCCATTCCATTCCATTCCATTCCATTCCATTTCATTCCATTCGGGTTTATTCCATTCCATTCCATTCAGTTCCATTCCATTCCATTCCTTGCCATTCCAATACATTACGTTCGTTTACATTCGAGTTGATTCCATTTCATTTCATTATATTCCATTACATTCGAGTTGATTCCATTCCATTCCATTCCACTCCATTGCATTCAATTCCACTCCATTCCATTCCATTCCATTCCATTCCGGTTGATTCGAACCCATTCCATTCCCTTCCATGCCACTCCATTCCATTCCATTCCACCCCATTCGGGTTGATTCCATTCCATTCCTCTCCATTCCATTCAATTCCATACCATTTTGGTTGACTCCATCCCATTCCATTCTATTCCATTCCATTCCAATCCATTTCATTCCATTCCAGTTGATTCCATTCCCTTCAATTTCATTCCATTCCATTCGATTCCGTTCCATTCCATTCCATTCGGGTGGATTCCAATCCATTGCATTCCAATCCATTCCATTCCATTAAATTCCAATCCATTCGGGTTGATTCCCTACGGTTCCATTTCATTCAATTCCATTCCATTCGGGTTGATTTCATTCCATTCCATTCCAATCCATTCGGGTTGTTTCCATCCCATTGCATTCCATTCCATTCCATTCCGTTCCATTCCATTCCATTCCGTTTGATTCCATTCCATTCCATTCCATTCCATTCCATTCCATTCGGGTTGATTCCATTCCGTTCCATTCCTTCCATTCCATTCCGGTTGATTCCATTCCATTCCATTCCATTACATTCCATTCGCGTTGATACCATTCCTTACCATTCCATTCCATTCCATTCCAATCCATTCCATTCGGGATGATTCAATTCCATTCCATTCCATTCCATTACATTCGGGTTGATTCCATTCCATTCCATTCCATTCCATTCCCTTCCATTCCATTCCATTACATTCGGGTTGATTGCATTCCATTCCATTCCAGTCCATTCCATTCCATTCCATTCAATGCCATTCCAATCCACTACAATCTATTCCATTCGGGTTGATTCCATTCCCTTCCATTCCACTCCATTGGATTCCATTCCACTCTATTCCATTCAATTCGGGTGGATTCCATCCCATTCCCTTCCATTCCATTCAATGCCACTCCATTCCAGTCAGGTTGATTCCATTTCACTCCATTCCATTCCATTCCATTGCACTCCATTTGATTCCATACCTTTCATATTGATTCCATTCCATTCCATTCCATTCCACTCCATTCCATTCCATTCCATTCCCTTCCATTCGGGTTTATTTCATTCCATTCCATTCCAATCCATTCCACTCCATTCCATTCCATTTCATACCATTCTGGAAAATTCCATTCCATTCCATTCCCTTCCATTCGGGTTGACTCCATTCCATTCCATTCCATTCCATTCCACTCCATTCCATTCCAATTGATTCCATTCCCTTCCATTCCATCCCTTTCCATTGCATTCCATTCCATTCCATTCGCGTTGATTCCATTCCATTCCATTCCATTCCATTCCATTCGGGTTGATTCCATATCCTTCCCTTCCATTTCATTCCATTCCATTCCATTCCATTCCACTCCTGTTCATATCATTCCATTCCATTCCACTCCTGTTCATTTCATTCCATTCCATTCCATTCCATTCCATTCCATTCCATTCGGATTGATTCCATTCCATTCCATTCCTTTCCATTGCATTCCATTCCATTCCATTCCTTACTGGATGATTCCATTCCATTCCATTCCATTCCATTCCATTTAATTCCATTCCATTCCACTCTGGTTGATTCCATTCCATTCCTTTCCATTCCATTCAATTCCGTTCCATTCCATTCCATTCGTGTTGATTCCATCCAATTCCATTCCATTCCATTCCATTCTTCTCCATACCTGTCAGGGTGATTCCGTTCCATTCCATTGCATTCCACTCCATTCCATTCCATTCCATTCGCGTCAAAAACGTTCCATTCCATTCCATTACATTACATTACATTTCATTCCATTCGGGTTGATTCCATTCCATTCCATTGCATTCCACTCCATTCCATTCGCGTCAATAAATTTCCATTCCATTCCATTCCATTAAATTACATTTCATTCCATTCGGGTTGATTCCATTCCATTCCATTCCATTCCATTTCATTACTTTCGAGATGATTCCATTCCATTGCATTCCATTCCATTCTATTCCATGCCATGCTATTCCAATCCATTACGTTAGAATCCATTAGGGTTGATTCCATTCCACTCCATTCCACTCCATTGCATTCCATTCCACTCCATTCCATTCCATTCCATTCCACTCAATTCGGGTTGATTCCGTTCCATTCCTCTCCATTACATAAAATTCCATAACATTCCGCTTGATTCCATCCCATTCCATTCCATTCCATTCCATTCCATTCCCTTCCATTCCATACGGGTTGACTCCAATTCATTCCATTCCATTCCATTCCATTACACTTGATTCCATTCCATTCCATTCCATTCCATTCCATTGCATTCCATTCCATTGCATTCGAGTGGATTCCAATCCATTTAATTTCATTCCATTCCTTTCCATTCTAATCCATTCGGTTTGATTCCCTACGCTTCCATTCCATTCAATTCCATTCCACTCGGGTTCATTCCATTCCATTCCAATCCATTCCATTACATTCGGGTTGTTTCCTTTCCATTCCATTCCACTCCATTGCATTCCCTTCCATTCCATTCCAATCCATTCGGATTGATTCCATCCAATTCCAATCCATTCCATTCCCCTCCATTCCGGTGAGGTTGATTCCATTCCATTCCATTCCATTCCATTCCATTACATTCCATTACATTACATTCCATTCGGGTTGATTCCATTCCATTCCATTCCATTCCATTCCATTCCATTCCATTCCTTTCCATTCCATTCCATTCCATTCCATTTGGGTTGTTTCCATTCCATTCCATTCCATTCGACTCCTTTCCACTCCATTCCTTTGCATTCCATGCCATTTTGGTTGACTCCATCCCATTCCATTCCATTCCATTCCACTCGGTTTGATTCCATTCGATTCCATTCCATTCTATTCCATGCCATTCGCGTTGATTCCATTCCCTTCCATTCCTTCCATTAAATTGCATTCCATTCCATTTTATTCGGGTTGATTCAATTCCATTCCATTCCATTCCATTCCATACCATTCCATTCCATTACATTCGGGTTGATTCCATATCCTTCCTTTCCATTCCATTCCATTCCATTCCAATCCATTCGGGTTGATTCCATACCCTTGCTTTGCATTCCATTTCATTCCATAAGGGTTGATTGCATTCCGTTCCATTCCATTCCATTCCATTCCATTCCATTCCATTCCACTCCGGTTGATTCTATTCCATACCATTCCAATCCATTCCATTCCATGCCATTCCATTCACGTTGATTACATATCCTTCCCTTCTGTTCCATTCCATTCCATTCCAATCCATTCGGGTTGATTCCAGACGCTTCCATTCCATTCCATTCGGGTTGATTCCAATCCATTCCATTCCATTCCGTTCGCCTTGATAACATTCCATTCCATTGCATTCCCTTCTGGTTGATTAAATTCCATTCAATTCCATTCCATTCCATTCCATTCCTTTCTGGATGGTTGCATTCCATTCCATTCCATTCCATTTCCTTCCGTTCCATTCCTTTCGGGTGGATTCCATTCCATTCCTTTCCATTCCATTCCATTCCCTTTAATTCCAATGCATTCCATTCCATTCGGGTTGATTCCCTCCCGTTACATTGCATTCCATTCCATTCCATTGCATTCCATTCCATTCCATTCCATTCCACTCCATTCCAGTCAGGTTGATTCCATTACATTGCATTCCATTCCATTCCATTCCATTCCATTCCATTCCATTCCATTCCATTCCATTCCTTTCCGTTCCATTTGGGGTGATTTCATTCCCTTCCATTTCCTCCATTCCATTGCATTCAATTCCATTCCATTCCATTATGGATGATTATATCCCATTCCATTCCATTCCATTTCATTCCACTCCATTCCAGTCAGGTTGACTCCATTCCATTCCATTCCATTCCATTCCATTCCATTCCATTCGGGTTGATTCAATTCCATTCCATTCCATTCCACTCCATTCGGGTTGATTCCATTCCATTCCTCTCCATTCCATTCCATTCCATATCATTTGGGTTGATTCCATCCCGTTCCATTCCATTCCATTCCATTCCAATCCATTCCATTCCATTCCATACCATTCCAATCCATTCCAGTTGATTCCATTCCTTTGGATTCCATTCCATTCCATTCGATTCCACTCCATTCCATTCCTTTCGGGTGGATTCCAATCCATTCCATTCCATTCCATTCCAATCCATTCGGGTTGATTCCCTATGCTTCCATTCCATTCAATTCCATTCCATTCTGGTTGATTCCATTCCATTCCATTCCAATCCATTCGGGTTGATTCCATCCCATTCCATTCCATTCCATTCCATTCCCTTCCATTCCGTTTGATTCCATTCCATTCCATTCCATTCCATTCAGTTTTATTCCATTCCCATCCATTCCTTCCATTCCATTGCATTCCATTCCATTTTATTCGGGTTAATTCCATTCCATTCCATTCCATTCCATTCCGGTTATTCCATTCCATTCCATTCCATTCCATCCCATCCCATTCCATTCCATTCCATTCCATTCCATTCCATTCCATTCGGGTTGATTCCATTCCATTCCATTCCATTGTATTCCATTTTGTTGATTGCATTCCATCCAATTCCATTCCATTACATTCGGGTTGATTCCATTCACATCCATTCCATCCCATTCCATTCCATTCCATTAGGTTTGGTTCCATTCCGTTCCATTCCATGCCATTCCGTTCCATTTCATTTGGGTTGATTCCATATCCTTCCCTTCCATTCCATTCTATTCCATTCCAATACACTCGGGTTGACTCCATACGCTTCCATTGCATTCTATTTCATTCCATTCTGGTGGATTCCATTCCATCCCATCCCATTCCATTCCATTCCATTCCATTCCATTCCATACCTTTCGCGTTAATACCTTTCAATTCCATTCCATTCCATTCCATTCCATTCCTTTCCATTCCAATCCATTCGGGTTGATTCCCTACGCTTTCATTCCATTCAATTCCATTCCATTCGGGTTGATTCCATTCCATTCCATTCCAATCCATTCGGGTTGATTCCATCCCATCCCATTCCATTCCATTCCATTCCGTTTGATTCCATTCCATTCCATTCCATTCCATTCGCGTTTTTACCATTCCTTTCCCTTCCATTCCATTCCATTCCATTCCATTCGGGTTGATTCCAATCCATTCCATTCCATTCCATTACACTCGGGTTGATTCCATTCCATTCCATTCCATTCCATTCCATTCCATTCCATTCCATGCCATTCCAATCCATTACATTCTATTGCATTCGGGTTCATTCCATTCCATTCCATTCCACTCCATTGCATTCCGTTCCACTCCTTTCCATTCCATTCCATTCCATTCGGGTGGATTCCATCCCATTACGTTCCATTCCATTCCAAGCCACTCCATTCCAGTCAGGTTGTTTCCATTCTATTCCATTCCATTGCAATCCATTCCATTCCATTCCTTTCCTGTTGATTCCATTCCATTTCATTCCATTCCATTCCATTCCAATCCATTCAACTCCATTCCATTCCATTTCATGCCATTCGGGTAAATTCACTTCCATTCCATTCCATTCCATTCCATTCCATACCATTCCATTCGGGTTGACTCCGTTCCATTCCATTCCATTCCAGTCCACTCCATTCCATTCGAATTGTTTCCATTCCCTTCCATTCCATCCCATTCCATTGCATTCCATTCCATTCTATTCCATTGAGTTTGAATCCATATCCTTCCCTTCCATTCCATTCAATTCCTTTCCCGTTGATTCCATTCCATTCCATTCCATTCCATTCCATTCCATTCGGATTGATTCCATTCCATTCTATTCCTTTCCATTGCATTCCACTAAATTCCATTCCTTTCTGGATGATTCCATTCCATTCCATTCCATTCCATTCCATTCCTTTCCATTTAATTCCATTCCATTCCACTCTGGTTGATTCCATTCCATTCCTTTCCATTCCATTCCATTCCGTTCCATTCCATTCCATTCGGGTTGATTCCATCCAACTCCATTCCATTCCATTCCATTCTTCTCCATACCAGTCACGTTGATTCCATTCCATTGCATTCCATTCCATTCCATTCGGGTTCATTTCTTTCCATTCCATTCCATTTGGGTTGATTCCATAACCTTCCCTTCCATTCCATTCTATTCCATTGCAATACACTCGGGTGGATTCCATACGCTTCCATTGCATTCAATTTCATACCATTCATGTGGATTCCATTCCATCCCATTCTATTCCATTGCATTCAATTCCATTCCATTCCATTCCATTCTATTTGCGTTAATACCATTCCATTCCATTCCCTATCATTCCATTCGGGTTGATTCCATTCCATTACATTGAGTTCCGTTCCATTCAATTCCTTGCCATTCCAATCCATTACGTTCGATTACATTCGGGTTGCTTCCATTCCATTCCATTATATTCCATTACATTCGTGTTGATTCCATTCCATTCCATTCCACACCATTGCATTCCATTAAACTCCATTCCCTTCCATTCCATTCTATTCGTGTTGATTCCATCCCACACCATTCCATTCCATGCCATTCCATTCCATTCCATTCCCCTCCATTCCAATCAGGTGGATTCCATACCATTTCATTCCATTCCATTCCATTCCATTCCATTCCATTCCATTCGGGTTGCTACCATTCCACTCCATTCCATTCTATGCCATTCCATTCCATTCCATTCCATTCCATTTCGGGTGATTCAATTGCCTTCCATTTCTTCCATTCCATTGCATTCCATTCCATTCCATTCGGGTTGATTCCATTCCATTCCATTCCATTTGGGTTGATCCCATATCCTTCCCTTCCATTCCATTCCAATACGCTCGGGTTGTTTCCATACGCTTCCATTGTATTCCATTCCATTCCATTCGGGTGGATTCCATTCCATTCCATTCCATTCCATTCCATTCCATTCCATTCCACTCCATTCACTTCCATTCGCGTTAATACCATTGCATTCCATTCCATTCCTTTCCATTCCATTTCATTCCATTCGGGTTGATGTCATTCCATTCCATTCAGTTCCATTCCATTCCATTCCATTCCATTCCATTCCATTCCATTCAATGCCATTCCAATCAATTACATTCTATTCCATTCTAGTAGATTCCATTCTATTCCATTCCACTCCATTGCATTCCATTCAACTCCATTCCATTACATTCGGGTAGATTCCATCCCATTCCCTTCCATTCCATTCCATTCCACTACATTCCAGTCAGGTTGATTCCATTTCAGTCCATTCCATTCCATTCCATTGCATTCCATTCCATTCCATTCCTTTCAGGTTGATTCCATTCCATTGCATTCCATTCCATTCCATTCCATTCCATTCCATTCCATTCCATTCAATTCGGGTTTATTTCGTTCCATTCCATTCCAATCCATTCCACTCTATTCCATTCCATTTCATACCATTCTGGTAAATTCCACTCCATTCCATTCCATTCCATTCCATTAGGATTGACTCCATTCCATTCCATTCCATTCCATTCCACTTCATTCCATTCGGATTGATTCCATTCCCTTCCATTCCATCCCATTCCATTGCATGCCATTCCATTCCACTCGCGTTGATTCCATTCCATTCCATTCCATTCCATTCCATTCCATTCCATTCGGATTGATTCCATTCCATTCCATTCCTTTCCATAGCAATCCATTCCATTCCATTCTTTTCTGGATGATTCCATTCCATTCCATTCCATTCCATTCCATTCCATTCGCGTTAATACCATTCCATTCCATTCCATTCCTTTCCATTCCATTTCATTCCATTCGGTTTGATTCCATTCCATTCCATTCAGTTCCATTCCAATCCATTCCATTCCATGCCATTCCAATCCATTACGTTCGATTAGATTCGGGTTGATTCCATTCCAATCCATTCCATTCCATTCCATTACATTCGTTTTGATTCCATTCCATTCCATTCCACGCCATTGCATTCCATACCACTCCATTCCATTCCATTCCATTCCATTCGGGTTGATTCCATCCCATTCCATTCCATTCCATTCCATTCCATTCCACTCCATTCCATTCAACTCCACTCCATTCCAATCAGGTTGATTCCATGCCATTCCATTCCATTCCATTCCATTCCATTCCATTCCATTCCATTCCATTCAGGTTGTTTCCATTCCATTCGATTCCATTCTATGCCATTCCATTCCATTCCGTTCCATTCCATTCCATTCCGTTCCATTCCATTCGGGTTGTTTCCATTCCATTCCATTCCATGCCATTCCATACCATTCGGGTTCATTCCATCCCATTAAATTCTACCCCACTCCATTCCATTCCATTCCATTCAATTCGGTTTGATTCCATTCCATTCCATTCCATTCCATTCCATTCCATTCCAGTTAATTCCATTCCCTTCCATTCCTTCCATTCCATTGCATTCCATTCCATTTTATTCGGGTTGCTTCCATTCCATTCCATTCCATTCCATTCCATTCCATTCAATTCGGGTTGATTCCATATCCTTCCCTTCCATGCCATTCCATTCCATTCCAATCCATTCGGGTTGATTCCATACACTTCCATTCCATTCCATTCCATTCCATTCGGGTTGATTCCATTCCATTCCTTTCCATTACATTACATTCGGGTTGATTCCATTCCATTCCATTCCACTCCATTCCTTTCCATTCCATTCCATTCGGGTTGATTCCATCCCATTCCATTAAATTCCATTCCATTGCATTGCATTCGGTTTGATTCCATTCCATTCCATTCCATTCCATTCCATTCCATTCAATTCCATTCCATTCCATTCCATTCGGGTTGATTACATTCCCTTCCACTCCATTGCATCCCATTCCATTCCATTCCTTTCCATTCCATTCCATTCGGATTGATTCCATCCCATTCCATTCCATTCCATTCCACTCCATTCCAATCAGGTTGATTCCATTCCATACCATATCATTCCATTCCATTCCATTCCATTCCATTCCATTCCGGTTGTTTCCATTCCATTCCATTCCATTGCATACCATTCCACTCCATTTCATGCCATTCCATACCACTCGGGTTCATTCCGTCAAATACCATTCTATTCCACTCCTTTCCCTTCCATTCCATTCCATTCTATTCCATTCCATTCCATTCCATTCCATTACATTCGGTTGATTCCATTCCATTCCATTCGACTCCATTGCATTCCATTCCACTCCATTCCATTGCATTCCATTTCATTCCATTCGGGTTGATTCCATTCCATTCCATTCAGTTCCATTCCATTCCATTCCATGCCATTCCAATCCATTACGTTTGATTCCATTCGTGTTGATTCCATTCCATTCCATTCCATTCCATTACGTTCGGGTTGATTCCATTCCATTCCATTCCACTCCATTGCATTCCATTCAACTCCATTCCATTCCATTCCATTCCATTGCATACCATTCCACTCCATTTCATGCCATTCCATACCACTCGGGTTAATTCCGTCAAATACCATTCTATTCCACTCCTTTCCCTTCCATTCCATTCCATTCTATTCCATTCCATTCCATTCCATTCCATTACATTCGGGTTGATTCCATTCCATTCCATTCGACTCCATTGCATTCCATTCCACTCCATTCCATTGCATTCCATTTCATTCCATTCGGGTTGATTCCATTCCATTCCATTCAGTTCCATTCCATTCCATTCCATGCCATTCCAATCCATTACGTTTGATTCCATTCGTGTTGATTCCATCCCATTCCATTCCATTCCCTTCCATTCCATTCCACTCCTTTCCAATCAGGTTGATTCCATTCAATTCTTATCATTCCATTCCATTCCATTCGAGTTGATTCCATTCCATTCGATTCCATTCGATTCCATTCTATTCCATTCCATTCCATTCCATTCCATTCCATTTGGGTTGTTTCCATTCCATTCCATTCCATTCCATTCCAATCCATTCCATGCCAATCCATACCTCTCGGGTTCATTCCATCAAATTCCATTCTATTCCACGCCATTCCATTACATTCCGTTCGGTTTGATTCCATTCCATTCCATTGCATTCCATTCGGGCTGAATCCGTTCCCTTCCATTCCTTCCATTCCATTTCATTCCATTCCATTTTATTTGGGTTGATTCCATTCCATTGCATTGCATTGCATTGCATTCCATTCCATTCCATTCCACTCCATTCCAGTCAATTTGATACAATTCCATTCCATTCCATTCCATTCCTTTATTTCCGGGTGATTCCATTCCCTTCCATTTATTCCATTCCATTGCATTCCATTCCATTCAATTCGGGTTGATTCCATTGTATTCTATTCCATTTGGGTTGATTCCATATTCTTCCATTCCATTCCATTCCATTCCATTCCATTCCATTCCAATACACTCGCGTTGATTCCATACGCTTCCATTGCATTCCATTCCATTCCATTCGGGTGGATTCCATTCCATTCCATTCCATTCCATTCCATTCCTTTCTGGTTGATTCCGTTCCATTCCATTCCATTCCATTCCATTAGCGTTGATTATATCGTATTACAATCCATTCCATTGCATTCGACTCCATTTCAGTCATTTTGATTCCATTCCATTCCATTCCATTCCATTCCATTCCTTTCCATTCCATTCCATTCGGGTTGATTCCATTCCATTCCACACCATTCGGGTTGATTCCATTCCATTCCTTTCCATTACATTACATTCGGGTTGATTCCATTCCATTCCATTCCATTCCATTCCATGTCATTCCAATCCATTATATTCTATTCCATTCCCGTTGATTCCATTCCATTCCATTCCACTCCATTGCATTACATTCCACTCCATTCCATTCCATTCCATTCCATTCCATTCGGGTTGATTCCATCCTTTCCCATTAGATCCCATTCCATTCCATTGCATTCCGGTTGATTCCATTCCATTGCATTCCTTTCCATTCCATTCAATTCCGTTCCATTGCATTCCATTCGTGTTGATAACATTCCCTTCCACTCCATTGCATTCCATTCCATTCCATTCTATTCCATTCCATTCCATTCCATTCCATTCGTGTTGATTCCATTCCCTTATATTCCATTCCATTCCATTCCATTCCACTCCATTCCATTCCATTCCATTCCTTTCTGGTTGATTCCATTCCATTAGATTCCATTCCATTCCATTCCATTCCATTCCATTCGGGTAGTTTCCATTCGATTCCATTCCACTCCATTCCATGCAATTCCATACCATTCGTGTTGATTCCTTCCCATTCCATTCCATTCCATTCCAATCCATTCCATTCCATTCCAATCCGTACGTGTTGATTCCATTCCCTTCCATTCCAGTGCAATCCATTCCATTCCACTTGATTCCATTCCCTTCGATTCCATTCCTTTCCAATCTACTCTGTTCCATTCCATGCCATTCAGATGGATTCCAATCCATTCCATGCCATTCGGGCGGATTCCATTCCATTCCATTCCATTCAATTCAATTCCATTTCAATCCATTCAGTTTGATTCCCAAACCCTCCATTCCATTCAATCCCATTCCACTGGCGCTGATTCCGTTCAATTCCATTAAATTCCATTACATTCGGTTTGATTCCCTTCCATTCCATTCTCTCCAGTGCATTCCATCCCACTCCATTCCATTCCTTTCCGGTTGCTTCCAACCCATTCCATTCCATTCCATTCCATTCCATTACATTCCATTCCATTCAGGTTGTTTCCATTCCATTCCATTCCATTCCATTCCACTCCATTCTTGCCATTCCATACCATTCGTGTTGATTCCATCCCATTCCATTCCATTCAATTCCATTCCATTCCAATCCAATCCATACGGGTTGATTCCATTCCCTTGCATTCCATTGCAATCCATTCCATTCTATTGGGGTTCATTCCATTCCATTCCATTCCGTTCCATTCCGGTTGATTCCATATCCTTCCCTTTCATTCCATTCCATTCCATTCCAATCCATTCGTGTTGACTACATACGATTCCATTCCATTTCATTCCATTTCATTCTGGTTGGTTCCATGCCATTCCATTCCAGTCCATTCCATTCCATTCCATTCGATTCCATTCGCGTTGATACCATGCTATTCCATTCCATTCCATTCCATTCCTTTCCATTCCATTCAGGTTGATTCCATTCCATTCCATTCCATTCCATTCCATGTCATTCCAATCCATTATATTCTATTCCATTCCCGTTGATTCCATTCCATTCCATTCCACTCCATTGCATTACATTCCACTCCATTCCATTCCATTCCATTCCATTCCATTCGGGTTGATTCCATCCTTTCCCATTAGATCCCATTCCATTCCATTGCATTCCGGTTGATTCCATTCCATTGCATTCCTTTCCATTCCATTCAATTCCGTTCCATTGCATTCCATTCGTGTTGATAACATTCCCTTCCACTCCATTGCATTCCATTCCATTCCATTCTATTCCATTCCATTCCATTCCATTCCATTCGTGTTGATTCCATTCCCTTATATTCCATTCCATTCCATTCCATTCCACTCCATTCCATTCCATTCCATTCCTTTCTGGTTGATTCCATTCCATTAGATTCCATTCCATTCCATTCCATTCCATTCCATTCGGGTAGTTTCCATTCGATTCCATTCCACTCCATTCCATGCAATTCCATACCATTCGTGTTGATTCCTTCCCATTCCATTCCATTCCATTCCAATCCATTCCATTCCATTCCAATCCGTACGTGTTGATTCCATTCCCTTCCATTCCAGTGCAATCCATTCCATTCCACTTGATTCCATTCCCTTCGATTCCATTCCTTTCCAATCTACTCTGTTCCATTCCATGCCATTCAGATGGATTCCAATCCATTCCATGCCATTCGGGCGGATTCCATTCCATTCCATTCCATTCAATTCAATTCCATTTCAATCCATTCAGTTTGATTCCCAAACCCTACATTCCATTCAATCCCATTCCATTAGCGCTGATTCCGTTCAATTCCATTAAATTCCATTACATTCGGTTTGATTCCCTTCCATTCCATTCTCTCCATTGCATTCCATCCCACTCCATTCCATTCCTTTCCGGTTGCTTCCAACCCATTCCATTCCATTCCATTCCATTCCATTACATTCCATTCCATTCAGGTTGTTTCCATTCCATTCCATTCCATTCCATTCCACTCCATTCTTGCCATTCCATACCATTCGTGTTGATTCCATCCCATTCCATTCCATTCAATTCCATTCCATTCCAATCCAATCCATACGGGTTGATTCCATTCCCTTGCATTCCATTGCAATCCATTCCATTCTATTGGGGTTCATTCCATTCCATTCCATTCCGTTCCATTCCGGTTGATTCCATATCCTTCCCTTTCATTCCATTCCATTCCATTCCAATCCATTCGTGTTGACTACATACGATTCCATTCCATTTCATTCCATTTCATTCTGGTTGGTTCCATGCCATTCCATTCCAGTCCATTCCATTCCATTCCATTCGATTCCATTCGCGTTGATACCATGCTATTCCATTCCATTGCATTCCATTCCTTTCCATTCCATTCAGGTTGATTCCATTCCATTCCATTCCATTCCATTCCATTCCATTCGCTTCTGGTTGATTCCCTTCCAATCCATACCATTGTATTCCATTCCATTCCATTTCATTCCATTCCATTCCATTAGGGTAGATTCCATTCCTTTCCTTTCCATTACATTCAATTCCATTACATTACATTCCGTTCGGGTTGATTGCATTCCTTTCCACTCCGTTGCATTCCATTGCATTCCATTCCATTCCTTTCCATTCCATTCCATTCCATTCGTGTTTATTCCATTCCATTCCATTCCATTCCATTACGTCCGGGTTGATTCCATTCCAATCCATTCCACTCCATTGCATTCCATTCCACTCCATTCCATTCAATTTCATTCCATTCGGGTTGATTCCATCCCATCCCATTCCATTCCATTCCATTGCATTCCACTCCATTCCAATTAGGTTGATTCCCTTCCATTGCATTCCATTCCATTCCATTCCATTCCATTCCATAAGATCCCATTCCATTCCATTGCATTCCGGTTGATTCCATTCCATTCCATTCCTTTCCATTCCATTCAATTCCGTTCCATTGCATTCCATTCGTGTTGATTACGTTCCCTTCCACTCCATTGCATTCCATTACATTCCATTCTATTCCATTCCATTCCATTCCATTCCATTCCATTCGTGTTGAATCCATTCCCTTACATTCCATACCATTCCCTTCCATTCCATTCCATTCCATTCCATTCCTTTCTTTTCTGGTTGATTCCATTCCATTCCATTCCATTCCATTCCATTCCATTCTATTCCATTCCGTTCCATTACGGTTGATTATATCCTATTCGATTCCATTTCTTTTCATTCCACTCCATTCCAGTCAGGTTGATTCCATTCCATTCCATTCCATTCCATTCCATTCCATTCCTTTCCATTCCATTCCATTCCATTCGGGTTGATTCAATTCCATTCCAGTCCATTCCACTACATTCGGGTTGATTCCGTTCCATTCCTCTCCATTCCATTCCATTCCATACCATTTGTGTTGATTCCATTTCATTCCATTCCATTCCAATCCATTCCATTCCATTCCAGTTGATTCCATTCCCTTCGATTCCATTCCATTCCATTCGATTCCATTCCATTCCAATAAATTCCAGTCCATTCAGGTTGATTCCCTACGCTTCCATTTCATTCAATTCCATTCCATTCGGGTTGATTCCATTCCATTCCATTCCATTCCATTCCATTCCACTGCATTCCAATCAGGTTGATTCCATTCCATTCCATACCATACCATTCCATTCCATTAGGGTTGATTCCATTCCATTCCATTCTATTCCATTACATTCGGGTTTTTTCCATTCCATTCCATTCCACTCCATTCCATGCCATTCCGTGCCATTCGTGTTGATTCCACGCCATTCCATTCCATTCCATTCCATTCCATTCCAATCCATACGTGTTGATTCCTGTCCCTTCCATTCCACTGCAATCCATTCCATTCCAGTTGATTAAATTCCCTTCGATTCCATTCTTTTCCATTCGATTCCGTTCCATTCCATGCCATTCGGTTGGATTCCAATCCATTCCATTTCATTCTATTCCATTCCATTCCAATCCGTTCAGTTTGATTCCCTACGCTTCCATTCCATTCAATTCCATTCCATTAGGGCTGATTCCATTCCATTCCATTACATTCGGTTTGATTCCCTTCCATTCCATTCCACTCCATTGCATTCCATTCCACTCCATTCCATTCCCTTCCGGTTGATTCCATCCCATTCCATTCCATTCCATTCCATTCCATTCCATTCCATTCCATTCGGGTTGTTTCCATTCCATTCCATTCCATTCCACTCCATTCTTGCCATTCCATACCATTCGTGTTGATTCCATCCCATTCCATTCCATTCCAATCCAATCCATACGGGTTGATTCCATTCCCTTCCATTCCATTGCATTCCATTACATTCCATTGGGGTTCATTCCATTCCATTCCATTCCATTCCATTCCATTCCGGTTGTTTCCATATCCTTCCTTTTCATTCCATTCCATTCCACTCCAATCCATTCGTGTTGATTCCATACGATTCCATTCCATTTCATTGCATTTCATTCGGGTTGGTTCCATGCCATTCCATTCCATTCCATTCCATTCCATTCGCGTTGATACCATGCCATTCCATTCCATTCCATTCCATTCCTTTCCATTCCATTCAGGATGATTCCATTCCATTCCACTCCATTCCATTCCATTCGTTTCTGGTTGATTCCCTTCCAATCCATACCATTGCACTCCATTCCATTTCATTTCATTCCATTCCATTCCATTCGGGTAGATTCCATTCCATTCCTTTCCATTCCATTCAATTCCATTCCATTACATTCCGTTCGGGTTGATTGCATTCCTTTCCACTCCATTGCAATCCATTACATTCCATACCTTTCCTTTCCATTCCATTCCATTCCATTCCGTTCCATTCGTGTTTCTTCCATTCTATTCCATTCCATTCTGGTTGATTCCATTCCATTCCATTCCATTCACATCCATTCCATTCGGGTTCATTCCATTCCATTCCAGTCAACTCCTTTCGTGTTGGTTCCATTCCATTTCATTCCATTCCAACCCATTCCATTCCATTCCATTCCACTCCATTCCTGTCTGGTTGATTTCACTCCATTGCACTCCATTCCACTACATTCCATGCCATTCCGTACCATTCAGGTTGATTCCATCCCATTCCATTCCATTCCATTGCATTCCATTCCATTCCTTTTGATTCCATTCCATTCCATTGCATTCCATTCCATTCCATTCCATTCCATTCGTGGTGATTCCATTCCCTTCCATTTCTTCCATTCCGTTGCATTCCATTCCATTCCATTCGGGTTCATTTCTTTCCATTCCATTCCATTTGGGTTGATTCCATATCCTTCCCTTCCATTCCATTCTATTCCATTGCAATACACTCGGGGGGATTCCATACGCTTCCATTGCATTCAATTTCATACCATTCATGTGGATTCCATTCCATCCCATTCTATTCCATTGCATTCAATTCCATTCCATTCCATTCCATTCTATTTGCGTTAATACCATTCCATTCCATTCCATATCATTCCATTCGGGTTGCTTCAATTCTATTCCATTATATTCCATTAAATTCGGGTTGATTCCATTCCATTCCATTCCACACCATTGCATTCCATTAAACTCCATTCCATTCCATTCCATTCCATTCTTATTGATTCCATCCCACACCATTCCATTCCATGCCATTCCATTCCATTCCATTCCCCTCCATTCCAATCAGGTGCATTCCATACCATTTCATTCCATTCCATTCCATTCCATTACACTCCGTTCCATTCCATTCCATTCCATTCGGGTTGCTACCATTCCATTCCATTCCATTCTATTCCATTCCATTCCATTCCATTCCATTCCGTTCGGGTTGTTTCCATTCCATTCCATTCCATTCCATTCCATTCCATTCCACTCCATTCCATGCCATTCCATTAAATGCCATTCCATTCCATTCGGGTTCATTCCATTAAATTCCATTCTATTCCACTCCATTCCATTCCATTCCATTCCATTCCATTCCATTCTTTTTGATTCCATTCCATTCCGTTCCATTCCATTCGTGTTGATTCCATTCCCTTCCATTTCTTCCATTCCATTTCATTCCATTCCATTTTAATCCTGTTGATTCCATTCCATTCCATTCCAATCCATTCGGGTTGATTCCATACACTTCCATTCCATTCCATTCCATTAGGGTTGATTCCATTCCATTCCTTTCCATTACATTACATTCGGTTTGATTCCATTCCATTCCATTCCATTCCATGGCATTCCAATCTATTACATTCGATTCCTTTCGAGTTGATTCAATTCCATTCCATTCCTCTCCATTGCATTCCATTCCACTCCATTCCATTCCATTCCATTCCATTCGTGTTGATTCCATCCCATCCGATTAGATTCCATTCCATTCCATTGCATTTCGGTTGATAATATTCCATTCCATTCCTTTCCATTCCATTCAATTCCGTTCCATTCCATTCTATTCGGGTTGATTACATTCCCTTCCACTCCATTGCATTCCATTCCATTCCATTCGGGTTGAATCCATTCCCTTATATTCCATTCCATTCAATTCCATTCCATTCCATTCCATTCCATTCCATTCCATTCCTTTCTGGTTGATTCCATTCCATTCCATTCCATTCCATTCCATTCCATTCCATTGCATTCTATTAGGGTTGATTATATCCTATTCCATTCCTTTCCATTTCATTGCAATCCATTCCAGTCAAGTTGATTCCATTCCAATCCATCCCATTCCATTCCATTCCATTCCATTCCAATCCATTCCATTCCATTCAGGTTGATTCCATTCAATTCCATTACATTCCATACCATTTGGGTTGATTCCATCGCATTCCATTCCATTCCATTCCATTCCATTCCATTCCAATCCATTCCATTCCATTCCATTCCATTCCAGTTGTTTCCATTCCCTTCGATTCCAATCCATTCCATTCGATTCCGTTCCATTCCAATCCATTCGGGTGGATTCCAATCCGTTCCGTTCCATTCCATTCCAATCCATTCGTGTAGATTCTCTACGCTTCCATTCCATTCAATTCCATTCTGTTCGGGTTGATTCCAACCCATTCCATTCCATTCCATGCCATTCCATTCCGATTGATTCCATTCCATTCCATTCCATTCCATTCCATTCCATTCCATTCCATTAGGGTTGATTACATTCCCCTCCATTCCATTGCATTCCATTCCATTTTATTCGAATTGATTCCATTCCATTCCATTCCATTCCATTCCATTCATTTCCGGTTGACTCCATTCCATTCCATTCGATTCCATTCCATTCCATTCCATTCGCGTTTTTACCATTCCTTGCCCTTCCATTCCATTCCATTCCATTCCATTCGGGTTGATTCAATTCCATTCCATTCCATTCCATTACACTCGGGTTGATTCCATTCCATTCCATTCCATTCCATTCCATTCCATGCCATTCCAATCCATTACATTCTATTGCATTCGGGTTCATTCCATTCCATTCCATTCCACTCCATTGCATTCCGTTCCACTCCTTTCCATTCCATTCCATTCCATTCGGGTGGATTCCATCCCATTACGTTCCATTCCATTCCAAGCCACTCCATTCCAGTCAGGTTGTTTCCATTCCATTCCATTCCATTGCAATCCATTCCATTCCATTCCTTTCCTGTTGATTCCATTCCATTTCATTCCATTCCATTCCATTCCAATCCATTCAACTCCATTCCATTCCATTTCATACCATTTGGGTATATTCCCTTCCATTCCATTCCATTCCATTCCATTGCATTCCATTCCATACCATTCCATTCGGGTTGACTCCGTTCCATTCCATTCCATTCCAGTCCACTCCATTCCATTCGAATTGTTTCCATTCCCTTCCATTCAATCCCATTCCATTGCATTCCATTCCATTCTATTCCATTGAGTTTGAATCCATATCCTTCCCTTCCATTCCATTCAATTCCTTTCCGGTTGATTCCATTCCATTCCATTCCATTCCATTCCATTCGGATTGATTCCATTCCATTCCATTCCTTTCCATTGCATTCCACTACATTCCATTCCTTTCTGGATGATTCCATTCCATTCCATTCCATTCCATTCCATTCCTTTCCATTTAATTCCATTCCATTCCACTCTGGTTGATTCCATTCCATTCCTTTCCATTCCATTCCATTCCGTTCCATTCCATTCCATTCGGGTTGATTCCATCCAACTCCATTCCATTCCATTCCATTCTTCTCCATACCAGTCACGTTGATTCCATTCCATTGCATTCCATTCCATTCCATTCGGGTTCATTTCTTTCCATTCCATTCCATTTGGGTTGATTCCATATCCTTCCCTTCCATTGCATTCTATTCCATGGCAATACACTCGGGTGGATTCCATACGCTTCCATTGCATTCAATTTCATACCATTCATGTGGATTCCATTCCATCCCATTCTATGCCATTGCATTCAATTCCATTCCATTCCATTCCATTCTATTTGCGTTAATACCATTCCATTCCATTCCATATCATTCCATTCGTGTTGCTTCCATTCCATTCCATTATATTCCATTAAATTCGGGTTGATTCCATTCCATTCCATTCCACACCATTGCATTCCATTAAACTCCATTCCATTCCATTCCATTCCATTCTTGTTGATTCCATCCCACACCATTCCATTCCATGCCATTCCATTCCATTCCATTCCCCTCCATTCCAATCAGGTGGATTCCATACCATTTCATTCCATTCCATTCCATTCCATTCCATTCCATTCCATTCCATTCCATTCCATTCGGGTTGCTACCATTCCATTCCATTCCATTCTATGCCATTCCATTCCATTCCATTCCATTCCTTTCTGATTGATTCCATTCCATTCCATTCCATTTCATTCCATTCCATTCCATTCCATTCTATTAGGTTTGATTATATACTATTCCATTCCTTTCCATTTCATTGCAAACCATTCCAGTCAGGTGGATTCCATTCCAATCCATCCCATTCCATTCCATTCCATTCCATTCCAATCCATTCCATTCCATTCAGGTTGATTCCATTCAATTCCATTACATTCCATACCATTTGGGTTGATTCCATCCCGTTCCATTCCATTCCAATCCATTCCATTCCATTCCATTCCAGTTGTTTCCATTCCCTTCGATTCCAATCCATTCCATTCGATTCTGTTCCATTCCAATCCATTCGGGTGGATTCCAATCCATTCCATTCCATTCCATTCCATTCCATTCCATTCCAATCCATTCGTGTTGATTCTCTACGCTTCCATTCCATTCAATTCCATTCCGTTCGGGTTGATTCCACTCCATTCCATTCCACTCCATTCGTTTTGATTCCAACCCATTCCATTCCATTCCATTCCATTCCATGCCATTCCATTCCGTTTGATTCCATTCCATTCCATTCCATTCCATTCCATTAGGGTTGATTACATTCCCCTCCATTCCATTGCATTCCATTCCATTTTATTCGGGTTGATTAAATTCCATTCCATTCCATTCCATTCCATTCCTTTCCGGTTGATTCCATTCCATTCCATTCCATTCCATTCCATTCCAGTCCATTCCATTCGCGTTTTTACCATTCCTTTCCCTTCCATTCCATTCCATTCGGGTTGATTCAATTCCATTCCATTCCATTCCATTACATCCGGGTTGATTCCATTCCATTACATTCCATTGCATTCCATTCCATGCCATTCCAATCCATTACATTCTATTGCATTCGGGTTCATTCCATTCCATTCCATTCCACTCCATTGCATTCCGTTCCACTCCTTTCCGTTCCATTCCATTCCATTCGGGTGGATTCCATCCCATTCCGTTCCATTCCATTCCAAGCCACTCCATTCCAGTCAGGTTCATTCCATTCCATTCCATTCCATTGCAATCCATTCCATTCCATTCCTTTCCGGTTGATTCCATTCCATTTCATTCAATTCCATTCCATTCCAATCCATTCAACTCCATTCCATTCCATTTCATACCATTCCGGTAAATTCCATTCCATTCCATTCCATTCCATTCCATTCCATTCCATTCCATTCGGGTTGACTCCGCTCCATTCCATTCCATTCAATTCCACTCCATTCCACTCGAATTGTTTCCATTCCCTTCCATTCCATCCCATTCCATTGCATTCCATTCCATTGTATTCCATTGAGTTTGAATCCATATCCTACCCTTCCATTCCATTCCATGCCTTTCCGGTTGATTCCATTCCATTCCATTCCATTCCATTCCATTCCATTTCATTCGGATTGATTCCATTCCATTCCATTCCTTTCCATTGCATGCCACTACATTCCATTCCTTTCTGGATGATTCCATTCCATTCCATTCCATTCCATTCCTTTCCATTTAATTCCATTCCATTCCACTGTGGTTGATTCCATTCCATTCCTTCCATTCAATTCCATTCCGTTCCATTCCATTCCATTCGGGTTGATTCCATCCAACTCCATTCCATTCCATTCCATTCTTCTTCATACCAGTCACGTTGATTCCATTCCATTTCATTGCATTCCATTCCATTCCATTCCATTCCATTCGCCTTAATAACGTTCCATTCCATTACATTCCATTCCATTACATTTCATTCCATTCTGGTTGATTCCATTCCATTCCATTCCATTCCATTGCATTCCATTACATTACATTTGGGTTGATTCCATTCCATTGCATTCCATTACATTCCATTCCATGCCATGCTATTCCAATCCATTACGTTAGAATCCATTAGGGTTGATTCCATTCCACTCCATTACACTCCATTGCATTCCATTCCACTCCACTCCATTCCATTCCATTCCACTCCATTCTGGTTGATTCCATTCCATTCCTCTCCATTACATTCCATTCCATAACATTCGGTTGTTTCCATCACATTCCATTCCATTCCGGTCCATTCCATACGGGTTGATTCCAATTCATTCCATTCCATTCCAGTAGATTCCATTCCCTTCGATTCCATTCCATTCCACTCGATTCCATTCCATTCCATTCCATTGCATTCGAGTGGATTCCAATCCATGTAATTCCATTCCATTCCATTCCATTCCAATCCATTCGGTTTGATTCCCTACGTTTCCATTCCATTCAATTCCTTTCCACTCGGGTTGATTCCATTCCATTCCACTCCATTCCTTTACATTCGTGTTGATTCCATTCCATTCCATTCCACTCCATTGCATTCCCTTCCATTCCATACCATTCCATTCCATACCATTCCATTCGGTTTGATTCCATCCCATTCCATTCCATTCCATTCTCCTCCATTCCAGTGAGGTTGATTCCATTCCATTCCATTCCATTCCATTCCATTCCATTCCATTCCATTCGGGTGGATACCATTCCATTCCATTCCATTCCTTTTCATTCCAATCCATTCCATTCCATTCCATTCACGTTGTTTCGATTCCATTCCATTCCATTCCATTCCATTCGACTCCATTCCATTCCGTTGCATAACATTCTGGTTGATTCCATCCCATTCCATTCCATCCCATTCCATTCCATTCCATTCCATTCCATCCCATTCGGGTTGATTCCAATCCCTTCCATTCCTTCCATTCCATTGCATTCCGTTACATTTTATTCGGGTTGATTCCATTCCATTCAATTCCATTCCATTCAATTCCATTCCATTCCATTTGGATTGATTCCATTCCATACCATTCCATTCCATTCCATTTCATGCCATTCCCTTCGGGTTGATTCCATATCCTTCCCTTACGTTCCATTCCATTCCATTCCATTCCAATCCATTCAGGTTGATTCCAGACACTTCCATTCCATTCCATTGCATTCCATTTGGGTTGATTCCCATCCATTCCATTCCTTTCCGTTCGCGCTGACAACATTCCATTCCATTGCATTCCATTCGGGTTGTTTCCATTCCATTCTATTCCATTCCATTCCATTCCATTCCATTCCTTTCTGGATGGACCCATTCTATTCCATTCCATTCCATTCCTTTCGGGTTGATTCCATTCCATTCTTTTCCTTTCCTTTCCATTCCATTCCATTCCATTACATTCCATTCGTGTTGATTACATCCCGTTACATTCCATTCCATTCCATTCCATTCCATTCCATTCCACTCCATGCCAGTCAGGTGGATTCCATTCCATTCCATTCCATTCCATTCCATTCCATTCCATTCCATTTGGGGTGATTCCATTCCCTACCATTTCTTCAATTCCATTGCATTGCATTCCATTCCATTCCATTAGGGTTGATTATATCCCATTACATTCCATTCCGTTTCATTCCACTCCATTCCAGTCAGGTTGATTCCATTCCATTCCATTTCATTCCATTCCATTGCATTCCTTTCCATTCCATTCCATTTGGGGTTATTCCATTCCCTTCAATTTATTCCATTCCATTCCATTCCATTCCATTCCTTTCCATTCGTGTTGATTCCATTCCATTCCGTTGATTTGCGTTGATTCCATATCCTTCCTTTCCATTCCATTCCATTCCATTCCTATACACTCGGGTTGATTCCATACGCTTCCATTGCATTCCATTTGATTCCATTCGGGTGGATTCCATTCCATTCCATTCCATTCCATTCGCGTTAATACCATTCCCTTCCATTCCATTCCTTTCCATTCCATTTCATTCCATTCGGGTTCATTCCATTCCATTCCATTCAGTTTCATTCCATTTCTTTCCATGCCATTTCAATCCATTACGTTCGATTAGATTCGGGTTGATTCCATTCCATTCCATTCCATTCCACTACATTCGGGTTGATTCCATTCCATTCCATTCCATTCCACGCCATTGCATTCCATTCCAATCCATTCCATTGCATTCCATTCCATTCCAATCCATTCCATTCCATTCCATTCCATTCCATTCCAGTCAGTTTGATTCCATTCCATTCCATTCCATTCCATTCCATTCCATTCCATTCCACTCCATTCCAGTCAGTTTGATTCCATTCCATTCCATTCCATTCCATTCCATTCCACTCCATTCCATTCCATTCCATTCCATTCGGGTTGATTCCATTCCATTCCATTCCATTCAACTCCATTCTGGTTGATTCCATTCCATTCCTCTCCATTCCATTCCATTGCATTCCATACCATTTGGGTTGGTTCCGTCCCATTCCATTCCATTCCATTCCATTCCACTTCACTCCATTCAATTCCATTCCATTCCATTCCAGTTGATTCAATTCCCTTCGATTCCAGTCCATTCCATTCGATTCCGTTCCATTCCATTCAATTCGGGCGGCTTCCAATGCATTCCATTCCATTCCATTCCATTCCCATCCATTCGGGTTGATTCCCTACGCTTCCATTCCATTCAATTCCATTCCATTCTTGTTGATTCCATTCCATTCCATTCCATTCCGTCGGGTTGTTTCCATTCCATTCCATTCCATTCCATTCCATTCCATTCCTTTCCAATCTATTCGGTTTGATTCCATACACTTCCATTCCATTCCATTCTATTCCATTCCATTCCATTCCATTCCATTCCATTCCATTCCATTAGGCTTGATTCCATTCCATTCCTTTCCATTACATTACATTCGGTTTAATTCCATTCCATTCCATTCCATTCCATTCCACTCTATTCCATTCCATTGCATTCCATTCCATTCGGGTTGATTCCGTTCCCTTCCATTCGTTCCATTCCATTGCATAACATTCCATTTTATTTGGGTTGATTCCATTCCATTGCTTTGCATTCCATTCCATTCCATTCCAACCCAGTCCATTCCAGTCAGGTTGATTCCATTCCATTCCATTCCATTCCATTCCATTCCATTCCGGGTGATTCCATTCCCTTCCATTTCTTCCATTCCATTGCATTCCTTTCCATTCCATTCGGGTTGATTCCATTCTATTCCATTCCATTTGGGTTGATTCCATATTCTTCCCTTCCATTCCATTCCATTACATTCCAATACACTCGCGTGGATTCCGTACGGTTCCATTTCATTCCTTTCCATTCCATTCGGGTTGATTCCATTCCATTCCATTCCATTCGTTTCTGGTTGATTCCCTTCCAATCCATTCCATTCCATTCCATTCCATTCCATTAGGGTTGATTATATCCTATTCCATTCCATTCCATTCCATTCCATTCCACTCCATTCCATTCCATTCCATTCCATTCGGGTTGATTCCATTCCATTCCATTCCATTCAACTCCATTCTGGTTGATTCCATTCCATTCCTCTCCATTCCATTCCATTGCATTCCATACCATTTGGGTTGGTTCCGTCCCATTCCATTCCATTCCATTCCATTCCACTTCACTCCATTCAATTCCATTCCATTCCATTCCAGTTGATTCCATTCCCTTCGATTCCAGTCCATTCCATTCGATTCCGTTCCATTCCATTCAATTCGGGCGGCTTCCAATGCATTCCATTCCATTCCATTCCATTCCCATCCATTCGGGTTGATTCCCTACGCTTCCATTCCATTCAATTCCATTCCATTCTTGTTGATTCCATTCCATTCCATTCCATTCCATCGGGTTGTTTCCATTCCATTCCATTCTATTCCATTCCATTCCATTCCATTCCATTCCTTTCCAATCCATTCGGTTTGATTCCATACACTTCCATTCCATTCCATTCTATTCCATTCCATTCCATTCCATTCCATTCCATTCCATTCCATTAGGCTTGATTCCATTCCATTCCTTTCCATTACATTACATTCGGTTTAATTCCATTCCATTCCATTCCATTCCATTCCACTCTATTCCATTCCATTGCATTCCATTCCATTCGGGTTGATTCCGTTCCCTTCCATTCGTTCCATTCCATTGCATAACATTCCATTTTATTTGGGTTGATTCCATTCCATTGCTTTGCATTCCATTCCATTCCATTCCAACCCAGTCCATTCCAGTCAGGTTGATTCCATTCCATTCCATTCCATTCCATTCCATTCCATTCCGGGTGATTCCATTCCCTTCCATTTCTTCCATTCCATTGCATTCCTTTCCATTCCATTCGGGTTGATTCCATTCTATTCCATTCCATTTGGGTTGATTCCATATTCTTCCCTTCCATTCCATTCCATTACATTCCAATACACTCGCGTTGATTCCGTACGGTTCCATTTCATTCCTTTCCATTCCATTCGGGTTGATTCCATTCCATTCCATTCCATTCGTTTCTGGTTGATTCCCTTCCAATCCATTCCATTCCATTCCATTCCATTCCATTAGGGTTGATTATATCCTATTCCATTCCATTCCATTCCATTCCAATCCACTCCCGTCAGGTTGATTCCATTCCATTCCATTCCATTCCATTCCATTCCATTCCATTCCAATCCATTCCATCCCATTCCATTCCATTCCAGTTGTTTCCATTCCCTTCGATTCCATTCCATTCCATTCCATTCGGGTGGATTCCAATCCATTCCATTCCATTCCATTTCATTGCATTCCATTCCATTCCATTCCAATCCATTCGGTTTGATTCCGTACGCCTCCATTCCATTCAATTCCATTCCATTCGGGTTGATTCCATTCCATTCCATTCCATTCAATTCCATTCCATGCCATTCCAATCCATTACATTCTATTCCATTCGGGTTGATTCCATTCCATTCCATTCCACTCCATTGCATTCCATTCCACTCCTTTCCATTCCATTCCATTCCATTCGGGTTGATACCATCCCATCCCATTAGATTGCATTCCATTCCTTTGCATTTGGGTTGACACGATTCCATTCCATTACTTTCCATTCCAGTCAATTCCGTTCCATTCCATTCCATTCGGGTTGATTACATTCCCTTCCACTCCATTGCATTCCATTCCATTCCATTCGGGTTGATTCCATTCCCTTATATTCCATTCCATTCCATTCCATTCCATACCATTCCATTCCATTCCATTCCTTTCTGGTTGATTCCATTCCATTCCGTTCCATTCCATTCCATTCCATTAGGGTTGATTATATCCTATTCCATTGCATGTCATTTCATTCCAATCCATTCCAGTCAGGTTGATTCCATTCCATTCCATTCCATTCCATTCCATTCCATTATGGTTGATTCCATTCAATTCCATTCCATTCCACTCCATTCGGGTTTATTCCATTCCATTCCTCTACATTCCATTCCATTCCATACCATTTGGGTTGATTCCATCCCATTTCATTCCATTCCATTCCATTCCAATCCATTCCATTCCATTCCATTCCATTCCAGTTGATTCCATTCCCTTCGATACCATTCAATTCCATTCGATTCCGTTCCATTCCAATCCATTCGGGTGTATTCCAATCCATTCCATTCCATTCCATTCCATTCCATTAAATTTCAATCCATTAGGGTTGATTCCCTACGCTTCCATTCCATTCAATTCCATTACATTTGGGTTGATTCCATTCCATTCCATTCCAATCCATTCGGGTTGTTTCCATCCCATTCCATTCCATTCCATTCCATTCCATTCCATTCCGTTTGATTCCATTCCATTCCATTCCATTCCATTCGGGTTGATTTCATTCCCTTCAATTCCTTCCATTCCATTGCAATCCATTCCATTTTATTCGGGTTGATTCCATTCCATTCCATTCCGGTTGATTCCATTCCATTCCATTCCATTCCATTCGCTTTGATACCATTCGTTTCCATTCCATTCCATTCCATTCCATTCCAGTCAGTTTGATTCCATTCCATTCCATTCCATTCCATTCCATTCCACTCCATTCCATTCCATTCCATTCCATTCGGGTTGATTCCATTCCATTCCATTCCATTCAACTCCATTCTGGTTGATTCCATTCCATTCCTCTCCAATCCATTCCATTGCATTCCATGCCATTTGGGTTGGTTCCGTCCCATTACATTCCATTCCATTCCATTCCACTCCACTCCATTCAATTCCATTCCATTCCATTCCAGTTGATTCCATTCCCTTCGATTCCAGTCCATTCCATTCGATTCCGTTCCATTCCATTCAATTCGGGCGGCTTCCAATGCATTCCATTCCATTCCATTCCATTCCCATCCATTCGGGTTGATTCCCTACGCTTCCATTCCATTCAATTCCATTCCATTCTTGTTGATTCCATTCCATTCCATTCCATTCCATTCCGTCGGGTTGTTTCCATTCCATTCCATTCCATTCCATTCCATTCCATTCCATTCCTTTCCAATCCATTCGGTTTGATTCCATACACTTCCATTCCATTCCATTCTATTCCATTCCATTCCATTCCATTCCATTCCATTCCATTAGGCTTGATTCCATTCCATTCCTTTCCATTACATTACATTCGGTTTAATTCCATTCCATTCCATTCCATTCCATTCCACTCTATTCCATTCCATTGCATTCCATTCCATTCGGGTTGATTCCGTTCCCTTCCATTCGTTCCATTCCATTGCATAACATTCCATTTTATTTGGGTTGATTCCATTCCATTGCATTGCATTCCATTCCATTCCATTCCAATCCAGTCCATTCCAGTCAGGTTGATTCCATTCCATTCCATTCCATTCCATTCCATTCCATTCCATTCCATTCCGGGTGATTCCATTCCCTTCCATTTCTTCCATTCCATTGCATTCCTTTCCATTCCATTCGGGTTGATTCCATTCTATTCCATTCCATTTGGGTTGATTCCATATTCTTCCCTTCCATTCCATTCCATTACATTCCAATACACTCGCGTTGATTCCATACGGTTCCATTTCATTCCTTTCCATTCCATTCGGGTTGATTCCATTCCATTCCATTCCATTCCATTCCATTCCATTCGTTTCTGGTTGATTCCCTTCCAATCCATTCCATTCCATTCCATTCCATTCCATTCCATTAGGGTTGATTATATCCTATTCCATTCCATTCCATTCCATTCCAATCCACTCCCGTCAGGTTGATTCCATTCCATTCCATTCCATTCCATTCCATTCCATTCCAATCCATTCCATCCCATTCCATTCCATTCCAGTTGTTTCCATTCCCTTCGATTCCATTCCATTCCATTCCATTCGGATGGATTCCAATCCATTCCATTCTATTCCATTTCATTGCATTCCATTCCATTCCATTCCAATCCATTCGGTTTGATTCCGTACGCCTCCATTCCATTCAATTCCATTCCATTCGGGTTGATTCCATTCCATTCCATTCCATTCAATTCCATTCCATGCCATTCCAATCCATTACATTCTATTCCATTCGGGTTGATTCCATTCCATTCCATTCCACTCCATTGCATTCCATTCCACTCCTTTCCATTCCATTCCATTCCATTCGGGTTGATACCATCCCATCCCATTAGATTGCATTCCATTCCTTTGCATTTGGGTTGACACCATTCCATTCCATTACTTTCCATTCCAGTCAATTCCGTTCCATTCCATTCCATTCGGGTTGATTACATTCCCTTCCACTCCATTGCATTCCATTCCATTCCATTCGGGTTGATTCCATTCCCTTATATTCCATTCCATTCCATTCCATTCCATACCATTCCATTCCATTCCATTCCTTTCTGGTTGATTCCATTCCATTCCGTTCCGTTCCATTCCATTCCATTAGGGTTGATTATATCCTATTCCATTGCATGTCATTTCATTCCAATCCATTCCAGTCAGGTTGATTCCATTCCATTCCATTCCATTCCATTCCATTCTATTATGATTGATTCCATTCAATTCCATTCCATTCCACTCCATTCGGGTTTATTCCATTCCATTCCTCTACATTCCATTCCATTCCATACCATTTGGGTTGATTCCATCCCATTTCATTCCATTCCATTCCATTCCATTCCAATCCATTCCATTCCATTCCATTCCATTCCAGTTGATTCCATTCCCTTCGATACCATTCAATTCCATTCGATTCCGTTCCATTCCAATCCATTCGGGTGTATTCCATTCCATTCCATTCCATTCCATTCCATTCCATTAAATTCCAATCCATTAGGGTTGATTCCCTACGCTTCCATTCCATTCAATTCCATTCCATTCGAGTTGATTCCATTCCATTCCATTCCAATCCATTCGGGTTGTTTCCATCCCATTCCATTCCATTCCATTCCATTCCATTCCATTCCGTTTGATTCCATTCCATTCCATTCCATTCCATTCGGGTTGATTTCATTCCCTTCAATTCCTTCCATTCCATTGCAATCCATTCCATTTTATTCGGGTTGATTCCATTCCATTCCATTCCGGTTGATTCCATTCCATTCCATTCCATTCCATTCGCTTTGATACCATTCGTTTCCATTCCATTCCATTCCATTCCATTCCATTCCATTCCATACTGGATGTTTCAATTCCATTCCATTCCATTCCATTACATTCGGGTTGATTCCATTCCATTCCATTCCATTCCATTCAATGCCATTCCAATCCATTACATTCTATTACATTCGGGTTGATTCCATTCCATTCCATTCCACTCTATTGCATTTCATTCCACTCCATTCCATTCCATTCGGGTGGATTCCATCCTTTTCCATTCAATTCCATTCCATGCCACTCCATTCCAGTCAGGTTGATTCCAATTGGTTCCATTCCATTCAATTCCATTCCATTCCATTCAATTCCATTCCTTTCCATTCCATTCGGGTTAACTCCATTCCATTCCATTCCATTCCATTCTGGTTGATTCCATTCCATTCCATTCCATTCGGGTTTATTTCATTCCATTCCATTCCAATCCATTCCACTGCATTCCATTCCATTTCATACCATTCTGGTAAATTCCATTCTATTCCATTCCATTCCATTCCATTCCTTTCCATTCCATTCAATTCCATTCCATTCCATTCCATATGGGTTGATTACATGCCCTTCCACTCCATTGCATTCCATTCCATTCCATTCCATTCTGGTTGATTCCATTCCCTTACATTCCTTTCCATTCCATTCCATTCCATTCCATCCCATTCCATTCCATTCCATTCCATTCCTTTCTGGTTGATTCCATTCCATTCCATTCCATTCCATTCCATTCCATTAGGGTTGATTATATACCATTCCATTCCATTCCATTTCATTCCACTCCATTCCAGTGAGGTTGATTCCATTCCATTCCATTCCATTCCATTCGGGTTGATTCCATTCCATTCCATTCCATTCAACTCCATTCGGGTTGATTCCATTCCATTCCTCTCCATTCCATTCCATTCCATTCCATACCATTTGGGTTGATTCCATCCCATTCCATTCCATTCCACTGCAATCCATTCAATTCCATTCCATTCCATTCCATTCCATTCCAGTTGATTCCATTCCCTTCGATTCCATTCCACTCCATTCGATTCCGTTCCATTCCATTCCATTCGGGTGGTTTCCAATCCATTCCACTCCATTCCCTTCCATTCCATTCCATTCCATTCCAATCCATTCGGGCTGATTCCCTACGCTTCCATTCCATTCAATTCCATTCCATTCGGGTTGATTCCATTCCATTCCATTCCATTCCATTCCATTCCATTCCATTCGGGTTGATTCCATCCCATTCCATTCCATTCCATTCCATTGCATTCCATTCCTTACCATTCCACTCCATTCCAATCAGATTGATTCCATTCCATTCCATTCCATTCCATTCCAATCCATTCGGGTTGATTCCATTCCATTCCAATCCATTCGGGTTGATTCCATTCCATTCCATTCCATTCCATTCCATTCCATTCCATTCGGGTTGTTTCCATTCCATTCCATTCCATTCCATTCCACTGCATTCCATGCCATTCCATACATTTCGTGTTGATTCCATCCCATACGATTCCATTCCATTCCATTCGGGTTGATTCAATGCCATTCCATTCCATACCATTCGCGTTGATACCATTCCATTCCATTCCATTCCATTCCATTCCATTCCATTCCATTCAGGTTGATTCCATTCCTTTCCATACCTTTCCATCCCATTCCATTCCACTCCATTGCATTCTGTCCATTCCATTCCATTCGTTTCTGGTTGATTCCTTTTCATTCCATTCCATTCCATTCAATTCCATTCCATTCCATTCCATTCATATCCATTCAATTCGGGTTGATTCCATTCCATTCCATTCCTTTGCGTTCCAATTTGCTGATTCCATTCCATGCAATTCCATTCCATTGCATTCGGGTTGATTCCATTCACATCCATTCCATCCCATTCCATTCCATTCCATTCGGGTTGATTCCATTCCATTCCGTTCCCTTCTATTCCTTCAATTCCATTGCATTCCATTCCATTTTATTCGGGTTGATTCCATTCCATTCCATTCCATTCCATTCCATTCCAATCAATTCCATTCCATTCCATTCCATTCCAGTTGATTCCATTCCCTTCGATTCCATTCCATTCCATTCGATTCTGTTCCATTCCATTTCATTCGGGTGGACTCCTATCCATTCCATTCCATTCCATTCCATTAAATTCCAATCCATTAGGGTTGATTCCCTACGCTTCCGTGCCATACAATTCAATTCCATGCGGGTTGATCCATTCCATTCCATTCCAATCCATTCGGGTTGATTCCATCCCATTCCATTCCATTCCATTCCGTTCCATTCCGCTTGATTCCATTCCATTCCATTCCATTCCATTCCATTCCATTCCATTGAATTCCATTCCTTTCCATTCCATTCGGGTTGATTCCATTCCATTCCATTCCATTCCATTCTGGTTGATTCCAATCCATTCCATTCCATTCATATCCATTCCATTCGGGTTGATTCCATTCCATTCCATTCCACTCCATTCGGGTTGATTCCATTCCATTTCATTCCATTCCATCCCACTCCATTCCATTCCATTCCATTCGGGTTGATTCCATTCCATTCCATTCCATTGCATTACAATTTGTTGCTTCCATTCCATCCAATTCCATTACATTCCATTCGGGTTGATTCCATTCCCATCCATTCCATCCCATTCCATTCCATTCCATTACGGTTGATTCCATTCCGTTCCATTCCATTCCATTCCTTTCCATTCCATTCCATTTCATTACATTTGTGTTGATTCCACATCCTTCACTTCCATTACATTCTATTCCATTCCAATACACTCGGGTTGATTCCATACGCTTCCATTGCATTCCATTTCATTCCATTCTGGTGGATTCCATTCCATCCCATTCTATTCCATTGCATTCCATTCCATTCCATTCCATTCCATTCCATTCGCGTTAATACCATTCCATTCCATTCCATTCCATTCCATTTCATTCCATTCGGGTATATTCCATTCCATTCCATTCAATTCCATTCCATTCCATTCCTTGCCATTCCAATACATTACGTTCGATTACATTCGAGTTGATTCCATTTAATTTCCTTATATTCCATTACATTCGAGTTGATTCCATTCCATTCCATTCCAGTCCAGTGCATTCAATTCCATTCCATTCCATTCCATTCCATTCCATTCCATTCCATTCGGGTTGATTCGAACCCATTCCATTCCATTACATGCCATTCCATTCCATTCCATTCCATGCCATTCCATTCGGGTTGATTCCATTCCATTCCATTCCATTCTATTCTATTCCATTCCATTCCATTCCATTCGGTTTGTTCACATTGCTTTCCATTCCATTCGATTCCATTACACTCCATTCCATGCCATTCCATTCCATTCGTGTTCATTCCATAAAATTCCATTCTATTCCATTCCATTCCATTCCATTCCATTCCATTCGGGTTGATTCGAACCAATTCCATTCCATTAGATGCCATTCCATTCCATTCCATTCCATTCCATTCCATTCCATTCGGGTTGATTCCATTCCATTCCATTCCATTCTATTCCATTCCATTCCATTCCATTCCATTCGTTTTGTTTACATTGCTTTCCATTCCATTCCATTCCATTACACTCCATTCCATGCCATTCCATTCCATTCGTGTTCATTCCATCAAATTCCATTCTATTCCATTCCATTCCATTCCATTCCATTCCATTCCATTCCAATCCATTCTGTTTTATTCCATTCCATTCCATTCCATTGCATTCCATTCGTGTTGATTCCGTTGCCTTCCATTGCTTCCATTCCATTGCATTCCATTCCATTTTATTCGGGTTGATTCCATTCCATTCCATTCCATTCTATTCGATTCCATTCCAATCCGTTCAGGTTGATTCCATACACTTCCATTCCATTCCATTCCATTCCATTCCATTCCATTCCATTCCATTAGTGTTGATTCCATTCCATTCCTTTCCATTACATTGCATTCGGGTTGATTCCATTCCATTCCATTCCATTTCATTCCATTCCATGGCATTCCAATCCATTACTTTCGATTCCATTCGGGTTGATTCCATTCCATTCCATTCCACTCCATTGCATTCCATTCCTCTCCATTCCATTCCATTCCATTTCGTTCGAGTTGATTCCATCCCATCCCATTAGATTCCATTCCATTCGTTTGCATTTGGGTTGATACCATTCTATTCCATTCCTTTCCATTCCATTCAATTGCGTTCCATTCCATACCATTCGTATTGATTACATTCCCTTCCACTCCATTGCATTCCATTCCATTCCATTCCATTCCATTCGTGTTGATTCCATTCCCTTAGATTCCATTCCATTCCATTCCATTCCATTCCTTTCTGGTTGATTCCTTTCCATTCCATTCCATTCCATTCCATTCGATTCCATTCCATTAGGGTTGATTATATCCTATTCCTTTCCATGCCATTTCTTTCCAATCCATTCCAGTCAGATTGATTCCATTCCATTCCATTCCATTCCATTCCTTTCCATTCCATTCCATTCCATTCCATTCCATTCTGGTTGACTCCATTCAATTCCATTCCATTCCACTCCATTCGGGTTGATTCCATTCCATTCCTCTCCATTCCATTCCATTCCATACCATTTGTGTGGATTCCATCCCATTCCATTCCATTCCATTCCATTCCAATCCATTCCATTCCATTCCATTCCATTCCAATTGATTCCATTCCCTTCAATTCCTTTCCATTCCATTCGATTCCGTTCCATTCCATTCCATTCCATTCCAATCCATTCCATTCCGGTTGATTCCATTCCATTCCATTCCATTCCATTCCATTCCATTCCATTCCATTGGCGTTGATACCATTCCTTTCCATTCCATTCCATTCCATTCGGTTGATTCCACTCCATTCCATTCCATTCCATTCGGGTTGATTCCATTCCATTCCATTCCATTCCATTCCATTCCATTCCATTCCATTCCATGGCATTCCAATCCATTACATTCTATTACATTCGGGTTGATTCCATTCCATTCCATTCAAATCCATTGCATTCCATTCCACTCCTTTCTATTCCATTCCATTCCATTCGTGTGGATTCCATCCCATTCCATTCCATGCCACTCCATTCCAGTCAGGTTGATTCCATTTTATTCCATTCCATTCCATTCAATTCCATTCCTTTCCATTCCATTCGGGTTAATTCCATTCCATTCCATTCCATTCCATTCTGGTTGATTCCAATCCATTCCATTCCATTCATATCCATTCCATTCGGGTTGATTCCATTCCATTCCATTCCACTCCATTCGGATTGATTCCATTCCATTCCATTCCATTCCATTCCATTCCATTCCATTCCATTCCATTCGTATTGATTCCATTCCATTCCATTCCATTGCACTACAATTTGTTGCTTCCATTCTATCCAATTCCACTCCATTCCATTTGGGTTGATTCCATTCCCATTCATTCCATCCCATTCCATTCCATTCCATTAGGGTTGATTCCATTCCGTTCCATTCCATTCCATTCCATTCCATTCCATTCCATTCCATTCCATTTTGGTTGATTCCACATCCTTCCCTTCCATTACATTCTATTCCATTCCAATACACTCGGGTTGACTCCATACGCTTCCATTGCATTCCATTTCATTCCATTCTGGTGGATTCCATTCCATCCCATTCTATTGCATTCCATTCCATTCCATTCCATTCCATTCGCGTTAATACCATTCCATTCCATTCCATTCCATTCCATTCCATTTCATTCCATTCGGGTTTATTCCATTCCATTCCATTCAGTTCCATTCCATTCCATTCCTTGCCTTTCCAATACATTACGTTCGTTTACATTCGAGTTGATTCCATTTCATTTCATTATATTCCATTACATTCGAGTTGATTCCATTCCATTCCATTCCACTCCATTGCATTCAATTCCACTCCATTCCATTCCATTCCATTCCATTCGGGTTGATTCTAACCCATTCCATTCCCTTCCATGCCACTCCATTCCATTCCATTCCACCCCATTCGGATTGATTCCATTCCATTCCTCTCCATTCCATTCAATTCCATACCATTTTGGTTGACTCCATCCCATTCCATTCTATTCCATTCCATTCCAATCCATTCCATTCCATTCCAGTTGATTCCATTCCCTTCAATTTCATTCCATTCCATTCGATTCCGTTCCTTTCCATTCCATTCGGGTGTATTCCAATCCATTGCATTCCAATCCATTCCATTCCATTAAATTCCAATCCATTCGGGTTGATTCCCTACGGTTCCATTTCATTCAATTCCATTCCATTCGGGTTGATTTCATTCCATTCCATTCCAATCCATTCGGGTTGTTTCCATCCCATTGCATTCCATTCCATTCCATTCCGTTCCATTCCATTCCATTCCGTTTGATTCCATTCCATTCCATTCCATTCCATTCCATTCCATTCGGGTTGATTCCATTCCGTTCCATTCCTTCCATTCCATTCCGGTTGATTCCATTCCATTCCATTACATTACATTCCATTCGCGTTGATACCATTCCTTTCCATTCCATTCCATTCCATTCCAATCCATTCCATTCGGGATGATTCAATTCCATTCCATTCCATTCCATTACATTCGGGTTGATTCCATTCCATTCCATTCCATTCCATTCCCTTCCATTCCATTCCATTACATTCGGGTTGATTGCATTCCATTCCATTCCAGTCCATTCCATTCCATTCCATTCAATGCCATTCCAATCCACTACAATCTATTCCATTCGGGTTGATTCCATTCCCTTCCATTCCACTCCATTGGATTCCATTCCACTCTATTCCATTCAATTCGGGTGGATTCCATCCCATTCCCTTCCATTCCATTCCATGCCACTCCATTCCAGTCAGGTTGATTCCATTTCACTCCATTCCATTCGATTCCATTGCATTCCATTTGATTCCATACCTTTCATATTGATTCCATTCCATTCCATTCCATTCCACTCCATTCCATTCCATTCCATTCCCTTCCATTCGGGTTTATTTCATTCCATTCCATTCCAATCCATTCCACTCCATTCCATTCCATTTCATTCCATTCTGGAAAATTCCATTCCATTCCATTCCCTTCCATTCGGGTTGACTCCATTCCATTCCATTCCATTCCATTCCAATCCATTCCATTCCGATTGATTCCATTCCCTTCCATTCCACCCTTTCCATTGCATTCCATTCCATTCCATTCGCGTTGATTCCATTCCATTCCATTCCATTCCATTCCATTCGGGTTGATTCCATATCCTACCCTTCCATTTCATTCCATTCCATTCCATTCCATTCCACTCCTGTTCATTTCATTCCATTCCATTCCACTCCTGTTCATTTCATTCCATTCCATTCCTTTCCATTCCATTCCATTCCATTCCATTCCATTCGGATTGATTCCATTCCATTCCATTCCTTTCCATTGCATTCCATTCCATTCCATTCCTTACTGGATGATTCCATTCCATTCCATTCCATTCCATTCCATTTAATTCCATTCCATTCCACTCTGGTTGATTCCATTCCATTCCTTTCCCTTCCATTCAATTCCGTTCCATTCCATTCCATTCGTGTTGATTCCATCCAATTCCATTCCATTCCATTCCATTCTTCTCCATACCTGTCAGGGTGATTCCGTTCCATTCCATTGCATTCCACTCCATTCCATTCCATTCCATTCGCGTCAAAAACGTTCCATTCCATTCCATTCCATTACATTACATTTCATTCCATTCGGGTTGATTCCATTCCATTTCATTGCATTCCACTCCATTCCACTCCATTCCATTCGCGTCAATAAATTTCCATTCCATTCCATTCCATTAAATTACATTTCATTCCATTCGGGTTGATTCCATTCCATTCCATTCCATTCCATTTCATTACTTTCGGGATGATTCCATTCCATTGCATTCCATTCCATTCCATTCCATGCCATGCTATTCCAATCCATTACGTTAGAATCCATTAGGGTTGATTCCATTCCACTCCATTCCACTCCATTGCATTCCATTCCACTCCATTCCATTCCATTCCATTCCACTCCATTCGGGTTGATTCCGTTCCATTCCTCTCCATTACATTAAATTCCATAACATTCCGGTTGATTCCATCCCATTCCATTCCATTCCATTCCATTCCATTCCCTTCCATTCCATACGGGTTGACTCCAATTCATTCCATTCCATTCCATTCCATTATACTTGATTCCATTCCATTCCATTCCATTCCATTCCATTGCATTCCATTCCATTGCATTCGAGTGGATTCCAATCCATTTAATTTCATTCCATTCCTTTCCATTCTAATCCATTCGGTTTGATTCCCTACGCTTCCATTCCATTCAATTCCATTCCACTCGGGTTGATTCCATTCCATTCCAATCCATTCCATTACATTCGGGTTGTTTCCTTTCCATTCCATTCCACTCCATTGCATTCCCTTCCATTCCATTCCAATCCATTCGGATTGATTCCATCCAATTCCAATCCATTCCATTCCCCTCCATTCCGGTGAGGTTGATTCCATTCCATTCCATTCCATTCCATTCCATTCCATTCCATTCCATTCCATTCCATTCCATTCGGGTTGATTCCATTCCATTCCATTCCATTCCATTCCATTCCATTCCATTCCTTTCCATTCCATTCCATTCCATTCCATTTGGGTTGTTTCCATTCCATTCCATTCCATTCGACTCCTTTCCACTCCATTCCTTTGCATTCCTTGCCATTTTGGTTGACTCCATCCCATTCCATTCCATTCCATTCCATTCCATTCCACTCGGTTTGATTCCATTCGATTCCATTCCATTCTATTCCATGCCATTCGCGTTGATTCCATTCCCTTCCATTCCTTCCATTAAATTGCATTCCATTCCATTTTATTCGGGTTGATTCAATTCCATTCCATTCCATTCCATTCCATACCATTCCATTCCATTACATTCGGGTTGATTCCATATCCTTCCTTTCCATTCCATTCCATTCCATTCCAATCCATTCGGGTTGATTCCATACCCTTGCATTGCATTCCATTTCATTCCATAAGGGTTGATTGCATTCCGTTCCATTCCATTCCATTCCATTCCATTCCATTCCATTCCATTCCATTCCGGTTGATTCTATTCCATACCATACCAATCCATTCCATTCCATGCCATTCCATTCACGTTGATTACATATCCTTCCCTTCCGTTCCATTCCATTCCATTCCAATCCATTCGGGTTGATTCCAGACGCTTCCATTCCATTCCATTCGGGTTGATTCCAATCCATTCCATTCCATTCCGTTCGCCTTGATAACATTCCATTCCATTGCATTCCCTTCTGGTTGATTCCATTCCATTCAATTCCATTCCATTCCATTCCATTCCTTTCTGGATGGTTGCATTCCATTCCATTCCATTCCATTTCCTTCCGTTCCATTCCTTTCGGGTGGATTCCATTCCATTCCTTTCCATTCCATTCCATTCCCTTTAATTCCAATGCATTCCATTCCATTCGGGTTGATTCCCTCCCGTTACATTGCATTCCATTCCATTCCACTCCATTCCAGTCAGGTTGATTCCATTGCATTCCATTCCATTCCATTCCATTCCATTCCATTCCATTCCATTCCTTTCCGTTCCATTTGGGGTGATTTCATTCCGTTCCATTTCTTCCATTCCATTGCATTCATTTCCATTCCATTCCATTAGGGATGATTATATCCCATTCCATTCCATTCCATTTCATTCCACTGCATTCCAGTCAGGTTGACTCCATTCCATTCCATTCCATTCCATTCCATTCCATTCCATTCCATTCCATTCCATTCGGGTTGATTCCATTCCATTCCATTCCATTCCACTCCATTCGGGTTGATTCCACTCCATTCCTCTCCATTCCATTCCATTCCATATCATTTGGGTTGATTCCATCCAATTCCATTCCATTCCATTCCATTCTTCTCCATACCTGTCAGGGTGATTCCATTCCATTCCATTGCATTCCACTCCATTCCATTCCATTCCATTCGCGTCAAAAACGTTCCATTCCATTCCATTCCATTACATTACATTTCATTCCATTCGGGTTGATTCCATTCCATTCCATTGCATTCCACTCCATTCCACTCCATTCCATTCGCGTCAATAAATTTCCATTCCATTCCATTCCATTAAATTACATTTCATTCCATTCGGGTTGATTCCATTCCATTCCATTTCATTCCATTTCATTACTTTCGGGATGATTCCATTCCATTGCATTCCATTCCATTCCATTCCATGCCATGCTATTCCAATCCATTACGTTAGAATCCATTAGGGTTGATTCCATTCCACTCCATTCCACTCCATTGCATTCCATTCCACTCCATTCCATTCCATTCCATTCCACTCCATTCGGGTTGATTCCGTTCCATTCCTCTCCATTACATTAAATTCCATAACATTCCGGTTGATTCCATCCCATTCCATTCCATTCCATTCCATTCCATTCCATTCCCTTCCATTCCATACGGGTTGACTCCAATTCATTCCATTCCATTCCATTCCATTACACTTGATTCCATTCCATTCCATTCCATTCCATTCCATTGCATTCCATTCCATTGCATTCGAGTGGATTCCAATCCATTTAATTCCATTCCATTCCTTTCCATTCTAATCCATTCGGTTTGATTCCCTACGCTTCCATTCCATTCAATTCCATTCCACTCGGGTTGATTCCATTCCATTCCAATCCATTCCATTACATTCGGGTTGATTCCTTTCCATTCCATTCCACTCCATTGCATTCCCTTCCATTCCATTCCAATCCATTCGGATTGATTCCATCCAATTCCAAACCATTCCATTCCCCTCCATTCCGGTGAGGTTGATTCCATTCCATTCCATTCCATTCCATTCCATTCCATTCCATTACATTCCATTCCATTCGGGTTGATTCCATTCCATTCCATTCCATTCCATTCCATTCCATTCCATTCCATTCCATTCCTTTCCTTTCCATTCCATTCCATTCCATTTGGGTTGTTTCCATTCCATTCCATTCCATTCGACTCCTTTCCACTCCATTCCTTTGCATTCCATGCCATTTTGGTTGACTCCATCCCATTCCATTCCATTCCATTCCATTCCATTCCACTCGGTTTGATTCCATTCGATTCCATTCCATTCTATTCCATGCCATTCGCGTTGATTCCATTCCCTTCCATTCCTTCCATTAAATTGCTTTCCATTCCATTTTATTCGGGTTGATTCCATTCCATTCCATTCCATTCCATTCCATACCATTCCATTCCATTACATTCGGGTTGATTCCATATCCTTCCTTTCCATTCCATTCCATTCCATTCCAATCCATTCGGGTTGATTCCATACCCTTGCATTGCATTCCATTTCATTCCATAAGGGTTGATTGCATTCCGTTCCATTCCATTCCATTCCATTCCATTCCATTCCATTCCATTCCACTCCGGTTGATTCTATTCCATACCATTCCAATCCATTCCATTCCATGCCATTCCATTCACGTTGATTACGTATCCTTCCCTTCCGTTCCATTCCATTCCATTCCAATCCATTCGGGTTGATTCCAGACGCTTCCATTCCATTCCATTCGCGTTGATTCCAATCCATTCCATTCCATTCCGTTCGCCTTGATAACATTCCATTCCATTGCATTCCCTTCTGGTTGATTCCATTCCATTCAATTCCATTCCATTCCATTCCATTCCTTTCTGGATGGTTGCATTCCATTCCATTCCATTCCATTTCCTTCCGTTCCATTCCTTTCGGGTGGATTCCATTCCATTCCTTTCCATTCCATTCCATTCCCTTTAATTCCAATGCATTCCATTCCATTCGGGTTGATTCCCTCCCGTTACATTGCATTCCATTCCATTCCATTGCATTCCATTCCATTCCATTCCATTCCACTCCATTCCAGTCAGGTTGATTCCATTGCATTCCATTCCATTCCATTCCATTCCATTCCATTCCATTCCATTCCATTCCATTCCATTCCTTTCCGTTCCATTTGGGGTGATTTCATTCCGTTCCATTTCTTCCATTCCATTGCATTCAATTCCATTCCATTCCATTAGGGATGATTATATCCCATTCCATTCCATTCCATTTCATTCCACTCCATTCCAGTCAGGTTGACTCCATTCCATTCCATTCCATTCCATTCAATTCCATTCCATTCCATTCCATTCCATTCCATTCCATTCCATTCGGGTTGATTCAATTCCATTCCATTCCATTCCACTCCATTCGGGTTGATTCCATTCCATTCCTCTCCATTCCATTCCATTCCATATCATTTGGGTTGATTCCATCCCGTTCCATTCCATTCCATTCCATTCCAATCCATTCCATTCCATTCCATACCATTGCAATCCATTCCAGTTGATTCCATTCCTTTGGATTCCATTCCATTCCATTCGATTCCACTCCATTCCATTCCTTTCGGGTGGATTCCAATCCATTCCATTCCATTCCATTCCATTCCATTCCAATCCATTCGGGTTGATTCCCTATGCTTCCATTCCATTCAATTCCATTCCATTCTGGTTGATTCCATTCCATTCCATTCCAATCCATTCGGGTTGATTCCATCCCATTCCATTCCATTCCATTCCATTCCCTTCCATTCCTTTTGATTCCATTCCATTCCATTCCATTCCATTCAGTTTTATTCCATTCCCATCCATTCCTTCCATTCCATTGCATTCCATTCCATTTTATTCGGGTTAATTCCATTCCATTCCATTCCATTCCATTCCGGTTATTCCATTCCATTCCATTCCATTCCATCCCATCCCATTCCATTCCATTCCATTCCATTCCATTCCATTCCATTCGGGTTGATTCCATTCCATTCCATTCCATTGTATTCCATTTTGTTGATTCCATTCCATCCAATTCCATTCCATTACATTCGGGTTGATTCCATTCACATCCATTCCATCCCATTCCATTCCATTCCATTAGGTTTGGTTCCATTCCGTTCCATTCCATGCCATTCCGTTCCATTTCATTTGGGTTGATTCCATATCCTTCCCTTCCATTCCATTCTATTCCATTCCAATACACTCGGGTTGACTCCATACGCTTCCATTGCATTCTATTTCATTCCATTCTGGTGGATTCCATTCCATCCCATTCTATTCCATTCCATTCCATTCCATTCCATTCCATACCTTTCTCGTTAATACCTTTCAATTCCATTCCATTCCATTCCGTTCCATTCCATTTCATTCTACTCGGGTTGATTCCATTCCATTCCATTCAGTTCCATTCCATTCCATTCCTTGCCATTCCAATCCATTACGCTCCATTACATTTGGGTTGATTCAATTCCTTTCCATTATATTCCACTACATTCGGGTTGATTCCACCCCATTCCATTCCATTACATGCCATTCCATTCCATTCCATTCCACTCCATTCCAATCAGGTTGAATCCATTCCATTCCATTCCATTCCATTCAATTCCATTCCATTCCATTCCATTCGGATTGATTCCATTCCATTCCATTCCATTCTATTCCATTCCATTCCATTCCATTCCATTAGGGTTGTTTCCATTGCATTCCTTTCCATTCCATTCCATTCCACCCCATTCCATTCCATTCCATGCCATTCCATTCCATTCCATTGCACTCCATTCCAATCAGGTTGAATCCACTCCATTCCATTTCATTCCATTCCAATCCATTCGGTTTGATTCCATTCCATTCCATTTCATTCCATTCCATTCCATTCGTGTCGATTCCGTTCCCTTCCATTCCTTCCATTCCATTGCATTCCATCCCATTTTATTCGGTTTGATTCCATTCCATTCCATTCCATTCCATTCCGTTCCATTGCATTCCAATCCATTCGGGTTGATTCCATACACTTCCATTCCATTCCATTCCATTCCATTCCATTAGGGTTGATTCCATTCCATTCCTTTCCATTACATTACATTCGGGTTGATTCTATTCCATTCCATTCTATTCCATTCCATTCCATTCCATGGCATTCCAATCCATTACATTCGATTCCATTCGGGTTGATTCCATTCCATTCCATTCCAATCCATTGCATTCCATTCCACTCCATTCCATTCCATTCCATTCCATTCCATTCCAATCGTGTTGATTCCATCCAACTCCATTCCATTCCATTCCATTCTTCTCCATACCAGTCACGTTGATTCCATTCCATTTCATTGCATTCCATTCCATTCCATTCCATTCCATTCGCCTTAATAACGTTCCATTCAATTACATTCCATTCCATTACATTTCATTCCATTCGGGTTGATTCCATTCCATTCCATTGCATTCCATTACATTACATTCGGGTTGATTCCATTCCATTGCATTCCATTTCATTCCATTCCATGCCATGATATTCCAATGCATTACGTTAGAATCCATTAGGGTTGATTCCATTCCACTCCATTACACTCCATTGCATTCCATTCCACTCCACTCCATTCCATTCCATTCCACTCCATTCTGGTTGATTCCATTCCATTCTTCTCCATTACATTCCATTCCATAACATTCGGTTGTTTCCATCACATTCCATTCCATTCCGGTCCATTCCATACGGGTTGATTCCAATTCATTCCATTCCATTCCAGTAGATTCCATTCCCTTCGATTCCATTCCATTCCACTCGATTCCATTCCATTCCATTCCATTGCATTCGAGTGCATTCCAATCCATTTAATTCCATTCCATTCCATTCCATTCCAATCCATTCGGTTTGATTCCCTACGTTTCCATTCCATTCAATTCCTTTCCACTCGGGTTGATTCCATTCCATTCCACTCCATTCCTTTACATTCGTGTTGATTCCATTCCATTCCATTCCACTCCATTGCATTCCCTTCCATTCCATACCATTCCATTCCATACCATTCCATTCGGGTTGATTCCATCCCATTCCATTCCATTCCATTCTCCTCCATTCCAGTGAGGTTGATTCCATTCCATTCCATTCCATTCCATTCCATTCCATTCCATTCGGGTGGATTCCATTCCATTCCATTCCATTCCTTTCCATTCCAATCCATTCCATTCCATTCCATTCGCGTTGTTTCGATTCCATTCCATTCCATTCCATTCGACTCCATTCCATTCCGTTGCATAACATTCTGGTTGATTCCATCCCATTCCATTCCATCCCATTCCATTCCATTCCATTCCATTCCATCCCATTCGGGTTGATTCCAATCCCTTCCATTCCTTCCATTCCATTGCATTCCGTTACATTTTATTCGGGTTGATTCCATTCCATTCCATTCCATTCCATTCCATTCCATTTGGATTGATTCCATTCCATACCATTCCATTCCATTCCATTTCATGCCATTCCATTCGGGTTGATTCCATATCCTTCCCTTACGTTCCATTCCATTCCATTCCATTCCAATCCATTCAGGTTGATTCCAGACACTTCCATTCCATTCCATTGCATTCCATTTGGGTTGATTCCCATCCATTCCATTCCTTTCCGTTCGCGCTGACAACATTCCATTCCATTGCATTCCATTCGGGTTGTTTCCATTCCATTCTATTCCACTCCATTCCATTCCATTCCATTCCTTTCTGGATGGACCCATTCTTTTCCATTCCATTCCATTCCTTTCGGGTTGATTCCATTCCATTCTTTTCCTTTCCTTTCCATTCCATTACATTCCATTCGTGTTGATTACATCCCGTTACATTCCATTCCATTCCATTCCATTCCATTCCATTCCACTCCATGCCAGTCAGGTGGATTCCATTCCATTCCACTCCATTCCATTCCATTCGGGTTTATTCCATTCCCATCCATTCCTTCCATTCCATTGCATTCCATTCCATTTTATTCGGGTTGAATTCATTCCATTCCATTCCATTCCATTCCATTCCGGTTGATTCCATTCCATTCCATTCCATTCCATTCCATTCCATTGGCGTTGATACCATTCCTTTCCATTCCATTCCATTCCATTCGGTTGATTCCACTCCATTCCATTCCATTCCATTCGGGTTGATTCCATTCCATTCCATTCCATTCCATTCCATTCCATTCCATGGCATTCCAATCCATTACATTCTATTACATTCGGGTTGATTCCATTCCATTCCATTCAAATCCATTGCATTCCATTCCACTCCTTTCTATTCCATTCCATTCCATTCGTGTGGATTCCATCCCATTCCATTCCATGCCACTCCATTCCAGTCAGGTTGATTCCATTTTATTCCATTCCATTCCATTCAATTCCATTCCTTTCCATTCCATTCGGGTTAATTCCATTCCATTCCATTCCATTCCATTCTGGTTGATTCCAATCCATTCCATTCCATTCATATCCATTCCATTCGGGTTGATTCCATTCCATTCCATTCCACTCCATTCGAATTGATTCCATTCCATTCCATTCCATTCCATTCCATTCCATTCCATTCCATTCCATTCGTATTGATTCCATTCCATTCCATTCCATTGCACTACAATTTGTTGCTTCCATTCCATCCAATTCCACTCCATTCCATTTGGGTTGATTCCATTCCCATTCATTCCATCCCATTCCATTCCATTCCATTAGGGTTGATTCCATTCCATTCCATTCCATTCCATTCCATTCCATTCCATTCCATTCCATTTTGGTTGATTCCACATCCTTCCCTTCCATTACATTCTATTCCATTCCAATACACTCGGGTTGACTCCATACGCTTCCATTGCATTCCATTTCATTCCATTCTGGTGGATTCCATTCCATCCCATTCTATTGCATTCCATTCCATTCCATTCCATTCCATTCGCGTTAATACCATTCCATTCCATTCCATTCCATTCCATTCCATTTCATTCCATTCGGGTTTATTCCATTCCATTCCATTCAGTTCCATTCCATTCCATTCCTTGCCATTCCAATACATTACGTTCGTTTACATTCGAGTTGATTCCATTTCATTTCATTATATTCCATTACATTCGAGTTGATTCCATTCCATTCCATTCCACTCCATTGCATTCAATTCCACTCCATTCCATTCCATTCCATTCCATTCGGGTTGATTCTAACCCATTCCATTCCCTTCCATGCCACTCCATTCCATTCCATTCCACACCATTCGGGTTGATTCCATTCCATTCCTCTCCATTCCATTCAATTCCATACCATTTTGGTTGACTCCATCCCATTCCATTCTATTCCATTCCATTCCAATCCATTCCATTCCATTCCAGTTGATTCCATTCCCTTCAATTTCATTCCATTCCATTCGATTCCGTTCCATTCCATTCCATTCGGGTGTATTCCAATCCATTGCATTCCAATCCATTCCATTCCATTAAATTCCAATCCATTCGGGTTGATTCCCTACGGTTCCATTTCATTCAATTCCATTCCATTCGGGTTGATTTCATTCCATTCCATTCCAATCCATTCGGGTTGTTTCCATCCCATTGCATTCCATTCCATTCCATTCCGTTCCATTCCATTCCATTCCGTTTGATTCCATTCCATTCCATTCCATTCCATTCCATTCCATTCGGGTTGATTCCATTCCGTTCCATTCCTTCCATTCCATTCCGGTTGATTCCATTCCATTCCATTACATTACATTCAATTCGCGTTGATACCATTCCTTTCCATTCCATTCCATTCCATTCCAATCCATTCCATTCGGGATGATTCAATTCCATTCCATTCCATTCCATTACATTCGGGTTGATTCCATTCCATTCCATTCCATTCCATTCCCTTCCATTCCATTCCATTACATTCGGGTTGATTGCATTCCATTCCATTCCAGTCCATTCCATTCCATTCCATTCAATGCCATTCCAATCCACTACAATCTATTCCATTCGGGTTGATTCCATTCCCTTCCATTCCACTCCATTGGATTCCATTCCACTCTATTCCATTCAATTCGGGTGGATTCCATCCCATTCCCTTCCATTCCATTCCATGCCACTCCATTCCAGTCAGGTTGATTCCATTTCACTCCATTCCATTCGATTCCATTGCATTCCATTTGATTCCATACCTTTCATATTGATTCCATTCCATTCCATTCCATTCCACTCCATTCCATTCCATTCCATTCCCTTCCATTCGGGTTTATTTCATTCCATTCCATTCCAATCCATTCCACTCCATTCCATTCCATTTCATTCCATTCTGGAAAATTCCATTCCATTCCATTCCCTTCCATTCGGGTTGACTCCATTCCATTCCATTCCATTCCATTCCAATCCATTCCATTCCGATTGATTCCATTCCCTTCCATTCCCCCCTTTCCATTGCATTCCATTCCATTCCATTCGCGTTGATTCCATTCCATTCCATTCCATTCCATTCCATTCGGGTTGATTCCATATCCTACCCTTCCATTTCATTCCATTCCATTCCATTCCATTCCACTCCTGTTCATTTCATTCCATTCCATTCCACTCCTGTTCATTTCTTTCCATTCCATTCCATTCCATTCCATTCCATTCCATTCCATTCCATTCCATTCCATTCCATTCGGATTGATTCCATTCCATTCCATTCCTTTCCATTGCATTCCATTGCATTCCATTCCTTACTGGATGATTCCATTCCATTCCATTCCATTCCATTCCATTTAATTCCATTCCATTCCACTCTGGTTGATTCCATTCCATTCCTTTCCATTCCATTCAATTCCGTTCCATTCCATTCCATTCGTGTTGATTCCATCCAATTCCATTCCATTCCATTCCATTCTTCTCCATACCTGTCAGGGTGATTCCGTTCCATTCCATTGCATTCCACTCCATTCCATTCCATTCCATTCGCGTCAAAAACGTTCCATTCCATTCCATTCCATTACATTACATTTCATTCCATTCGGGTTGATTCCATTCCATTTCATTGCATTCCACTCCATTCCACTCCATTCCATTCGCGTCAATAAATTTCCATTCCATTCCATTCCATTAAATTACATTTCATTCCATTCGGGTTGATTCCATTCCATTCCATTCCATTCCATTTCATTACTTTCGGGATGATTCCATTCCATTGCATTCCATTCCATTCCATTCCATGCCATGCTATTCCAATCCATTACGTTAGAATCCATTAGGGTTGATTCCATTCCACTCCATTCCACTCCATTGCATTCCATTCCACTCCATTCCATTCCATTCCATTCCACTCCATTCGGGTTGATTCCGTTCCATTCCTCTCCATTACATTAAATTCCATAACATTCCGGTTGATTCCATCCCATTCCATTCCATTCCATTCCATTCCATTCCCTTCCATTCCATACGGGTTGACTCCAATTCATTCCATTCCATTCCATTCCATTATACTTGATTCCATTCCATTCCATTCCATTCCATTCCATTGCATTCCATTCCATTGCATTCGAGTGGATTCCAATCCATTTAATTTCATTCCATTCCTTTCCATTCTAATCCATTCGGTTTGATTCCCTACGCTTCCATTCCATTCAATTCCATTCCACTCGGGTTGATTCCATTCCATTCCAATCCATTCCATTACATTCGGGTTGTTTCCTTTCCATTCCATTCCACTCCATTGCATTCCCTTCCATTCCATTCCAATCCATTCGGATTGATTCCATCCAATTCCAATCCATTCCATTCCCCTCCATTCCGGTGAGGTTGATTCCAGTCCATTCCATTCCATTCCATTCCATTCCATTCCATTCCATTCCATTCCATTCCATTCGGGTTGATTCCATTCCATTTCATTCCATTCCATTCCATTCCATTCCATTCCTTTCCATTCCATTCCATTCCATTCCATTCCATTCCATTTGGGTTGTTTCCATTCCATTCCATTCCATTCGACTCCTTTCCACTCCATTCCTTTGCATTCCATGCCATTTTGGTTGACTCCATCCCATTCCATTCCATTCCATTCCATTCCATTCCACTCGGTTTGATTCCATTCGATTCCATTCCATTCTATTCCATGCCATTCGCGTTGATTCCATTCCCTTCCATTCCTTCCATTAAATTGCATTCCATTCCATTTTATTCGGGTTGATTCAATTCCATTCCATTCCATTCCATTCCATACCATTCCATTCCATTACATTCGGGTTGATTCCATATCCTTCCTTTCCATTCCATTCCATTCCATTCCAATCCATTCGGGTTGATTCCATACCCTTGCATTGCATTCCATTTCATTCCATAAGGGTTGATTGCATTCCGTTCCATTCCATTCCATTCCATTCCATTCCATTCCATTCCATTCCATTCCGGTTGATTCTATTCCATACCATACCAATCCATTCCATTCCATGCCATTCCATTCACGTTGATTACATATCCTTCCCTTCCGTTCCATTCCATTCCATTCCAATCCATTCGGGTTGATTCCAGACGCTTCCATTCCATTCCATTCGGGTTGATTCCAATCCATTCCATTCCATTCCGTTCGCCTTGATAACATTCCATTCCATTGCATTCCCTTCTGGTTGATTCCATTCCATTCAATTCCATTCCATTCCATTCCATTCTTTTCTGGATGGTTGCATTCCATTCCATTCCATTCCATTTCCTTCCGTTCCATTCCTTTCGGGTGGATTCCATTCCATTCCTTTCCATTCCATTCCATTCCCTTTAATTCCAATGCATTCCATTCCATTCGGGTTGATTCCCTCCCGTTACATTGCATTCCATTCCATTCCACTCCATTCCAGTCAGGTTGATTCCATTGCATTCCATTCCATTCCATTCCATTCCATTCCATTCCATTCCATTCCATTCCTTTCCGTTCCATTTGGGGTGATTTCATTCCGTTCCATTTCTTCCATTCCATTGCATTCATTTCCATTCCATTCCATTAGGGATGATTATATCCCATTCCATTCCATTCCATTTCATTCCACTGCATTCCAATCAGGTTGACTCCATTCCATTCCATTCCATTCCATTCCATTCCATTCCATTCCATTCCATTCCATTCCATTCGGGTTGATTCCATTCCATTCCATTCCATTCCACTCCATTCGGGTTGATTCCATTCCATTCCTCTCCATTCCATTCCATTCCATATCATTTGGGTTGATTCCATCCAATTCCATTCCATTCCATTCCATTCTTCTCCATACCTGTCAGGGTGATTCCATTCCATTCCATTGCATTCCACTCCATTCCATTCCATTCCATTCGCGTCAAAAACGTTCCATTCCATTCCATTCCATTACATTACATTTCATTCCATTCGGGTTGATTCCATTCCATTCCATTGCATTCCACTCCATTCCACTCCATTCCATTCGCGTCAATAAATTTCCATTCCATTCCATTCCATTAAATTACATTTCATTCCATTCGGGTTGATTCCATTCCATTCCATTTCATTCCATTTCATTACTTTCGGGATGATTCCATTCCATTGCATTCCATTCCATTCCATTCCATGCCATGCTATTCCAATCCATTACGTTAGAATCCATTAGGGTTGATTCCATTCCACTCCATTCCACTCCATTGCATTCCATTCCACTCCATTCCTTCCATTCCATTCCACTCCATTCGGGTTGATTCCGTTCCATTCCTCTCCATTACATTAAATTCCATAACATTCCGGTTGATTCCATCCCATTCCATTCCATTCCATTCCATTCCATTCCATTCCATTCCCTTCCATTCCATACGGGTTGACTCCAATTCATTCCATTCCATTCCATTCCATTACACTTGATTCCATTCCATTCCATTCCATTCCATTCCATTGCATTCCATTCCATTGCATTCGAGTGGATTCCAATCCATTTAATTCCATTCCATTCCTTTCCATTCTAATCCATTCGGTTTGATTCCCTACGCTTCCATTCCATTCAATTCCATTCCACTCGGGTTGATTCCATTCCATTCCAATCCATTCCATTACATTCGGGTTGATTCCTTTCCATTCCATTCCACTCCATTGGATTCCCTTCCATTCCATTCCAATCCATTCGGATTGATTCCATCCAATTCCAAACCATTCCATTCCCCTCCATTCCGGTGAGGTTGATTCCATTCCATTCCATTCCATTCCATTCCATTCCATTCCATTCCATTCCATTACATTACATTCCATTCCATTCGGGTTGATTCCATTCCATTCCATTCCATTCCATTCCATTCCATTCCATTCCATTCCTTTCCATTCCATTCCATTCCATTCCATTTGGGTTGTTTCCATTCCATTCCATTCCATTCGACTCCTTTCCACTCCATTCCTTTGCATTCCATGCCATTTTGGTTGACTCCATCCCATTCCATTCCATTCCATTCCATTCCATTCCACTCGGTTTGATTCCATTCGATTCCATTCCATTCTATTCCATGCCATTCGCGTTGATTCCATTCCCTTCCATTCCTTCCATTAAATTGCTTTCCATTCCATTTTATTCGGGTTGATTCCATTCCATTCCATTCCATTCCATTCCATACCATTCCATTCCATTACATTCGGGTTGATTCCATATCCTTCCTTTCCATTCCATTCCATTCCATTCCAATCCATTCGGGTTGATTCCATACCCTTGCATTGCATTCCATTTCATTCCATAAGGGTTGATTGCATTCCGTTCCATTCCATTCCATTCCATTCCATTCCATTCCACTCCGGTTGATTCTATTCCATACCATTCCAATCCATTCCATTCCATGCCATTCCATTCACGTTGATTACGTATCCTTCCCTTCCGTTCCATTCCATTCCATTCCAATCCATTCGGGTTGATTCCAGACGCTTCCATTCCATTCCATTCGGGTTGATTCCAATCCATTCCATTCCATTCCGTTCGCCTTGATAACATTCCATTCCATTGCATTCCCTTCTGGTTGATTCCATTCCATTCAATTCCATTCCATTCCATTCCATTCCTTTCTGGATGGTTGCATTCCATTCCATTCCATTCCATTTCCTTCCGTTCCATTCCTTTCGGGTGGATTCCATTCCATTCCTTTCCATTCCATTCCATTCCCTTTAATTCCAATGCATTCCATTCCATTCGGGTTGATACCCTCCCGTTACATTGCATTCCATTCCATTCCATTGCATTCCATTCCATTCCATTCCATTCCACTCCATTCCAGTCAGGTTGATTCCATTGCATTCCATTCCATTCCATTCCATTCCATTCCATTCCATTCCATTCCATTCCATTCCATTCCATTCCATTCCATTCCATTCCTTTCCGTTCCATTTGGGGTGATTTCATTCCGTTCCATTTCTTCCATTCCATTGCATTCAATTCCATTCCATTCCATTAGGGATGATTATATCCCATTCCATTCCATTCCATTTCATTCCACTCCATTCCAGTCAGGTTGACTCCATTCCATTCCATTCCATTCCATTCAATTCCATTCCATTCCATTCCATTCCATTCCATTCCATTCCATTCCATTCCATTCGGGTTGATTCAATTCCATTCCATTCCATTCCACTCCATTCGGGTTGATTCCATTCCATTCCTCTCCATTCCATTCCATTCCATATCATTTGGGTTGATTCCATCCCGTTCCATTCCATTCCATTCCATTCCAATCCATTCCATTCCATTCCATACCATTGCAATCCATTCCAGTTGATTCCATTCCTTTGGATTCCATTCCATTCCATTCGATTCCACTCCATTCCATTCCTTTCGGGTGGATTCCAATCCATTCCATTCCATTCCATTCCATTCCATTCCAATCCATTCGGGTTGATTCCCTATGCTTCCATTCCATTCAATTCCATTCCATTCTGGTTGATTCCATTCCATTCCATTCCAATCCATTCGGGTTGATTCCATCCCATTCCATTCCATTCCATTCCATTCCCTTCCATTCCTTTTGATTCCATTCCATTCCATTCCATTCCATTCAGTTTTATTCCATTCCCATCCATTCCTTCCATTCCATTGCATTCCATTCCATTTTATTCGGGTTAATTCCATTCCATTCCATTCCATTCCATTCCGGTTATTCCATTCCATTCCATTCCATTCCATCCCATCCCATTCCATTCCATTCCATTCCATTCCATTCCATTCCATTCGGGTTGATTCCATTCCATTCCATTCCATTGTATTCCATTTTGTTGATTCCATTCCATCCAATTCCATTCCATTACATTCGGGTTGATTCCATTCACATCCATTCCATCCCATTCCATTCCATTCCATTAGGTTTGGTTCCATTCCGTTCCATTCCATGCCATTCCGTTCCATTTCATTTGGGTTGATTCCATATCCTTCCCTTCCATTCCATTCTATTCCATTCCAATACACTCGGGTTGACTCCATACGCTTCCATTGCATTCTATTTCATTCCATTCTGGTGGATTCCATTCCATCCCATTCTATTCCATTCCATTCCATTCCATTCCATTCCATACCTTTCTCGTTAATACCTTTCAATTCCATTCCATTCCATTCCGTTCCATTCCATTTCATTCTACTCGGGTTGATTCCATTCCATTCCATTCAGTTCCATTCCATTCCATTCCTTGCCATTCCAATCCATTACGCTCCATTACATTTGGGTTGATTCAATTCCTTTCCATTATATTCCACTACATTCGGGTTGATTCCACCCCATTCCATTCCATTACAAGCCATTCCATTCCATTCCATTCCACTCCATTCCAATCAGGTTGAATCCATTCCATTCCATTCCATTCCATTCAATTCCATTCCATTCCATTCCATTCGGATTGATTCCATTCCATTCCATTCCATTCTGTTCCATTCCATTCCATTCCATTCCATTAGGGTTGTTTCCATTGCATTCCTTTCCATTCCATTCCATTCCACCCCATTCCATTCCATTCCATGCCATTCCATTCCATTCCATTGCACTCCATTCCAATCAGGTTGAATCCACTCCATTCCATTTCATTCCATTCCAATCCATTCGGTTTGATTCCATTCCATTCCATTTCATTCCATTCCATTCCATTCGTGTCGATTCCGTTCCCTTCCATTCCTTCCATTCCATTGCATTCCATCCCATTTTATTCGGTTTGATTCCATTCCATTCCATTCCATTCCATTCCGTTCCATTGCATTCCAATCCATTCGGGTTGATTCCATACACTTCCATTCCATTCCATTCCATTCCATTCCATTAGGGTTGATTCCATTCCATTCCTTTCCATTACATTACATTCGGGTTGATTCTATTCCATTCCATTCTATTCCATTCCATTCCATTCCATGGCATTCCAATCCATTACATTCGATTCCATTCGGGTTGATTCCATTCCATTCCATTCCAATCCATTGCATTCCATTCCACTCCATTCCATTCCATTCCATTCCATTCCATTCCAATCGTGTTGATTCCATCCAACTCCATTCCATTCCATTCCATTCTTCTCCATACCAGTCACGTTGATTCCATTCCATTTCATTGCATTCCATTCCATTCCATTCCATTCCATTCGCCTTAATAACGTTCCATTCAATTACATTCCATTCCATTACATTTCATTCCATTCGGGTTGATTCCATTCCATTCCATTGCATTCCATTACATTACATTCGGGTTGATTCCATTCCATTGCATTCCATTTCATTCCATTCCATGCCATGATATTCCAATGCATTACGTTAGAATCCATTAGGGTTGATTCCATTCCACTCCATTACACTCCATTGCATTCCATTCCACTCCACTCCATTCCATTCCATTCCACTCCATTCTGGTTGATTCCATTCCATTCTTCAACATTACATTCCATTCCATAACATTCGGTTGTTTCCATCACATTCCATTCCATTCCGGTCCATTCCATACGTGTTGATTCCAATTCATTCCATTCCATTCCAGTAGATTCCATTCCCTTCGATTCCATTCCATTCCACTCGATTCCATTCCATTCCATTCCATTGCATTCGAGTGCATTCCAATCCATTTAATTCCATTCCATTCCATTCCATTCCAATCCATTCGGTTTGATTCCCTACGTTTCCATTCCATTCAATTCCTTTCCACTCGGGTTGATTCCATTCCATTCCACTCCATTCCTTTACATTCGTGTTGATTCCATTCCATTCCATTCCACTCCATTGCATTCCCTTCCATTCCATACCATTCCATTCCATACCATTCCATTCGGGTTGATTCCATCCCATTCCATTCCATTCCATTCTCCTCCATTCCAGTGAGGTTGATTCCATTCCATTCCATTCCATTCCATTCCATTCCATTCCATTCCATTCGGGTGGATTCCATTCCATTCCATTCCATTCCTTTCCATTCCAATCCATTCCATTCCATTCCATTCGCGTTGTTTCGATTCCATTCCATTCCATTCCATTCGACTCCATTCCATTCCGTTGCATAACATTCTGGTTGATTCCATCCCATTCCATTCCATCCCATTCCATTCCATTCCATTCCATTCCATCCCATTCGGGTTGATTCCAATCCCTTCCATTCCTTCCATTCCATTGCATTCCGTTACATTTTATTCGGGTTGATTCCATTCCATTCAATTCCATTCCATTCCATTTGGATTGATTCCATTCCATACCATTCCATTCCATTCCATTTCATGCCATTCCATTCGGGTTGATTCCATATCCTTCCCTTACGTTCCATTCCATTCCATTCCATTCCAATCCATTCAGGTTGATTCCAGACACTTCCATTCCATTCCATTGCATTCCATTTGGGTTGATTCCCATCCATTCCATTCCTTTCCGTTCGCGCTGACAACATTCCATTCCATTGCATTCCATTCGGGTTGTTTCCATTCCATTCTATTCCACTCCATTCCATTCCATTCCATTCCTTTCTGGATGGACCCATTCTATTCCATTCCATTCCATTCCTTTCGGGTTGATTCCATTCCATTCTTTTCCTTTCCTTTCCATTCCATTACATTCCATTCGTGTTGATTACATCCCGTTACATTCCATTCCATTCCATTCCATTCCATTCCATTCCACTCCATGCCAGTCAGGTGGATTCCATTCCATTCCATTCCATTCCATTCCATTCCATTCCATTCCATTCCATTTGGGGTGATTCCATTCCCTACCATTTCTTCAATTCCATTGCATTCCATTCCATTCCATTCCATTATGGTTGATTATATCCCATTACATTCCATTCCGTTTCATTCCACTCAATTCCAGTCAGGTTGATTCCATTCCATTCCATTTCATTCCATTCCATTGCATTCCTTTCCATTCCATTCCATTTGGGGTGATTCCATTCCCTTCAATTTATTCCATTCCATTCCATTCCATTCCATTCCTTTCCATTCGTGTTGATTCCATTCCATTCCGTTGATTTGGGTTGATTCCATATCCTTCCCTTCCATTCCATTCCATTCCATTCCTATACACTCGGGTTGATTCCATACGCTTCCATTGCATTCCATTTGATTCCATTCGGGTGGATTCCATTCCATTCCATTCCATTCCATTCGCGTTAATACCATTCCATTCCATTCCATTCCTTTCCATTCCATTTCATTCCATTCGGGTTCATTCCATTCCATTCCATTCAGTTTCATTCCATTTCTTTCCATGCCATTTCAATCCATTACGTTCGATTAGATTCGGGTTGATTCCATTCCATTCCATTCCATTCCATTACATTCGGGTTGATTCCATTCCATTCCATTCCATTCCACGCCATTGCATTCCATTCCAATCCATTCCATTGCATTCCATTCCATTCCAATCCATTCCATTCCATTCCATTCCATTCCATTCCGTTTGACCCCATCCCGTTACATTCCATTCCATTCCATTCCATTCCATTCCATTCCACTCCATTCCAGTCAGTTTGATTCCATTCCATTCCATTCCATTCCATTCCACTCCATTCCATTCCATTCCATTCCATTCGGGTTGATTCCATTCCATTCCATTCCATTCAACTCCATTCTGGTTGATTCCATTCCATTCCTCTCCATTCCATTCCATTGCATTCCATACCATTTGGGTTGGTTCCGTCCCATTCCATTCCATTCCATTCCATTCCAATCCACTCCATTCAATTCCATTCCATTCCATTCCAGTTGATTCCATTCCCTTCGATTCCAGTCCATTCCATTCGATTCCGTTCCATTCCTTTCAATTCGGGCGGCTTCCAATGCATTCCATTCCATTCCATTCCATTCCCATCCATTCGGGTTGATTCCCTACGCTTCCATTCCATACAATTCCATTCCATTCTGGTTGATTCCATTCCATTCCATTCCATTCCGTCGGGTTGTTTCCATTCCATTCCATTCCATTCCTTTCCATTCCATTCCATTCCTTTCCAATCCATTCGGTTTGATTCCATACACTTCCATTCCATTCCATTCTATTCCATTCCATTCCATTCCATTAGGCTTGATTCCATTCCATTCCTTTCCATTACATTACATTCGGTTTAATTCCATTCCATTCCATTCCATTCCATTCCATTCCATTACATTCCATTCCATTCGGGTTGATTCCATTCCATTCCATTCCATTCCATTCCATTCCATTCCATTCCTTTCCATTCCATTCCATTCCATTCCATTTGGGTTGTTTCCATTCCATTCCATTCCATTCGACTCCTTTCCACTCCATTCCTTTGCATTCCATGCCATTTTGGTTGACTCCATCCCATTCCATTCCATTCCATTCCATTCCATTCCACTCGGTTTGATTCCATTCGATTCCATTCCATTCTATTCCATGCCATTCGCGTTGATTCCATTCCCTTCCATTCCTTCCATTAAATTGCATTCCATTCCATTTTATTCGGGTTGATTCAATTCCATTCCATTCCATTCCATTCCATACCATTCCATTCCATTACATTCGGGTTGATTCCATATCCTTCCTTTCCATTCCATTCCATTCCATTCCAATCCATTCGGGTTGATTCCATACCCTTGCATTGCATTCCATTTCATTCCATAAGGGTTGATTGCATTCCGTTCCATTCCATTCCATTCCATTCCATTCCATTCCATTCCGGTTGATTCTATTCCATACCATACCAATCCATTCCATTCCATGCCATTCCATTCACGTTGATTACATATCCTTCCCTTCCGTTCCATTCCATTCCATTCCAATCCATTCGGGTTGATTCCAGACGCTTCCATTCCATTCCATTCGGGTTGATTCCAATCCATTCCATTCCATTCCGTTCGCCTTGATAACATTCCATTCCATTGCATTCCCTTCTGGTTGATTCCATTCCATTCAATTCCATTCCATTCCATTCCATTCCTTTCTGGATGGTTGCATTCCTTTCCATTCCATTCCATTTCCTTCCGTTCCATTCCTTTCGGGTGGATTCCATTCCATTCCTTTCCATTCCATTCCATTCCCTTTAATTCCAATGCATTCCATTCCATTCGGGTTGATTCCCTCCCGTTACATTGCATTCCATTCCATTCCATTGCATTCCATTCCATTCCATTCCATTCCACTCCATTCCAGTCAGGTTGATTCCATTGCATTCCATTCCATTCCATTCCATTCCATTCCATTCCATTCCATTCCATTCCTTTCCGTTCCATTTGGGGTGATTTCATTCCGTTCCATTTCTTCCATTCCATTGCATTCAATTCCATTCCATTCCATTAGGGATGATTATATCCCATTCCATTCCATTCCATTTCATTCCACCCCATTTCAGTCAGGTTGACTCCATTCCATTCCATTCCATTCCATTCCATTCCATTCCATTCCATTCCATTCCATTCCATTCGGGTTGATTCAATTCCATTCCATTCCATTCCACTCCATTCGGGTTGATTCCATTCCATTCCTCTCCATTCCATTCCATTCCATATCATTTGGGTTGATTCCATCCAATTCCATTCCATTCCATTCCATTCTTCTCCATACCTGTCAGGGTGATTCCATTCCATTCCATTGCATTCCACTCCATTCCATTCCATTCCATTCGCGTCAAAAACGTTCCATTCCATTCCATTCCATTACATTACATTTCATTCCATTCGGGTTGATTCCATTCCATTCCATTGCTTTCCACTCCATTCCACTCCATTCCATTCGCGTCAATAAATTTCCATTCCATTCCATTCCATTAAATTACATTTCATTCCATTCGGGTTGATTCCATTCCATTCCATTTCATTCCATTTCATTACTTTCGGGATGATTCCATTCCATTGCATTCCATTCCATTCCATTCCATGCCATGCTATTCCAATCCATTACGTTAGAATCCATTAGGGTTGATTCAATTCCACTCCATTCCACTCCATTGCATTCCATTCCACTCCATTCCATTCCATTCCATTCCACTCCATTCGGGTTGATTCCGTTCCATTCCTCTCCATTACATTAAATTCCATAACATTCCGGTTGATTCCATCCCATTCCATTCCATTCCATTCCATTCCATTCCCTTCCATTCCATACGGGTTGACTCCAATTCATTCCATTCCATTCCATTCCATTACACTTGATTTCATTCCATTCCATTCCATTCCATTCCATTGCATTCCATTCCATTGCATTCGAGTGGATTCCAATCCATTTAATTCCATTCCATTCCTTTCCATTCTAATCCATTCGGTTTGATTCCCTACGCTTCCATTCCATTCAATTCCATTCCACTCGGGTTGATTCCATTCCATTCCAATCCATTCCATTACATTCGGGGTGATTCCTTTCCATTCCATTCCACTCCATTGCATTCCCTTCCATTCCATTCCAATCCATTCGGATTGATTCCATCCAATTCCAAACCATTCCATTCCCCTCCATTCCGGTGAGGTTGATTCCATTCCATTCCATTCCATTCCATTCCATTACATTCCATTACATTACATTCCATTCGGGTTGATTCCATTCCATTCCATTCCATTCCATTCCATTCCATTCCATTCCTTTCCATTCCATTCCATTCCATTCCATTTGGGTTGTTTCCATTCCATTCCATTCCATTCGACTCCTTTCCACTCCATTCCTTTGCATTCCATGCCATTTTCTTTGACTCCATCCCATTCCATTCCATTCCATTCCATTCCATTCCACTCGGTTTGAATCCATTCGATTCCATTCCATTCTATTCCATGCCATTCGCGTTGATTCCATTCCCTTCCATTCCTTCCATTAAATTGCATTCCATTCCATTTTATTCGGGTTGATTCCATTCCATTCCATTCCATTCCATTCCATACCATTCCATTCCATTACATTCGGGTTGATTCCATATCCTTCCTTTCCATTCCATTCCATTCCATTCCAATCCATTCGGGTTGATTCCATACCCTTGCATTGCATTCCATTTCATTCCATAAGGGTTGATTGCATTCCGTTCCATTCCATTCCATTCCATTCCATTCCATTCCATTCCATTCCACTCCGGTTGATTCTATTCCATACCATTCCAATCCATTCCATTCCATGCCATTCCATTCACGTTGACTACATATCCTTCCCTTCCGTTCCATTCCATTCCATTCCAATCCATTCGGGTTGATTCCAGACGCTTCCATTCCATTCCATTCGGGTTGATTCCAATCCATTCCATTCCATTCCGTTCGCCTTGATAACATTCCATTCCATTGCATTCCCTTCTGGTTGATTCCATTCCATTCCATTCCATTCCATTCCATTCCATTCCTTTCTGGATGGTTGCATTCCATTCCATTCCATTCCATTTCCTTCCGTTCCATTCCTTTCGGGTGGATTCCATTCCATTCCTTTCCATTCCATTCCATTCCCTTTAATTCCAATGCATTCCATTCCATTCGGGTTGATTCCCTCCCGTTACATTGCATTCCATTCCATTCCATTGCATTCCATTCCATTCCATTCCATTCCACTCCATTCCAGTCAGGTTGATTCCATTGCATTCCATTCCATTCCATTCCATTCCATTCCATTCCATTCCATTCCTTTCCGTTCCATTTGGGGTGATTTCATTCCGTTCCATTTCTTCCATTCCATTGCATTCAATTCCATTCCATTCCATTAGGGATGATTATATCCCATTCCATTCCATTCCATTTCATTCCACTCCATTCCAGTCAGGTTGACTCCATTCCATTCCATTCCATTCCATTCCATTCTATTCCATTCCATTCCATTCCATTCCATTCGGGTTGATTCAATTCCATTCCATTCCATTCCACTCCATTCGGGTTGATTCCATTCCATTCCTCTCCATTCCATTCCATTCCATATCATTTGGGTTGATTCCATCCCGTTCCATTCCATTCCATTCCATTCCAATCCATTCCATTCCATTCCATACCATTCCAATCCATTCCAGTTGATTCCATTAATTTGGATTCCATTCCATTCCATTCGATTCCACTCCATTCCATTCCTTTCGGGTGGATTCCAATCCATTCCATTCCATTCCATTCCATTCCATTCCAATCCATTCGGGTTGATTCCCTATGCTTCCATTCCATTCAGTTCCATTCCATTCTGGTTGATTCCATTCCATTCCATTCCAATCCATTCGGGTTGATTCCATCCCATTCCATTCTATTCCATTCCATTCCCTTCCATTCCGTTTGACTCCATTCCATTCCATTCCATTCCATTCAGTTTTATTCCATTCCCATCCATTCCTTCCATTCCATTGCATTCCATTCCATTTTATTCGGGTTAATTCCATTCCATTCCATTCCGGTTATTCCATTCCATTCCATTCCATTCCATCCCATCCCATTCCATTCCATTCCATTCCATTCCATTCCATTCCATTCGGGTTGATTCCATTCCATTCCATTCCATTGTGTTCCATTTTGTTGATTCCATTCCATCCAATTCCATTCCATTACATTCGGGTTGATTCCATTCACATCCATTCCATCCCATTCCATTCCATTCCATTAGGTTTGGTTCCATTCCGTTCCATTCCATGCCATTCCGTTCCATTTCATTTGGGTTGATTCCATATCCTTCCTTTCCATTCCATTCTATTCCATTCCAATACACTCGGGTTGACTCCATACGCTTCCATTGCATTCTATTTCATTCCATTCTGGTGGATTCCATTCCATCCCATTCTATTCCATTCCATTCCATTCCATTCCATTCCATACCTTTCGCGTTAATACCTTTCAATTCCATTCCATTCCATTCCGTTCCATTCCATTTCATTCTACTCGGGTTGATTCCATTCCATTCCATTCAGTTCCATTCCATTCCATTCCTTGCCATTCCAATCCATTACGCTCCATTACATTTGGGTTGATTCAATTCCTTTCCATTATATTCCACTACATTCGGGTTGATTCCACCCCATTCCATTCCATTACATGCCATTCCATTCCATTCCATTCCACTCCATTCCAATCAGGTTGAATCCATTCCATTCCATTCCATTCCATTCAATTCCATTCCATTCCATTCCATTCGGATTGATTCCATTCCATTCCATTCCATTCTATTCCATTCCATTCCATTCCATTCCATTCGGGTTGTTTCCATTGCATTCCTTTCCATTCCATTCCATTCCACCCCATTCCATTCCATTCCATGCCATTCCATTCCATTCCATTCCACTCCATTCCAATCAGGTTGAATCCACTCCATTCCATTTCATTCCATTCCAATCCATTCGGTTTGATTCCATTCCATTCCATTCCATTCCATTCCATTCCATTCCATTCGTGTTGATTCCCTTCCCTTCCATTCCTTCCATTCCATTGCATTCCATCCCATTTTATTCGGTTTGATTCCATTCCATTCCATTCCATTCCGTTCCATTGCATTCCAATCCATTCGGGTTGATTCCATACACTTCCATTCCATTCCATTCCATTCCATTCCATTAGGGTTGATTCCATTCCATTCCTTTCCATTACATTACATTCGGGTTGATTCTATTCCATTCCATTCTATTCCATTCCATTCCATTCCATGGCATTCCAATCCATTACATTCGATTCCATTCGGGTTGATTCCATTCCATTCCATTCCAATCCATTGCATTCCATTCCACTCCATTCCATTCCATTCCATTCCATTCCATTCCATTCCAATCGTGTTGATTCCATCCAACTCCATTCCATTCCATTCCATTCTTCTCCATACCAGTCACGTTGATTCCATTCCATTTCATTGCATTCCATTCCATTCCATTCCATTCCATTCGCCTTAATAACGTTCCATTCAATTACATTCCATTCCATTACATTTCATTCCATTCGGGTTGATTTCATTCCATTCCATTGCATTCCATTACATTACATTCGGGTTGATTCCATTCCATTGCATTCCATTTCATTCCATTCCATGCCATGCTATTCCAATCCATTACGTTAGAATCCATTAGGGTTGATTCCATTCCACTCCATTACACTCCATTGCATTCCATTCCACTCCACTCCATTCCATTCCATTCCATTCCATTCTGGTTGATTCCATTCCATTCTTCTCCATTCCATTCCATTCCATAACATTCGGTTGTTTCCATCACATTCCATTCCATTCCGGTCCATTCCATACAGGTTGATTCCAATTCATTCCATTCCATTCCAGTAGATTCCATTCCCTTCGATTCCATTCCATTCCACTTGATTCCATTCCATTCCATTCCATTGCCTTCGAGTGCATTCCAATCCATTTAATTCCATTCCATTCCATTCCATTCCAATCCATTCGGTTTGATTCCCTACGTTTCCATTCCATTCAATTCCTTTCCACTCGGGTTGATTCCATTCCATTCCACTCCATTCCTTTACATTCGTGTTGATTCCATTCCATTCCATTCCACTCCATTGCATTCCCTTCCATTCCATACCATTCCATTCCATACCATTCCATTCGGGTTGATTCCATCCCATTCCATTCCATTCCATTCTCCTCCATTCCAGTGAGGTTGATTCCATGCCATTCCATTCCATTCCATTCCATTCCATTCCATTCCATTCCATTCGGGTGGATTCCATTCCATTCCATTCCATTCCTTTCCATTCCAATCCATTCCATTCCATTCCATTCGCGTTGTTTCGATTCCATTCCATTCCATTCCATTCCATTCGACTCCATTCCATTCCGTTGCATAACATTCTGGTTGATTCCATCCCATTCCATTCCATCCCATTCCATTCCATTCCATTCCATTCCATCCCATTCGGGTTGATTCCAATCCCTTCCATTCCTTCCATTCCATTGCATTCCGTTACATTTTATTCGGGTTGATTCCATTCCATTCAATTCCATTCCATTCCATTTGGATTGATTCCATTCCATACCATTCCATTCCATTCCATTTCATGCCATTCCATTCGGGTTGATTCCATATCCTTCCCTTACGTTCCATTCCATTCCATTCCATTCCAATCCATTCAGGTTGATTCCAGACACTTCCATTCCATTCCATTGCATTCCATTTGGGTTGATTCCCATCCATTCCATTCCTTTCCGTTCGCGCTGACAACATTCCATTCCATTGCATTCCATTCGGGTTGTTTCCATTCCATTCTATTCCACTCCATTCCATTCCATTCCATTCCTTTCTGGATGGACCCATTCTATTCCATTCCATTCCATTCCTTTCAGGTTGATTCCATTCCATTCTTTTCCTTTCCTTTCCATTCCATTACATTCCATTACATTCCATTCGTGTTGATTACATCCCGTTACATTCCATTCCATTCCATTCCATTCCATTCCATTCCACTCCATGCCAGTCAGGTGGATTCCATTCCATTCCATTCCATTCCATTCCATTCCATTCCATTCCATTCCATTTGGGGTGATTCCATTCCCTACCATTTCTTCAATTCCATTGCATTCCATTCCATTCCATTCCATTATGGTTGATTATATCCCATTACATTCCATTCCGTTTCATTCCACTCAATTCCAGTCAGGTTGATTCCATTCCATTCCATTTCATTCCATTCCATTGCATTCCTTTCCATTCCATTCCATTTGGGGTGATTCCATTCCCTTCAATTTATTCCATTCCATTCCATTCCATTCCATTCCTTTCCATTCGTGTTGATTCCATTCCATTCCGTTGATTTGGGTTGATTCCATATCCTTCCCTTCCATTCCATTCCATTCCATTCCTATACACTCGGGTTGATTCCATACGCTTCCATTGCATTCCATTTGATTCCATTCGGGTGGATTCCATTCCATTCCATTCCATTCCATTCGCGTTAATACCATTCCATTCCATTCCATTCCTTTCCATTCCATTTCATTCCATTCGGGTTCATTCCATTCCATTCCATTCAGTTTCATTCCATTTCTTTCCATGCCATTTCAATCCATTACGTTCGATTAGATTCGGGTTGATTCCATTCCATTCCATTCCATTCCATTACATTCGGGTTGATTCCATTCCATTCCATTCCATTCCACGCCATTGCATTCCATTCCAATCCATTCCATTGCATTCCATTCCATTCCAATCCATTCCATTCCATTCCATTCCATTCCATTCCGTTTGACCCCATCCCGTTACATTCCATTCCATTCCATTCCATTCCATTCCATTCCATTCCACTCCATTCCAGTCAGTTTGATTCCATTCCATTCCATTCCATTCCATTCCACTCCATTCCATTCCATTCCATTCCATTCGGGTTGATTCCATTCCATTCCATTCCATTCAACTCCATTCTGGTTGATTCCATTCCATTCCTCTCCATTCCATTCCATTGCATTCCATACCATTTGGGTTGGTTCCGTCCCATTCCATTCCATTCCATTCCATTCCAATCCACTCCATTCAATTCCATTCCATTCCATTCCAGTTGATTCCATTCCCTTCGATTCCAGTCCATTCCATTCGATTCCGTTCCATTCCTTTCAATTCGGGCGGCTTCCAATGCATTCCATTCCATTCCATTCCATTCCCATCCATTCGGGTTGATTCCCTACGCTTCCATTCCATACAATTCCATTCCATTCTGGTTGATTCCATTCCATTCCATTCCATTCCGTCGGGTTGTTTCCATTCCATTCCATTCCATTCCTTTCCATTCCATTCCATTCCTTTCCAATCCATTCGGTTTGATTCCATACACTTCCATTCCATTCCATTCTATTCCATTCCATTCCATTCCATTCCATTCCATTAGGCTTGATTCCATTCCATTCCTTTCCATTACATTACATTCGGTTTAATTCCATTCCATTCCATTCCATTCCATTCCATTACATTCCATTCCATTCGGTTGATTCCATTCCATTCCATTCCATTCCATTCCATTCCATTCCATTCCTTTCCATTCCATTCCATTCCATTCCATTTGGGTTGTTTCCATTCCATTCCATTCCATTCGACTCCTTTCCACTCCATTCCTTTGCATTCCATGCCATTTTGGTTGACTCCATCCCATTCCATTCCATTCCATTCCATTCCATTCCACTCGGTTTGATTCCATTCGATTCCATTCCATTCTATTCCATGCCATTCGCGTTGATTCCATTCCCTTCCATTCCTTCCATTAAATTCCATTCCATTCCATTTTATTCGGGTTGATTCAATTCCATTCCATTCCATTCCATTCCATACCATTCCATTCCATTACATTCGGGTTGATTCCATATCCTTCCTTTCCATTCCATTCCATTCCATTCCAATCCATTCGGGTTGATTCCATACCCTTGCATTGCATTCCATTTCATTCCATAAGGGTTGATTGCATTCCGTTCCATTCCATTCCATTCCATTCCATTCCATTCCATTCCGGTTGATTCTATTCCATACCATACCAATCCATTCCATTCCATGCCATTCCATTCACGTTGATTACATATCCTTCCCTTCCGTTCCATTCCATTCCATTCCAATCCATTCGGGTTGATTCCAGACGCTTCCATTCCATTCCATTCGGGTTGATTCCAATCCATTCCATTCCATTCCGTTCGCCTTGATAACATTCCATTCCATTGCATTCCCTTCTGGTTGATTCCATTCCATTCAATTCCATTCCATTCCATTCCATTCCTTTCTGGATGGTTGCATTCCATTCCATTCCATTCCATTTCCTTCCGTTCCATTCCTTTCGGGTGGATTCCATTCCATTCCTTTCCATTCCATTCCATTCCCTTTAATTCCAATGCATTCCATTCCATTCGGGTTGATTCCCTCCCGTTACATTGCATTCCATTCCATTCCATTGCATTCCATTCCATTCCATTCCATTCCACTCCATTCCAGTCAGGTTGATTCCATTGCATTCCATTCCATTCCATTCCATTCCATTCCATTCCATTCCATTCCATTCCATTCCATTCCTTTCCGTTCCATTTGGGGTGATTTCATTCCGTTCCATTTCTTCCATTCCATTGCATTCAATTCCATTCCATTCCATTAGGGATGATTATATCCCATTCCATTCCATTCCATTTCATTCCACTCCATTCCAGTCAGGTTGACTCCATTCCATTCCATTCCATTCCATTCCATTCCATTCCATTCCATTCCATTCGGGTTGATTCCATTCCATTCCATTCCATTCCATTCCACTCCATTCGGGTTGATTCCATTCCATTCCTCTCCATTCCATTCCATTCCATATCATTTGGGTTGATTCCATCCCGTTCCATTCCATTCCATTCCATTCCAATCCATTCCATTCCATTCCATACCATTCCAATCCATTCCAGTTGATTCCATTCCTTTGGATTCCATTCCATTCCATTCGATTCCACTCCATTCCATTCCTTTCGGGTGGATTCCAATCCATTCCATTCCATTCCATTCCATTCCATTCCAATCCATTCGGGTTGATTCCCTATGCTTCCATTCCATTCAATTCCATTCCATTCTGGTTGATTCCATTCCATTCCATTCCAATCCATTCGGGTTGATTCCATCCCATTCCATTCCATTCCATTCCATTCCATTCCCTTCCATTCCGTTTGATTCCATTCCATTCCATTCCATTTCATTCAGTTTTATTCCATTCCCATCCATTCCTTCCATTCCATTGCATTCCATTCTATTTTATTCGTGTTAATTCCATTCCATTCCATTCCATTAAATTCCGGTTATTCCATTCCATTCCATTCCATTCCATCCCATCCCATTCCATTCCATTCCATTCCATTCCATTCCATTCCATTCGGGTTGATTCCATTCCATTCCATTCCATTGTATTCCATTTTGTTGATTCCATTCCATCCAATTCCATTCCATTACATTCGGGTTGATTCCATTCACATCCATTCCATCCCATTCCGTTCCATTCCATTAGGTTTGGTTCCATTCCGTTCCATTCCATGCCATTCCGTTCCATTTCATTTGGGTTGATTCCATATCCTTCCCTTCCATTCCATTCTATTCCATTCCAATACACTCGGGTTGACTCCATACGCTTCCATTGCATTCTATTTCATTCCATTCTGGTGGATTCCATTCCATCCCATTCTATTCCATTCCATCCCATTCCATTCCATTCCATACCTTTCGCGTTAATACCTTTCAATTCCATTCCATTCCATTCCGTTCCATTCCATTTCATTCTACTCGGGTTGATTCCATTCCATTCCATTCAGTTCCATTCCATTCCATTCCTTGCCATTCCAATCCATTACGCTCCATTACATTTGGGTTGATTCAATTCCTTTCCATTATATTCCACTACATTCGGGTTGATTCCACCCCATTCCATTCCATTACATGCCATTCCATTCCATTCCATTCCACTCCATTCCAATCAGGTTGAATCCATTCCATTCCATTCCATTCCATTCAATTCCATTCCATTCCATTCCATTCGGATTGATTCCATTCCATTCCATTCCATTCTATTCCATTCCATTCCATTCCATTCCATTAGGGTTGTTTCCATTGCATTCCTTTCCATTCCATTCCATTCCACCCCATTCCATTCCACTCCATGCCATTCCATACCATTCCATTCCACTCCATTCCAATCAGGTTGAATCCACTCCATTCCATTTCATTCCATTCCAATCCATTCGGTTTGATTCCATTCCATTCCATTCCATTCCATTCCATTCGTGTTGATTCCGTTCCCTTCCATTCCTTCCATTCCATTGCATTCCATCCCATTTTATTCGGTTTGATTCCATTCCATTCCATTCCATTCCATTCCATTCCATTCCATTCCGTTCCATTGCATTCCAATCCATTCGGGTTGATTCCATACACTTCCATTCCATTCCATTCCATTCCATTCCATTAGGGTTGATTCCATTCCATTCCTTTCCATTACATTACATTCGGGTTGATTCTATTCCATTCCATTCTATTCAATTCCATTCCATTCCATGGCATTCCAATCCATTACATTCGATTCCATTCGGGTTGATTCCATTCCATTCCATTCCAATCCATTGCATTCCATTCCACTCCATTCCATTCCATTCCATTCCATTCCATTCCATTCGGGTTGATTCCATCCCATTCCATTAGATTCCATTCCATTCCATTGCATTTGGGTTGATACCATTCCAATCCATTCCTTCCCATTCCATTCAATTCCGTTCCAATCCATTCCATTCGGGTTGATTACATTCCCTTCCACTCCATTGCATTCCATTGCATTCCATTCCATTCCATTCGGCTTGATTCCATTCCCTTATATTCCATTCCATTCCATTCCATTCCATTCCATTCCATTCCATTCCATTCCATTCCATTCCTTTCTGGTTGATTCCATTCCATTCCATTCCCTTCCATTCCATTCCATTAGGGTTGATTATATCCCAATCCATTCCATTCCATTTCTTTCCAATCCATTCCAGTCAGGTTGTTTCCATTGCATTCCATTCCTTTCCAATCCATTTCATTCCAATCCATTCGGGTTGATTCCCTACGCTTTCATTCCATTCAATTCCATTCCATTCGGGTTGATTCCATTCCATTCCATTCCAATCCATTCGGGTTGATTCCATCCCATTCCATTCCATTCCATTCCATTCCGTTTGATTCCATTCCATTCCATTCCATTCCATTCCATTCCATTCCATTCCATTCGCGTTTTTACCATTCCTTTCCCTTCCATTCCATTCCATTCCATTCCATTCGGGTTGATTCAATTCCATTCCATTCCATTCCATTACACTCGGGTTGATTCCATTCCATTCCATTCCATTCCATTCCATTCCATGCCATTCCAATCCATTACATTCTATTGCATTCGGGTTCATTCCATTCCATTCCATTCCACTCCATTGCATTCCGTTCCACTCCTTTCCATTCCATTCCATTCCATTCGGGTGGATTCCATCCCATTACATTCCATTCCATTCCAAGCCACTCCATTCCAGTCAGGTTGTTTCCATTCTATTCCATTCCATTGCAATCCATTCCATTCCATTCCTTTCCTGTTGATTCCATTCCATTTCATTCCATTCCATTCCATTCCAATCCATTCAACTCCATTCCATTCCATTTCATGCCATTCGGGTAAATTCACTTCCATTCCATTCCATTCCATTCCATTCCATACCATTCCATTTGGGTTGACTCCGTTCCATTCCATTCCATTCCAGTCCACTCCATTCCATTCGAATTGTTTCCATTCCCTTCCATTCCATCCCATTCCATTGCATTCCATTCCATTCTATTCCATTGAGTTTGAATCCATATCCTTCCCTTCCATTCCATTCAATTCCTTTCCGGTTGATTCCATTCCATTCCATTCCATTCCATTCCATTCGGATTGATTCCATTCCATTCTATTCCTTTCCATTGCATTCCACTAAATTCCATTCCTTTCTGGATGATTCCATTCCATTCCATTCCATTCCATTCCATTCCATTCCTTTCCATTTAATTCCATTCCATTCCACTCTGGTTGATTCCATTCCATTCCTTTCCATTCCATTCCATTCCGTTCCATTCCATTCCATTCGGGTTGATTCCATCCAACTCCATTCCATTCCATTCCCTTCTTCTCCATACCAGTCACGTTGATTCCATTCCATTGCATTCCATTCCATTCCATTCGGGTTCATTTATTTCCATTCCATTCCATTTGGGTTGATTCCATAACCTTCCCTTCCATTCCATTCTATTCCATTGCAATACACTCGGGTGGATTCCATTCGCTTCCATTGCATTCAATTTCATACCATTCATGTGGATTCCATTCCATCCCATTCTATTCCATTGCATTCAATTCCATTCCATTCCATTCCATTCTATTTGCGTTAATACCATTCCATTCCATTCCATATCATTCCATTCGGGTTGATTCCATTCCATTACATTGAGTTCCGTTCCATTCAATTCCTTGCCATTCCAATCCATTACGTTCGATTACATTCGGGTTGCTTCCATTCCATTCCATTATATTCCATTACATTCGTGTTGATTCCATTCCATTCCATTCCACACCATTGCATTCCATTAAACTCCATTCGATTCTATTCCATTCTATTCGTGTTGATTCCATCCCACACCATTCCATTCCATGCCATTCCATTCCATTCCATTCCTCTCCATTCCAATCAGGTGGATTCCATACCATTTCATTCCATTCCATTCCATTCCATTCCATTCCATTCCATTCGGGTTGCTACCATTCCATTCCATTCCATTCAATGCCATTCCATTCCATTCCATTCCATTCCTTTCTGATTGATTCCATTCCATTCCATTCCAATCCATTCCATTCCATTCCATTCCATTTCATTCCATTCCATTCCATTCCATTCTATTAGGGTTGATTATATCCTATTCCATTCCTTTCCATTTCATTGCAATCCATTCCAGTCAGGTGGATTCCATCCCAATCCATCCCATTCCATTCCATTCCATTCCATTCCAATCCATTCCATTCAATTCAGGTTGATTCCATTCAATTCAGGTTGATTCCATTCAATTCCATTACATTCCATACCATTTGGGTTGATTCCATCCCGTTCCATTCCATTCCAGTTGTTTCCATTCCCTTCGATTCCAATCCATTCCATTCGATTCCGTTCCATTCCAATCCATTCGGGTGGATTCCAATCCATTCCATTCCATTCCATTCCATTCCATTCCATTCCATTCCATTCCAATCCATTCGTGTTGATTCTCTACGCTTCCATTCCATTCAATTCCATTCCGTTCGGGTTGATTCCACTCCATTCCATTCCACTCCATTCGGGTTGATTCCAACCCATTCCATTCCATTCCATTCCATTCCATGCCATTCCATTCCGTTTGATTCCATTCCATTCCATTCCATTTCATTCCATTAGGGTTGATTACATTCCCCTCCATTCCATTGCATTCCATTCCATTTTATTCGGGTTGATTAAATTCCATTCCATTCCATTCCATTCCATTCCTTTCCGGTTGATTCCATTCCATTCCATTCCATTCCATTCCATTCGCGTTTTTACCATTCCTTTCCCATCCATTCCATTCCATTCGGGTTGATTCAATTCCATTCCATTCCATTCCATTACATCCGGGTTGATTCCATTCCATTACATTCCATTGCATTCCATTCCATGCCATTCCAATCCATTACATTCTATTGCATTCGTGTTCATTCCATTCCATTCCATTCCATTCCACTCCATTGCATTCCGTTCCACTCCTTTCCATTCCATTCCATTCCATTCGGGTGGATTCCATCCCATTCCGTTCCATTCCATTCCATGCCACTCCATTCCAGTCAGGTTGATTCCATTCCATTCCATTCCATTGCAATCCATTCCATTCCATTCCTTTCCGGTTGATTCCATTCCATTTCATTCAATTCCATATCATTCCAATCCATTCAACTCCATTCCATTCCATTTCATACCATTCCGGTAAATTCCATTCCATTCCATTCCATTCCATTCCATTCCATTCCATTCGGGTTGACTCCGTTCCATTCCATTCCATTCCATTCCACTCCATTCCACTCGAATTGTTTCCATTCCCTTCCATTCCATTCCATTCCATTGCATTCCATTCCATTCTATTCCATTGAGTTTGAATCCATATCCTTCCCTTCCATTCCATTCCATTCCTTTCCGGTTGATTCCATTCCATTCCATTCCATTCCATTCGGATTGATTCCATTCCATTCCATTCCTTTCCATTGCATTCCACTACATTCCATTCCTTTCTGGATGATTCCATTCCATTCCATTCCATTCCATTCCATTCCATTCCTTTCCATTTAATTCCATTCCATTCCACTCTGGTTGATTCCATTCCATTCCTTACCATTCCATTCCATTCCGTTCCATTCCATTCCAATCGTGTTGATTCCATCCAACTCCATTCCATTCCATTCCATTCTTCTCCATACCAGTCACGTTGATTCCATTCCATTTCATTGCATTCCATTCCATTCCATTCCATTCCATTCGCCTTAATAACGTTCCATTCAATTACATTCCATTCCATTACATTTCATTCCATTCGGGTTGATTCCATTCCATTCCATTGCATTCCATTACATTACATTCGGGTTGATTCCATTCCATTGCATTCCATTTCATTCCATTCCATGCCATGCTATTCCAATCCATTACGTTAGAATCCATTAGGGTTGATTCCATTCCACTCCATTACACTCCATTGCATTCCATTCCACTCCACTCCATTCCATTCCATTCCACTCCATTCTGGTTGATTCCATTCCATTCTTCTCCATTACATTCCATTCCATAACATTCGGTTGTTTCCATCACATTCCATTCCATTCCGGTCCATTCCATACGGGTTGATTCCAATTCATTCCATTCCATTCCAGTAGATTCCATTCCCTTCGATTCCATTCCATTCCACTCGATTCCATTCCATTCCATTCCATTGCCTTCGAGTGCATTCCAATCCATTTAATTCCATTCCATTCCATTCCTTTCCAATCCATTCGGTTTGATTCCCTACGTTTCCATTCCATTCAATTCCTTTCCACTCGGGTTGATTCCATTCCATTCCACTCCATTCCTTTACATTCGTGTTGATTCCATTCCATTCCATTCCACTCCATTGCATTCCCTTCCATTCCATACCATTCCATTCCATACCATTCCATTCGGGTTGATTCCATCCCATTCCATTCCATTCCATTCTCCTCCATTCCAGTGAGGTTGATTCCATTCCATTCCATTCCATTCCATTCCATTCCATTCCATTCGGGTGGATTCCATTCCATTCCATTCCATTCCTTTCCATTCCAATCCATTCCATTCCATTCCATTCGCGTTGTTTCGATTCCATTCCATTCCATTCCATTCCATTCGACTCCATTCCATTCCGTTGCATAACATTCTGGTTGATTCCATCCCATTCCATTCCATCCCATTCCATTCCATTCCATTCCATTCCATCCCATTCGGGTTGATTCCAATCCCTTCCATTCCTTCCATTCCATTGCATTCCGTTACATTTTAATCGGGTTGATTCCATTCCATTCAATTCCATTCCATTCCATTTGGATTGATTCCATTCCATACCATTCCATTCCATTCCATTTCATGCCATTCCATTCGGGTTGATTCCATATCCTTCCCTTACGTTCCATTCCATTCCATTCCATTCCAATCCATTCAGGTTGATTCCAGACACTTCCATTCCATTCCATTGCATTCCATTTGGGTTGATTCCCATCCATTCCATTCCTTTCCGTTCGCGCTGACAACATTCCATTCCATTGCATTCCATTCGGGTTGTTTCCATTCCATTCTATTCCACTCCATTCCATTCCATTCCATTCCTTTCTGGATGGACCCATTCTATTCCATTCCATTCCATTCCTTTCGGGTTGATTCCATTCCATTCTTTTCCTTTCCTTTCCATTCCATTACATTCCATTACATTCCATTCGTGTTGATTACATCCCGTTACATTCCATTCCATTCCATTCCATTCCATTCCATTCCACTCCATGCCAGTCAGGTGGATTCCATTCCATTCCATTCCATTCCATTCCATTCCATTTGGGGTGATTCCATTCCCTACCATTTCTTCAATTCCATTGCATTCCATTCCATTCCATTCCATTATGGTTGATTATATCCCATTACATTCCATTCCGTTTCATTCCACTCAATTCCAGTCAGGTTGATTCCATTCCATTCCATTTCATTCCATTCCATTGCATTCCTTTCCATTCCATTCCATTTGGGGTGATTCCATTCCCTTCAATTTATTCCATTCCATTCCATTCCATTCCTTTCCATTCGTGTTGATTCCATTCCATTCCGTTGATTTGGGTTGATTCCATATCCTTCCCTTCCATTCCATTCCATTCCATTCCATTCCTATACACTCGGGTTGATTCCATACGCTTCCATTGCATTCCATTTGATTCCATTCGGGTGGATTCCATTCCATTCCATTCCATTCCATTCGCGTTAATACCATTCCATTCCATTCCATTCCTTTCCATTCCATTTCATTCCATTCGGGTTCATTCCATTCCATTCCATTCAGTTTCATTCCATTTCTTTCCATGCCATTTCAATCCATTACGTTCGATTAGATTCGGGTTGATTCCATTCCATTCCATTCCATTACATTACATTCGGGTTGATTCCATTCCATTCCATTCCATTCCATTCCACGCCATTGCATTCCATTCCAATCCATTCCATTGCATTCCATTCCATTCCAATCCATTCCATTCCATTCCATTCCATTCCATTCCGTTTGACCCCATCCCGTTACATTCCATTCCATTCCATTCCATTCCATTCCATTCCATTCCATTCCACTCCATTCCAGTCAGTTTGATTCCATTCCATTCCATTCCATTCCATTCCACTCCATTCCATTCCATTCAACTCCATTCTGGTTGATTCCATTCCATTCCTCTCCATTCCATTCCATTGCATTCCATACCATTTGGGTTGGTTCCGTCCCATTCCATTCCATTCCATTCCATTCCAATCCACTCCATTCAATTCCATTCCATTCCATTCCAGTTGATTCCATTCCCTTCGATTCCAGTCCATTCCATTCGATTCCGTTCCATTCCATTCAATTCGGGCGGCTTCCAACGCATTCCATTCCATTCCATTCCATTCCCATCCATTCGGGTTGATTCCCTACGCTTCCATTCCATACAATTCCATTCCATTCTGGTTGATTCCATTCCATTCCATTCCATTCCGTCGCGTTGTTTCCATTCCATTCCATTCCATTCCTTTCCATTCCATTCCATTCCTTTCCAATCCATTCGGTTTGATTCCATAAACTTCCATTCCATTCCATTCCATTCCATTCCATTCCATTCCATTAGGCTTGATTCCATTCCATTCCTTTCCATTACATTACATTCGGTTTAATTCCGTTCCATTCCATTCCATTCCATTCCATTCCATTCCATTCCAATCCATTCCATTCCATTCTATTCCATTCCATTCGGGTTGATTCCCTGCGCTTCCATTCCATTCAATTCCATTCCATTCGGGTTGATTCCATTCCATTCCATTCCAATCCATTCGGGTTGATTCCATCCCATTCCATTCCATTCCATTCCATTCCGTAAGATTCCATTCCATTCCACTCCATTCCATTCCATTCGGGTTTATTCCATTCCCATCCATTCCTTCCATTCCATTGCATTCCATTCCATTTTATTCGGGTTGAATTCATTCCATTCCATTCCATTCCATTCCATTCCATTCCGGTTGATTCCATTCCATTCCATTCCATTCCATTCCATTGGCGTTGATACCATTCCTTTCCATTCCATTCCATTCCATTCGGTTGATTCCATTCCATTCCATTCCATTCCATTCGGGTTGATTCCATTCCATTCCATTCCATTCCATTCCATTCCATTCCATTCCATGGCATTCCAATCCATTACATTCTATTACATTCGGGTTGATTCCATTCCATTCCATTCAAATCCATTGCATTCCATTCCACTCCTTTCTATTCCATTCCATTCCATTCGTGTGGATTCCATCCCATTCCATTCCATGCCACTCCATTCCAGTCAGGTTGATTCCATTTTATTCCATTCCATTCCATTCAATTCCATTCCTTTCCATTCCATTCGGGTTAATTCCATTCCATTCCATACCATTCCATTCTGGTTGATTCCAATCCATTCCATTCCATTCATATCCATTCCATTCGGGTTGATTCCATTCCATTCCATTCCACTCCATTCGGATTGATTCCATTCCATTCCATTCCATTCCATTCCATTCCATTCCATTCGTATTGATTCCATTCCATTCCATTCCATTGCACTACAATTTGTTGCTTCCATTCCATCCAATTCCACTCCATTCCATTTGGGTTGATTCCATTCCCATTCATTCCATCCCATTCCATTCCATTCCATTAGGGTTGATTCCATTCCGTTCCATTGCATTCCATTCCATTCCATTCCATTCCATTCCATTTTGGTTGATTCCACATCCTTCCCTTCCATTACATTCTATTCCATTCCAATACACTCGGGTTGATTCCATACGCTTCCATTGCATTCCATTTCATTCCATTCTGGTGGATTCCATTCCATCCCATTCTATTGCATTCCATTCCATTCCATTCCATTCCATTCGCGTTAATACCATTCCATTCCATTTCATTCCATTCCATTCCATTCCATTTCATTCCATTCGGGTTTATTCCATTCCATTCCATTCAGTTCCATTCCATTCCATTCCTTGCCATTCCAATACATTACGTTCGTTTACATTCTAGTTGATTCCATTTCATTTCATTATATTCCATTACATTCGAGTTGATTCCATTCCATTCCATTCCACTCCATTGCATTCAATTCCAATCCATTCCATTCCATTCCATTCCATTCGGGTTGATTCCATTCCATTCCATTCCATTGCGTTCCAATTTGCTGATTCCATTCCATGCAATTCCATTCCATTGCATTCGGGTTGATTCCATTCACATCCATTCCATCCCATTCCATTCCATTCCATTAGGGTTGATTCCATTCCGTTCCATTCCATTCCATTCCATTCCATTTGGGTTGATTCCATATCCTTCCCTTCCATTCCATTCTATTCCATTCCAATACACTCGGGTTGATTCCATACGCTTCCATTGCATTCCATTTCATTCCATTCTGGTGGATTCCATTCCATCCATTCTATTCCATTCCATTCCATTCCATTCCATTCCTTTCGCGTTAATACCATGCCATTCCATTCCATACCCTTCCATTCCATTCCATTCCATTTCATTCCATTCGGGTTGATTCCATTCCATTCCATTCAGTTCCATTCCATTCCATTCCTTGCCATTCCAATCCATTACGTTCAATTACATTCGGGTTGATTCAATTCCTTTCCTTATATTCCATTACATTCGTTTTGATTCCATTCCATTCCATTCCACTCAATTGCATTCCATTCCACTCCATTCCATTCCATTCCATTCCATTCGGGTGGATTCCACCCCATTCCATTCCATTCCATGCCATTCCATTTCATTCCATTCCACTGCATACCAATCAGGTTGATTCCCTTCCATTCCATTCCATTCCATTCCATTCCATTCCATTCCATTCGGGTTGATTCCATTCCATTTCATTCCCTTCTATTCCTTCAATTCCATTGCATTCCATTCCATTTTATTCGGGTTGATTCCATTCCATTCCATTCCATTCCATTCCAATCCATTCCATTCCATTCCATTCCAGTTGATTCCATTCCCTTCGATTCCATTCCATTCCATTCGATTCTGTTCCATTCCATTTCATTCGGGTGGACTCCTATCCATTCCATTCCATTCCATTAAATTCCAATCCATTAGGGTTGATTCCCTACGCATCCGTGCCATACAATTCAATTCCATGCGGGTTGATCCATTCCATTCCATTCCAATCCATTCGGGTTGATTCCATCCCATTCCATTCCATTCCATTCCATTCCGTTCCATTTCGCTTGATTCCATTCCATTCCATTCCATTCCATTCCATTCCATTCCATTGAATTCCATTCCTTTCCATTCCATTCGGGTTGATTCCATTCCATTCCATTCCATTCCATTCTGGTTGATTCCAATCCATTCCATTCCATTCATATCCATTCCATTCGGGTTGATTCCATTCCATTCCATTCCACTCCATTCGGGTTGATTCCATTCCATTTCATTCCATTCCATCCCATTAGATTCCATTCCATTCCATTCGGGTTGATTCCATTCCATTCCATTCCATTGCATTACAATTTGTTGCTTCCATTCCATCCAATTCCATTACATTCCATTCGGGTTGATTCCATTCCCATCCATTCCATCCCATTCCATTCCATTCCATTACGGTTGATTCCATTCCGTTCCATTCCATTCCATTTCATTACATTTGTGTTGCTTCCACATCCTTCACTTCCATTACATTCTATTCCATTCCAATACACTCGGGTTGATTCCATACGCTTCCATTGCATTCCATTTCATTCCATTCGGGTATATTCCATTCCATTCCATTCAGTTCCATTCCATTCCATTCCTTGCCATTCCAATACATTACGTTAGATTACATTCGAGTTGATTCCATTTAATTTCATTATATTCCATTACATTCGAGTTGATTCCATTCCATGCCATTCCTGTCCAGTGCATTCCATTCCATTCCATTCCATTCCATTCCATTCCATTCGGGATGATTCGAACCCATTCCATTCCATTACATGCCATTCCATTCCATTCCATTCCATGCCATTCCATTCGGGTTGATTCCATTCCATTCCATTCCATTCTATTCTATTCCATTCCATTCCATTCGGTTTGTTCACATTGCTTTCCATTCCATTCGATTCCATTACACTCCATTCCATGCCATTCCATTCCATTCGTGTTCATTCCATAAAATTCCATTCTATTCCATTCCATTCCATTCCATTCCATTCTATTCCATTCCATTCCATTCGGGTTGATTCGAACCCATTCCATTCCATTAGATGCCATTCCATTCCATTCCATTCCATTCCATTCCATTACATTCGGGTTGATTCCATTCCATTCCATTCCATTCCATTCCACGCCATTGCATTCCATTCCAATCCATTCCATTGCATTCCATTCCATTCCAATCCATTCCATTCCATTCCATTCCATTCCATTCCGTTTGACCCCATCCCGTTACATTCCATTCCATTCCATTCCATTCCATTCCATTCCATTCCACTCCATTCCAGTCAGTTTGATTCCATTCCATTCCATTCCATTCCATTCCACTCCATTCCATTCCATTCAACTCCATTCTGGTTGATTCCATTCCATTCCTCTCCATTCCATTCCATTGCATTCCATACCATTTGGGTTGGTTCCGTCCCATTCCATTCCATTCCATTCCATTCCAATCCACTCCATTCAATTCCATTCCATTCCATTCCAGTTGATTCCATTCCCTTCGATTCCAGTCCATTCCATTCGATTCCGTTCCATTCCATTCAATTCGGGCGGCTTCCAACGCATTCCATTCCATTCCATTCCATTCCCATCCATTCGGGTTGATTCCCTACGCTTCCATTCCATACAATTCCATTCCATTCTGGTTGATTCCATTCCATTCCATTCCATTCCGTCGCGTTGTTTCCATTCCATTCCATTCCATTCCTTTCCATTCCATTCCATTCCTTTCCAATCCATTCGGTTTGATTCCATAAACTTCCATTCCATTCCATTCCATTCCATTCCATTCCATTAGGCTTGATTCCATTCCATTCCTTTCCATTACATTACATTCGGTTTAATTCCGTTCCATTCCATTCCATTCCATTCCATTCCATTCCATTCCATTCCAATCCATTCCATTCCATTCTATTCCATTCCATTCGGGTTGATTCCCTGCGCTTCCATTCCATTCAATTCCATTCCATTCGGGTTGATTCCATTCCATTCCATTCCAATCCATTCGGGTTGATTCCATCCCATTCCATTCCATTCCATTCCATTCCGTAAGATTCCATTCCATTCCACTCCATTCCATTCCATTCGGGTTTATTCCATTCCCATCCATTCCTTCCATTCCATTGCATTCCATTCCATTTTATTCGGGTTGAATTCATTCCATTCCATTCCATTCCATTCCATTCCATTCCGGTTGATTCCATTCCATTCCATTCCATTCCATTCCATTGGCGTTGATACCATTCCTTTCCATTCCATTCCATTCCATTCGGTTGATTCCATTCCATTCCATTCGGGTTGATTCCATTCCATTCCATTCCATTCCATTCCATTCCATTCCATGGCATTCCAATCCATTACATTCTATTACATTCGGGTTGATTCCATTCCATTCCATTCAAATCCATTGCATTCCATTCCACTCCTTTCTATTCCATTCCATTCCATTCGTGTGGATTCCATCCCATTCCATTCCATGCCACTCCATTCCAGTCAGGTTGATTCCATTTTATTCCATTCCATTCCATTCAATTCCATTCCTTTCCATTCCATTCGGGTTAATTCCATTCCATTCCATACCATTCCATTCTGGTTGATTCCAATCCATTCCATTCCATTCATATCCATTCCATTCGGGTTGATTCCATTCCATTCCATTCCACTCCATTCGGATTGATTCCATTCCATTCCATTCCTTTCCATTCCATTCCATTCCATTGGTATTGATTCCATTCCATTCCATTCCATTGCACTACAATTTGTTGCTTCCATTCAATCCAATTCCACTCCTTTCCATTTGGGTTGATTCCATTCCCATTCATTCCATCCCATTCCATTCCATTCCATTAGGGTTGATTCCATTCCGTTCCAATGCATTCCATTCCATTCCATTCCATTCCATTCCATTTTGGTTGATTCCACATCCTTCGCTTCCATTACATTCTACTCCATTCCAATACACTCGGGTTGATTCCATACGCTTCCATTGCATTCCATTTCATTCCATTCTGGTGGATTCCATTCCATCCCATTCTATTGCATTCCATTCCATTCCATTCCATTCCATTCGCGTTAATACCATTCCATTCCATTCCATTCCATTCCATTCCATTCCATTCCATTCCATTTCATTCCATTCGGGTTTATTCCATTCCATTCCATTCAGTTCCATTCCATTCCATTCCTTGCCATTCCAATACATTACGTTCGTTTACATTCGAGTTGATTCCATTTCATTTCATTATATTCCATTACATTCGTGTTGATTCCATTCCATTCCATTCCACTCCATTGCATTCAATTCCAATCCATTCCATTCCATTCCGTTCCATTCGGGTTGATTCGAACCCATTCCATTCCCTTCCATGCCACTCCATTCCATTCCATTCCACCCCATTCGGGTTGATTCCATTCCATTCCTCTCCATTCCATTCAATTCCATACCATTTTGGTTGACTCCATCACATTCCATTCCATTCCATTCCATTCCAATCCATTCCATTCCATTCCAGTTGATTCCATTCCCTTCGATTTCATTCCATTCCATTCGATTCCGTTCCATTCCATTCCATTCGGGTGGATTCCAATCCATTGCATTCCAATCCATTCCATTCCATTAAATTCCAATCCATTCGGGTTGATTCCCTACGGTTCCATTTCATTCAATTCCATTCCATTCGGGTTGATTTCATTCCATTCCACTCCAATCCATTCGGGTTGTTTCCATCCCATTGCATTCCATTCCATTCCATTCCGTTCCATTCCATTCCATTCCGTTTGATTCCATTCCATTCCATTCCATTCCATTCCATTCCATTCCATTCCATTCGGGTTGATTCCATTCCGTTCCATTCCTTCCATTCCATTTCGGTTGATTCCATTCCATTCCATTCCATTACATTCCATTCGCGTTGATACCATTCCTTTCCATTCCATTCCATTCCATTCCAATCCATTCCATTCGGGATGATTCAATTCCATTCCATTCCATTCCATTACATTCGGGTTGATTCCATTCCATTCCATTCCATTCCATTCCCTTCCATTCCATTCCATTACATTCGGGTTGATTCCGTTCCATTCCAATCCAGTCCATTCCATTCCATTCCATTCAATGCCATTCCAATCCACTACAATCTATTCCATTCGGGTTGATTCCATTCCCTTCCATTCCACTCCATTGCATTCCATTCCACTTTATTCCATTCAATTCGGGGGGATTCCATCCCATTCCCTTCCATTCCATTCCATGCCACTCCATTCCAGTCAGGTTGATTCCATTTCACTCCATTCCATTCCATTCCATTGCATTCCATTTGATTCCATACCTTTCATATTGATTCCATTCCATTCCATTCTATTCCATTCCATTCCATTCCCTTCCATTCGGGTTTATTTCATTCCATTCCATTCCAATACATTCCACTCCATTCCATTCCATTTCATACCATTCTGGAAAATTCCATTCCATTCCATTCCATTCCATTCCCTTCCATTCGGGTTGACTCCATTCCATTCCATTCCATTCCATTCCACTCCATTCCATTCGGATTGATTCCATTCCCTTCCATTCCATCCCTTTCCATTGCATTCCATTCCATTCCATTCGCGTTGATTCCATTCCATTCCATTCCATTCCATTCCATTCCATTCCATTCGGGTTGATTCCATATCCTTCCCTTCCATTCCATTCCATTCCATTCCATTCCATTCCACTCCTGTTCATTTCATTCCATTCCATTCCACTCCTGTTCATTTCATTCCATTCCATTCCATTCCATTCCATTCCATTCCATTCCATTCCATTCGGATTGATTCCATTCCATTCCATTCCTTTCCATTGCATTCCATTCCATTCCATTCCTTACTGGATGATTCCATTCCATTCCATTCCATTCCATTCCATTTAATTCCATTCCATTCCACTCTGGTTGATTCCATTCCATTCCTTTCCATTCCATTCAATTCCGTTCCATTCCATTCCATTCGTGTTGATTCCATCCAATTCCATTCCATTCCATTCCATTCTTCTCCATACCTGTCAGGGTGATTCCATTCCATTCCATTGCATTCCACTCCATTCCATTCCATTCCATTCGCGTCAAAAACGTTCCATTCCATTACATTACATTTCATTCCATTCGGGTTGATTCCATTCCATTCCATTGCATTCCACTCCATTCCATTCCATTCCATTCGCGTCAATAAATTTCCATTCCATTCCATTCCATTAAATTACATTTCATTCCATTCGGGTTGATTCCATTCCATTCCATTCCATTCCATTTCATTACTTTCGGGATGATTCCATTCCATTGCATTCCATTCCATTCCATTCCATGCCATGCTATTCCAATCCATTACGTTAGAATCCATTAGGGTTGATTCCATTCCACTCCATTCCACTCCATTGCATTCCATTCCACTCCATTCCATTCCATTCCATTCCACTCCATTCGGGTTGATTCCGTTCCATTCCTCTCCATTACATTAAATTCCATAACATTCCGGTTGATTCCATCCCATTCCATTCCATTCCATTCCATTCCATTCCCTTCCATTCCATACGGGTTGACTCCAATTCATTCCATTCCATTCCATTCCATTACACTTGATTCCATTCCATTCCATTCCATTCCATTCCATTGCATTCCATTCCATTGCATTCGAGTGGATTCCAATCCATTTAATTCCATTCCATTCCTTTCCATTCTAATCCATTCGGTTTGATTCCCTACGCTTCCATTCCATTCAATTCCATTCCACTCGGGTTGATTCCATTCCATTCCAATCCATTCCATTACATTCGGGTTGATTCCTTTCCATTCCATTCCACTCCATTGCATTCCCTTCCATTCCATTCCAATCCATTCGGATTGATTCCATCCAATTCCAATCCATTCCATTCCCCTCCATTCCGGTGACGTTGATTCCATTCCATTCCATTCCATTCCATTCCATTCCATTACATTACATTACATTACATTCCATTCGGGTTGATTCCATTCCATTCCATTCCATTCCATTCCATTCCATTCCATTCCTTTCCATTCCATTCCATTCCATTCCATTTGGGTTGTTTCCATTCCATTCCATTCCATTCGACTCCTTTCCACTCCATTCCTTTGCATTCCATGCCATTCTGGTTGACTCCATCCCATTCCATTCCATTCCATTCCATTCCATTCCACTCGGTTTGATTCCATTCGATTCCATTCCATTCTATTCCATGCCATTCGCGTTGATTCCATTCCCTTCCATTCCTTCCATTCCATTGCATTCCATTCCATTTTATTCGGGTTGATTCAATTCCATTCCATTCCATTCCATTCCATACCATTCCATTCCATTACATTCGGGTTGATTCCATATCCTTCCTTTCCATTCCATTCCATTCCATTCCAATCCATTCGGGTTGATTCCATACCCTTGCATTGCATTCCATTTCATTCCATAAGGGTTGATTGCATTCCGTTCCATTCCATTCCATTCCATTCCATTACATTCCATTCCATTCCATTCCATTCCATTCGGGTTGATTCTATTCCATACCATTCCAATCCATTCCATTCCATGCCATTCCATTCACGTTGATTACATATCCTTCCCTTCCGTTCCATTCCATTCCATTCCAATCCATTCGGGTTGATTCCAGACGCTTCCATTCCATTCCATTCGGGTTGATTCCAATCCATTCCATTCCATTCCGTTCGCCTTGATAACATTCCATTCCATTGCATTCCCTTCTGGTTGATTCCATTCCATTCAATTCCATTCCATTCCATTCCATTCCTTTCTGGATGGTTCCATTCCATTCCATTCCATTCCATGTCCTTCCGTTCCATTCCTTTCGGGTGGATTCCATTCCATTCCTTTCCATTCCATTCCATTCCCTTTAATTCCAATGCATTCCATTCCATTCGGGTTGATTCCCTCCCGTTACATTGCATTCCATTCCATTCCATTGCATTCCATTCCATTCCATTCCTTTCCACTCCATTCCAGTCAGGTTGATTCCATTGCATTCCATTCCATTCCATTCCATTCCATTCCATTCCATTCCATTCCATTCCTTTCCGTTCCATTTGGGGTGATTTCATTCCCTTCCATTTCTTCCATTCCATTGCATTCAATTCCATTCCATTCCATTAGGGATGATTATATCCCATTCCATTCCATTCCGTCTCATTCCACTCCATTCCAGTCAGGTTGACTCCATTCCATTCCATTCCATTCCATTCCATTCCATTCCATTCGGGTTGATTCCATTCCATTCCATTCCATTCCACTCCATTCGGGTTGATTCCATTCCATTCCTATCCATTCCATTCCATTCCATATCATCTGGGTTGATTCCATCCCGTTCCATTCCATTCCATTCCATTCCAATCCATTCCATTCCATTCCATACCATTCCAATCCATTCCAGTTGATTCCATTCATTTGGATTCCATTCCATTCCATTCGATTCCACTCCATTCCATTCCATTCGGGTGGATTCCAATCCATTCCATTCCATTCCATTCCATTCCATTCCATTCCAATCCATTCGGGTTGATTCCCTATGCTTCCATTCCATTCAATTCCATTCCATTCTGGTTGATTCCATTCCATTCCATTCCAATCCATTCGGGTTGATTCCATCCCATTCCATTCCATTCCATTCCATTCCATTCCCTTCCATTCCGTTTGATTCCATTCCATTCCATTCCATTCCATTCAGGTTTATTCCATTCCCATCCATTCCTTCCATTCCATTGCATTCCATTCCATTTTATTCGGGTTAATTCCATTCCATTCCATTCCATTCCATTCCGGTTATTCCATTCCATTCCATTCCATTCCATCCCATCCCATTCCATTCCATTCCATTCCATTCCATTCCATTCCATTCGGGTTGATTCCATTCCATTCCATTCCATTGTATTCCATTGTGTTGATTCCATTGAATCCAATTCCATTCCATTACATTCGGGTTGATTCCATTCACATCCATTCCATCCCATTCCATTCCATTTCATTAGGTTTGGTTCCATTCCGTTCCATTCCATGCCATTCCCTTCCATTTCATTTGGGTTGATTCCATATCCTTCCCTTCCATTCCATTCTATTCCATTCCAATACACTCGGGTTGACTACATACGCTTCCATTGCATTCTATTTCATTCCATTATGGTGGATTCCATTCCATCCCATGCTATTCCATTCCATTCCATTCCATTCCATTCCATACCTTTCGCGTTAATACCTTTCAATTCCATTCCATTCCATTCCGTTCCATTCCATTTCATTCTACTCGGGTTGATTCCATTCCATTCCATTCAGTTCCATTCCATTCCATTCCTTGCCATTCCAATCCATTACGCTCGATTACATTCGGGTTGATTCAATTCCTTTCCATTATATTCCACTACATTCGGGATGATTCCACCCCATTCCATTCCATTACATGCCATTCCATTCCATTCCATTCCACTCCATTCCAATCAGGTTGAATCCATTCCATTCCATTCCATTCCATTCCATTCCATTCCATTCCATTCCATTCCATTCCATTGGGATTGATTCCATTCCATTCCATTCCATTCTATTCCATTCCATTCCATTCCATTCCATTAGGGTTGTTTCCATTGCATTCCTTTCCATTCCATTCCATTCCACCCCATTCCATTCCATTCCATGCCATTCCATTCCATTACATTCCACTCCATTCCATTCAGGTTGAATCCACTCCATTCCATTTCATTCCATTCCAATCCATTCGGTTTGATTCCATTCCATTCCATTCCATTCCATTCCATTCCATTCCATTCCATTCCATTCGTGTTGATTCCGTTCCCTTCCATTCCTTCCATTCCATTGCATTCCATCCCATTTTATTCGGTTTGATTCCATTCCATTCCATTCCATTCCATTCCATTCCATTGCATTCCAATCCATTCGGGTTGATTCCATACACTTCCATTCCATTCCATTCCATTAGGGTTGATTCCATTCCATTCCTTTCAATTACATTACATTCGGGTTGATTCTATTCCAATCCATTCTATTCCATTCCATTCCATTCCATGGCATTCCAATCCATTACATTCGATTCCATTCGGATTGATTCCATTCCATTCCATTCCAATCCATTGCATTCCATTCCACTCCATTCCATTCCATTCCATTCCATTCCATTCCATTCGGGTTGATTCCATTCCCTTATATTCCATTCCATTCCATTCCATTCCATTCCATTCCATTCCATTCCATTCCTTTCTGGTTGATTCCATTCCATTCCATTCCCTTCCATTCCATTCCATTAGGGTTGATTATATCCCAATCCATTCCATTCCATTTCTTTCCAATCCATTCCAGTCAGGTTGATTCCATTCCATTCCATTCCATTCCAATCCATTTCATTCCAATCCATTCGGGTTGATTCCCTACGCTTTCATTCCATTCAATTCCATTCCATTCGGGTTGATTCCATTCCATTCCATTCCAATCCATTCGGGTTGATTCCATCCCATTCCATTCCATTCCATTCCATTCCGTTTGATTCCATTCCATTCCATTCCATTCCATTCCATTCCATTCCATTCCATTCCATTCGCGTTGATACCATTACTTTCCATTCCATTCCATTCCATTCCATTCGCGTTGATACCATTACTTTCCATTCCATTCCATTCCATTCGTGTTGATTCCATTCCATTCCATTCCATTCCATTACATTCGGGTTGATTCCATTCCATTCCATTCCATTCCATTCCATGCCATTCCAATCCATTATATTCTATTCCATTCGGTTTGATTCCATTCCATTCCATTCAACTCCACTGCTTTCCATTTCACTCCTTTCTATTCCATTCCATTCCATTCATCTGGACTCCATCCCATTCCATTCCATGCCACTCCATTCCAGTCAGGTTGATTCCATTTCATTCCATTCCAATCCATTCCACTGCATTCCATTCCATTCCATTCCATTCCTTTTGGGTTGATTCCATTCCATTCCATTCCATTCCATTCCATTCCATTCCATTCGGGTTGATTCCATTCCATTCCATTCCATTCTATTCCATTCCATTCTGGTTGATTCCAATCAATTCCATCCCATTCATATCCATTCCATTCGGGTTGATTCCATTCCATTCCAGACCATTCGGGTTGATTCCATTCCATTTCATTCCATTCCATCCCATTCCATTCCATTCCATTCCATTCCATTCCATTCGGGTTGATTGCATTCCATTCCATTCCATTGCATTCCAATTTGTTGATTCCATTCCATCCAATTCCATTCCATTCCATTCGGGTTGATTCCATTCCCAGCCATTCAATCCCATTTCATTCCATTCCATTAGAGTTGATTCCATTCCGTTCCATTCCATTCCATTTGGGTTGATTCCATATCTTTCCCTTCCATTCCATTCTCTTCCATTCCAATACACTTGGCTTGATTCCATGCGCTTCTATTGCATTCCATTTCATTCCTTTCTGGTGGATTCCATCCCATCCCATTCTATTCCATTCCATTCCATTCCATTCCATTCCATTCCATTCCATTCCATGCCATTCCATTCCATTCCATTAGCGTTAATACCATTCCATTCCATTCCATTCCATTTCATTCCATCAGGGTTGATTCCATTCCATTCCATTCAGTTCCATTCCATTCCATTGCTTGCCATTCCAATACATTACGTTCGATTACATTCGAGTTGAATCCATTCCATTCCATTATATTCCATTACATTCGAGTTGATTCTATTCCATTCCATTCCACTCCATTGCATTCCATTCCACTCCATTCCATTCCATTCCATACCATTCGGGTTGATTCCACCCCAGTCCATTCCATTCCATGCCATTCCATTCCATTCCATTCCACTCCATTCGAATCAGGTTGATTCCATTCAATTCCACTCCATTCCATTCCATTCGGGTTGATTCCATTCCATTCCATTCCATTCCATTCCATTCCATTCCATTCTATTCCATTCCATTCCATTCCATTCCATTCGGGTTGTTTCCATTGCATTCCATTCTATTCCATTCCATTCCACTCCATTCCATGCCATTCCACTCCATTCGGATTCTTTCCATCAAATTCCATTCTATTCCACTCCATTCCATTCCATTCCATTCCAATCCATTCGGTTTGATTCCCTTCCATTCCATTCCATTGCATTCCATTCGTGTTGATTCCGTTCCCTTCCATTCCTTCCATTCCATTGCATTCCATTCCATTTTATTCGGGTTGATTCCATTCCATTCCATTCCATTCCATTCCATTCCAATCCATTCGGGTTGATTCCATACACTTCGATTCCATTCCATTCCATTTCATTCCATTCCATTCCATTCCATTAGGGTTGATTCCATTCCATTCCTTTCCATTACATTACATTCGGATTGATTCCATTCCATTCCATTCCATTCCATTTCATTCCATTCCATGGCATTCCAATCCATTACATTCGATTCCATTCGGGTTGATTCCATTCCATTCCATTCCACTCCATTGCATTCCATTCCACTCCATTCCATTCCATTACATTACATTCGGGTTGATACCATCCCATCCCATTAGATTGCATTCCATTCCTTTGCATTTGGGTTGACACCATTCCATTCCATTACTTTCCATTACAGTCAATTCCGTTCCATTCCATTCCATTCGTGTTGATTACATTCCCTTCCACTCCATTGCATTCCATTCCATTCCATTCGGGTTGATTCCATTCCCTTATATTCCATTCCATTCCATTCCATTCCATACCATTCCATTCCATTCCATTCCTTTCTGGTTGATTCCATTCCATTCCGTTCCATTCCATTCCATTCCATTAGGGTTTATTATATCCTATTCCATTGCATTTCATTTCATTCCAATCCATTCCAGTCAGGTTGATTCCATTCCATTCCATTCCATTCCATTCCATTCCATTCCATTCCATTATGGTTGATTCCATTCAATTCCATTCCATTCCACTCCATTCGGTTTGATTCCATTCCATTCCTCTACATTCCATTCCATTCCATACCATTTGGTTTGATTCCATCCCATTTGAATCCATTCCATTCCATTCCAATCCATTCCATTCCATTCCATTCCATTCCAGTTGATTCCATTCCCTTCCATACCATTCAATTCCATTCGATTCCGTTCCATTCCAATCCATTCGGGTGTATTGCAATCCATTCCATTCCATTCCATTCCATTCTATTCCATTCCATTCCATTCCATTCCATTCCATTCCATTCGGGTTGTTTCCAATCCATTCCATTCCATTCCATTCCACTGCATTCCATGCCATTCCAAACGATTCGTGTTGATTCCATCCCATACGATTCCATTCCATTCCATTCGGGTTGATTCAATGCCATTCCATTCCACACCATTCGCGTTGATACCATGCCATTCCATTCCATACCATTCCATTCCATTCCATTCAGGTTGATTCCATTCCTTTCCATACCTTTCCATCCCATTCCATTCCATTCCATTGCATTCTGTCCATTCCATTCCATTCGTTTCTGGTTGATTCCTTTTCATTCCATTCCATTCCATTCAAATCCATTCCATTTGGGTTGATTCCATTCCATTCCTTTCCATTCCATTCAATTCCTTTCCATTACATTCCATTCGGGTTGATTGCATTCCTTTCCACTCCATTGCATTCCATTCCGTTACATTCCATTCCATTCCATTCCATTCCATTCCATTCATATCCATTCCATTCGGGTTGATTCCATTCCATTCCATTCCATTGCGCTCCAATTTGCTGATTCCATTCCATCCAATTCCATTCCATTCCATTAGGGTTGATTCCATTCCGTTCCATTCCATTCCATTCCATTCCATTTGGGTTGATTCCATATCCCTCCCTTCCATTCCATTCTATTCCATTCCAATACACTCGGGTTGATTCCATACGCTTCCATTGCATTCCATTTCATTCCATTCTGGTGGATTCCATTCCATCCCATTCTATTCCATTCCATTCCTTTCGCGTTAATACCATTCCATTCCATTCCATTCCATTCCATTCCATTTCATTCCATTCGGGTTTATTCCATTCCATTCCATTCAGTTCCATTCCATTCCATTCCTTCCCATTCCAATACATTACGTTCGTTTACATTCGAGTTGATTCCATTTCATTTCATTATATTCCATTACATTCGAGTTGATTCCATTCCATTCCATTCCATTCCACTCCATTGCATTCAATTCCACTCCATTCCATTCCATTCCATTCCATTCGGGTTAGTTCGAACCCATTCCATTCCCTTCCATTCCACTCCATTCCATTCCATTCCACCCCATTCGTGTTGATTCCATTCCATTCCTCTCCATTCCATTCAATTCCATACCATTTTGGTTGACTCCATCCCATTCCATTCCATTCCATTCCAATCCATTCCATTCCATTCCAGTTGATTCCATTCCCTTCTATTTCATTCCATTCCATTCGATTCCGTTCCATTCCATTCCATTCGGGTGGATTCCAATCCATTGCATTCCAATCCATTCCATTCCATTAAATTCCAATCCATTCGGGTTGATTCCCTTCGGTTCCATTTCATTCAATTCCATTCCATTCGGGTTGATTTCATTCCATTCCATTCCAATCCATTCGGGTTGTTTCCATCCCATTGCATTCCATTCCATTCCATTCCGTTCCATTCCATTCCATTCCGTTTGATTCCATTCCATTCCATTCCATTCCATTCCATTCGGGTTGATTCCATTCCGTTCCATTCCTTCCATTCCATTCCGGTTGATTCCATTCCATTCCATTCCATTACATTCCATTCGCGTTGATACCATTCCTTTCCATTCCATTCCATTCCATTCCAATCCATTCCATTCGGGATAATTCAATTCCATTCCATTCCATTCCATTACATTCGGGTTGATTCCATTCCATTCCACTCCATTCCATTCCCTTCCATTCCATTCCTTTACATTCGGGTTGATTCCATTCCATTCCATTCCAGTCCATTCCATTCCATTCCATTCAATGCCATTCCAATCCACTACAATCTATTCCATTCGGGTTGATACCATTCCCTTCCATTCCACTCCATTGCATTCCATTCCACTCTATTCCATTCAATTCGGGTGGATTCCATCCCATTCCCTTCCATTCCATTCCATGCCACTCCATTCCAGTCAGGTTGATTCCATTTCACTCCATTCCATTCCATTCCATTGCATTCCATTTGATTCCATACCTTTCATATTGATTCCATTCCATTCCATTCCATTCCATTCCATTCCCTTCCATTCGGGTTTATTTCATTCCATTCCATTCCAATACATTCCACTCCATTCCATTCCATTTCATACCATTCTGGAAAATTCCATTCCATTCCATTCCATTCCATTCCCTTCCATTCGGATTGACTCCATTCCATTCCATTCCATTCCATTCCACTCCATTCCATTCGGATTGATTCCATTCCCTTCCATTCCATCCCTTTCCATTGCATTCCATTCCATTCCATTCGCGTTGATTACATTCCATTCCATTCCATTCCATTCCATTCCATTCCATTCAGGTTGATTCCATATCCTTCCCTTCCCTTCCATTCCCTTCCATTCCATTCCATTCCATTCCACTCCTGTTCATTTCATTCCATTCCATTCCACTCCTGTTCATTTCATTCCATTCCATTCCATTCCATTCCATTCCATTCCATTCCATTCCATTCCATTCCATTCCATTCGGATTGATTCCATTCCATTCCATTCCATTCCTTTCCATTGCATTCCATTCCATTTCATTCCTTACTGGATGATTCCATTCCATTCCATTCCATTCCATTTAATTCCATTCCTTTCCACTCTGGTTGATTCCATTCCATTGCTTTCCATTCCATTCAATTCCGTTCCATTCCATTCCATTCGTGTTGATTCCATCCAATTCCATTCCATTCCATTCCATTCTTCTCCATACCTGTCAGGTTGATTCCATTCCATTCCATTGCATTCCACTCCATTCCATTCCATTCCATTCGCGTCAAAAACGTTCCATTACTTTCCAATCCATTACATTACATTTCATTCCATTCGGGTTGATTCCATTCCATTCCATTGCATTCCACTCCATTCCATTCCATTCCATTCGCGTCAATAACTTTCCATTCCATTCCATTCCATTAAATTACATTTCATTCCATTCGGGTTGATTCCATTCCATTCCATTCCATTCCATTCCATTTCATTACTTTTGGGATGATTCCATTCCATTGCATTCCATTCCATTCCATTCCATGCCATGCTATTCCAATCCATTACGTTAGAATCCATTAGGGTTGATTCCATTCCACTCCATTCCACTCCATTGCATTCCATTCCACTCCATTCCATTCCATTATATTCCACTCCATTCGGGTTGATTCCGTTCCATTCCTCTCCATTACATTAAATTCCATAACATTCCTGTTGATTCCGTCCCATTCCATTCCATTATATTCCATTCCATTCCCTTCCATTCCATACGGGTTGACTCCAATTCATTCCATTCCATTCCATTCCATTACAGTTGATTCCATTCCATTCCATTCCATTCCATTCCATTCCATTCCATTCCATTCCATTCCATTGCATTCCATTCCATTGCATTCGAGTGGATTCCAATCCATTTAATTCCATTCCATTCCATTCCATTCTAATCCATTCGGTTTGATTCCCTACGCTTCCATTCCATTCAATTCCATTCCACTCGGGTTGATTCCATTCCATTCCAATCCATTCCATTACATTCGGGTTGATTCCTTTCCATTCCATTCCACTCCATTGCATTCCCTTCCATTCCATTCCAATCCATTCGGGTTGATTCCATCCAATTCGAATCCATTCTATTCCCCTCCATTCCGGTGAGGTTGATTCCATTCCATTCCATTCCATTCCATTCCATTCCATTCCATTCCATTCGGGTTGATTCCATTCCATTCCATTCCATTCCATTCCATTCCATTCCATTCCTTTCCATTCCATTCCATTCCATTCCATTTGGGTTGTTTCCATTCCATTCCATTCCATTCGACTCCTTTCCACTCCATTCCTTTGCATTCCATGCCATTCTGGTTGACTCCATCCCATTCCATTCCATTCCATTCCATTCCATTCCATTCCACTCGGTTTGATTCCATTCGATTCCATTCCATTCTATTCCATGCCATTCGCGGTGATTCCATTCCCTTCCATTCCTTCCATTCCATTGCATTCCATTCCATTTTATTCGGGTTGATTCATTTCCATTCCATTCCATACCATTCCATTCCATTACATTCGGGTTGATTCCATATCCTTCCTTTCCATTCCATTCCATTCCATTCCAATCCATTCGGGTTGATTCCATACTCTTGCATTGCATTCCATTTCATTCCATAAGGGTTGATTGCATTCCGTTCCATTCCATTCCATTCCATTCCATTCCATTCGGGTTGATTGTATTCCATACCATTCCAATCCATTCCATTCCATTCCATTCCATTCACGTTGATTCCATATCCTTCCCTTCCGTTCCATTCCATTCCATTCCAATCCATTCGGGTTGATTCCAGACGCTTCCATTCCATTCCATTCGGGTTGATTCCAATCCATTATATTCCATTCCTTTCGCCTTGATAACATTCCATTCCATTGCATTCCCTTCTGGTTGATTCCATTCCATTCAATTCCATTCCGTTCCATTCCATTCCTTTCTGGATGGTTCCATTCCATTCCATTCCATTCCATGTCATTCTGTTCCATTCCTTTGGGGTGGATTCCATTCCATTCCTTTCCATTCCATTCCATTCCCTTTAATTCCAATGCATTCCATTCCATTCGGGTTGATTCCATCCCGTTACATTGCATTCCATCCCATTCCATTGCATTCCATTCCATTCCATTCCATTCCACTCCATTCCAGTCAGGTTGATTCCATTGCATTCCATTCCATTCCATTCCATTCCATTCCATTCCTTTCCATTCCATTCCATTCCATTCCATTCCTTTCCGTTCCATTCCTTTCCGTTCCATTTGAGGTGATTTCATTCCCTTCCATTTCTTCCATTCCATTGCATTCCATTCCATTCCATTCCATTAGGGATGATTATATCCCATTCCATTCCATTCCATTTCATTCCACTCCATTCCAGTCAGGTTGATTCCATTCCATTCCATTCCATTCCATTCCATTCCATTCCATTCCATTCCATTCCATTCCATTCGGGTTGATTCAATTCCATTCCATTCCATTCCACTACATTCGGGTTGATTCCATTCCATTCCTCTCCATTCCATTCCATTCCATACCATTTGGGATGATTCCATCCCGTTCCATTCCATTCCATTCCATTCCAATCCATTCCATTCCTTTCCATACCATTGCAATCCATTCCAGTTGATTCCATTCCTTTGGATTCCATTACATTCCATTCGATTCCACTCCATTCCATTCCATTCGGGTGGATTCCAATCCATTCCATTCCATTCCATTCCATTCCATTCCATTCCATTCCAATCCATTCGGGTTGATTCCCTATGCTTCCATTCCATTCAATTCCATTCCATTCTGGTTGATTCCATTCCATTCCATTCCAATCCATTCGGGTTGATTCCATCCCATTCCATTCCATTCCATTCCATTCCCATCCATTCCGTTTGATTCCATTCCATTCCATTCCATACCATTCCATTCAGGTTTATTCCATTCCCATCCATTCCTTCCATTCCATTGCATTCCATTACATTTTATTCGGGTTAATTCCATTCCATTCCATTCCATTCCATTCCGGTTATTCCATTCCATTCCATTCCATTCCATCCCATCCCATTCCATTCCATTCCATTCCATTCCATTCCATTCCATTCCATTCCATTCCATTCGGGTTGATTCCATTCCATTCCATTCCATTGTATTCCATTTTGTTGATTCCATTCCATCCAGTTCCATTCCATTACATTCGGGTTGATTCCATTCACATCCATTCCATCCCATTCCATTCCATTCCATTAGGTTTGGTTCCATTCCGTTCCATTCCATGCCATTCCGTTCCATTTCATTTGGGTTGATTCCATATCCTTCCCTTCCATTCCATTCTATTCCATTCCAATACACTCGGGTTGACTCCATACGCTTCCATTGCATTCTATTTCATTCCATTCTGGTGGATTCCATTCCATCCCATTCTATTCCATTCCATTCCATTCCATTCCATTCCATACCTTTCGCGTTAATACCTTTCAATTCCATTCCATTCCATTCCGTTCCATTCCATTTCATTCTACTCGGGTTGATTCCATTCCATTCCATTCAGTTCCATTCCATTCCATTCCTTGCCATTCCAATCCATAACGCTCTATTACATTCGGGTTGATTCAATTCCTTTCCATTATATTCCACTACATTCGGGTTGATTCCACCCCATTCCATTCCATTACATGAAATTCCATTCCATTCCATTCCACTCCATTCCAATCAGGTTGAATCCATTCCATTCCATTCCATTCCATTCAATTCCATTCCATTCCATTCCATTCGGGTTGATTCCATTCCATTCCATTCCATTCTATTCCATTCCATTCCATTCCATTCCATTCCATTCGGGTTGTTTCCATTGCATTCCTTTCCATTCCATTCCATTCCACCCCATTCCATTCCATTCCATGCCATTCCATTCCATTCCATTCCACTCCATTCCAATCAGGTTGAATCCACTCCATTCCATTTCATTCCATTCCAATCCATTCGGTTTGATTCCATTCCATTCCATTCCATTCCATTCCATTCCATTCGTGTTGATTCCATTCCCTTCCATTCCTTCCATTCCATTGCATTCCATCCCATTTTATTCGGGTTGATTCCATTCCATTCCATTCCATTCCATTCCATTCCATTCCATTAGGGTTGATTCCATTCCATTCCTTTCCATTACATTACATTCGGGTTGATTCTATTCCATTCCATTCTATTCCATTCCATTCCATTCCATGGCATTCCAATCCATTACATTCGATTCCATTCGGGTTGATTCCATTCCATTCCATTCCAATCCATTGCATTCCATTCCACTCCATTCCATTCCATTCCATTCCATTCCATTCCATTCGGGTTGATTCCATCCCATTCCATTAGATTCCATACCATTCCATTGCATATGGGTTGATACCATTCCAATCCATTCCTTCCCATTCCATTCAATTCCGTTCCAATCCATTCCATTCGGGTTTATTACATTCCCTTCCACTCCATTGCATTCCATTGCATTCCATTCCATTCCATTCGGATTGATTCCATTCCCTTATATTCCATTCCATTCCATTCCATTCCATTCCATTCCATTCCATTCCTTTCTGGTTGATTCCATTCCATTCCACTCCCTTCCACTCCATTCCATTAGGGTTGATTATATCCCAATCCATTCCATTCCATTTCTTTCCAATCCATTCCAGTCATATTGATTCCATTCCATTCCATTCCATTCCAATCCATTTCATTCCAATCCATTCGAGTTGATTCCCTACGCTTTCATTCCATTCAATTCCATTCCATTCGGGTTGATTCCATTCCATTCCATTCCAATCCATTCGGGTTGATTCCATCCCATTCCATTCCATTCCATTCCATTCCGTTTGATTCCATTCCATTCCATTCCATTCCATTCCATTCCATTCCATTCGCGTTGATACCATTACTTTCCATTCCATTCCATTCCTTTCCATTCGCGTTGATACCATTAATTTCCATTCCATTCCATTCCATTCGTGTTGATTCCATTCCATTCCATTCCACTCCATTCCATTACATTCGGGTTGATTCCATTCCATTCCATTCCACTCCATTCCATTCCATTCCATGCCATTCCAATCCATTATATTCTATTCCTTTCCGGTTGATTCCATTCCATTCCATTCCATTACATTCCATTCGCGTTGATACCATTCCTTTCCATTCCATTCCATTCCATTCCAATCCATTCCATTCGGGATGATTCAATTCCATGCCATTCCATTCCATTACATTCGGGTTGATTCCATTCCATTCCATTCCATTCCCTTCCATTCCATTCCATTACATTCGGGTTGATTCCATTCCATTCCATTCCAGTCCATTCCATTCCATTCCATTCCATTCAATGCCATTCCAATCCACTACAATCTATTCCATTCGGGTTGATTCCATTCCCTTCCATTCCACTCCATTGCATTCCATTCCACTCTATTCCATTCAATTCGGGTGGATTCCATCCCATTCCCTTCCATTCCATTGCATGCCACTCCATTCCAGTCAGGTTGATTCCATTTCACTCCATTCCATTCCATTCCATTGCATTCCATTTGATTCCATACCTTTCATATTGATTCCATTCCATTCCATTCCATTCCATTCCATTCCATTCCATTCCATTCCTTTCCCTTCCATTCGGGTTTATTTCATTCCATTCCATTCCAATCCATTCCACTCCATTCCATTCCATTTCATACCATTCTGGAAAATTCCATTCCATTCCATTCCATTCCACTCCCTTCCATTCGGGTTGACTCCATTCCATTCCATTCCATTCCACTCCATTCCATTCGGATTGATTCCATTCCCTTCCATTCCATCCCTTTCCATTGCATTCCATTCCATTCCATTCGCGTTGATTCCATTCCATTCCATTCCATTCCATTCCATTCCATTCCATTCCATTCCATTCAGGTTGATTCCATATCCTTCCCTTCCATTCCATTCCATTCCATTCCATTCCATTCCATTCCATTCCATTCCACTCCTGTTCATTTCATTCCATTCCATTCCACTCCTGTTCATTTCATTCCATTCCATTCCATTCCATTCCATTCCATTCCATTCCATTCGGATTGATTCCATTCCATTCCATTCCTTTCCATTGCATTCCATTCCATTCCATTCCTTACTGGATGATTCCATTCGATTCCATTCCATTCCATTCCATTTAATTCCATTCCATTCCACTCTGGTTGATTCCATTCCATTCCTTTCCATTCCATTCAATTCCGTTCCATTCCATTCCATTCGTGTTGATTCCATCCAATTCCATTCCATTCCATTCCATTCTTCTCCATACCTGTCAGGGTGATTCCATTCCATTCCATTGCATTCCACTCCATTCCATTCCATTCCATTCGCGTCAAAAACGTTCCATTCCATTCCATTCCATTACATTACATTTCATTCCATTCGGGTTGATTCCATTCCATTCCATTGCATTCCACTCCATTCCATTCCATTCCATTCGCGTCAATAAATTTCCATTCCATTCCATTCCATTAAATTACATTTCATTCCATTCGGGTTGATTCCATTCCATTCCATTCCATTCCATTTCATTACTTTCGGGATGATTCCATTCCATTGCATTCCATTCCATTCCATTCCATGCCATGCTATTCCAATCCATTACGTTAGAATCCATTAGGGTTGATTCCATTCCACTCCATTCCACTCCATTGCATTCCATTCCACTCCATTCCATTCCATTCCATTCCACTCCATTCGGGTTGATTCCGTTCCATTCCTCTCCATTACATTAAATTCCATAACATTCCGGTTGATTCCATCCCATTCCATTCCATTCCATTCCATTCCATTCCCTTCCATTCCATACGGGTTGACTCCAATTCATTCCATTCCATTCCATTCCATTACACTTGATTCCATTCCATTCCATTCCATTACATTCCATTGCATTCCATTCCATTGCATTCGAGTGGATTCCAATCCATTTAATTCCATTCCATTCCTTTCCATTCTAATCCATTCGGTTTGATTCCCTACGCTTCCATTCCATTCAATTCCATTCCACTCGGGTTGATTCCATTCCATTCCAATCCATTCCATTACATTCGGGTTGATTCCTTTCCATTCCATTCCACTCCATTGCATTCCCTTCCATTCCATTCCAATCCATTCGGATTGATTCCATCCAATTCCAATCCATTCCATTCCCCTCCATTCCGGTGAGGTTGATTCCATTCCATTCCATTCCATTCCATTCCATTCCATTCCATTCCATTACATTACATTCCATTCCATTCGGGTTGATTCCATTCCATTCCATTCCATTCCATTCCATTCCATTCCATTCCTTTCCATTCCATTCCATTCCATTCCATTTGGGTTGTTTCCATTCCATTCCATTCCATTCGACTCCTTTCCACTCCATTCCTTTGCATTCCATGCCATTCTGGTTGACTCCATCCCATTCCATTCCATTCCATTCCATTCCATACCACTCGGTTTGATTCCATTCGATTCCATTCCATTCTATTCCATGCCATTCGCGTTGATTCCATTCCCTTCCATTCCTTCCATTCCATTGCATTCCATTCCATTTTATTCGGGTTGATTCAATTCCATTCCATTCCATTCCATTCCATACCATTCCATTCCATTACATTCGGGTTGATTCCATATCCTTCCTTTCCATTCCATTCCATTCCATTCCAATCCATTCGGGTTGATTCCATACCCTTGCATTGCATTCCATTTCATTCCATAAGGGTTGATTGCATTCCGTTCCATTCCATTCCATTCCATTCGGGTTGATTGCATTCCATTCCATTCCATTGCATTCCAATTTGTTGATTCCATTCCATCCAATTCCATTCCATTCCATTCGGGTTGATTCCATTCCCAGCCATTCAATCCCATTTCATTCCATTCCATTAGAGTTGATTCCATTCCGTTCCATTCCATTCCATTTGGGTTGATTCCATATCTTTCCCTTCCATTCCATTCTCTTCCATTCCAATACACTTGGCTTGATTCCATGCGCTTCTATTGCATTCCATTTCATTCCTTTCTGGTGGATTCCATCCCATCCCATTCTATTCCATTCCATTCCATTCCATTCCATTCCATTCCATTCCATGCCATTCCATTCCATTCCATTAGCGTTAATACCATTCCATTCCATTCCATTCCGTTTCATTCCATTAGGGTTGATTCCATTCCATTCCATTCAGTTCCATTCCATTCCATTGCTTGCCATTCCAATACATTACGTTCGATTACATTCGAGTTGAATCCATTCCATTCCATTATATTCCATTACATTCGAGTTGATTCTATTCCATTCCATTCCACTCCATTGCATTCCATTCCACTCCATTCCATTCCATTCCATACCATTCGGGTTGATTCCTCCCCAATCCATTCCATTCCATGCCATTCCATTCCATTCCATTCCACTCCATTCGAATCAGGTTGATTCCATTCAATTCCACTCCATTCCATTCCATTCGGGTTGATTCCATTCCATTCCATTCCATTCCATTCCATTCCATTCCATTCTATTCCATTCCATTCCATTCCATTCCATTCGGGTTGTTTCCATTGCATTCCATTCTATTCCATTCCATTCCACTCCATTCCATGCCATTCCACTCCATTCGGATTCATTCCATCAAATTCCATTCTATTCCACTCCATTCCATTCCATTCCATTCCAATCCATTCGGTTTGATTCCCTTCCATTCCATTCCATTGCATTCCATTCGTGTTGATTCCGTTCCCTTCCATTCCTTCCATTCCATTGCATTCCATTCCATTTTATTCGGGTTGATTCCATTCCATTCCATTCCATTCCATTCCATTCCAATCCATTCGGGTTGATTCCATACACTTCCATTCCATTCCATTCCATTTCATTCCATTCCATTCCATTCCATTAGGGTTGATTCCATTCCATTCCTTTCCATTACATTACATTCGGATTGATTCCATTCCATTCCATTCCATTCCGTTTCATTCCATTCCATGGCATTCCAATCCATTACATTCGATTCCATTCGGGTTGATTCCATTCCATTCCATTCCACTCCATTGCATTCCATTCCACTCCATTCCATTCCATTACATTACATTCGGGTTGATACCATCCCATCCCATTAGATTGCATTCCATTCCTTTGCATTTGGGTTGACACCATTCCATTCCATTACTTTCCATTACAGTCAATTCCGTTCCATTCCATTCCATTCGTGTTGATTACATTCCCTTCCACTCCATTGCATTCCATTCCATTCCATTCGGGTTGATTCCATTCCCTTATATTCCATTCCATTCCATTCCATTCCATACCATTCCATTCCATTCCATTCCTTTCTGGTTGATTCCATTCCATTCCGTTCCATTCCATTCCATTCCATTAGGGTTTATTATATCCTATTCCATTGCATTTCATTTCATTCCAATCCATTCCAGTCAGGTTGATTCCATTCCATTCCATTCCATTCCATTCCATTCCATTCCATTCCATTATGGTTGATTCCATTCAATTCCATTCCATTCCACTCCATTCGGTTTGATTCCATTCCATTCCTCTACATTCCATTCCATTCCATACCATTTGGTTTGATTCCATCCCATTTCAATCCATTCCATTCCATTCCAATCCATTCCATTCCATTCCATTCCATTCCAGTTGATTCCATTCCCTTCCATACCATTCAATTCCATTCGATTCCGTTCCATTCCAATCCATTCGGGTGTATTCCAATCCATTCCATTCCATTCCATTCCATTCCATTCCATTCCATTCCATTCCATTCCATTCGGGTTGTTTCCAATCCATTCCATTCCATTCCATTCCACTGCATTCCATGCCATTCCAAACGATTCGTGTTGATTCCATCCCATACGATTCCATTCCATTCCATTCGGGTTGATTCAATGCCATTCCATTCCACACCATTCGCGTTGATACCATGCCATTCCATTCCATACCATTCCATTCCATTCCATTCAGGTTGATTCCATTCCTTTCCATACCTTTCCATCCCATTCCATTCCATTCCATTGCATTCTGTCCATTCCATTCCATTCGTTTCTGGTTGATTCCTTTTCATTCCATTCCATTCCATTCAAATCCATTCCATTTGGGTTGATTCCATTCCATTCCTTTCCATTCCATTCAATTCCTTTCCATTACATTCCATTCGGGTTGATTGCATTCCTTTCCACTCCATTGCATTCCATTCCGTTACATTCCATTCCATTCCATTCCATTCCATTCCATTCATATCCATTCCATTCGGGTTGATTCCATTCCATTCCATTCCATTGCGCTCCAATTTGCTGATTCCATTCCATCCAATTCCATTCCATTCCATTAGGGTTGATTCCATTCCGTTCCATTCCATTCCATTCCATTCCATTTGGGTTGATTCCATATCCCTCCCTTCCATTCCATTCTATTCCATTCCAATACACTCGGGTTGATTCCATACGCTTCCATTGCATTCCATTTCATTCCATTCTGGTGGATTCCATTCCATCCCATTCTATTCCATTCCATTCCTTTCGCGTTAATACCATTCCATTCCATTCAATTCCATTCCATTCCATTTCATTCCATTCGGGTTTATTCCATTCCATTCCATTCAGTTCCATTCCATTCCATTCCTTCCCATTCCAATACATTACGTTCGTTTACATTCGAGTTGATTCCATTTCATTTCATTATATTCCATTACATTCGAGTTGATTCCATTCCATTCCATTCCACTCCATTGCATTCAATTCCACTCCATTCCATTCCATTCCATTCCATTCGGGTTAATTCGAACCCATTCCATTCCCTTCCATTCCACTCCATTCCATTCCATTCCACCCCATTCGTGTTGATTCCATTCCATTCCTCTCCATTCCATTCAATTCCATACCATTTTGGTTGACTCCATCCCATTCCATTCCATTCCATTCCAATCCATTCCATTCCATTCCAGTTGATTCCATTCCCTTCTATTTCATTCCATTCCATTCGATTCCGTTCCATTCCATTCCATTCGGGTGGATTCCAATCCATTGCATTCCAATCCATTCCATTCCATTAAATTCCAATCCATTCGGGTTGATTCCCTTCGGTTCCATTTCATTCAATTCCATTCCATTCGGGTTGATTTCATTCCATTCCATTCCAATCCATTCGGGTTGTTTCCATCCCATTGCATTCCATTCCATTCCATTCCGTTCCATTCCATTCCATTCCGTTTGATTCCATTCCATTCCATTCCATTCCATTCCATTCGGGTTGATTCCATTCCGTTCCATTCCTTCCATTCCATTCCGGTTGATTCCATTCCATTCCATTCCATTACATTCCATTCGCGTTGATACCATTCCTTTCCATTCCATTCCATTCCATTCCAATCCATTCCATTCGGGATAATTCAATTCCATTCCATTCCATTCCATTACATTCGGGTTGATTCCATTCCATTCCATTCCATTCCATTCCCTTCCATTCCATTCCTTTACATTCGGGTTGATTCCATTCCATTCCATTCCAGTCCATTCCATTCCATTCCATTCAATGCCATTCCAATCCACTACAATCTATTCCATTCGGGTTGATTCCATTCCCTTCCATTCCACTCCATTGCATTCCATTCCACTCTATTCCATTCAATTCGGGTGGATTCCATCCCATTCCCTTCCATTCCATTCCATGCCACTCCATTCCAGTCAGGTTGATTCCATTTCACTCCATTCCATTCCATTCCATTGCATTCCATTTGATTCCATACCTTTCATATTGATTCCATTCCATTCCATTCCATTCCATTCCATTCCCTTCCATTCGGGTTTATTTCATTCCATTCCATTCCAATACATTCCACTCCATTCCATTCCATTTCATACCATTCTGGAAAATTCCATTCCATTCCATTCCATTCCATTCCATTCCCTTCCATTCGGGTTGACTCCATTCCATTCCATTCCATTCCATTCCATTCCACTCCATTCCATTCGGATTGATTCCATTCCCTTCCATTCCATCCCTTTCCATTGCATTCCATTCCATTCCATTCGCGTTGATTACATTCCATTCCATTCCATTCCATTCCATTCCATTCCATTCAGGTTGATTCCATATCCTTCCCTTCCCTTCCATTCCCTTCCATTCCATTCCATTCCATTCCACTCCTGTTCATTTCATTCCATTCCATTCCACTCCTGTTCATTTCATTCCATTCCATTCCATTCCATTCCATTCCATTCCATTCGGATTGATTCCATTCCATTCCATTCCATTCCTTTCCATTGCATTCCATTCCATTTCATTCCTTACTGGATGATTCCATTCCATTCCATTCCATTCCATTTAATTCCATTCCATTCCACTCTGGTTGATTCCATTCCATTGCTTTCCATTCCATTCAATTCCGTTCCATTCCATTCCATTCGTGTTGATTCCATCGAATTCCATTCCATTCCATTCCATACTTCTCCATACCTGTCAGGTTGATTCCATTCCATTCCATTGCATTCCACTCCATTTCATTCCATTCCATTCGCGTCAAAAACGTTCCATTACTTTCCAATCCATTACATTACATTTCATTCCATTCGGGTTGATTCCATTCCATTCCATTGCATTCCACTCCATTCCATTCCATTCCATTCGCGTCAATAACTTTCCATTCCATTCCATTCCATTAAATTACATTTCATTCCATTCGGGTTGATTCCATTCCATTCCATTCCATTCCATTCCATTCCATTTCATTACTTTTGGGATGATTCCATTCCATTGCATTCCATTCCATTCCATTCCATGCCATGCTATTCCAATCCATTACGGTAGAATACATTAGGGTTGATTCCATTCCACTCCATTCAACTCCATTGCATTCCATTCCACTCCATTCCATTCCATTATATTCCACTCCATTCGGGTTGATTCCGTTCCATTCCTCTCCATTACATTAAATTCCATAACATTCCTGTTGATTCCGTCCCATTCCATTCCATTATATTCCATTCCATTCCCTTCCATTCCATACGGGTTGACTCCAATTCATTCCATTCCATTCCATTCCATTACAGTTGATTCCATTCCATTCCATTCCATTCCATTCCATTCCATTCCATTCCATTCCATTCCATTCCATTGCATTCCATTCCATTGCATTCGAGTGGATTCCAATCCATTTAATTCCATTCCATTCCATTCCATTCTAATCCATTCGGTTTGATTCCCTACGCTTCCATTCCATTCAATTCCATTCCACTCGGTTTGATTCCATTCCATTCCAATCCATTCTATTCCATTCCATTCTGGTTGATTCCAATCCATTCCATCCCATTCATATACATTCCATTCGGGTTGATTCCATTCCATTCCAGACCATTCGGGTTGATTCCATTCAATTTCATTCCATTCCATTCCATTCCATTCCATTCCATTCCATTCCATTCCATTCCATTCGGGTTGATTGCATTCCATTCCATTCCATTGCATTCCAATTTGTTGATTCCATTCCATCCAATTCCATTCCATTCCATTCGGGTTGATTCCATTCCCAGCCATTCAATCCCATTTCATTCCATTCCATTAGTGTTGATTCCATTCCGTTCCATTCCATTCCATTCCATTCCATTTGGGTTGATTCCATATCTTTCCCTTCCATTCCATTCTCTTCCATTCCAATACACTTGGCTTGATTCCATGCGCTTCTATTGCATTCCATTTCATTCCTTTCTGGTGGATTCCATCCCATCCCATTCTATTCCATTCCATTCCATTCCATTCCATTCCATTCCATTCCATGCCATTCCATTCCTTTCCATTAGCGTTAATACCATTCCATTCCATTCCATTCCAGTTCATTCAATTCGGGTTGATTCCATTCTATTCCATTCAGTTCCATTCCATTCCATTGCTTGCCATTCCAATACATTACGTTCGATTACATTCGAGTTGAATCCATTCCATTCCATTATATTCCATTACATTCGAGTTGATTCTATTCCATTCCATTCCACTCCATTGCATTCCATTCCACTCCAATCCATTCCATTCCATACCATTCGGGTTGATTCCACCCCAATCCATTCCATTCCATGCCATTCCATTCCATTCCATTCCACTCCATTCGAATCAGGTTGATTCCATTCAATTCCACTCCATTCCATTCCATTCGGGTTGATTCCATTCCATTCCATTCCATTCCATTCCATTCCATTCCATTGCATTCCATTCCATTCCATTCGGGTTGTTTCCATTGCATTCCATTCTATTCCATTCCATTCCACTCCATTCCATTCCATTCCATTCCATTCCAATCCATTCGGTTTGATTCCCTTCCATTCCATTCCATTGCATTCGATTCGTGTTGATTCCGTTCCCTTCCATTCCTTCCATTACATTGCATTCCATTCCATTTTATTCGGGTTGATTCCATTCCATTCCATTCCATTCCATTCCAATCCATTCGGGTTGATTCCATACACTTCAATTCCATTCCATTCCATTTCATTCCATTCCATTCCATTCCATTAGGGTTGATTCCATTCCATTCCTTTCCATTACATTACATTCGGGTTGATTCCATTCCATTCCATTCCATCCCATTCCATTCCATTCCATTGCATTCTGTCCATTCCATTCCATTCGTTTCTGGTTGATTCCTTTTCATTCCATTCCATTCCATTCAAATCCATTCCATTTGGATTGATTCCATTCCATTCCTTTCCATTCCATTCAATTCCTTTCCATTACATTCCATTCGGTTTGATTGCATTCCTTTCCACTCCATTGCATTCCATTCCATTACATTCCATTCAATTCCATTCCATTCCATTCCATTCCATTCCATTCCATTCATATCCATTCCATTCGGGTTGATTCCATTCCATTCCATTCCATTGCGTTCCAATTTGCTGATTCCATTCCATCCAATTCCATTCCATTGCATTCGGGTTGATTCCATTCACATCCATTCCATCCCATTGCATTCCATTCCATTAGGGTTGATTCCATTCCGTTCCATTCCATTCCATTTGAGTTGATTCCATATCCCTCCCTTCCATTCCATTCTATTCCATTCCAATACACTCGGGTTGATTCCATACGCTTCCATTGCATTCCATTTCATTCCATTCTGGTGGATTCCATTCCATCCCATTCTATTCCATTCCATTCCATTCCATTCCTTTCGCGTTAATACCATTCCATTCCATTCCATTCCATTTCATTCCATTCGGGTTTATTCCATTCCATTCCATTCAGTTCCATTACATTCCATTCCTTGCCATTCCAATACATTACGTTCGTTTACATTCGAGTTGATTCCATTTCATTTCATTATATTCCATTACATTCGAGTTCATTCCATTCCATTCCATTCCACTCCATTGCATTCAATTCCACTCCATTCCATTCCATTCCATTCCATTCGGTTTGATTCGAACCCATTCCATTCCCTTCCATGCCACTCCATTCCATTCCATTCCACCCCATTCGTGTTGATTCCATTCCATTCCTCAACATTCCATTCAATTCCATACCATTTTGGTTGACTCCATCCCATTCCATTCCATTCAATTGCAATCCATTCCATTCCATTCCAGTTGATTCCATTCCCTTCGATTTCATTCCATTCCATTCGATTCCGTTCCATTCCATTCCATTGGGGTGGATTCCAATCCATTGCATTCCAATCCATTCCATTCCATTAAATTCCAATCCATTCGGGTTGATTCCCTACGGTTCCATTTCATTCAATTCCATTCCATTCGGGTTGATTTCATTCCATTCCATTCCAATCCATTCGTGTTGTTTCCATCCCATTGCATTCCATTCCATTCCATTCCGTTCCATTCCATTCCATTCCGTTTGATTCCATTCCATTCCATTCCATTCCATTCCATTCGGGTTGATTCCATTCCGTTCCATTCCTTCCATTCCATTCCGGTTGATTCCATTCCATTCCATTCCATTACATTCCAGTCGCGTTGATACCATTCCTTTCCATTCCATTCCATTCCATTCCAATCCATTCCATTCGGGATGATTCAATTCCATGCCATTCCATTCCATTACATTCGGGTTGATTCCATTCCATTCCATTCCATTCCCTTCCATTCCATTCCATTACATTCGGGTTGATTCCATTCCATTCCATTCCAGTCCATTCCATTCCATTCCATTCAATGCCATTCCAATCCACTACAATCTATTCCATTCGGGTTGATTCCATTCCCTTCCATTCCACTCCATTGCATTCCATTCCACTCTATTCCATTCAATTCGGGTGGATTCCATCCCATTCCCTTCCATTCCATTCCATGCCACTCCATTCCAGTCAGGTTGATTCCATTTCACTGCATTCCATTCCATTCCATTGCATTCCATTTGATTCCATACCTTTCATATTGATTCCATTCCATTCCATTCCATTCCATTCCATTCCATTCCATTCCATTCCATTCGGGTTGATTCAATTCCATTCCATTCCATTCCACTCCATTCGGGTTGATTCCATTCCATTCCTCTCCATTCCATTCCATTCCATACCATTTGGGTTGATTCCATCCCGTTCCATTCCATTCCATTCCATTCCAATCCATTCCATTCCATTCCATACCATTGCAATCCATTCCAGTTGATTCCATTCCTTTGGATTCCATTACATTCCATTCGATTCCACTCCATTCCATTCCATTCGGGTGGATTCCAATCCATTCCATTCCATTCCATTCCATTCCATTCCATTCCATTCCAATCCATTCGTGTTGATTCCCTATGCTTCCATTCCATTCAATTCCATTCCATTCTGGTTGATTCCATTCCATTCCATTCCAATCCATTCGGGTTGATTCCATCCCATTCCATTCCATTCCATTCCATTCCCATCCATTCCGTTTGATTCCATTCCATTCCATTCCATTCCATTCCATTCAGGTTTATTCCATTCCCATCCATTCCTTCCATTCCATTGCATTCCATTCCATTTTATTCGGGTTAATTCCATTCCATTCCATTCCATTCCATTCCGGTTATTCCATTCCATTCCATTCCATTCCAGCCCATCCCATTCCATTCCATTCCATTCTATTCCATTCCATTCCATTCCATTCCATTCCATTCGGGTTGATTCCATTCCATTCCATTCCATTGTATTCCATTTTGTTGATTCCATTCCATCCAATTCCATTCCATTACATTCGGGTTGATTCCATTCACATCCATTCCATCCCATTCCATTCCATTCCATTAGGTTTGGTTCCATTGCGTTCCATTCCATGCCATTCCGTTCCATTTCATTTGGGTTGATTCCATATCCTTAGCTTCCATTACATTCTATTCCATTCCAATACACTCGGGTTGACTCCATACGCTTCCATTGCATTCTATTTCATTCCATTCTGGTGGATTCCATTCCATCCCATTCTATTCCATTCCATTCCATTCCATTCCATTCCATACCTTTCGCGTTAATACCTTTCAATTCCATTCCATTCCATTCCGTTCCATTCCATTTCATTCTACTCGGGTTGATTCCATTCCATTCCATTCAGTTCCATTCCATTCCATTCCTTGCCATTCCAATCCATAACGCTCGATTACATTCGGGTTGATTCAATTCCTTTCCATTATATTCCACTACATTCGGGTTGATTCCACCCCATTCCATTCCATTACATGCCATTCCATTCCATTCCATTCCACTCCATTCCAATCAGGTTGAATCCATTCCATTCCATTCCATTCAATTCCATTCCATTCCATTCCATTCGGGTTGATTCCATTCCATTCCATTCCATTCTATTCCATTCCATTCCATTCCATTCCATTCGGGTTGTTTCCATTGCATTCCTTTCCATTCCATTCCATTCCACCCCATTCCATTCCATTCCATGCCATTCCATTCCATTCCATTCCACTCCATTCCAATCAGGTTGATTCCACTCCATTCCATTTCATTCCATTCCAATCCATTCGGTTTGATTCCATTCCATTCCATTCCATTCCATTCCATTCGTGTTGATTCCATTCCCTTCCATTCCTTCCATTCCATTGCATTCCATCCCATTTTATTCGGGTTGATTCCATTCCATTCCATTCCATTCCATTCCATTCCATTCCATTGCATTCCAATGCATTCGGGTTGATTCCGTACACTTCCATTCCATTCCACTCCATTCCATTCCATTCCATTAGGGTTGATTCCATTCCATTCCTTTCCATTACATTTCATTCGGGTTGATTCTATTCCATTCCATTCTATTCCATTCCATTCCATTCCATGGCATTCCAATCCATTACATTCGATTCCATTCGGGTTGATTCCATTCCATTCCATTCCAATCCATTGCATTCCATTCCACTCCATTCCATTCCATTCCATTCCATTCCATTCCATTCGGGTTGATTCCATCCCATTCCATTAGATTCCATACCATTCCATTGCATATGGGTTGATACCATTCCAATCCATTCCTTCCCATTCCATTCAATTCCGTTCCAATCCATTCCATTCGGGTTTATTACATTGCCTTCCACTCCATTGCATTCCATTGCATTCCATTCCATTCCATTCGGCTTGATTCCATTCCCTTATATTCCATTCCATTCCATTCCATTCCATTCCATTCCATTCCATTCCTTTCTGGTTGATTCCATTCCATTCCACTCCCTTCCATTCCATTCCATTAGGGTTGATTATATCCCAATCCATTCCATTCCATTTCTTTCCAATCCATTCCAGTCATGTTGATTCCATTCCATTCCATTCCATTCCAATCCATTTCATTCCAATCCATTCGGGTTGATTCCCTACGCTTTCATTCCATTCAATTCCATTCCATTCGGGTTGATTCCATTCCATTCCATTCCAATCCATTCGGGTTGATTCCATCCCATTCCATTCCATTCCATTCCATTCCGTTTGATTCCATTCCATTCCATTCCATTCCATTCCATTCCATTCGCGTTGATACCATTACTTTCCATTCCATTCCATTCCTTTCCATTCGCGTTGATACCACTAATTTCCATTCCATTCCATTCCATTCGTGTTGATTCCATTCCATTCCATTCCATTCCATTACATTCGGGTTGATTCCATTCCATTCCATTCCACTCCATTCCATTCCATTCCATGCCATTCCAATCCATTGTATTCTATTCCTTTCGGGTTGATTCCATTCCATTCCATTCAAATCCACTGCTTTCCATTTCCCTCCTTTCTATTCCATTCCATTCCATTCAGCTGGATTCCATCCCATTCCATTCCATGCCACTCCATTCCAGTCAGGTTGATTCCATTTCATTCCATTCCAATCCATTCCACTGCATTCCATTCCATTCCATTCCATTCCTTTTGGGTTGATTCCATTCCATTCCATTCAATTCCATTCCATTCCATTCCATTCGGGTTGATTCCCTTCCATTCCATTCCATTCTATTCCATTCCATTCTGGTTGATTCCAATCCATTCCATCCCATTCATATACATTCCATTCGGGTTGATTCCATTCCATTCCAGACCATTCAGGTTGATTCCATTCCATTTCATTTCATTCCATTCCATTCCATTCCATTCCATTCCATTCCATTCCATTCCATTCCATTCGGGTTGATTGCATTCCATTCCATTCCATTGCATTCCAATTTGTTGATTCCATTCCATCCAATTCCATTCCATTCCATTCGGGTTGATTCCATTCCCAGCCATTCAATCCCATTTCATTCCATTCCATTAGGGTTGATTCCATTCCGTTCCATTCCATTCCATTCCATTCCATTTGGGTTGATTCCATATCTTTCCATTCCATTCCATTCTCTTCCATTCCAATACACTTGGCTTGATTCCATGCGCTTCTATTGCATTCCATTTCATTCCTTTCTGGTGGATTCCATCCCATCCCATTCTATTCCATTCCATTCCATTCCATTCCATTCCATGCCATTCCATTCCATTCCATTAGCGTTAATACCATTCCATTCCATTCCATTCCAGTTCATTCAATTCGGGTTGATTCCATTCCATTGCATTCAGTTCCATTCCATTCCATTGCTTGCCATTCCAATACATTACGTTCGATTACATTCGAGTTGAATCCATTCCATTCCATTATATTCCATTACATTCGAGTTGATTCTATTCCATTCCATTCCACTCCATTGCATTCCATTCCACTCCAATCCATTCCATTCCATACCATTCGGGTTGATTCCACCCCAATCCATTCCATTCCATGCCATTCCATTCCATTCCATTCCACTCCATTCGAATCAGGTTGATTCCATTCAATTCCACTCCATTCCATTCCATTCGGGTTGATTCCATTCCATTCCATTCCATTACATTCCATTCCATTCCATTCCATTGCATTCCACTCCATTCCATTCGGGTTGTTTCCATTGCATTCCATTCTATTCCATTCCATTCCACTCCATTCCATGCCATTCCATTCCATTCGGATTCATTCCATCAAATTCCATTCTATTCCACTCCATTCCATTCCATTCCTTTCCAATCCATTCGGTTTGATTCCCTTCCATTCCATTCCATTGCATTCCATTCGTGTTGATTCCGTTCCCTTCCATTCCTTCCATTACATTGCATTCCATTCCATTTTATTCGGGTTGATTCCATTCCATTCCATTCCATTCCATTCCATTCCATTCCATTCCATTCCAATCCATTCGGGTTGATTCCATACACTTCCATTCCATTCCATTCCATTTCATTCCATTCCATTCCATTCCATTAGGGTTGATTCCATTCCATTCCTTTCCATTACATTACATTCGGGTTGATTCCATTCCATTCCATTCCATCCCATTCCATTCCATTCCATTGCATTCTGTCCATTCCATTCCATTCGTTTCTGGTTGATTCCTTTTCATTCCATTCCATTCCATTCAAATCCATTCCATTTGGGTTGATTCCATTCCATTCCTTTCCATTCCATTCAATTCCTTTCCATTACATTCCATTCGGTTTGATTGCATTCCTTTCCACTCCATTGCATTCCATTCCATTACATTCCATTCAATTCCATTCCATTCCATTCCATTCCATTCCATTCCATTCCATTGCGTTCCAATTTGCTGATTCCATTCCATCCAATTCCATTCCATTGCATTCGGGTTGATTCCATTCACATCCATTCCATCCCATTGCATTCCATTCCATTAGGGTTGATTCCATTCCGTTCCATTCCATTCCATTCCATTCCATTTGGGTTGATTCCATATCCCTCCCTTCCATTCCATTCTATTCCATTCCAATACACTCGGGTTGATTCCATACGCTTCCATTGCATTCCATTTCATTCCATTCTGGTGGATTCCATTCCATCCCATTCTATTCCATTCCATTCCATTCCATTCCTTTCGCGTTAATACCATTCCATTCCATTCCATTCCATTCCATTCCATTCCATTTCATTCCATTCGGGTTTATTCCATTCCATTCCATTCAGTTCCATTCCATTCCATTCCTTGCCATTCCAATACATTACGTTCGTTTACATTCGAGTTGATTCCATTTCATTTCATTATATTCCATTACATTCGAGTTGATTCCATTCCATTCCATTCCACTCCATTGCATTCAATTCCACTCCATTCCATTCCATTCCATTCCATTCGGTTTGATTCGAACCCATTCCATTCCCTTCCATGCCACTCCATTCCATTCCATTCCACCCCATTCGTGTTGATTCCATTCCATTCCTCAACATTCCATTCAATTCCTTACCATTTTGGTTGACTCCATCCCATTCCATTCCATTCAATTCCAATCCATTCCATTCCATTCCAGTTGATTCCATTCCCTTCTATTTCATTCCATTCCATTCGATTCCGTTCCATTCCATTCCATTGGGGTGGATTCCAATCCATTGCGTTCCAATCCATTCCATTCCATTAAATTCCAATCCATTCGGGTTGATTCCCTACGGTTCCATTTCATTCAATTCCATTCCATTCGGGTTGATTTCATTCCATTCCATTCCAATCCATTCGGGTTGTTTCCATCCCATTGCATTCCATTCCATTCCATTCCGTTCCATTCCATTCCATTCCGTTTGATTCCATTCCATTCCATTCCATTCCATTCCATTCCATTCGGGTTGATTCCATTCCGTTCCATTCCTTCCATTCCATTCCGGTTGATTCCATTCCATTCCATTACATTACATTCCATTCGCGTTGATACCATTCCTTTCCATTCCATTGCATTCCATTCCAATCCATTCCATTCGGGATGATTCAATTCCATGCCATTCCATTCCATTACATTCGGGTTGATTCCATTCCATTCCATTCCATTCCCTTCCATTCCATTCCATTACATTCGGGTTGATTCCATTCCATTCCATTCCAGTCCATTCCATTCCATTCCATTCAATGCCATTCCAATCCACTACAATCTATTCCATTCGGGTTGATTCCATTCCCTTCCATTCCACTCCATTGCATTCCATTCCACTCTATTCCATTCAATTCGGGTGGATTCCATCCCATTCCCTTCCATTCCATTCCATGCCACTCCATTCCAGTCAGGTTGATTCCATTTCACTCCATTCCATTCCATTCCATTGCATTCCATTTGATTCCATACCTTTCATATTGATTCCATTCCATTCCATTCCATTCCATTCCATTCCATTCTTCTCCATACTAGTCAGGTTGATTCCATTCCATTCCATTGCATTCCTTTCTATTCCATTCCATTCCATACGCGCTAATAACTTTCCATTCCATTCCATTACATTACATTACATTACATTTCATTCCATTCGGGTTGATTCCATTCCATTCCATTCCATTCCATTCCATTAAATTACATTCGCGTTGATTCCATTCCATTGCATTCCATTCCACTCCATTCCATTCTATTCCATTCCATTCCACTCCATTCTGGTTGATTCCATTCCATTCCTCTCCATTACATTCCATTCCATATCATTCGGGTTGATTCCATCCCATTCCATTCCATTCCATTCCATTCCAGTAGATTCCATTCCCTTCGATTCCATTCCATTCCACTCGATTCCATTCCATTCCATTCCATTGCATTCGAGTGGATTCCAATCCATTTAATTCCATTCCATTCCATTCCATTCCAATCCATTCTGCTTGATTCCCTACGCTTCCATTCCATTCAATTCCATTCCACTCGGGTTGATTCCATTCCATTCCACTCCATTCCATTACATTCTGGTTGATTCCATTCATGTCCGTTCCACTCCATTGCATTCCCTTCCCTTCCATTCCATTCCATTCCATACCATTCCATTCGGTTTGGTTCCATCCCATTCCATTCCATTCGATTCCCCTCCATTCCAGTGAGGTTGATTCCATTCCATTCCATTCCATTCCATTCCATTCCATTCGGGTTGATTCCATTCCATTCCTTCCCATTCCATTCAATTCCATTCCTTTCGGGTTGTATCCATTCCATTTCTTTCCATTCAAATTCATTTCATTCCATTCCATTCGACTCCATTCCATTCCGTTCCATACCATTCTGGTTGACTCCATCCCATCCCATTCCATTCCATTCCATTCCATTCCACTCGGTTTGCTTCGATTCCATTTCATTCCATTCCATTCCATTCCATTCCATTCGGGTTGAATCCATTCCCTTCCATTCCTTCCATTCCATTGCATTCCATTCCATTTTATTCGGCTTGATTCCAATCCATTCCATTCCATTCCCTTCCATTCCATTCCATTCCATTCCATTCCATTCCATTCCATTCCGGTTGAATTCCTATCCTTCTTTCCATTCCATTCCATTCCATTCCAATCCATTCGGGTTAATTCCTTTCTGTTGCATTGCTTTCCATTCCATTCCATACGAGTTGATTCCATTCCATACCATTCCATTCCATTCCATTCCATGCCATTCCATTCGGGTTGATTCCATGTCCTTCCCCTCCATTCCTCTCTATTCCATTCCAATCCATTCGTGTTGATTCCAGACGCTTCCATTCCATTCCATTCCATTCCATTCGGGTTGATTCCAATCCATTCCATTCCATTCCGTTCACGTTGATAACATTCCATTCCATTGCATTCCATTCGGGTTGATTCCATTCCATTCCATTCCATTTCATTCCATTCCATTCCATTTCTTTCTGGATGTTTCCATTCCATTCCATTCAATTCCGTTCCATTCCATTCCATTCCATTCCATTCCATTTTATTCGGGTTGATTCCATACCGTTACATTCCATTCCATTCCATTCCATTCCATTCCATTCCATTCCATTCCACTCCATTCCAGTCAGGTTGATTCCATTCCATTCCATTCCATTCCATTCCATTCCATTGCATTCCATTCCATTCCATTCCTTTCCATTGCATTTGGGGTGATTCCATTCCCTTCCATTTTTTCCATTCCATTGCATTCCATTCCATTCCATTCCATTACGGTTGATTATATCCCATTTCATTCCATTCCTTTTCATTCCACTCCGTTCCAATCAGCTTGATACCATTCCATTCCATTCCATTCCATTCCATTCCATTCCATGCCATTCCATACTATTTGGGTTTATTCCATCCCATTCCATTCCATTCCATTCCAATCCATTCCAATCCATTCCATTCCCTTCCATTCGATTTGACTCCATTCCCTTTGATTCCATGCCATTCCATTCGATTCCGTTCCATTCCATTCCATTCGGGTGGCTACCGATCCATTCCATTCCATTCCATTCCATTCCAATCCATTAAGGGTGATTCCCTACGCTTCCATTCCATTCAACTCCATTTCATTCGGGTTGATTCCATTCCATTAAATTCCATTCCGTTACATTCGGTTTGATTCCATTCCATTCCATTCCACTCCATTGCATTCCATCCCCCTCTATTCCCTTCCATTCCATTCCATTCCATTCCATTCTATTCGGGTTGATTCCACCACATTCCATTCCATTCCGTTCCATTGAATTCCATTCCATACCATTCCACTCCATTCCAGTCAGGTTGATTCCATTCCATTCCATTGCATTCCATTCCATTCCATTCCATTTCGGGTGATTCAATTGCCTTCCATTTCTTCCATTCCATTGCATTCCATTCCATTCCATTCGGGTTGATTCCATTCCATTCCATTCCATTTGGGTTGATACCATATCCTTCCCTTCCATTCCATTCCAATACGCTCGGGTTGTTTCCATACGCTTCCATTGTATTCCATTCCATTCCATTCGGGTGGATTCCATTCCATTCCATTCCATTCCATTCCATTCCATTCCATTCCACTCCATTCACTTCCATTCGCGTTAATACCATTGCATTCCATTCCATTCCTTTCCATTCCATTTCATTCCATTCGGGTTGATTTCATTCCATTCCATTCAGTTCCATTCCATTCCATTCCATTCCATTCCATTCCATTCCATTCAATGCCATTCCAATCAATTACATTCTATTCCATTCTAGTAGATTCCATTCTATTCCATTCCACTCCATTGCATTCCATTCAACTCCATTCCATTACATTCGGGTGGATTCCATCCCATTCCCTTCCATTCCATTCCATGCCACTACATTCCAGTCAGGTTGATTCCATTTCAGTCCATTCCATTCCATTCCATTGCATTCCATTCCATTCCATTCCTTTCAGGTTGATTCCATTCCATTGCATTCCATTCCATTCCATTCCATTCCATTCCATTCCATTCCATTCGGGTTTATTTCGTTCCATTCCATTCCAATCCATTCCACTCTATTCCATTCCATTTCATACCATTCTGGTAAATTCCACTCCATTCCATTCCATTCCATTCCATTAGGGTTGACTCCATTCCATTCCATTCCATTCCATTCCACTTCATTCCATTCGGATTGATTCCATTCCCTTCCATTCCATCCCATTCCATTGCATGCCATTCCATTCCACTCGCGTTGATTCCATTCCATTCCATTCCATTCCATTCCATTCCATTCGGATTGATTCCATTCCATTCCATTCCTTTCCATAGCAATCCATTCCATTCCATTCCTTTCTGGATGATTCCATTCCATTCCATTCCATTCCATTCCATTCCATTCGCGTTAATACCATTCCATTCCATTCCATTCCTTTCCATTCCATTTCATTCCATTCGGTTTGATTCCATTCCATTCCATTCAGTTCCATTCCAATCCATTCCATTCCATGCCATTCCAATCCATTACGTTCGATTAGATTCGGGTTGATTCCATTCCAATCCGTTCCATTCCATTCCATTACATTCGTTTTGATTCCATTCCATTCCATTCCACGCCATTGCATTCCATACCACTCCATTCCATTCCATTCCATTCCATTCGGGTTGATTCCATCCCATTCCATTCCATTCCATTCCATTCCATTCCACTCCATTCCATTCAACTCCACTCCATTCCAATCAGGTTGATTCCATGCCATTCCATTCCATTCCATTCCATTCCATTCCATTCCATTCCATTCAGGTTGTTTCCATTCCATTCCATTCCATTCTATGCCATTCCATTCCATTCCGTTCCATTCCATTCCATTCCATTCCATTCCATTCAATTCGGGTTGATTCCATATCCTTCCCTTCCATGCCATTTCATTCCATTCCAATCCATTCGGGTTGATTCCATACACTTCCATTCCATTCCATTCCATTCCATTCGGGTTGATTCCATTCCATTCCTTTCCATTACATTACATTCGGGTTGATTCCATTCCATTCCATTCCACTCCATTCCTTTCCATTCCAATCCATTCGGGTTGATTCCATCCCATTCCATTAAATTCCATTCCATTGCATTGCATTCGGTTTGATTCCATTCCATTCCATTCCATTCCATTCCATTCAATTCCGTTCCATTCCATTCCATTCGGGTTGATTACATTCCCTTCCACTCCATTGCATTCCATTCCATTTCATTCCTTTCCATTCCATTCCATTCCTTTCTGGTTGATTCCATTCCATTCCATTCCATTTTATTACTGTTGATTATATCCCATTCCGTTCCACTCCATTTCATTCCACTCCATTCCAGTGAGGTTGATTCCATTCCATTCCATTCCATTCCGTTCCATTCCATTCCATTCCATTCGGGTTGATTCCATTCCATTCCATTCCATTCAACTCCATTCGAGTTGATTCCATTCCATTCCATTCCATTTGGGTTGATTCCTTATCCTTCCCTTCCATTCCATTCCTTTCCATTCCAATACACTCGGGTTGATTCTTACGCTTTCATTGCATTCCATTCCATTCGATTCGGGTGGATTCCATTCCATTCCATGCCATTCCATTCCATTCCATTCGCGTTAATACCATTGCATTCCATTCCATTGCTTTCCATTCCATTGCATTCCATTCGGGTTGATTTCATTCCATTACATTCAGTTCCATTCCATTCCATTCCATGGCATTCCAATCGGGTTGATTGCATTCCATACGATTCCATTCAAATCCATTCGTGTTGATTCCATTCCGTTCCATTCAATTTGGGTTGATTTCATATCCTTCCCATCCATTCCATTCCATTCCATTCCATTCCACTCCATTCCATTCCATTCAACTCCATTTCATTCGGGTTGATTCCATTCCATTCCATTCCATTCCATTCCATTCCATTCCATTCCATTCGGGTTGTTTCCATTCCATTCTCTTCCATTCCATTCCATTCCATTCCATTCCATTCCATTCCAATCCATTCGGGTTCATTCCATACACTTCCATTCCATTCCTTTCCATTCCATTCCATTCCATTCCATTCCATTCCATTTGGGTTGTTTCCATTCCATTCCATTCCATTACATTCCACTGCGTTCCATGCCATTCCATATCATTCGTGTTGATTCCATCCCATTCCATTCCATTCCATTCCATCCCATTCCATCCCATTCCATTCCATTCCATTCCATCCCATCCCATTCCATTCCATTCCATTCCATTCCATTCCATTCCATTCCATACGGATTGCTTCCATTCCCTTCCATTCCATTCCATTCCATTACATTCCATTCCATTTCATTCCATTCCATTCCGGTTGATTGCATATCCTTCCTTTTCATTCCATTCCATTCCATTCCAATACATTCGTGTTGATTCCATACGATTCTATTCCATTCCATTCGGGTTGATTCAATGCCATTCCATTCCATTCCATTCCGTTGATACCATGCCATTCCATTCCTTTCCATTCCATTCGCGTTGATTCCACTCATTTCCATTCCTTTCCATCCCATTCCATTCCATTCCATTCCACTCCATTCCATTCCATTCCATTCGGGTTGATTCCATTCCATTCCTTTCCATTCCATTCCATTCCGTTCCATTCGGGTAGTTTCCATTCCATTCCATTCCATTCCATTCCATTCCATTCGACTCCACTCCATTCCGTTCCACACCATTCTGGTTGACTCCATCCCATTCCATTCCATTCCATTCCATTCCATTCCACTCGGTTTGCTTCGATTCCATTCCATTCCATTCCATTCGGGTTGATTCCATTCCCTTCCATTCCTTCAATTCAATTGCATTCCATTCCATTTTATTCGGGTTGATTCCATTCCATTCCATGCCATTCCATTCCATTCCATTCCATTCCATTCCATTCCATTCCTTTCGGGTTGATTCCATATCCTTCCTTTCCATTCCATTCCATTCCAATCTATTCGTGTTGATTCCATACTATTGCATTGCGTTCCATTCCATTCCATACGAGTTGATTCCATTCCATTCCATTACATTACATTCCATTTCATTCCATTTGGGGTGATTCCATTCCCTTCCATTTCTTCCATTCCATTGCATTCCATTCCATTCCATTCGGGTAGATTCCATTCCATTCCATTCCATTTGGGTTGATTCCATTTCCTTCCCTTCCATTGCATTCCATTCCATTCCAATACACTCGGGTTGATTCCATACGCTTCCATTGCATTCCATTCCATTCCATTTGGTTGAATTCCATTCCATTCCATTCCATTCCATTCCATTCGCGTTAATACCATTCCATTCCATTCCTTTCCATTCCATTTCATTCCATTCGGGTTGATTCCATTCCATTCCATTCAGTTCGATTCCATTCCATTCCATGCCATTCCAATCCATTACGTTCGATTAGATTCGGGTTGATTCCTTTCCATTCCATTCCATTCCATTCCATTCCATTCCATTACTTTCGTTTTGATTCCATTCCATTCCATTCCACTCCATTGCATTCCATACCACTCCATTCCATTCCGTTCCATTCCATTCGGGTTGATTCCATCCCATTCCATTCCATTCCACTCCATTCCATTCAATTCCACTCCATTCCAATCAGGTTGATTCCATTCCATTCCATTCCATTCGGGTTGTTTCCATTCCATTCCATTCCATTCTACTCTACTGCATTCCATTCGATTCGATTCCATTCGGGTTGTTTCCATGCCATTCCATTCCATGCCATGCCATGCCATTCGGGTTCATTCCATCCCATTCCATTCTACCCCACTCCATTCCATTCCATTCCATTCCATTCGGTTTGATTCCATTCCATTCCATTCCATTCCATTCCATTCCATTCCAGTTAATTCCATTCCCTTCCATTACTTCCATTCCATTGCATTCCATTCCATTTAATTCGGGTTGATTCCATATCCTTCCCTTCCATGCCATTCCATTCCATTCCAATCCATTCGGGTTGATTCCATACACTTCCATTCCATTCCATTCCAATCCATTCGGTTTGATTCCATTCCATTCCTTTCCATTACATTACATTCGGGTTCATTCCATTCCATTCCATTCCACTCCTTTCCTTTCCATTCCATTCCATTCGGGTTGATTCCATCCCATCCCATTAGATTCCATTCCATTGCATTGCATTCGGGTTGATTCCATTCCATTCCATTCCTTTCCATTCCATTCAATTCCGTTCCATTCCATTCCATTCGGGTTCATTACATTCCCTTCCACTCCATTGCATTCCATTCCATTCCATTCCATTCCATTCGGATTGATTCCATTCCCTTACATTCCTTTCCATTCCATTCCATTCCATTCCATTCCATTCCATTCCATTCCATTCCATTCCTTTCTGGTTGATTCCATTCCATTCCATTCCATTCCATTCCATTCCATTCCATTCCATTGCATTAGGGTTGATTATATCCCATTCCATTCCATTCCATTTCATTCCACTCCATTCCAGTGAGGTTGATTCCATTCCATTCCATTCCATTCCATTCCATTCCGGTTGATTGCATTCCATTCCATTCCATTCAACTCCATTCGGGTTCATTCTATTCCATTCCATTCCATTTGGGTTGATTCCATATCCTTCCTTTCCATTCAATTCCATTGCATTCCAATACACTCGGGTTGATTCCATACGCTTCCAATGCATTCCATTCCATTCCATTCGGGTGGATTCCATTCCATTCCATTCCATTCCATTCCATTCCATTCCATTCCATTCGCGTTAATACCATTCCATTCCTGTCCATTCCTTTCCATTCCATTTCATTGCATTCGGGTTGATTTCATTCCATTCCATTCCGTTCCATTCCATTCCATTCCATGCCATTCCAATCCATTACATTCGATTAGATTCGGGTTGATTCCATTCCATTCCATTCCATTCCATTCCATTCCATTACGGTCGGATTGATTCCATTCCATTCCATTCCACGCCATTGCATTCCATTCCACTCCATTCAATTCCATTCCATTCCATTCGTGTTGATTCCATACCATTCCATTCCATTCCATTCCATTCCACTCCATTCCATTCCATTCCACTCCATTCCATTCCATTCATCTCCATTCCAATCAGGTTGATTCCATTCCATTCCATTCCATTCCATTCCAATCCATTCCATTCCATTCGGGTTTCAATTCCATTCCATTCCATTCTATTCCATTCCATTCCATTCCATTCCGTTCCATTCGGGTTGTTTCCATTCCATTCCATTCCATGCCATTCCATACCATTCGGATTCATTCCATCCCATTCCATTCTATTCCACTCCATTCCATTCCACTCCATTCCATTCGGTTTGAATCCATTCCATTCCATTCCATTCCATTCCGTTCCATTCCATTCCTGTTCATTCCATTCCATTCCATTCCATTCCATTCCATTCCATTCAATCCGGGTTGATTTCATATCCTTCCCTTCCATGCCATTCCATTCCATTCCAATTCATTCGGGTTGATTCCGTACACTTTCATTCCATTATTTTCCATTCCATTCGGGTTGATTCCACTCAATTCCTTTCCATTACATTACATTCGGTTTGATTCCATTCCAATCCATTCCACTCCATTTCATTCCATTCCACTCCATTCCTTTCCGTTCCATTCCATTCGGGTTGATTCCATCCCATCCCACTAGATTCCATTCCATTCCATTGCATTCAGGTTGATTCCATTCCATTCCATTCCTTTCCATTCCATTCCATTCCATTCCATTCCATTCGATTCCATACGGGTTGATTACATTCCCTTCCAATCCATTGCATTCCATTCCATTCCATTCCATTCCATTCCATTCGGGTTGATTCCATTCCGTTACATTCCTTTCCATTCCATTCCGTTCCATTCCATTCCATTCTATTCCATTCCAGTCCATTCCATTCCATTCCATTCCTTTCTGGTTGATTCCATTCCATTCCATTCCATTCCATTTGGGTTGATTATATCCGATTCCATTCCATTCCATTTCATTCCACTCCATTCCAGTGAGGTTGATTCCATTCCATTCCATTCCATTCCATTCCATTACATTCGGGTTGATTCCATTCCATTCAATTGCATTCAACTACATTCGGGTTGATTCCATTCCATTCCTCTCCATTCCATTCCATTCCATTCCATACCATTTGGGTTGATTCCATCCCATCCCATTCCATTCCATTCCATTCCATTGCATTCCATTCCATTCCAATCCATTCAATTCCATTCCATTCCATTCCATTCCATTGCAATCCAGTTGCTTCCATTCCCTTCGATTCCATTCCATTCCATTCGATTCCGTTCCATTCCATTCCACTCGGGTGGCTTCCAATCCATTCCATGCCATTCCATTCCATTCCAATCCATTCGGGTTGATTCCATACACTTCCATTCCATTCCATTCCATTCCATTCGGGTTGATTCCATTCCATTCCTTTCCATTAGATTACATTCGGGTTGATTCCATTCCATTCCATTCCACTCCATTCCTTTCCATTCCATTCCATTCGGGTTGATTCCATCCCATTCCATTAAATTCCATTCCATTGCATTGCATTCGGTTTGATTCCATTCCATTCCATTCCATTCCATTCCATTCCATTCCATTCAATTCCGTTCCATTCCATTCCATTCGGGTTGATTACATTCCCTTCCACTCCATTGCATTCCATTCCATTCCATTCCTTTCCATTCCATTCCATTCCTTTCTGGTTGATTCCATTCCATTCCATTCCATTCCATTCCATTTTATTACTGTTGATTATATCCCATTCCATTCCATTCCATTTCATTCCACTCCATTCCAGTGAGGTTGATTCCATTCTATTCCATTCCATTCCATTCCATTCCATTCCATTCCATTCGGGTTGATTCCATTCCATTAAATTCCATTCAACTCCATTCGGGTTGATTCCGTTCCATTCCATTCCATTTGGTTTGATTCCTTATCCTTCCCTTCCATTCCATTCCTTTCCATTCCAATACACTCGGGTTGATTCTTACGCTTCCATTGCATTCCATTCCATTCGATTCGGGTGGATTCCATTCCATTCCATGCCATTCCATTCCATTCCATTCGCGTTAATACCATTGCATTCCATTCCATTGCTTTCCATTCCATTGCATTCCATTCGGGTTGATTTCATTCCATTACATTCAGTTCCATTCCATTCCATTCCATGGCATTCCAATCGGGTTGATTGCATTCCATACGATTCCATTCAAATACATTCGTGTTGATTCCATTCCGTTCCATTCCATTTGGGTTGATTTCATATCCTTCCGATCCATTCCATTCCATTCCTTTCCATTCCACTCCATTCCATTCCATTCAACTCCATTTCATTCGGGTTGATTGCATTCCATTCCATTCCATTCCATTCCATTCCATTCCATTCCATTCGGGTTGTTTCCATTCCATTCTCTTCCATTCCATTCCATTCCATTCCATTCCATTCCATTCCATTCGGGTTATTTCCATTCCATTCCATCCCATGCCATTCCATACCATACGGATTCATTCCATCCCATTCCATTGTATTCCACTCCATTCCATTAAATTGCATTCCATTCGGTTTTATTCCATTCAATTCCATCCCATTCCATTCCATTGCATTCCATTCCAGTTAATTATTTTCCCTTGCATTCCTTCCATTCCATTGCATTCCATTCCAGTTTATTCGGGTTGATTCCATTCCATTCCAATCCAATCCAGTCCATTCCATTCAATTCGCGTTGATTCCATATCCTTCCCTTCCATGCCATTCCATTCCATTCCAATCCATTCGGGTTCATTCCATACACTTCCATTCCATACCTTTCCATTCCATTGCATTCCATTCCATTCCATTCCATTCCATTTGGGTTGTTTCCATTCCATTCCATTCCATTACATTCCACTGCGTTCCATGCCATTCCATATCATTCGTGTTGATTCCATCCCATTCCATTCCATTCCATTCCATCCCATTCCATTCCATTCCATTCCATTCCATTCCATTCCATTCCATACGGATTGATTCCATTCCCTTCTATTCCATTCCATTCCATTCCATTCCATTCCATTCCATTCCATTCCAGTTGATTGCATATCCTTCCTTTTCATTCCATTCCATTCCATTCCAATACATTCGTGTTGATTCCATACGATTCTATTCCATTCCATTCGGGTTGATTCAATGCCATTCCATTCCATTCCATTCCGTTGATACCATGCCATTCCATTCCTTTCCATTCCATTCGGGTTGATTCCACTCCTTTCCATTCCTTTCCATCCCATTCCATTCCATTCCAATCCATTCCATTCCATTCCATTCCATTCCATTCCATTGCATTCGGGTTGATTCCATTCCATTCCTTTCTATTCCATTCCATTCCGTTCCATTCGGGTAGTTTCCATTCCATTCCATTCCATTCCATTCCATTCCATTCGACTCCACTCCATTCCGTTCCACACCATTCTGGTTGACTCCATCCCATTCCATTCCATTCCATTCCATTCCATTCCATTCCACTCGGTTTGCTTCGATTCCATTCCATTCCATTCCATTCGGGTTGATTCCATTCCCTTCCATTCCTTCAATTCAATTGCATTCCATTCCATTTTATTCGGGTTGATTCCATTCCATTCCATGCCATTCCATTCCATTCCATTCCATTCCATTCCATTCCTTTCGGGTTGATTCCATATCCTTCCTTTCCATTCCATTCCATTCCAATCTATTCGTGTTGATTCCATACTCTTGCATTGCGTTCCATTCCATTCCATACGAGTTGATTCCATTCCATTCCATTACATTACATTCCATTTCATTCCATTTGGGGTGATTCCATTCCCTTCCATTTCTTCCATTCCATTGCATTCCATTCCATTCCATTCGGGTAGATTCCATTCCATTCCATTCCATTTGGGTTGATTCCATATCCTTCCCTTCCATTGCATTCCATTCCATTCCAATACACTCGGGTTGATTCCATACGCTTCCATTGCATTCCATTCCATTCCATTTGGTTGAATTCCATTCCATTCCATTCCATTCCATTCCATTCCATTCCATTCGCGTTAATACCATTCCATTCCATTCCTTTCCATTCCATTTCATTCCATTCGGGTTGATTCCATTCCATTCCATTCAGTTCGATTCCATTCCATTCCATGCCATTCCAATCCATTACGTTCGATTACATTCGGGTTGATTCCATTCCATTCCATTCCATTCCATTCCATTCCATTCCATTACTTTCGTTTTGATTCCATTCCATTCCATTCCACTCCATTACATTCCATACCACTCCATTCCATTCCGTTCCATTCCATTCGGGTTGATTCCATCCCATTCCATTCCATTCCACTCCATTCCATTCAATTCCACTCCATTCCAATCAGGTTGATTCCATTCCATTCCATTCCATTCGGGTTGTTTCCATTCCATTCCATTCCATTCTACTCTACTGCATTCCATTCGATTCGATTCCATTCGGGTTGTTTCCATGCCATTCCATTCCATGCCATGCCATACCATTCGGGTTCTTTCCATCCCATTCCATTCTACCCCACTCCATTCCATTCCATTCCATTCCATTCCATTCCATTCCATTCCATTCCATTCCATTCCATTCGGTTTGATTCCATTCCATTCCATTCCATTCCATTCCAGTTAATTCCATTCCCTTCCATTACTTCCATTCCATTGCATTCCATTCCATTTAATTCGGGTTGATTCCATATCCTTCCCTTCCATGCCATTCCATTCAATTCCAATCCATTCGGGTTGATTCCATACACTTCCATTCCATTCCATTCCAATCCATTCGGTTTGATTCCATTCCATTCCTTTCCATTACATTACATTCCATTCCGGTTGATTGCATTCCATTCCATTCCATTCAACTCCATTCGGGTTCATTCTATTCCATTCCATTCCATTTGGGTTGATTCCATATCCTTCCCTTCCATTCAATTCCTTTGCATTCCAATACACTCGGGTTGATTCCATACGCTTCCAATGCATTCCATTCCATTCCATTCGGGTGGATTCCATTCCATTCCATTCCATTCCATTCCATTCCATTCGCGTTAATACCATTCCATTCCTGTCCATTCCTTTCGATTCCATTTCATTGCATTCGGGTTGATTTCATTCCATTCCATTCCGTTCCATTCCATTCCATTCCATGCCATTCCAATCCATTACATTCGATTAGATTCGGGTTGATTCCATTCCATTCCATTCCATTCCATTCCATTCCATTACGGTCGGATTGATTCCATTCCATTCCATTCCACGCCATTGCATTCCATTCCACTCCATTCAATTCCATTCCATTCCATTCGTGTTGATTCCATACCATTCCATTCCATTCCACTCCATTCCATTCCATTCATCTCCATTCCAATCAGGTTGATTCCATTCCATTCCATTCCATTCCATTCCAATCCATTCCATTCCATTCGGGTTGTTTCAATTCCATTCCATTCCATTCTATTCCATTCCATTCCATTCCATTCGCTTCCATTCGGGTTGTTTCCATTCCATTCCATTCCATTACATGCCATTCCATACTATTCGGATTCATTCCATCCCATTCCATTCTATTCCACTCCATTCCATTCCACTCCATTCCATTCGGTTTGAATCCATTCCATTCCATTCCATTCCATTCCGTTCCATTCCATTCCTGTTCATTCCATTCCATTCCATTCCATTCCATTCCATTCCATTCAATCCGGGTTGATTTCATATCCTTCCCTTCCATGCCATTCCATTCCATTCCAATTCATTCGGGTTGATTCCGTACACTTTCATTCCATTATTTTCCATTCCATTCGGGTTGATTCCATTCCATTCCTTTCCATTACATTACATTCGGTTTGATTCCATTCCATTCCATTCCACTCCATTGCATTCCATTCCACTCCATTCCTTTCCATTCCATTCCATTCGGGTTGATTCCATCCCATCCCATTAGATTCCATTCCATTCCATTGCATTCAGGTTAATTCCATTCCATTCCATTCCTTTCCATTCCACTCCATTCCATTCCATTCCATTCGATTCCATACGGGTTGATTTCATTCCCTTCCACTCCATTGCATTCCATTCCATTCCATTCCATTCCATTCCATTCCATTCCATTCCATTCGGGTTGATTCCATTCCGTTACATTCCTTTCCATTCCATTCCGTTCCATTCCATTCCATTCTATTCCATTCCAGTCCATTCCATTCCATTCCATTCCTTTCTGGTTGATTCCATTCCATTCCATTCCATTCCATTTGCGTTGATTATATCCGATTCCATTCCATTCCATTTCATTCCACTCCATTCCAGTGAGGTTGATTCCATTCCATTCCATTCCGTTCCATTCCATTCCATTCCATTACATTCGGGTTGATTCCATTCCATTCAATTGCATTCAACTACATTCGGGTTGATTCCATTCCATTCCTCTCCATTCCATTCCATTCCATTCCATACCATTTGGGTTGATTCCATCCCATCCAATTCCATTCCATTCCATTCCATTCCATTCCATTCCATTCCATTCCAATCCATTCAATTCCATTCCATTCCATTCCATTCCATTCCAATTCAGTTGCTTCCATTCCCTTCGATTCCATTCCATTCCATTCGATTCCGTTCCATTCCATTCCATTCGGGTGACTTCCAATCCATTCCATGCCATTCTATTCCATTCCAATCCATTCGGGTTGATTCCATACACTTCCATTCCATTCCATTCCATTCCATTCGGGTTGATTCCATTCCATTCCTTTCCATTAGATTACATTCGGGTTGATTCCATTCAATTCCATTCCACTCCATTCCTTTCCATTCCATTCCATTCGGGTTGATTCCATCCCATTCCATTAAATTCCATTCCATTGCATTGCATTCGGTTTGATTCCATTCCATTCCATTGCATTCCATTCCATTCCATTCCATTCAATTCCGTTCCATTCCATTCCATTCGGGTTGATTACATTCCCTTCCACTCCATTGCATTCCATTCCATTCCATTCCTTTCCATTCCATTCCATTCCTTTCTGGTTGATTCCATTCAATTCCATTCCATTTTATTACTGTTGATTATATCCCATTCCATTCCATTCCATTTCATTCCACTCCATTCCAGTGAGGTTGATTCCATTCCATTCCATTCCATTCCGTTCCATTCCATTCCATTCCATTCGGGTTGATTCCATTCCATTCCATTCCATTCAACTCCATTCGGGTTGATTCCATTCCATTCCATTCCATTTGGTTTGATTCCTTATCCTTCCCTTCCATTCCATTCCTTTCCATTCCAATACACTCGGGTTGATTCTTACGCTTCCATTGCATTCCATTCCATTCGATTCGGGTGGATTCCATTCCATTCCATGCCATTCCACTCCATTCCATTCGCGTTAATACCATTGCATTCCATTCCATTGCTTTCCATTCCATTGCATTCCATTCGGGTTGATTTCATTCCATTACATTCAGTTCCATTCCATTCCATTCCATGGCATTCCAATCGGGTTGATTGCATTCCATACGATTCCATTCAAATCCATTCGTGTTGATTCCATTCCGTTCCATTCCATTTGGGTTGATTTCATATCCTTCCCATCCATTCCATTCCATTCCATTCCATTCCACTCCATTCCATTCAACTCAACTCCATTTCATTCGGGTTGATTCCATTCCATTCCATTCCATTCCATTCCATTCCATTCCATTCCATTCCATTCCATTCCATTCCATTCGGGTTGTTTCCATCCCATTCTCTTCCATTCCATTCCATTCCATTCCATTCCATTCCATTCCATTCGGGTTATTTCCATTCCATTCCATTCCATGCCATTCCATACCATACGGATTCACTCCATCCCATTCCATTCTATTCCACTCCATTCCATTAAATTGCATTCCATTCGGTTTTATTCCATTCAATTCCATCCCATTCCATTCCATTGCATTCCATTCCAGTTAATTATTTTCCCTTGCATTCCTTCCATTCCATTGCATTCCATTCCAGTTTATTCGGGTTGATTCCATTCCATTCCAATCCAATCCAGTCCATTCCATTCAATTCGCGTTGTTTCCATATCCTTCCCTTCCATGCCATTCCATTCCATTCCAATCCATTCGGGTTCATTCCATACACTTCCATTACATTCCTTTCCATTCCATTCCATTCCATTCCATTTGGGTTGTTTCCATTCCATTCCATTCCATTACATTCCACTGCGTTCCATGCCATTCCATATCATTCGTGTTGATTCCATCCCATTCCATTCCATTCCATTCCATCCCATTCCATTCCATTCCATTCCATTCTATTCCATTCCATTCCATACGGATTGATTCCATTCCCTTCTATTCCATTCCATTCCATTCCATTCCATTCCATTCCATTACATTCCATTCCATTCCGGTTGATTGCATATCGTTCCTTTTCATCCCATTCCATTCCATTCCAATACATTCGTGTTGATTCCATACGATTCTATTCCATTCCATTCGGGTTGATTCAATGCCATTCCATTCCATTCCATTCCGTTGATACCATGCCATTCCATTCCTTTCCATTCCATTCGGGTTGATTCCACTCCTTTCCATTCCTTTCCATCCCATTCGATTCCATTCCATTCCATTCCATTCCATTCCATTCCATTCCATTCCATTCCATTCGGGTTGATTCCATTCCATTCCTTTCCATTCCATTCCATTCCATTCCATTCCGGTAGTTTCCATTCCATTCCATTCCATTCCATTCGACTCCACTCCATTCCGTTCCACACCATTCTGGTTGACTCCATCCCATTCCATTCCATTCCATTCCATTCCATTCCACTCGGTTTGCTTCGATTCCATTCCATTCCATTCCATTCGGGTTGATTCCATTCCCTTCCATTCCTTCAATTCCATTGCATTCCATTCCATTTTATTCGGGTTGATTCCATTCCATTCCATGCCATTCCATTCCATTCCATTCCATTCCATTCCATTCCTTTCGGGTTGATTCCATATCCTTCCTTTCCATTCCATTCCATTCCAATCTATTCGTGTTGATTCCATACTCTTGCATTGCGTTCCATTCCTTTCCATACGAGTTGATTCCATTCCATTCCATTACATTACATTCCATTTCATTCCATTTGGGGTGATTCCATTCCCTTCCATTTCTTCCATTCCATTGCATTCCATTCCATTCCATTCGGGTAGATTCCATTCCATTTGGGTTGATTCCATATCCTTCCCTTCCATTGCATTCCATTCCATTCCAATACACTCGGGTTGATTCCATACGCTTCCATTGCATTCCATTCCATTCCATTTGGTTGAATTCCATTCCATTCCTTTCCACTCCATTCCATTCGCGTTAATACCATTCCATTCCATTCCTTTCCATTCCATTTCATTCCATTCGGGTTCATTCCATTCCATTCCATTCCATTCAGTTCGATTCCATTCCATTCCATGCCATTCCAATCCATTACGTTCGATTAGATTCGGGTTGATTCCATTCCATTCCATTCCATTCCATTCCATTACTTTCGTTTTGATTCCATTCCATTCCATTCCACTCCATTGCATTCCATACCACTCCATTCCATTCCTTTCCATTCCATTCGGGTTGATTCCATCCCATTCCATTCCATTCCACTCCATTCCATTCAATTCCACTCCATTCCAATCAGGTTGATTCCATTCCATTCCATTCCATTCGGGTTGTTTCCATTCCATTCCATTCCATTCTACTCTACTGCATTCCATTCGATTCGATTTCATTCGGGTTGTTTCCATGCGATTCCATTACATGCCATGCCATACCATTCGGGTTCATTCCATCCCATTCCATTCTACCCCATTCCATTCCATTCCATTCCATTCCATTCCATTCCATTCCATTCCATTCGGTTTGATTCCATTCCATTCCATTCCATTCCATTCCAGTTAATTCCATTCCCTTCCATTACTTCCATTCCATTGCATTCCATTCCATTTAATTCGGGTTGATTCCATATCCTTCCCTTCCATGCCATTCCATTCCATTCCAATCCATTCGGGTTGATTCCATACACTTCCATTCCATTCCATTCCAATCCATTCGGTTTGATTCCATTCCATTCCTTTCCATTACATTACATACGGGTTCATTCCATTCCATTCCATTCCACTCCTTTCCTTTCCATTCCATTCCATTCGGGTTGATTCCATCCCATCCCATTAGATTTCATTCCATTGCATTGCATTCGGGTTGATTCCATTCCATTCCATTCCTTTCCATTCCATTCAATTCCGTTCCATTCCATTCCATTCGGGTTCATTACATTCCCTTCCACTCCATTGCATTCCATTCCATTCCATTCCATTCCATTCGGATTGATTCCATTCCCTTACATTCCTTTCCATTCCATTCCATTCCATTCCATTCCATTCCATTCCATTCCTTTCTGGTTGATTCCATTCCATTCCATTCCATTCCATTCCATTCCATTCCATTCCATTGCATTAGGGTTGATTATATCCCATTCCATTCCATTCCATTTCATTCCACTCCATTCCAGTGAGGTTGATTCCATTCCATTCCATTCCATTCCATTCCATTCCATTCCGGTTGATTGCATTCCATTCCATTCCATTTAACTCCATTCGGGTTCATTCTATTCCATTCCATTCCATTTGGGTTGATTCCATATCCTTCCCTTCCATTCAATTCCATTACATTCCAATACACTCGGGTTGATTCCATACGCTTCCAATGCATTCCATTCCATTCCATTCGGGTGGATTCCATTCCATTCCATTCCATTCCATTCCATTCCATTCCATTCCATTCGCGTTAATACCATTCCATTCATGTCCATTCCTTTCCATTCCATTTCATTGCATTCGGGTTGATTTCATTCCATTGCATTCCGTTCCATTCCATTCCATTCCATGCCATTCCAATCCATTACATTCGATTAGATTCGGGTTGATTCCATTCCATTTCATTCCATTCCATTCCATTCCATTCCATTCCATTCCATTCCATTCCATTACGGTCGGATTGATTCCATTCCATTCCATTCCACGCCATTGCATTCCATTCCACTCCATTCAATTCCATTCCATTCCATTCGTGTTGATTCCATACCATTCCATTCCATTCCATTCCATTCCATTCCACTCCATTCCATTCCATTCCACTCCATTCCATTCCATTCATCTCCATTCCAATCAGGTTGATTCCATTCCATTCCATTCCATTCCATTCCATTCCATTCCATTCCAATCCATTCCATTCCATTCGGGTTGTTTCAATTCCATTCCATTCCATTCTATTCCATTCCATTCCATTCCATTCCGTTGCATTCGGGTGTTTCCATTCCCTTCCATTCCATTCCATGCCATTCCATACCATTCGGATTCATTCCATCCCATTCCATTCTATTCCACTCCATTCCATTCCACTCCATTCCATTCGGTTTGAATCCATTCCATTCCATTCCATTCCATTCCATTCCTGTTCATTCCATTCCATTCCATTCCATTCCATTCCATTCAATCCGGGTTGATTTCATATCCTTCCCTTCCATGCCATTCCATTCCATTGCAATTCATTCGGGTTGATTCCGTACACTTTCATTCCATTATTTTCCATTCCATTCGGGTTGATTCCATTCCATTCCTTTCCATTACATTACATTCGGTTTGATTCCATTCCATTCCATTCCACTCCATTGCATTCCATTCCACTCCATTCCTTTCCATTCCATTCCATTCGTGTTGATTCCATCCCATCCCATTAGATTCCATTCCATTCCATTGCATTCAGGTTGATTCCATTCCATTCCATTCCTTTCCATTCCATTCCATTCCATTCCATTCCATTCCATACGGGTTGATTACATTCCCTTCCACTCCATTGCATTCCATTCCATTCCATTCCATTCGGGTTGATTCCATTCCGCTACATTCCTTTCCATTCCATTCCGTTCCAATCCATTCCATTCTATTCCATTCCAGTCCATTCCATTCCATTCCATTCCTTTCTGGTTGATTCCATGCCATTCCATTCCATTCCATTTGGGTTGATTATATCCGATTCCATTCCATTCCATTTCATTCCACTCCATTCCAGTTAGGTTGATTCCATTCCATTCCATTCCATTCCATTCCATTCCATTCCATTCCATTCGGGTTGATTCCATTCCATTCAATTGCATTCAACTACATTCGGGTTGATTCCATTCCATTCCTCTCCATTCCATTCCATTCCATTCCATACCATTTGGGTTGATTCCATCCCATCCCATTCCATTCCATTCCATTCCATTCCATTCCATTCCATTCCATTCCAATCCATTCAATTCCATTCCATTCCATTCCATTCCATTCCAATCCAGTTGCTTCCATTCCCTTCGATTCCATTCCATTCCATTCGATTCCGTTCCATTCCATTCCATTCGGGTGGCTTCCAATCCATTCCATTCCATTCCATTCCATTCCAATCCATTCGGGCTGATTCCCTACGCTTCCATTCCATTCAATTTTACTCCATTCGGGTTGATTCCATTCCATTCAATTCCATTCAATTCCATTACATTCGGGTTGCTTCCATTCCATTCCATTCCACTCCATTGCATTCCATTCCACTTAATTCCATTCCATTCCATTCCATTCCATTCCATTCCATTCCATTCGTGTTGATTCCATCCCGTTCCATTCCATTCCATTCCATTGCATTCCATTCCATACCATTCCACTCCATTCCAATCAGGTTGATTCCTTTCCATTCCAATCCATTCCAATCCATTCGGGTTGATTCCATTCCATACCAATCCATTGGGTTTCATTCCATTCCATTCCATTCCATTCCATTCCATTCCATTCCATTCCATTCCATGCCATTCCATTCCATTCGGGTTGTTACCATTCCATTGCGTTCCATTCCATTACATTTCACTGCATTCCATGCCATTCCATACCATTCGTGTTGATTCCATCCCATTCCATTCCATTCCATTCCATTCCATCCCATTCCATTCCATTCCATTCCATTCCATTCCATTCCATACGGGTTTATTCCATTCCCTTCTATGCCATTCCATTCCATTCCATTTCATTCCATTCCAATCTATTCGTGTTGATTCCATACTCTTGCATTGCGTTCCATTCCATTCCATACGAGTTGATTCCATTCCATTCCATTACATTACATTCCATTTCATTCCATTTGGGGTGATTCCATTCCCTTCCATTTCTTCCATTCCATTGCATTCCATTCCATTCCATTCGGGTAGATTCCATTCCATTTGGGTTGATTCCATATCCTTCCCTTCCATTGCATTCCATTCCATTCCAATACACTCGGGTTGATTCCATACGCTTCCATTGCATTCCATTCCATTCCATTTGGTTGAATTCCATTCCATTCCATTCCACTCCATTCCATTCGCGTTAATACCATTCCATTCCATTCCTTTCCATTCCATTTCATTCCATTCGGGTTGATTCCATTCCATTCCATTCAGTTCGATTCCATTCCATTCCATGCCATTCCAATCCATTACGTTCGATTAGATTCGGGTTGATTCCATTCCATTCCATTCCATTCCATTCCATTCCATTACTTTCGTTTTGATTCCATTCCATTCCATTCCACTCCATTGCATTCCATACCACTCCAATCCATTCCGTTCCATTCCATTCGGGTTGATTCCATCCCATTCCATTCCATTCCACTCCATTAAATTCAATTCCACTCCATTCCAATCAGGTTGATTCCATTCCATTCCATTCCATTCGGGTTGTTTCCATTCCATTCCATTCCATTCTACTCTACTGCATTCCATTCGATTCGATTCCATTCGGGTTGTTTCCATGCGATTCCATTCCATGCCATGACATACCATTCGGGTTCATTCCATCCCATTCCATTCTACCCCACTCCATTCCATTCCATTCCATTCCATTCCATTCGGTTTGATTCCATTCCATTCCATTCCATTCCATTCCATTCCAGTTAATTCCATTCCCTTCCATTACTTCCATTCCATTGCATTCCATTCCATTTAATTCGGGTTGATTCCATATCCTTCCCTTCCATGCCATTCCATTCCATTCCAATCCATTCGGTTTGATTCCATACACTTCCATTCCATTCCATTCCAATCCATTCGGTTTGATTCCATTCCATTCCTTTCCATTACATTACATTCGGGTTCATTCCATTCCATTCCATTCCACTCCTTTCCTTTCCATTCCATTCCATTCGGGTTGATTCCATCCCATCCCATTAGATTCCATTCCATTGCATTGCATTCGGGTTGATTCCATTCCATTCCATTCCTTTCCATTCCATTCAATTCCTTTCCATTCCATTCCATTCGGGTTCATTACATTCCCTTCCACTCCATTGCATTCCATTCCATTCCATTCCATTCCATTCGGATTGATTCCATTCCCTTACATTCCATTCCATTCCATTCCATTCCATTCCATTCCATTCCATTCCATTCCATTCGAATCCATTCCTTTCTGGTTGATTCCATTCCATTCCATTCCATTCCATTCCATTGCATTAGGGTTGATTATATCCCATTCCATTCCATTCCATTTCATTCCACTCCATTCCAGTGAGGTTGATTCCATTCCATTCCATTCCATTCCATTCCATTCCATTCCATTCCGGTTGATTGCATTCCATTCCATTCCATTCAACTCCATTCGGGTTCATTCTATTCCATTCCATTCCATTTGGGTTGATTCCATATCCTTCCCTTCCATTCAATTCCATTACATTCCAATACACTCGGGTTGATTCCATACGCTTCCAATGCATTCCATTCCATTCCATTCGGGTGGATTCCATTCCATTCCATTCCATTCCATTCCATTCCATTCCATTCGCGTTAATACCATTCCATTCCTGTCCATTCCTTTCCATTCCATTTCATTGCATTCGGGTTGATTTCATTCCATTGCATTCCGTTCCATTCCATTCCATTCCATGCCATTCCAATCCATTACATTCGATTAGATTCGGGTTGATTCCATTCCATTTCATTCCATTCCATTCCATTCCATTCCATTCCATTCCATTCCATTCCATTACTGTCGGATTGATTCCATTCCATTCCATTCCACGCCATTGCATTCCATTCCACTCCATTCCATTCCATTCCATTCCATTCGTGTTGATTCCATACCATTCCATTCCATTCCATTCCATTCCACTCCATTCCATTCCATTCCACTCCATTCCATTCCATTCATCTCCATTGAAATCAGGTTGATTCCATTCCATTCCATTCCATTCCAATCCATTCCATTCCATTCGGGTTGTTTCAATTCCATTCCATTCCATTCTATTCCATTCCATTCCATTCCATTCCGTTGCATTCGGGTTGTTTCCATTCCATTCCATTCCATTCCATGCCATTCTATACCATTCGGATTCATTCCCTCCCATTCCATTCTATTCCACTCCATTCCATTCCACTCCATTCCATTCGGTTTGAATCCATTCCATTCCATTCCATTCCTGTTCATTCCATTCCATTCCATTCCATTCCATTCCATTCCATTCCATTCCATTCCATTCCATCCGGGTTGATTTCATATCCTTCCCTTCCATGCCATTCCATTCCATTCCAATTCATTCGGGTTGATTCCGTACACTTTCATTCCATTATTTTCCATTCCATTCGGGTTGATTCCATTCCATTCCTTTCCATTACATTACATTCGGTTTCATTCCATTCCATTCCATTCCACTCCATTGCATTCCATTCCACTCCATTCCTTTCCATTCCATTCCATTCGTGTTGATTCCATCCAATCCCATTAGATTCCATTCCATTCCATTGCATTCAGGTTGATTCCATTCCATTCCATTCCTTTCCATTCCATTCCATTCCATTCCATTCGATTCCATACGGGTTGATTACATTCCCTTCCACTCCATTGCATTCCATTCCATTCCATTCCATTCCATTCCATTCCATTCCATTCGGGTTGATTCCATTCCGCTACATTCCTTTCCATTCCATTCCGTTCCAATCCATTCCATTCTATTCCATTCCAGTCCATTCCATTCCATTCCATTCCTTTCTGGTTGATTCCATTCCATTCCATTCAATTCCATTTGGGTTGATTATATCCGATTCCATTCCATTCCATTTCATTCCACTCCATTCCAGTTAGGTTGATTTCATTCCATTCCATTCCATTCCATTCCATTCCATTCCATTCCATTCCATTCCATTACATTCGGGTTGATTCCATTCCATTCAATTGCATTCAACTACATTCGGGTTGATTCCATTCCATTCCTCTCCATTCCATTCCATTCCATTCCATACCATTTGGGTTGATTCCATCCCATCGCATTCCATTCCATTCCATTCCATTCCATTCCATTCCAAACCATTCCATTCCATTCCATTCCATTCCATTCCGTTCCAATCCAGTTGCTTCCATTCCCTTCAATTCCATTCCATTCCATTCGATTCCGTTCCATTCCATTCCATTCGGGTGGCTTCCAATCCATTCCATTCCATTCCATTCCATTCCAATCCATTCGGGCTGATTCCCTACGCTTCCATTCCATTCAATTTTACTCCATTCGGGTTGATTCCATTCCATTCAATTCCATTCAATTCCATTACATTCGGGTTGCTTCCATTCCATTCCATTCCACTCCATTGCATTCCATTCCACTTAATTCCATTCCATTCCATTCCATTCCATTCCATTCCATTCCATTCGTGTTGATTCCATCCCGTTCCATTCCATTCCATTCCATTGCATTCCATTCCATACCATTCCACTGCATTCCATTCCATTCATCTCCATTGAAATCAGGTTGATTCCATTCCATTCCATTCCATTCCAATCCATTCCATTCCATTCGGGTTGTTTCAATTCCATTCCATTCCATTCTATTCCATTCCATTCCATTCCATTCCGTTGCATTCGGGTTGTTTCCATTCCATTCCATTCCATTCCATGCCATTCCATACCATTCGGATTCATTCCATCCCATTCCATTCTATTCCACTCCATTCCATTCCACTCCATTCCATTCGGTTTGAATCCATTCCATTCCATTCCATTCCTGTTCATTCCATTCCATTCCATTCCATTCCATTCCATTCCATTCCATTCCATCCGGGTTGATTTCATATCCTTCCCTTCCATGCCATTCCATTCCATTCCAATTCATTCGGGTTGATTCCGTACACTTTCATTCCATTATTTTCCATTCCATTCGGGTTGATTCCATTCCATTCCTTTCCATTACATTACATTCGGTTTCATTCCATTCCATTCCATTCCACTCCATTGCATTCCATTCCACTCCATTCCTTTCCATTCCATTCCATTCGTGTTGATTCCATCCAATCCCATTAGATTCCATTCCATTCCATTGCATTCAGGTTGATTCCATTCCATTCCATTCCTTTCCATTCCATTCCATTCCATTCCATTCGATTCCATACGGGTTGATTACATTCCCTTCCACTCCATTGCATTCCATTCCATTCCATTCCATTCCATTCCATTCCATTCCATTCGGGTTGATTCCATTCCGCTACATTCCTTTCCATTCCATTCCGTTCCAATCCATTCCATTCTATTCCATTCCAGTCCATTCCATTCCATTCCATTCCTTTCTGGTTGATTCCATTCCATTCCATTCAATTCCATTTGGGTTGATTATATCCGATTCCATTCCATTCCATTTCATTCCACTCCATTCCAGTTAGGTTGATTTCATTCCATTCCATTCCATTCCATTCCATTCCATTCCATTCCATTACATTCGTGTTGATTCCATTCCATTCAATTGCATTCAACTACATTCGGGTTGATTCCATTCCATTCCTCTCCATTCCATTCCATTCCATTCCATACCATTTGGGTTGATTCCATCCCATCGCATTCCATTCCATTCCATTCCATTCCATTCCATTCCAAACCATTCCATTCCATTCCATTCCATTCCATTCCGTTCCAATCCAGTTGCTTCCATTCCCTTCAATTCCATTCCATTCCATTCGATTCCGTTCCATTCCATTCCATTCGGGTGGCTTCCAATCCATTCCATTCCATTCCATTCCATTCCAATCCATTCGGGCTGATTCCCTACGCTTCCATTCCATTCAATTTTACTCCATTCGGGTTGATTCCATTCCATTCAATTCCATTCAATTCCATTACATTCGGGTTGCTTCCATTCCATTCCATTCCACTCCATTGCATTCCATTCCACTTAATTCCATTCCATTCCATTCCATTCCATTCCATTCCATTCCATTCGTGTTGATTCCATCCCGTTCCATTCCATTCCATTCCATTGCATTCCATTCCATACCATTCCACTCCATTCCAATCAGGTTGATTCCTTTCCATTCCAATCCATTCCAATCCATTCGGGTTGATTCCATTCCATACCAATCCATTGGGTTTCATTCCATTCCATTCCATTCCATTCCATTCCATTCCATGCCATTCCATTCCATTCGGGTTGTTACCATTCCATTGCATTCCATTCCATTACATTTCACTGCATTCCATGCCATTCCATACCATTCGTGTTGATTCCATCCCATTCCATTCCATTCCATTCCATTCCATCCCATTCCATTCCATTCCATTCCATTCCATTCCATTCCATTCCATACGGGTTTATTCCATTCCCTTCTATGCCATTCCATTCCATTCCATTTCATTCCATTCCAATCCATTCGTGTTGATTCCATACGAATCCATTCCGTTCCATTCGGGTTGATTCAATGACATTCCATTCCATGCCATTCGCGTTGATACCATGCCATTCCATTCCATTCCATTCCATTACTTTCCATTGCATTCGGGTTGATTCCATTCCTTTCCATTCCTTTCCATCCCATTCCATTCCATTCCATTCCATTCCATTCCATTCCATTCATTTCTAGTTGATTCCTTTTCATTCCATTCCATTCCATTCCACTCCATTCCATTCCATTCCATTCCATTTCATTCCATTCCATTCCATTCCGGTTGGTTCCATTCCATTCCTTTCTATTCCATACAATTCCTTTCCATTACATTCCTTTCGGGTTGATTGCATTCCTTTCCACTCCATTGCATTCCATTCCATTCCATTCCGTTCCATTCCATTCCATTCGGGTTGATTTCATTCCATTCCATTCCATTCCATTCCATTCCAATCCATTCTGGTTGATTTCATTCCATTCCATTCCATTCACATCCATTCCATTCGGGTTGATTCCATTCCATTCCATTCCATTCCACTCCATTCGTGTTGATTCCATTCCAATTCATTCCATTCCATACCATTCCATTCCATTCCATTCGGGTTGATTCCATTCCATTCCATTCCATTGCATTCCAGTTTGTTGATTCCACTCCATCCAATTCCATTCCATTCCATTCGGGTTGATTCCATTCACGTCCATTCTATCCCATTCCATTCTATTCCATTAGGGTTGATTCCATTCCGTTCCATTCCATTCCATTCCATTCCATTCCATTCCATTCCATTTGGGTTGATTCCATATCCTTCCCTTCCATTCCATTCTATGCCATTCCAATACACTCGGGTTGATTCCATACGCTTCCATTCCATTCCATTTCATTCCATTCTTGTGGATTCCATTCCATCCCATTCTATTCCATTCCATTCCATTCCATTCCATTCCTTTCGCGTTAATACCATTCCATTCCATTCCATTCAATTTCATTCCATTCGGGTTGATTCCATTCCATTCCATTCAGTTCCATTCCATTCCATTCCTTGCCATTCCAATCCATTACGTTCGATTACATTCGGGTTGATTCAATTCCTTTCTATTATATTCCATTACATACGGGCGGATTCCATTCCATTCCATTCCACTCCATTGCATTCCATTCCACTCCATTCCATTCCATTCCTTTCCATTTGTGGTGATTCCACCCCATTCCATTCCATTCCATGCCATTCCATTCCATTCCATTCCACTCCATTCCAATCAGGTTGATTCCATTCTATTCCATTCCATTCCATTCGATTCCATTCCATTCCATGGCATTCCAATCCATTACATTCGATTCCATTCGGGTTGATTCCATTCCATTCCATTCCACTCAATTGCATTGCATTCCACTCCATTCCATTCCATTCCATTCCATTCGGTTTGATTCCACCCCATTCCATTCCATTCCATGCCATTCCATTCCATTCCATTCCACTCCATTCCAATCAGATTGATTCCATTCCATTCCATTCCATTCCATTCCATTCCATTCCATTCCATTCTGGTTGATTCCATTGAATTCCATTCCATTCGATTCCATTCCATTCCATTTCATTCCATTCGGGTTTTTTCCATTGCATTCCTTTGCATTTCATTCCATTCCACTCCATTCCATGCCATTCCATTCCATTCGGGTTCATTCCATCAAATTCCATTCTATTCCACTCCATTCCATTCCATTCCATTCCATTCCATTCCAATCCATTCGGTTTGATTGCATTCCATTCCATTCCATTCCATTCCATTCGTGTTTATTCCGTTCCTTCCATTCCTTCCATTCCATTGCATTCCATTCCATTTTATTCGGGTTGATTCCACACACTTCCATTCCATTCCGTTACATTCCATTCCATTCCATTAGGGTTGATCCCATTCCATTCCTTTCCATTACATTACATTCCAGTTGATTCCATTCCATACCATTCCATTACATTCCATTCCAATTAATTCGGTTTGATTGCATTCCATTCCATTCCATTCCATTCGTGTTTATTCCGTTCCCTTCCATTCCTTCCATTCCATTGCCTTCCATTCCATTTTATTTGGGTTGAGTCCATTCCATTCCATTCCATTCCATTCCATTCCATTCCATTCCAATCCATTTGGGTGGATTCCGTACACTTCCATTCCATTCCATTCCATTCAATTCCATTCCATTAGGTGTGATTCCATTCCATTCCTTTCCATTACATTACATTCGGGTTGATTCCATTCCATAAAGTTTCATTCCATTCCATTCCATGACATTCCATGGCATTCCAATCCATTACATTCGATTCCATACGGGTTGATTCCATTCCATTAAATTCCACTCCATTGCATTCCATTCCACTGCATTCCATTCCATTCCATTCCATTCCATTCGGGTTGATTCCATCCCATCCCATTAGATTCCATTCTTTTCATTGCCTTTGGGTTGATACAATTCCATTCCATTCCTTTCCATTCCATTCAATTCCGTTCCATTCCATTCCATTCGGGTTGATTACATTCCCTTCCACTCCATTGCTTTCCATTGCATTCCATTCCATTCGGGTTGATTCCATTCCCTTATATTCCATTCCATTCCATTCCATTCCATTCCATTCCATTCCATTCTTTTCTAGTTGATTCCATTCCATTCCATTGCATTCCATTCCATTCCATTCCATTCCATTAGGGTTGATTATATCCTATTCCATTCCATTCCATTTCTTTCCAATCCTTTCCAGTCAGGTTGATTCCATTCCATTCCATTCCATTCCATTCTATTCCATTCCATTCCATTCCATTCCAGTTGATTCCATTCCCTTCGTTTCCATTCCATTCCATTCGGGTGGGTTCCAATCCATTTCATTCCATTCCATTCCATTCCATTCCATTCCATTCCAATCCATTCGTGTTGATTCCCTAACGCTTCCATTCCATTCAATTCCATTCCATTAGGGTTGATTCCATTCCATTCCATTCCAATCCATTCGGGTTGATTCCATCCCATTCCATTCCATTCCATTATATTCCATTCAATTCGGGTTTATTCCATTCCCATCCATTCCTTCCATTCCATTGCATTCCATTCCATTTTATTCGGGTTGATTCCATTCCATTCCATTCCATTCCATTAGGTTGATTCCATTCCATTCCATTCCATTCCATTCCATTCCATTCCATTCGCATTGATACCATTGCTTTCCATTCCATTCCATTCCATTCCATTACATTCCATTCCATTCGGGTTGATTCCATTCCATTCCAATCCATTCCATTCCATTCCATTCCATTCCATGCCATTCCAATCCATTACATTCTATTCCATTCGGGTTGATTCCATTCCATTCCATTCAACTCCATTGCATTCAATTCCACTCCTTTCCATTCCATTCCATTCCCTTCGGGTGGATTCCATCCCATTCCATTCCATTCCATTCCATTCCATGCCACTCCATTCCAGTCAGGTTGATTCCATTTCATTTCATTCCATTCCATTCCATTCGGGTTTATTTCATTCCATTTCATTCCAATCCATTCCAATCCATTCCATTGCATTTCATACCATTCTGGTAAATTCCATTCCATTCCATTCCATTCCATTCCATTCCATTCCATTCGGGTTGACTCCATTCAATTCCATTCCATTCCATTCCACTTCATTCCATTCGGATTGATTCCATTCCCTTCAATTCCAACCCATTCCATTGCATTCCATTCCATTCCATTCGCGTTTATTCCATTCCATTCCATTCCATTCCATTCCATTCGGGTTGATTCCATATCCTGCCTTTCCATTCCATTCCATTCCATTCCATTCCATTCCGGTTGATTCCATTCCATTCCATTCCATTCGGATTGATTCCATCCCATTCCATTCCTTTCCATTGCATTCAATTCCGTTCCATTCCATTCCATTCGGGTTGATTCCATCTAATTCCATTCCATTCCATTCCATTCTTCTCCATACCAGTCAGGTTGATTCCATTCCATTCCATTGCATTCCATTCCATTCAATTCCATTCCATTCGCCTTAATAACGTTCCATTCCATTCCATTACATTACATTTCATTCCATTCGGGTTGATTCCATTCCATTCCATTACATTACATTCGCGTTGATTCCATTCCGTTGCATTCCATTCCATTCCATTCAATGCTTGCTATTCCAATCCATTACGTTAGAATCCATTAGGGTTGATTCCATTCCACTGCATTCCACTCCATTGCATTCCATTCCACTCCATTCCATTCCATTCCATTCCACTCCATTTGGGTTGATTCCATTCCATTCCTCTCCATTACATTCCATTCCATAACATTCGGGTTGATTCCATCCCATTCCATTCCATTCCATTCCATTCCGTTCCGTTCCATACCGGTTGATTCCAATTGATTCCATTCCATTCCATTCCATTCCAGTAGATTCCATTCCCTTCGATTCCATTCCATTCCATTCGATTCCATTCCATTCCATTCCATTGCATTCGAGTGGATTCCAACCCATTTAATTCCATTCCATTCCATTCCATTCAAATCCATTCAGTTTGATTCCCTACGCTTCCACTCCGTTCAATTCCATTCCACTCGGGTTGATTCCATTCCATTCCACTCCATTCCATTACATTCGGGTTGTTTCCATTCCATTCCATTCCACTCCATTGCATTCCCTTCCATTCCATTCCATTCCATTCCATACCATTCCATTCGGGTTGATTCCATCCCATTCCATTCCATTCCATTCCATTCCATTCCATTCCATTCCATTCCCCTCCATTCCAGTGAGGTTGATTCTATTCCATTCCATTCCATTCCATTCCATTCCATTCCATTCGGGTTGATTCCATCCCATTCCATTCCATTCCATTCCATTCCATTCCATTCCATTCCATTCCCCTCCATTCCAGTGAGGTTGATTCTATTCCATTCCATTCCATTCCATTCCATTCCATTCCATTCCATTCCATTCCATTCGGGTTGATTCCATTCCATTCCTTTCCATTCCATGCCATTCCATTCCATTGGGGTTGTTTCCATTCCATTCCATTCCATTCCATTCCATTCTACTCCATTCCATTCCGTTCCATACCATTCTGGTTGACTCCATCCCATTCCATTCCATTCCATTCCATTCCATTCCATTCCATTCCATCCACTCGGTGTGCTTCGATTCCATTCCATTCCATTGAAGTTGATTCCATTCCCTTCGATTCCATTCAATTCCATTCGATTCCGTTCCATTCCATTCCATTCGGGTGGCTTCCAATCCTTTCCACTCCATTCCATTCCATTCCATTCCATTCCATTCCATTCCATTCCAATCAATTCGGGCTGATTCCCTACGCTTCCATTCCATTCAATTCCATTCCATTCGGGTTGATTCCATTCCATTCCATTCCATTTCATTCCATTACATTCGGGTTGATTCCATTTCATTCCATTCCACTCCATTGCATTCCATTCCACTTAATTCCATTCCATTCCATTCCATTCCATTCCATTCCATTCCATTCCATTCCATTCCATTCGGGTTGATTCCATCCTATTCCTTTCCCTTCCATTCCATTCCACTGCATTCCATTCCTTACCATTCCACGCCATTCCAATCAGGTTGATTCCATTCCATTCCATTCCATTCCATTCCAATCCATTCGGGTTGATTCCATTCCATTCCAAATCATTCGGGTTGATTCCATTCCATTGCATTCCATTCCATTCCATTGCATTCTGGTTGTTTCCATTCCATTCCATTGCATTACATTCCACTGCATTCCATGCCATTCCATACCATTCGTGTTGATTCCATCCCATTCCATTCCATCCCATTCCATTCCATTCCATTCCATTCCATTCCATTCCATTCCATACGGGTTGATTCCTTTCCCTTCTATTCCATTCCATTCCGTTCCATTCCATTCCATTCCATTCCATTCCATTCCGGTTGATTCCATATCCTTCCTTTTCATTCCATTCCATTCCATTCCAATCCATTCGTGTTGATTCCATTCAATTCCATTAAATCATATTCGGGTTGATTAAATGCCATTCCATTCCATTCCATTCGCGTTGATACCATGCCATTCCATTCCATTCCATTCCATTCCTTTCCATTCCTTTCCATCCCTTTCCATTCCATTCCAATCCATTCCATTCCATTCCATTACATTCCATTCGTTTCAAGTTGAATCCTTTTCATTCCATTCCATTCCATTCCATTCCATTCCATTCCATTCCATTCCTGTTGATTCCATTCCATTCCTTTCCATTCCATTCAATTCCGTTCCATTACATTCCATTCGGGTTGATTGCATTCCTTTCCACTCCATTGCATTCCATTCCATTCCATTCCGTTCCATTCCATTCCATTCCATTCCATTCGGGTTGATTTTATTCCATTCCATTGCATTCCATTCCTTTCTGGTTGACTCCATTCCATTCAATTCCATTCACATACATTCCGTTCGGGTTGATTCCATTCCATTCCATTCCATTCCACTCCATTCGGGTTGATTCCATTCCATTTCATTCCATTCCATACCATTCCATTCCATTCCATTCCATTCCATTCCATTCCATTCCATTCCATTCCTTTCTGGTTGATTCCATGCCTTTCCATTCCATTGCATTCCTATTTGTTGATTCCATTCCGTCCAATTCCATTCCATTCCATTCGGGTTGATTCCATTCACATCCATTCCATCCCATTCCATTCCATTCCATTAGGGTTGATTCCATTCCGTTCCATTCCATTTCATTCCATTCCATTCCATTCCATTTGGGTTGATTCCATATCCTTCCCTTCCATTCCATTCTATTCCATTCCAATACACTCAGGTTGATTCCATAGGCTTCCAATGCATTCCAATTCATTCCATTCTGGTGGATTCCATTCCATCCCATTCTATTCCATTCCATTCCATTCCATTCCATTCCATTCCTTTCGCGTTAATACCATTCCATCCATTCCATTCCACCCCATTTCATTCCATTCGGGTTGATTCCATTCCATTCCATTCAGTTCCATTCCATTCCATTCCTAGCCATTCCAATCCATTACATTCGATTACATTCTGGTTGATTCAATTCCTTTCCAATATATTCCATTACATTCGGGTTGATTCCATTCCATTCCATTCCACTCCAATGCATTCCTTTCCACTCCATTCCATTCCATTCCATTCCATTCGGGTTGATTCCAACCCATTGCATTCCATTCCATGCTATTCCATTCCATTCATTCCACTCCATTCCAGTCAGGTTGATTCCATTCCACTCCATTCCGTTCCATTCCATTCCATTCCATTGCATTCGGTTTGATTCCATTCCATTCAATTCCATTCTATTCCATACCATTCCATTACATTACATTCGGATTGTTTCCATGGCATTCCCTTCCATTCCATTCCATTCCACTCAATTCCATTCCATTGGGGTTCATTCCATCAAATTCCCTTCTATTCCAATCCATTCCATTCCATACCATTCCATTCCATTCCATTCCAATCCATTCGGTTTGATTCCATTCCGTTCCTTTCCATTCCATTCGTGTTTATTCTGTTCCCTACCATTCCTTCCATTCCATTGCATTCCATTCCATTTTATTCGGGTTGATTCCATTCCATTCCATTCCATTCCATTCCATTCCAATCCATTCGGGTTGATTCCATACACTTCCATTCCATTCCATTCCATTCCATTCCATTAGGGTTGATTCCATTCCTTACGTTTCCATTACATTACATTCGGGTTGATTCCATTCCATTCCATTCCATTCCATTCCATTCCATTCCATGGCATTCCAATCCTTTACACTCAATTCCATTCGGGTTGATTCCATTCCATTCAATTCCACTCCATTGCATTCCATTCCACTCCATTCCATTCCATTCCATTCCATTCGGGTTGATTCCATCCCATCCCATTATATTCCATTCCATTCCATTGCATTTGGGTTGATACCATTCCATTCCATTCCGTTCCATTCCATTCAAGTCCGTTCCATTCCATTCCATTCGGGTTGATTACATTCCCTTCCACTCCATTGCATTCCATTCCATTCCATTCCATTCGGTTTGATTCCATTCCCTTATATTCCATTCCATTCCATTCCATTCCATTCCATTCCGTTCCATTCCTTTCTGGTGGATTCCATTCCATTCCATTCCGTTCCATTCCATTCCATTCCATTCCATAAGGGTTGATTATATCCTATTCCATTCTATTCCATTTCTTTCCAATCCATTCCAGTCAGGTTGATTCCATTCCATTCCATTCCATTCCATTCCATTCCATTCCATTCCATTCGGGTTGATTCCATTCAATTCCATTCCATTCCACTCCATTCGGGTTGATTCCGTTTCATTCCTCTGCATTCCATACCATTCCATTCCATACCATTTGGGTTGATTCCATTCCATTCCATTCCATTCCATTCCATTCCAATCCATTCCATTCCATTCCATTCCACTCCATTCCAGTTGATTTCATTCCCTTCGTTTCCATTCCATTCCATTCGATTCCGTTCCATTCCACTCCATTCGGGTGGATTCCAATCCATGCCATTCCATTCCATTCCATTCCATTCCATTCCAATCGGGTTGATTCCATTCAATTCCATTCCATTCCAATCCATTCGGGTTGATTCCCTAACGCTTCCATTCCATTCAATTCCATTCCATTCGGGTTGATTCCATTCCATTCCATTCCATTCCAATCCATTCAGGTTGATTCCAGCCCATTCCATTGCATTCCATTGTATTCCATTCCATTCGGGTTTATTCCATTCCCATCCATTCCTACCATTCCATTGCACTCCATTCCATTTTATTCGGGTTGATTCCATTCCATTCCATTCCATTCCATTCCATTCCGGTTGATTCCATTCCATTCCATTCCATTCCATTCCATTCCATTTCTTTCCATTCCATTCCATTCCATTCCATTCCATTCCATTCCATTCGCGTTGATACCATTCCTTTCCATTCCATTCCATTCCATTCCATTCCATCCATTCGGGTTGATTCCATTCCATTCCATTCCATTCCATTCCATTCGGGTTGATTCCATTGCATTCCATTCGATTCCATTCCATTCCATTCCATTCCATCTCATTCCAATCCATTACATTCTATTCCATTCGGGTTGATTGCATTCCATTGCATTCAACTCCATTGCATTCCAGTCCACTCATTTCCATTCCATTTCATTCCATTCGGGTGGATTCCATGCCATTCCATTCCATTCCATTCCATGCCACTCCATCCCAGTCAGGTTGACTCCATTTCATTCCATTCCATTCCATTCCATTCCATTCCATTCCATTCCATTCCTTTCGGGTTGATTCCATTCCATTGCGTTCCATTCCATTCCATTCCATTCCATTCCATTCCATTCCATTATATTACATTCGGGTTTTTTTCATTCCATTCCATTCCAATCCATTCCACTCCATTCCATAGCATTTCATACCATTCTGGTAAATTCCAATCCATTCCATTCCATTCCATTCCATTCCATAACATTACATTACATTCGGGTTTATTTCATTCCATTCCATTACATTCCATTCCACTCCATTCCATTCGGATTGATTCAATTCCCTTCCTTTCCATCCCATTCCATTGCATTCCATTCCATTCCATTCCATTCGCGTTGATTCCATTCCATTCCATTCCATTCCATTCCATTCCATTCCATTCCGGTTGATTCCATTCCTTTCCATTCCATTACATTCGTATTGATTCCATTCCATTCTATTCCTTTCCATTGCCTTCCATTACATTGCATTCCTTTCTGGATGATTCCATTCCATTCCATTCCATTCCATTCCATTCCATTCCATTCCATGCCATTTAATTCCATTCCATTCCACTCTGGTTGATTCCATTCCATTCCTTTCCATTCCATTCAATTCCGTTCCGTTCGATTCCATTCAGGTTGATTCCATCCATTTCCACCTCATTCCATTCCATTCTTCTCCATACCAGTCAGGTTGATTCTATTCCATACCATTGCATTCCATTTCATTCCATTCCATTCCATTCGCGTTAATAACGTTCCATTCCATTCCATTCCATTCCATTACATTTCATTCCATTCGGGTTGATTCCATTCCATTCCATTCCATTCCATTCCATTCCATTCCATTCGCATTGATTCCATTCCGTTCCATTCCATTCCATTCCATTCCATGCCATGCTATTCAAATCCATTACGTTAGAATCCATTAGGTTGGATTCCATTCCAATCCATTCCACAATATTGCATTCCATTCCACTCCATTCCATTCCATTCCATGCCATTCCACTCCATTCGGGTTGATTCCATTCCATTCCTCTGCATTACATTACATTCCATAACATTTGGGTTGATTCCATCCCATTCCATTCCATTCCATTCCATTCCATTCCATTCCATTCCGGTTGATTCCATTCCATTCCATTCAACTCCATTCGGGTTGATTCCATTCCATTCCTCTCCATTCCATTCCATTCCATTCCATACCATTTCGGTTGATTCCATCCCATTCCATCCCATTCCATTCCATTCCAATCCATTCGGGTTGATTCCCTGCGCTTCCATTCCATTCAATTCCATTCCATTCGGGATGATTCCATTCCATTTCATTCCATTCCATTCCATTCCAATCCATTCGGGTTGATTCCATACACTTCCATTCCATTCCATTCCATTCCATTCCATTCCATTAGGGTTGATTCCATTCCATTCCTGTCCATTACATTACATTCAGGTTGATTCCATTCCATTCCATTCCATTACATTCCATTCCATTCCATTCCCTGGCATTCCAATCCATTACATTCGATTCCATTTGGGTTGATTCCATTCCATTCCATTCCACTCCATTGCAATCCACTCCACTTCATTCCATTGCATTCCAACATTCGGGTTGACTCCCTACGCTTCCATTCCATTCAATTCCATTCCATTCCGGTTGATTCCATTCCATTCCATTCCATTCCGTTACATTCGGGTTGATTCCATTCCATTCCATTCCACTCCATTGCATTCCATTCCACTCCATTCCATTCCATTCCATGCCATTCCATTCCAATCCATTCGTGTTGATTCCATCCCATTCCATTCCATTCCGTTCCATTGCATACCATTCCGTACCATTCCACTCCATTCCAGTCAGGTTGATTCCATTCCATTCCATTGCATTCCATTCCATTCCATTCCATTCAATTTGGGGTGATTCAATTCCCTTCCATTTTTTCCATTCCATTGCATTCCATTCCATTCCACTCGGGTTGATTCCATTCCATTCCATGCCATTTGGGTTGATTCCATATCCTTCCCTTCCATTCCATTCCAATACACTCGGGTTGATTCCATACGCTTCCATTGCATTGCATTCCATTCCATTCGGGTGGATTCCATTCCATTCCATTCCATTCCATTCCATTCCATTCCATTCCATTCGCGTTAATACCGTTCCATTCCATTCCATTACTTTCCATTCCATTTCATTCCATTCGGGTTGATTTCATTCCATTCCATTCAGTTCCATTCCATTCCATTCCATGCCATTCCAATCCATTACGTTCGATTAGACTAGGTTTGATTCCATTCCATTCCATTCCATTGCATTACATTCGGGATGATTCCACTCCATTCCATTCCACGCCATTGCATTCCATTCCACTCCATTCCATTCCACTCCATTCCATTCGGGTTGATTCCATCCCATTCCATTCCATTCCATTCCATTCCACTCCATTCCATTCCATTCCACTCCATTCCAATCAGGTTGATTCCATTCCATTCCATTCCATTCCATTCCATTCCTTTCCATTCTATTGCATTCGGGTTGATTCCATTCCATTCCATTCAGTTCCATTCCATTTCATTCCTTGCCATTAGGGTTGATTCCATTCTATTCCTTTCCATTACATTACATTCGGGTTGATTCCATTCTATTCCATTCCATTCCATTCGATTCCATTCCATTCCATGGCATTATAATCTATTACATTCGATTCCATTCGTGTTGATTCCATTCCATTCCATTCCACTCCATTGCATTCCGTTCCACTCCATTCCATTCCATTCCACTCCATTGCATTCCGTTCCACTCCATTCCATTCCATTCCATTCCATTCGGGTTGATTCCACCCCATTCCATTCCATTCCATGCCATTCCATTCCATTCCATTCCACTCCATTCCAATCAGGTTGATTCCATTCCATTCCATTCCATTCCATTCCATTCCATTCTGGTTGATTCCATTCCATTCCATTCCATTCTTTTCCATTCCATTCCATTCCATTCCATTCCATTCGGGTTGTTTCCATGGCATTCCTTTCCATTCCATTCCATTCCACTCCATTCCATGCCATTCCATTCCATTTGGGTTCATTCCATCAAATTCCATTCTATTCCACTGCATTCCATTCCATTCCATTCCATTCCAATACATTCGGTTTGATTCCATTCCATTCCATTCCATTCGTGTTTATTACGTTCCCTTCCATTCCTTCCATTCCATTGCATTCCATTCAATTTTATTCGGGTTGATTCCATTCCATTCCATTCCATTCCATTCCATTCCATTCCAATCCATTCGTGTTGATTCCATACACTTCCATTCCATTCCATTCCCTTCCATTACATTCCATTAGGGTTGGTTCCATTCCATTCCTTTCCATTACATTACATTCGGGTTTATTCCATTCCATTCCATTCCATTGCATTCCATTCCATTCCATTCCATTCCATTCCCTGGCATTCCAATCCATTACATTCGATTCCATTTGGGTTGATTCCATTCCATTCCATTCCACTCCATTGCTTTCCATTCCACTTCATTCCATTCCATTCCATTCCATTCGGGTTGATTCCAACCCATCCCATTAGATTCCATTCCATTCCATTGCATTTGGGTTGATACCATTCCATTCCATTCCTTTCCATTCCATTCAATTCCGTTCCATTCCATTCCATTCGGGTTGATTACATTCCCTTCCACTCCGTTGCATTCCAATCCATTCCATTCCATTCGGGTTGATTCCATTAACTTATATTCCAATCCATTCAATTCCATTCCATTCCTTTCCATTCCATTCCATTCCATTCCATTCCATTCCATTCCATTCCTTTCTGGTTGATTCCATTCCATTCCATTCCATTTCATTCCATTATTGTTGATTATATCCTATTCCATTCCATTCCATTTCTTTCCAATCCATTCCAGTCAGGTTGATTCCATTCCATTCCATTCCATTCCATTCCATTCCACTCGGGTTAATTCCATTCAATTCCATTCCATTGCACTCCATTCGGGTTGATTCCATTCCATTCCTTTCCATTCCATTCCATTTCATTCCTTTTGGGTTGATTCCATCCCATTCCATTCCATTCCATTCCATTCCAATCCATTCCATTCCATTCCATTGCAGTTGATTCCATTCCCTTCGATTCCATTCCATTCCATTCGATTCCATTCCATTCCATTCCATTCTGGTGGATTCCAATCCATTCCATTCCATTCCATTCCATTTCATTCCATTCCAATACATTCCGGTTGATTCCCTATGCTTCCATTCCATTCAGTTCCATTCCATTAGGGTTGATTCCATCCCATTCCATTCCAATCCATTCGGGTTGATTTCATCCCATTCCATTCCCTTCCATTCCATTCCATTACATTACATTCGGGTTTATTCCATTCCCATCCATTGCTTCCATTCCATTGCATTCCATTCCATTTTATTCGGGTTGATTCCATTCCATTCCATTCCATTCCATTCCGGTTGATTCCATTCCATTCCATTCCATTCAATTCCATTCCATTCCATTCCATTCGCGTTGATACCACTCCTCTCCATTCCATTCCATTCCATTCCATTCTATTCGGGTTGATTCTATTCCATTCCATTCCATTCGGCTTGATTCCATTCCATTCCATTTCTTTCCATTCCATTCCATGCCATTCCAATCCATTACATTCTATCCCATTCGGGTTGATTCCATTCCATTCCGTTCAACTCCATTGCATTCCATTCCACTCCTTTCCATTCCATTCCATTCCATTCGTGTGGATTCCGTCCCATTCTATTCCATTCCATTCCATTCCATGCCACTACATTCCAGTCAGGTTGATTCCATTTCATTCCATTCCATTCCATTCCATTCCATTCGCGTTAATACCGTTCCATTCCATTCCATTACTTTCCATTCCATTTCATTCCATTCGGGTTGATTTCATTCCATTCCATTCAGTTCCATTCCATTCCATTCCATGCCATTCCAATCCATTACGTTCGATTAGACTAGGTTTGATTCCATTCCATTCCATTCCATTGCATTACATTCGGGATGATTCCACTCCATTCCATTCCACGCCATTGCATTCCATTCCACTCCATTCCATTCCACTCCATTCCATTCGGGTTGATTCCATCCCATTCCATTCCATTCCATTCCATTCCACTCCATTCCATTCCATTCCACTCCATTCCAATCAGGTTGATTCCATTCCATTCCATTCCATTCCATTCCATTCCTTTCCATTCTATTGCATTCGGGTTGATTCCATTCCATTCCATTCAGTTCCATTCCATTTCATTCCTTGCCATTAGGGTTGATTCCATTCTATTCCTTTCCATTACATTACATTCGGGTTGATTCCATTCTATTCCATTCCATTCCATTCGATTCCATTCCATTCCATGGCATTATAATCTATTACATTCGATTCCATTCGTGTTGATTCCATTCCATTCCATTCCACTCCATTGCATTCCGTTCCACTCCATTCCATTCCATTCCACTCCATTGCATTCCGTTCCACTCCATTCCATTCCATTCCATTCCATTCGGGTTGATTCCACCCCATTCCATTCCATTCCATGCCATTCCATTCCATTCCATTCCACTCCATTCCAATCAGGTTGATTCCATTCCATTCCATTCCATTCCATTCCATTCCATTCCATTCCATTCTGGTTGATTCCATTCCATTCCATTCCATTCTTTTCCATTCCATTCCATTCCATTCCATTCCATTCGGGTTGTTTCCATGGCATTCCTTTCCATTCCATTCCATTCCACTCCATTCCATGCCATTCCATTCCATTTGGGTTCATTCCATCAAATTCCATTCTATTCCACTGCATTCCATTCCATTCCATTCCATTCCAATACATTCGGTTTGATTCCATTCCATTCCATTCCATTCGTGTTTATTACTTTCCCTTCCATTCCTTCCATTCCATTGCATTCCATTCAATTTTATTCGGGTTGATTCCATTCCATTCCATTCCATTCCATTCCATTCCATTCCAATCCATTCGTGTTGATTCCATACACTTCCATTCCATTCCATTCCCTTCCATTACATTCCATTAGGGTTGGTTCCATTCCATTCCTTTCCATTACATTACATTCGGGTTTATTCCATTCCATTCCATTCCATTGCATTCCATTCCATTCCATTCCATTCCATTCCCTGGCATTCCAATCCATTACATTCGATTCCATTTGGGTTGATTCCATTCCATTCCATTCCACTCCATTGCTTTCCATTCCACTTCATTCCATTCCATTCCATTCCATTCGGGTTGATTCCAACCCATCCCATTAGATTCCATTCCATTCCATTGCATTTGGGTTGATACCATTCCATTCCATTCCTTTCCATTCCATTCAATTCCGTTCCATTCCATTCCATTCGGGTTGATTACATTCCCTTCCACTCCGTTGCATTCCAATCCATTCCATTCCATTCGGGTTGATTCCATTAACTTATATTCCAATCCATTCAATTCCATTCCATTCCTTTCCATTCCATTCCATTCCATTCCATTCCATTCCATTCCATTCCTTTCTGGTTGATTCCATTCCATTCCATTCCATTTCATTCCATTATTGTTGATTATATCCTATTCCATTCCATTCCATTTCTTTCCAATCCATTCCAGTCAGGTTGATTCCATTCCATTCCATTCCATTCCATTCCATTCCACTCGGGTTAATTCCATTCAATTCCATTCCATTGCACTCCATTCGGGTTGATTCCATTCCATTCCTTTCCATTCCATTCCATTTCATTCCTTTTGGGTTGATTCCATCCCATTCCATTCCATTCCATTCCATTCCAATCCATTCCATTCCATTCCATTGCAGTTGATTCCATTCCCTTCGATTCCATTCCATTCCATTCGATTCCATTCCATTCCATTCCATTCTGGTGGATTCCAATCCATTCCATTCCATTCCATTCCATTTCATTCCATTCCAATACATTCCGGTTGATTCCCTATGCTTCCATTCCATTCAGTTCCATTCCATTAGGGTTGATTCCATCCCATTCCATTCCAATCCATTCGGGTTGATTTCATCCCATTCCATTCCCTTCCATTCCATTCCATTACATTACATTCGGGTTTATTCCATTCCCATCCATTCCTTCCATTCCATTGCATTCCATTCCATTTTATTCGGGTTGATTCCATTCCATTCCATTCCATTCCATTCCGGTTGATTCCATTCCATTCCATTCCATTCAATTCCATTCCATTCCATTCCATTCGCGTTGATACCACTCCTCTCCATTCCATTCCATTCCATTCCATTCTATTCGGGTTGATTCTATTCCATTCCATTCCATTCGGCTTGATTCCATTCCATTCCATTTCTTTCCATTCCATTCCATGCCATTCCAATCCATTACATTCTATCCCATTCGGGTTGATTCCATTCCATTCCGTTCAACTCCATTGCATTCCATTCCACTCCTTTCCATTCCATTCCATTCCATTCGTGTGGATTCCGTCCCATTCTATTCCATTCCATTCCATTCCATGCCACTACATTCCAGTCAGGTTGATTCCATTTCATTCCATTCCATTCCATTCCATACCATTCCATTCCATTCCATTCCATTCCACTCCATTCCTTTCGGGTTGATTCCATTCCATTCCATTCCATTCCATTCCATTTCATTCCATTCCATTCCATTCCATTCCATTCCATTCCATTCCATTCCATTCTATTCCATTCCATTCCATTCGGGTTTATTTCATTCCATTCCATTCCAATCAATTCCACTCCATTCCATTCCATTTCATACCATTGATTCCATACGCTTCCATTCCATTCCATTCCATTCCGTTCGGGTTTATTCCATATCCTTCCTTTCCATTCCATTCCATTCCATTCAATTCGGATTGATTCCATTCCATTCCATACCTTTCCATTGCATTCCATTCCATTCCATTCCTTTCTGGATGATTCCATTTCATTCCATTCCATTCCATTCCATTCCATTCCATTCCATTCCATTCCATTTAAATCCATTCCATTCCACTCTGGTTGATTCCATTCCATTCCTTTGCATTCCATTCAATTCCTTTTCATTCCATTCCATTCGGGATGATTCCATCCAATTCCATTCCATTCCATTCTTCTCCATACCAGTCACGTTGATTCCATTCCATTCCATTGAATTCCTTTCTATTCCATTCCATTCCATACGCGCTAATAACTTTCCATTCCATTCCATTCCATTACATTACATTTCATTCCATTCGGGTTGATTCCATTCCATTCCATTCCATTCCATTCGTGTTTATTCCGTTCCCTTTCGTTCCTTCCATTCCATTGCATTCCATTCCATTTTATTCGGGTTGATTCCATTCCATTCCATTGCATTCCATTCCATTCCATTCCATTCCATTCCATTCCATTCCAATCCATTCGGGTTGATTCCATACACTTCCATTCCATTCCATTCTATTCCATTCCATTCCATTCCATTAGGGTTGATTCCATTCTATTCCTTTCCATTACATTACATTCGGGTTGATTGCATTCTATTCCATTCCATTCCATTCGATTCCATTCCATTCCATGGCATTCCAATCTATTACATTCGATTCCATTCGGGTTGATTCCATTCCATTCCATTCCACTCCATTGCATTCCATTCCACTCCATTCCATTCCATTCCATTCCATTCGGGTTGATTCCACCCCATTCCATTCCATTCCATGCCATTCCATTCCATTCCATTCCACTCCATTCCAATCAGGTTGATTCCATTCCATTCCATTCCATTCCATTCCATTCCATTCCATTCTGGTTGATGCCATTCAATTCCATTGCATTCTTTTCCATTCCATTCCATTGCATTCCATTCCATTCGGGTTGTTTCCATGGCATTCCTTTCCATTCCATTCCATTCCACTCCATTCCATGCCATTCCATTCCATTCGGGTTCATTCCATCAAATTCCACTCTATTCCACTGCATTCCATTCCATTCCATTCCATTCCATTCCATTCGAATACATTCGGTTTGTTTCCATTCCATTCCATTCCATTCCATTCCATTCCATTCCATTCGTGTTTATTCCGTTCCCTTCCATTCCTTCCATTCCATTGCATTCCATTCAATTTTATTCGGGCTGATTCCATTCCTTTCCATTCCATTCCATTCCATTCCATTCCAATCCATTCGTGTTGATTCCATACACTTCCATTCCATTCCATTCCATTCCATTCCATTCCATTCCATTAGGGTTGGTTCTATTCCATTTCTTTCCATTACATTACATTCGGGTTTATTCCATTCTATTCCATTCCATTCCATTCCATTCCCTGGCATTCCAATCCATTACATTCGATTCCATTTGGGTTGATTCCATTCCATTCCATTCCACTCCACTGCTTTCCATTCCACTTCATTCCATTCCATTCCATTCCATTCGGGTTGATTCCAACCCATCCCAGTAGATTCCATTCCATTCCATTGCATTTGGGTTGATACCATTCCATTCCATTCCTTTCCATTCCATTCAATTCCGTTCCATTCCATTCCATTCGGGTTGATTACATTCCCTTCCACTCCGTTGCATTCCAATC